>NC_089494.1:38035050-39285050 GCF_036850765.1 Saccopteryx bilineata
CAACCTCAGAGATTCATTTATAAATATTGTCCTAAATTTCACCCTTAATAAAGATCTTGTTGTAAAATTTTAATCTCTGAGGTAAATCAAGACAACCTTCTAAGCAAACAATATTTTCAACGCTGGGTAATAACACCAGTGGTACACTTTTTCTTTTTTGGCTTTGCTTAAATTTTATTTAAAAGTTTAATAATAATGAATTATAATTTATATTTGCTTTTAATTTTAATAGATAATTTTGAATATTTAATTTTAAAAATATAAAAATAATTCCATTAAAAATTTTTACATTTATTTTTTCCTTTTTAAAATTATTTTTATCAAATTTGTTGGGGTGACATTGGTTAATAAAGTTATATAGGTTTCAAGTATATAATCCTATGACCACCCAAAACCAAATCTCCTTCTATCACCATAAACTCGACTTTCTTTACCCTTCACTACCCTTCAGCCTCCTTTTATTTCTGGTAACCACCATATAACTGTCTGCATCTGTGATGGGTTTTTTTGTTGTTTATCCTGTTTGTTCATTTGTTGCTTTAAGTTCTATATCCCACATATGATGAAACCATATGGTTCTTGCTTTTTTTCTATCTGACTTATTTTGCTTAGCATGATATTCTCAAGATCCACCCATAGTGTCACAAATGGCAGTAAATCATCTTTCCTTATGGCTGATTAGTATTTCATCATATATATGTCCCACATCTTCTTTATCCAACAACTATCGAAGGACACTTCAGTTGTTTCCACGTCTTGGCCTCTGTGAATAATGCTGCAATGGACACAGAGATGCATATATCTTTGCAAATAAATGTTTTCAAATTTGGGGGGTAGAATCCCAGAAGAGAGGTAGTGGCTGTACCAGTTTACATTCACACCAGCAATGGATGAGGGTTCCTTTTTCTCCACAACCTTTACTAAAGACCCCAAAGAGCCAAAGCAATCCTGAGATGAAAAAAAGTACACATTTGAAAGTTGGAAACAGAATAATTTATGAAAGAAAAACCCAAATAACAGAAGAAAAACAGTACTTGAAGAAAACTACAAAGACAGTCCCCCTCAAGGGTCAAAGCACCAACATCCTTCTAGAAATAAGACAAATCTACCTTAGTCATCCACTTGGTCTTTAAAATGTTCAAGGCATTTTCAACTGTAAAAACTAAAAAACAAAAATTAAACCGTAAGAGTTCAGAAAGACTTAAGTCATATTTAATGCCACCAAACCCACTACATCCTTAGCTGATCCCAGTGTCACTGGAAAAAGTACTTGTCTTTCTCCTCTGGCTTTTTACAGGCTTTATTCAATGGAAAACATTGTATCTCTGGTCTCAGTATCCATGAAAACAGATAGCATTTGGTTCTCTATGATGTGTGTTTGCATGGAAATTACTCTTTAATATACAAAGCATTGCGGAAGCTAAGGGCTTTGTTCTTATTTTAACATCCCACATTGCCTTACAGGCTGGAAAACACCTTACACTGACAATACATAGAGGAACACAATAAGGACCTGAGGCCCAGGTAAGTGTGTGTTTTGTGTATGGATGGTTTTTATGTGTAGCTTCTACAATATGACTCTCCCAATGAGACATTTAATAAAGTTGAAAAGGGGTAAAAAAAAAAAAAGTTAAGTTTACACACTAGTTAACCAGGATTTATCAAAATACCTCTTAAGGAAAAATAAAATAAAATTAAGATTCATTTCAAACAAAACTACCTACGCTTTTAACCATAGACAATATTCCCCTGTCTGGAACATCATCCCTTTTTTCCAATTATGATTTATGAAGTTTTCTACTTTTAACAGTAAGGACAGAAGTGAATATCTGCCCAAAGGTAGAGTTGACTCAATTTTCCCAGACTTTTCAGAAGTATACTCTACTCAGAGGCAAATCAAACACACAAGAATGTTATAAGAACCTGAAAATTGTCCTTCCATTCTTGTGAAGGGTATATTAAGAATGAATACAGACATCTGAACCCCCTTATTTTTAAATTTTATAAGGTCATAAAAAGTTGGAAGATATTTGTACCAGTTCTCCACCAATTTGCTTTATGGTTTGAGAAAGCCAGTAACCTCTCTTAGACTCAGTTTCAAATCTATAAAGAGGTGGACTCAACTATAAAGAGGTGAACTCAACTATTATGAGGTAAACTATAAAGATCCCTTCAGTTCAATTATCTTTTAAAGTTCTATACATTAAAGCAGTGGTCCCCAATCTTTTTGGGGCCATGGACTGGTTTAATGTCAGAAAATATTTTCACGGACCAGCCTTTAGGGTGGGATGGATAAATGTATCACGTGACCGAGACAGGCGTCAAGAGTGAGTCTTAGACGGATGTAACAGAGGGAATCTGGTCATTTTTTAAAAATAAAACATCGTTCAGACTTAAACATAAATAAAACGAAAATAATGTAAGTTATTTATTCTTTCTCTGCGGACCAGAACCAAATGGCCCATGGACTCATACCAGTCCGCGGCCCAGGGGTTGGGGACCACTGCATTAAAGCAGTGGTAGTCAACCTGGTCCCTACCACCCACTAGTGGGCATTCCAGCTTTCATGGTGGGTGGTAGCAGAGCAACCAAAGTATAAATATAGTATAAAAAGATTTAACTAGAGTAAGTTGTTTTATAAAGATTTATTCTGCCAAACTTAGTGAAAATCCGACATAAAGTACTTGGTAAGTAATTATTATTATATGCTTTAACTTGCTGTAACTCTGCTTTATACATTTTATAAAGTAAAGTTACTTCCCTACTTTATAAATCACCATTACTGTGGAACCGGTGGGCGGTTAGAAAATTTTACTACTAACAGAGATACAAAAGTGGGTGGTTGGTGGGTATAAAAAGGTTGACTACCCCTGCATTAAAGTAAAAAAAAAAGTATATCATGTAAGATTGCAGATGCAGCTAGAAATAATATGTTCCTAAAATCCATTAACTAATTGTTCTTCTTTAAGACTACTATCAAAATACTAAATTGTAACTAAGTAGACTTTTTATATTTGTTAAATTATATTTTCACTTAAAGAATCTAATAAAATTCATCTGTAATTGGAAAAAAACTAGTCACTATAAAATGACCTAAATCTAAAACTAGGATGTGATAGAATAATGACCCTCAAAGATTTGTATGTCCTATTACCCAGAACTGTGAGTATATTAGGTTCTGTGGCAAAGGGAATTAAGATTACAGATGGAATTAAAATGGCTAATCAACTGATTTTAAAATAGAGAGATTACCATGGATTATTTAGGTGAGTCCAATAAAATCACAAGGACCCTTAAACATGGAAGAGGAAGACAGGCAAGTTAGAATGATGCAGAATAGAAAAATAAACGTTAAGGTGGTGTGATGTGAAAGACTCCACCAGCAATTGCTGATTTTGAACATGAAGGGGCCATGATCAATGCAGGCAGATTCTAGAAGCTGAAAGGGGAAAGAAAATAGATTTTCTCCTAGAACTTCCAAAAAGGTACATAGCCCTGCTATGTACCTCTTCATTCGCCCATTTCAGACTTCAGACCTCTGGAACTGTGAGATAAAAAATTTGTCTGAAGACACTAAATTTGTGGTAATTTGTCACAGCAGCAATAGGAAACTAACATTTAAGATTTCTAGCATGCAGGTTTCAAAGAGTAAAAAACACAAACCTCCAATCTAGGAGGTGTACAAACACAATCACCTCAGATCTATTGTTGTCTTAGATCCCTCCAACTTCCAACTTAAAGGAAATAATGTATGTGCACCTAACTCAATAAATGGTTGTTGCTTTTATTCTTGAACAATGCAAGGTTGAATCACCTTAACTTTGTTTTCTACCTGGCCCCATTGCAACCAGATTAAATTTTTTTTTTGACAGAAACAGAGAAAGAGTCAGAAAGAGGGACAGACAGACAGGAAGGGAGAGAGATGAGAAGCATCAATTCTTCATTGCAGCACCTTAAGTTTTTCATTGATTGCTTTCTCATATGTTCTTTGACGGGCATGGGGGGGGAGTTACAGCAGAGTGAGTGACCCCCTTGCTCAAGCTAGAGACCTGGGACTCAAGCCAGTGACCTTTGGGCTCAAGCCAGCGACCATGAGGTCATGTCTGTTATCCTACACTTAAGCCAGTGAACCCCCAATCAAGCTGGTAAGCCCATACTCAATTCGAATGAGCCCGCACTCAAGCTGCTGAACTCGGGCTTTGAACCCGGGTTCTCTGCGTCCCAGTCCAATGCTCTATCCACTGTGCAACCATATGGCCAGGAAGATTAATTTATTTTTAAAATCATTGTTTGTGTTTTGGAAATTTGGGATAATGGGGGCTGAAGTTTTGGGGGATAAATAAATAAAACAGGGAGGAAAAATTCTGTCCTCCCCACATCCACTACCACCTTACCATCCACACACATACTTTATAGCTATGAGACCTGGAACAAGCTTCCATACCTCTCAGAGCCCTGGCTTCCCCATCTGTAAGGTTATAATGATAATAATAGCTATGTCTTTTCAAGCTGTAGGATCTTGACCATGTTCTATTCTATATCATGAAATCTTAAAAGAACCGTCCAGTATCTATCCATGGTATCATAAACAATCTCTCTAATGGCACCCTGGAAGAATAGGAGAGATGCTGAACAGCCATGCTTAGTGAATGAAGGTGTAGAATTAGAGAATGATCTCTAAGTTCTTCAATTCTACAATAATATAACTGAATAATTAAGCAGTCTCAGGTTGTTGAAGTATAAACATTTGAGTTGTACTTTTCCCATAACTTCTCCCTCCCACCTATTCCACCTCGGATCCCCTTGACCCCTAGATATTCCAGTTATTACCAATAGATCACTCATATTCCATAATGTTTTAGTATCTTTCAAATCCTTAAAGACTCAGTTCTATTGTTTTTATAACTTTAATTTTACATTCAATGCAAGGTCCTCTTTCTACCCTCTATCTCCCAAGACAAGCTAGAATGGTGGTTGTAGTGGTTGGAGTTAGGGGTGGTCCTATTCAACCAACTTCTCCCTTTTTCCTTCCTCCTGCACTTCCCTTTTAAGGTTGGGCTAAAAGACAGCTGGGAGAAGCCAAGGTCTCTCTATAGGTGGCCTAGTAGGGATGTTGCCTGCCCCACTCAGGTGGTTTTTTTGTGCTCCTCAAGCTAACACCAAACTGACCACTGGATCTCTCTGTGAGGCAGACATCCAAATACTGACTGTGGAGCTGCTGCTTCTGCACAGTGCCCTTTCTCCTGCACATTTGTCATATCGGTGTTAGATTTCCAACTTGAACACTGACCTCTTCCTCCCAATCTTCACCTAGCCCCTGCCCCAGCCCTTTGTTGCTAAAGTCTCTCTGCCCAAATGGCCTCTTTGGATGGGTCACCAGCAAGATGACTGGCCATCTTCTATAGTGTCCCCTTTCTCCACACTTAGGATGGCATCAGGGGCTCTGATGGTCCAGTAACTCAGTACCTTCCAGAGAAGAGATGAGCATCAGTCCCAACTCAGAGGGACACTTTGCAGGGAGGGGACTGCTGGATGCTACCACCAGTACCTGCCTAATCTTTACACATGATTCTCATGAGCCCTTTATCTCTCAACCTCAGAGAAAGCTCTGAGCTCTTGCCCCCACAAAGAGAAAAGTAGGAGAAACAGGCTCTCTTCAGGAACCATAACCCCTTTCCAAAGCTACCTCTTCCCTCCCAGTCCTCCCCTTATTTGGCTGGGCAAGTGGGGTGAGTAAGAGCAGCAGTAAAGGCCACCCCTCCATAACACAGCAGGTGATGGCTGAACACAACAGTTCATGGTCCCTTAAATCTGTGAAATGTTATAATCTTTTGTTTTAACCTATAATGGCTAATTCCAGTACTCACAACTACTTCCATCCTGTTACCCCAACTTCTATGATGACCTGTTTATCAGAAGCCACTTCTCCCTGTTGGTGATCCTGTCATGCTAAGGGTGAAACTATGAAGAATTCCCTTGGATTTCCTAGAGCTAAGGTTAGGAAAACAACAAAATAGACAAAACTTACCTTTTAATACCCAGCATTCTCACCGACAAGCCAGACTAATCCTTCCTGGATCCCAGAAATCTCCAGGCTCAAAGGACTTTCTGCACAGCAGTTACTGGTAGGTGTGCCAAGGTGTGAGGCTTTCATTAGTTAAAAGGCTCTCCAGAAGAACCAAAAGTAATCAAACCTCTTTTAAAAATTGAATTCCCAAATGTACAACTTCTGGCAGAATGATCCAGGTAAAGAAGCATTTGTTGAGCCATTTACCCTACCCATTTATACATAGGGTCCCATCTGATTCCATTCCCCTCTTAACACACCTTGATCTTTTTCTTTCTCTTCTCCCCAAGGCCCAGAATTTTCAACCTGGTCAAGCATTCACTGCTAACACTTCTGAGTGTGATTTCTCACAGCTCACGCAGTTACTTTCATGATAAACATGTCTTTGGGTAACGACCACCATCCCAGCAGTAGAGCAGAAAAGTGAAGATCAAAAGGTCACCTGCTGTTGAGGAATCTGATTCCAATACACCTAGCATCAGCGTGCACACATATACACATATGCATTTATCACAAACTCAGCTTGATCCCATACGAAGCATGAAAACATATTAGGAAAAATATTTCTTTTAAATTTCAGATGTTTAAGAAAAGCCTTATCTAAAGAGAGAGAGAGAGAGAGAGAGAGAGAATATGACCAAATACTTTATTGTGCAGGTGCTGCAATGGGGAGAGGGGTTAAGGAGGGAAGAGAGAAAGAAAAGGCCAAAGTTCCTTTCCATAATTTAACGTAACCGCAGATAGATAATTAAAGCTGACTTACAAGTGTTTTCAACAAGAGAGCTAATTGTGCCTTAAACACCTGGCCAGTCTCCAAGTCATGAGAACAAAATTCTGGGTACCATTTGGCCAGGGCACTGTTATCTCTGCCCAGCAGAATGGATTCATTACCTTCAACATAACAAAGCAGTCACAAACACAGTAATTTCATGGCTTATCATATACCTGTATTTGAATTTTCCAAATATTGACTTGGAATTTTCTACCAAGAAAAAGGAATTAAATGATTCAACAGACTTTCAGTTTAATGAAATTACACAAATATTTACCAAACTCCTGCTATCTATGCAAAACTATACCTACCTCAAATGGAATTAGGAGAAAATCTCAGTCATATAGCATCATATCCACTACCATGAAACAAAGTAGTAACTTCCTTGAATTAGAAATTCAGCTACTCAATGATTTATTGATGCAGGAAGACAAAACTATCCAACTTTAAAATAAATCACATCAGGGTTTAGTGATTAAGTAACTGCCCATCCTCAGCTTGTATAAAAGATACCAAAGTTGGATCATAAATTCTTGATTCATGGTAAAGATGCTAATTCTCTATTCAAAGAGTAAAAGTATACTAACAGGAGTTCTACTCCTCTCAAGGGAAAGTGGAATACAATATTAATGTAAAATCATGGTATTTTACATGAAAGGTCATAAAACTAAGAAAAACATGCATTCAAATAATGCTTAAGAAAATTTCCTAAAACTGCTTTTAAAATTTTTATGTCGGCTAAACTTAGTTTTTTGTTTATTTTTGTTTTCTTTTTATTTTAATTTATTGTGCTTACATAGATTCTAGTGTCCCCTGAATACATCCTCCTCTCCCCCACATTCCCCAGTATATCCCCCTTTCCCCACTCCATAATGCCCTCCCCCCTTCCCTCCAGGACTTGCTTTTCTGCTCTCATCCCATCCTATCATCCCCTTTCCCTCTGTCCGTTTTCCCTCTGGATCCTTTGATCCCTCCTCTGTCTCTATTCTATTTCTCAGTTCACATTGTTCATGGAATTCCTCAAATGAGTGAGGTCATATAACATTTTTCTTTCTCTGCCTGGCTTATTTCACTCAACATAATAATTTCCAGGTCCATTCATGATGTCGCAAAAAGTAATACTTCCTTCTTTTTCATGGCTCCATAGTATTCTGTTATGTATATGTACCACAGCTTTTTAATCCACTCGTCCACTGACGGACACTTGGGCTGTTTCCAGATCTTGGTTATTGTAAACAATGCTGCCATAAACATGGGGATGCATTTCTCCTTTTCAATCATTGACGTGGTGTTCTTGGGATATATTCTTAAAAGTGGAATGGCTGGAACAAAAGGCAGTTCTATTTTTAATTTTTTGAAGAATCTCCATACTGTTTTCCACAGTGGCTGCACCAGTCTGCATTCCCATCAGCAGTGCAGGAGGGTTCTCTTTTCTCCACATCCTCGTCAGCACTTATTATGTGTTGTTTTGTTGATGAGCGCCATTCTGACTGGTGTGAGGTGATATCTCATTGTGGTTTTAATTTGCATTTCTCTAATGATTAGTGATGTTGAACATTTTTTCATATGCCAATTGGTCATCTGTATGTCCTTTTTGGAGAAGTGTCTATTCGTTTCTTTTGCCCATTTTTTGATTGGATTGTTTATCTTCCTGGTGTTGAGTTTTACAAGTTCTTTATAATTTTTGGTTATTAACCCCTTATCAGACATATTGTCAAATATGTTCTCCCATTGTATGGTTTGTCTTTTTATTCTTTTCTTATTGTCTTTAGCTGTGCAAAAGCTTTTTAGTTTGATATGGTCCCATTTATTTATTCTGTCTTTTATTTCACTTGCCCATGGAGATAAATCAGCAAATATATTGTTGTGAGAGATGTCGGAGAGCTTACTGCCTATGTTTTCTTCTAAGATGCTTCTGGTTTCATAACTTACATTTAAGTCTTTTATCCATTTTGAGTTTATTTTTGTAAATGGTGTATGTTGGTGGTCTAGTTTCATTTCTTTTTGCAGGTAGCTGTCCAATTTTCCCAACACCATTTGTTAAAGAGGCTATCTTTACTCCATTGTATGCCCTTACCTCCTTTGTCAAATATCAATTGTTCATAAAGTTGTGGGTTTATTTCTGGGTTCTCTGTTCTGTTCCACTGATCTATGTGCCTGTTCTTATGTCAGTACCATGCTGTTTTGAGTACAATGGCCTTGTAATATAACTTGATATCAGGAAGTGTGATACTTCCCACTTTATTCTTCTTTTTCAAGATTGCTGAGGCTATTCGGGTTCTTTTTTGGTTCCATATAAATTTTTGGAATATGTGCTCTATATCTTTGAAGTATGTCATTGATATTTTAATTGGTATTGCATTTAATTTATAAATTGCCTTGGGTAATATAAACATTTTAATGATGTTTATTCTTCCTATTCATGAACACAGTATATGCTTCCACTTTTTTGTATTTTCCTTTATTTCTTTTATCAATGTTTATAATTTTCTGAGTACAAGTCTTTAACCTCCTTGGTTAAATTTACTCCTAGGTATTTTATTTTTTGTTGTTGTTGCTGCAATAGTGAAGGGGATTGTTTCCTTAATTTCTATTTCTGACAGCTGGTGTATAAAAATGCCTCTGATTTCTGAGTATTAATTTTATATCCTGCCACTTTGCTGAATTCATTTATCAGGTCCAGTATTCTTTTGACTGCGACTTTACGGTTTTCTATGTACAGTATCATATCATCAGCAAATAATGATAGTTTTATTTATTCTTTTCTAATTTGGATGCCTTTTATTTCTTTTTCTTGTCTGATTGCTGTGGCTAGGACTTCCAGAACTATGTTGAATAAGAGTGGTAAAAGGGGGCATCTCTGCCTTGTTCCTAATGTTAAGGTTATTGCTTTTAACTTTTGCCCATTGACTATGATGTTGGCTGTGGGTCTGTCATAGATGGCCTTTATCATGTTGATGTATGTTTTCTGTATTCCTACTATGCTGAGAGTTTTGATCATAAATGGGTGCTGGATTTTATCAAATGGTTTTTCTGCATCTATTGATATTATCATGTGGTTTTTCTCCTTCTGTTTGTTTATGTGATGAATCACATTGACTGATTTGCGAATACTGTACCAGCCTTGCCTTCCCAGAATAAATCCCACTTGATCATGATGTATTATTTTTTTCATGTATTGCTGGATCCGGTTTCTGTTAAGAATTTTAGCATCTAAATTCATAAGGGATATTAGCCTATTGTTTTCTTTCTTTGTGTTCTCTTTGCCTGGTTTTGGAATCAGAATTATGCTTGCCTCATAAAAGGAGCTTGGAAGTTTTCCCTCCTCTTGAATTTTTTGAAATAGCTTGAGAAGGATAGGAAATAGTTCTTCTTTGAATTAGTTCAGTAGAATTAGACTGTGAAGACATCTGGCCCAGGGCTTTTGTTTATTGGGAGTTTTTTGATAACTGTTTCTATCTCATTTGTTGTAATTGGTCTATTTAGGTTTTCTGATTCTTCCAGATTGATTTTTGAGAGATTTTGTTTTTCAAAGGATTTGTCCATTCACCTAGGTTGTCTAATTTTTTGGCATACAGTTCTTCATAGTATTATATTTTCTTACAATCCTTTGTATTTCTGCTGTGTCCATTGTTACTTCTCCACCCTCGTTTCTAATTTTATTTATTTGAGTCCTCTCTCTTTTTTTTCTTGGTGAGTCTGGCTAAGGGTTCATCAATCTTGTTTACCTTTTCAAAGAACCAGCTCTTGGTTTCATTGATCCTCTGTATTGTTTTATTAGTCTCTATGTCATTTATTTCTGCTCTGATCTTTATTATTTTCTTCCTTCTACTTCCTCTAGGCTTTACTGGCTGTTCTTTTTCTAATTCTTTTAGTTGCAGGGTTAAAATTGTTTATTTGAGCTTTTTCTAGCTTCTTAAGGTATGCCTGTAATGTTATGAACTTGCCTCCCAGGACTGCTTTTGCTGTGTCCAACAGATTTTGAGTTATTGTATGCTCATTTTCATTTGTTTCAAGAAAATTTTTTATTTCATTTTTGATCTCATTGTTGACCCATTTGTTATTTAATAACATGCTGTTTAGTTTCCAAGTATTTGAGTGTTTTTCAGTTTTTCTATTGTAGTTGATTTCTAGTTTCATGCCATTGTGTCAGAGAAGACGCTTGATATGATTTTAATCTTCTTAAATTTGTTGAGACTCATTTTATGCCCTAACATGTGGTCTATCTTAGAGAATGTACAATGCACACTAAAAAAGAATGTATATTCTGCTGCTTTAGGGTGAAAGATTCTGAAGATATCTATTAAATCCAGTTGATCTAGTGCAGGGGTCCCCAAATTTTTTGCACAGGGGGCCAGTTCACTGTCCCTCAGACAGTTGGATGGCCAGACTATAAAAAAAACTATGAACAAATCCCTATGCACACTGCACATATCTTATTTTAAAGTAAAAAAACAAAACAGGAACAAATACAATATTTAAAATAAAGAACGAGTAAATTTTTTTTCTTTTTTTTTTTTTTTCTTTTCTGAAGCTGGAAATGGGAAGAGACAGTCAGACAGACTCCCGCATGCGCCCGACCGGGATCCACCCAGCACACCCACCAGGGGCGATGCTCTGCCCACCAGGGGGCGATGCTCTGCCCCTCTGGGGTGTCGCTCTGCCGCGACCAGAGCCACTCTAGCGCCTGGGGCAGAGGCCAAGGAGCCATCCCCAGCGCCCGGGCCATCCTTGCTCCAATGGAGCCTTGGCTGCGGGAGGGGAAGAGAGAGACAGAAAGGAAGGAGGGAGGGGGTAGAGAAGCAAATGGGCGCTTCTCCCATGTGCCCTGGCCGGGAATCGAACCTGGGTCCCCCGCACGCCAGGCCGACGCTCTACCACTGAGCCAACTGGCCAGGGCTAGAACGAGTAAATTTAAATCAACAAACTGACCAGTATTTCAATGGGAACTATGCTCCTCTAACTGACCACCAATGAAAGAGGTGCCCCTTCTGGAAGTGTGGCGGGGGCTGGATAAATGGCCTCAGGGGGCCGCATGCAGCCCGTGGGCCGTAGTTTAGGGACCCCTGATCTAGTGTGTCCCTTAATTCTGCTGTTTCTTTTTTAATTTTCTTTCTTGAGGATCTATCCAGTGATGTTAGTGGGGTATTGAAATTTCCTACTATTATAGTATTGCTGTTAATCTAGCCCTTTATGTCCATCAAAGTCTGCTTTATATATTTAGGTGCTCCTATATTAGGTGCATAGATATTTATAATGGTTATCTCTTCCTGTTGGATTGCTCCCTTTATCATTATGTAGTGACCTTCTTTATCCCTTATTATACTCTTTGTTTTAAAGTCTACTTTGTCAGATATAAGTATTGCTACCCCAGCTTTTTTTTTTCATTTCCATTTACATGAAATATTTTTTTTCCATCCTTTTATTTTCAGTTTATGTGTATCTTTTGTTTTGAGGTGGGTCTCTTGTAGACAGTGTATGTATGGGTCCTGTTTTCTTATCCATTCAGCTGCCCTATGTCTTTTGATTAGAGCATTTAATCCATTTACATTTAAGTTTACTATTGATATGTAGTTATTTATTGCCATTTTTTTCTTTAAATCTACATTCCTCTTTTACTAGATTATTTTTTCCCCAGCTTTGTTCTGTCTACAGCAGGCCCCTTAACATTTCTTACAGCATTGGTTTGGTTGTGGTGAATTCCTTGAGTTTTTTTTTTTTTTTTTTTTTTTTTGTCTGTGAAGCTTTTTATTTCTCCTTCAATTTTAAACAATAGCCTTGCTAGATAAAGAAGTCTTGGTTGTAGACTCTTGTTCTGCATTAGTTTGAATATTTCTTGCCATTCCTTCTGGCCTCAAGTGTTTCTGTCAAAAAGTCAGATGTCATCCTTATGGGGGTTCCTTTGTAGGTGATTAATTGTTTTTCTCTTACAGCTTTTAGTATTCTTTCTTTATCTCTTAGCTTTGCTATTTTGATTATGATGTGTCTTGGTGTGGGTCTCTGGGTTCTTTTTTAATGGGATTCTCCCTGCTTCTTGAACCTCTGTGACTCTTTCTTGCATTAATTTAGGGAAATTTTCAGCTATAATTTCTTCAGTCAGGTTCTCTATCCCTTGTTCTTTCTCTTCTCCTTCAGGAACCCCTATTATGCAGATAGTTTCTCTTCATGTTGTCATAGAGCTCTCTTAGAGTTTCCTCAGACTTTTTGGTCCTCTTTTCTTTTTTGCTGTTCTGCTTCCATGCTTTCACTTATCTTGTCCTCTAAGTCACTGATTCGATCCTCTGCTTCATCCAGCCTGCTTTTAATTCCTTCTAGTGTAGTCTTCATTTCTGATATTGTGTTTGTCATTTCTGTTTGGTTCTGAATCTTTATGATTTCCATGTCTTTTTTTTATTATTATTCATTTTAGAGAGGAGAGAGAGAGAGGAGAGAGAGACGGGGGGAGGAGCTGGAAGCATCAACTCCCATATGTGCCTTGACCAGGAAAGCCCAGGGTTTTGAACCGGCGACCTCAGCATTTCCAGGTCGACGCTTTATCCACTGAGCCACCACAGGTCAGGCCTCCATGTCTTTTTTGATGCTTACAATTTCTTTACTTTGGTGTTCATTAAGTCCATCCATTGTAGCTTTGAGATCCTTAAGCATCCTAACAATCATTATTTTATTCTCTGCCTCTGGTAATTTGATTACTTCCATTTAATCCAGATCTTTTTCTGGGGATTTGTCTTGTTGATTCATATGACTTAAGTTCCTCTGTCTTCCCATTGTTTCTGTCTGTGGCTTGCAGGCTTGTTCCAGTTGTGGTCTCCTTACCTAGTAGAGCTGCTTTGAAGTCTTGGTTTGTTTGTTTTCAGTTTACTTAACTCGGTGGTAGGCTTGTTTACTGATCTCAGTGGTGGCTTATTTGAAACTATCCAGGAATGTGACCTCTGAGAATCTGAAGGCGGGTTCTGCCAGCTGCTCTCTGAGCGCAGGGCGCATTTTCAGCTTCAGTACGGAGAGGTGTATCTCAGATCTCCCTGGAGACCTGAGTTACTGCCCCTCTAGCCCACTTCCTGCTTTTGGCTGTGTCTTTCATGCTGATTGGAGCTGGAGAGCTTTCTGGAGGTGGGTCACCCAGAACCACTTTTAGCTTGTGCTATGTGGAGGGATCAACCCCTCCCCCAGCTATAGCTGCCTCTGCACTGGATGAGTCAGCTTCTCAGGTCATCCCAGGCATTCCTCTACCTGTCACCATCTGTCTCACTCTCCCTACTTTCTTTGTGGAAGACAAGCCAGTCCTCTCAGCCCTCTTTGTCCCCGGAGCCCCAGGAAAGTGGCTGTGAGTGATATTTTCTGCTCTGTCCCTTTAAGGCACCCCCGTCACTTCCCACATACAGAACTTTGCTCTTTTCCCCTCTCAATGCTTTCCATCTGTCTCCTCCAGTCCCTGGATTTTGAGGCTGGGTCTCTGGTTCTGAGACTGAGGGCCCCCACCTTTCAGGGTCTCTCTCCTTGTAATGAGAGCCCTTCTAGACTCTCAGCCTCAGCCTCCCCTTGCTCCTAGATGCAGGGGAGCTCCCACCATGCCCCCGCATGCCCTACCAGGATCGGTGTGAATTCTTCTTTGCTTCCTGGTTTTTGAGACCTGTTCTTTTGGTCCAAAGTTGGTTTATCACTAAATTAATTTGTAATCCAGTTTGGTGGTGTGAGCTGGGAGTCTGTGCATCTGCCTATTCCGCTGCCATCCTGGAATCTTGAAAACTTAGTATTTAAGGTAACCATAATATATCTGCTATTTAATCCACAATAGCTAATGTTTAAATTAATATTATTTAAGAGAAAGTATAGCCTAACCAGTGGTGGCACAGTAGACAGAACATCAGCCTGTCAGGCTTAAGTCTCAGGTTTGAAATCCCAAGGTTGCCAGCTTAAGCGCGGACTCATCAGTTTGAGTGGGGTGGCCAGCTTGAGCCCAAAAGTCTCTGGTTTGAAGTCCAAGATTACTGGCTTGAGCGAGGAGTCACTGGTTTCACTGGAGCCACCACCCCCAAGTATGTTTGAGAAGCAATCAATGAACAACAAAAGTGCCAAAACTGTGAGTTGATGCTTCTCATCTCTTGTCCCTTCCCCCCTACTCATGCAAGCAAAAAGAGAGAGAGAGAGAAAGAGAATGTATAGCATAAAGATTAACAACAACCTCTGGAACTAGACAATTTGGGTTTTCTCCTGGCTCTAACATTTACTATCTATGTGACATTGGGCAAGTCACTTATTTGTCCACCTATAAAAATGAAGGTAATAATAAAAATACTCACCACATATGAGTACAATACAATAGTATAAGAATTCACTGAGTTAATACACATAACATGCTTTGAATAATGCCAGATTCATAATACAAATTATATAAGCATTTGCTACTATTATAAAGAAAATTTCTCAATAGAAAAATCTCTTCAAGGTGTTACTGTGTGTTCTTTCTACTAGATAAAACATTAAAAAGAGAGCTATTTAATTATTAATATCATTTCTAAATATAATGTTTAATTATAGCACGGAATCAATAATTCCAAAATATGTCAAAATGGCAGTTCACCAAATGCTGAAGATGTTTTGCATCTTGTATATCAGCCTCTAGGGGAAGCACAGACTTCTTCCCCACCCTCATCGCTACTCCCTCCTCCCAAATTAGTCATAATAAATGATTAAGAAAGTGCAAGTTCAAGGATATTGATGGGCTATGTTTTTTTTGTTTTTGTTTTTTTGTATTTTTCAGAAGTGAGAGGAGGGCGGGGCAGAAACAGTCCTGCATGCGCCTGACCGGGATCCACTCGGCATGCCCACCAGGGGGCAATGCTAGGCCCCTCTGGGGCATTGCTCCACTGCAATCAGAGCCATTCTAGCACCTGAGGCGGAGGCCATGGAGCCATCCTCAGTGCCCAGACCAACTCTGCTCCAATGGAGCCTTGACTGTGGGAGGGGAAGAGAGAGATAGAGAAAAAGGAGAGGGGGAAGGATGAAGAAGCAGATGGGCACTTCTCCTATGTGCCCTGGCCACAGGAGAATCGAACCCAGGACTTCCACATGCTGGGCCAATGCTCTACCACTGAGCCAACTGGCCAGAGCAATGGGCTATATTTTATAGACGTTGAAGCTTTCAAAGATGAAGGCAGAGTGCACACCACATGGTCTCCTCTCTCCTCAATCCAACAACCAGCTGACCTGGAGCAGGGCAGACAGTTTGCACTGACTCTTCAGATGCAGTTGCCCTTTTCTTGAGTCAGACCCTAAACCAGCCTGAACAATGAGGAGGGGAAAGATCATCTCCCCCTGTTGACACCTTACTCTCTGGCCCTAGGGGGTGCTCCAGAGCAGCGCACCTTCATCTGCAGCTGTCAGATCTCTGATGAGGAGTATGGGCTTTAAACCACACAGGCTGTTTGGCCTGCTTGGGTTTGAAATCATTTGGGCCTTAGGGAAAAGCACCAAAACATAATCAGATCCAGCTTTATGGAGTTCTGTCTTGTAATCCTGGTCCCAGCTAATGGTAAAGTGTCTCTCTTTGTCTTCCTTGTGCATTTATTTCTTTCCACACTCACAGGGAAGATGTTCTGAATACAATCTTACCATCATTTCTAACCATTAATTTATCACATAAATATATGTTTCCCTACTTTACATATTGCCTTGGGCTTAGTCTACCACAACATCTTTTTAAAACCCCTTGAACAACACAAAAGAATTCATAAAGCAGATATTCTTTTTTTTTAAGTATATCAATTTTAAACTTTTAAATACAAAGTTGTATTGTTTTATTGTTTAGAAAAGCAATATTTTTTCTTGTAATAGCTACACACTTCCATAAATTTACAAATACAAATTAAGAAATCTTTGGAAATACTTACTGAAATAGTTTAGGTGTAATGTTCTTTTGTTTTTTGGATGGGTTGTATTGTTTTCAAAATTAACTTTCTTCTTCCTGGAGTGATACTGTTAGTATAAATAATGATTCTTCTCTACTCACCATGTACAATCTTACTTTTCTCAAAGTAATACTAGATTAATTATTAGTGAGATGAGTTAAAATGGTACTTTGAAAATAAACTAGATTACATCCTTCTTAGACACATCCATATAAGATGTTACCAATAATGCTACAAATCAAATCGCATTTTAAATCCAAGGGACTATTCCAATGCTTTGTCACACTATGATTTTGTTAGCTGAAACACAGAATACACTGTCTACAATGTAAAAGAAAACAAAATACTGTTGTTATAGAACTTGATAACTTGGTCCTAATTGTTATTTATCCCTTTAGATAATAACAATTGTATCCCATTATAGCAGCTGGGATACAGAAATGAACTAGGATGCAAAGATAATTAAGATAAATAAAACTACAAATAAACCTTGCTTACATTATTAAAATACGTCAAACTATGAGATTTTGTAAAACGGACAGGTTTTACTTTAATAAGGTTTACTCATACTACCTTAGATTTACATTGTAAGTGCAATCAAATTATTCTCTCTCCCTACCTAATAATCAATGGTGAATTACTGGTACTAAGATCCCAATGGGAAACTCAAAACATAACTTTACTCTTGCCTCTTACTTCTGTTTAGTCATTTAAGGCTGGATAATTTTTTTTATTTTGTACATGCCTTAGTTCAGACATTGCTCCTGAAAATGGAACTACATGCAATGTTCACATTTATCAAAGCTCAACAGAAGTCCCTCCAGAAGCAGGGAACACTGCTGCAATTCCCTCTTTGAGTTAATCCCAGACCTACTGCCTGCCCAGTCACCCCAGTATTACCTAGAAGCATTAATGGATTGTTTGGGAGCACTGAAGGTACTGTCAGCTGTCCCCTGATGTCTTTTCGTAACACCTCACTGTACCTGAGGTGCTATCTGGCAATATGTCCACTGACATTTTACTGTACAAAATTTCATTACCTGTTTTCTCTTCAGTAAAAAGGAAAAGGTTAGGAAAACAACTATTCAGTCTTAATTGCAATATACGTTTGTTTAATCCCTCAAAGGCTATGTAATTAACTATGCTTTTTCAACCTTAATACATTTTCCAAGCAAAACAAATAGCATAAACTCTCATACATAGTAGTAGCAAAACCTAATCAACAGGCACTTCTAAAATCTTTCATCAAGATATGACAAGGCTGATTGTCTAAATTTCCTTCCTTATTCTCTAGAAAAGGTGCTATAAGAAATCACATCGGCAAGGCACCCCAATGAGAGTGATCATTTCTAAGGTTAAATGTGACCATGTTTCTATGGCAATTTCAGAGAAAGCAAACACTCTGACCAAAGTTACTGAGATTATAAAACAAATCCACCTCAAGAAGTTCAATGCTATTTAAAGAGCTGAATCACACCTCAGAAGAAGCACCCTCAACCAAAGCCACCAGGGCATGCTCATGGCACCCCTTAGAGGCAAGGCTAGCCAACCCCATTGAACAATCAGGTTGCTTCCAAAAATTCACCCGTAAGTTGATTATTTAGAAGTTTTAATACATATTTCTACAACCAAAAAAAGAAATCTATAAATGCTGATTAATTCCCAGGTCAATCTATAAAAGCCTATTTAACTTACAGTGTGCATGTATCTAAAATTTTTACATAATTTTTCAGTTACACTTAACTTCCCTTAATAACTGTTTCCATTTTTAAAATGCTTTCAGCCTGACCAGGTAGTGGAGCAGTGAGTAGAACATTGGCCTGGGACACTGAAGACCCAGGTTCGAAACCCCAAGGTCACCGGCTTGAACGCAGACTCATCCAACTTGAGTGCATGCTCACCAGCTTGAGACAGGGTCACTGGCTTGAGCATGGGATCACAGACATGACCCCATGGTCACAATCGCTAACTTGAAGCCCAAGGTCACTGGCCTGAGCCCACGGTCACTGGCTTGAGCAAGGGGTCACTGGCTCAGTTTGAGCCCCTGGTCAAGGCAGATATGAGAAAGCAATCAATGAACATCTAAGGTGCCACAGCTTTGAGTTGATGCTTCTCATCTCTCTCCCTTCCTGCCTGCCTGTCCCTGCCTGTCCGTCTGTCTTTCTCTCTCTCTCTCTAAAGAAAAAAAAAATGCTTTCAGAGCTCCAATTTAAGATTCCCTATTTTATTATTCCATAGAATAATACATATTCTTATGCCCCAGGTATTTGTTCCCCCTGTATATCAATCTACAAAAGAGAATACAAGCCTGCCCAAACTCAGCTGTCTGCAGGAGCATGGGAGAAGTGGGCCTGGTGTAAAACAACATATGTGCAATCCATATACTGATAACAAGTAGAACACCTGCCAAATTGTTCTGCTTTTAACATACAGGGCAGGACTAACAGAATGACCGAAGATAGTAAAGTTTGCAATCCTTTCTGGAGTTATCTATTTCCATGTGTTCTGATTGGGGGGTAGAGGGAGGCAGTGGCACAGAGAAAGGATAATTTACCCAACAAGCTTTGGGACCCAAGATTCGGACTCTTCTGCCACTCTCTCATATGTTCATATTGTTTCTAACCTAGAAAGTATTTATGGATTGTGGAGAATCAGCATAAGAGCTCACAGTCTCCAGTTAAGCAGATGCATATATAAATCATAACTTGACGTTGTATCAGTAGCTCTCTGTGCCTCCCTTCTCTACATTAGAGGGTTTGCTGTGAGGATATATTGTATGAAAGCTCCTAGCTGAGTACTTGACTCATAGCACTTAATAAGTATGAATGAAATTTTCCTTGCCCCTCTGAGGAGAGTCATAATTTTGATACAGGTCAACAGGTAACCAAGTCACATCTGCAGCTCAGAAACCCACTACACCAGCCTCACAATGAACATGACAGAATGAGAATGGCCATGATACAAAATAATGAGATGTAAACAACACTGAAACCATCACTAGCTGTTTCAGCACAGGTCTGCAGGTCTGAATACCTCATTCCCAACTCCTATGCCCACATAACCTATGTCCATGAGATATAAGCGAAAATGTCTTTAAAGGACTCATACTTAAGAAGAATCAAAAAAATAAAAAAGGTAGAACCCCCCCCCTAATATGTTCCATATAATGGAAGAAAAATCTACTTATTTTAAAATATGCATGTATCTCAGTTCCCACCCTCTAGTATATGGAATAAGCTACATTACTTTCTATTTCCAGAACATTACAGATTTACAGGAGCTATAAACTCTAAGCCAAAATGTCAAATATTTTAAACATGTAAGTTTGATATCAAGTACCAGATAGACCAATGGTCTAATTTCTTAAATAAAAATGTGTTTAAATTCAGAATAGTACATAATTGTTAGATATTATCAATTTTGCATGTAAGTAATTTGTCATTTTAAACCACAAGTCATTAAGAAGCAATTAAGATGGAGTCTGTTATAATATTGTGGTATACAACAATGCACTTACCAAAAAACATGCAACATTTATCAATATCAATGCTGTCAAAAATAATCACACAAAGAATGCAGGGAAAATGGACAGATTTTTTTTAAAGCCTCATTTAATTCTCATGTTAAATTTTTTAAAATTTAGTACTAGGCATATAAGTAAAGAAACAATTACAGTAGAAAGAAGACTTTCTGAATATGTGTAAGGATAAATGTTACTGTTTTCATCAGCTAAGAGGGAAACTGTTTTCTCAACAAAACATATGTTTTCATAAATTATGGAGTAAAATTTGCCTAAAACATTCCTCATATTAATATGCAAGACAGTTTGTTTTCTAACATGATAGGGAAATGCACTATTCTGATTCATCTAATATTCGAGTTAACAGAGAATTTGCATTCAAATAATTAGAATAGGAACAATGCCTTAATTGAGATGAAAAGAATTTAATATTTAGTGATTCATAATCTTTCAGTGGTTCAGAAATTATCATGAATACTAATTATCACTGCACTAAGGCTATTTGGAACCACATTTAATAATTTAATTACTATAAAATGTACAAAAGTCTTTCTTTTGTGTATGTTTCAATGCCAAATAAAAATAACCCTTGGCAAAGCTGTGAAGAATGTATTTTCTGTCAATACAGACCATGTGCTATATATTTCTTACATGAACTAGACCATTTTTAAGAAACTTTTATTTTTACTACATTAAAGTAAACAAACCATGAGCAGCAGGTTCAAGATATCAACAGAAAAGTCCCTGATGATCAGAGAGAGAGTGAAACAGAGCCCATCACCTGACTCTTTCCCCACTAGACGGGAATCAAGGCCCCTTGGGACAGACCACAATGTACCACCACCAGGCTCTACCTGAAGATTAACTGACCAATCTCAATGACCTTAGGCAATCCTCTAGGCAGCAAAAATATTTGGAGCAAATCTGAAAATATAAGGGCTGTAAAACTCTAACCAAATTTTATTACATAAACCAGAAGTATCAATGGTTCACCCCAGATATGTATATAGATACATGTGCTTATATATGCATGGAATATTTCTGGAAGGATACAAGGAAAGTGTTAACAGCTGCGGGGGTGGACTATGTAAGTGGGAGTGTGGAGTGACTAAGAATTTTCTCTTCATACTCTTTTACAACATTTGATTTTTTTTATCAAAGTATATATTACTTTTTCAATAAAGCTTAAATTTAAATAATAATTCACTTCATTTTCTAGTATCTGTCATTTTAAAGGCCATTTACTAATTGTTTATTTTACTATTAAATAGATGAAAGATCCAGTTGATACTCTGTTGCCTCCCTCTTTTCTTGTCTGAAAGGAAACTTCAAAATGAAAGAGGTATCACTCCTCAGCAAAGATCCTTTTGGGAATATAATAAACCAGCACATGGTACAATTTAAAAACTGCAAATTTAACCTGACCTGTGGTGGTGCAGTGGATAAAGTGTCGACCTGGAAATGCTGAGGTCGCCGGTTCAAAACCCTGGGCTTGCCTGGTCAAGGCACATATGGGAGTTGATGCTTCCAGCTCCTCCCCCTTCTCTCTCTCTCTCTCTGTGTCTCTCTACCTCTTTCTCTCTTCTCTAAAAATGAATAAATTGAAAAAAAAACCTGCAAATTTAGTTGCAAGAATTTGTATATTTTTTACACTCTGTTCCTTTTATTTTTTTATAGCAGTATGGAGCCCACTGTTTTTTACGATAGTGTATTTTAAACTGTCTTGTAGTTCTTATTTTCACACTACAGGACCACATTTAGTATCAGTATCTTAACACCCAAATGGTGTATCTCTTCAAATACTGTCTGATCTCACTTATGTGGAATCCAAAGGGGAAAAAAAAGATACAGAGAACAGATTAGTGGTTAGTAGTGGGATGTAGAAGTGGGCAAAGGGTTGAAGAGAATCAAAAGGCACAAACTTCCAGTTATAAAATAAACAAGTCATGAAGATCCAATATGCAGCATGGTGACTATTGTTAATAATATTACATAGCATACTTGAAAACTGCTAAGAGTGTAAATCTTAAAAGTTCTCATCACTATGTATGGTAACAAACATTAACTAGACTTATCACAGTGATCATTTCACAATATATACAAATATAAATATATATCAAATCACATTGTACACCTGGAACTAATATAATATTGTATGTCAATTACACCTCAGTAAAAAAAATTTAAAAGAACGTAAACAAAATGTATGTTTCCTAAATGTGACATGTTTTGAGCTTCAAAACAACATGCTTTCTGATCTGTGGATTAAAAGAAAAAAAATGATTTATTTTTTTATCCAAATTCACACCCAGAAAAGAACACTCCCTTTTCACAATCTACAAGTCATAAAATAAGATAAACTACTACAAGACATTTGCAACTACCACCCTACTCTTCTTTTATTATAGAAATCTCCTTGTTGGTTTTAAGCATCCATGTGTCAGTGTTGGGGAAAAAAACCTAGACCATACTTGGAGCTAAGTCAGGGATCGGGAACCTATGGCTCGTGAGCCAGATGTGGCTCTTTTGATGGCTGCATCTGGCTCCCAGATAAATCTTTAATTTAAAAAAAATAATAATAACGTTAAAAACATAAAACATTCTCGTGTATTACAATCCATTCATTTCCTACCACTCATGTTCATGGTTGTGGGTGGCTGGAGCCAATCACGGCTGTCCTCTGGGACAACACCAAATTTTTATTGGATAATGCCAAAGGTACACGGTGGTTGTATGGCTCTCACGGAATTACATTTTAAAATATGTGGCGTTCATGGCTCTCTCAGCCAAAAAGGTTCCTGACCCCTGAGCTAAGTGGATGTACTGTGGGTGCAACCTACCCACCCACACTAGCGCTGGGAGCCCCATTTTAGAGCTTTGGAAAGAGACAAGCAATATGTGGTGTTTACACAGCTAAAACCTGAACAAGTGTTTTAAATGTATTAGCACATCATGGACGTTAAAGAATTAGTTCCCAGTCCACCTTTCACTATCCTCTTTGGCATTTATAGATAAGGTTTCATATTGACTGTTTTACCAAAATCGATTTTATTCTCACATGCACATGATTACTCCCTCACATGCACATGATTACTCCCACGCATTTACGCTAAGAAGCCCTTTTCCAAAGCCTGAAAGAGAGTTCTGACTTCCAAGAGACCTTACCCTGATATCAGACATCCAAAAGATGAAATCTCAAACAGGAAACGAGCCTCAGGTGGAAGACAGAAAGAAACAAGGGAGGGGTGAAGCTTACAAAAATCTTGCGAAATGGATAAAGAGAAACCCCATCTGACTGTTGAGGGCTCGGGAAGCATTTTCCCTGGATGTGGTGTGACCGCAAGGACCCAGGAAGATGCTTAGAGCATTGATTGCTTTCCAGTCGCGCTTTCTGCAGCGCAGAAACTCGGGGCTTCTCCACCATCGCGGTCTACTTTGCCGAAGGTCCACTGAAAAAAAATCTCCCTGCCTACCTGAAAAGTTCACGCTGTTTAGGATTTCGGGACCGTTTGAATCTAGAGGATTTTTATTTTCACTCGAGAGTAAACTGCATTTCCTTGACTGTGGGGGAAAGTTAGCCTTTCGCTGGAGAGCCCAGCACTGCCATCCCGTGGGTCTGCGTCTACACTAAATCCTCCCCTTCTTCCGTCAACGCTTTAGTGAAGCTTTCGGAGAAAATGAGGAAAAGCATCCATCAAACCGCAAAGACATAGAGCGGAACTCCCCCCACCTCCCCACCCCCGCTATCGGGAAATCAAAAATAAAAAGTCACTTCTGTTTCTCAAGGGCGAGAGCTGAGTATGGGAACCTCCCGAGGAGGAAAGAGGGTTTGGTGGTGAAGGATGTGGAGACAACAACGCTGAGCCTGCGCTGCCTCCGGACAGCGCGCGCGTTGCCCGGGTTGCGGACCCACCCACCTCCCGCACCCGCTCCCGGCGGCGTGGCCTCGCTTACCTTGATGATGCTGCTGCGCCGGGGAGTCGCCCGCGCCGCCTCCAGGAGGCTCGCCTCGCTGTCCGCCGGGGCCCCTGCGGCGCCCGGCGGCACCACGCCGCTGCGGCGGTCCCTCGACCGGCCCCCGGGAGCCGCCGCCGAGCCGTCCCCGGAGGCGCCGTCCAGGCCCGCTCGGGGGTCGTCCTCGCCCCCGGCTGCGTCGGGCAGCGCGGGACCCTCCCTGCCGGCCGCGCCCTCGGCCATGGCGGGGCGCGCTCCGGGCTCTCGGGTGGGAGACGGCGCTCCCCGCAGCGGAGTCCGGCCGCTGGGCACGGATGCGCGCCTGCACCGAGCGGCGGCCCCGCCAGACTTTGTTTCACCGCCCGCCGGCCGCGGCGGCTGCAACTTTCTGGAGAGGAGGCATCGCTCGGGGAGAGACGTCCGCGGGCGTCAGTCCAGGAGGCCGGCGGTCCGCCGGGGGCGGCGGCGGGTGTGGGGCGGAGAGTGGACGGGAGGGAGAAGGAGAGGCGAAAAGGAGAGGGAGGTGTCCGAAATGGGATGCAAACGCCCGCTCTGCTCAGACAAAAGGCACCAGGCGTCTGGCTTGGCGGCCTCCGAGGCCAGACGCCCGCGGCCAGAGAGGGGCTGGAGACCGGCGACCGCGTCCAGCGCACCCGCCACCTGCCCGCGGACAGCCGCGCGGCGACCTCAGGAAGTGCGGCGGCGGCGGCGGCCTCCACTCCGCTCTGTTGTGACAGGGCGCGTAGACTTGTTTTGACAGCCGTGGGGATTGGCAGGCGTCTGAGCCTCTCAGGAGTCTCGCCTCGCCGAGCGGGGTCGGCCCGACCAATCCCCACTGCGGAGGGGTGTGCCCGAGCGCGGAGAATGGAATGTGTGCTGGGACCCGAGCCGGCCCAGCGGGCTCCGGCACTCCGGCGAGGGTGCGAGCGCGTGTGCGCACCCGCCGGCGCTCCGAGTATATTTTAGGAAGTTTAGGTCTTCGAAATGAGCTTGAAAATGCAACAAAACTGCGGGATAAAAAAAAAGAAGGGGGACTCAAGAGAAAATCTTAAGCAAAGCAATTTGGAGGAAAGGGAGCGTTGAGTATTAGTGTCAAAACGTTTGGGGTGACGGAGTGTAGCTTCACACATCAAGGGGTTCACTGCAGGTTCTCATGCCACCCCTTAGAGGTCAAGTCCATGCTGAGATAAACTAGGGTTTACTGGGCCCTGGAGTTGAATAAGTTGCTTAAGCTTTTATGAAGAGGTTTTCAGTTCACTCTGCAATGTGAATAAATATGGCAAAGGAAAGGGAATCAGAAGAGATGGGGGTCATAGGAAACTGAACTCACTAAATCCCTGTGGAGACTGACTGACTTTTAACAAAGCACAGATATGGTGGATGTTGGCTAAGTACAAGGTGAGGTGGGGGACTTAGTCTCTATCCTAAAACATCCGTTTGATAATGGCTCAACCATTATCAATCTCTAGATAATTCTGTGTAAACATATTTTGCTCATTTCCAGCAAGCTAGCAACCAGAGATATCGTTGGATGATGCACTGTCACTGAAATTAACCACGGCATGCCCAGAGGGATGTCAGCGATGGCCCTGAGGTTTCTCTGGTAGAACAGAAGACTTGGCATTTTAATTTAAAGGCTCTTTAATATTAGAATCCAGATTAAAACTCACTTATAACATTAAGTTATATTTTAATTATTAATAATTTAATGCTTTGAGATGTTGCTTGTTCCTTTGTCTGGCCAAGAATATGAGAAATTATTCAGCCTCTTAGATCCAGAGTTTGTTAGAACACCAGAATTTTAAGAGATGCAAAGAGATTTAAGGATCCTAGGGCAGCCCTTTTATTTTGCAGATGAGATGAAGGCCTAAGCGGGAGACTTAGTTTCTTGTCCACTAGTTAGTGCAGGAGCTGAAATTAGAAACTGCCATCCAACTCCTCTAGTAATCTCTTCATAACTTTATCTGGCTCTTCTGGGGCTGTAACCAGAACCCTTGGGAATTTTCAGACTTGTCATTTACCAACTCTTAGGGAAGGCTAGGAGGGATAGAGTTTACCTTTTCTTTTAAAATACGAATGTAGACTAGTAATGAATGTACTGTAGATTAGCAACCTCTGGTTTTAAAAGCAACACTGCCCTCTAGTGAGATTCTGAGAACTGCAACCCGTATGGCAAATGCTTTTTCTTATTTGTAGACTGGAGGGGAAACTCAGTTTCCTTTTCAGCTAGCTGCCTTTATAACCCATAGACTCGAGGACGGAAGTGAAAGGGCATGCAAGCTTAAAACAACCGTACATGCCTTCATCTCCATCAGTTCAGGGAATTCTCATCTATCTTGTACAGGAAATACTTTCACCTGCTATCCTCACAAATATAACAGATTTTAGGTTATCATTTTTCTTTGATATTCAATTATTATTACTGTGGTTTACTTCTGGTTTCTACAGTTGCTTTCGGTGCTTCATTTTTCTTTGTTAACCTTATCAAAATTATTTTCTTGGGTTATCCTCTGAGAAAATGCAGTTATCTCACTTATTATCTCATTCTATGATGATGATATTGTTACAAGGATTTCCTATTCTATAGATTTGTATATTATTTGGATAATAATTTGCTTTTTGAACTATTAAGATCACAGTCACTCTACTGACACTTAATGTTAGTGATCTTTTTATTAACTTTATTGGGGTAACACTGGTCAACAGGGTCATATAGGTTTCAAGTGTACATTTCTATATGTGATCTGTATGTATCATTGTGTGCCCACCACCCAAAGTCAAGTCATCTTCTATCACCATATATATATTCACCTCTCTTTACCCTTTTAACCCTTCCACCCTCCTTCCCTCTGGTAACTACCACACTGTTGTCTGGGTCTATGAGTTTCAGTTTTATATCCCACATATAAGTGAAATCATATGGTTCTTAGCTTTTTCTGGCTGACTTATTTCAGTTAGTATAATATTCTGAAGGTCCATTTCTGTTGTTGTACATGGCAGTATTTCATCTTTTCTTGCGGATGAGTAGTATTCCACTGTAAATATGTACCACATCTTCTTTATCCAGTTATCTATAAAAGGACACTGGTTGTTTCCATGTCTTGGCTACCATGAATAATGCTGGAATAAATATAGGGGTGCACATATCTTTGCGAATAAATGTTTTCATTTTTTTCAGGCAGATACCCTGAAGAAGGATTGCTAGGTCATAAGGTAACTATTTTTAAATTTTTCAGGAACCACCATACTGTTTTCCACCAGCAGTGAATGAGAGTTCTTTTTTCTCCACAACCTCTACAACACTTGTTATTATTACTTGGCTTGTTGACAGCTGCCAATCTGACAGGTGTGCAGTAATATCTCACTGTAGTTTTGATTTGCATTTCTCTAGTAGCTAGAGAAGTTGAGCATCTTTTCATATATCTGGTGGCTATTTGTATGTCTTCTTGGGAGAAGTGTCTCTTCAGGTCTTCTGCCTATTTTTTTACTGGGATTGTTTGTTTGGTATTGAGTTGTATGAGTTCTTTATATACTTTGGCTATTAATCCCTTGTTGAAGCTATTCTTTGCACATATCTTCCATTTAGTTGGCTGCCTTTTTGTTTTGTTGGCAGTTTCTTTTGCTGTGCAGAAGCTTTTTGCTTGATATAGTCCCAATAATCTATTTTTGCCTTCACTTCCCTTTGGGGTCAAATTCTTAAAAATCTTAGCTCTAAGACAAAGATCCATAAGTTTGTACCTATGTTTTCTTCTATGTAACTTTTTGCTTCAGATCTTATATTCAGGTCTTCAATCTATTTTGAGTTGATTTTTCTACATGGGGACATGTGGCTTTCCAATTTTCCTAGCACCATGTATTGAAGAGACTTTCTTTTCTCTGTCATATGTATTAGGCTCCTTTACCAAAAATTATTTGCCCATATACATGTGGTTTTATTTCTGGGCTCTTAATTTTGTTTCAACTAGATGATATCCACTTGGATTCCTCTCTTATCTCCCCTACCTTAGTAGCCTTCCCTCTCAGCCTCATATGAAGGTAAACATGGACACACACACACACACACACACCACTCTGAGGGTCTGTTCATAAAGGTTGTTGTCTAATTCATTCCACTTTGACAAAATAGTTGGACACTGATCTAACAAATCTTTCATACTGTTATCTTCTAGCATAACCTCAGAAAACATCTCCTGATAACTCATGTTTGCAGTTTAAAAATATAATATATAACCCTCCACTGAAACTGCTTCTACTCAAGGCCCCATTCCCAAGATTGAGAAGAAGGTTTAGCCAGATTTGTTTAAGTCAGCCCCCATTGACACATTCCTACCCCTCCATTAACAATTCTTCTTTCCAAATTACTATCACCCATAATTACTATCTCCCAACCTTTCACCAAGTAATACGTTACAATCTCTTGGTTGGCAAATTAGAAGTTGGGGGTCAGTGGGGGTGGGGGGGGGAGGGATGTGAATAAGAGTAATGGTTTGGCAATTCAAATATCACCACCTCAAAGAGGTCTTCTCTGACCACAAATCTTGAGTTGCCCCTTCAACCCTACACACATACCATGTTATTCATATAGTTGTTTGGTTTTTTCATAGGATTTTATTACTGTGAATAAACTGTCCTGTCTATGGAATTGTTTGCTTACATATTCTATCATACTGACCTCCTATCTCTGCCCCACTGAAATGGAGCATGGAATCTCATGCATAAATACCCTATTTTGTTAGTTACTATATCTGCAGTTCTCAGATCATGCCTGGCACAGAGTAGGTGCTTAGTAAGTATTTGTGAACAGAATCTTCACATTTACAGTCTTCTAACTGAATAATACAACCACTTCTATTAAAGAAAAATGGCTCTCTCACTGCCCAGACAATAGGACTTCTCACATTCAAAGATCCTAAAATTACATTTTAGGACAGAAATCTGAACAGACCCAAAGCAAACAGTTGTAAAAATTAGACAATTATATATTGAAGTAATTTGAAATCTGGAACTAGACTAAAAGACAAGTGATAGGAACCTGATCAGGTCTAGCTAACCAGAAAACACCTATCCCAGAATTAAAGACCAGCTATGTAAATGTAGACTTTCTAGCACAGGGAAGTCACTCCAGAACCCTGGGCCTAAGAAAAATCCAGTGAAATTATTAAGACTTCCCATACATAACCAGGAAATCACAGTTGGGGAAGAGAACTGCCATTCTGATACATACTTTCTATGTACCAGATAATCCTCTATGAAGTATTCTGATCTCCACTTTACAGATAAGGAAACTGAAGATCAAAAGGGTCAGTTAGCTTACTCAAAGTCAGAGCCAACAGGAAGTGATGGAACCAGGATTTAAGTCCCAGCCACTAACTTCAAAGCTCTCTCTCTTCCTGCTACACAAGACTTTCATTGGCTGCAAATCCAGTGACAGTTCTGGAAACTTCAACTATCGGAAGAACTACTCCTTCAAAATTGGAACCACTCACATTAGGCACAACAATCTCTTATCTTAACATCAGCCAATACCTCTAAATCATCACGATAGGAGTGTGAGGTTATGTATCAGTGTGTCAGAAAATGCATTTATCCTTTCATCCACATAGGTGTAAGAAAGAACATTTTGATATTTAGAGCCAGTTCTGATAAGTTCAAAGATGCACTGAACATGAGTATGGCATTTTCAACTGAGTCACATGTATCTTCATATTCAGTTATAACACTCCCCAATATACATTATAATCAGTTCAATTTGTAGTTCCAGGGGGAAAAAATTGCAAAGTACTTTGTAGTATAAATGCTATAGTAGAGTAGATATATACAACGCCAATAAAAGATAAGCAAAACTTAAATATACCCTCTTAAAGTTCAAAGTTTATTTTTTCTTGAAACATATTCTTCTGTCTCTTTAGGTTGGAAACTTTAGTAACCAAACATAAAAGTCAAGTAATTCTACTTCAAAGTTCAGGTAAACTCCACTCACTGATAACAGTCCTATAAAAATGAAAAGTTACTGTTGTTAATATTCAGGGTTTCATGAAGAGGAGCTGCAAAGGAATGAGGCAGCAATAATACTGCAAGTGGAGGACCCCAATTTCTCCAAGATTGAGGTGCCTTAGAGAAATTGGTTATCCAATTTATTAAGCAGAAATATGACATCATGTGTAAGAAACTAACAAACAGAACACAGTGTACAATTTTATTAGTTTTGCAAAACTGATTAGATTTCTCTTGCCCTTTCTGAGACATAACACCACACCATTTGCTGTCTGATTCCTGACCTGCAGAAAGCTCTGGTTGGACCAAGCACCCACGTCCTTGGGCCTTCCCTGGACGCAACTGCTTTCAGTCACGTATGCTTGGTTTCAACCTTCACTTCCTCAAGATGGGAACAGAAAGTCACTTGGTGCTTTGGCTTTCCTCCAACAAGTTACAAATAGTCTAAATATAGATCCTCCAGTTTAGTCAATCTTTAAAATACTGAAAAGCAATAAATATAAGAAATCTCTAATCACAGCCAATACTCTTCAGTTTCTGATGGTTGCTGCTTTCAGGTATTGGGAAACCTCTACCACCTACAGGAGAACAAAATGCCAGGGTCCATTAACACTGCCCCCTCTGGATACACCCCATGTAGAGACCCTGAGGCTAAGATACACTATCAGAATTCCCTGGCCAATCGTCTGGGAACAATTTGTGTGCACAGAGCAAATGTCTCTTAAAAATAGACAGTCTGTTTGATTTATTTTTTGTGTATTAACTTACTTTGACATGGATCCTGGAGTTGAAGCTCATATCGAGGTTATGTTCTCCACCAATACATAAACCACAGAGGCACTTTATAAAAACAGCACAGTGAAGCCCCCAACAAAACTCATTTCTTTCATTTCTCTTTTTTATTTGACAACTTGGATCTCTTCCAGGTACAAAGTTATAATAGAAATCTCTTCAAATCAACTTTGGAGTTAATATGAGGTACGTTTCTTCTCCTCTCCCCGATCCCAGGTTCATACCCAAAATCTAATTCATCTGCATGTGTGGGAGTTTTCCTCCAATTTTTGCCAAGACATAAAGTTTATTAATGCTTTTCAGCATTATAGAACTGATTGGAACAAAATATAGTCATTTTTGTTTTAATGCACTCCTCTCCTTAGGTCGTATGATGAATACCTAGTAAGTTTTCAGGTGTACAGCCTTTTTGTGAAGTGCAATATAAGTTTATCTGCTTTACAAAATGAGGATCTATAAAAAATGAGTTCTTTCTTTAAAAAAAAAAATCCACTTGGTGCCAAATGTCTAGTGAAAGCTAAATTGCTAGCATTTGTTCTGTCATTAACCCCTGTGAGAATCCCACAATTCTCACCTTCACTGACTCATATAGGTCACCATGGATACAACTGCCTCTACCCTTAACCCAACAGCTGTTGAACTGCACTTGGGACTTCTGCCATTCTCTGTTCTATATAAAATGTATTGGTGAAACTTTTAAGATAATGTCACAATTGTTTTTGAAAGATTAGGGAAATAGAGCATTTTGCAAGAATCATCTGTATTATTACACAGCAACAAATTTAACTTAAACCGTGAAGTGGGATAATAAGCAAAAAACATGGTACAATACTATAAATAATGTAAATGAGACGTTAGAGAGCTTTCTTCAAATTTCCCCTAACCAAAATGAGATTTTAATAACTAAACTGATAGCTACAGATATCACTGGTATGGAAGATTCTTTAACTAGCACCAAATACTATTATTTTTAGACATCATTTCTAAGGGAAGGAATATTTTTCTGATTTTTGATAAATGTTATGCTTCTCATTGCATAAATCCTGCTGTAAAGTCTAACTTCAAAAAATTAAAATATGTGGGTAAAATTTAATCTTACTCCTTCTATCTACCTTAATTTTTCCTAGTTTCAAAATATGGATTAAAAGGGGTTTAGTTTGTTTCTTTTCTGAAAATGTAAAGGATGGTTTGTGATTTGTGATTGAAACTAAATTAAAGTCAAAGGAGCAGCTCTTATCTGTATACCCAATGGATGAAAAAAAATAGCACTTACTTAATTATAAAAATATTTTCTCTTATTTCTTATCTAATTGTCCTCTCTGCCCAAGCATGGACAACATTCACTAATATAATTACATGGAAACACTTCATTAACACCCTTTGTGCTGAAGCCGATCTTCCTACTTAGGGAGATGTTTACTGATTCTCCCTGTGGGAGGGTTATACATCCTTATCCCATTGACAGCAGGCTCAGTCTCATAACTTGCTTTGGCCAGTGAAAGATGAGTGGAAGAGCCCCTTCTAAACAGAAGCTTTAAGAACCAGCATATGCTTAACCATGACGTCACTTTTCTCTGCTGCAAGATTAATGAGTCACCAGACAGAGGAGGGATCCTGAGTTAAAACAGCATGGAGTAGAGATCAAACCAATCTACAGCAGATGTGTAGCATGAGCAATAAAGCAAACTTTCTGGCAAGCCCCTCAAATTTGGGGGTCATTTGCTACTGTAGTGTAACCTAGACTCTTTTAACTGGTATGTACATAAATTTACTAAAAGCCCTATGCTTTTCACAACCATGCAATTGATTCATATAGTCAGATACTGTTTGATTTGTATAGCAAATAAACATTTGCTAAACTTTAGTAAACTATAAAAAAATTTGTATATCCTATAAAATCATGTACAGTTATTTTTATTTCTGTAACATTTTTTTCATTTCCCTTTCCTGCAAGCTGTGTAAGGCCCTGATGCTGCATTTCTTATTAGGTTTAGAAATGAGAGCATAAATGTAATCATATGCATGCTTTTGGGTACACTTTTTTCAAATCTTGTTTTACATACCTTGCATATTTCTCTCCTCCACCCTCATTCATGCTCCCACTCCTTGCTAGGTAACTCAAGTTAACTAGGATAAAAGGTAACTTAGGATACACCTTTTCAGCTTTGGTCTACATTCATATATATCTACATATACACATATAAATCAAATGTGTTTTTGTGACTGTTTGATTTACCAAAAAAAGTGGGGGGAGCAGAAATATTTTTAAGTGAGAGGAGTAGAGATAGGGAGACAGAGTCCCGCATGTGCCCTGACTGGGATCCACCCGGCAACCCCCAAGTGGGGCGGATGCAAATCAACCAAGCTATCCTCAGCACCTGAGGGCGATACTTGGACCAACCGAGCTATCCTCATTTCCCAGGACCAATGCTTGAACCAATTGAGCCATGGCTGCAGGAGAGGAAGAGAGCGCACGAGAGAGAAGGGAGAGAGAGGGAAAGAGAAGCAGATGGTTGCTTCTCATGTATGTGCCCTCACGAGGGATTGAACCTAAGACATCCACACACCAGGCCTATGCTCTGCCACTGAGCCAACCGACCAGGGCCAGAAATATTTTTATACATAAGCTTCCTTTTCTCACTCAACAATACTTGGTATGAATTCCACCATCTTATCTACACTATCTATTAATTCAGTATTTTCAATAAATGCATAATATTCTATGTATGGATATAACAATTTATTGGGACATTGCCCTATTTGGCGAGTTCAACTTATTTCTGTAGTTTTTCACCACTACAAACAATGGTGTAATAATCACTTTTGTACACATGTCTTTATGAACCAGTTGTTTAATTTCCATCAGAAAGACCTCCAGGAGTAGAATTTTGGGGTCAAAAGATGTATATATTTTTAATTTTAATAGATAATGCAAGATAGAGTTCCCAAAGAATCATACTTTATATTCCACCTTAACAGATATTATAATAATTTCTGGTTATCTTATAGGTATAAAACTATAGTCTATTATTATTTTAATTTTCACTTTCTAGGTTACTAAACATTCTTTCAATTTTTCCTGGCCATTTGGACTTAATCTTCAGTAATCTGTCTATCTATGTGTTTTGCCTAAATTTCCATTGGATTGAATGCCTTTGTCTTGTCATTTTGTAAGAGTTCTGTGATAAACACAAAGATCTCATACTCAGATCTCACTTCAACAAAGGGCACACTCTCCAGCTGCGAGGCACATGATTGATTCATTGACAGCCCTCAGCTATTTGATTGCTCAGGGTCTACATCAACTTTTGAAATTAGATCATGTTCTTCTGAAGGTGGCCCCTTGCCAGTGAATGAGTGAGGCATTGATAGCTGCTCTTCTCTTCCCTGGGCAAACTCCAGACAATGGACTCTAGCCATTTCTGCCATGGCAGGACTTTTTCAATAGGCAGTTATTGCTCCAAAGTTTCCTCTTGGGCTGGTTGAAACTTTGGCAGGTCTGTACCTGGGCTCTTGCTCAATTCTATTCCTCCCTTTTCTCTCTACATGTGTTACTTTCCAATAAAAATTTTTATTAAATTTTTTAATTTGTTGGATTGATATGGATTATCTCATTCATTATAACCACCTCCATTCCCAATGATGTGCCCCCCATTAGACCTCCTTTGCCCATCTCCCCTTACCCTTACCTTCCTCTTCCCCCTTCCTTCTAGGATTTGCTGTCCTGTTATCTGTATCTATGTGTTATGTATATATAATTTGGCTAAATCCTTCACCTTCTCTGATCCCATCTTCTTATCCCCCTTCCCTCTGACAGCTGTCCCTCTACTCCTCATGTCCCCATCTCTGTCTCTATTCTGTTCCTCAGTTCACTGTGTTCATTAGACTCCACAAATAAGTGAGATCATATGATATTTGTCTTTCTCTGCCTGGCTTATTTCACGTAGTATAATAGTCTCCAGGTCTAGCTATGCCATCGCTAAAGGTAAGATTTCCTTCTTTTTCATGCCACGTAGTATTCCATTGTGTATATATGTACCACAGCTTTTTTATCTACTCTCTGCTTATGGACACTTGGGCTCTTTCCAAATCTTGACTATTGTAAACAATGTTGCAATAAACATGGGGGTGTATATCTTCTTTTGAATTAGTGTTTTGGGATTCTCCAATAAATTTTTTACCCTTCTAACTTCACATGCTTCTCAAGGAACCCAACTGGCACATTATATACATATTATCCTTATTATTTCATATGCTTTAATATTTTTTTCCAGAACTGTTGTTTATTGGCTTTGTTTACGGTGTCTTTTGCCTACACATTATATTAATTTTTATATACAGTAATCAAATACACTTATCTCTTATTTTCAGCATTGGTTAATTCTTAACTCTAGATTGTACATGTAATCTTCTACCTTTTCTTGCAATATTTTTATTGTTATTTTTTAAACATTTAATTATTTGTTCTTCTTATAAATTATTTTTTAATTTAGTTTGTATGTGTATATGTGTTTATATATACTAAGTGTGTACAAATGGTAAATAAATTTTAAAAAGAGACAGTAGTCTATATTCTTTTTTCATTAAATAGCTTATTCTTTTCTCACAAAATTGAATTATCCTCTTGTCATATATTAAATTCTCACATGTACTTAAATTACTTCTGCTCAGTTTCCCATCCAATACCACATTAATTTGATTTTAGTGACTATGTGGTATGTTCTGATATGCATAGTCCTTTCCCACTGTAGCTAGAGGAATTTACCTATATTACAAATCTGACTCTTCCCTATGGAGATTTATTGGCTTCCCAGAGCCAGCTGAACAGGGTCCAGTCTTCCTGGCACATGTGACCATGGAATCTATCTACATCCCTAACTTTATTTCTCTTCTCCTTTTCACTCTAGGAATATTAGGCTACATGAACCCACATGCTATTTCATACTGTCATATTTTGGTTACATGAAATATCTTCCCACCTCTCTTCACTAGACTAACCATTATTCTGTCTTCAAAATTCCGTTCAGACATCACCTTTTTCAGGAAGCATTTCCAAACCCATAAGTTACAAGTTACCCCCCTCCATTGGTATTTTTTGTACTGACTAGACTATATGGATACATCTCAAGTGTGTCTGACCTCTGCTTTATAGACTATCAAATTCAGATCTTGTTTTTGTACTTAACCTGTGATGATATAAAACAGGCATGCAATAAAAATTTTTTAAACTATTGAACTAGAGCAGTGGTCCTCTGGGGGCATAGAAAGAAAATATTGGGACTTATATTTATTTAAATTTAATAAGAAATAAATTAAGCTTTGTCCATTTTTTCTTTTTTAATATGCAAATTTCACTGATACCATCACTTGGCTGTTATGTGGGTGAAAGGTATTTAAGGGAAGACTGGAAGTTCCTGAACATGGAGAAGTTGCCAGCACTAACTCATGGACTGATACATAAACCCCATTAAATAAGTTTTAAAATTATATTGGGTAGTTTAAACTGAACTAACCCAACATAGATGGATGCCTTAAAATATTCCTGGGAAAAAAAACATGAATCAAAGATAATTCTAGCAGACATTTCAAAAATGGCGGGGCTGACCCTTCTCCTGTTCCCATTACAAGGACATCTCTGGCCATATTATGAGATAAAAACAACAATCATGGACAAAGAAGGGGCCACATACTAAATCTGACAAGTTCAGGGGGAGGCCCGCATGGCAGGCCTTATTAATCCAGAGATCAAAGTAACCACACAAGGTGGTCAAAACATAAAAATTTCTAACTAAAAGCAAGTCATAAGTTGGTAGTCACAACTTAGGCCTATAACTTCATTGCCAAAGGTCAATCTTTAACTTTCAATTTGTCTATTGTCTTTGTGCATATAAAATAACATGCATTTGATATGTCAGAGTAAGGCACAACCCCTGGCACCAGAGCATGAGATCACATTATTATCTTGTTGCCCACATACCATCTCCAGGTGCTATAAATGTTAACTATCCTGTATCCACCAATGTAAAAGAAGTATCTGTTCTGATTTTATTTTTATCCAATCTCAGAGATTCTCCCACCTCCCTTAATCTACCACCAATGAATCTGTAACGCTTGGCCCTGGCCGGCTGGCTCAGTGGTAGAGCGTTGGCCTGGCGTGCAAGGGGTCCCGGGTTCGATTCCCGGCCAGGGCACACAGGAGAAGCACCCATCTGCTACTCCACCCCTCCCCCTCTCCTTCCTCTCTGTCTCTCTCTTCCCCTCCCCCAGCGTGGCTCCATTGGAGCAAAGATGGCCTGGGCGCTGGGGATGGCTCCTTGGCCTCTGCCCCAGGCGCTAGAGTGGCTCTGGTCGCGACAGAGCGACTCCCCGGAGGGGCAGAGCATCGCCCCTTGGTGGGCAGAGCGTCGCCCCCTGGTGGGCGTGCCGGGTGGATCCCGGTCGGGCGCATGCAGGAGTCTGTCTGACTGTCTCTCCCCGTTTCCAGCTTCAGAAAAATTCAAAAAAAAAAAAAAAAGAATCTGTAACCCTCTTTACATTTCCTTGATTCTAATGTATAAAATATGCTATAAAACTGTTATTTTCCAGAGAGCATTTTCTCAGTCCACTGAGATTTTGCTTCCCAGCAATTTTCATCAATTGGCTTAAATAAACTTTTTGTGTGTGTGAGAGAGAGAGAGAAAGGGACAGATGGACAGAGAGAAAGAAAGATGAGAAGCATCAATTCTTCACTGCATCATCTTAGTTGTTGGTTGACTCTGCCTTGACTGGGGGGGCTCCAGCTTTGCTAGTGACCCCTTGCTCAAGCCAGCAACCTTGGGTTCAAGCCAGAGACCTTGGGCTTCAAGCCAGAGACCTTTTTTGGGCTCAAGCCAGCAACCGTGGGGTCATATCTATGATCCCATGCTCAAGCCAGCAACCTCGGGGTTTCAAACCTAGGTCCTCAGCATCCCAGGTTGACACTCTATCCACTGCACCTCTGCCTGATCAGGCATTAAATACACTCTTACTTTATTTTTTTTAAGCTGGACATTCTTTTACTGAGAGATTTAACAATAAATCCACCACAAAATGTTGACTTTTTGATATGTGGATGTATACCCACTTCTGAAAGTAGCTCCACTTCTGAAAATACAGATGATACAAAATGAATAGTCTTCCCCCCCCCCCCAAGCTGGAAACGGAGAGAGACAGACAGACTCCCGCATGCGCCTGACCAGGATCCACCCGGCACGCCCTCCAGGGGGCGACGCTCTGCCCACCAGGGGGCGATGCTCTGCCCCTCCCGGGAGTCGCTCTGTGGTGACCAGAGCCACTCTAGCGCCTGGGGCAGAGGCCAAGGAGCCATCCCCAGTGCCCGGGCCATCTTTGCTCCAATGGAGCCTTGCTGCAGGAGGGGAAGAGAAAGACAGAGAGGAAGGAGAGGGGGAGGGGTGGAGAAGCAGATGGGTGCTTCTCCTGTGTGCCCTGGCCGGGAATCGAACCCGGGACCCCTTGCACGCCAGGCCGACGCTCTACCACTGAGCCAACCGGCCAACGCCTGAATAGTCTTAAGATATTAGCCAATGGTAGTATGAAGCAATGACCATTAGCAAAATATTTTAAAGCAATGTTTGCATCATCTTTTATTTATTTATTTATTTATTTTTGCATTTTTCTGAAGCTGGAAACAGGGAGAGACAGTCAGACAGACTCCCTCATGCGCCCGACCGGGATCCACCCGGCACGCCCACCATGGGGCCACGCTCTGCCCACCAGGGGGCGATGCTCTGCCCATCCTGGGCGTCGCCATGTTGCGACCAGAGCCACTCTAGCGCCTGGGGCAGAGGCCACAGAGCCATCCCCAGCGCCCGGGCCATCCTTGCTCCAATGGAGCCTTGACTGCGGGAGGGGAAGGGAGAGACAGAGAGGAAGGCGCGGCGGAGGGGTGGAGAAGCAAATGGGCGCTTCTCCTATGTGCCCTGGCCGGGAATCGAACCCGGGTCCTCCGCACGCTAGGCCAACGCTCTACCGCTGAGCCAACCGGCCAGGGCTGCATCATCTTTTAAAAATTCTTCTGTTTATGTTTTATAATGGGCACAAGTACTAGCAGAAACATAGATATAATAGATAAATAATAAATGAATAAAAATGATGTGTGTCCTCAAAAAACAAAAAGAGTATACAAAAAAAGTGTGAAAACTCCTGCAAAAGAGTGAGGTCTTCAGAGTCTCCTTATATTTCATCAGGTCAAGAAAGTGGAGAAAGTATTCATCAAACACATTGAGGATGAAAATGTTCATCAAACACATTAATTCATCTTTACAATGAATTAAACTATGGGGAAAGCATAGGAGGGGACTTAAGAGTGAAACAAAGAATCATGGCAACCTGACCAGCTTCGAACTGGGACACGGAGGACCCAGGTTGGAGATCCCGAGGTCGCCAGCTTGAGCACGAGCTCATCTGGTTTGAGCAAGGCTCACCAACTTGAGCCCAAGGTCGCTGGCTCGAGCAAGGGGTCACTCGGTCTGCTGTAGCCCCCCCCCCCACAAGGCACACATGAGAAATCAATCAATGAACAACTAAGGAGCTGCAATGAAGAATTGATGTTTCTCACCTCCCTCCTTTCCTGTCTGTCTGTCCCTATCTGTCCCTCTCTCTGACTCTCTCTCTGTCTCTGCCAAAAAAAAAAAAAAAAAAGAATCATGGCAAAGGAAGCATAAAGAAGAATCTAGAACAGTGAACAGAAACAATCAGCACAATAGTCAAGGTATTCAAGCCATTAGAATATTCAAATTTTTTTTTATTTTTTTTTTTTTTTTTTTTTTTTTATAATTTTATTTTTTTAATGGGGTGACATCAATAAATCAGGATACATATATTCAAAGATAACAAGTCCAGGTTATCTTGTCGTTCAATTATGTTGCATACCCACCACCCACAGTCAGATTATCCTCTGTCACCTTCTATCTTGTTTTCTTTGTGCCCCTCCCACCCCCTATCCCTCTCCCATTCCCCCCTCCCCCCCATAACCACCACACTCTTATCAATGTCTCTTAGTTTCACTATTATGTCCCACCTACGTATGGAATAATACAGTTCCTGTTTTTTTCTGATTTACTTATTTCGCTTCGTATCATGTTATCAAGATCCCACCATTTTGCTGTAAATGTTCCGAAGTCATCATTTCTTATGGCTGAGTAGTATTCCATAGTGTATATGTGCCACATCTTCTTTATCCAGTCATCTATTGATGGGCTTTTTGGTTGTTTCCATGTCCTGGCCACTGTGAACAATGCTGCAATAAACATGGGGCTGCATGTGTCTTTACGTATCAATGTTTCTGAGTTTTGGGGATATATACCCAGTAGAGGGATTGCTGGGTCATAAGGTAGTTCTATTTTCAGTTTTTTGAGGAACCACCATACTTTCTTCCATAATGGTTGTACTACTTTACATAGAATATTCAAATTTGTCAAGGTTTTCCCAAGGCATTTTCCTACACTGGACAGCCATTGCTTGTGTCCATTTTCACCAAGGGAAAAAGAAGCCAGTTAAAGGAAAGCAAGTTAAAGATTTTGAGTTCATAATCAAATAAGCTATACCCAAACTAGGTTAATAAATTCTGTGAGTCAAAGTAACTAGTACCATTAAAAAGCCTAAATTAAACTGAGGTTTTTGTGTGACTATATTTGTAATATAAACAAAGTACTTAAGTTTATCAACTTTTTACTATTCTTCTGAGTAAACAGATCTCAGGGAAAAACAATCAATGAGTACTAAGTAAATGTGGGTTTTATGCTAAGACTTTTACGTGCATTATATCAATCCTCACAATAGCTTGTAGTAATAGATGCTATTATCTTTATTTTAGGGATGGAAAGCAGAGATTACATGGGCACACAGCAGGGTCAAAAGCCATCGCCCTACTGGATCACTATATGATAATACTACCTCTCCAAACTCGACATCATTCAAACTTACCCACACATGATGGTCAATGAAGCTACTCCAGACATTTAAATAATGGCTTTGAATTTTGGTTGCTTTCAAAATTTTTCAGTGCTTCAAGGAGACCCAACCTTTTAACATATCCAGATATGTAATGTAAGGACAAATACAAATGAAAAATAAAGGAATTCTACCTATTGAAAATAAGAGACTCTTCCCCTACTCCTTTTCAGAATTTTTCTGTCCTTTTCAAATATGTGTGAATCTTTGTAACTGCTAAATAAAACTGCCAGTTTCACAACTCAGTAATGTTGTCTCAAGAACCACCTTTTTGAATGCATCTATCTGAAATGCAAACATAATGGGAGATAGCTCCCCTAGCTGCAATTTCAGAAAAAGATAAGAGCCTAACTTTGGTGATTACTTTGCTCCAATTTGCAAAACTAACTATTATAAAGATATGTAAAGTTTGTGTGTTTTCCCCCCTCTGGATAAAGCCAGTAAGATGCTTACCCTAATTACCAGGTGAAGTTGAGATGAACTCTGTGTGAGGTAATGGGTTGTATCTGCTTGCCCATACAAGGGGGTGGTGATTCCTTTGTGTCTTTGCAATCTCTTAGTGGATTGCCTGTGATGTATGTGAACCACAGATTTCCTGCTTATTCAATAATAAAACTGTTTTCTGCCTCTTATCTTTGTGGAGAAGTCTTCTGGGTTAGGAGATTTTATTGTTTTTAATTTCACCAATGATAATCAATATGCATACTTTCTTGAGCATGGAACCAATAGAGGACAAACTCTTGAAAAGATGTTTTCAAGCCTGTGATCATTAAATACAATGTGCAATCTGAACTTTCAGTGTCAAAATTTTAGGTTACCAAATTTATGCTCCAGGTATTCATCCCACCTGGAATCAGGGAGGTGCTTTCACTAACAAAAGACACCCCAAGATGGGCAGAGCATCGCCCCCTGGTGGGCATGCCGGGTGGATCCTGGTCGGGCGCATGCAGGAGTCTGTCTGACTGCCTCCCCGTTTCCAACTTCTGAAATAAATAAATAAATAAAGTATTTTTTAATTTTTCCAGGCATTATTCTGTTTCTATCATGTTCCCTTCAACTAAAAGCAAGCAGCAGTAACCTGCTGAATCCCATTGTGGAGGGGAAAAAATCAACGATTACAAAGTCACATTAGCATGTGCTGTGGTGTGTGCCCAAATCCCCCTTCAGTACCACCAGATACTGGAAGTGTGGGTTGTTCTTAGCTGCGTCCTGTTCAAAAATTGCCCTGAAAGAAAACCATCTTGTCCAAAGTCAGGTCTCCTCTCTGGGAGCAGCCTGCATCCAAAGACTGTAGAGGGATAGACGGAGATAGTAAGGTGTGTGTTGGGGGGATGGGGGGAGAGGATGACTCTGGTTTCTAGAGACAACTCTGAAGGTCATCCTAGTATTTCTGAGAACTATGTTGCAATATCACAATTCAACTTCTGCCCAGTCCTGCTTCCCTTAACTCCTCTTAGGTGCTGTTTCCAAGCTTAAGTCCCTAAAAAAAACTCCTGCATGGTGTTAACAAAATAGTTTAGGCTATAATAAATAAAAAGCATTTATTGGAGTAAAGAAGGGGTTGTAATCCAGGGCAGAGATTCAGGTAGCAACATAAATTGTGCTCTGAAGGAACAAAGTCAAGATTTATAAAGGGAAAAATCAAGGTCCTCTATGTCAATAAATGATGTTGGCTGGGTCAGTTGAGATTGGTTAGGTTCATCTTATAAATGAAGAATGTTGATTGTCTAAATGAATTGGTTCCTTTCAAGGTGAAGAATGCAGAAGATCTGGTCACCATATGAGGAGAAAGTAAAATCCATAAAGATCCATGTAGCAATTACTGATCCAGGATGTTTGTTGTTCTTCCTTGAGCTGAGTCTAGCAACAGGTCAGCAACTTAACTATAGTTCTGGGACATGACATGGCATAACATAAGCCAACTCCCTCAATGGCTTCTCAAGTTCATTTTAAGTGACACTTAGCAATGCTTATTTCACTTTATTTTCTCCATTATCAATGCAAATCTCACAGTCTGTTTCCTGAGAACCCAACTTGCAACACTCACCAAAACTTTTTCCAGATGTTAAGCAGTTATTGATATCTGAAACTGTGATAACAGAATATAATGAACTTAAATAAGCCAATGTTTCCTGATACCATCTTACAGTGCATGAGCTATATTTAGGCAGTGCTGCTGCTGACCCATTCGATACCTTTTTATGAATTAGAAAAAGGCACTCCTATTGATTGGATAGAGTCCTAAGGCTACATGATTATGTGAATTGAGCAGCAGGGATTTTAGCCTACTCTTTCTTTTGGCAGACACTCTTATGCATCAGTCCTTGGGTGGCCTGTCTTAGGTATAAGAGATCAGAGTGCATGAGGGAACAATTGCACATTACTCAAAAACAATGTAGTTGCTGGAGGAAAGTGGACAAGTGACAATTCAACAAATGTTTACACACAGATGTTTGAAACCTCATGGGTGGAAGGACATTGGGGACTTGTAGTATTACCAAGATACCTAGGAGTATAAGAAATATGTAAGAGGTATCCTGATAATGGATGTGAAAATACCTCATATATCTGAAGAAAGCCAGAATATGTCACCCCAAAATATGCCTCTGACATACTATTTTGAGTTGAAGGCAATTAAGAAGCAGTAAAAGCTCCCCCTTTTCTGCCTACAGGCACTATATAAATTCTCCTTTTACTGAAGACTCTTATCAGCTCAGAAATTAGTACCAGAGAAACTCATCTGAGGGTGGGGTGAGGCTCATCTGTTTATTTAGTCTCATTCTACAAATATTTATTGACTTCCTACCTTATGCTGTGCAATCAGGGGTCTTTAAACTTTTTATAAAAACCGCCCACTTTTGCAGTGCTGGTCAACCTGGTCCCTACCGTGCAACCAAACAACGCTGCGATTGGTCCACCATGAAAGCTGGACCGCCCACTAGTGGGCGGTAGGGACCAGGTTGACCAGCACTGCAAAAGTGGGCAGTTTTTATAAAAAGTTTGACGACCCCTTATAATTTTTTACAAGGCATCCTCTAATAAATCAGATATTGCTCTAGTCTATACCATCTCTGTAACATCCTCTCTAAGTGTAAGTGTTGTGTTCCCTGCAGAGGAAAAGATCTGAACTGAATGAACCTTACTTCCTTATAGCAGATTTTTTTTTTCTTTCTGAAGTTGGAAACGGGGAGCAGTCAGACAGACTCCCGCATGCGCCCGACAGGGATCCACCCGGCACACCCACCAGGGGGCGATGCTCTGCCCATCTGGGGCGTTGCTCTGTTGCAACCAGAGCCATTCTAGCGCCTGAGGCAGAGGCCACAGAGCCATCCTCAGCGCCCAGGCCAACTTTGCTCCAATGGAGCCTTGGCTGCAGGAGGGGAAGAGAGAGAGAGGGAAGGAGAGGGGGAGGGGTGGAGAAGCAGGTGGGTGATTCTCCTGTGTGCCCTGGCTGGGAATCGAACCCGGGACTCCTGCATGCCAGGCCGATGCTCTACCACTGAGCCAACCGGCCAGGGCCAGCAGATATTTTTTAATCTTGTCCCTCACCTCTCCTATTTCAAATATCCAACCATCATAGAGAAAAAGAAAGCACCTCTTAATCTTCCAAAATACAAGAAGAGGTCAATATACCTAGAAACAAGAAAGAAAGAAAACAGAAGCCGAGGCATCTTCTAAGCATTTACCTTCTCATGTTTTGCCTACTAAGTCAATCCCTGGTCTGGGCTATCTCTGTACCTGGCAACTCTTCCACAGCTGCACTTAGCACCCTGAGTGTATAAACTTTCAAAATAGCTAGCTCCTTCTCCCACTAGACCACAGGCTGCTAGAGAGCAAGAGCCAGGTCTTAATTATTGCCATATCCCCTGCCTTAGAGTAAACGCTGGTCCATAGGAGGTATGCTAGTTCTGTAAGTTAGAGCAATGGTTTTCAAGCTTTTTACATTTGGGGACCAGTGAAATTAGGAGAATTATTTCATAAACTGCTAAGGCAGGAATTACCCTTAACATGCACAAATTCTACTAAGATCATTCATTAGGTCTATAATCTTCCTACAACATCAGGGTGGTTAACTCTTTTGCAGAGGGCAGGAAATTTTTGCCAGATTGACCTATAGATCAGCAGTTGAAAAAACAACGCATTCAAAGGGTTATCAAAAAAAGATTGCTTGAAATAGATATTAAAAGTTGGAATCTGTGGCTAGAAAACTCAAGAAGCAGAAACAAGATAACTGCCAGTAAGGGAAGGCAAGCAAGAGGGAGAGCAGGCTTAGGTAAAACCCTAAAACAATAAGTATGTTTTGAACAGATGGTGTGAAGAAAACAAATGAGACATGAGACTACGGAATGCTAGCATAAAACATAAGAAAATGGGATATTTAGGCCCTGGCCAGTTGGCTCAGTGGTAAAGCATCGGCCTGGCGTGCAGGAGTCTCAGGTTTGATTCCCAGCTAGGGCACACAGGAGAAGCGCCCATCTGCTTCTCCACCCCTCCCCCTCTCCTTCGTCTCTGTCTCTCTTCCCCTCCTGCAGCCAAGGCTCCATTGGAGCAAAGTTGGCCTGGGCACTGAGGATGGCTCCATGGCCTCTGCCTCAGGCACTGGAATGGCTCTGGTTGCAACAGAGCAATGCCCCAGATAGGCAGAGCATCGCCCCCTGGTGGGCATGCCGGGTGGATCCCAGTCAGGCGCATGCGGGAATCTGTCTGACTGCCTCCCTGTTTCCAACTTCAGAAAAATACAAAAAAAAAAAAAAAAAAGAAAGAAAAAAAGAAAATGGGATATTTAGGCTTGCAATTTGTTGTATGTTGTAATTTTATATTTCCAGTACCTGAAACTTCCTCCTTAATGATCCTCATGATTCCTCTCCATCATCACTCATGCCCAACAGCCCCAGTTCTTCTCCAGTTTTCCTTAACCCTCTCCCAGTATTTTATTCTCATTTGGCCTACTTTTGTTTAGGTACCCAGTACTTTTCACTAGAGTTGTATCCTTCTAATTTATTGTTGCCAGTCCCCTAAAAAATTGTTCTCTGGACTAAGAATATCTTCCAAAATTTTGGCTTTGAGTATGTAACTTCCTAAGTCAATAACTTTTAATGAGCTTCTTCTATTTGCAACAGTCGCCTAAATCCTTATTCTTATTTCTTATTCCATAGTATAAATAACATGGCAGAGTGCACTGTGCATGAGCAATGGAGTTAAAGAGAACTAAGTTTTGAAAACAGCATCTACCACTTAACAGCAATGTGACTACATGAGTCACTTTTACTTCCCTAAGGCTTAGATTTCCAGACAGAGAGAGAGAATGAGAACTCAGAAGATTAAAAATTGGATGTGCCTAGCCCAGTGCTGGGTACATGACAAAGGCTCGATATATTTCCTCCCACCTTTCCACTCAGACCAGCATTCCGGCCTTGAGGGTGCCCTGACCCAGCTCAGAACACTGTGCTCCCATGCTGTCTTCTGTGCTCCCACACACATCTGATCAAAGTTCATACACCACCTATCCTATTTTGTTTGTATCTTATTTTCAGCATCTTTAGAGATAATTATTTAGAATAATTAGTCTTTTCTCCTTTTCCAGATTGAAACACTGCAAGGACAGAGGTGTGATCTTATTCATTCTTATTTCCCATAGCATATAACATTTTGTACTACACATAATAGGAACTCTACACATGTCTAGTAATTTGAATTGTATAGTTTTACATAATTTATCTAAACTTTAAAATTAAAAAAACTACTTTTTATGTAAGCATTAAAAGTTAGAAGCAGAACAGAAAATTACCATATTCTACATAAAGTATACTACCCCTCAGCACCCATTGAAGTCAATGTTTCCTAAATTTTATCAACTTGTGAACAACTTACTGTGGTGAATACAGTAGTCTTAGAAAATAAGTGTTTTTAGTTTAAATAGATATACAAGAAAAAAAGAGGATAGTAATATTAAATCCACCATTACCACTAAAAGAAAAAATGTCCAAAGATCAATGGTATTGAACAGCAAAATTATTCTGCTCTAGAGTATGTTTTAGTTTGAATTGATTTGTATTATCTATTAGCACAGACACAAAAACTTGAGAAAATGAGCTTATATTGCACACAGAAATGTATAATGACTTTCAGGGAGCTTTAGCTGAACTGTATTCATTCACAAAAATTGTTTCCTGCTTTATTTTTGGTAATATTAAGAGCTAATCTTTGAACAGATTAAAATATGGTCACACTGCTTATTTTAACCCTTTATCTTGAAAGTAAAATAACCTAAAGTCAAGCTCTTACAATAGAGAGAGAAAAAGTTACCACTGATGAAACAATTATTGCTGCTGATTCTTTTAAAATATGAGCAAAAAGCGGTTAGTTAAGACCATGAAATGTTGTCAAAGAGACCCCCACCAACTAAATTTCCTATAGCTTTAGACCTTGACCAAATTACCCTCCACATCTCCATTTCCTCACCTGCAATATGAAGATAATCCGAGTATCTATTTGAAGGATTGCTGTGAGAATGAAATGATTAAATATACTGATTACAAAGCACTGCGCCTAGCACATAGCGAGGTCTTGATAAGTGGTAGCTACAGTAATAACCACCATTATTACATGAGTTTATCTAGTTGTAATTATTTACAACTTGGTTATGCCTTATATTATATACAGCCAATATAACATACCCTCAGCTACCTCTTAGAAATATTTTTTACAAAGCAGTCTCCCGGCCGCTCTAGCCACGTCGCGCAGTCGTCTCCCTCCCCCGCGCGCGGGTGGCTCGGTCGCCGGCCGTCCCCGAGGCTGTGCGGCGGCCAGGCGGTGCTCGGCCCGCGAAGCCGCTCGGGCGCCGGCCTGGGGGCCCCGCCCGCTCGGCCGCATGAGTGACGGCGACAACAGGTGCGGCGCGGCGTCCGCGGCTCCGGAACCCCAGAGTTTGGCTCGTCAAGCCCCGTGGGTCGGAGTTTGACTCTGGAAACTGTCCTCCTCGCCTCGCACCAGCCTTCCGACGACGCCCCGCAGCCGGCTTCTTGCACCTTAGTAAAGCCTGAGGTCACCTCAGCCTCTGGAAACCCAGGTCCCAGAGGCCGGCTTTTCTCCGAAGGGGAGAAGAGGGAGAGACGTGCGGTGCATGGAGTTTTGCATAACCGTTCGCCCTCTCCATCCCAGCCGTCCGAAAGCAGGCGACAGTGGCCCCAGACCCGAGCCCGCGACCCGCCCACCCCACGCGCGTCCCGACCTGCGGCGCGCTCTGCCCTGAGACGGCCCCGCTCGGCGACCGCGAGCCGCCGCCGAATCCCGCCCGCGTGGCCGTCGCCGGCCCCTCCCCCCCGCCCACACCCGGGTGCAGGGTCCGGCCCGGGTCTCAGGCTGCGCCCCTGCGGCTGCCATCCCCGCCGCCGCCGGCAGGGGGAGCGAGTCTCCGTCGGGAAACGTGCTGTCGCCCCCTGGGTGCGAAGGTGCTCAGACTAGGTTTCCGTTTTCCCCGGGCGTCTGAAGAGCCGTGGAGGAAGATGGAGAGCGAGGCCGGAGCGGTGAGTACAGGGCTCGGGCCGGGGCCCCGGGGTAGCCGGGAGGAGCAGCGTGGACTCGGTCCCTGGGGGCCCGCAGGGCGAGGGCCGGGGCCCGGGCGCCCTCTACTTTGTGGAGAGAGACGTGGACAGGGTGCCTCATCGTCCACGGCCAAGAGCGGCACCCGGGCAAGCCTCGCCGGACTGGGCCGTTGTGTCGTGGGCTCGTAAGGTGCGGCCAGTGGGCCTGACCAGGGTCTGGGCGGGCTGGGGGGTCTCGGGAATGGCTGGGAGGTTTCGGGAGGCAGGCCCGGGGCACCAGACCGGTCCGGGCCAGAGAAACAGCTTTCCCGCCGAAACTGGGCTCGGCTGCGTCCTTGACGCCCGCTCCACCGAGTCTCAGCCCAGCCGTCTCCTCGACGAGTTGTCAGGGCGGCCGGCTCCTCCTCTCCCAGACCAAGTGGGGACCCGAAGGCTTGAGCGACCGGGGAGAAGGACGCCTGGGCCCAGGGGCCAGGGCCAGGGCCAGGGCCAGACTCAGACTCTCGAACACCGAGTGCACGCCCGAGGTGGATTAGGGCCCAGCGGGGGGGGGGGTGGGGGGGAGGCGGAGACCGAACAGGCCTGAGGGGCCATGGCGACGCAGACGTGCCCCGCCGGCAGCCAATCACAGCGCGCCACGCGAGGGCCTCGGGGTTAGCTACGCACGAGGCTGACGTCGGCTCAGTGCCGTTGAGGGTTCCCGCCACGGCTGCTGGCGGGTTTGTGGGGCAAAATTTCTCGCTGGTTAGCCTTTTTTTCCCTCCCGCACTTTGGTGGGGAGGGGGTGGATCCTCGTGTCAATGCCCAAATTCACGATGACGCGAGAGAACCCGAGGAAGTTGTCTCCGTGGCCATTTCCTCCGGCGCTTCAGCTTTCTGGCCTCGGAGGGGAAGGAGCTTCGAGGCCGCGACTGCGACGGTTAGCCTCCCCTCTCCCTGTTGTCTTCGTTGGCGAGTACAGATGATCGATTTCGAGGTTCATTCTCAAAGGGTGGAGGTGGTGAAGGCACAGTACTTTAGAGGAAGTTTTTAATAAACTCTCTAATACTGGAAGTTGACCAAGTTAAGAACCCTTCTAACCCAGTAACAGCATCTATCTAGACGGTTTTCATACGTTTGCAAAATTATTGGTACCTGAATTTGAGGCTTCAGTGGTTAATTCAATGCATTGCTGTCCTCGAAGGAGCTAAGGTGTTGCCTCTAGCTGACCTTTGTTACTTCTAAAGTTAAAATATTTTCTAGGCTATTATTCATATTCTGTTCTAAAGCCTGCAGGCTACTGGATGGTATACCATGAGCAGAAAGAAATGATTCATTTGTTTATTCATTCGTTCAACAAATATGTACGGAATCCCTGCTGTGCGCCATCACATCACTACTATAGATGCTGCAGTGAACAAATCAGGCAAAACTCCTTTCCTCGTGAACATTACATTATCGTGTAATGTAATTACAGAGACAGACAATACACATAATAAGGAAATTCTATATTATGTTGGAAAGTGATAAGTGGTAAAGAGAAAAATCTCAAGATTGGAAATCACCCTGTTCACTTCTGTTCGTGTCATCCTCTCTCAATGAAAAAAAAAGAAGTTTATTTAAACAAATTTGAGAACAAATGAGCTCATTCGTTGAACACAGTTTGTTTTTTTGTTTTTTGTTTTTTGTATTTTTCTGAAGCTGGAGATGGGGAGAGACAGTCAGACAGACTCCCGCATGCGCCCGACCGGGATCCACCCGGCACGCCCACCATGGGGCGACGCTCTGCCCACCAGGGGGCGATGCTCTGCCCCTCCGGGGCGTCGCTCTGTTGCGACCAGAGCCACTCTAGTGCCTGGGGCAGAGGCCAAGGAGCCATCCCCAGCGCCCCGGCCATCTTTGCTCCAATGGAGCCTTGGCTGCGGGAGGGGAAGAGAGAGACAGAGAGGAAGGAGAGGGGGAGGGGTGGAGAAGCAGATGGGCGCTTCTCCTATGTGCCCTGGCCGGGAATCGATCCCGGGACTTCTGCACACCAGGCCAACGCTCTACCACTGAGCCAACTGGCCAGGGCCACAGTTTGTTTTTTAAAAGAATTTGAGGCCCTGGTGGGCTGGCTCAGTGGATAGAGCATTGCTGGGAGTATGGACATCCCAGGTTCCATCCCCCATCAGAGCACACAAGAGAAATGACCATCTGCTTCTCTCCCCCTCTCTATCCCCCTTTTGTCCCTCTTCCATTCTGTAGCCAATGGCTCATTGGTGAGAGTGTTACCCTCAGGTGCTAAAAATAGCTTGGTTGATTCCAGCATCAGTGCCCCAGATGGGATTTGCCAGATGGATCCAGTCTGGACACATGCAGGAGTCTGTCTCACTATCCTCAATTAAAAAATAATAATAATTTCATAAAGACTGATTTTTTAAAATTTGCAAATAGGTACAGAAACAAAATTATATCTACTATTCTATTATTTCTGGCTAAACAATTTATAGTTGAAAAATAACACTAAGCATCCCAGAATCATCTATTCTAGGCACTGTCCTGCAAGTTAAGTCACTAAAGTTACAAATAACCTCCAAATGCCCAGAGAGGATGCTGTTAAGATTGGATTCCCAATTTCCTTAATTGGAAACAACCATAGCAGTTAATAAATGTGATGACTTTTCTATGGTTTAATAGATGTTTTTATGAACTCCCTTATTAGAGATCCTGCCCCCCCCCCACTTAAGATTAGGTGGAGAATAGAGCCCATAAGGCCTATAACCTCATAGTTACCACTGGCCTCATCCTTTGTACATCTTGCAGAGATTAATTTAGCAATGATAGTTTTATTGGCTAATGAAGTGACATAGAATAAATGTGAAAAAGAACAATTTCATTATCTAAGTTGAAAATTCATTTTCATGTATTTGTTTCAGAGAACTGCAATTATGAAGCTTTTGTGAAGCACTCATTTAGTATATTAGACTGCCCCAGAAGTCTGTTTAGTGTTTGTAGAAGGAAAATTAGCAAGTTCTTGAATTGGTTTCTTTCCAAAATTCTATTCTCCAGTCTTGCTTTTTCAGATGTACCTTAAGAGTCTACTATCTTGCCATTGTGTAAAAGCTTATATGTAAATATATATGATATATTTATTAAAATCTAAAATTAAGTCTCCTGACCTAGAATTGTGAATATATGAATATATGCTGAGCTCAATTCTTTGGTATAAAAATGTATGCTTATGAGTTATAGGTATATAATTTTTTATAGGTATATAATTTTTAAATTTTATTTATTGATTTTAGGATTAAGGGGAGGGGGACAGGGTCGGGGAATGACAAAGAGAGGGGAGAAGCAGGAAGCATCTATTCATGCTTCCTGTATGTGCCTTAACCAAGCAAGCCCAGGATTCGAACCAGTAACCTCAGTGTTCCAGGTCGACGTTTTATCCACTGTACCACCACAGGTCAGACGGTATTTAATTTTTTTATGAACTCAGTCAAATCTTCAAACTGACAAGTACATTTAAAAATTTGATTTTAGAGATGAAAAACAGTGAATTTTAATGTTAGTGGTTACTAACTTGTCAATATTCTTTAGCCGGAGACTACAAGGAACAGACCTGAAGTTTAATAGGGTCTATGGAAATGTTGCAACTAGGAAAGGCATACACCATAGGACATCTCAGTAAGACAATATTAGAATTTAAGATGATGTTAGAGCTTAGGATTTAAGTTTGTGTTAAGCATTTTTAGAGAGGATATAAGGGGTAAAAAGGTTTTACTCTAAAATGCATGTTGTCAGGATGTGGTAGTAATTTTATGATCGGTGTGTTAATTCTTATCTTGTAGGCAAGACAAATAGATCAAGGCTAATGCTGTGATTCATAAAGAAGAGGCAGTCACTCATTTAAGCCAGAATAGAGAGATATTTGGTCACTCTTGTGGTTTAGACAATGCTTTTGTTTCTGCCAGTGTCCAGACATGATTATGGAATGGTCTTATTTTTATCTTGATCCATCACAATCACAGAATAGCTTTTCCTGATGTTGGTGTTCTGTTAACAAAAGAATACCACAGCCTAGCTGTGAGTTCTAGGCCAACTCCTAACATACCACCAGGATGTACCTGCTTATGCCAAACTGCCTCCTAGCTTTCCAGGGCTGTTTTTCTCTATCTCTTTTTTTTATTTTTTTATTTTTAAATCAAATGAGAGACAGGGAGGCAGAGAGACTCCCACATGCACCCAGACTGGGATCCACCCAGCAACCCCTGTCTAGGACTGATGCTCTGCAACCAAGCTATTTTAGCACCTGAGGCGAGGCCGTGGAGTCATCCTCAGCTACTGGGGTATACTTGCTCATTTGAGCCATGGCTGCAGTAGGAGGGGTGAAGAAGCAGATGGTCGCTTCTCTTGTGTGTTCCCTGACCAGGAATCGAACCCGGGACTTCCACACATTAGGCCAATGCTCTACCACTGAGCCACTAGCGAGGACCTGCTTTTCTCTTTATCAAACTTCTTTTTGAGTTTAACATTTTTCCTTAATATTTATAATATATACTTAAGTAGTATACTTAATAATTAACATAAGTATGGTTAGGTAATATATTTAAACATATATTTATGTAAAGTTATTAGCTTTAATTATAATCTTCATAAATTAGAATAAAATTAAAGTCTAAAGTAATACATTTTATTTAAATGGCTCATCTTTTTGAAAAATATGGTACATGTTTTCAGCTGGCACCAAAATCCTGTGCCTGGCCAGTTGGCTCAATGGTAGAGCGTTGGCCTGGTGTGCAGGAGTCCCGGGTTCAATTCCCGGCCAGGGCACACAGGAGAAGCACCCATCTGCTTCTCCCCCTCTCCTTCCTCTCTGTCTCTCTCTTCCCCTCCCGCAGCCAAGGCTCCATTGGAACAAAGTTGGCCGGAGCACTGAGGATGGCTCTGTGGCCTCTGCCTCAGGCGCTAGAATGGCTCTGGAGAACAATGGCCCAGATGGGCAGAGCATCGCCCCCTGGTGGGCATGCCGGATGGATCCCGGTTGGGTGCATGCGGGAGTCTGTCTGACTGCCTCCCCGTTTCCAACTTCAGAAAAATACAAAAAAAAAAAAATCCTGTGCTAAAAGTTTAAAAGAGTTTTATCTTACAGCAAACATCAAATCAGACGCAAACGGATTCATTATCTTCATCCCCTAATCCTGTGTCACCTGTGCCTTTGAATAACCCAACAAGTGCCCCAAGATATGGAACAGTGATCCCTAATCGCATCTTTGTAGGAGGAATTGACTTTAAGGTACCTATTTATTCATACAATATGGTGTATATTTTTCATTTCAAGTTATTTTTCAGAAATTGTTTCCTTGGGCAACTATTAATGTAACATGTTTGCTATTCGTACAATGATTAATAGGTTTCAGATTATCTTAATATAAAGAATATTTTCAAAAACAATTGAAATTAAATAGAGCATATATAATTGTCCAATTTCATATACCATACAAGGAAATTGAGGCTCATTGACCTATCTGTAGACCTCTAGCTACTTAGTGACAAATAAAGACTAAAATCCTAGTTTTCTGACTCATAGCTCCATATTCTTCATTTCACCATGCCACACTAATTATACCTTCTTGCAAATACTCCAGTAGTTCAAATAAAAAATGATTATAATTTGCAAGAAAATTCAAAAGAACAAAAAAATTTACTCCTATGAAATCCTGTTTCTTTATCCCAACTTTTATTTCAGGTTTCCTGAGTAACCTCCTAGACTTCCATCTTTTGAAAATTGCTTTATATCACCAAATTTAAAATTTGATTCCCAAACAGGCTTGTGTTCTTGTCAGAACAAAACATCTTAACAGTACTATATTTAAATAATGTAGGCAGCCATTCAAAAAAGGCATGCTTTGTGAGATACTTTTCAGTATCCCCATATGGGAGGTAGTAGTAAACACCTGCAGGAGAGTCATGCATGGATAAAGTGGAATATACTCTTAGTTCCATAGTAGATATATGGAAGTATTTCCAAGCTGCCATATTATGTATTGAAAATCACGGGAGAGTTGCCTTAATTTAAAAAAAAATCCCAATGTTAAGGTATGATATTTGACAGTTATAACTCAATGTTTCCCTGTAGTCAGTCTGTCATAATTTAGATAGAACTATTTTTTCTTGCTCAAGAGAAATGTTACATGTAATGTATTTGTCAAAATAATGAATCTTAAGCAAATATATGATTGGTTTACTAAAAATAAAGGAAAAGTATTTCTTATGAAATGCTAACTTTTAAAAAGATTTTGTTTCTATGGAAAATATTGATGGCAGACCATAAATATTCAAGGTGGTTATTCTTGGTCAGAATTTATATTACAACAGCTTAGCATTTTTAAAATAAATCATAAATAAATGTAAACATTTGTATGGCTAGGTTATGCTAACTTACCGAAACCTACAACTACAAAATTAATTTTGGAGGTCATTGTTACGGTATAGTCATAACTTTGGAGGTAACCGTTAGAGTTCCTTCCCTTACACTTTTTTCAAAATCATAGATAAATGCCTGCAGTGAAACAAATTACTATAGCAGGAGATGGTCTCAAACTTTTAAAAAACTCTTTTTAGAAGCCTGTAGCCCACCTCTCTTTAATATTTAATCATCTTGACTTTCTGTCTCCTTAACTTTTCAATGAAGTCGACTTGCAAAATTGAGCTAGTGATTTTTTCTATCAGAAAATAGCTTTAATTTGTTTTTAAATCTGTAATAAAAAGTATAATTCTGGTGTTGATTCCATTTTGTATTTATTGAAATAAAAGGCACTCATTTATCCTCAGATAACTCAGTGTTTATCATCATCCAGTGTAGCAGGCTTTAGGTTACTTAACCAATAGTGTATATAAATAGTAGTGAGATAGCTCTTAGGCATGTGTTTTCCTATGTTATACAAAAAAATTTTTTCTAGGAATATTTAAAGCTCCTCTTGGGGGAAAACAGTTATAGCTGAACCAGAAAATGAAATTGCAATAAATTTAGTACAAATACTATAGGAAGGATGATATGAGTCATGAGATTAATTAAAACCAGATATGCCAAAACCATCTTTGTGTATATTTGTATAATATACATTTTGTATATTATAGTCTATGACTCAATTTTTTTTCTTTTTAAAGCATCATACTATCTGTATTTAGCCGAAATGTATATTGAGTATGATAAAGCATCTAAAAGCTTTAAATCTTGTAGCTACTTAATTGTTACCACAAATTGAGTTCAAGTACTTTAGGGAATATATTCCTTTTCTAAGACCTTGCTCTTCCAGTATACTATGCTGATTAAAATAGTGACTGATGTAGGCCAACATAATTTGGTTACACTATCTTTAACTGTGGACCTCTCTAGTAACACAGGTTTCCTCTGCTTTCTGGAAGTAGAGCATTCCTATGAAACCTTTTGTAAACTGAAATGTTGTAAAGCAAGGAAGCATTTACATATGGAAAATTTTTTAGTGTTTCCTGGACCCCCAAAAGAATAACCTACTAAATCATACCAAATATGTTTAATTATGTCGTTTTATGCTAAGCATAATATACTTACAAGCTCTCTTAAGCTTTTCTGATACCTTAAGATACATCTTGCTCAGGCATGCACAGACTAAATCAAGATAAAACACATATGCCCACAGACACAGTTTAAAGCTATGGCAGCTTGACACTGAGCTGCTGAGTGCAGTTCAGGGGGAGGAGCTTGGCAGTGTCATTCTTTTTGCTTGGGTTGCTTGCTGCCTCTGTAAATGCTTGCTTCAAAACAAATTCTGAACACTATTTTTCCTTTTTTTTGTAAAAGCAAAAATCCTTTTTGGTCTGCTGTAAGGCAAGGTGATATAAGGCAAAATTTCAAAGAATGAGGCATACCTATGTGTCCTTACTATAATTACAGTTATACCTTATTAAAATTATTATTTCTTAACTGGCCAACTAGAGAATAAGAATTCCTTTGAATACTGAGCTTTCTTTGTAGTTTTAAAAACAATTCAGCTTAAAACTTCTTATTACTAAACCCTTTTTAACTACGTTACTCCATAAAACAAAGTATTTACATATATTGATTTTAATAATCTAGTAACTTTATGCACTTTTTAATGAGAGGTATTCTTATATTCATATTATTTTTACTTATAAACCTTTATGTTTCCAAAACAAGCATAAGAGTTTTATTTCATCATTTACCAATTAAACAATGTTTATTGTGTTTTCTTTTTATGCCATTAGACAAATGAAAATGATTTAAGAAAATTTTTTTCCCAGTATGGGTCTGTAAAAGAAGTGAAGATTGTAAATGACAGAGCTGGAGTGTCTAAAGGGTTAGTATCACTATTAATAGTATACAGAGTTAACAATTGTCTTTTTATTGGGTTACTAAATTTTGTGTGCTAACTTACTCTGGTTCCTTTTTGTTGTAAAAAGAGAATTTTGTGCTCTCTTCTTTCCTTCTACCTTTTGATCATGTGTGTGTGTGTGTGTGTGTGTGTGTGTGTGTGTGTGTTTTGGAGGGAGGGGGACACAAATTAATATTCCTTACTTTGTTGTGAAGTTATTCTTGGGTGGGCTAAAGGACTACTCACTGTTACATAGCATGCACTTAGGTAGGTAATGTCCAATAGCTAAGGAATCAGAAGCTAAAGGAATCAGATACTTTTAGAGCTAAATACCTGCTTTAGACTAAAGAGAGCTTTCTCTGAAAAAGCTAACACAATGGAACGTCTGTAGGTTATGCCTCAGAGATCTAATTAAGAGACATCTGAGAAAAATTTACATTTATCCTCTTAATCAAGGAGAATGAAAATTGTGAAGAAAGTAGTAGGATTTATCTAGAAATATCTGATGACCACAGAACTTTTTCAGTGGATTGGTATATGCAAAAGCCAAATGTCCGAGAAGAAGAAGGTAGTTTACATAATATATTCACTTAAGAAGTTTGACTGTGGCCCTGGCTGATTGGCTCAGTGGTAGAGCGTCAGCCTGGCGTGTAGATGTCTGGGTTGGATTCCTGGCCAGGGCACACAGGAGAGGCGACCATCTGCTTCTCCACCACTCCCCCGCCCCCCATCCCCTCCCTTCCTCCCTCCCTCCCTCCCTCTCCCACAGCCATGGCTTGATTGGCTCAGGCACTGAGAATGGCTCCATGGCCTCTGCCTCAGGCAGTAAAAAATGGCTCCAGTTGCAACAGAGCAATGCCCCAGATGGGCAGAGCATCGCCCCCTAGGGGGCCTGCCAGGTGGATCCCAGTTAGGGGGCATTAGGGAGTCTGTCTCTCTGCCTCCCCTTGACTCACTAAAAACTAAAAATAAAAATAGTTTGACTGCAAAGTTAGAGAAAATGGTTAAGGCAATGGAGATCAGTAAAAGATTGTTTTCTTGAAAGAGAGGCAAGACATAACATATTTATAGGGATAAGAGAAGGGATCAATGAGGAAAAAAGAAAAGTATATTAGTGGGAAACGATATATGACAAATGGGTACTTTGGAAAAGATGGGATTCTGCAGAGAGGTTATTTCCAAACAAATGATACTTCCTCAGACTAATGAACAATATTAAGATAAAGTGAGATTGTACTTTTTTTTTTTTTTAGCGGGGTGTCGGGGGGGTGCCAACAGGGACAGATAGGAAGGGAGAGAGATAAGAAGCATTAATTCTTTCGTTGCAGCACCTTACTTGATCATTCATTGCTTTCTCATATGTGCCTTGACTGGGGGGCTCCAGCCAAGCCAGTGACTCCTTATTCAAGCCAGAGACCTTGGTCTCAAGCCAGTGACCTTTGGGCTTCAAGCCATCGACCTTTGGGCTCAAGCCAGTAACCATGGAGAAATGTCTATGATCCCATGCTCAAGCTGGTGAGACCGCACTCAAGATAGCAACCTCAGGGTTTTGAACCTGGGTTGTCAGAGTCTCCCAGGCCAACACTCTACCTCGTCAGGCAAGATTGTACTTCTTTCATTTGGCTGATAGAATTTGCAGTGTTTTGGTAATTTCCATTTTTTATCATTGAAAGTTATATAGAAATACATATAAACTGTATTTTATGCCTTTTCCACTAGGTGGTGTATGTGTTCTATCAAAAAAATAGTGTAATAATTATTTCTTTAACCCTTTTTTAATGTTTGGGCAAATGGAAAAAGAGAAATTCCTCTGTTAGAAAAAGAACTTTATATATAATACAGTAATTATGAATTTAAGAAAATAAGATATTTAGCATTACTCAAAAGTTTTAAGTTATCTAAATAGAAATTATGTTTTGAGAATTATTATCTTTCATTTCTTTTTGTCTACTTGTTTTAGTATTTGTATCTTGAACATTATATGAAATACACTCTGAAGATAACAATTATATATGAAAAGTGGATGTAAAGCCTGAGTTGTACATATTTTTAATTGAATTTGTTGATAAATATCTAATATACTAATTTTTTTTAATTTATTGGTTTCACGTGGTTTGCCAAACCAGGCTTCATGAAGAAATTTTTTAATAAAAAAAGTTTTAGCCCTGGCCGGTTGGCTCAGCGGTAGAGCGTCGGCCTAGCGTGCGGAGGACCAGGGCACATAGGAGAAGCGCCCATTTGCTTCTCCACCCCTCCGCCGGCTTTCCTCTCTGTCTCTCTCTTCCCCTCCCGCAGCCAAGGCTCCATTAGAGCAAAGATGGCCCGGGCGCTGGGGATGGCTCTGTGGCCTTTGCCTCAGGCGCTAGAGTGGCTCTGGTCGCAACATGGCGACGCCCAGGATGGGCAGAGCATCGCCCTCTGGTGGGCAGAGCGTCGCCCCCATGGTGGGCGTGCCGGGTGGATCCCAGTTGGACACGTGGGGGAGTCTGTCTGACTGTCTCTCCCTGTTTCCAGCTTCAGAATAATGAAAAAAAAAAAAAAAGTTTTAGCCTGACCTGTGGTGGCGCAGTAGATAAAGTGTTGACTTGGAATACTGATGTCGCTGGTTCAAAACCCCAGGCTTGCAAATATGCAAAGGCACATATGGAAAGCAACTATGAGTTAATGCTCCTGCTCCTCCCTTCATTTCTCTCTCCTCTCTCTAAAATGAATAAATAAAAAATAAAATCTATAATTTTTTTTTTACTTTGATTCCAATTTAAGCCAAACTTTTACTGTTTTAGAAAGACATTATTGCTCTGGACTGAAACTTACTGTGTCCTAATTTGTAAGCCAGCATATGTATCTCTCATGCATTTCTGCCTTATATAGTTCAGGTCTAAACTGTTTCAAATCCCTGAGGTTTTGGGTTTTTTTAGTTTTCCTGGCTCTAAGAGAAGGTGACAATGTTAAGTTGTAAATAAGTCTCCTAAGGTTTGCATGCAGGTGCACCATCAAAAAATGCTCACTCCTACTCTAGCCCATTCTTTAAAAAAAAAAATTAATCTTAATATAACTCTAAGTAATGTTCTAAGAAAATTATTTATTTATTTAGGTATGGTTTCATCACTTTTGAAACACAAGAAGATGCACAGAAAATTTTACAAGAGGTGAGATCTTTTTATGTATTTAATATTATTTTGGAACTTATTTTATTGAAAATAATTCTTTAGGTATTTTTTTTAATAGTAGGGTTCCAGAACAATGATCAGTTGCTAAAAAAAAATTTAACTTATTTGCATCTTAAGATTGACATTGGTTACCCAAAAAACTGAATTAATTTTAAAAAATAAAAGAGAAACTTTATCTTCAGAAAAACAACTTTTAAATCATTACATGAATGTAGTTGTGAAGTTGTATAATTTTCACTTTATTTTCTTAGACTAAGAACTTGGAACTCTATCTTTTCTGAAGTATTAATAGCACTTTGAATTCCTAAAAACTACAAGTATGGATTACTACAATGATGTTATCTGAGATTATTTCCCTCCTATGAAAATTTTTAAACAAAATTCAGAAAAAAATCTGAAGCCTACAGCTCAGCGTAATTTGGAAAATGTAACACTTAGTTTTTTAGAAAAGATAGATTTTGAATTGTATGTTATTAAATCATATGCCCTTGATTCTCCTTATTTTCTAAAGTCACCTCAAACACTGAAACCTAGCAAATTTTCATTGACCTGCTGTTGCTAGAAGAAATACGGTGCAAGGTTCCCACAAGCTTCTGGTCACAATATTTTCATCAACCAATCAATACACAAATTTGTTTTATATGTGTTTCTATTTAAAGACATTAATTTATACTGTTTGATTCATTAATATTGAACTCATGACCAGCAGCACTGTAACTCATTCCTGAATTAAGCCCATCTAACACTTATTTTCTCCATAAGAGTAGTGACAGTCTTAAACTTGACAACACTAACCAAATTTAAGCACTAAACCATTTTAAGTAGCAGAATCATCAACATAAATACAAAAATGCAAAATACATGGCACTGTATAGAACACTAAAAAGGACACTTGTTTGCAGTATAAAAGCTGAAACAAGACAGTGTCGCCTTCTTTCACCCCAGCTAGGACCATGTGCATCAGGCAACTCAAATTTTTCCTCTGCTCTTGTCTGCTAATAACCACTAAATTGCCATGAGTATTGATTTTAGGATTACAGATAAATTTTAATGAGTAAGTTAATTTTCAATGTTCCATGAATAGAGGATTGACTATTTCAGCTAAGGAATTAGGATCAGAGCATTGCAACCAAGATTCATACCCAGAGCTCTTTAAATCCAAAGACTTTGGCCTTTCCACTGTACCTTGCTGATATCAAAGAATGTTATAGTCTGAATTTTAAAAATTGTTTCTCACTAATTTTCCTTATTGGTTTTATAAACAATAATACTAAAATAATAAAATAATCTATTTTTTTTATTTTAGGCTGAAAAACTTAATTATAAGGATAAGAAACTAAACATTGGCCCAGCAATAAGAAAACAACAAATAGGGATCCCTCGTATGTATTGACAACTAATGTATTTTTCAATATTTTTACATGGTTCTTTTTAAAAATATTAGACTTTCTCTAGAGCCTCATTAAAATATCAGGTTCCTTTCATTTAATAAAATTACTTTGGCAAAGTTGGTGGTCAAATGAATAGTTCTCATCACAAATTAAAATAGATTAGAGGAGCCTAGGGAACAATTTGCATGAATACCGATGCTTAACTACATTTCATATAGTTACATCTTTAAAGGAAAAATCTGATAGAATATAATTTAAAATTGCAAAAGTAATTTGAAATTACTAATTAAAAATTTTTAATTTAAATTTTAATTTAAAATTAGAGTAGAAGTACTGAAGGTTAAAATACAGACCCAATATCAGAAACTCTGGTTGCATCTTATTTACTGTAACCCAACCACGTGTCATAATTATCAGAAGGAACAGTCCCTGAAGCTATAAGAATTGGCCAAGTTATGTGCCTTCGTCAATTTCTGTTATGCTTTCAACTCTCCTCTTTTTTTTCCCTCACTCTTTCCATTTATTAAATTAGGTATCTTGATCGTTTTTACCTATAATATTTATTAAAATCTCTAACAGAGTATTCAGCTACAAGAAGCAACTTCACATAAAATTAGTAATTAAATTTTCTTATTCTTCATCTCTGTCATACTGACTACTGGAATGTTTAAAACATTAGGTAGTTATTTTACATCTGTTAAAAAATTAATAGATTGTGATATTTCAAAATGGAAAGCACTAATATGGCAGAATACTGAATATTTTTAGACTACTGTATTTAGTTGCAAGAGTTAAGCTGTACTATGTATTAATGGTTTTTTAGAAACCTGTTATTACCAGGAGTATGCACAGGTAGTAATGTTCATGTTATGACCCACAAGCTGTTAAAAATAAAACATACGACCTGTGGTGGTGCAGTGGATAAAGCATCGACCTGGAAATGCTGAGGTCGCCGGTTCGAAACCCTGGGCTTGCCTGGTCAAGGCACATATGGGAGTTGATGCTTCCAGCTCCTCCCCCCCTTCTCTCTCTCTGTCTCTCTCCTCTCTCTCTCTCTCTCTCTCTCTCATCTCTAAAAAATGAATAAATAAAATTTAAAACAAAAAAAAACAAAAAAAAAAAACAAAAAAAATAAAACATACTTCCAAACAAATGAAGACAATAAAGAACTATTCAGTGAAAGGGTCAGTGTTACAGGTTTTCATTTATTTCATTTAATCTTTATAACAACCCATAAGGTATTATTAGCTCTATTTTTTTTAATTCTTTTTATTCATTTTAGAGAGGAGAGAGAAAGGGAGAGAGAGAGAGAGACAGAGAGAGAAGGTGGGGAGGAGGTGGAAGCATCAACTCCCATATGTGCCTTGACCAGGCAAGCCCAGGGTTTCGAACCGGCGACCTCAGCATTTCCAGGTCGACGCTTTTATCCACTGCGCAACCACAGGTCAGGCATTAGCTCTATTTTATATATAGAAAATTCAGTCTTAGAAAGGTGAAGTCATTGTTCTAGAAACATTTCTGCTGAAATACTCTTAGTAGAGAAGGGTTAATATTGTCATGTTATGGATCTTAAACCAATGAAGCAAACCAGAATTAAAATTTTTTCTTTAAAGTCTCATGTTCTATGTAAGTATCACACACAATTTGCATTCTGTTCTATAATATTGTATTGTTTATTTTCATATTAAAAATGTTTTCTAGAAATAATTATTTGAAAAAAACTGATTCTGTAGGAAGATCATCTTCTTTCTTCTGTGCCTTTTCATATTTCTTGGTATACTATCCCATGCCCAAATTTGAGAAAAGTAGCATTAAATAACTTAACTAAATGATAGTCTTAGCCTTCAGACCCAGTCCTCCTAAACTCCAAAGTTGTTCTTACTTTTTAAAAAAGACATAATGAGTATTAAAAGTACTATAAAATAAAAGATATTCTTACCTCAAACTTTTCTCAAATCTGTCACTTTTTTTTCCATCCCCATTACCAGCATTCTAGTACCAAATACCCTCTTTGCTTACCTTGATTACTGGAAAAGTCTCCTAACTGGGCTTTCTGAATCTAATCTTTCTACCCTCCAGCCCAGCATACACAAGTTAGCCAGAGTGACCTTTCAAAAGTGCATATTCTATTGTGTTATTCTTTGCTTATTTTGAGATATTCTTTTCTTTTCTTTCCATGCTTTAGCCATCTATCCTCCTCTCAGTTTTAGGACATACCGTACTCCTGAAATACTGTACTGTTTCCTTTACCTAGAATGCTCTTTGCCATCTCATTCCCATCCCATTTGTTTTTTTTTATTATTGTTGAATTTATTGAGGTACAGGTTTCAAGTGTACAACTCATTAAAACATCATCTGCACACTGCATCATGCGTCCATTGCCCCAAGCAGAGTCTTTTTGCATCCCCATTTTCCCCTTTGCCTACCTCCACCTACCCCAGCTATCACCACACCATTTATTGTCTGTGTCTATGTGTTATATGTGTGTGTGATACATATATTAATTTATTTATTTTTGCTTCATCTCTTCACCTTCTTTCATCCAGTCCCCCCTAACCCCCTCCCCTCTGACAGCTGTCAGTCCCATTCATTTTTTTTAAGTGAGAGGAGGGGTGACAGAGAAACAGACTCCCACATTATCCCAACCAGGATCCACCTGGCAAGCCCTTCTGGGGGTGCTCTGCCCATCTTCTCCCCATCCCCCCTTGATGGTTGCTCAGCAACCTAGCTATTTTTAGCGCCTGAGGCAGAGGCTCCAAAAGCCATCCTCCTTGCCTGGGGCAAACTCGCTGAACTAATCAAGCCATGGCTATAGGAGGGGTAGAGAGAGAGAGAAGGGGAGGGTTGGAAAAGCAGATGGTTACCTCTCTTGTGTGCTCTGACTGGAAATTAAACCCGGGACATCCACATGATAGGCCAACATCCTACCATTGAGCAAACTGACTAGGGCTCCATTCATTTTTTTAAAGCCCAGCCCAAATGTTCAGCCTAGCATCCTATATTAGCCAGTAAAATACCCTGACAGGGGTCTCAAACTCGCGGCCGTGTGGCCCGCCCACCAATTTTGTGCGGCCCGCAAGACTAATCAAACTTCGTGGATTAATCTGCGAGCCGCACAAAATTGGTAGGCGGGTCGCATGCGGCCCGCGGGCCGCGAGTTTGAGACCCCTGCTGTACTACCTCTTTGTGTACTTATCAAAATTGTATTTAATATAATTAATTAATTATGTAATTAGCTAGTGACTGTCCCCACCAGAACCTCTATGAAGATAAAGCCCATGGCATGTCCCATTTTTTTTCTTTTCTGACTGTATCACCAAGGCCTAGTTCAATGCCTCATAATAGTATTTATCAAATTTTATTTACTTATTTAACAGATAAAATTGGTTTCTTGATGATCTTTGGAGGGGAGCAAAATCATGAAACTCGACAGTACTCGTACTTTACACAAACTTGCTAGTCAAGTACTTAGTCCAACTTGGCTCATCTAAATTTTTTAAGTTTCCTTCTGACTAAAAAAAAAAATTTTTTTTTTTCTAATTTTGGGGAAGAAGTTTACATAACTTGGCCTGGGAAAAGAGATGGGGACCCAAGACTATTTATATGAAGATTTGTGGTCATGTTTATAACAGCATCAGTTGTAGCAAAAGAAGACTAGAGCATAAAAGAAAGTCATAACATGAATGAAGGCTTGCCTATCAGTAGATGCAAAGAATTTGTAGAGTGGAATCAAAATGTCTTCAAGAAAGTAGAATCTCCTCCAACCTCACTGCCTCCCTCATCTTTAGTCTTTTACAAATAAAAGATCTTACTGAAGTCTTAGGAACTTCACTACAGTGTCTGTATAGTAAAAGAAATTATATATAATTTAGCCTGACCAGGTGGTGGCACAGGAGATAGAATGTTGGACTGGGACACAGAAGACCGAGGTTCAAAACCCCGGGGTCGCTGGCTTGAGTGTGGGATCATAGACATGACCCCACGGTCTCTAGCTTGAGCCCAAAAGGTCTCTGGCTTGAAGGCCAAGGTTGCTGGCTTGAGCCCAAGGTCGCTGGCTTGAGCAAGGGGTCACTTACTCTGCTGTCGCACCCTCCCATCAAAGCACATGAAAAAGTAATCAGTGAACAGCTAAGGAGCCGCAACGAAGAATTGATTTGATTGATGCTTATCTCTCTCCCTTCCTGTCTGTCCCTATCTGTTCCTCTCTCTGATTCTCTCTCTGTCTCTGTCACACAAAAAAAATAATAAAAATTATATTCAATATATAATTTATGTTTGTAAAAATAATGACTTTGCTGATAGTCTAAATTAAGCTTTGTATTTTATTTTCTTTTAGTATTCCTTACTACACTTGTTTCTTTTTTATTCACCTTAAGCTAATAAAAGCTCAAATGTAATAAGTTTGAAAATACATACATATACTTCAAAGAGACATTAACATCAAGAATTAAAAAATAACATAACTTTTGGCCCTGGCCAGATGGCTCAGTGGTAGAGCGTCGGCCTGGCGTGCAGGAGTCCTGGGTTCGATTCCTGGCCAGGGCACACAGGAGAAGCGCCCATCTGCTTCTCCACCCCTCCCCCTCTCCTTCCTCTCTGTCTCTCTCTTCCCCTCCCGCAGCCAAGGCTCCATTGGAGCAAAGTTGGCCCGGGCACTGAGGATGGCTCTGTGGCCTCTGCCTCAGGCGCTAGAGTGCCTCTGGTTGCAGCAGAGCAATGCCCCAAATGGGCAGAACATTGCCCCCAGGTGGGCATGCCAGGTGGGCGCATGCGGGAAGTCTGTCTGACTGCCTCCCGTTTCCAATTTCAGAAAAATACAAAAAAAATAAATAAAAACATAACTTTTAATTTTTATTATAGCTATTTAGGTGTTAACAGAAACATTTTTTTGTGTTCAGAAATTACATTCTTTAAAGTTAAATTTAACATTTCAATTATTATTACTCAATCTTTACTTTAGGTTCCAGTTTAATGCCTGCAGCTGGAACAATGTATCTAACAACTTCAACTGGATATCCTTACACTTACCATAATGGTGTTGCTTATTTTCATACTCCAGAGGTAACTTCTGTTTCACCACCTTGGCCTGTAAGTAACTTCATTTTAAAAGAGTTTCCATCTGTTACTATTAGTTTTTTAAATATTTTATTTCGAAACATGTTAACCACAGACAAGTACACATAATAATATAATAGCCATGTGGCTACCATTCAAGTTTACTATATGTTAACATTTTGCCATATTTAACTTAAGTATTTTTAATGGAGAGAATAAAATATGATAAATTTAGGTAAAGTTTTCTTGCCTTATTCTCTTACCCTCTTCCTCCTCAGAGAATACCTTTCCTGTTTATTTTATATGTTTTTACTACAAATGTAGGTATATATAAATACTTAATATATAGTATTACTTTGGGTGGTTTTTAAACACTATATAAATAAGTTTTTGAGATTAAACTATATTGGTTTTAATATATCTATTTAAAACTTTATAATATTCCATTGTATGAGTGTATATTCCTTAATTGAGGGACATTTTAACTTTTTTCTATAAACAAGACTAAAATGAACATCCAAATCTTGTGTTTGTCTAAGACAGTAGTCTTCAAAGTTGTTTGCTTATATGTCCTAAATTTTTTTGAAAAAAAATTATGAATGCTCTCATTTTTAAGTTGGTATCTGAAATTTATCATAATTTTAAATAATCTAAGGATATTATATTCTATAGGTTTGCTTTAGATGTAATTCTATAAAATTTTGTAGCTATGGATTTTGAGAATGGGACATGTGCTATGTGTAGTAATAGATGTTAACTAGACTTACTGTGGTGATCCTTTCAAATATATACATATATCAAATTGTTATGGTATACACCTGAAACAAATAGAGTGTTTTATGTCAATTATATCTTATTTTTAAAAAAAGGAAAAGGAAGTATGGAAAATTTTTGTAACTCAGTTAACAAAATTAGTCAACCTAATAATACTGGAAAATCAATATTTAGGTTCTGTTTTAAAATTCTGACTTTATTTTTAAGTTCAAATAAATGAGTTAATATATATCCCTTTGACCATCATGTAATTTATTTTTCTCACTGGATAAAAAAGGTATCTCTCCTTTAGTATATCTTATCCAAGATCATTTTGCTTTGTTCTTTCCTTTTTCTCAAAGGCATTGCCTTTTTTTTTTTTTTTTTTTTTTTTTTTTTTTTTTTTAAGCAAGAGAGAGACAGACAGGAAAGGAGACTGAGAAGCATCAACTCATAGTTGCGGCACTTTTTAGTTGTTGATTGATTGCCTTCTCATATGTGCCTTGACAGGGGATGGGGGCTCTAGCCAAGCCAGTGAGCCCTTCCTTGCTCAGGCCAGTGACCTTGGGCTTCAAGCCAGTGACCTTGAGCTTCAAGCCAGCAACCATGGGGTTATGTCTGTGATCCCATGCTCAAGCTGGCAACCCCACAATCAAGCCAGCAACCTCGTGCTCAAGCTGGTGAGCCCAAGCTCAGACCGGATGAGCCCTCACTCAAGCCATCGACCTCAGAGTTTCAAAGTGGGGTCCTCAGAATCCCAGGCCGATGCTTTATCTACTGTGCCACCACCTTGTCAGGCAGCACTGACTTCTTGAATTATCTATTTGTTTGATGCCCTTTGGTGTTTACATTCCAGAAAGCAGTATAGCAAGATCCAGAAAGAGTTAGAAAGGGTGCCTTTAATAATGAAGCAAAAGGAGAGTTTGAAGAGAATTCATCATACACCAGCACATTCACAGATTGAATCAGGCAGTACATGTGAAATTTAACATTTGAAAGTTAATACTGTTAAACTAATTCATGCTTATGTACCACTGGAAAATTTTTGTGTTCCCCAACCTGCATCTATGCTGTGGTATGCACAGAAATAGAATTTCACATTCGTAAATATTCACATCTCTGAGTAGATGTTGCCAAATAGTTACACTTTAGTTAACAGTTTGAGAGCTTCAATTTCCCCATAAACTGCCAGTCCTTTAGTTTACTAGATTTTTATATTTTTGTCGATATTATTATGAAATAGTATCGTGTTTTACATTTCATTTGCCTAGGCACTGGTAAGACTGAACATATTTTCTTATATTTATTGGCAATTTCAGTTTCTTCTATGAACTACCTCTTCATATCCTTTGTCCATTTTTTAATTGGGCTTATTTGTCTTATTTTTTGTTCATTATATGAATTTTATAACTATCTTTTAATTTGTGGCTTGTCCATTAACTTTATGATTTCTTTATCATACATAAGTTTTTTGTTTTTATGTTGACAAATAAATGTATTAATGTTTCCTTTTATGGTTTCACCTTTTAGTGTCTTTTTGTCTTTATTTCAAGAATACAGATATTGTATATTTTATTTTAAAAATACTATGATGTTGCTGTTTTTCACATCTAGATCTTAAATCTGGAGTTTATGTATTGATTAATCTAGTCTCTTTCACTGTTTTGAAATGAACCCTCTATCAAATGCCACATTTCTATGTGCAAGTAGTCTCTTTCTGGTGTATTTGTCTGCCCTGCCCATTTTTTTAAAATTCCTATTGCTTTATAATGAGTCCTAAAATCTACTAGGACAGTTCTCTTACTTTATTCTTTAGGAGTTCTTTCATCTGTCTTTAAGTCTTTGCTTTTATAAATATAAAGTTTATAATTCAGCTAGTTCAGTTCTGTGAAAAGCCTTTGTTGGGTTTTTAGTAGAATTTAATTAAATATATAGATTAATTTGGGATATTTGGGTATTTAAAATTTTTTCCATTAATGACTCTTATTTAGGTCATCAGTCAAATTTTCTTTCTCCATAAGAACTCTGATACATTTTTTGTTGGATTTATTCTAAAGTACTCTATAGTTTTTGTTGCTTTTAATGAGTGGTGTATATTTTTAAATCACATTTTCTAATAAATTGTGGCTGGTGTTTACTAATGCTTTCTGATTTTTAAATGTTGATATTTAAACTGCCAAACTCATAGAGACAATCATTTATGACACGGTATACCTTCTGTTCTTTTGTTTCTCATTTTTTTCCCATTGAGTTATTGTACTGGCAGTTGCTACAATATTTATGCAGTGACACAATGATCTTGTTCTTGAAAGAGAAAATGAATTCAGTGATTCACTGTTAATATTATATTTATACACACATATTTTATACACACACAGACTCACACTGTATGTTTTTAAAGATACTCTTCATTTTAACCAGGGTTTTTCAGTTTCAGCACTATGGCTTAGATGATTCTTTGTTGTGGGAGGCTGTCCTGTATGTTGTAGGATGTTTATTAGTCTCTTAGCTTCCCTACATTTATGAAAACCAAAATACTGCCAAATATTCCTTCACAGGACAAAGTCATACTGGTATAGTTAATAATTAATGCCTAAGTCATTTAAGGAAGTTAATTTCTATTCTGTTTGCTAATGGTTTTTCTCATGAAAGGCTATTAAATTTAACAGATTTATTTCTATATTTGCTGAGATTACCATGTTTTTACCTCCTTTAATCTATTAATAAATTTTTGTTTTCTAATGTTAATCTGTGGTACAAATTCAGTAACAAATATAGTCTGCAAATTGTGCAAACCTATGATACTTTTCCTTAGTTTTGGGAGCAAACATTAAAACAATGTGAATTAGATTTCATGTTAAAAAATTTTTTTTTTTATTTTATTTTTTTTAGTGAGAGGAGGGGAGGCAGAGACAGACTCCCTCACGTACCCACCCGGGATCCACCCGGCAAGCCCACTAGGGTGTGATGCTTTGCCCATCTGGGGCCCTTGCTCTGTTGCAACCAGAGCCATTTTTTTAGCACCTGAGGCAGAGGCCGTGGAGCCATCCTCAGCACCCTGGGCCAACTTGCTCCAATTGAGCCATGACTCCAGATGGGGAGGAGGAGAGAGAGAGAGAGAAACAAGAGGGGGAAGAGTAGAGAAGCAGATGGGCACTTCTCCTGTGTGCCCTGACCAGGAATCGAACCCAGGACATCCACATGCTGGGCCAACACTCTACCACTGAGCCAACTGGCCAGGGCCAGAAAATAAATTTTAATTGCTATCATTAAAGCCTATTTTACCTATCTTGTCATACAACTTGCCTGTTTTATTAATGATCTGGTTTTAAATTTGGGGGTTTACTCTATTACTTTGAATAATTTGTGTTAGAAATTATTAAATCATTTAAATGTCAAATTAATACAATAGAATTTGACAAATACTTCAATAAATGATGTACTTGCTTTACCTAAATGTATAACAAGGAAATAGGTATTGATTATATGTAAATAGTAGAAAGTCAGTGGCAAAATAAGCTATGACTATTCAGTCAGTTCTAAATGCTATGTAAACATTAAACTTAACTACACTGTAACTACACCTTAAGTCCAGCTGCCATTTTCCTCTGAATATTCTCTTAGAACTATATTTTCATAATCTGTGGATTAAAAACAACTTTCCAGGTGGTGGTTTTAGCATTATTATGGAAATGAAACCATGTGGAAGTAGGAAACTGTGATGGTTTTAATAGACTTAAGTGGAGTTTGTAGTTTCAATAAAGGGTGGAAAAATTACATTTCCAATCATAATCCATAAATTGATTAGGTATAAGTAACAACTTGAGATAAATTTTATTATAAACTATTTTAAAGAATTTTGCCTAAAATTTTTTTTTTCTCTTACAGTCACGTTCTATATCTGGTTCCCCTGTGATGGTAACACAGCCTGTTTATCAGCAGTCTGCATATCACTATCAGGTAAACATTCAATTATAGTGAAAATTCTCCTTGATAATTTTAGTCCTCTTTCGGTAATCTTCATTTTATTCTTTCTCCTGCAAATACTCTGAAAATCAAAGAGAAAGCTAAGCCTTGGTAGCAGTGGGGGTTTTTTTGAGACAACTAAACAATGTTATACAGGAAGATGGACTGTTTGCTTCCTTTTATGAAATGTAATGAGGTCAGTTTTGCTCCCCTTGCTAACATTTTTTTTTTTCATTTTTCTGAAGCTGGAAACAGGGAGAGACAGACAGACTCCCGCATGCGCCCGACCGGGATCCACCCGGCACGCCCACCAGGGGGCGACGCTCTGCCCACCAGGGGGCGATGCTCTGCCCATCCTGGGCGTCGCCATGTTGCAACCAGAGCCACTCTAGCGCCTGAGGCAGAGGCCACAGAGCCATCCCCAGCACCCGGGCCATCTTTGCTCCAATGGAACCTTGGCTGCGGGAGGGGAAGAGAGAGACAGAGAGGAAAGCGCGGCAGAGGGGTGGAGAAGCAAATGGGCGCTTCTCCTGTGTGCCCAGGCCGGAAATCGAACCCAGGTCCTCCGCATGCTAGGCCAACACTCTACCGCTGAGCCAACCAGCCAGGGCTCCCCTGGCTAACATTTAATCTAAAAAGTCCTTGGCAATAATTCCCAAAGTAAGATACAAATATTAGGGACCACAGACTGGTTTTCTAATGTTACTGTTAATATTATATCACTATCTTGTTATTATATTTAATATACAATTGACCCTTGAACACTGAGATTAGGGGCACTGACCTCTACCACACATTCAGATATCCAGTGGGGGGATTCAAATAATTTAACAACTGGTTCTATGCCCTAATAACCATTTTAAATATTTAAAAAATGATATACTGGAAGGTAGTTTATTATTTCATGTATTTAATATTTAAGTAATAATAAAAAAGGTACAAAAGCTAGATTATGTTATAAAAAAAGTTTTAAAATATTAATGAGCCTGAACAGGTGGTAGCACAGTAAATAGAGTGTCAGACTGGGATGTAGTAGACCCAGGTTTGAACCCCCAAGGTTGCTGGCTTGAGAGTACGCTCATCAGGCTTGAGCACGGGGTCTCTGATTTAAGAATGAGATCATAGACATGACCCCATGATCACTGCCTTGAACCCAAAGGTCGCTGGCTTGAAGCCCAAGGTCACTGACTTGAGCAAAGGGTCACTCACTCTACTGTAGCCCCCTGAACAAGGCACATATGAGAAAGCAATCAATGAACAAACTAAGGAGCCTCAACGAAGAATTGATGCTTCTCATCGCCCTTCTATTGGTCCCTATCTGTCCCTCTCTCTGCCTCTCTATCTCTGTCACAAAAAAATGAAATAAAAATAAAATATTAATGAAGAAATATTTAGAAATACATGACAAAAAAACAGTAAAACTGTTATTTAAGATATTTCCATGACAGCTTGTCACCCCTGGTTGTTTGGCACTTTTTCCATTATATGTTTGTTTACTGAATAACAAACATGAGGGAATTAAAATGCAGTATTTCATCAAACGTATAATGAGTTTTATGAAATGAATAAATAAATATTACAAGCATAGTTCCATCAAATTTTTCACCAGTGGATGGAATGAACATTACTACGGGCACTTAGAATATGCTGTTGCAAGATGAACGTTAGAAAAAAGTAAGGAATATAAATTTGTAATTTCCTCATCAGGCAGCTTACCAAAATCCTTGGGTGCTTAAGTTCCTGATATAAAATGGTATAGAACAGGGGTTGGGAACCTATGGCTCACACCCAGATATGGCTCTTTTGATGGCTGCATCTTGTTCTCAGACAAATCCTTAATTTAAAAAATAACGTTAAAAATATAAAACATTCTCATGTATTATAATCCATTCATTTCCTACTGCTCATGTTCATAGTTGTGGGTGGCTGGAGCCAATCACAGCTCTCCTCTGGGACAACACCAAATTTTTATTGGATAATGCGTAAGGTACACGGGTTGTTGTGAGGTCAGGAAGTAAACTTCCCTCCTTTTAATGAAGTAGTCAGCTAGCTAATTGCAGAAACCCTTTTGACAAAGAAGATGACTAAAAGAAAAAAAGATGTGGAGTATCGTACTTTTCAGCAGGAATGGACAGAGGAATTCACCTTTTTGGAGAGAGCAGGTTCTGCAGTGTGTCTAATATGCAATGATAAAATTGCATTGATGAAACGGTCAAATATAAAGCGGCACTTCGACACACATCATACTACATTTGCATTGAAATATCCAGCGGAAGATAGCAGGAAGAAAGCATGTCAAGAGCTACTGTGCAGAGCACAAGCTAGACAGCAGCAACTCCGTGTTTGGACCCAACAAGGTGACGAATTCAGCTAGCTTTGCTGGTGCTTTAGCAATTGTGAGAAATGGAGATGACATCAGAGTAATGGCAGGGTAGGAAGCGATACCAATAAATCTCCCCCAAAACTCAACAAGATCTTCAACCAGAAACAGAAAAACCTATCCTTGGAGCCTCCAGATGTTTCGCAATACACCCGAAGGTATGGTCAAGCGAAAAATTGGCTAAATATATAACCAAACCCCGAAGGAAATAGGGAGTAAGAAATGCTCCGCCTTTCTCACTAACCTAAACAGGGCGGCTTTCTCTGGTAACTGTGAATATAGAAACTGAGGCAGGCAAAGGGGGTGAATAGATCCAGGCTGCGGCACAAACAGCTGAACCAGGCTGTGGCACGGAGATCCAAGCCAAGGAAAAACTGTTCCTGTGGCAACCCAGGCAATACAAGCTAACACTCCCGCCAAACCCAGACAAAGAAAGACAAGTGGGGCAGCCATTTTCCCCGATCCCCTGGTCGGCGCGCAGATAGTGGGCGAGAGTCCGTCCAAAGCCCCAGGAGTGGGCGCCCGTGTTATCCCACAGAGAGGCACAGTCAGAGGCCTTTGTGTGGGCCAAAAGTGGAATCTCCGGGCCGCCCCAGTGCCCTGGGGGAGCCGCGCATGGGGAGGGAGTGAGAACTAATTCCAACGGTGGAACTTTTCCGTGCTGGTGGGGGTTTCACTCAGAGGGAGACGCGGCCGGCCTGATATCCTGGTCTGCGCACGCAGATAGTGAGCCAGAGATTCCTCCGAGTGCCTCGGCAGTGCGTGCCCGTGTTATTGCACAGAGGGGCAGAGTCAGGGGCCTTTGTGTGGGCCAAAAGCAGAATCTCAGGCCGCCCCAGCGCCTTGCAAAAGCCGCGCACGGGGACGGAGCGAGAGCCAATTCCAACGTTGGAACTTTTCCATGCGGTTGGGGGTTTCACTCAGAGTGTGAGACTGCCGGCTTGATATCCTGGTCTGCGCGCACAGATAGTGAGCGATAGTTTCCTCCAAACCCCGGGAGTGGGCGCCCGCCCATGTTACCGGACAGAGTGGCAGAGCCAGAGGTCTTTGAGTGGGCGGAAGCCCCGCCTGATTATGCTAGCAGCTCTGACCGACTGAGCCTTACCCAGAGCCCTGTGCTGAGTGGAAATAGAGTGAGGAATTGCCAGCTCTTTGAGCCTCTTACTATCCAGGCAGAGGCAGCAGCAACCCCATAGCTGGATTATCAGGCTACTAATTGAGGAAGGAAAGACTAGGAGAAAGGCTCCAGGAACACAGACTCTCTCACTGTCGGAGCATATAAATGCTAATGAGCCTCGACTGCCAACGAGACTAAAGCACAATACATGACATCGCCATAGAGACTTATCAACTGCAAACCTCTACCTGAGCGTGCCAAAGGGGCAGAACCTGGGGTACAGAGTCACCGACCAGGAAGAGGGAGAGAAAAGAAAAAGCAAGAAGATAACCTCTCAAAATCAAGAATAATCTGACTTTATAACCTATCCCATTTTATTATATTTGTTTGTTTGTTTCTCTTATCTTCATTCTTGATATTTTTTTTTCCTCCTCCAATTTGGCCGATTAACTCTCTGCCAGTCTTACTCTCTCCTCTCCTTGAACTACACTACCCATAAGTGTTACATCTCCCATTATCTTTTCTTTCCTCTTCCTTTCTCTCTATGAGGGTTGCACTCCAAAACCCTTAACTCTCTCTCTCTCTCTCTCTCCTCTTTCTTTTTTCTTCTTTTAGTGGTTCCCTCTTTTTTTCTCTCTCTCTCTCTTTTCTCCCTCTATATTAGTTTCTTCCTTTCTTCTTTACATCTCCTCTCATTCAAACCACAGCAATTGTGAGAAACGGAAAGCCATTCACAGATGGGGAGTATGCCAAAACATTCGTGCTTGATGTTGCCAATGAACTTTTGGACGACTTTTCAGATAAAGACAAGATAATCAAATGAATAAAAGACATGCCTCTGTCGGCAAGATCTGTTCACGATTATACCATCACGATGGCAAATCAAATTGAGGCAACACAAGTGAAGGACATAAATGCAGCACCATTCTTTTCTCTCGCTTTGGATGAGTCAACAGATGTAAGCCATTTATCCCAGTTCAGCGTGATTGCAAGGTATGCTGTCGGTGACATACTACATGAGGAAAGTCTTGTTTTGCCTATGAAAGAGACAACAAGAGGGGAGGATTTATTCAGGTCTTTCACTGAATTCGCTGAAGAAAAAATCTACCGATGGATAAACTTATTTCGGTGTGTACTGATGGTGATCTGTGCATGGTGGAGAAAAACAGAGAATTCATAGCGCTTCTTCGTGAACATGAAAAGAGACCCATCCTAAGTTTTCACTGCATCCTACATCAGGAGGCGCTTAGTACTTAGATGTGTGGCGAGCAGCTTGGTGAGGTGATGTCGCTGATCATTCGGTCAACTTGATTGTTGCCCGAGCTTTAAATGATCGCCAGTTTAAAACACTGCTGGATGAAATTGGGAATAATTATCCTGGTCTGCTTCTGCACAGCAATGTGTGTTGGTTGTCAAGAGGGAAGGTGCTCAGCTGTTTTGCGGCTTGTCTGTGTGAAGTCCAGACTTTTCTTGAAATGAAAAACGTCGAGCATCCTGAATTAGCTAACACTGAGTGGCTCCTGAAGTTCTATCTCGTGGACATGACTGAACATCTGAACCAGCTCAATGTGAAAATGCAAGGCATTGGAAATACAGTTTTATCCCTCAACAAGCAGTGTATGCATTTGAAAACAAGCTAGAACACTTCATCTCCAACATTGAAACAGGTTGTTTACTACACTTTGAAAAACTGGAAGAGTTTAAAGATGCATGCACAGCAAGTGACCCTGCTCAACATCTTGATCTCCAGCATCTAGCAGGCTTCACATCTAATCTCCTGCAGTCATTCAAAGCGTGCTTTGGAGAATCTTGTGAGCACACTAGTCTTTTTAAGTTCATCACCGACCCACACGAGTGTGCAGTGGACAGCGCCGACCTGAGTTACATCTCCAGTGTCTCCATCAGAGTTTTTGAGCTACAAGCTGCTGACCTGAAGGCCTCAGACGTGGGTGAATAAGTTCAAGTCACTGAATGAAGATTTGGAAAGACTTGCATGACAGCAAGCAGAGTTGGCGAGCAGACACAAGTGGGGAGAAATGAAAAAACTTCAGCCCGCGGACCAGCAGATTGTCAAAACTTGGAACGCGCTTCCCGTCACATACCACACACTGTAGCGTGTGAGTATTGCTGTACTGACAATGTTTGGCTCTATGTATGCATGTGAGCAGTCTTTCTCACATCTAAAGAACGTTAAGACCAACCTACGATCACGTTTAATGGATGGAAGTCTCAACGCCTGCATGAAGCTTAACCTCACCATGTATCAACCAGACTACAAAGCCATCAGCAAAACCATGCAGCACCAGAAGTCGCATTAATGGTAAGAAGTACTTTATTCATCATTGGTTAGCAACAGCATAACAACATTATTGAAAAAGAATTTAGAGACTTACTGCACTTTAAAAGTGTTGGTCTTACATAAAATATACACATTTACTTATATTTAGTGTTAAACATATAGTATGGCTCTCATGGAACTACATTTTAAAATATGTGGCGTTCTTGGCTCTCTCAGCCAAAAAGGTTCCTGACCCCTGCTCTGGATGGTCAGGAGGCACGAGGACATTTGTACTACTCAAAGGGTTAATTTTATACTTTGGTTTTCCACTTGATACACATTATAAAATTAGAAGTATGTTACCTAGATACACTCAGGAAAGATTCTGGTACCAATTTGTAACATCTTATAAGAAATAATTTCACTTCACATATTTCTTTTCAATTATATACTCATCATCATTCGCCCTTAAAATTCCCACTTTGATAAGAATAGTCCCTTGCTCTTCCTTTTTATAAATTCTAAGATTGATAGCTCTATTAGTTTTTATTATTCATATCAGGTAATTCATGGTTTAATCAATATCTCCTTTGTATTTCTCACTTCATAAGTAGATAGTGATTTCATTTATCAAATCTACATATAAATTTTATTTCAGATGTTTTTGTTAAAATATTTTCTTTAAAAATTATATATTATCCTACCCTTCTGAATACAGTATACAGAATATAAACTTTACATTATCTTGGTCATCATTATAATACAGAGATGTTACCCATTAGCAGTTGAAATGGTCAGCACTAAACTAACTGATTGGATTTAGATAGTAGATCCATGTGGTGTTCTTATTCTTTTTTTTTCTTTGGTAATAAATAAAGGACTTTATTGAAAATGGAAAGTAAGTAAAGAATGAAACATTATTAAGAAATAATACAACTAATTTAAGAAAAAGTCTTTTATGTTGTCATCTTACAGTAAGTACCTTAAATAAGGTTACCTTTTTTTTTAAATAACAGCTTCATTTAGATATCATTCAAACCATATAATTCACTGATTTAAAGTATGCAATAGTGGGGTTTTTTTATATTAAATTCAGAGTTATGCAACCATGCTGCAATTTTTATCATTTTTATCACAAACAAAAAAATATTGTTTATTAGCAGTCCCTCCTCTTTCTGTCTGTCCCCAGCTCTTGGCTACCAGGAATCTACTTTCTATCTTAATATATTTGCCTATTCTGGACATTTCACATAAGTGGAATCTAAAATATGTGGTCTTTTCATCACAGGTAGGTATCACTAATAACATTTTTTAGTACCCCTTAGTTATTACTGATTTCCCTTTATTTGGATATTTTTCTTAATTACTGTCAAAAAGAACATTTTATGTTCTTAAAATTGTCAATTTGGAAGTCATTCTTTATTAATATTAAACTCTACAAGGGAAAAAATGTAGGAAAATGCCCCTCCCAAAATTTTTCTACCTTTTCTTACTCTTTTAACAATGTTATTCAAACATCAGCATTCAAGGTAAAAATATTATTTGAACCCCCCAAAAAATATATTAAATGAAATAAAATATATGGTCTTTTGTGACTAGATTCTTCCAACTATAAATGGTGTTTCACCATTTATCTGTGTGGTGGCATTTATCAGTATTTCATTCCTTTTTATGGCTGAATAACATTCTAATGTCTTCATATCCTTACCAAATCAAATCATTGATTTTAATTTTGATGAAGTCTAGTTGTTGCTTGTGCTTTTGATGTCATAATTTTTACAGTTTGCCTGAGTCAGTCACAAAGATTTACACCTAAGTTTTCTTTTAATAATTTTATAGTTCCAGCGCTTAATGTTGGTCTTGAATTCATTTTGAGTTAATTTTTTATATGGTTTGAGGTATAGGGGTACAACTCCATCTTAGGCATGTAGATGTCTAGTTTTAACCTTTGTTTATAATTCTTGGGGTCTTTTTCTTTCATTTTAGGCCCCTGCACAGTGTATACCAGGTCAGTGGCAGTGGGGTGTTTCTCAGGTAAATATTCACTTTTTTTCACTGTGCTTTTGTGAAGACTGCATGAATATTGAAGTCAGGAGAACTAGATTAGAGACCTTTCTTTTTTATTTATTAACTGTGATACCTTTGGCAGTTTATTTAATCATTTGATTTCTCAGCTTCCTTATTTGGAAAGTGGAAGTAATGATACTACTCTACCTTTGTAATTTTCTTCATATGATTTTGTGAAGATCAAATGAGATCATGTAAGTGAAAGTTATGAGTGTTACATAAACATGAAAAATTACTTCTTTTCTATTAGTATTAGAGGAAATTTTAACATTTCTCTAGCCTTCAGATTTTGCTTGACTTTATGCTTCCAAATAAATATCCCATCTCTCAAATTTGGTAAAAAATAGTTTACCACCAAAAAAATTATTTAATCTTTTTTTGACATTTCCCATTTCCGTGGCAAGTTACAAATCTGAGAATAGATATTTATGCCAACTTAAATAACATAGGTTAATTAATATAATAAATATAACTAATATAATTATCTGAATTTATATATGAGGTTCTGAAGTAATAAGAACTTATAGTACTTACTGTTGATGCAGTCCTTTGATGACATCTATACAACTGGAGTCTATAACAATCCAGAGTTCCTAATTTGTTGCTGAGAAACTTCTGTGCTATCCCTGAAAAAGAACTTTAGGAAAATATGAAAAAATATGTCTCTCATATTGAGTAAATCATTTGGTTTAGTTAAGATAACTAATCATTTTTTAATTAGAACTATGGTTTTGTGCTTCAGTCTCCTGCCTCTTCTGCTCAGTTCCTATACCTACAACCATCTGAGGTTTTTTATCAACCAATGGAAATTGCACAAGATGGAGGATGTGTTCCTCCTCCACTGTCTCTGATGGAAACTTCAATTACAGAGGTATGTAGTAGTCTCAAAGTAATTTATCTTTACTACCTCACCTTACATTTGTTTCTTTGTTTTTCTAAAAATATTTGTTCAAGACTCTTTTATTTTATTTATTCATATCTCTTCCCCTCTTTTACGTCTAAGAATGGCCCCAGCAATGACCACACTGTTGTCCATGTCTGAGTTTTTTAGTTTTTTCTGTTTTCCCCCTTTTTTTACTCAATCGTTCCCACCCCCTTTACTCAGCCCACCCCCCAATACCTGTCAGTCTACTCTCTATCTGTGAGTCTGTTTCTGTTTTGCTTGTGAGTTCATTTTGTTCATTAGATTCCACATATGAGTGAAATGGTACTTGTCTTTCTTAGCATAATTGAGCATAATGCTCTCCAGGTGCATCCATGCTGTCACAAAAGGTAAGATAGTCTTCTTTTTATAACTGAGTAGTATAGCACTGTGTAAATGTACCACAGCTTTTGTATCCACTCATCTACTCATGGACACTTGGGCTGCTTCCAAATCTTGGCTATTGTATATAATAGCCAAGTGAACCTAGGGGTGCATATATTCTTTCAAATTTTAGTGTTTGGGGTTTTTTCAGATAAATTCCTAGAAGTGGGATCACTGGGTCATAAGGCAGTTCTACTTTTAATTTTTTGAGGTAACTCCATATTGTTTTCTATGGTGGCTGCACCAGTCTACAATCCCTTCAGCAGTGCAGGAGGGTTCCCTTTTCTCCACATCCTTGCCAGAACTTGTTTGTTGATTTATTGATGATAGCCATTCTGACTATCATCAGAATGAGGTGATATGTCATTGTAGATAGAGCCATTTAGCTTCCTATCAACAGGATACATCTAACAGAAGTACTACAAATACCTCAAACTTTATTTATTATGAGCCTAACTTCAAACCCATTACACACAATTACATAAACATCAAACTTGCTTTTCTTATATTTCGTATCTCAATAAATGGTTCCACTGTCTGTTGGACAAGCCAGAAATCTGCTTTTACACCATCTGTTCCTTACCTTTTGCTCTTTTAGGGTATATGCTTCCTTCCAGCCATACCAGACAACTTGTGCAGATCTTCCAAATGAGATGGGTTCTTGGTTGTCTCTACGCCTTTGTACACACTGTTCCATCTTCTTTCCCTAATTCTTCCAGTTCAAGCATCAGCTCTACTAGAAAACTGTCCCTGAACACCTCCCCATCTTTCTTAAGCTAAATCAAGGAGTTCTTTTCTCCTATACATGTTGATGTCTCCTAGGACTTACGGTAATTCTGACTACTTGTCTGTCCCTGATCAGTCTATAAGTTAAAGATAGGGATATGTTTTTCATCTGTGTTTCTCTGTTGTATAACAAAGTGCCTAGTACATTGTAATGCTGATAAATATTTTGAATTAAAAAATGAAAGGCTATACATTTCTTTTCTTCTTTACAATAGCCTTATTCTGATCATGGAGTTCAAGCAACATATCACCAGGTTTATGCTTCAAGTGCTATTGCTATGCCTGCACCTGTGATGCAGCCTGAACCAATTAAAGTAAGAAGTTTGTTTTAAATACTTATTTCTGGGTTTGTTTGGTTTTTTTGGTCATATTTCAAGTTTTCCAAATTTCTCTTCTGAAAGGAACAACTTTGGGTATTTATACCATATTTGTGATCAGAGTATAGAATTAGTGAACTTTCATGTGAAGGAAATAGAATCCCAAATTAACTATAATTTCTATTAGTTTTGAACAAGTTATAAACCAAACATGGTTAAAAAAATTTTATTTACTATGGTAAAATATATGTAACTTTGCATGTTCCATTTTAAGTGGACGATTAAGTGGTAATTACTATATTTATAATGCTGTCTAACATCAAAACTATTTCCAAACTTTTTTGTAATCCCAATGGAAGCTCTATACACATCAAGTGGTAACATCCCATCCCCTACCCCAGTACCTGGTAACCTCTAATCTACTTTCATGAATTTTCGTAGATATTTCATATACTCATTTTTATTATCTATTTTATTTTATTTTTTAATTCATTTTTATAGAGGAGAGAGAGAGAGAGGCAGAGAGGGAGAGAGAGGAGAGAGAGACAGAGAGAGAGAAGGGGGGAGGAGCTGGAAGCATCAACTCCCATATGTGCCTTGACCAGGCAAGCCCAAGGTTTTGAACCAGCAACCTCAGCATTTCCAGGTGGATGCTTTATCCACTGCGCCACCACAGGTCAGGCCTATTATCTATTTTAATTGCATATAAAATTTAAGGAAGGAAGATCCACGATGGCGGCAGAATAGGTGAAAAGTACACTCACCTCCTCCCAGGACCAAACTGGAATTACAACTAAAATATAGAACAATCAGCCCAAATAACCAACTGAAGACTAGCTAAATAGAAGTCTTATAACCAAGGATTTATTGAAGAAGCCACATAGGGACTGGTAGGAAGGGCAGAAAGGTACAAAGGACTGACCCCACTTTCATGTGCAGGGACTGAGATTCCAGGGTGATATCTCAGCTGCAAAGGTTCTCCCTGAAGAGTGTAGGGTCTCAACCCCACATCTGGCTTCCAAGCCCAGAGCACCAGAGCCAGGAAGAGCTGCCCACATAACATCTGACTGTGAAAAGCAACCAAATTCTGTCTCAGAAAGAGACGGGAGTTGGCTAGAGACACAGGTGTCCTCTTAAAGCGCCAACACACAAAATCTCATTCACAGCCAGTCACTCTGGGCTCTAGAGGAGGGAGGGCAGAGTGGACTAGAGTTCTGTGAGTAGAGCCTGGAGTTTGTGACTCTGGAGATAGCTGAAGGGACAGCTGCCAGACCTTCTCTGGTGAGTCCCTCTCTCATACTGCAGACACCACACTTTTGGGATAGAGCATCCCACTTTATGGCATCAGTCTGGGAGAATGCAACAGCCCCACTCTCTGGACTTCCTGTCACCCCAGCCTGCAGAGCTCATACCCTGCTGAGGAGTCGGATACCTGGGCTAGGGTTTAGAGATCTGGACAGACACAGATGGTATTGGTGACTCGGTGTTACGGCTTTGGGGCAGGGGCCATCCCCACCTTTTCCTATGAATCTGACTGGTACCCTGCTCTTATGGAAGAGCCAATAGCCCCACCCTCCAGGATCCCAGCAGCCCCACTCTTCCAACTCCTGGTAGACCCACCCTGCTGAGGGCTGTGCAGAATCTAGAACATATTGAGTTGTGTGGCTCTAGCACAGGGAACATTTTCCTTCACACATCTAACTGGTGCAGAGCCCTTCTTTCACACAGCTAAATATTGGTCAGTTTGGGCCTGATAAACTCTACTGTTTTCAACTTGACATCTCCCTGAGACCCTTCCCACCACAAAGGTCTGTGAGCAATGACAGGTGGCAGCTAGCCTTGGTATACCCAGGGACAGTTGCTGAGTGGCCTCTGACCCAGCACTGGTACTGAGTTTGAACCTGTATCAATCTGGTGAACACCATTTGCCCCTACCTGGTGACTCGCTGAGAATCTACTTCATGCAACTCAAAAACAGCCAGAGAATCTTTCAGTGACTGAGCCTACCAGGCAGCCAGCAGATGGAGGCAGGTGTTGGGATGCTTTAGGACTTTTGCTGACCTGCCTCAGGCCCAGATGCTGGTAAAAGCCAGCCTTGGTTTGCAGCTTAGTCCTTCCCACACACACCCAGGCCCAATGGAGGCAGCCACAAACTGTGGATCTCTTACTAGCTCCAAACAGGTTGCCTAGGGACAGTCATAGGTAGCATCTGACATTTGCCTATACCAGGTCCCTCCCAAGAGACCCAGAACCAGCACCCAGTGGCCAACTTCAGACAACATCAGAGCAGGATCCAATTAGCTTTACAAGTGATGTATCCAAAGGGAGATCTTGGCAGGTACCAGATCATGCTGTGGTGAATTCTGCTTCATGTAGTCATCACTTGCACAGTAGCTTATACACTGTGGTCGGGGTTGATCCTCACAGTCAGCCATCCTGAGGGCCAATCCCATGCACAAATGGGCCAATAACAATTAAGGGTCAATTACAACAGGGAGGCCCACATAGCCTACACAGGGGCATTCCTGAATCAATCAGCTCAGGTAATCAAGGAGACTGCACCACTGGGTCCCATAGGACATCTATAACAAGGCCACCCGACCAAGACTTGTAATTATAACAGATCTACATAATACATAGAAACAAACACAAAGAGGCAGCCAAAATAGAGAGACAAAAAACAAAAAACATGCCCCATCTGACTAGGCAGTAGCACAATAGGTGAAGCATCGGACTGGGACACAGAAGAGCCAGGTTCAAAACCCCGAGGTTGTCAGCTTGAGCACAGGTTCTTCTGGCGTGAGCATGGGCTCAGCAGCTTGAGCGTGGGGTCGCTGGCTTGAATGTGGGATCATAGACATGACCCCATGGTCGCTGACTTGAGCCCAAAGGTTGTTAGTTTGAAACCCAAGGTCACTAGTTTGAGCCCAAGGTCGCTGGCTTTAGCAAGGGGTCACTCGCTCTGCTGGAGCCCCCCGGTCAAGGCACATATGAGAAAGCAATCACTGAACAACAGAGGTGCCACAACAAAGAACTGATGCTTCTCATCTCCCTTCCTGTCTGTCCCTATCTGTCCCTCTCTCTGACACTCTCTCTGTTTCTGTCAAAATAAAAAAAAATGCCCCAAATGAAAGAAAAAGAGCTAAATGAAATAGAGGCAAGCAATTTACCAGATACAGAGTTCAAAAAAATGGTTATAAGGATACTCAAGAAACTTAGTGAGAACTCCAACAGCATGAAAACAAACATGGGAACCATCAAAAGAATCAATCAGAAATGAAGAATATGTCTGAAATGAAGAATATACTAGTAGGAATAATCAGTGGATTTTATGAAGCAGAGGATCAAATAAGTGATTTGGAAGACAAAGTAGCAGAAAACACTCACCCAATCAGAGCAGCAAAATGTAAAACAGATTTTTTTAATGAGGATAGTTTAAGGGACTTTGGGACAACATGAAGTGTAAGAGTATCCGCTTCATAGGGTTACCAGAAGGAGAAGAGAAAGAGCAAGGAATTGAGAACCTTTGAAGAAATGATGACTCAAAGCTTCCCTTTCCTGGTGAACAAAAAAGACACACAAGCCCAGGAAATGCAGAGAGTCCCAAACAAGATGAACCCAAGGATGCCCACACTAAGACACATCATAATTAAAATGGCAAAGGTTAAAGACAAAGAGAGAATCTTGGCCACAAGAGAAAGATAGTTATCGACAAGGGTGTTCCCATAAGACTGTCAGCTGATTTCTCAACAGAAACATTTCAGGCCAGAAGGCGTAGGCATGAAATATTCAAAGTGATAAAAAGCAAAGACCTACAACAAAGACTACTTTACCCAGCAAGGCTATCATTTAAAATTAAAAGAGAAGTCAAGAACTTCCCACACAAAAAAGGCTAATGGAGTTTATTACCACCAAACCAGTATTACAAGAAATGTTAAAGCGTTTTTTCTTTCAAAAGAGAAAGAAAATGAAAAAACAAAACATACTTAAAAAGAATACAATGGCAATAAATACATACCTATCACTTTAAATGTAAATGGCTTAAGTGTTCCAATCAAAAGACATAGGGTAGGCCCTGGCCAGTTGACTCAGCGGTAGAGCGTCGGCCTGGCGCGCGGGGGACCCGGGTTCGATTCCCGGCCAGGGCACATAGGAGAAGCGCCCATTTGCTTCTCCACCCCCCCCCTCCTTCCTCTCTGTCTCTCTCTTCCCCTCCCGCAGCTGAGGCTCCATTGGAGCAAAGATGGCCTGGGCACTGAGGATGGCTCCTTGGCCTCTGCCCCAGGCTCTAAAGTGGCTCTGGTTGTGGCAGAGCGACGCCCCGGAGGGGCAGAGCATTGCCCCCTGGTGGGCAGAGTGTAGCCCCTGGTGGGCGTGCCGGGTGGATCCCGGTCGGGCGCATGCGGGAGTCTGTCTGACTGTCTCTCCCAGTTTCCAGCTTCAGGGAAAAAAAAAAAAAAAAAGACATAGGGTAGTGAAATGTATAAGAAACAAGACCCTTATATATTTTTTCTACAAGAGACCCACCACAGAATGAAAGATACAGACTAAAAGTAAAGAGAAAAGATATTTTATGCAAATGGAAATGAAAAAAACCTGGAGTAACAATACTTACATCTGACAAAATAGACTTCAAAACAAAGGCCATTAGGCCTGACCTGTGGTAGCACAGTGGATAAAGTATCTACTTGGAACACTGAGGTCGCCAGTTCAAAACCTCTGGCTTGCCTGTCAAGGCATATATGGGAGTTGATGCTTCCTGCTCCTCCCCCTCTTCCCCTTTCTCAAAATGAATTTTAAAATAAGGCCAGTAGAACAAAGAAGGACATTACATAATGCTAAATGATTCAGTCTAACTAGAGGATATAACCCTTGAAAACATTTATGCACCCAACATAAGAACACCTAAATATATAAAGCAAATCTTACGGACATGAAGGGAAAGACCAATAGTAATAAAATCATAGTAATGGATTTTAACATCCTATTGACATCAATGAATATACATAGATCTTCCAGACTGCAAATCAACAAGGAAACAGAGGCCTTAAATTACACACTAGGTCAGATGGATTCAAGTGTTTTATGCCAAAGCAGCAGAATATATATTCATTTCAAGTGTACATGGAATGTTTTCTAGGCTTGACCACATGTTAGGACACAAAAGAAGTCTCAATAAATTTAAGAAGATTGAAATCATATCAAGCATCTTCTCTGACCATAATGGTATGAAATTAGAAATAAATTACAAGAAAAAGAAACTGAAAAATACATGAAAATATGGAGGCTAAAAAAAATGTTACTAAACAAAGAGTGGGTTAACAATGAGATCAAGGAAGAAATCAAAAGATACCTTGAAACAAATGAAAATGAGAGCACAACAACCCAAAATCTATGAGACACAGAAAAAAGCAGTTCTAAGAGGGAAATCATACCATTACAGGCCTACCTCAAGAAATAAGAAAAATTGGCCCTGGTTGGTGGCTTAATGGATAGAGCATTGGCCCAGTATATGTACACCCCAGGTTTGATTCCTGGTCAGGGCACACAGGAGAAGCAACCATTTTCTTCTCCTCCCCCTTCCTTCTCTCCCTCTTCCCCTCCCGCAGCCAGTGGCTTGATTGGTTCGAGCGTGACCCTAGGTGCAGAAGATAGCTCCATTGGAGCAGGACAACCTCAAGCACTAAAAATAGCTTGGTACTTGAGCATCAGCTCCAGATGGGGTTGCTGGGTGGATCCCAGTCAGGGCATATGTGGAGTCTGCCTCACTATCTCCTCTCCTCTCACCTAAAAAACTAAATAAAAAATAATTTTAAAAATAAGAAAAATCTCACTAACTTTACAATTAAAGGAACTAGGAAAAGAACAACAAACAAAACCCAAAGTGAGAAGAAAGGAAATAATATAATACAGAGCAGAAATAAACAAAATAGTCTAATAAAAAATACAAAAGATCAAGGAAACCAGGAGCTGGTTCTTTGAAAAAATAAACAAGATTGACAAACTTTAAACAGGCTCATCAAGAAAAAAGAGAGAGGACCCAAATAAATAAAATAAAAAATGAAGGAGAAGTAACAACAGGCACCAAAAATACAGAGGATTAGAAGACATTACAAACAACTATATGCCATAATATTGGATACTCTGGATGAAGTGGATAAATTCCTGGAAACATACGATCTTCCAAAACGGAATCAGAAAAAATAAGAGAATCTGGACAGATGGATTACAACTAATGAAATTGAAGCAGTAATAAAAAAATTCCCAACAAAAAAGTCCTAAATTGGATGGCTTCACAAGTGATTTTTACCAAACAAAGACTGGATGGCTTCACAAGTGATTTTTACCAAACAAAGAAGAGCTAACAACTATCCTTCTAAACTATTCCAGAAAATTCAAGAGACTGAAAGACTCCCAAGCTCATTTCACAAGGCCAGCATTATTCTAATTCCAAAACCAGATAAAGACAGGACAAAAAAAATAAAATAATAGGCCAATAACCCTAATGAACATAGATGCTGAAATTCTCAACAAAATATTAACAAATCAGATCCAACAATACATTAAAAAGACCATACACCATGATCAAGTAGGATTTGTTTGGGGGATGCAAAGTTGGTACAGTATCTGCAAATTAATAAATGTGATACAACACAAAAACAAAATGAAGGATAAAAATCACACGATCATATCAATTGATGCAGATAAAGCATTTGATAAGATCCAGCAGCCATTTATGATAAACACTCTCAGCAAAGTGGGAGTAAGGGGACTATCTCTCAACATAATAAAGGCCATATGTAACAAACCCACAGCCACAACATGCTCAATGGGAAAAAAACTACAAGCGTTTCTCATAATATTGGCAACAAGAAAGGAATGTCTGCTTTCACCATTCTTACTGAATATAATACTGGAAGTCCTAGCCACAGCAATCAGAGAAGAGGAATAAAAGGCATCCAAATTGGAAAGGAAGAAGTAAAACTATCATTGTTTGCAGATGACCTGATACTATATAGAGAGTACCCTCAAGATTCCACAAAAAAACTACTAGAACAGATAAATTCAATAAAGTAGCAAGATACACAATAAATATCCAGAAATTAATTGCATTTTTACACACCAGTAACAAACTATCAGAAAGGGCAACTATGTAAGAAAATAATCCCATTTACAATTATATCAAAAAATAAATAAAATATCTATGAATAAATTTAACTAAGGATGTAAAAGACCTGTATTTGGAAAATTATAAGAAACTGAAGATGATACAAATAAGTGGAAGAATAGATTGTATTCATGGATAGGAAGAATTAACATCATGAAAACATCCATACTTTATTTAACGTGGTGCTAGAAGTTCTAGCCAGAGCAGTCAGACAAGATAAAGAAATAAAAAGCATCCATATCGGAAAAGAAGAAGTAAAGGTATCACTTTTTGCAGATGATATGATCCTATACATCGAAAACCCCAAAGACTCCACAAAAAGACTACTAGAAACAATAAGCCAATACAGTAAGGTCGCAGGATACAAAATTAATATATAAAAGTCCATAGCCTTTCTATATGCCAACAATGAAACATTAGAAAAGGAACTCAAAAAAATAATCCCCTTCACAATTGTAACAAAAAAAAATACCTAGGAATAAGCATAACAAAGAATGTAAAGGACCTATATAACAAAAACTACAAAGCATTGGTAAGGGAAATCGAAAAAGATACAATGAGATGGAAAAATATTCCTTGTTCTTGGATACGAAGAATAAATATAATCAAAATGGCCATATTACCCAAAGCAATATACAAATTTAATGCAATTCCCATCAAAATTCCAATGACATTTTTTAAAGAAATGAAACAAAAAAATCATCAGATTTATATGAAACTATAAAAAACCCCAAAGAGCCAAAGCAATCCTAAAGAAAAAGAATGAAGCTGGGGGCATTAAAATACCTGACTTCAAACTATATTATAGGGCCACGACAATCAAAACAGCATGGTATTGGCAGAAAAATAGACACTCAGACCAATGGAACAGAATAGAAAGTCCAGAAATAAAACCACATGTATATGGTCAAATAATTTTCAATAAAGGGGCAAACAACACACAATGGAGAAAAGAAAGCCTCTTCAACAAATGGTTCTGGGAAAACTAGAAAGCCACATGCAAAAGAATGAAACTCAACTACAGTTTGTCCCCTTGTACTAAAATTAGTTCAAAATGGATCAAAGACCTAAATATAAGACCTGAAACAATAAAGTACATAGAAGAAGACATAGGTTCTAAACTCATGGACCTTGGTTTTAAAGAGCATTTTATGAATTTGACTCCAAAGGCAAGGGAAGTGAAGGCAAAGATAAATGGATAGGACTACATCAGACTAAGAAGTTTTTGCTCAGCAAGAGAAACTGACAACAAAATAAGCAGACAGCTAACTAAATGGGAAATGATATTTTCAAACAACAGCTCAGATAAGGGCCTAATATCCAAAATATACAAAGACCTCATAAAACTCAACAACAAACAAACAAACAATCCAATAAAAAGAAATAGGAAGAGGACATGAACAGACATTTCTCCCAGGAAGAAATACAAATGGCCAACAGATATATAAAAAGATGCTTATCTTCATTAGCTATTAGAGAAATGCAAATCAAAACTACAGTGAGATACCACCTCACACCTGTTAGCTTAGCTATTATTAACAAGACAGATAATAGCAAATGTTGGAGAGGCTGTGGAGAAAAAGAAACCCTCATTCACTGTTGGTAGAAATGTAAAGTAGTACAACCATTATGGAAGAAAGTATGGTGGTTCCTCAAAAAACTGATAATAGAACTACCTTATGACCCAGCAATCCCTCTACTGGGTATATACCCCCCAAACTCAGAAACATTGATACGTAAAGATACATGTAGCCCCATGTTCATTGCAGCATTGTTTACAGTGGCCAAGACATGGAAACAACTAAAAAGCCCTTCCATAGATGACTGGATAAAGAAGATGTGGTACATATACACTATGGAATACTACTCAGCCATAAGAAATGACATCAGATCATTTACAACAAAATGATTGGATCTTGGCCCTGGCTGGTTGGCTCAGTGGTAGAACGTCGGCCTGGCGTGCGGGGGACCCGGGTTCGATTCCCAGCCTGGGCACATAGGAGAAGCGCCCATTTGCTTCTCCACCCCCCCTCCTTCCTCTCTGTCTCTCTCTTCCCGTCCCGCAGCCGAGGCTCCATTGGGGCAGAGATGGCCCGGGCGCTGGGGATGGCTCCTTGGCCTCTGCCTCAGGCTCTAGAGTGGCTCTGATCGCGGCAGAGCGATGCCCCGGAGGGGCAGAGCATCGCCCCCTGTTGGGCGTGCCGGGTGGATCCCGGTCGGGTGCATGCGGGAGTCTGTCTGACTGTCTCTCCCCATTTCCAGCTTCAGAAAAAAATAAAATAAAAATAAATGGTTGGATCTTGATAACATTATACAGAGTGAAATAAGTAAATCAGAAAAAACTAAGAACTGCATGATTCCATACCCAGGTCGGACATAAAAATGAGACTAAGAGACATGGACAAGAGTGTGGTGGTTATGGGGGGGCGGGGGGGGAGGGAGGGAGAGGGGGAGGGGGAGGGGAAGGGGCACAAAGAAAACTAAATAGAAGGTGACAGAGGACAATCTGACTTTGGGTGATGGGTATGCAACATAATTGAATGACAAGATAACCTGGACATGTTTTCCTTGAACATATGTACCCTGATTTATTGATGTAACCCCATTAAAATTAATAAAAATTTTTAAAAAATTTAAAAATATTGGATGGAAAGGAAAATGTCCATACTATTCAAAGCAATCTATAGATTCAACATAATTCCTCTCAAGATACCAATGATGCATTTCACAGAACTAGAACAAATATTCCAAAAATTTATATGGGGCCACAGAGGACCTCTAATAGCCATAGCAACCTTGAGGAAGAACAACAAAGTTGTAGGAATCACACTACCTGATATCAAACTATACTACAAAGCTATAGTAATCTAAAACAGCATGGTACTGGCATATAAACAGACAAATAGAACAATAGAAAGCTCAGAAATAAACCCAAACCTTTATGGTCAATTAATATATGACATAGAAGGCAAGAACATACAATGGGGTAAAGATAGTCTATTCAATAAATGGTGTTGAGAAAATTGCACAGATATGTGCAAAAAATGAAAGTAGACAACCTTTGTACACCATTCACAAGAATAAACTCAAAATTGATTAAAGACTTAAATGTTAGATGTGAAACTATAAAAAGCCTAGAAGAAGACATACTGAAATCTCGGACGTGTTGTGTAACAATATTTTTTTCTAGAAAGTTTTTTGCACAGCAAAGGAAACCATCAACAAATGAAAAGACAACCCACTGAATGGGAGAACTTATTCACCAGTGATACATCTGATAAGGGGTTAATATCCAAAATTTATAAAGAACTTATACAACTTAACACCAAGAAAAAATCCAATTAAAAACAGGCAAAGAATATGAATAGACACTTCTCCAAAGAGAACACACAGAATGCCAATAGACTTATGAAAAGATGCTCAATGTCACTAATCAGAGAAATGCAAATTAAAACCACAATGAGATATCACCTCACAACTGTCAGTATGGCCATCATCAGTAAGTCACAAACAAGTGTTAGCAAGGATGTAGAAAAAAGGTCAGTATTATCAGAATCCTGTGTTGCCAAACTCAGGACCTTCTATACCAGCTCCTGTATTTCTGATGGTTTCTTGAGAAACAGCTTCACTATGGCAGTAAACAGAGTGAACTGTACCTGGGTGTTTTCATCATTTAAAAAAAAACAAAAACCCTCCAGGAAACTCTCTAGTAACTTGTTTACATTATCAATTCTTTCAGCATATTCTCCCACAATCCAAGTCATAGCTGCTCGAACATCTGGCTCCCAGCAAGTCCTAAGTTCTCACAGAGTGGCAATAATACTTTCATAAATGTTGGGGTATTTGCGGAAAATATCCCTGATGACAGCATTGCCACTTGGACCACATAATTTACTTTGCTCTGAATGAGATCAAGCAGTGTGATTACACAACATTCTGCAGATAGCTCCACCTGAATGGCACACCACCCAGCGGCCCTCACAGCTTTGCGAACAGAGTCAACATTTCACCTCTTTGGCATATTCCTTCTGCCAGAACCTGAGCAATTTTGGCTTGGGATACTAAACAAATCATGGAACTTCTTAGTTTAAAATAGACAGGATCTTTATACTTCACAGACTTTGATTTCCTGCTTCAAGATTTCAGGCCTCCTCAGGGCAATTAGGTTGATGGTTCTCAGGGAGACATACTACACCTCTCACTCCCCAGACAGCAGAGTGACAAATGGAGACACGAACAGAAGAAAGCAGCATATTGTAGTAATCAGAGTCCTCGAGTAACAACTCTAGAAGTCTCATTAGGACTTTTACTGCTGAAAGCACAACTGCCGAGTTGGCATGAGATAGCCGGGGAGTGACTGCTCCCACATGCTCTGAGCCTCTCTGTCATCTTTAGGCTTGTAATTGGACAGGCCCTCCAGGATGAAAATCTGGCCCCATGCAGTGCACTCATTCAGGGCTGTCAGCAACATATTAATGTTGTGTAGGTGCAAGTTGCTGTTTGGATGAGATTCACTAAATGACTGTTTAGCAGATTTAGAGAGCAACCAGCCTCAGGATGGTTCTCTGCAGGAGAGGTGGGAAATAATTTTTGTGTAGAAAATTGTATTGGGTATTTCACAGAGCTGTTATTGAGAGACTTAGCCATAAGTTCAAGGAAGACTAATGGGAGAAAGTGAAGCAATTAGTGAAAAACAAAAAGTTGTTCAATAAAAATATAGTTATAATACACCATTTGGCTCATTAGGGAACAGTATTAAGCATGATAATGAAAGTAACATAAAAATTAAGTAACTCATATAAAGAGGATGGGTGAGGAAGTAAATGAGATAAAAGAGATTTAAATCCTCATCTACCATGTAAGAATCATGAATGAAATTGTTCGATTCATAGAGATAGAAATATGAAGTAGGTAGTAGAAGAAACAACTCAAGTGAATGTCGCCACTTAGAAAGAAGTGAAGTGGGACAGGAGTGGGGTAGTGAGGGAGGGTCATGTTGGAGACCTTTTTCCCTTGCCCTTTAATCTCTATTTGACTTTTAGACTATACATTACTTTTATAAAAATAAAAATTAGCTCCAAAAGTGCAAAGAACACTAAATTGAGCCATTTCCACCCAATATGTGTCAGGCAAATGTGAACAACTATGGGGAAAGAAAAGATTACATTAACATAAGAAAATAAATTTCAAAGTAAAAATACACTAAACAAGACAGAAGTCCTTTTATTGTGATAAAAGGTTAATTCTATAGTGAATAACCAAGTCTGAAGATGTCCCTAATAAATAAATATACTATTTTTATATAAAGATATTTTGTATCAAAAAATATAAAGTTAAAAGCTATTAGCAATACCAGGAGAAAGAAATACAACTGGGAGACTTTAATATCATGATTATAACTTAGATTTTAATAAGACCTAAAAAATATTATATATGAATAATACATATTGAATTTTGTACCTTGCAGTGAGAAAGCTATTTATTTTCTAGCATCTAGACATTTCCAGAAGTTAATATTTTAGTCACAAAGTAAATCTATAAATTCAGTATATTATACTGGCCATGTGCTCTAACTATAATGACTATTACATATAGTCAAAGAGAAGAGTATTGTGCAAGGCAGAAGTATTGAGAAACTGACTCTGGCAGGCGGGGTTGCCTAGTGAAATGGCAACAGATGGGTTGAGATGATAGTGCCACGGGCTCTGTCATGGGCATGACAACTCTGACTCCTTCTCAAACCACTGCACAAGCTTAGGGCCTGATTTGGCCCACTGCCCACCCTCTTATTTTTTTTCATACCCTCTATAAGCCATTTTAGCTGATAACACTCTCAAGAGAAAACTGTCTTGCAATAATCACAAAACTTTTGAGAACACAGTAAGTGACCAAAAGAAAAGGGGAGAGAAAGAGAACAGCTGATATTAGCCAGAATTCCTCACATACATTACTTGAATAAGCAAATTTTTAAAATAAATAATAAAACCATCAGCTTCATGCATCTTTAAGAGAATTAATCTCCAGATTTCACACTCACACTTAATTTTTCCTTTCTCTTAATCTTATCTATTTTTGAAAGTAAAGTTTACAGCCTCACCAGGAGGTAGCACAGTAGGTGGAATGTCGGACTGGGATACAGAGGACCCAGGTTCGAAACTCCAAGGTCTCTGGCTCGAGCAAAGGCTCACCAGCTTGAGCGTGGGGTAGCTGGCTTGAGCGTCGGATCATAGGCATGACCTCATGGTCGCTGGCTTGAGGCCAAAGGTTACTGGCTTGAAGCCCAAGGTCTCTGCCTTGAGCCCAAGGTCACTGGCTTGAGCAAGGGGTACTCACTCTGCTGTAGCCCCCAGGGTTAAGGCACATACGAAAAAGCAATCAGTGAACAACTAAGGTGCCACAACAAAGAACCGATGCTTCTCATCTCTCTTCCTCCCTGTCTGTTCCTATCTGTCCTTCTCTCTGTCTCTCTCTGTGTCTCTGTCACACACATACACACAGTAAAGTTTACAGATAACTTTTACTTCAAACTTAAGTAACTTGGATTTAATTACATATATATTGTGGTCCACTTTTTCTCTTTCAATAAATATGCAATTTTTATAATTGACATGTAACATTATATTAGTTTTAGGTATACAACATAATGATTTAATAATTCCCACAGTAAGTCTGGTTTGCATTCAAAACCTCACATGGTTACAGATTTTTTTCTTGGGATTAGAACATTTAAGATCTATTCTCTTAGCAGTTTTTTTTTTTTTTTTCATTTTTTTTTTTCTGAAGCTGGAAACAGGGAGAGACAGTCAGACAGACTCCCGCATGCGCCCGACCGGGATCCACCCGGCACGCCCACCAGGGGCGACGCTCTGCCCATCCTGGGCGTCGCCATGTTGCGACCAGCGCCACTCTAGCGCCTGGGGCAGAGGCCACAGAGCCATCCCCAGCGCCCGGGCCATCTTTGCTCCAATGGAGCCTTGGCAGCGGAAGGGGAAGAGAGAGACAGAGAGGAAAGCGCGGCGGAGGGGTGGAGAAGCAAATGGGCGCTTCTCCTGTGTGCCCTGGCCGGAATCGAACCCGGGTCCTCCGCACGCTAGGCCGACGCTCTACCGCTGAGCCAACCGGCCAGGGCTCTCTTAGCAGTTTTTAAAAATAAAATACAGTATTATTAATTATCATCGCTATACTCGATAACAGTGGTCCACTTGGAAATGTCTTCTATATGTTTGTATTACCAAAGGGTAATTTTCTGCTTACATTTTCATTGCTCAGGTAATTAAGATAGAATTCTAAATCATATGAAAAATATTGAAATTTCTTGTACATCTTCTTGGCCTTTCTTTCTTTGGTACTTAAGACTTTAGTTATACCGGTATACTTGATGAAACAGTATTGTTTAAGAGTGTTGCATGTGTTGCTTTTCTTTAAAACTTGAGAATGAACACATTAGTAACTTTTTATTGAATTTATTGGGGTAACACTGGTTAACAAAATTATACAGGCTTCAAGTACACAGTTTTTTAAATATTTCTTTTCTAACAGGATTTATTGGGGTGACATTGGTTAATAAAATTATATAAGTTTTAGGTGTACAATTACAATTCTGTTATACATCATCTGTACACTGTATTTTGTGTTCACCACCCCAAGTCAAGTCTCCTTCCATCACCATTTATTCCTCCTTTATCCTCTTCCACCACCTCCTACCTTCCCCTTTCCCTCTTGTAATCCCACACCGTTGTCTATGTCAGAGGGGGTTTTTTCTTTGCTTAATTTTAGTGCACAGTTCTCCATACATCATCTGTACACTGTATTGTGAGTTCACCACCCCAAGTCAAGTCTCCATTCATCACATTTTATCTCCCCTAGATCTTCCTCCAACTCCTCCCACCCCTCTTCCCCCAGCAGTCACTACTCTGTTGTCCAAGTCCATGTGTTTTCCCTTTTTTTTTTTGCTCAATCCCTCCACCTCCTTCTCATCTCCCACCTCAGACAGCTGTCAGCTTACTCTCTATGAGTCTGTCTCTATTTTAGTTGTTAGTGCATTTTGTTCATTAGATTCCACATATGTGTGAAATCATATGGTACTCGTTATTCTCTGACTGGCTTATTTTACTTAGCATAATGCTCTCCGGGTCCATCCATGCTGTCTCAAAAGGTAACATATCCCTTTTTTTATGGCTAAGTAGTATTTCATTATATAAGTCTATCACAGCAACAGATTTTAAATATTTGTAAATTGCAAAACACTTTATCTTCCTTTATTCTTTGTACAATGAAATATTCTCAACCTAAACTATATTAGCTCTTGATTGCAAGGTGGAGGAAAAAGCCTTTTATTTCATCTCATAAACCTTTAAGGAGAGTTATGTCACTCTGGAAACTTTAAAAGTTTTATTTAAAAGCCTCTTCTCTTAACTTTAAACTTGGTCAAATAATTTGTACTTGAAAAATATTCATAGGATATATTTTCTTTTGAGGGAATTTTTATTTCTTTTTTATTGAATTTATTGGGGTGGCATTGGTTAATAAAATCATACAGGTGTCAGGTGCACAACCCCACAATACATCATCTATATATTGCACTGTGTGTTCACCACCCCGAGTCAAGTCTCCCTCCATCACCGTCTACCCCTCTCTACCTGCCTGCACCTCTCGCAACCCCTTTCCCTCCTACAATCCCCTAGTGTCTGTGTCTAAAAGTTTTTTTCTTTGCTAATCCCTTCACCTTTTACACCTAACCTTCCTTTTGATAGGTGTCAGTCTGTTCTCTGTATTTTCTGTTTCTTACTATCAGTTTTGTCTTTTTCATATAATGGTTAAACCATTTGATATAACTCCTTTATTTTTTCACATCCTAACTTGCCTTTTGGTAATTTTTTTTTCTTTTTGACTATTGTTTAAAGCATTTCTTTAAAATAAGGAAAGGGAGTCAAAATAAAATTAGTTTTGCTTGACTGGTGGTGGCAAAGTGGAGAGAGCGTTGACCTGGGACACTGAGGTCCCAGGTTCAGAACCTCAAGGTCACCAGCTTGAGTGAAGTCTCACCGGCTTGAGCTGGGGGGTCACCAGCTTGAGTGTGAGATCATGAACGTGATCCCATGGTGGCTTGAGCCCAGAATTCACTGGCTTGAAGCCCAAGGTTGCTGGATTGAGCCCCCCAGTCAAGGCACTTATGACAAGCAATCAATGAAAAACTAAAGTGCCACGCTGCAAGTTGATGCTTCTCCTCTCTCTCTCTCTCTCTCTCTCTCTCTCTCTCTCTCTCTCTTGTCGCTATCACGCTAAAAAAAATTAAAAATCAGTTTGTTTATCCTTCTGATCTGACCAAAAAACTTTTAATTAAATGATGCAATTAAAGCTATAGCTAAAATAAAATTTTTAACTATATGTGTTTAAATTCATTGATATTTCTGTCACATATTACTGTGTACTGTCGAATCTGGCAGAATCTAAATGAAGTACTGACCATTAGTTAATAAGTCACATAAATAAGTTGCACTTACATAGACATCATATAGACTCTACTGTAGGACAAACCTTAAGTAACAACTAATTCTTAAGAGTTCAACTCATCAAACATTTATTGAACAACACATTTGAAAAATATTATTTGATGTGCTATAGATACAATTAATAAGACTTCACCTTTGAGATTACAGACAGCTCTATTCATCTCCTGAGTCCATAATTTTCTTCTAATTTTAACTGTTACTTTAAAATTGTCCATAGCTACTTCCTTTAAGTATGGTAAAATTCAGTATTGACATGTAGTTTTTATTGAAACTAGCAAGACCTGATTTACATTGATTTTGTTTGGTCTGTTTTAGAAAAAGTAAAAAGAATAAATGAGGAAGATGTTAATGGATCTTTTCTAGAATATCAGGTTAAATTATATATCTTGTAATTTTACATTAAAATTCTTATGTGAACATATAGCAGACTCAGAGATACCATTTCTGTATTTGAAAATGTAATAAATTATTAATCAAGAACAAGGTAAGTATGTCCCCTCTCACTCCTATTTTCCAACATTGTACTAGAAGCCCTAGCTAATACAATAAGACAGGAAAAGGAATTAAAGGTCTACAGATTGGGAAGGAAGAAATAAAACTGTCCTTGTTCACAGTTCACATGACCATCAATGTAGAAAACCTGAAAGAATTGAGAAATTCCTGGAACTAATAAACAATTATAGCATGTCTTCAGGATACAAGGTTAATATGCAGAATTCAATTGCTTTCCTATTTACCAACAATGAATAAAAAATGAAATACTTAGGTATATGTCTAACAAAATATGTACAAGATCTATATGAGGAAAACTATCAAAACTGATGAAAGAAAGCAAAGAACTAAATAATGGAGAGATATTCCGTGTGCATAGATAGAAACATGCCACTTTTCAAGATGTCAGCTCTTCCCAACTTGATTGACAGATTCAACAAAATTCCAGTTAAAATCCTAGCAAGTTATTTTGTGGATATTAACAATTTATTCTAAAGTTTACATGGAAATACAAAACACCTAGAATAGCCAACATAATCTGAAGGAAAAGAACCAAGTTGGAGTATTGACACTACACACTACAAGACATGATAAAGGTACAATAATCAAGGTAGTCTGGTATTGGCAAAGAATAGACAAACATATCAATCAAACAGAATAGAGAACCCATAAATCAACCCATAAAAATATTAATATGATCAACAATCTTTGACAGAGAGGCAAATGCAATACAATAGAGCCAAGACAGACTTTTTAACAAATAATACTGGAACAACTGGATATCCACATGCAAAATAAATAAATCTAGACACAAATATTACCCCCTCACAAAAATTAACTCAAAATTTATTACAGACCTAAATGTAAAACTAGAAAACATGGGAGAAAATCTAGATGACCTTGAGTTTGTGATGGCTTTTTAGATACAACACCAAAATTGCTTCTTGGTGTTTTGGCTTAAGATCAAATATAGCTACAAACCAAAGACACAGTCCATGAGAAAAATAATTGATTAACTGGGCTTCATTAAAATTAAAAAATTCTGGCCTGACCGGGCGGTGGCGCAGTGGATAGAGCGTCGGACTGGGATGCAGAAGACCCTGGTTCAAGACCCCAAGGTCACCAGCTTGAGTGAGGGCTCATCTGGTTTGAGCAAAAGCTTACCAGCTTGAGCCCAAGGTCGCTGGCTCAAGCAAGGGGTTACTTGGTCTGCTGAAGGCCCGCAGTGAAGGCACGTATGAGAAAGCAATCAATGAACAATTAAGGTGTTGCAACACACAACGAAAAACTAATGATTGATGCTTCTCATCTCTCCATTCCTGTCTGTCCCTGACTATCCCTCTCTCTGACTTTCTGTCTCTGTAAAAAAAATAAATAAAAAAATAAAAATTCTGTTCTGAGAAAGTGTCAAGATACTGAGAAAACAGCCAGGCCTATGGTGGTATAGTGGATAAAGCATCGACTTGAAATGCTGAGGTCACCAGTTCAAAACCCTAGGCTTGCCCACTCAAGGCGCATACAACAAGCAAACGACAACTAAAGTGAATCAACTATGCATTGATACTTCTCACTCCCCCACTCTCTCCTCTCTGTAAAACCAATAAAATCTAAAAAGAGAGGAGAGAATGAGAAAACAAACCACATACTAAGAGAAAGTATTTGCAAAATGCAGATCTGATAAAGAATGCTATCCAAAATATACAAAGAATTCTTAAAACTCAACAATAAGAAAATTAGCAATGCAATTTAGAAAAATGGGTAAAGGCCTCAATAAACACCTCACCAAAGAAGATATGATGCATATAGCAAATAAACATACTAAAAGATGCTTACTGTCATATGTCATTAGGGAATTGCAAATTAAAATAGCAATGAGATACCACACTAACACTTGTTAGAATGGCTAAAATCCAAAACACTGACAGTATCAAATGCTGTCAGAGATTTGTGGAGCAACAGAAACACTCACTCATTGCTGGTAGGAGTGAAAAATGGCTCAACAACGTTGGAAGATAACTTGAGTTTCTTACCAAATTAACCATACTCTTAACCATAGAATCTAGTAACTATGCACTCAGGTATTTATCCAAATATGCTGAAAACTTATGTTCACACAAAACCTTGTGCACAGATGCTTTTAACAGTCTTATTCATAATTGCCAAACTTGGAAGCAACCAAGATGTCCTATAATAGGTGAATGAATAACTGTGGTATATCCAGACCATAGAATGTTAGTTTGTGCTATAAAGAAATGAGCTATCAAGCCATGAAAAGGCATGGAGAAACCTTAAATGCATATTACTAAGTAAAAGAAGCCAATGTAAATACACTACATACTGTATGATTCCAACTATATAACATTTTGGAAAAGGAAAATCTATGGAGACAGTAACCCCGAGGGGTTTGGAGAGGGAGCAGTGAATAGGGAGAGCACAGAGGACTTTTAGGTCAGTGAAACTATTCTGTATGATAGTATAATGATGGGTACATGTTACATATTTGTCAAAACCCATAGAATATATAACCCTAAGTGCGAACCCTAATATAACTTAGGGACTTTGGGTGATAATGATGTGTTAAGGTTCATCAGTTGTAATAAATGCACCTTCTAGGGCCAGATAGTGGAAGAGATTATGTATGTCTGAGGGTAGAGAGTCTATGGGAACTCTACCTTCTGCCCAAGTTTTGCTATGAACCTAAGGATGCTATAAAAAATAAGGTCAATTTTTTTTAGTTATTAAGGTTCCCAGGTTTGAACTCAGAACCTTTATTGATTTCTTATGTTTAGTAGTATAATAAAATTAATTGTGGATGTGCCCCATATTGAAAACAAAACATTGAAATAGTGTGAATAATTGTTTCTCATTAGTTCATCACAGCTATTGTAATTATGAGTGTTTTCTTTATACTCCTAACATCTTAGTAAAGTAATATAATTCCCTTTATCACTAAATATATAATATATACTATACATGTATAATATACATTATATATTTATATGTTTTTTATAATTGTTGAAAACTTTTGTTTTCCCATAAATGGTAATCATATCAACATATTTTTATCTTCCCAAAACAATAAATAGTTTACAGCCTAGCTCACTCCATTTTTCTAAAAGAATTAGGGAATAATTGCATTTTTAATTAAGTTCAGAATTTAGTTGCTGCTCTTAAGAAAATAGTATGTACCTGAATTGTATTACCTTTGGTTTTCCTAAAATGACAAAATCAAATCTAAGATTGCTTTAACATAGCCAAACTGAATATTATATAACTTTTTATAATTGATGTTAGTATGCAAGATGGGGTCTATATGATGGCCAATCATTTACACTTAATCTTTGAGTTCAAGGAAAAAAAGATACCAAAATTCTACATTAAATTTTAAAGTTAATCTGGTCCAAAGACCTCCTCTTAAAGTGTCTGTGGCTGTAACTATATAACAATATAACTTTCTCTTATATAAGCCTATGTATTTTATTTTATATATTTTAAAACATGATTCTGGCCCTGGCCGGTTGGCTCAGTGGTAGAGTGTCGGCCTGGCATGCAGTAGTCCTGGGTTCGATTCCCAGCCAGGGCACACAGGAGAAGCACCCATCTGCTTCTCCACCCCTTCCCCTCTCCTTTCTCTCTGTCTCTCTCTCTTCCTCTCCCGCAGCCAAGGCTCTGTTGGAGCAAAGTTGGCCCAGGCGCTGAGGATGGCTCTATGGCCTCTGCCTCAGGCGCTAGAATGGCTCTGGTTGCAACAGAGCAATGCCCCAGATGGACAGAGCATCGCCCCCTGGTGGGCATGCCAGGTGAATCCCAGTCAGGCGCATGCGGGAGTCTGACTGCTTCCCTCTTTCCAACTTCAGAAAAATAAATAAACAAACAAACAAACAAACATGATTCTGAGAAGGAATCCATAGGTTTCAGTAGACTGCCACAGGAGCTCATGTTACACATCAACAAAAATAGTTAATGTCTTAAAACTATTTATGAAGATTTCTGATGTACCTTTAATAAATACATAGAAGGAGTGACGTCACGGAAATGGCGCTGTGAGCAGCGCGTCCGACAGCTCTCCCCTAAATCACAACAAATTTATCAACTAGAAACAGAAAAATTTATCCTCGGAGCATTCCGGAGTTCCACACAAACTGATAGCGAAAGGACTGTTATCACTTGAATCTGAGAGACAAGGGTGTGGAGGAATCTACCACAGGGACGTTCTTTCAAACCGCAAGGAAGTGCGCCTGTGGTGAGTCAGCCCATATACTTGGGAACCGCGAGCCGCCGCGAGCGGCCGACGCGAGCGGCCGCCACGAGCCGCCGCCGAGAGCCCCCGCCACGAGCCCCCGCGAGCCGCCGCCGCGAGCGGCCTCCACAAGTCGCCGCAGCGAGCCGCCGCGAGCAACCGCGCGCGCCCGGTCCGGTTGAGCACCGCTGACATTCCCAGCGGCCCTCACACTGCGAGTGGGGGTTGCCAGCCACCGGTGCCCGGAGCGCCCCATTCGCGCGTGCCTTGGGCATTCCACGCGTCCAGGGCGCCCTGCTGGCCTGCACACCCAGGGGGCTCCATTATCCTGCGCCTGGTGCGGTCCAGCCGCCAGCGGCGGGGCGAGCGGGAGAGGCTTGGGAGATTCTCTCCGTGGGCGGGGCACCTCACCCAGCCATTCAAGCTAACAATCAAGCATTGGGGGAGGGGCGCGCGCAGGCAGCCTAAAATACCTTCGGAAGCACAGCTGCGACCCAATCACTGAAATTAGCTTAACCCATGAAATCTGCGCACCCTCGGTTCTAATTGATAAGATCTCTCTCAGTTCAGCGATCCAAGACAAGAGGCGTGATATTTTTTAGTGCCTCTCGCTAAAGGGGCGGGGACAACTTCTGATTGATAGAGCCTCCATATTCAGGGATAAACGCTAACAAGAAGGACTTGGCAGATAATAAGGTCTATACTACACTAGTCGTAAGCAGAGACTAGTGCCTCTTCTTCCCTGCAAAAACAGGCTACAAAGTGTGGAAAGCCTGGGTTGAGAGGTCCAACTAAATGATAGGCGCTGATCAGTCACCTTGACAACAAATGACTCCCACCCCCGCCTGATTACACTGGAGGCCCTGACTGTCAGAGCCTTTCCCAAAGCCTTGCACTGAGTGGGGATAGAGTGGGGATTTCCCAGCTCTTTGAGCCTCTTACTCCCCAGGCAGAAGCAGTTGCAGCCTTATAGCTGGATCACCAGGCTGCTAATTCAGAAAGGGGGGACTAGGAGAGAGAATCCAGGAAAGCAAACTCTCTCATCGTTGAACCTTGCAAACGCCAACAAGCCTTTACTTCCAGCAAGACTAAAGCCAATTATATGACATTGCCATAGAATCCCATCAACTGCAGTTGATCCCTACCTAAGAGTGACACAGGGGCAGAGCCTGGGGTACAGAGTCACTGACCAGGAAGAGGGAGAGAAAAGAAAAAGGAAGAAGTTAACCTCTCAAAATCAAGAAAAACCCACAGACTTTACAACTTGATCCACTAATTTTTTGTTGTTGTTGTTGTTTGTTTCTTCTATCTTTTTGCCTTTATTTCCTCCACCTCGGTCCTTCTATTCTCTGCCCATCTTATACTTCCCCTTTCTTGAACTACACTACTCATGAGTGTTGCATTTTATTTTTCTTCTTCATCCTCACCCTCCTTTAAGGTTATACTCCAAAACACTTAACTCTCACTCTCTCCTCTTTTGTGTTTTTTTTTTTTGTCTTGCTTTATTTTGTTTTTTTCTCTTCCTATTTTATTTCTTCCTTCGTTTTTCTCTTTTTCTTATTTTTTCCTTTCTATTCGTTTTTTCTTTTCTCATTTTACTTTCCTCCCATATAATCCTCAATCACGAACAAATTAGTTAATTTGGGACTCAAGGCTTTTTTTTGGCTTTATTTCTCTTTTTTGCTTTTGTTTTTATTTTTTTTTCTTGTTTGTTTCTTTTTGTGGCATTTTGGGTCCTCCCAACCCAAGGTCTCCATTGTATTTAGTCTTTGCTCCACTTAATACAACAGATTTTTACTTATTATTTTTATTTTTTCTTCTTTATTATTCTTTTTTGGTCCTTTTTTCTGGTTCCCTCTTATCCCTCTCATTATATCTCTTAGTTGACCATCACTTACAAGCAAATCATCTTATGCTTGTCTAAGATTTTCTTCCTCTTTTTTTTTTTTTTTTTTTTTTTTTGCATTTAGTAGGTCCCTACTCCCTTTTTTTTTGCCCCTTGAACTCTTCACCCCAAATCAGGCCCTCCATTATAGGCACGATATTTCCCTGAGGAGGGGAGAGGAGGGAAAGAGAAGAGAGAAAAAAAGGGGGAAATAATAAATTATTACTGTTTTTTTTTGTGGGGTGTTTTACCCTTTTTTTTTTTTTTTTTACTTTTTACTCTTTATTAATTCTAATTAGTGCTATCAATAAGACCACCCTCAGATGCCGGTAAGAAAGAGGAAATCGAATATTATGGATACAAAAGAAAGAGAGGTAACACAAATAGATGTGGAAAAATCTATGGAGAAAAGACTTAACATATTGGAAGCCTTGGAGCTAAATGACAGAGAATTTAAAATAGAAATCTTAAAAATACTCAGAGATATACAAGAAAACACAGAAAGGCAATATAGGGAGATCAGAAAACAACTCAATGAACACAAAGAATATATTACCAAGGAAATTGAAACTATAAAAACAAATCAAACAGAAATGAAAAACTCAGTTCACGAGCTGAAAAACGAGGTAACAAGCTTAGCTAACAGAACAGCCCGGATTGAAGATAGGATTAGTGAAATAGAAGACAAACAACTTGAGGCACAACAGAGAGAAGAAAAAAGAGACTCAAAAATAATAAAAAACGAGAAAGCCCTACAGGAATTGTCTGACTCCATCAGAAAGAATAACATAAGAATAATAGGTATATCAGAGGGAGAAGAGAAAGAAAATGGAATGGAGAATATACTCAAACAAATAATAGACGAGAACTTCCCAAGCCTGTGGAAGGAACTAAAGCCTCAAATTCAAGAAGCAAACAGAACACCAAGTTTTCTTAACCCCAACAAACCCACTCCAAGGCACATCATAATAAAGATGACACAAACCAATGACAAAGAAAAAATTCTCAAGGCAGCCAGGGAAGAGTACAACATATAAAGGAAGGCCTATTAGATTATCATCAGATTTCTCAGCAGAAACTCTACAAGCTAGAAGAGAGTGGACCCCAATATTTAAAGCCCTGAAAGAGAGGAACTTTCAGCCAAGAATACTATACCCATCAAAGCTATCCTTCAAGTATGAAGGAGATATAAAAACATTCACAAATACAGAAAAGATGAGAGAATTTATCAACAGAAAGCCCCCACTCCAGGAAATACTAAAGGGGGTTTTCCAACCAGATTCAAAGAACAAAAGAAAACAACACCACAAGTAACAGCTCCACCAAGAACACAATAAAACCAAACTTAAACTGTGACAACAAAGGAAAAAAAAGGGGGGAGAGGATGGAGATTAACAGTAGCAAAGGATGATGAAGTGCAGAAATACTTATAAGATAGGGTACTACAATGAATATGGTAGGTACCCTTTTCATTACTTAATGGTAACCACCCTTAAAAAAACCACCACAAAAACACTTGACTTAAAAAAGGTAGCAACAGAGGAAAGAAGTATGGAACACAAACAAAAACAAATGATAGAAAAACAAAAGAGAAGAATCAAACTAGATACAAAACTAACAGAAAGCAATTTATAAAATAACAGTAGGGAACCCACAAGTGTCAATAATTACACTAAATGTAAATGGATTAAACTTACCAATAAAAAGACACAGAGTAGCAGAATGGATTAAAAAAGAAAATCCAACTATATGCTGCCTACAAGAAACACATCTAAGCAACAAGGATAAAAACAAATTCAAAGTGAAAGGCTGGAAAACAATACTCCAAGCAAACAACACCCAAAAAAAAGCAGGCGTAGCAATACTCATATCTAATAATGCTGACTACAAGACAGAAAAAGTACTCAGAGACAAAAATGGTCATTTCATAATGATTAAGGGGAAGTTGAATCAAGAAGACATAACAATCCTTAATATATATGCACCAAACCAAGGAGCACCAAAATATATAAGACAGCTACTTATTGACCTTAAAACAAAAACTGACAAAAATACAATCATACTTGGAGACCTCAATACACCGCTGACGGCTCTAGATCGGTCATCCAAACAGAGAATCAATAAAGATATAGTGGCCTTAAACGAAATACTAGAACACCTGGATATGATAGACATCTACAGGACACTTCATCCCAAAGCGACAGAGTATACATTTTTCTCTAGTGTACATGGAACATTCTCAAGAATTGACCATATGTTGGGCCACAAAGACAATATCAGCAAATTTAGAAAAATTGAAATTGTACCAAGCATATTTTCTGATCATAAAGCCTTGAAACTAGAATTCAACTGCAAAAAAGAGGGGGAAAAACCCACAAAAATTTGGAAACTAAACAACATACTTCTAAAAAATGAATGGGTCAAAGAAGAAATAAGCGCAGAGATAAAAAGATATATACAGACAAATGAAAATGAAAATACGACATATCAGAATCTCTGGGATGCAGCAAAAGCAGTAATAAGAAGAAAGTTCATATCACTTCAGGCCTATATGAACAAACAAGAGAGAGCCGAAGTAAACCACTTAACTTCACACCTTAAGGAACTAGAAAAAGAAGAACAAAGACAACCCAAAACCAGCCGAAGAAAGGAGATAATAAAAATCAGAGCAGAAATAAATGAAATAGAGAACAGAAAAACTATAGAAAAAATCAATAAAACAAGGAGCTGGTTCTTTGAAAAGATCAACAAAATTGACAAACCCTTGGCAAGACTCACCAAGGAAAAAAGACACAGGACTCAAATAAATAAAATCCAAAATGAAAGAGGAGAGATCACCACAGACATCATAGATATACAAAGAATTATTGTAGAATACTATGAAAAATTATATGCCACCAAATACAACAATCTAGAAGAAATGGATAAATTCCTAGAACAATACAACCTTCCTAGACTGAGTCATGAAGAAGCAGAAAGCCTAAACAGACCAATCAGCAGGGAGGAAATAGAAAAAACTATTAAAAATCTCCCCAAAAATAAAAGTCCAGGCCCAGACGGTTATACTAGTGAATTCTATCAAACATTCAAAGAAGACTTGGTTCCTATTCTACTCAAAGTCTTCCAAAAAATTGAAGAAGAAGCAATACTTCCAAACACATTTTATGAGGCCAACATAACCCTCATACCGAAACCTCATGTGGCAAGGATGGCACAAAGAAAGAAAACTACAGACCAATATCTCTAATGAATACAGATGCTAAAATACTAAACAAAATACTGGCAAACCGAATACAACAACATATTAAAAAAATAATACATCATGATCAAGTGGGATTCATCCCAGAATCTCAAGGATGGTTCAACATACGCAAAACGGTTAACGTAATACACCATATCAACAAAACAAATAACAAAAACCACATGATCTTATCAATAGATGCAGAAAAGGCTTTTGATAAAATACAACACAATTTTATGTTTAAGACTCTCAACAAAATGGGTATAGAAGGAAAATATCTCAACATGATAAAGGCCATATATGATAAACCATCAGCCAACATCCTATTAAACGGCATAAAACTGAGGACTTTCTACCTTAAATCAGGAACAAGACAGGGTTGTCCACTCTCTCCACTCTTATTCAACGTGGTGCTAGAAGTTCTGGCCAGAGCAATCAGACAAGACAAAGAAATAAAAGGCATCCATATCGGAAAAGAAGAAGTAAAGCTATCACTTTTTGCTGATGATATGATCCTATACATCGAAAATCCGAAGGACTCCACAAAAAGATTATTAGAAACAATAAACCAATACAGTAAGGTCGCAGGATACAAAATTAACATACAAAAGTCCATAGCCTTTCTATATGCCAACAATGAAATATTAGAAAACGAACTCAAAAAAATAATCCCCTTCACGATTGCAACAAAAAAAATAAAATACCTAGGAATAAACATAACAAAGAACGTAAAGGACCTATATAATGAAAATTACAAAGCATTGTTAAGGGAAATCGAAAAAGATACAATGAGATGGAAAAATATTCCTTGTTCTTGGATAGGAAGAATAAATATAATCAAAATGGCCATATTACCCAAAGCAATATACAAATTTAATGCAATTCCCATCAAAATCCCTATGAGATTTTTTAAAGAAATTGAACAAAAAATGATCAGATTTATATGGAACTATAAAAAACCCCGAATAGCCAAAACAATCCTAAGGAAAAAGAATGAAGCTGGGGGCATTACAATACCTGACTTTAAACTATATTATAGGGCCACGATAATCAAAACAGCATGGTATTGGCAGAAAAATAGACACTCAGACCAATGGAACAGAATAGAAAGCCCAGAAATAAAACCACATATATATGGTCAAATAATCTTTGATAAAGGGGCCAACAACACACAATGGAGAAAAGAAAGCCTCTTCAACAAATGGTGTTGGGAAAACTGGAAAGCCACATGCAAAAGAATGAAACTCGACTACAGCCTGTCCCCGTGTACTAAAATTAATTCAAAATGGATCAAAGACCTAAATATAAGACCTGAAACAATAAAGTACATAGAAGAAGACATAGGTACTAAAATCATGGACCTGGGTTTTAAAGAACATTTTATGAACTTGACTCCAATGGCAAGAGAAGTGAAGGCAAAGATAAATGAATGGGACTACATCAGAATTAAAAGTTTTTGCTCAGCAAGAGAAACTGATATCAAAATAAACAGACAGCCAACTATATGGGAACTGATATTTTCAAACGACAGCTCAGATAAGGGCCTAATATCCAAAATTTACAAAGAACTCATAAAACTCAACAACAAACAAACAAACAATCCAATAAAAAAATGGGAAGAGGACATGAACAGACACTTCTCCCAGGAAGAGATACAAATGGCCAACAGATATATGAAAAGATGCTCAGCTTCATTAGTTATTAGAGAAATGCAAATCAAAACTACAATGAGATACCACCTCACTCCTGTTAGATTAGCTATTATCAACAAGACGGGTAATAGCAAATGTTGGAGAGGCTGTGGAGAAAAAGGAACCCTCATTCACTGTTGGTGGGACTGTAAAGTAGTACAACCATTATGGAGGAAAGTATGGTGGTTCCTCAAAAAACTGCAAATAGAACTACCTTATGACCCAGCAATCCCTCTACTGGGTATATACCCCAAAACCTCAGAAACATTGATACGTGAAGACACATGTAGCCCCATGTTCATTGCAGCACTGTTCACAGTGGCCAAGACATGGAAACAACCAAAAAGCCCTTCAATAGAAGACTGGATAAAGAAGATGTGGCACATATACACTATGGAATACTACTCAGCCATAAGAAATGATGACATCAGATCATTTACAGCAAAATGGTGGGATCTTGATAACATTATAAGGAGTGAAATAAGTAAATCAGAAAAAAACAAGAACTACATGATTCCATACATTGGTGGAACATAAAAATGAGACTAAGAGACATGGACAAGAGTGTGGTGGTTACCAAGGGTGGGGGGGGAGGGAGGACATGGGAGGGAGAGAGGGAGAGAGTTAAGGGGAGGGGGAGGGGCACAGAGAACTAGATAGAGGGTGACGGAGGACAATCTGACTTTGGGCGAGGGGTTTGCAACATAATTTGATGACAAAATAACCTAGCCATGTTATCTTTTCTTTGAATATATGTACCCTGATTTATTAATGTCATCCCATTACCATTAATAAAAATTTATTAAAAAAAAAAAAAAGGCTAGAGTTGAAAAAATAAATAAATAAATAAATAAATACATAGAAAAAGCAAAATATTTTTTAAAAATTAACTTCTATGTTAGAGTCACTTTATTTTACTTGTAGTATAAATACAAGGAAGAATGTCTTTAGCTACATTTTCCTAATTCTAACAGAGCTTTTGGTCTTCCCTTCTGGTTAAGGTTATTCAAACTAGATAAGCAGTGACACAGGAAAAATGTTAATAAGCAGTACCAACCAGATATTGCAAATACAATCACATTAAGTGTACACAACTTTCTAAAACAAATATTATAACATGTAATTTTCTATTAAAAATGCTAATTTAAAAAAATCAGAACCATGGAAGAACTATTTAAAAACAAACTTTTCAGTTACAGAAAGGTTCTTGTACTTCTATAAAGACTTAGAAACTCAACTTTTTACAGTAAAAGAATAAGTATACATTTAACTTAAATATTATAACTAGTGCACAAATACTTATCTTCTTATATATTTAAACATATACAGCAGGTCCTCAAATAGTGTCATTTGTTCAACATCATTTCATTATAATAATGAGAGGGGAAAATCCTGGCCAGGGCCACTGTCTGTATGGAGTTTGCACATGCTCCCTATGTCTACATGGCTTTTCTCTGGATATTCTGGTGAACTCCCACATCCCAAAGATGTGCATATGAGGTGAACTGGCATGTCTGTGTTGTTCCAGTCTGAGTGAGTGTGGGTGTGAGTGCATCCTGCAATGGAAAGTCATCCTTTCCAGGGTGGGCTCTTACCTTGCACCCTGAGACACTCTGGCTACCTGTGATTCTGAACTGGGATGAGAGGATTGGAAAATCATTATCTTGTTTATATGAATCTTTCTTAACTATATGTACAGCTTACACTCTTTTCAATATTTAATATTAGAAGTGTTTTGAGTCTTTATTTAAAAGTTTTGTGACTATATATTTTGTAATTTTTATGACCAGATATATGCCTTAAGAATTTTATTTATATCAATTAGCCTATGCTAAAATTTCTTATGTTATATGTTGTTTCACTTAAAGACAGTTTCCAAGAACCCCTTTTTAAGTGAGGACTTACTGAATCCTAGTTAATTCTGTTTTTCATAGTCTCAGAAGCATTAGTATCAACAACTTCCTAGTTTCTCTCAAGGTTTCTAATTAAACCTGTAATTTCTGGTTTTTACTTTTATTTAATCAAGATGAATTCAATATATTTGAGCTAGTAATATTTCCACAATATAGAGTATATATACTATATTGAATTTAACACATTTTATTAAGGTTTTCTTTCATAGAATTTCAGAAGTTCTCAGCCTGAAAATTTCTTTTTAGCCTAAGTTAAACCAGGAATCAACAAACTTTCTGTAAAATACCCTATAGTAAATATGTTAAGCTTTGCGGGCCTCACAGTCTCTATCTCAACTATTCAACATTACTACTGTAATGGAAAACAATAAATAAAATATAAACAATGAGTGTAACTGTGTTCTAGTAAAATTTTATTTACATAAACAGGTGATGGGCCAGATTTGGAGTATAGGCCATAGTTTGACTAACCTTGGGTTAGCCCATTGTCAGGTTCATGTACCCTCTTAAAGTATAATGTGAAATATAGTATTTGCATATTTTAGATATTTATATATATTTACATTTTTAACCTAATAGTTAACCATATTAGTCCTTCTCCTCTGGACTGCCTTAATATTTACATTTGCCATCAGTTCTTACCAGCCAAAATACTCATTTATTTGGTGAAAGTGTAGATAAAAATAATTTGAGATATTTATTAATTACTGTATAAGGATAGGTATTAGTTGATATAATAGCCTGAGTAATTTTTATACTTCTTTTATGGGGGAAATCTATCTCATCACATGGGGCACATTTTATTTGCATATTTAGTTACCTGTTTCTAGTCTTTGAACACTTACATTTTCTTATATTCTGAGTTTGTCATTCCCTTTAAATGAACTTTTTATCTCCCTTTACCCACCTTTTATCTTTTCCCTTTAATCCCAGAATTCTTAGGATAAGCATCCTCATTTTTACCAATGTAAGATCCAATTCATCAAATCTTAATCCCTTTCAAAATTGTTTCGTAAACTTTGGTGGGTAACATCTTCACCGACTCCGAGAACACATGACAACTAGCAGTAGGATTTTGTTTTCCGTGCTTTACTTATTTTTACTAAATATAGTTTAAAGTTATGTTTTGGACAGCCATAATGGAAGAGGATATGGGGTATCTTTTTCATTCCATATTAAATTATTGTTTCTTCATAAATGAGATCTATTCAAACTACTCAACTAAGATTTACTGCCAAGATCTGATGACTTATTAGCCAAATCCCAAGGATCTTGTCCTAGTCCTTTTTCTCTTAGATTCTCTTTAATTCGATGCTGTCAGTTACCCTGTGCTCAAATTTTATTAATTGTCAGATATGCCTCTCTTTTTTTGCATTCAGTTTGATCTTTCATTGTCTCTTGCAGAACTATTCCTTATTAATCATGACATGATTCTCTTTGTCCTCTGGATTGTCTTCTAAAGGAGTTTTCCAGTTTTCTTCTGCATTTAGTAAGTGTTTAATAGTGAATCTGACCCTAGTGCTTTGATTCTCTTCCTGATTTAACCCTAAACCTGGATATATGGTCACTACCGCCTTAAACTGAAAATCATGAACACACAATTTCTTACCTTTTATTTTCAAGATCTTCCTTTTATAACTTAGTTGGTCATACTATCTTCTTTCTCCTCGAAAATTAAAACAATACCAGTGATTTTTCTGACCTCTTAATGCTCCATGGTCTGTTGATACTGTTCTAGCATTTCCTTAGCTCACTATCTTGCTAAGAATAATATATTCTTTTCACTGCCAAATCCCTTTTCTAACATCTCTTATTGCCAGATTGCTATATACTTCTTCATGACTTCTCTATCTTCAGTTTCCATCCTTTAGTCATGCAAAAATCTGAATTTAATTTTTTACCTAAAGTTAGTTTTTTTGCCTCTTATCCATCTCATCAACTTTTATCTACATCCTTACTAAATTCCTTACCATTAAATATTACATTCTTCTTTCACTTTCCTATGCTTAACAGCATAAATATATTATTTCCATTTTTCAAGACTTGGCAACCTAAGTTATTCATATGCTACAACTTCGTATTTCTTTTCTTTGAGCTATAATGAAGCTGGCACTCTTATTCTCTCTGGGCACATTGAGCCTTCCATTAAGCAATTCCACATACATAATACAGTTTGACTTTACTTCTCTATTTTTCCTGAGAGGACTAAAACATATAACTAATAATTCATGAGTAGTTGACTAGGCATGAATAGCTGTATATCATCACTGCACATTTTTTTGTTTTACCAAGTATGTATTGAGTACCTACTGTACTGTATAGTAGCCAGTATTCTAGACACTGAGAATACGGCAGTGAACAACATTAAGTGATATTGGACAATATTGAACAGGCCGGAGAAATCCTAGGCCAGTCTATAAAGTTTAGCAAACTGAACAAGTTCAAACCTGTAGAGCCATGCTGTCCCAATATGGTAACCATAAACCAGATGAGACTAATTTTAATTTTAAATTAATTAAAATTAAATGAGAGTTAAAATTCAGTTCCCCAATTGCATCTAGCCACATTTCAAGTCCTAAATAGTGTCATGTGGCTACTGACTACCATATTTGACAGTATAGATAATAGAACCTTCCTATCGGCATAGAAAGTATCATACTATCAAACAGTACTGCTCTAGAGATCCTGGAACAAATATGGGAAATTTTGAGCCTAACTGAAATTTAAAATATGACATAGAACAGATTGGTTCCCAAAATTAGGACCTGGCCTATGCCCAAAATCCCAACAAGCTAGTAGCAACTAGATTGTTTCTTTGACTCAAACTAATCTTAAAATACACACCAAAAAAATCTCAGGATGATACAGATACATGGACTTATTCTGTATTATATGGTATGCGTACCTATATACCTGTCTTACCAATGCCAACTTGAAGGGTCATTTTGGGTTTTGGACAACTTTCTAAATAGCCTTCTGCCAAATTCTACTCCTCTTTTAAAAACCACCTAATGATGTCTTCAAAAATAGAAGGAATTTTATTAACTTATTTTTGTGTTTACCTGTTCCTCATTTTATACACTAAACATTTATAGTGTAACACTGGAAAAGAGATTGTCTAAAATAGATTGTAAGCTCTCAGAGAGCAGTGAGCAAGCCTTTCCTGAGTTCTGGCCGCCTCCTAATCTCTAGCCTCTCTATTCATAACACACCAATATAATTAGTGTCATATGTTCTGCAAGTATTTACTAAATGTTCATTGATGTCCTACACTCATCTACTCTAATTTATACTTACTGTTTCCTATTCAGTCTTTCTAATCTATATATTTTTTTCTCTTTACTTAACAGACAGTGTGGAGCATTCATTATTAAGACAATTGGGCAGCTCTAGTCCAGCTCAGCTGATTTCTTGTCCAATGATCCTTGTGTGGCTGAGATCCAGCTTCAATGAACCAGCTAGAAGCTGCCCGTTGTGAAACTTAGGGTTAGTTAATAACTCACCATACTTATTTATTCCACTATATACTGTCTAAATTTGGTGAAATTTGCTTTTTCAACTGTTCTACAAAATTATTTAGGTAGATGTGGTATGTTGAATTTATAATGTGTTAATCTAACTGTACTGACATTTTCTACATGTTTTATCCATTCCATAAATAATAACCACAATGAAAATAATGAGGTGTCTCTTATTTTCTTTGTATTATTTCTTCTCAACCTTTTACAAGTTATGTTTCATATTTGTTGCTATCTATTTTAATATTTAGGATAAGAGTTCTTTCTAATTCTAACAGAATTTTTAATACTTTCATGCCTTTTAGCATATAATATATTTAATCTTAATGATTCAGTTCTACTGCTTTGCTATTTTGTTATTTAATATGCTCTGTGTGAATTTTAAAATTTGTTACTGGTACTTTTTACTTAATTTTGCTTCTGCCATGGTTTTCAAAATTTGAATAGCATTTATACTTTTTATAACATTTTCCAAATATTAGTAGTACCATTCAGATGATCAGTATTCTTGCCTTTTCATGTGATTATTATGACTGTATTAAAATTTTTCTCTAACATTTGAGATAATGCAGCCTTTCTATAACATAAACCATTTGGTATCAAATTTTATGTAATATGGATCATCAAATATAATTGTTTTGATGAAAGGAGGGCTCACCTCTGTCCATATCCCTTAACATTAACTGATATTCCGTTGTATTTCAGTGTTTTTTGAATGCGTTAATCTTTTGACCTCTTCTTGTTATGTTACCAATTTATCCAATTATATATATTATTGATTATTAAAAGGACAATTGTTTTTATAAAAAGCAAAACTACTTCTTACACCAAAGGAAAACTTTAAATTCTGATTATAAAACCAAGTCTTACTATAAAAATTGGAAAACAGGTAGGGAAGAAAAGCCATTGTTCAAAAGTTACATACCAAATCATAAGTATTATCACTAAAAATTCTGTAGTAGTATAAAAAAATCCTCCTTACATTCACTTGCAGTTCTTTCAGTGGCTTCCTAATTTGAGAAAAGAAGGGGAAAGCCATAAATATTGCCATTACCTAAATAAATCTACCTCTTCACTCTCCTAGTCCATCCCCAAATGTCTTCTATGTGCAACAGCACCGGGACTAATAGAACATAGCTTCGCCCCTCCGAGTTTTTCCTGGTCAGTCAAATAGGGCATTTCTTTTAAAACCATAATGAACATGTTTACCAGTCAAATTTTCATGTGACCAAGAGGCCACATGAATATATGCTAGCATACAAGGATCCCATATACACTAATTATTCTCAGGTTTGAAAACTGTAAATAGACTAATAGGTTCCACAATGAAATTTCACAAGTTTTTGTTTTGTAAGTTATAATTACTAGCCTCTGGTGTCAGAGATCTTTTAGTACCACTATCAGAGAGCAAAAATGTTAATGTTTTGATTTTCAAAATATTAAACATGATGCTAAACAAATCTTGGACTGTTAATAAAAATTAAATAAGGAACTTTGATAATAATTGATACCCAAATGTGTTGCTTCCACAAAGCTGTATAGATTGCATGTATAAACACATATAATATATATACATATACAGTTTCTTAGAATTTAGTTTTACTTCAAGAAGCTAGTCAAAACTGGAATTATTACTCTTAATACATGGAGAACATCTTCACCCTTCTTTGTGGCAAAGCTTGATAGCCCAAACATGTTACTTTTAAAAACAAACAAATTGGACGGATGAAAATTCTCCTTACATATACTAAGTAAAGCTTGTTTTATTTTTTCTTTTCTGTTGTATATCTTCTATAGATAAATTTGAAAAGTAAGTTTTTACTTACTTAGTACCCATTTTGAAAGGCCAACCTGAAGACATCTGAAATTCATTCTGTGTTAGGTAATAATTTTGCAACCTGATTCCCAAAGTCGCTAATACAGTCAGGAATAGAAAGATGGTAGCATGTCAAAATATAAAAGCTCTTTGAATATTAAAACTAACTTCCTCTTTAAGCTGATTTCAAAAAAATAGCTTAGAAAAAGAATTATGATTTAGTTTATAACATTGCTTTATAAATGTCTGCCAATAATGGCAGTACAGTATTTTTAAACAAATTTATATAGCTTCCATATGTAGGAGTGTTTTTCCTGGATTTATGCAGACAGACTTGATATGAATTTCTTTCTAGAAACCATAGCTAACTTACCTATAAACTAATTCCTTTGGTGTTTATCAGTCATATAGCAAGTTCTGCTTTTACTTCTCCTTGTAATAATCAGAAAGTTCTTTACTTTCTTGATCTCTGCTCTAAATTCATATTATATACAGAAATTATATATTTATCATTCAAATTAGGACACTTGAGAGTGGAAGAGGACACCAAAAATAATTAAAATAAATTTTGAAATATGTGCTATTGACCAACAAAGAAGTTTATCACATTAATAAACCTATATACTCATTCTATTCAAAGACTATTTTTCACAAATGAAACTAATAATACAATAGGCAGAAACCTACACTGTCTCAGGGAAATTGGGATGTAGGTTACCCTTTTAATATATTACAAAATTAATGTAACATTATACTGGGATCAAAAGGTATAGTCTGAAAGGGATTAGCCATAAGAGACAGCCTTGAATTCTTGTATCATTTTAACCCTTGAAACTTTATGCTTTCTAGTTAACTAATGGAATTATGTTTAGGTATAAGCCTATTTCCCTATGTTATAAACATAAAATCATAGAATCATATAACTTAAGCACTAGAGTCTACAACTATGAAATAATATTAAGACATTAGTCTTAAAACATTGACAACTTAGCCCTGTGTAGATAAATTTGCTCTATAATTGCTAGGTGTTGCTAAAGAAAAGCTTTGGTTAACTTACTAAAGTTTGTTTAAAGTCTATGATAATATTCTTTATAAAAATTTTATTAACTTTTTGATGCTGATGAAAATCTTTTATAAGATCATACTGTGACTATCACATTTTTGCTTACTATATTACTCAAAGGCAAGAATAACACTTTATATAGCACCTTTTAATTTATGAGCACTTCACATACATTATTTTATCCACTTAATATTTTTGTGAGATAATCAGGCAACGTTTTGTAAGAAAAATGAGACTTAGAAAAGAGAATTGCCCAATGATAATTCTAATTATAACTATTTCTAAACTGTATTTTGTATGCTGAATTCAGCCCTTTTTATATCTGATGAACACCTTGAATTATTACATGGTGGCTTTGCCACTCAACACTTAAGCTTCAGCAGTACTGCTCTTTGTATAGACTTTCCTGTGGGAGAAACTGTATAAATATAAATATAAATATAAATATAAATGTATATATGTACAGAAAAGAAAGACAGTTGCCCAAGATGACAACTAAATGACAAAATGTCTATTCTAATCACTTAAGCATCTGGGAGTTTAGATCAGAAATTATTTCAATTCTAAAATAAACAAATTGTGATAAACATGAAATTGTTAAATCATGCTTTTATCAAATAACCTAAGTATGAACAGTTTCCTAACCAAAATAGTACAAACAAAATATTCTAGAATTTAGTGTAGATTATTAATCAAATTTTTCTTTAAAAGTATTGTACACTCAGCATTCTGGGAAATAAATATAAGAAGGAAGACAAAGTAAGAAAGGCCATTTAATTTATCCAGAAAAACATTAATCCCTCTGATAGCAAAAGATAGCTATAGGTAGTGCCATCTATTCTTTATATTTGGGGAACATGGCATATTTCCACATTTTTAAAAACAAAGTCCACCAAAAAACCACATAAATGAAACTTTAGTTGCTTTTCTTCTTTCTATCAATTTTCCTGCTAGTAATTGCAATATACGCACTTATCAGTCTTTGTTATAAACCCTCCATGTGATGTTTGCTATTTTGGGAAAGGGTTATTGTAATGTAGTTGTTTTTTTTACATCCCAATGACAAGTACCAAACTCATGCCACTTTTTATACTGACAAAATGAATGTGGTTTTAAGATAAGTGGTTCATTAACAGAATTGCCTCCTGAAGTCTCCTTAGCTCAAAAATTGCAACAGTGCCTAAGGTTAAAGACAGCCCTAATGTCAGTGGAGTGAGTTTTCTCACAACATTGATTTTGATAATTATCTTTATTTCACAGTAATTCATAAATGGTTCTTTTCTGGTTAGAAGATTGTTTTGTAACTTCCCAGAGTATCCTGAAGTGATATGAATAAACTGTGCAATTGCACTATTTAAAACATTTTTAGCCCTAGAAACATCTAAGTCTGATAGTCCATAAAAAATTACCCATTGTTTTTATCAATTACTCCTGATAGTTACCTATTCTAGCATTGCAAGTTGTTTCATTGTTCGTGGACATGCTCAGAGTCTTGGCAAAGCAATAGTGTCATGTACACAAATCATAGAAAGTTCAATGGTATATTATCAAATATCCCTCTTTAGAGAATTTATCTTGGACATTTTAGTTCATTTTTCTTAATTAAATGTAGGTTGCTAATTTTTAGAACAACTAGGACACTTGATATTAAATTTCTGTTGTCAGATTCAGGTTGGGCAATTGATTTGGCCTACATGCTTCTTCCAAAGTTCTATTCAACTTTTTAAAATAAACTCAGGCTCTCCGATGCTTGTGTTCTTGAATCACCACGTTCAAACTCAAACCACTTAAAGCAGACACAGCAAATAATGAGATTTTCAGGCAAAAGGATTTGGTTAAACATTGATGCTCTAAAGTAGGCATTTAGTCATTATACTGCTCACAAAAATTAGGGGATATTTCAAAATGAATATGAAGTGATAAAATATCCCCTAATTTTTGTGAGCAGTGTAGATGCCTCAGGTGAAATTTTCTTATTCGAGTGTCTTGAGCAAAGCAGTATTTCCAGCAATCCATAGGTTCAGCAGTGGATCAAATAAAAATCATTTGTTGGAACAGAATCTGTTCATTGGATGTTTTACTTAACAATAGGATAAAATACTACTCTGTTAACATGAAATTTTATTAATAAGTCCCTGATTTTCTCTGGATAGTTGCTTTCTCAACCATAGAATCTGACTCTAATTTTGTATATCAGTAAGTACATAAATCTTCTTTTTAACAAATCTTGACCAAAGTTCAGGGATAGCACAGAGGAAGTCTATTTAGAAATACCATTAGATATAGCTATCCTCAGATCCTTTTTAGTGAGTCTTTTTATAGCCCTAGAATTCCTCCCTATCCAGCAGCAGGTTATAAGTTGCCTACTCTTCCTAATGGGAATTTCCTAAAGCACACCTTGTCTCCTCAGAATGCAGGCCCAGTTAATACTGTTCTTAAAATCTTTCCCTCGAGTAATTATAAAATTAGAACCATTTAAAATGTTTTAAAACCCTAATTTTCTTTAAATCTCTTAATAGGAACCAAGGTTACATTCTGTGAGAAGAAGCTTTTCTCAGCTTTCATCTGTAGGTTTGAAGCCTCGATATTCTTGAAGCCCACCCTGTCATTTTAGAAAAGATTTCAGAATAGAGGGTTCAATTCTTATTCAATCCTTTCCCTACTGATTCCAGTCCATCATCTTTAACTACTTGGTCATGACTATAGTTCTCCAATTGATTCTGTTAAGTAGTCTTGGATAACTAGTTTATCCAATAATAGAAAACAACTAGCCTCTTGTGTGACCTGGTAACAAATATGAGGGTTTGGATGTGCTTAAGATTAAATGTTTTTGCTTTTTTTGAGGGAATTAAAGAAATCTTAGCAGGTAAAACACTGGAGGTTCAGGATAAAATCATGGTTTCCTTTATTACTTCACACACACTTAAATAACACAGACTTGTAATCTAGAACAAACAGAACAAAGGGTATGTATAAAACTTGATAAAAATTTGGTCATCATCTGGCTGTCTTATCAACCAGATATCAAAAACATGTAAACATAGCCATGGCATATACAGAATATACATAGCAACAGGCCATTTTTTTGTAATATGAAAATTTTTTTAAAACACTAGCATATTAAGGAGATAATATGTAGAAGAGTCTAGCTTCTACATTATTTTGGTTTCACTGTGTTTAGGTTTATTTATATTTTACCTATATTAAATGTTTTTGATAAAACATTTCAAACTCTAGGTTTACATTAGAAATTTTGACAGCCATTACTACATATAAAAATAATTTGTATATTTATGGAAATCTGTCATATTAACACCAATTATTTTATACCAGTTACTATGGGCAAAATTGACACTATTCTTAAATATACTAAAGATACCTCCATATCTATTTCAGGCCCTCTTTTGTCATCCATATAAGGGTTCTTATAGCATCTTAGCAAGAATAGGCATTCACTGCATATATCATGTCAGATTCAACACATATTTCTCCCTTTAACACAGTGACACTGTCAGTATTCCCTTTTATTTTCCATTCAGGTCTGTTTGTAAGATTATTTTATTCAGGCTATACCCAACAGCCTGTAAGAATGAGGACAGCTTTCAATTAAAATAACACACTTAATATCCTAATGTCTATCTATGCCAAAGGAAAATAAACTCAGCAATGGTCCTGCTTCTACCAAATAGATGTTGATGCCTGTGCCCTAGCTACGTGTCTATCTTTAGAGAATGACTTGTTTAAAACTCTTGAGTTCAGATTTACCTAACTTAACATAAGGAATATTTAAAACATCTACCTCTACAAACGTATCAATGGTGAATTTTGATGACTTGGTTGAACTTGGCTAGTGCCCTGGGTCTTACTACTCTCAATGTTAAGCAACAAGTTTTCACCATTTTTCCTTTGTTTCTGTCAGAGATAAGGTTGACTTTCTAATTTTTATGCTTAGGTAGACATAGTTGTGCATTTATACTGGTTTTTGTGCCCCAGAACTTGTAACTCCACTTTTAGATGGTCTCCATGGATTATGGAAAAAGGAAGAAATCCTAACATATTCTCCTTAGGCTAGAAAACTTTAAATACATCTGTTACATCCAAAATGGTTTATTTAAAACTTGTTAGAATTATCTACCTTGTAAAGACTGACTTAATGTGTACATTTTAACAAGACAAAACTTTCTACTTTGAAGATCAATTATTAACTAATAGTTTTATACTAGGACAATGTCATAATGAATATTAAAGATATTTCCTTTATATTTAGTAAAAAATACTCCTTCCAAATCCAAAAATGGTGTGGAAACTCAACCATCAGCTTTCATGCAGTTAACCGTACATATTTTCAATAATTCATTTTATTTTAATAGTTTTCTCCTATAATACTGATATAGGCTTTTTACATGTTGTAACTTGATTTATTTAAATGTGTTCCAGTAATAAGTTATTAAAGAAACTAAACTCAGAACTAAAAAGTTTTGCTTTCTAAAAATGTAGAGAGTTTCCACAAAATAAATTTTACAGAAATCTAGTTAATGTAGTAATTTCAATTTACCAAAATTGAAGATTTTTTACTTTGAGAAAGCCTTTATAAATTCCTTTAGTGATTTTAAGGTAATCAAAAAATTTCATATTTATAATACATACATCAGTGTGATTCTACTAATGAGTCATAATCTGCCATGCAAAAAATACTAAAGTAAGAGCCCATCATGCCTTGTTAACTGTGGGACTGTGTAGCTTCAATTTAAAAGAGTTGTGGTGAAATTATTTAAAACATGGAATTAAGATATAGATGTTCTTGACCTCCCAAATTAGCAGAGTCTCTAATACCTTTTGAAATATTTTATAAAATACAATTTAGATGCTAGCTAAGAGTTTTATATAAACCTAGGTTTTATCACACTTCTCCAAGGTATAGCTTATGTCTAATGTAATAGCTACATTTTCTAAAACATAAAATATGACTGTATTTTTTATGCAGTTCATAAAGTTTCTAATTTTAGGAAATTAGAACATGTTTTGATTGTCATATTTATGATTATATTTTACCAGGAATTATCCAGTATGCTGCATTTTAGCTAATGGGGTGGTATTTGCTTTGGTAATAACTGGTGTCAAAATGTATTTATCCTGGTTTCTGCAGGCTTGTTATGAAAGATGTCATAAGAATACAGTAATAAATGTTCAGTAAATTCATAGAATTTAAATTGTTAGAAAATAGATTTTTTTAATAAGTTCATTTGTATTAAAACTGTATGTATGAAATGAAAAAGTTTCAGTCGTTGTAAACTACTGGCCATGTTACTATGATAGTTAATTCAAATAAAACTTTTGAATATTGATGTTTTCATGTATGGAAAATAAACGTATATTTTAAGTTATCAGTTATTACAATGTTATTTCAAAATACTTAGCTTCATGAATATGATAAAATACTTTCACTTAGAGGAGAACTGTTGGAGCCAAGAATTTGGAACACTGTTCTGAAAATAAGAAACAGAATAATCTTAAGGAAAGTTAGAGACTAGAGTTATTAAATTTTTTTAAATTTTACATCTACAAACATAAGTAGGATTAGGATAATAAAGGAAACTATTAAAAGCAAAAGAGAAATATATTTTTGATAAAGGTAAGACTTTTTTCTAAGCTTCTATTTTGGCAGTCATCTGTTTCATAATCTAGTGATCCAGTGCTTCATCTTAAAACACTCATATTTCAATTAAGGCTTCTTAGGCTTTTCATCGTCAGGGCTTTAGATCTGATTATGCAACTTCCTCCTCTCCACAATACAGTGTCCTCTGTATATAAACTCACTGATTGTGGTTTTGGTGCTAAGGGTGGTGCTGAAGCTCTGGCATTGAGACAAGTTTGAGTCTAGACTCTTCCTGTTTTACAAGCTGTATAACCTTAGTCAAGTTACTTAATCTCTCTATGCCTCACTTTTTCATCAGTTAAACAGAAAGAATACTTCACAGAAAAATAAATGAGAGAACACATAAAAGGAGCATAGAACTCCTGGTTCTCTCCCTTTACCTTCGCTTATTACTGAATAACAATTAGAAAATTTAGCAAAATTATGGCCATCATATTCTCCCTTTTAAATCCATAAAGAGGATTTACTGAAGATATAGTATATTCACTGACATTTCTATTCAAAAACCAAGTTATTATTTTCACAGAGGTATGCATGGAAAAAGTTTTAGTCACAATCATGCCTGCTATAAGATTTTTTTTCACACTTAATGATAGTATACTTGGTAGTGAGCAATGAACTGCTAATATATAGTTTATGTTATATTTTTACTTTCTCATTGCACACTATCTCTGAACTCATGAAGCTTTTTTTTTTGCAGACTTGAACATTTGCCATTTTCAATTCTAGCTTTAGCTTTTTATATGTTAAGACTGTATTATTAGATTGTATAAATTCATAATCCTTAAAGCTTTTTGGCATTATTATTTTTATATCATCTTACTTTAGTAATGATTTTCTCTTCAATATAAATTGTCTACTATTAATATTATATCAGCTCTTTTGGTTAATATATATCTGTGTTTTCTTTTTTTTTAAGAGGAGGGGAGATAGACTCCTGCATGCACACCATCCAGGATCCACCTTGCAGCCCCCATCTGGGGCTGATGCTAAAATCAGTCGTGCCACTGGCTGCGGGAGAGGAAGAGAGAGAGAAGGGGAGAGGGAGGTGGAGAAAAGCAGATGGTCACTTCTTGTGTGTGCGCTGACCGATGATTGAACCCAGGACATCTGCACACCGGGCTGATGCTTTATGCACTGAGCAAACTGGCCAGGGACTAGCTAGTGTTTCTTCACGTTGTATTTTCTGTTATGCTTAAGTTTATACCTTTTAACTACATATAGCTAACTTTTTAAATTTAAGCTTGAACATTGCTATCTTCTAACATTCTATTATGTTTCAACTACTAATACATTTGTATTTATTTGTGTCATCTTATTATAGGTGTTCTTTTATCAGATTTTTTTATTTTTCTTTGCCTTTTTTCTTCCTGTATTCTGTTGTATTGAGTTTTCTTTAACATTTCTTTTCATGTGGTATGAAAGAAATATCTATTTCTATTATTTTAATGTTAACCTAAAATGTGTAACATGTTTAACTTTATATTTTTAATGTTTATAGCTTTTAATCCAATAGACGCTTATAGACTAGTTCAAAGGAAGCTAAATTACTAAAACTATCTTATTTAATGTGTTCCAAAGCAATATTACCCTTTTTAAAATATTGTAATCAGGCCTGATCAGGCGGTGGTGCAGTGGATAGAGTGTAGGACTGGGATGCAGAGGGCCCAAGTTTGAAACCCCAAGGTCACCAGCTTGAGTGCGGGCTCATCTGGTTTGAGCAAGGCACACCAGCTTGAGCCCAAGATCGCTGGCTTGAGCAAGGGGTCACTCGGTCTGCTGTAGCCCCTGGTCAAGGCACATATGGGAAAGCAATCAATGAACAACTAAGGTGCCACAGTGAAGAACTGATGCTTCTCATCTCTCTCTGTTCCTGTCTCTGTCTCTGTCACAAAATATATATATAGTAATCAGAAAAATGTAATTGCTCATATATTATTTATTCAATGTGTTGAATTAAGAGAATAGAACAATGATTCCAGTCTGTAACAATCATAAATTCATTTTTGAAAGCTCATCATGTTAAATCCCACAAACCAGTGATTGTCAACTAATGAGGGTTTCATGCATGGGGTTAGACTTGGGACTGGTATAGCATAAGGAGGTTAGTACCATTTCATTATACCATATGCTAAGAAAGTTGGCATCATCCACTTCCACAGTTATTCCTAGAGGTGTCATTCCAGTTTACCCAGTGAGTCTTCCAGGCCTTCAGAAATTTCACCCTAAAATCCTTAGTGGTTTGAAGGCAGGGCTTATCTCTCCTTGGAGCTATAATTTTCTTCTTGCAGATGGCATACTTGGTTTCCTGATCTCTCATACCATCTTACTCTTAAGTGAGGAGGTATCATGAACTTTAAAATCCATGGTGAGTTAAACTGTCATAAATTAAATGAGGGTTAAATTCAGTTCATAGCCAAGTAGGGAACTTCTATACTATAGCCTTGCCTTACTTTGATGAAGATTCAAGTATGGCTGAGCAAAAGCTATTCATGGGGAGAGACAGTAGAGAGTACATTATTTCTAGTTGTCAGTGCATTAAAGATCTTCTTGGTGGGTAGCTCTTCCCAATTCCCTTTCCTCATCATGAAAATAGAAGTAAAAACTGATATAATCCTAATCAAAGTATTTTAAATATGGTCAGTGATTCTATTAGATGGTTTCATTGATTCAGAGGCTCTATACAGGATAATGCAGGACAACCAAAACACAAAGGAAGAGTCGATTGTACCTTCAAATGGATTAGTCCCAGAAAGGAAGCCAGCTTAAGCCAGACTTTTTTTTTTTCTTTTTTTTTTTGACAAAGACAGAGGGATAGACAGAAAGGGAGAGATGAGAAGCATCAATTCTTCATTGTGGCACCTTAGTTATTCATTGATTGCTTTCTCATATGTGCTTTGATCTCGGGGTCTACAGCAGAGTGAGTGACCCCTTGCTCAAGCCAGCAACCTTGGGCTCAAGCCAGTGACCTTTGAGCTCAAGCCAGTGACCATAGGGTCATGTCTGATTCCATGCTTAAGCTAGCGACCCTGTGCTCAAGCTGGGTGAGCCTACACTCAAGCCCAATAAACCCACACTCAAGCCAGCAACCCGCGGGGCTTCGAACCTGGGTCCTCCGTGCCCCAGTCCGATGTTCCATCCACTGTGCCACTGCCTGGTCAGGCAGGCTGAGCTTCTTTTATCCTTTGTCTCAGAAAATAAGATACTCTTCTTGAAAAGTTAAAATCCCCACTAATTAACTTTAGTTAACTTGGTTGTTATTGTTCTGGCCCTTCCAGCAATGTTAACCTCAAAGTTTGGTCATAAAAGTTAGCCAATCCTATACCAAGCTCCTACAAGAGGAAGGGGCAGGCCTAGCTGTGTTGTACTGAAATGATATATTTGATACTTTGTTTTTCAAGGCACTAAAAGGCTTTCTTCTAGAACTGCTCCCCCTAAAATAGACACATGGCTGTCAATATGTATTGTACATACCCTTTGTCAAGAGGGCAAGAACCCACTAAGATTTACCTTACAGCACCCCAGACCTCACCACCAACAGTTGCTCTATATCTGGCGGAACTCTGGAGGCATTACCTCCAGGAGGCAATTATAGGTAATCATACAGCAGCTTTATGGACCAAGTCTTGGTCAAGAAGCATGGCCTCCCCCCTAACTCAAATGCAGGCCAACTTACTAGGGGTCGGGCAGTCAAAGAGATCCAGGAAATCATCCCTACCTTAAAGGCAAGGAGGAATGCCTATTGAATGCCTGAATGCTTGGTACTGCCACATACTGTTCAAGTTACTTTATGATTACGTCCTCCTAGTTAGAGCCCCACAACCTGACCAACTACTGACTTTACTAAAGTTTTAGAACTTCACAAATCTATAGAGCTATGTCCCACTCAACAGGTAACAAATCCCCCCCCCCCCAAAAAAAAGACCTGTGCCTCAGGGCCCACCTTTCTGCCTAGGCTTTGTTGAGTACTTTTGCATCAACTGAGTAGTCAATTTATAGGCTCTTCTCGGCCCCTACAGTCACACAGGTCCATAATGAAAAAGAAAAGGCCAACCTCCAGAGTAACTGAATTTTCAGTGCAATCACAGATTATATCTATTTCTTGTTACTGCCTTTTTTTTTTTTTTAAACAGGGACAGAGAGAGAGAGAGAGATAGGGACAGAGAGACAGGGATAGGGACAAACAGGAATGGAGAGAGATGAGAAGCATCATTCAGTTTTTCGTTGTGACACCTTAGTTGTTCATTGATTGCTTTCTCATATGTGCCTTGACCGCGGGCCTTCAGCAGACTGAGTAACCCCTTGCTCGAGCCAGTGAACTTGGGTCCAAGCTGGTGAGCTTTGCTCAAACCAGATGAGCCCGTGCTCAAGCTGGCAACCTTGGGGTCTCAAACCTGGGTCCTTCCACATCCCAGTCCTACACTCTATCCACTGCACCACCACCTGGTCAGGCTGTTCCTGCCTATTCTTGACCTCCATATAGCCAAAGGTCTTCCAGCTTCAGAAGTGCCTGCTCTATAAGTTTACTTGTAGAATAGCCCTCTAGAATGATGCCACTTAACAAATTATACATTGCCACAACTTCTTGTGTGACTTCATAGATAGGACTGTAGTCTACTGACAGCTTGTTATTACTATAACGTGACATCCTGTGAACATCTGATTAGTGTTTTCATTACCTCCTGCAACACTGCCTATAAGAATAACCTATAATGAAAACTTGAGAGCCTCAAGTAGTGGTATTTGGGAGAAACCCCTTCTGGCCAAGGGATACGGAAATGCCTATGAGATGTTAGTTCAGGAGTAGTGGGAATACTTAGATGTCTACAAGTTGATTGTCTCCCAAAAGTAAGGTTAGGTTGCTGTCTCTTGGAAGTGCATGCCCTCAAGTTTTAAGTTTTACCTATCTTCTACTTGCCGATCAAACTGAATACATTGTACCTCCTACAGAGAATCAAATTGGTTCACCTTGCGTATCACACAGAATAGGTCAGATCTAACTTCCCGTACCTCTTCACTCAAAATCTTGTCTTCTGTAATAATTATGCCCTTTCCTCTTTGAGTCCCCTCTTTTCTTGTGCCCTACAGTACAAAAGCTTTCTGGTAGCCAGTTAAATGCCTACATAAATGACAGATTGCACAAAAGGACTCCATTAACACCCAGCAAGCCAAGGTCCAGTGAATTGACCAGCACGAGGCCATAGGAAAGCTCAATCAATAGAAGACCCTATCTCTCCATTCATGACAGAAACTGTAAGACTACCTGAAGGGCACTTCAAACGCAGAGGATATCATTCTACTAGTTTTCCAAGTCATTTTTTTTCTTTCATCCATGTGAACACATCCCATGTCTATCACCACTCTGCTCTATCCTGTTCTAAGAAACATATATTCCATCCTGGGGCCCAGTAATCGGCCCTAAAAATTCCAGCAGGTAACTGAAATATGTCATATGGAAAGCCAAGGATTCCAGTATGAAGAATAAGGAGGATCTGAAAAAAAATTTGTATAAATAATCCTTGAACCTTTAGAATATCTTCAAGTATTCTTTTTTTAAGCAGTGTTTCCTAGCAAAAAGAAACCTCTCAACAGAAACGAGCTAGATAGTAGCAGATGAAATAAATTTGGGAAACGAGCAGCGTAATCGTGTACTTTTCAATGAGCCCTCTCTGCTTGCCACCATGCTTAGAATGGATATTTCAAGGCAAGTTCTCATTTTAAATTTTGGCCTACCTATCCAGTCAATCACTTATGAGATACAATGCTGGCTTACTGTGTTATAGTCACTGTATAAATTGATACCTTAACATCTTCTCTGTGATGTTCTCTTATGAAGCCTTGGGAGATCCCTATATCCAGTTTGAGATTCTTGGAGCATTGATCATTTCCTCCCTTCACCATCACCTCCAACAAATGCAACAGTACATACCTGAATAAGGTACCTAAAAAGTTTTAAATTTTAATAACTTAAGTTTTAAAAGAGCAAAATAAACAATCAGTAAAAACTACTTTAAAGTGAATGTACTAACATTTATAATAACTATTCTACAATTTCTGTATTATATTATAGATACTGATTAACCAAAAGAAATCATATAAGGTAAATTATGTATGTGAATAACGAAATTAAGACTAAGAAATATAAAGAAAATACTGCCTTTTGGAACATTTTTCTGATTCTTAAATATCTCTAAATCTGTTATTAAATTTTTTAATGTTTAACATATCATGTACCTCAAGGGAACTTTATAGTTTATCATAGATAATCCAAACTTGATACATTTACTTACTTGCTTACTGAACATTTAAGTAGAATAAATATCCTTTTTCAGTAGTCTGAAGAAAACTTAGGATTATGATCCTTTTTTTATCGCTATCTATAAAAGACCAATGGTTGTAGGTCTCTCATTTTAAGAAAAACAATGAAAATTTTCTTTAAATTCTGCAAAATTAGGAAGCAAAAAAATTAATTCTAAAGATTCAGAAACCTCAATGTTGAGTAATTTTATATGTGAGACTAGAGCCATCAACTAACTGGTTGAAGTGTAACGTAACAAAGCACAACTACTGGCCTATGAATAGTAACTAACAAAGTATAGGTAGTCGTTGTAGGAACTGAAAATACAAACATGAACAAAAATCATCTGGTCGAGGACACTGATTTTTAAAGGTTTAATAAAAGAATCTTTTATCAGGAAACCCAAAGTAGGGCTAAAAACTGAGGTAGGGGGCCTCCAATCCCCACTCTAATTTGCCCAGCAGAGGCCATGCCAATGGAAAACAAGCGATACGAGGTAGTCTGGACATGTAACCTAACCGTGGTTTGGAAGGAGGCACAATAAGAAGGAATAGTTTCAGCAAAGTTGTCTCTTACCCATCTTTTCCCTAGATACAGCTTAGAGACACTGGTATGCAAAAGACAGTGGTTAATGGACACAGAGAACTGAAAAGTCAGAGGTCAGCACCTGAAAGGTTATAAGGTTATAAACTTCTTTTCACAGGGACATCGCTTATGTGCTCATTTGACACAACACTATAGAAAACATTAATATATCTTTCCTGAAAATGCAAAATAAGAAAATATCACATTTGCTTTTTTTACCACAAGCCATAAACCATAACTGAGTTTCTAGGTCCTATGGGCTTTCACCAGCCAGGACCTGGACTGGTCCAGTCGTGGAAACAAGAGCCCAGTTTCAGGTCCCAACCTCCTCCCTTCAAAAGGGCAAGGATGTCCATAGAATCGAGGCAAGAAATAGAGCTCTCCAAGGCCCCTCTCTGAGGCAGAGACCCCTAACCTGGACAGCAGCTTGTCAGCTAGGCTTGGAGTGACAGGTTGGAGCAAAGTTCCAAAGACTCGCAAACATTCCAAGGCCACATGAAGCACAGTACCCAGCCACGGAGCATCCACTGGGCTCTCCCAGTTCAACTTCCATGGGGCATGCCTTTGGACAAAGCCATTAGTTTGCCGGACACAGCTAGACACTGCCTCCAGAGCCTTATAGATCTGAAAGTTAGCATAGTGGTCTGCTACCTCTTTGGGCAAAGAGGCCATTGCGCTCACCAGAGCATAGTCCTCTGCCTGAGCACGAACTGATGTCCCCACCAACCCTGGCTCAATGGGAAAGCAGGTAGTGCAGAAGGCTGGGTAGGTCCCAGAAGGATTTATTCTACTGGCAGTGCATCGGTTCAAAAGACCTCCCAAAGCATCTGCCAGCTCAGAGTCAAGCAACTTAACCACCTTTTCATCATAGTAATCACAGTCCCAGCTGGGGACGCCCTGACGAAGAAGAAAGTAGCGGAAGCCATCCACAGTATAGCGGTCAAGGCAAGTTCTGGGATCCACCACGTTGCCCAAGCTCTTGGACATCTTTTGGCCACAGACAGTCCAGTGGGAGTGGACATAGATGCGGTATGGTGGATTCATTCCGGCCCCTAAGAGGAGAGCAGGCCAATAGATAGCATGGAATTTGAGAATGTCCTTGCCTATGACATGAGACGTGGTCGACCACCATGACTTGAACTCAGCATCTGGGTAGCCGATTACAGTAAGATAGTTTACCAAGGCATCCAGCCATACGTAGATGGTCTGTGAATCGTCCCCAGGCACTGGAATACCCCAGTGCAAGTGGCTCCTCCTGCGAGAGACTGACAGGTCCGGCAGCTCCTCCTCCAGCCACTGAAGGACTTTGTGATAGAATGGCTCGGGGGTGATCACCTGAGGATTGTTCCGCAGCCAGCGCTGGAGCGGCTCGCGGAACTGGGAAAGTCTGAAGATGTAGTTTTCTTCCTTGGTCCAGGAGACGGGATGCCCGCTCTCGAGAGAAACAGGACACGAATCTCCCGACGGGTCCGGCTGCCAGCTGATCTTGGTCTCTGGCAGGAAACATTCGTCAGAGGCGCAATACCAACCTTCATAGAGCCCCTTGTACAGCAGACCCCGAGCCTTCAGCATTCCCCAGAAGTGCTGCACTGCCACCCTGTGCCGGACCTCGGTGGTGCGGATGAAGTCGGTGGAGGAGATGCCAGCGTCCCGGAAAAGCTGCTGGAACTGGGCCGAGACTCGGTCGCACAGCTCAGTCGGGGCCAGGCCCGCAGCGGTCGCTGCCTGCTGAATCTTCAGGCCGTGCTCGTCCGTACCAGTGGAGAATCGCGTGGCGGCGGCGCTGGGAACTCGGAGGCGACGGTGGCGGCACAGAGCGTCCGCCAGTAGCGCCGAGTACAGGTGCCCAATGTGCGGCGCCGCGTTCACATAGAAAATGGGTGTCGTGAAGTAGGCGCGCGCATCGTGAGCGTCGTCGCCGGCACCGAGGGGGCCCGAACTGTAGCGGCGTGAGCTAGAGAACCCCGGGAGCGAGAGCCTAACCGGCAGTGCGTGTCCTAGCAGCCGCAAGGCAGAGCTGCGCAGCATTGTGCAGACCCTGCCCAACCCGCGGAGGGGGCGTTCCGGCAGCACGTGTGAGGAGCGCATGCGCAGCGGGCCTCCGGCCGCTTCCGGCTGAAAAGCCAATGAAGACGGCCGAATCGCCGCCGGCCCGCCCGCCCGCGCCTCCCCCTCCGCGGGTCTTGGAGCTCGGACTTTGCGGCTGCGTATTGCTGCAGGGCGACGGGGCTCTAATGTAGGCACTAGGCTTGGAGAAAGCTATGAAAGCGGGCAAATCCTTGGTTTTCTCTAACTTCCTGTATGTCCTGCTTTGGGTTGTAATTTTATATTTAAAGATCTTTTCCTGTCTAGGCTGAGCTGTTTGTGGGCAAGAAATCTGTATTCGGGCATTTGTCAAACCCCAATCAGTGCTGGCACAGAACAAGACTCACAGTGCCGTTTGCACCGGCTCTGGACATCGTAGGGCTCTTAAACATCTAAATTTTATCCGAGAACCTAGCGGACACAATCTGGGAAGGGGGAGGAAAGAGGAAGGAAGAAAAATAGTTACGTAGAGCACCTGAGGAAAGAATAAGAACTGAAAAAGAAAATCTTTAAACACGCTCAGTATTTGTTGATTCAATAAAAAAGATTTGTAACATGCCAGGTCTTTGCCAAAGATTATTTAGCTCCAGGGAGGTGGAATGTAATATGTTATCACTGTGCAAATAAGGAACAGTCAATTTTCCAATTTATTTCACAAAGTAGTTATTAGTAATTTTCTTTTTAAATGGTTTTGGCGTTCCTCTTAGAGTAGGGTTTGTTTTGTTTTGTTTTTCATGTTTGTTTTTATTAACGGAACTCTAGCTCTATTGGAAGGGATGCTTCTGGAGCCCAGAATTGGACTAATATTAATCCTTGCCTCATGACATGCTCTCATCTTTGATCTATGACTAGCCAATTAGCCATTTTTTAATACTAGAGGCATTTTTAATATCTTTTTTAATTTTTATTCATTTTTTTAGAGAAGAGAGACAGAATGAAAAGGAGGGAGGAGCAAGAAGCATCAACTCCCATATGTGCCTTGACCGGGCAAGCCCACGGTCTTGAACCAGTGACCTCAACGTTCCAGGTCTACGCTTAATACTAGAGGCATTGCCTGACCTGTGGTGGTGCAGTGGATGAAGCGTCAACCTGGAAATGCTGAGGTCGCTGGTTCGAAACCCTGGGCTTGCCTGGTCAAGGCACATATGGGAGTTGATGCTTCTTCCTGCTCCTCCCCCCTTCTCTCTCTCTCTCTCTCTCTCTCTCTCTCCCCCCTCTCTAAAATGAATAAATAAAAAGAAAAAAAATTAAAAATACTAGAGGCATTAATAATAAAATGCAATGGAGCAACCTGGGAACCCACAACTCAACCTAAGAACTAGAACTAGTTCTCTTAAATGTCCCAGAAGAGCAGCATTAGCAACACCTGGGACCTTATTAGAAATGCATATTCTTAGGCCTCACCCCCAATCCTCATCTTCTGAATGAAACTCTGGGGGTGGGAGCTAGCAATCCAGGTTTTAATGAGCTCTCCAGGTGATTCTGATGCACAGCAAAGTTTGAGAACCATTGAACTATATTAACAGTGATTAACAGATAACTATATATTCAGATGTGTTTCTTTTCTCCTCTTCCTGTTCTCCCAGAGGTAATCATTGTCAGATTTTGTACTTTTGTATTCATGTTAATATATATAACATTAGCCCTGGCCAGTTGGCTCAGCGGTAGAGCATTGGCCTGGCATGCGGGGGACCTGGGTTCGATTCCCGGCCAGAGTACATAGGAGAGGCGCCCATTTGCTTCTCCACCCCCCCTCCTTCCTCTCTGTCTCTCTCTTCCCCTCCCGCAGCCGCAGCCGAGGCTCCATTGGAGCAAAGATGGCCCGGGTGCTGGGGATGGCTCCTTGGCCTCTGCCCCAGGCGCTAGAGTGGCTCTGGTTGCGGCAGAGCGACGCCCCGGAGGGGCAGAGCATCGCCCCCTTGTGGGCAGAGCGTCGCCCTTGGTGGGCGTGCCGGGTGGATCCCGGTCGGGCGCATGCGGGAGTCTGTCTGACTGTCTCTCCCCTTTCCAGCTTCAAAAAAATACAAAAAAATATATATATATATAATATTATATATTATATATGGTATATATTATACAGTGTGGCCATAAAGTCATGGTGCATTTTTGACCAGTCACAGTAAAGCAACAAAAGATGATAGAAGTGTGAAATCTGCACCAAATAAAAGGAAAACCCTCCCAGTTTCTGTAGGATGATGTGGCAGCATGTGCACGTGTGCAGATGATGACGTAACACTGTGTATACAGCAGAGCAGCCCACGGCCATGCCAGTTAAGATGTGGACGATACAGAGGAAAGTTCAGTGTGTTCTGTGGCTCTCTAAATTTGAATCTGTGACCAAAGTGCAATGTGAATATCGGCGCGTTTATAACATAGGTATAACATTACTAGGTGGGATAAGCAGTTGAAGGAAACCAGCAGTTTGATGGAGAAACCCCGTTCTGGTAGGCCATCAGTCAGTGACGAGTCTGTAGAGGCTATATGGGATAGCTACCTAAGGAGCCCTAAAAAATCTGTGCGTGAGCCCACATCGAACTGCACTGAATAGATATGAAACTGGGAGAGTTTTCCTTTTATTTCGTGCAGATTTCACATTTCTATCATCTTTTGTTGCTTTCCTGTGACTGGTCAAAAGTGCACCATGACTTTACAGACACACTGTATATATATCATATATAATATATATTATATATATGATGTCTAAGCAACATATTCTTCCATTTTGCTTGTATTTAGACATTTTTTGATGCATATCATACTACATGTAGTCTTCAGCTTGCCTTTTTCACTCAACATTTTGTTTCTAAGATTCATCCATGCTTTTGCTTGTAACTCTAGTTGAGCCATTTTGACTATGTTATAATAATTTATGAACAGTGGCATATAGTAAATTGGATCTGATTTTTGTGGTGATATGGAAAGTGGACCAAATTCTCTGTAAGAGTTACATTAAGGACAACAAATATCCTGTGGGCATTTAGCTGAAGTGCTCTACTTGATCCAGCAGTTTAAGAAGGGAAGTGAAGGATAGGTGGAACTTAAAACTGGAGGGGATGTACACCTCCAGAACTAGGAAACTAATCCAGTCTATGTGTCAGAGAAATCAGCTTCTCCAACAGTTCCTCCCTTGACCCCTGCACTTCTCCATGGAATCTATTCTTCAGCATTGAAGCATGCTATTTTTTTCTACTTTAAAAAAAAAAATTCTCAATTCCTATTGTTGCTCCATTTCTTTCCTTCCCTTTATAGCAGAACTCCTTGAAACAAACAGCTGTTGATGCACATTTGATTGGTTTGTTTTTCCTCTTAGGAACACTACTGCAACTAACTTTCTCATATATTTTCTGATACTTATATGCTAAAGTTTATCTTGGAGATATATATATATATATATATATATATATATATATATATATATCTAGGAGTGAGATTGCTGGATCATAGAGGATGTGGATGTTCAATTTTGAGAGATAATGCTAAGTTGTTTCCCAACATGGTTAAACAAATTTACATTCCCATCAGCCTCACACCCTTAAATGGGGCCTCTCCAATACTTAGATTTATCTAGTTCTTAATTTGTTGCCATTCAACAATAAAATGCTACCTCACTAATGTTCATAGAAGCAATATTTACAATAGCCAAAAGGTGGAAACAATGCAAGTATTTCATCTGATGAATAGATGACCAAATGTTATAAAACCAGACAGTGGAATCTCATTCTGCCATAAAAAGGAAAGGAGTATGGATACATACCACCAAATAGATAAACCTTTCAGCATTATGCTAAATGAAAGAAACCAGACACAGAAAATAAGGTATCATAGATTCCATTTGTATGAAATATCTAGAATAGACAAATGATTAGAGGCAGATAGGAAATTAGTGATTGCCATGACATGGGAGAAAGTTGCAATGGAGAGTGAATGCTTAAAGGATATGAGTTTTCCTCTTAAGGTGACAAAAAAGTTCTGGAGCTAGATAGTGATGATCATTGTACAATATTGCCTGAATTGTACAACACTTTAAATGGTTATAATGATAAATGTTTAATGTGTATTTTATGACAATAAAATGTTATCTCATTGTGGTCTTGATTTGCATTTCCTTAAATAGAAGTGAAGTTGAGCCATCTCTTCGTGTATTTATTAAACTATATGGGGTTTTTTTGCCTATGAAGTGCCTATTTATATCAATATTTTGTGTCTACTTTTTTATTGGCTTGTCTTTTTATATAATTATTTTCAGGAGTGCTTTATATATTATTGGTACTGTTTTTTTACTGGTTGATATTTTGCAAATCATCTACCAATTAGTATGTAGTCTTCTCATTAAAGAGGCTTAAAGCATCAGGCCATACCTGTTTATTGGAGGCTCACAAACACAATTATCTTAAAATTGTATTATGATTAATCATTTATGGTTATTTTATGATTATCATTTCGCCTTAAAAATACTCCTAGTTGTGACAGCATGGATGGACCTAAAGGGTATTATGTTCAGTGAAATAAGTCAGTCAGAGAAAGATAAATACCATAAACTTCACTGATATGTGAAATCTAAAGAACAGAATAAACCTGAAATAGACCTATAGAAACAGAGAAAACTGGTGGTTGTTGGGAAGTGGGGGGAGGTTAGGGACTGGATGAAAGATGGAAGGGAAATTGGGGAGATGAGTGAAAAGGTGAAAGGATTAAGAGCTACAAATTGGTAGTTACAGAATAGTCACAGGGTATGATATAAATTATAGCATAGGAATATACTCAATAATATAATACCTGCATATGGTGTGAAAGGAGTACGAGATTTATAATGATGATCACTTAGTAAGTTATATAATGTTTGATCACTGGGTTATTCACCTGAAACTAACATAATGTTGTATGTCAACTGTAATTGAAAAACAAAAAAAAATTTTTTTAAATACTGTTAGAAAAAAAATTTTTAATTTAGTACTATGATGTCAGCATAAATATTTATATTTTCATATAAAAGCATAAAATTTTTGCTTCAGCATATTCATATTTTCATATAAAAGCATAAAACTTGCTTTTGATGTTCAAGTATTTTATATAGAATTGAAATTTTTTATATATGATATGAGGTGGGCATCCAATTTCTTCCCCAAATAGATAACCATTATTCCAGTTCCATTTCCCCACTGATATACCATGCCACTTCCAACATATGTTACATTTTCACATATACCATGTTTCTGTTTCTAGGCTGTCTATTCTGTTGCATTGATTAACTTATCCGTGCTTTGCTAAAAACATTTAATTACTTTAGCTTTATAGTAAATCTTAATATAGAAAAAACCAATCTCTCCTTTTTTTTTTTTTTTTTTTTGCATTTTTCTGAAGCTGGAAACAGGGAGAGATAGTCAGACAGATTCCCACATGCGCCCAACCGGGATCCACCCGGCACGCCCACCATGGGGCGACACTCTGCCCACCAGGGGGCGATGCTCTGCCCATCCTGGGCATCGCCATGTTGCGACCAGAGCCACTCTAGTACCTGGGGCAGAGGCCACAGAGCCATCCCCAGCGCCCGGGCCATCTTTGCTCCAATGGAGCCTTGGCTGCAGGAGGGGAAGAGAGAGACAGAGAGGAAGGCGCGGCGGAGGGGTGGAGAAGCAAATGGGCGCTTCTCCTGTGTGCCCTGGCCAGGAATCGAACCCGGGTCCTCCGCACGCTAGGCCGACGCTCTACCGCTGAGCCAACCGGCCAGGGCCCAATCTCTCCTTTTTATTCCTCAGAAATATCTCATTCTTGACTTTTTATCTTCCACATAAATATTAAAATCAACTTGACAAATTCCATTCAAAAAATGCCTGTTGGGGTTAATGTCACCATTGCATTAAATCTATAGCTTAATGACAGGTGTCAAGGGCTGGGAGAGATATAGTTACAATATTAAGTGTTCTTTAAAATATGCATATCAAAGTTCGGGGCAAGATAGAGATGGAGTAGGCGAACATACCAACTTCCACCCCACAGAACCAAAGTGGATTACAACTTAATTTTAAAAACCATCATCTGAAAAAAAACAACTTTGGACTAAACTAAGAGGACTCTTTAACCAAGGAACACTGAAGAAGCCACACTGAGACTGGTAGGAAAAGCGGAAACGTGGAGAGGGCTGCCCAGCTCACCGGAGCAAACAGCAGCTGGGAGAGACTCACGTGGTGGGAACTGAGTTTGGCAGAGAGGGAAGGGTACTGGGCCCCAGGAACAAAGCCCCAGCCTGCAGCCTCAGAGCCTAGAAGATGCAAATGGACAGTGTTTAGCTGCGAAACAAGTCAGGATACTTTTGTGAGAAAGAGACAGATTTCTCAGAGCCAGGATTCCTCTTAAAGGGACCGCACAGAACACCTCTTTCACAACCACTAATCCAGGACTCTGGGAGACTAGGAGAGTTGAGATGACTGAAGTAGCAGGAAGAGAGTGTAATCTAGGAGACACAAAGAGAAACACTTTGAGGGACAGCCACCCTAACTCGGTCTGAGTCACTCCCCAAATCTAAAGTGAATATTTCCCCTGGAATCAGCAATACCAGCAAAGGGAAGCAGGACACCAGCCAAACAAGCTCTCCCACAGCACTCAGAGCAGAGTCATTTAGAAGGAGGGAGCCTTCAGGATTACAGTATTGAGTGCTGAGGTCTGAGCAGCAGCACTCCCACCCACACTGCTGAGGGCTTGCTGGAGAGCAGGCAGCAGCGGGACATGAAAGCGTATCCCATAGGTGGGTGCGGAAGCCGGGCCATCCAAAACTGAGGCCTGGTGTGAGCTTAGTCTCACCAGGCAAAGGCGGAAGGGGCACACAAAAGTGGTCCAACCCGGCTGCGGGTAGGGTGAGCAAGAGCAGTCCTGCCTGCAATCCCGCCCACCGGAGAAAGGAGAAAGCCGGGGAACTGCAGAGACCCACGGCAGAATGCAGGCACACAGCCCTGCCGGTACACAGACCCAGGGCATGTAGCCAGTGCCCAAGCACAGCTCCACCCGTGGGGGCGGGGCGAAGACCGGTGGAGGCTTGTGGACTGGGCACGTAAACACAGCCCCTCCCATGGACGAGAGGTAGAAACTGCAGTGACAGCCGCAGCAGGCTGGCCCCAGCAACGCCCATACCCGAACGCCCAAGGCAGTGGCAGAGGGGGTGGCAGGCCTACAGACAGACCACACCTAGGGAACACAGAGGCCAACCCATTGGACTCCAGTGGCCACATCCTTTTTATACATAGACAGAATGGGAAGGCACATAAATTCAACCCAAATGAATCAAGAGAAATCCCCAGAAAAGGACTTGAACAAGTCAGATATAACAAATTACCGGATGCAGAGTTTAAAATAATGGTTTTAAAAATGCTCAGAGATCTTAGAACAACAATGATGGACATAACGAACACCTAAATAAAGAGATAGCAAGTATAAAAAAGGACATTGAAATAATAAAAAAGAATCAGTCAGAAATGACAAGTACAATATCAGAAATGAAGACCACAATGGAAGGAATTAAAAGTAGGATGGATGAAGCTGAGGATTGAATCAGCGAGTTAGAGGACAAGATAAACAAAGGCATGGAAGCAGAGCAGCAAAAAGAAAAGAGACTCAAAAAGTCAGACTCAAAAACTCTAAGAGAACTCTGTGACAACATGAAGAGAAATAACATCTGCATCATAGGAGTTACTGAAGAAGAAGAGAAAGAACAAGGGATAGAGACTTTGTTCAATCAAATCACAGCTGAAAACTTCCCTAAATTGATGCAGGAAAAAGTCACACAAGTTCAAGAAGCACAGAGAATTCCATTTAAGAGAAACCCAAAGAAATCTACACGAAGACACGTCATAATTAAAATATCAAAGATAAAAGATAAAGAGAAAAATATTAAAAGTTGCCAGAGAAAAAAAGGCTATCACCTACAAAGGAACCCCCATAAGGATGACATCTGACTTCTCAACAGAAACACTTGAGGCCAGAAGGAAATGGCAAGAAATATTCAAACTAATGCAGAACAAGAACCTACAACCAATACTACTTTATCCAGCAAGGCTATCATTTAAAATTGAAGGAGAAATAAAAAGCTTCCCAGACAAAAAAATTCAAGGAATTCATTACAACAAAACCAATGGTGCAGGAAACGTTAAGGGACCTGTTATAAACAGATCAAAGGGGGAAAAGAATATAGCAAAAAAAGGAATAGAGCTGCCTGACCAGGTGGTGGTGCAGTGGATAGAGCGTCGGACTGGGATGCGGAAGGACCCAGGTTCGAGACCCCGAGGTGGCCAGCTTGAGCGCGGGCTCATATGGCTTGAGCAAAGAGCTCACCAGCTTGGACCCAAGGTCGCTGGCTCCAGCAGGGGGTTACTCGGTCTGCTGAAGGCCCGCGGTCAATGCACATGTGAGAAAGCAATCAATGAACAACTAAGAAGTCGCAACGCGCAACGAGAAACTGATGATTGATGCTTCTCATCTCTCTCCGTTCCTGTCTGTCTGTCCCTGTCTATCTCTGCCTCTGTAAAAATAAATAAATAAATAAATAAATAAATAAATAAATAAAGGAATAGAGCTTTAAAGAATAAAATGGCAATAAACCACTACATATCAATAATAACCTTAAATGTAAATGGATTAAATGATCCAATCAAAAGACATAGGGTAGCTGCATGGATAAGAAAACAGGACCCATACATATGCTGTCTACAAGAGACACACCTCAAAACAAAAAATGCACATAGACTGAAGGTAAAAGGATGGAAAAAAAATTTTCATGCAAATGGAAATGAAAAAAAAAGCTGGGTAGCAATACTTATATCAGACTAAATGGACTTTAAAACAAAGGTTATAGTAAGAGATAAAAAAGGTCACTACATAATGATAAAGGGAGGAATCCAACAGGAAGATATAACCGTTATAAATATCTACGCACCTAATATAGGAGCACCTAAATATATAAAGCAGATTTTGATGGATATAAAGGGTGAGATCAACAGCAATAATATAATAGTAGGGGATTTCAATACCCCACTAACATCAGTAGATAGATCCTCAAGAAAGAAAATTAACAAAGACACAGCTGACTTAAAGGACACACTAGATCAGTGGTCCCCAACCCCTGGGCTGTGGACTGGTACCAGTCCATGGGCCATTTGGTACTGGTCTGCAGAGAAAGAACAAATAACTTACATCATTTCCAGTTTTTTTATATTTAAGTCTGAACAATGTTTTCTTTTTTAAAAATGACCAGATTCCCTCTGTTACATTCATCTAAGACTCACTCTTGACGCTTGTTTTGGTCATGTGATACATTTATCCATCCCACCCTAAAGGCCGGTCCATGAAAATATTTTCTGACATTAAACTGGTCCATGGCCCAAAAGAGGTTGGAGACCACTGCACTAGATCAACTCGATTTAATTGATATCTTCAGAACCTTTCACCCTAAAGCAGAAGAATATACATTCTTTTCAAGTGCTCATGGTACATTCTCTAGGATAAACCACATGTTAGGGCACAAAAACGGTCTCAACAAATTTAAGAAGATTGAAATCATATCAAGCATTTTCTCTGATCACAATGGCATGAAACTAGAAATCAACCACAACAGAAAAACTGAAAAATACTCAAACACTTGGAAACTAAATAGCATGTTATTAAATAATGAATGAGTTAACAATAAGATCAAAGAAGAAATAAAAAAATTTCTAGAAACGAATGATAATGAGCATACAACAACTCAAAATTTATGGGACACAGCAAAAGCAGTACTGAGAGGAAAGTTCATAACATTACAGACATACCTTTAGAAGCTAGAAAAGCTTAAATAAACAACTTAACCCTACAACTAAAAGAACTAGAAAAGTACAGCAAGTAAAGCCCAGAGGTAGTAAAAGAAAGAAAATAATAAAGGTCAGAGCAGAAATAAATGACATAGAGGCTAAAGAAACAATACAGAGGATCAATGAAACTAGGAGCTGGTTCTTTGAAAAGGTAAACAAGATCGATGAACCTTTAGCCAGACTCACCAAGAAAAAAAGAGAGAGGACTCAAATAAATAAAATTTGAAATAAGAGTGGAGAAATAACAACTGACACAACAGAAATACAAAGGATTATAAGAAAATACTATGAAGAACTGTATACCAAAAAATTAGACAACCTAGATGAAATGGACAAATTTCTTGAAACATATAATCTTTTAAAAATCAATCTGGAAGAATCAGAAAACCTAAACAGACTGATTACAACAAATGACATCAATACAGTTATCAAAAAACTTTGAACAAACAAAAGCCCAGGCCCTGATGGCTTCACAAGTGAATTCTACAAAATATTCAAAGAAGAACTTACTCCTATTCTTCTCAAGCTATTTCAAAAAATTCAAGAGGAAGGAAGACTCCCAAGCTCCTTTTATGAAGCAAGCATTATTCTGATTTTAAAACCAGGCAAAGACAACACAAAGAAAGAAAACTATAGGCCAATATCCCTGATGAATTTAGATGCTAAAATCCTCAACAAAATATTAGCAAACCAGATCCGGCAATATATGAAAAAAGTCATACACCATGATCAAGTGGGATTTATTCTGGGGAGGCAAGGCTGGTACAATATTTGCAAATCAATCAATGTGATTCATCACATAAACAAAAGGAAGGAGAAAAACCACATGACAATTTCAATAGATGCAGAAAAAACATTTGATAAAATCCAGCACCCATTCATGATCAAAACTCTGAGCAAATTAGGAATACAGGGAACATACCTCAACATGATAAAGGCCATCTATGACAAACCCACAGCCAACATCATACTCAATGGGCAAAAATTAAAAGCAATCCCCTTAAGATCAGGAACAAGGCAAGGGTGCCCCCTTTCACCGCTCTTATTCAACATAGTTCTGGAAGTCCTAGCCACAGCAATCAGACAAGAAGAAGAAATAAAAGCCATCCAAATTGGAAAAGAAGTAAAACTATCATTATTTGCAGATGATCTGATATTGAATATAGAAAACCCTAAAGTCTGAGTCAAAAAACTACTGGACGTGATAATGAATTCAGCAAGGTGGCAGGATATAAAATTAATACTCAGAAATCAGAGGCATTTTTATACACCAACGATGAACTATCAGAAAGAGAAATTAAGGAAACAATCCCCTTCACTATTGCAACAAAAAAATAATAAAGTACCTACGAGTAAATTTAACCAACGAGGTTAAAGACTTGTACTCAGAAAATTATAAAACATTGATAAAAGAAATCGGCCCTGGCCGGTTGGCTCAGCGGTAGAGCGTCGGCCTAGCGTGCGGAGGACCCGGGTTCGATTCCCGGCCAGGGCACATAGGAGAAGCGCCCATTTGCTTCTCCACCCCTCCGCCGCGCCTTCCTCTCTGTCTCTCTCTTCCCCTCCCGCAGCCAAGGCTCCATTGGAGCAAAGATGGCCCGGGCGCTGGGGATGGCTCTGTGGCCTCTGCCCCAGGCGCTAGAGTGGCTCTGGTCACAACATGGCGACACCCAGGAGGGTCGCAACATGGCGACGCCCAGGATGGGCAGAGCATCGCCCCCTGGTGGACAGAGCGTCGCCCCTGGTGGGCGTGCCGGGTGGATCCCGGTCGGGCGCATGCGGGAGTCTGTCTGACTGTCTCTCCCTGTTTCCAGCTTCAGAAAAATGCAAAAAAAAAAAAAAAAATGCAAAAAAAAAAAAGAAATCAAGGAAGATACAAACAAGTGGAAGCATATACCATGCTCATGGTTAGGAAGAATAGACATCATTAAAATGTCCATATTACCAAAAGCAATTTATAAATTCAATGCAATACCAATTAAAATACCAATGACATACTTCAAAGATATAGAAGGCATATTCTAAAAATTTATATGGAACCAAAAAAGAACACAAATAGCCTCAGCAATCTTGAAAATGAAGAATAAAGTGGGAGGCATCACACTTCCTGATATCAAGTTATACTTCAAGGCCATTGTACTCAAAACAGCTTGGGGCCCTGGCCGGTTTGCTCAGTGGTAGAGCATCAGCCTGGCGTGCAGGAGTCCCGGGTTTGATTCCCGGCCAGGGCACACAGGAGAAGTGCTCATCTGCTTCTCCACCCCTCCCCCTCTCCTTCCTCTCTGTCTCTCTCTTCCCCTCCCGCAGCCTAGGCTCCATTGGAGCAAAGTTTGCCCAGGTGCTGAGGATGGCTCTGTGGCCTCTGCCTCAGGCACTAGAATGGCTCTGATTGCGGCAGAGTGATGCCCCAAGATGGGCAAAGCATCGCCCCCTGATGGGCATGCCGGGTGGATCCCGGTCGGGCGCATGCGGGAGTCTGTCTGACTACCTCCCCGTTTCCAGCTTTGGAAAAATACAAAAAAAAAAAAGAAACAGCTTGGTACTGGCATAAGAACAGGCATATAGATCAGTGGAACAGTACAGAGAACCCAGAAAAAAAACCACACCTTTATGGACAATTGATATTTGACAAAGGAGGTAAGAGCATACAATGAAGTAAAAACAGCCTCTTCAACAAATGGTGTTGGGAAAATTGGACAGCTTCCTGCAAAAAAAAAAAAAAAAATGAAACTAGACCACCACCTTACAACATTCACAAAAATAAACTCAAAATGAATAAAAGACTTAAATGTAAGTCATGAAACCAGAAGCATCTTAGAAGAAACATAAGCAGCAGTTTCTGACATCGCTTGCAGCAGTATCTTTGTTGATTTATTCCATGGCAAGTGAAATAAAAGACAGGATAGGCCCTGGCGGTTGGCTCAGCGGTAGAGCATCGGCCTAGCGTGCGGAGGACCCGGGTTCGATTCCCGGCCAGGGCACATAGGAGAAGCGCCCATTTGCTTCTCCACCCCTCCGCCGCGCCTTCCTCTCTGTCTCTCTCTTCCCCTCCCGCAGCCAAGGCTCCATTGGAGCAAAAGATGGCCCGGGCGCTGGGGATGGCTCTGTGGCCTCTGCCCCAGGCGCTAGAGTGGCTCTGGTCGCAATATGGCGACACCCAGGAGGGTCGCAACATGGCGACGCCCAGGATGGGCAGAGCATCGCCCCCTGGTGGGCAGAGCGTCGCCCCCTGGTGGGTGTGCCGGGTGGATCCCGGTCGGGCGCATGCGGGAGTCTGTCTGACTGTCTCTCCCTGTTTCCAGCTTCAGAAAAAAAAAATGAAAAAAAAAAAAAAAAAAAAGACAGGATAAACAAATGGGACTATATCAAAATAAAAAGCTTTTGCACAGCTAAAGACAATAAGAATAAAAAAACAAACCACACAATGGGAGAACATATTCGACAATACATCTGATAAGGGGTTAATAACCAAAATTTATAAAGAACTTGTAAAACTCAACACCAGGAAGATAAACAATCCAATCAAAAAATGGGCAAAAGAAATGAATAGACACTTCTCCAAAGAGGACATACAGATGGCCAGAAAGCAGATGAAAAAATGTTCAACATCACTAATCATTAGAGAAATGCAAATTAAAACCACAATGAGATATCACCTCACACCAGTCAGAATGGCGCTCATCAACAAAACACCACATAATAAGTGCTAGCGAGGATGTGGAGAAACGGGAACCTTCCTGCACTGCTGGTGGGAATGCAGACTGGTGCAGCCACTGTGGAAAATAGTATGGAGATTCCTCAAAAAATTAAAAATTGGGCCCTGGCCGGTTGGCTCAGCGGTAGAGCGTCGGCCTAGCGTGCGGAGGACCCGGGTTCGATTCCTGGCCAGGGCACACAGGAGAAGCGCCCATTTGCTTCTCCACCCCTCCACCACGCCTTCCTCTCTGTCTCTCTCTTCCCCTCCCGCAGCCAAGGCTTCATTGGAGCAAAGATGGCCCGGGTGCTAGGGATGGCTCTGTGGCCTCTGCCCCAGGCGCTAGAGTGGCTCTGGTCACAACATGGCGATGCCCAGGATGGGCAGAGCATCGCCCCCTGGTGGGCAGAGCGTCGCCCCATGGTGGGCGTGTCCGGTGGATCCCGGTTGGGCGCATGTGGGAGTCTGTCTGACTGTCTCTCCCTGTTTCCAGCTTCAGAAAAATGCAAAAAAAAAAACCAAAATTAAAAATTGAACTGCCTTTTGACCCAGACATCCCACTTTTAGGAATATATCCTAAGAACACCATAGCACTGTTTCAAAAGGAGAAATGCACCCACCCCCATGTTTGTGGCAGCATTGTTCACAATAGCGAAGATCTGGAAACAGCCCAAGTGTCCATCAGTAGACGAGTTGATTATAAAGCAATGGTACATATATACAATGGAATACTATGGGGCCATGAAAAAGTAGGAAATCTTACCTTTTGCGACAAACTGGATGGACCTGGAAACTATTATGTTAAGTAAAATAAGCCAGGCAGAGAAAGAAAAATATCATATGACCTCACTCATTTGAGGAATCCACTGAACAATGTGAACTGAGACAGAGGAGAGATCAAAGGGACCAGAGGAAAAGAGGACAGAGGGAAAGGGGGTGATGGGAGGGGATAAACCTGAAGGGAAGGGAGGAGGGAGTTATGGGGAGGGGGGCAAGGGAGATGTTGAGGCGAATATGGGGGAGGGGAGATGCATTCGGGACAACACTAGAATTTATGTAAACACAATAAATTAAAATCGATTAAAAAATTATGCATATCTTACTGTTTGCTTAGGTTTCCTTTCATATTGTTCAAGAAATGTTTTATAACTTTCTACATACAAGTCCAGCTTATATTTTGAGAGATTAATTACTAGAGAAAAACTACATAGTTTATCAATAATGTAATAGTGTACTTTTCTGAAAATTATAATTTTTTAACTGTTACTCAGGTGTATGAAACTGGTAAAAATCTAAGCTACTGAATTCTGTTTGAAGAAAGAGTGGCGGGGGGCCCAGAGCCCCACCTGCTCAGCCTTCTCTCGTGGGCAAAGGCCCATCTCTTCACAAGAACAGGCATCTCTTTGGAATCAGAGGCCTCTGCCATAGTAGTTCGAAAACTACTGATCTAGAAGAATAAACAGTTAAGAATACTCAAAAAAGCCTGACCAGGCGGTGGCGCAGTGGATAGAGCATTGGACTGGGATGTAGAGGACCCAGGTTCGAGACCCTGAGGACGCCAGCTTGAGCGCAGGCTCATCTGGTTTGAGCAAACGCCCACCAGCTTGAACTCAAGGTCGCTGGCTCGAGCAAGGGGTTACTTGGTCTGCTGAAGGCCCGCGGTCAAGGCACATATGAGAAAGCAATCAATGAACAACTAAGGTGTTGCAACACGCAATGAAAAACTAATGATTGATGCTTCTCATCTCTCTCCATTCCTGTCTGTCTATCCCTCTCTCTGACTCACTCTCTGTCTCTGTAAAAAATAAATAAATAAATAAATAAATAAATAAATTTTTTAAAATACTCAAAAAAAATTTTTAAGAGTAATAATATTGTGGACTGCCCTGACCAGATAGCTCAGTTGGTTAGATCATCGTGCTGAAATTCAGAGGTTGCCAGTTCAAATCCCCAGTCAGGGCACATACAGGAACAGATCGATGTCCCTATTTTTCTCTCCCCCTTCCTCTCTTGCTAAAATCAATATGTAAACGTGTGTGTGTGTGTGTGTGTGTGTGTGTCTTGAACTGATGAACATTGAAAGACTATAAAGCTATAAATAATTTTAAATGTCATGTTGAGAAGTCAGACTATATCAAACAAAATAAAAAGGCAAAATACAAATCTTAGTCTATATAACTATTAACTATGTGATGAATATGGCAATTATAATCATTTTTAAAAAGTGTTTTTTGCCTGACCAGGCAGTGGCGCAGTGGATAGAGCGTCACACTGGGACACAGATGACCCAGATTCGAAACCTGGAGGTTGCTGGCTTGAGTAAGGGATCACTTGGTCTGCTATAGCCCCCCCCCATCCCACTCCACCCCCCGTCAAGGCAGATATGAGAAAGCAATCAATGAACAACTAAGGTGCCACAATGAAGAATTGATGCTTCTCATCTCTCCCTTTCTGTCTGTCTGTCCCTCTCTCTGTCTCTGTCAACAAAAAAAGTGTTTTTTTCAATAAGTATTGCTTTCAATAAGTTACTAATGAGGAAATATGACTACATTGTGAAACTAATGTTTAACTCTTTAACTACATTAAAGAGTTAAAACTTAATATTAGTCTTCTAGCTTGTGAATTCTGGAGAGCATAAACTGGCTTTTTTATCTTTGTGTCCACATAGTGCCTTACATGTGTAATAGGTGCTCCATAAAAATTTGTTGAATTATCATTAAATTTACATCTTTAGAGCAGGGCCTCATAAAATAGATTGTATTTAAAAGTTATGTCCGGCCAGGTAGTTCAGTTGATTAGAGCATCATCCCTGAATCACAAAGTTTGTCGGTTTGATCCCCAATCAGGGCACATACAGTAAGAGATCAATGTTTCTGTCTCTTTATCTCTAAAATCAATAAATTTAAAACAGAAAAAAGTTACTATTATGCAAGAACTTTTCTTTAGAGGAAACAGTGGATTAACACTTAGAGGCCTTAATTAACACTTAGAGGCCTTAAGACTGGTGAACTCAAGTGATCTAAATTCAAGTGATCTAAATTTGAGTAGTAACTAAGAATAATAAGCAGCTACCAATTGTGAAGAATTTTTCATAAGGTTCATTCATTCATTAAAGGACTAAGTGAGCCCACACTAGAACATAGACAAGAATTGATCATGAGTCTGCATCATACTCAGCCACATAAAAGCCTGCCTGCCCTTTAAACCCCATTTAAAAGAAAATACAGAAGGCTGTCCCCAAAACCTACAGTTAGCAACAAACAAATATAACTCGATACAGAAAAAAATAACCAATGTTAGAAAACATTCCAAAAATTTATTTTAATTATTATAAGTACTAAATATATGACAAGCCTGGGAAACATAATTGGTAAAAGATTGTCTATGAAAACAAATATGGTGTGACAGCTGGAAATCAGGGTGGAAAAGAACAGAATTAGATCCACATCTTACCCTTCATAGTATAATGCCAGATGCATCCGAATAGAACCGGAAGTAAGGGTTGTGTGAATAGGTGGAGCACAGATAGGGCAGTGATAGCACTCTGTAGGATACTGTAATGGTGGATACATGTCATACATTTGTCCAGATCCATAAAATGTACACCACCAAGTGTGACCCCTAATGGAAACTATGGACTATGGTGATAATGATGTGTCAATGCAAATTCATTGATAACTAATGTGCCACTCTGGTATTTGATGTTAGTGGATGTTAGTAGAAGGTTATGAATGTGTTGGGAGAGGGAATTCTCCTTACTTTCTGCTTAATTTTGCTGTAAACCTAACATTGCTCTTAAATATCAAGTTTATTTATTTAAAAAAAAACAAATCAGCACTGACCTGGAATGCTAAGGTTGCCAGTTTGAAGCCCTGGGCTTGTCCAGTCAAGGAGCATATGACAAGCAACCAATGAACAGCTAGAGTGAAAAAACTACTTCTCATCCCCTGCCCCCTCTCCGTAAAATCAATAAATAAAATCTTTTTTAAAAATCAGAACATTTGTTCAAAAATTAGAAATATACCATCAAAGAAATGTACATTCTTTTTTCTTGAGAGAGAGAGAAAGGGAGAGAGATGAAAAGCAAACTCATAGTTGCATCCCTTTAGTTGTTCATTGATTGTTTCTCATATGTGCCTTTACTGGGGGTCTCAAGCCAAGCCAATGACCTCTTGTTCAAGCTAGTGACCCCCACACTGAAGCTGGCAACTTCGGGGTTTTGAACCTGACACTTTAGCATCCCAGGTCAACACTCTAGGCCAGGGGTCCCCAAACTTTTTACACAGGGGGCCAGTTCACTGTCCCTCAGACCATTGGAGGGCCGGACTATAAAAAAAACTATGAGGCCCTGGCCAGTTGGCTCAGCAGTAGAGCGTCGGCCTGGCATGCGGGGGGACCCGGGTTCGATTCCCAGCCAGGGCACATAGGAGAAGCGCCCATTTGCTTCTACACCCCCCCCCCTCCTTCCTCTCTGTCTCTTCCCCTCCCGCAGCCAAGGCTCCATTGGAGCAAAGATGGCCGGGGCGCTGGGGATGGCTCTTTGGCCTCTGCCCCAGGCGCTAGAGTGGCTCTGGTAGTGGCAGAGCGACGCCCCGAGGGGCAGAGCATCGCCCCCTGGTGGGCAGAGCTTCGCCCCTGGTGGGCGTGCCGGGTGGATCCCGGTCGGGCGCATGCGGGATTCTGTCTGACTGTCTCTCCCTATTTCCAGCTTCAGAAAAATACAAAAAAAAAACCAAAAAAAAAACTATGAACAAATCCCTATGCACACTGCACATATCTTATTTTAAAGTAAAAAAACAAAATGGGAACAAATACAATATTTAAAATAAACAAGTAAATTTAAATCAACAAACTGACCAGTATTTCAATGGGAACTATGCTCCTCTCACTGACCACCAATGAAAGAGGTGCCCCTTCCGGAAGTGCGGCTGGGGCAGGATAAATGGCCTCAGGGGGCTGCATGCAGCCCGCGGGCCATAGTTTGGGGACCCCTGCTCTAGGCACTGCACCACCACCACTCAGGCAAATGTACATTTTTCTTAAGGACAAAATGAAGAGGTGGAAATTTTTTTGACCGTAAGTATTTGTTAAAAAATGAAGAGGCAAAAATAAAATAATTAAAATTTAAATAAAGTAAAATGTCGAGGCAGTAAAGAGGTATGGAACAAATATATATGATAACCAACAAAGCTTACTATTCAAAATGCAGTTTTAAAGAAAAAAAGTAAGAGTAATGCCTTAAATAGTTTTATGGCCAACCACATATTTCTGTTTTTTTATTTTTGTTTTTGTTTATGTTTTATTGTGGCAGAGACAGAGAAAGGGACAGATAGGGACAGACAGGCAGGAAGGGAAAGAGATGAGAAGCATCCGTTATTCATCATGGCTCCTTCATTGTTCATTGACTGCTTTCTCATATGTGCCTTGATGGAGAGGGAGAGGAGCTACAGGAAAGCAGGTGACCCATTGCTCAAAGCCAGCAACCCTGGGCTCAAGCCAGCGACCTTGGGCTTCAAGCCAGTGACCTTTGGGCTCAAGCCAGCAACCATGGGGTCAGGTCTAGGATCCCACGCTCAAGCCAGTGACCCTGTGCTCAAGCTGATGAGCCGGTGCTCAAGCTGGATGAGCCCTCGGCTCAAGCCAGCAACCTCGGGGTTTCAAACCTGGGTCCTCTGCGTCCCAGTCTGACGCTCTATCCACTGCGCCAATGCCTGGTCAGGCCCACATATTTTATTTTGTAATATAAAGAATTATTTACTCATTAGAATACATTTTCTCTGCTTAATACTTTTTAATTGATTTTCTTGTATGTAAACTATTTTCTTTGACCATTTATGAAGTAAATCTAAGTATCTAGGAAATACTAAAGTGGGAAAAAAATAATCTTTACAAATATCTTCACTATAAAAATTTTAAAAACACCAAAATGTTACTAACAAACATTGTACTAACTGATACAATGAAATTCACATAACTGTTAAAACAGCAAGAATGTTTGCCATATTAATACCTGGAAATGTGTTGTTGAAATATTAAGATAAAATTTAATTTTGTTGGACTATGGAGACAAAAATGATTACTCGCTGGCTCAAATGTGAACTAAAGGAACTGTAGTTCCTTCTACTAAAAATAAAAGAAATTCTTTAGGGACATAATGATGCATCATATTCATTCATTCATTTGTTCAGTCATCAGCTATCAACCAGACTTTTGCAATACTCTCCTGACTGACTTGTCTCCCTCCATTCTTGTTCCCATGCAAACTGTCTTCTCCAAAGCAGTCTTAGTGACTCATCAAAAATACAAACCGACGTTACTTGCCTACTTCAAACTCCTCCTTTGATATTTTTCATTTGATTATTTGATTCTCCTTTGTGCCTACACTATAAAGTCCAAATTCCCTTTGTATGGCATGTGGCCCATTACAACTTAGCCCTTCCCTCCCTTACAGTTTAGTCTTCTTTAAAATTTTATGTTCCAGTAATTTCTGTTTCATGTTCCATCAAGTGTATGCATACTGTCCCGTGACTCTTTGATATTGCTCATACTTTTCTCCTTCTCCTGACACACGCTTCCACCTTTCTTTATCTTACGCCTATTCGTACTCCAACACAGTTTATGTATCACCCTCCAGGCTGTGTTGGAGGCCTCTTCTTGGGTTCTACAGCATCTTATGCATGCTTTATCTCAGCAGCTATCAAATCATATTGAAATGATCTGTTTAAAAGTCTGCCTTCCCCATTGTACGTTTCTTTAGGGCAGAAGCCACATTTAGTCATCTTGTGTATCCAGCCTACATCTGGAAGAGAGCAGACACTTAATAAATACAGTGAGTACTTAATAAATAATCTTCAAGCACTGCTATAAAAACTAATGAACTTCAAATATTCCATTTTCTACCATACAGGAGCTCACAGCCCATCACACAAAAGAGACCATAAAAATGACAGGCATGAAAGCACTGTGAATAGTCAAACGAGTCACACTGGGTCAGAGTCTGCTGTCTTGAGCCAAATTTACCCAGAAATTGCTTACCACCAACCATGATCATCTTTCAGAATGAAGGACTGTGGAATTTTCCTCTGTTACAAACACTTCTGAGAAGTAAACTATTTAAAGACAAGTAGACAGAAGGAAGAGAGAAGAGGTCATAGTAATCTACAAATTAAATAATCCATCCCCTCTCTGAGAGTTTTCATGTGTACTCTTAGTGTGATTGAAAAAAATCTTTTCAGGCTTGTGTTCTCTAGAATCTGAAATGTGATCAGGGTTTACTTTGTAAACAATGGGAGTGGTGGCAGAATCACTTCCTATTACTCCTCTCAACCCTGTTTTAGAATATAATAAATTTATTTTGTGCTATTAGGCAGGCATAGAATGTGAGATAAGATTATCTCATTCAACCTTCATAACAAATCTATGAAGTAAGTACTATTATTAACTTCATTTTATCAGGGAGGAAACTGAAAGTTGAAGAAGTCAAGTAACTTGCCAAAGATCACGTTTCTAGTAGGCACTAGAAGCAGGCTTGAACCCAGTCTGATTCTGTGGCTCACAGTTTTGATGAATGCATCATAGCACCTGACCTGTAAATGGTAAAAATGCGGTGAACAGTCATTACAATTGGCCTGTCATAAATTGTTCTTGATTTTGGGTAAAGGGCAATTTATAAGACTGAATAAATCAAGTTGTCAGTATTGTTGTTTATTTAATTATGGATCGTTTAGGACCTGTAGAGTATTATTAGTTACTACCATAAGCCTTCTAATAGTAAAATATTTCAAACTTTAAAGATGTTGGGGGAAACTAGTTATCCACTTATCTGTCTCTCCTTTGCAATTAAGTCTTTTTATTAAAACATTTTAATATTTTTTTTCTATTTGGCAGTTGTAATTAGTGTATAATTTTTCCAGCAAAAAGAACCTTCATGTGGAAAGAAATCCTCAAAAGTACAACCTGAAAACTAAAAGCGTTTGTTTAAAAAAGAAAAACAACCTTTCTCCTTTTAGACTCCACACTTTCCTCATAAAGCTAACTTCCGTTCTGGAAATGATTTTTGTTCCTAACCATGTTGAAAATCCATTTCTTTCATCTCTTCCCTCTCTCCTTCTCCCCCCCCCCCCCTCTCTCCTTTTGCTTTCTTGGTAGTAGCCAGGAGGAAGGAGGGGGTGGGCACAGGAAAGAGGGGAAAAGAGAAAAAAAGAAAAAGAATCACACGCCACTGGGGTCTGAATATATCCTCTACTTGTAGATATTTCCATCTGAGTTGCACTTTTGCCTTTTTATTTCCGTTTTGGACAACTCTTTTATCATCCAGCCAACTGGAATAGACAAAGCACAGTTGGTGCTCTGAGCGACAGAACTCTGGTAGGGGGCTGGCTGTAAATTGACGTGGCATGGAAATTCTCCGCTAAGTTGTAGCAGCTTGCATGTTTCTCCGAAGATCAAGCCCAACCTCCCGGAGCTGTAGTTTAATCATGACCGGCGCAACGACTGTACAAAAAAATGGATAGAAAAAGTCTTCAGATTCTTTCTTTGGACTCAAATGTTTTCTTTTTGAGTATCTATGGTTTAGCTGAAAAAATCAAAGCAGTTAGGTCTGTAACTTTCTTTTTGCAGCTTAAACAACACAGTTTGCTGCTCTCCTTCCTCTGTCCTGCAATTTAATTCATTACAGATTTTGCCATGGGGTGCGGACTTAGAAAGCTAGAAGACCCTGATGATAGCAGCCCTGGAAAAATATTTTCTACCCTGAAGAGACCGCAAGTGGAAACAAAGACAGAATTTGCTTACGAATATGTATTGCTGGATTTTACTTTACAAGGTACTTTTTCCTTCTGTTTTATTTGTTAAATGAAATGTTTCAAAGATAAAGGACTACTAATTTTTCTAAGTGTTGGTTTGTGAATTTTTAAATTGTTCTTCATAATCAGATTGTATAATCAATCTGACACTAATGCTTTGTCTCTTAATTATATATTAAGGATTTTATTTTGATTGCTTCTTTATTTTGTGACATGATTCATATGTACTTTATAAAATTAGAAAAACTGCTAAGAAATATTTCTCTCATTTTTAAATCAAATGCTTATTTGTAGAAGTGTAGATGGAAAATTCTTGATTTCAAGGCCAAATAGCTAATGCCTTAATGACAGTTTGTGTTTTGAAAATGATCTGAAAGGCACAGAAGGTAACATGTAGGAAATACTACTTGCATCGTGTGAAAGAGTATTTGCTAAGACAATTCTGAGGTTTCCAGCTACGTGAAATTTTGTGATTGTACTCGTTATATTATATTTTTGACCAAACTACACTTAAAGTTTCAACATACAGTAAAAAAGAAAAACATAGTCTCCTGTAAGACACTTCCTTTGCTTGGTGCCCTGTCCCTAACAGAAACTCCCTGTTCCAGAAAGTTGGAAACACAAATAAACAAGCCCAGATGGCAGCCCTGTGGAAGGAACAGAGGCAGCTCGACTTCACAAATACTTTGCCTCACTTCTTTGGGAAACTTAAGAGTTTCCAACCTCACAGATGAAACTGAGTTTTTACAAAGCAGAACTGTATCTTTACTAATGGGATATTAAAAATGGAATTTAGAGCTTGCTGTTAGAATTTCCAGATACCAGTATTTTAAGTTCTTATTACAAAGTTATATACTTTTAATATGAAAAAGCCACACTTGTTATCGGTGGTTAGAAAGTTTAAACTGAGCATAGTATAGTGTTGGATAGCATTTAATTTCTTTTCAACTTAAACACAAATTCCCCATGTTTTGGTTTGCCCTGTGAACAGTGCATCTTTGTGCGAGAAGCAGCAGCAGCCCATTTTTCTTTGTCAAAAACTGAGCTAGCCAGCCAGCAAACTCCCTTCCAGGGGCAGACACAAAATCTGTATAGATACTTTTAACATATTCCCATTTTTACTTTTATCTAAGGATAAGGCTACCAAAGGGAAAAAAGGTTGGTGTTCTTAATTATCTTTTTAATTATGAAAATTAAAAGTCAATTAAGTTCATGGCAATCAAAGAAGTAACCAATCGTATGAACTTTCTCTATACTTTTTCAAAAACCATTATTTGAGAAAATTTTTGTGATGTTGTGCAATATTTCCTCCATTGATTGTCCATGTCTATTATTTTTTAAGACTGATTTCTGTAAATCCATAGGACATAAACAGTCACTCTCCTTAAACTTAAAACCTTGTCTAGTCATCAACTTCAGGCTAGGGCCATTTTGATCTGCACTTTAAGATTTGCTGCACAGTTTCTCATGGGATCAAGAGCTTACAGTAACTTGAAATATTTTCTGTTTTATTTCCTCCCAACAATGTTAAAAATGTCAAACAAATCTGTGTAAATGCGGTCATCATTAAATCAGAAAGCTCTACAGCATTTTTTATAAGTCATTTTGATTTCGTTATTATCAGAAGTCCTCTCTGTGAAAGAAATACAATTTCTACCTTCCACACTAGGTGTTTGGAGGAGGTAACAGATTATTACATTATAGTTTGCAAATGTTAACACACAAAGCAGGCATATATTTTAAAGTTGCATCTGGTTCCTATTTGGTCCAGATGCCCCATCTCCTGATGTTCCTTTTCTCACCAATTATTCCACGTTTTTGTTTTGGTTTGGTTTGGTTTTGTCTTTGCCTCAGAAGCAAAGGCTCTGCATCAGCCCAAGTCCACAGACCACCTTCCTGTTTCATCCCTGACCGCCACCAGCCACTCCAGCATACAGAGGAGCGAGTCAGGGGAGATGAAAACATGCCCGCCTTGCATTTGGCACTGGCGGTTCTGTCCCGGGATACCTGTAAGGAGGACGGAATAGTGGTACCCCTGCCTCTCAGCGGCCACTATGTAATGAGCACCCTTCCAGGAAACAAAATGGTCTGGTGACAGCTGTGTGTGCTCACGATGAGCCTGTCTCTTACCTTGTCTTCCAAACACAGAATGCGAGATAGAGTAGTCTCAGTGGGGCAAGAGGAGGAGACTCTTCCAAATTTCCTGTTATGGGGGCTATAATTATCTTGAACAACTTAATTATTTTCCTCCATTGATTGTCCTAAGTTACATGTTATAGTCTCTCCCTCTCTCTCTCTCTCTGCCTTCTCCTACACTTGTTTTTTTCATTGGGGGGGGGACATTTTTTGAGCCATTATTTACATCTCTGTGGGAGAGATAATGGCATGGTCATTAAGCATGAGCCTCTAGAGTCAAAAGGTTCTGAATCCCATAACTGTGGCAAGTTTGTAAACTTAGCTATACCTCAGTTTTCTCATCTGTAAAATGAGAGTTCAGTGGAGCTTACATAACAGAGTTAGTCTACGGATTAAAGGAGATAATATAAAATAATCTACTTGTAAAGGTACCTGGTACTTTAGTAAGTACTTAATAAAAAATTATTACTATACCCCCTGGCTTTATGCCAGGTGTACCAAATACACTAGTGAGATTTCAATACATTTTTGGTAATAAATTTTCTGGTTTATTGTATAATTGTGTATGTTCATTTTTCAGAGTGAGTATATATATGAGTATCTTAAATATAACTTATTAATGAATAGTTAAATTAACTCTGCAAATTATCCAAAAGGGTTTGTTTACCTCCCTGTACAAGCCCAGTAAACAATCTAAATAATAATAGCTTTACAGATTTTTAGAGCTTATTTAGCTTTATGACTAAAATGAGTTTCTATAATACTAAAACCCAACAGAAGGACAGCTGGTAGGTTCTTTATTTTAATTTCTAGTAGAATTATGTAAAATATATTAAGTAAAATTTTGCTGACCTCTAGCTTACTTTCTTATTATTAGAACAAGAAACTCTCGTTGTCTTTTATCATCACTGTTAACAACAATAAATATATATAATATATGTTCTGTAGAAGATGCCAATAAGTAGTGCAAATGTAAAGAAGAACTAAGACATAATTTCTGCCCTCCAGTATTCTATATTATGATTGGTCAAAGGGGCCAAGACCGTGAACTCCTCAAGGTCAGGAACAGTATCTTAACCACCTTTGTATCCCCTGTGTTCTAGCACAGGGTTTGACACAAAACCAATGGCTAATAAGTTATGTTGAATTAGCAAGTGAAAAATTGCAATACAAGACACAAGAGGTGTCAAGAAAAAGAAAGTCCATTCTGAATATGATTAGTTAGAACCCAAATTAGAATTTTAACTGACCCTGAAGAAAAAATAGGGCTTTGATAATCAGAAAAAGGCAAAGAGTTTGAGAGGCTCATTCAAGGGCTATTGAACAGAGCAATGAGCTAAGAGAGGTTATTTAGAGAGAAACAGAAAATGCAATTGGAAATAAATGGAGTATGGAATGCTCTGATTTGACTAAGGAGGGATTTCCTGATTCTATGAGAAATAAATAGCTATAAATAAAGGTTTTTGAAAAAACAGTTGATAGATACAGAGAAATGATTTTAGAATATTCATGTGAATCTTCTGGAGAGATGAGAGGGAAGATAAAAGTTAGAAGACAGCTGTGGTAGTCAAGGCTAATCAAGGAGGAGCCTCACATGAGGGGCAGAAATAAGTCTGGAATGCAAAGGGTAATTATAACAGACATCGTGAAGGAGGAACTTAGCCTGTGGCTGGCTGGATATGAAGGGACAGAAGGAATGAGGAGTCCAGGTGACTTCCCTGTTCTGAGCCTGAGTAACTGTGGAAATATTGCCTCTTACAGTAGGAGGAGTGTTCCAAAAAGAGCCTGTGTGCGGTGATAGAGCAGTTCCATTGCAGGCATGCTGCATTTGAGATGGCCAAGGAACATACTGATAGAGACAGTTATAGATGCAAGGCGGGAAATGATTTCCAAGAGAAATTGAAATAGATGAAGGGAATATAAGCAGAGCACAAGTGTCTTGGGCTGAGTTGTCAGGCATATTTAGCCACATTGAGGACAACTCAACAAAATAGCAGAGAATGAATGGATATCGCCAGAGAACACAAGGAAAGGGAGGGTTTCCAAAACAAAACATGCTCAGCAACTTTACATACTAGAGAACGTTCCATAATAATGAAGATGCAGCACTGAAGAGAATGCATTTTAAAAATGCACAAGTGCAAGCAAGGGGTTACTTGGTGCTGTAGCCCCACGGTCAAAGGCACATATGAGAAAGCAATCAATGAACAACTAAGGTGTCGCAAGGAAAAACTAATGATTGATGCTTCTCATCTCTCTCCATTCCTGCCTGTCTGTTCCTATCTATCCCTCTCTCTGACTCTCTGTCTCTGAAAAAATAAAATAAAATTGAAAAAAAATCCACAAGTGATGAATAATGGATCAGAAAATAGGGGAGGGAGGGAGGGAGGGAAGGAAGGAAGGAAGGAAGGAAGGAAGGAAGGAAGGAAGGAAGGAAGGAAGGAAGGAAGGAAGGAAGGAAGGAAGGAAAGATCCAGATAAATTTTCTATTTCTTTCTGAATCTGTTAAATTCTTGGGCATTTCCTCAAGCAGTCAAAAGATTTTCAAGCCTGACCAGGCTGTGGCACAGTGGATAGACCATCAGACTGGAACATGGAAGACTCAGGTTGGAAACCCCAAGGTTGCTGGCTTGAGCGCAGGCTCATTTGGCTTCAGCACAGGCTCACCAGCTTGAGCACAGGGTCACTGGCTTGAGCATAGGATCATAGACATGACCCCAAGGTCACTGGTTTGAGCAACGGGTCACTCGCTCAGCTGCAGCACCCCACCATCAAGGCACATATGAGAAAACAATCAGTGAACAACTAAGAAGCCACAACAAAGAATTGATGCTTCTCATCTCCCTTCCTGTCTGTCCCTATCTGTCTTCTCTCTCTCTCTCTCTCTGTCACACACACGCACACACACACACAAATTCAAATGTAAAATGCTACATAAAAAGAAATTAATAATAAAAAATATACTTACTCAAATGGCAACATAATCTCTATCATGGTGCCTAGCCTAAATCCCTACCAGGTGAAAAAACTGTATAAGAAGTTCCATTTTGTTCGACATGGTGAGATATTTTAGTTTAGGAAAAACAATAAAACCTCACAAATTCAGACTGTTGTGGAAGAGAACGAGCTTATTCTGAACTGGGGGAGGAGAAAATCTTTCATAATAGCAGAGAGTTGACTCACTTTAGTAAATATCAAGTATACTACTGATGTTGGGAGAAAATGCATATACATGTCTATCAGCAACCTACATTATATTGGGATTTTGTTCCTATATATGGCTCTTCTCTCTGGTTAGACATGTATTCATTGTTGTTGTTTTAATTAATTTATTTATTTATTTTTGCAAGAGAAACAAGGACAGAGAGAGAGACAGAGAGAGGGACAGATAAGGACAGATAGCAGGAAGGGAGAGAGATGAGAAGCATCAGTTCTTCGTTGCAGCACCTTAGTTGTTCATTTACTGCTTTCTCATATGTGCCTTGACCAGGGGCTACAGAAGAGCGAGTGACCCCTTGCTCAAGCCACTTTGGGCTCAAGCCAGCGACCTTGGGCTTCAAGCCAGCGACCTTGGGCTTCAAGCCAGTGACCAATGAGGTCATGTCTATAATCCCTGGCTCAAGCCAGCAGCCCACGTGCAAGCTGGCGATCCCGCGCTAAAGCCTAATGAATCTGTGCTCAAGCCTGTGACCTCAGGGAGTCTAACCTGGGTCCTCTGCATCCCAGTTTCACACTCTATCCACTGCACCACCACCTGCCTGGTCAGGCCATGTATTCACTGTTTGAGCCTAGTGCCTGTGCTCTATGAACTTGCATCCTGAGCATCCTACTGAGACACCAGTAAAGGAGCATGCAGTTATAACATGTATACTGCACGCTGTGGTACAGGCTATGCTAGAGATGTAAAGGTTCTAGATCCTGAAAGAAGAGCACCCCAACCTGATTGATAGGACCCACAAAGACTCCTTTAAAGAATGCCATCTTATCTGAGATCTAAAGAATGAGTAGGGCCTGACCTGTGGTGGTGCAGTGGGTCAAGCATCAACCTGGAACGCTGAGGTCGCCAGTTCAAAACCCTGGGCTTGCCTGGTCAAGACACATATGGGAGTTGATGCTTTCTGCTCCTCCCCCCCTTCTCTCTCTCTCTATCTCTCTCTGTGTCTCGTCTAATAAAAATTAATAAATAAAAATAATTTTTAAAAAAAGAATGAGTGGGACTTAGACAAAGATTTGTATCCAGAATATACATAAAATATAACTGCAAATAAATCAGTAAGGAAAAGACAATCCAATAGAAAAATAGACAAGGACCTTGGACAGGCAGTTCACAAAATAGAAAATCCAAATGGTCAATAGATGTATGAAAATGTGCTTGACCTCGTTAATAATCAGAAAAATGCATGTTAAAACTATAGTGAGGTACCACCACAAATCATTCAAAATGGCTAAAATGTAAAAGTATTGCTAATAATAGGTATTGGTAAATTAGTGGGATCAGGTTGAAAAAGTGCTTTGACATTATGTAGTTTGTGTACATATAATCAACAGAAATGTGGGCATGTGTGCACCGGGAGGCACATGCAAGAATGGTCATGGAAGTGTCATTTGTAATAACCCAAAAGCGAGAACAACTCAGAAATTCAAGAACAAGAGACAGGAAAGATAAACTGTGGGATAGTCACAGAATGTAACACTATCCTACAGATGTTAGCATACTTTTTCTGTAGAGGGCCAAATAGTAAGTTCTTTAGGCTTTGCAAGCCATATGGCCTTTGTCACAACTGCTTAGCTCTGCCGTTGTTGTGCCAACATACCGTTTGTAACCAAACAGGCCACAGGCGGCACTTTGCCAACCTCTGCTATGCTGCAATTTAAATGAACAAACTACAACCACACAAGCCACACCAGACAAATCTCGTAAATATAATGTTGAGTGAAAGAAGACAGACACAAAAGTACATTCCATATAATTCCATTTATATAAAGTTCAAAAAATTAGTAAAACTCAACTGTAGTGTTCAAGACTGCACACTTGGATAGCAAGCGGAAAAGGAGAGCAAGGAAGTGATGACCATAAGCATTCAAGTAGTACAGAGAGGGAGAGGAGGCGCGATTGGAAAGCGTGGAAGGGGAAGCTTCTAGAATGCTCACCGTTTTCTGATTTGTGAATGAAAGGTGGCTGACAAAGTGTTGGCAATTCTAAGAATGTTTTGTGCATTCTTTTGTAGGTTCCATTTCAACCCCCACCCAAACATTTTTTAAAGGTTAAAAAATAGACTGAGTAAGAAGTGAGGGAAAGGCAAACAAGGCTGAAAGACAAGATGTACAGACTCAGAAATGACAGAAAACTGTGTGTGTCTGGGAATTCCGAATAAAACAGAATGGAGGGGGAGCAGCACACAGTGGAGGCCGCAGGGAAACAGGGCTGCAGGAGCTCGGAATGGCCACAGTGTGATCCCTCTTGTATCTGCCTGGAACAACGAACTACATGGTTCAATAGAGCTTTAGTGTATTTTAAAACTACAGGGATTGCCCTGGCCAGGCAGCCCAGGTGGCTAGAACATCGTCCTGACACGTGAAGGTTGAGGATTCCGTCCTTGGTCAGGACACATACAAAAATCAACCAGTGAATGCATAAATAAGTGGAACAACAAACTGATGTCTCTGTCTCTCTTTCCCTCTCTCCCTTCCTCTCTCTCTCTAAAAGTAATAAATAAAAACTTTTAAATATATAAAAATAAAATTGCAGTTATATTACTTCAATTGAAAATATTAATGAGTGACTACAGAAATGGCAGCTTTCATTAAAAACATAAAAGATTACTCATTTAGATACGGTAGTTTATATGTCTACATAATTTAAAATATTTTGATAAGTAAACCAGATACTCCTTTTAAAGCCCATACATTAATTACTTAATAATTAATTGTAGTCCAAAAGCTTTAGCCCAGCTCATGTCTGAATTTTCACAAATTCTGAATTAAAATAATCCAAATCAATGAAGGTTACTTTCCTATACGTGGTCAAGCGTCCTTAGGGTGGGGCACCGGCTCTGGAGTCACTCTGTCTGGTCCAATCATTCCTACCACTTAGTAGCAATTTGGACAATTTACCTACTGTCTCGCATCCTGAGTTTTCTCATCTGAAAATAATAATAATATCTACCTTATGGAATGTGTAAGGATTAGTTAAGATTAGAAATGTACAGCCATATTCATTGTATTGCAGAGTCAGTAATAAACCTTTGAAAATTGCACACAAAAAAAGAAAGAGGTTAGGCATGTAAAGCATTTTGTGTGTCTGGCACAAAACATGCACTTGGTATATGTTCCTTATTCATTTTTACTATAATTGCTAGATAGAATATGGAGATTGACAGTCTGTTTCCTTTTGAAAATATGGTAAAATTACTTGCCAGTGTTTGCACATTGCATTATTATCTGAGAAAACACTGTTTCATAAATATTTCAAAAATATACACTAATGTTCAAAAGTAAACTGGTGGAAAGAAAATATATATGTCTTGGACTGTTTTCATAGTTACATCATCAGAGCAAAGCTTTTGGCATTGAATAAGTTCTCCACTTTATACTGGTGGTGTGACTTTGTTTTTAAAAGTTGGTCTTTATGAAGACTTTAAGGAAAGGAGAATTTAAAAGTCCTTGATCACTTACTTTAGAAACTATAAGGATAAATGATTGCCGCTTAACCTTCAGCATGTTTTGGTTTTAATTATAAATATCCACTTTGCTCTTGTATAGCTTTCAAAGCAAATTACAAAATGCCTTCTTTCATCAGTCCTTCACAATCGCCTTGTAAGGTATAATAAAGCTTTTACAAATCATGTAGCGTCTATTTAACAGTAACCAACCACACCCATTAATGCTATGAACAACACCATTTGTTCCTTCTCCCAAAGAACTGAGAAAGAACGAATGGTGGGGAGCTCAGAGCAAGATGGTTTGCAGCTGCTGCTAACCGCCAGTGCTATTTAAATTCTAGCCAAAACAGCCGCCACCTCCCCCATAGTTTCCTGTGTTTAAAAAGTAATAGAGCCTCTGATATCACTGCCCCAGTGTAAGAATATCAAATCAAAGGTTTGGCCTCCAACACTGCACCTATCATGGAGACCCGTGGGCACGCCTCAGTCTGTGTGCACGGCTCTCCCCTTCCTCACATCTCTAAGCTGAATCCGCCTTCCTGCCTCATTTCAGCATAGTGTAAAAGCATTGTGAAGAATCAGGGAATTACATGGAGAAAAGTTCTCCACACAATTCCCAATTTATTTTTCCTCTTCTTGTTCCTGGGTTTAACTTTCTTGACTGATGCTAGCATGTTTAAAGCCAAGTCTTGCTGTAGGATAAGAAGGATGATTTGTAAATGGAGTGAACCGCAGTCCTCCTATTACCCTCACCGTCCTCTCTCCACTAATGAGGGAGACTTGAGTCCCTTCGTCTGTGTCTCAAGATGCTGAACACTGTCTAAGTTGGTCTAGGACTCTAGGTGGCATGGCCGAGACCTGGGAATGCTCTGGTCTGCGGAATCCTGGAGTTGACCCAGAGCATAAGTCACAAACCAATGAGACATGGGTCGTATTTTAGCCATGAAACAGGTCTCACTTGGTGTGTACAGGGTTAAAATACTTGAATTCACTGTCACTCTTAAAAATTGAAAGGTATTACATACGAGTTTGAGGGTTTGTGGAAATTATAAGATCCAGTAACACTGGACCCACACGCCCATAAGGCAGCTCTCAGCAGGGCTGCTGCTCTCTTGGAATGAGGTTTTGAGTATCCAGCACCACAGCTCCTTTCTTTGTTTTATCAGCCTGGTACCTACGGGCCTTTGAGTCCATGACTCAGTTTGGTAGATCAGTGCGAGTGAGGGACCCCTGATCTGCAGTGTGAGCTAGGGACTCCTACTCTAAAGAGTGAATTTGGGACCTGAGATTCAGAGCACGAGTCAGGGACCACTGATCTAGAGTGTGAGTTAGGAGCCTTGATTAGATTTTTACAATTTGGGAGCCAGGCTATGTTTTTGGAATAAATCCAAATCTCTACAATGATCTTCTTCCTGGAGATTTTTTAAATGAGCAATGACTTGTCTCTGAGGACAACTTCATTTGAAACAATCTTCCTCAGAGCCGGGCCACCAATAGGACCATCTCTGAAGTCTGTGTGCTTACTCTGTGCCCGGCACTGGGCTCAGGCTTTATAGTTACTAGCAAAGCCACTCTAGAAAGTCAATACAGTGATTTGTCTGTGTCTCAGAGAGGTACAGACTTGTTTCAGATCATATACCTAGTAAACGGCATAACTAGGATTCAAACCTAAGCAATATGCTTTTTTAAATTTTTTATTTTAATTTATTGTATTTACATGGATTCAACTGTCCCACTGAATATAACACCCTCACCCCCCACCCCGTGTCCCTTTTTATACCCCCTTCCCTCCCCTCCCCCTAACTCCATCCCCCCTTCCCTCTAGGATTTGCTGTCCTGTTATCTATAGCTCTGTGTTATATATATATAATTTCACTAATCCCTTTACCTTCTCTGATCCCGTCCTCTCATTCCCCTTCCCTCTGACTGCTGTCCCTCTACTCCCTGTGACCCAGGGACCCTCTGCCTCTATCCTGTTCCTCAGTTCACTTTGTTCATTAGATTCCACATATAAGTGAGGTTATATGATATTTGTCTTTCTCTGTCTGACTTATTTCACTTAGCATAATAGTCTCCAGGTCCATCCATGTTGTTACAAATGGCAAGATTTTCTTCTTTTTAATGACCACGTAGTATTCTATTGTGTATTTGTACTACTGCTTTTTAATCCACTTATCCACTGATGGACACTTGGGCTGTTTCCAGATCTTCACTATTGTAAACAATGCTGCACTAAACATGGAGGTGCATATCCTCTTTTGAATCAGCGATTTGGTATTCTTAGGATATATTCCTAAAAGTGGGATAGCTGGGTCAAAAGGCAGTTCCATTTTTAATTTTTTGAGGAAATGCCATACTGTTTTCCACAGTGGCTGCACCAGTCTGCATTCCCACCAGCAGTGCAGGAGGGTACCGGATTCTCCACACCCTCGTCAGCACTTATTCTGTGTTGTTTTGATAATGAGCGCCATTGTGACAGGTATGAGGTGGTAACTCATGGATTTAATTTGTATTTCTCTGATTAGTGATGTTGAACATTTTTTCATCTGCCTATTGGCTATCTGTATGTCCTCTTTGGAGAAGTGTCTATTCATTTTTTAATTGCATTGTTTACCTATCTGGTGTTGAGTTTTAGTTCTTTATAAATTTTGGCTATTAACCTTATCAGACGTATTGGCAAATATGTTCTCCCATTGTGTGGGTTGTCTTTTTATTCTGTTTATGATGTCTTTTCCTGTGGAAAAGCTTTTTAGTTTAATATAGTACCATTTGTTCATCCTGTCCTTTATTTCACTCGCCCATGGAGATAAATCAGCAAAAATATTGCTACGAGCCAACAACACATAGTGGAGAAAAGAAAGCCTCTTCAACAAATGGTGCTGGGAAAACTGGAAAGCCACATGCAAAAGAATGAAACTCAGGTATAGTTTGTCCCCTTGTAATTAATTAATTACTAAAATTAATTCAAAATGGATCAAAGACCTAAATATAAGACTTGAAACAATAAATTACATAGAAGAAAATGTAGGTACTAAACTCATTGACCTTGGTTATAAAGAGCACTTTATAAATTTGACTCCAAAGGCAAGGGAAGTGAAGGCAAAGATAAATGAATGAGAGCACATCAGACTAAGAAGCTTTTGCACAGCAAGAGAAACTGACAAGGAAACAAACAGACAGCCAACTAAAGGGGAGATGATATTTTCAAACAACAGCTCAGATAAGGGCCTAATATCCAAAATATACAAAGAACTCATAAAAACAACAAACAATCAAACAATCCAATAAAAAAATGGGAAGAGGACATAAACAGACACTTCTCCTAGGAAGAAATACAAATGGCCAACAGATATATGAAAAGATGCTCATCTTTATTAGTTGTTAGAGAAATGCAAATCAAAACTAAATGAGATACCACCTCACACCTGTTAGATTAGCTATTATTAACAAGACAGGTAATAACAAGTGTTGGAGAGGCTGTGGAGAAAAAGGAACCCTCATCCACTGTTGGTGGGAATGTAAAGTAGTACAACCATTATGGAAGAAAGTATGGTGGTACCTCAAAAAACTAAAATAGAACTACCATATGACCCAGCAATCCCACTACTGGGTATATACCCCCAAAACTCAAATACACTGGTACGTAAAGACACATGCAGCCCCATGTTCATTGCAGCATTGTTCACAGTGGCCAAGACATGGAAACAACCAAAAAGTCGTCCAATAGAAGATTGGATAAAAAAGATGTGGTACATATATACTATGGAATACTACTCAGCCATAAGAAATGATGACATTGGATCATTTACAACAACATGGATGGAACTTGATAACATTATACTGAGTAAAATAAGTAAATCAGAAAAAACTAAGAACTGTATGATTCCAAACATAGGTGGGACATAAAAATGAGACTAAGAGACATGGACAAGAGTGTGTTGGTTACAGAGGGGGGGAAGGAGAGAGAGGGAGTGGGGGGAGGGGAGGGGCACAAAGAAAACCAGATAGAAGGTGACGGAAGACAATTTGACTTTGGGTGATGGGTATGCAAACATAATTAAATGTCAAAATAAACGAGACGTTTTCTCTAAACATATATACCCTGATTTATTAATGTCACCCCATTAAAACTAATAAAAAATATATATTGCTATGAGAGATATTAGAGTTTACTGCCTGTTTTCTTCCAAGATGTTTATGGTTTCACGACTTACATTTAAGTCTTTTATCCATTTTGAGTTTATTTTTGTGAATGGTGTCCAAGTCTAGTTTTATCTTTTGCATGTACCTATCCAATTTTCCCAACACCATTTATTAAAGAGACTATCTTTACTCCATTGTATGTTCTTAACTCCTTAGTCAAATATCAATTGACCATAAAGGCATGGGTTTATTTCTGGGTTCTCAGTTCTGTTCTATTGATCTGTATGCCTGTTCTTCTACCAGTACCAAGCTGCTCTGATTACAGTGGTCATGTAGTATATAAATTGATATCAGGAAGTGTCAGGAACTTGATACCTCTCACTTTATTCTTCCTTTTCAAGATTGCTAAGGCTATTCGTGTTCTTTTTTGGTTCCATATAAATTTTTGGAATATGTGTTCTATATCTTTGAAGTATGCCATTGGTATTTTAATAGGAATTGCATTGAATTTATAGATTGCTTTGGGTAATATAGACACTTTAATGATGTTTAGTATTCCTATCCATGAACACGGTATATGCTTCCACTTGTTTGTATCTTTCTTGACTTCTTATTTCAATGTCTTATAATTTTCTGAGTACAAGTCTTTTACTTTCTTGGTTAAATTTACTCCTAGGTACTTTATTTTTTTTGTTGTAATAGTGAAGGGAATTGTTTCCTTAATTTTTCTTTCAGACAGTTTATTTGGTGGTGTATGAAAATGCCATTGATTTCTGAATATTAATTTTATATCCGGCCAACTTGCTGAATTCATTTATCAGGTCTAGTAGTTTTTTGACTGAGACGTTAGGGTTTTCTGTGTACAGTATCATGTCATCTGCAAATAATGATCATTTTACTTCTTCTTTTCCCATTTGAATGCCTTTTATTTCTTCTTCTTGTCTGATTGCTGTGGCTAGGACTTCCAAAACTATGTTGAATAAGAGTGGTGAAAGGGGGCACCCCTGCCTTGTTCCTGACCTTAAGGAGATTGCTTTTAATTTTTGCCCATTGATTATGATGTTGGCTGTGGGTTTGTCATAGAATACCTTTATTATGTTGAGGTATGTTCCCTGTATTCCTAATTTGCTCAGAGTTTTGATCATAAATAAATGCCGGATTTTTTTTTTCTGAAGCTGGAAATGGGGAGAGACAGTCAGACAGACTCCCGCATGCGCCCGACCAGGATCCACCCGGCACGCCCACCAGGGGCGATGCTCTGCCCACCAGAGGGCGATGCTCTGCCTCTCCGGGGCGTCGCTCTGCCGTGACCAGAGCCACTCTAGCGCCTGGGGCAGAGGCCAAGGAGCCATCCCCAGCACCCGGGCCATCTTTGCTCCAATGGAGCCTTGGCTGCGGGAGGGGAAGAGAGAGACAGAGAGGAAGGAGGGGGGGTGGAGAAGCAAATGGGCGCTTCTCCTATGTGCCCTGGCCGGGAATCGAACCCGGGTCCCCCGTACGCCAGACTGACGCTCTACCACTGAGCCAACCGGCCAGGGCCAATAAATGCTGGATTTTATCAAATGCTTTTTCTGCATCTATTAATATTATCATGTGATTTTTATCCTTCCTTTTGTTTATGTGATGAATCACATTCATTGATTTGCAAATATTGTACCAGCCTTGCCTACCCAGAATAAATCCCACTTGATCATGGTGTATAATTTTTTTCATATGTTGCTGGAATCAGTTTGCTAATATTTTGTTGAGGATTTTAGCATCTATATTCATCAGGGATATTGGCCTATAATTTTCTTTCTTTGTGTTGTCTTTGCCTGGTTTTAAAATCAGAATAATGGTCGCCTCATAAAAGGAGCTTGGGAGTCTTCCTTCCTCTTGAATTTTTTGAAATACCTTGAGAAGAATAGAAATTAGTTCTTCTTTGAATATTCTATAGAATTCACTTGTGAAGCCATCAGGCCCCGGACTTTTGTTTGTTCAAAGTTTTTGATAACTGTATTGATCTTATTTGTTGTAATCAGTCTGTTTAGGTTTAGGTTTTCTGATTCTTCCAGATTGATTTTTAAAAGATTATATGTTTCAAGAAATTTGTCCATTTCATCTAGGTTGTCTAATTTTTTGGTATACAGTTCTTCATAGTATTTTCTTAAAATCCTTTGTATTACTGTTCTGTCAGTTGTTATTTCTCCACTCTTATTTCAAATTTTATTTATTTGAGTCCTCTCTCTTTTTTTCTTGGTGAGTCTGGCTAAAGGTTCATCGATCTTGTTTACCTTTTCAAAGAACCAGCTCCTGGTTTCATTGATCCTCTGTATTGTTTCTTTAGCCTCTATGTCATTTATTTCTGCTCTGACCTTTATTATTTTCTTTCTTCTACTACCTCTGGGCTTTACTTGCTGTTCTTTTTCTAGTTCTTTTAGTTGTAGGGTTAAGTTGTTTATTTAAGCTTTTCTAGCTTCTTAAGGTATGTCTGTAATGTTATGAACTTTCCTCTCAGTACTGCTTTTGCTGTGTCCCATAAATTTTGAGTTGTTGTATGCTCATTATCATTCGTTTCTAGAAATCTTTTATTTCTTCTTTGATCTTATTGTTAACTCATTCATTATTTAATAACATGCTATTTAGTTTCCAAGTGTTTGAGTATTTTTCAGTTTTTCTGTTGTGGTTGATTTTTAGTTTCATGCCATTGTGATCAGAGAAAATGCTTGATATGATTTCAATCTTCTTAAATTTGTTGAGACTGTTTTTGTGCCCCAACATGTGGTCTATCCTACAGAATGTACCATGAGCACTTGAAAAGAATGTATATTCTGCTACTTTGGGGTGAAAGGTTCTGAAGATATCAATTAAATCTAGTTGATCTAGTGCAGAGGTCCCCAAACTTTTTACACAGGGGCCAGTTCACTGTCCCTCAGACCATTGGAGGGTCGGACTATAAAAAAAACTATGAACAAATCCCTATGCACACTGCACATATCTTATTTTAAAGTAAAAAAACAAAACGAGAACAAATAAAATATTTAAAATAAAGAACAAGTAAATTTAAATCAACAAACTGACCAGTATTTCAATGGGAACTATGCTCATTTCACTGACCACCAATGAAAGAAGTGCCCCTTCCAGAAGTGTGGCGGGGGCCAGATATATGGCTTCAGGGGGCCGCATGCAACCTGCGGGCTGTAGTTTGGGGACCCCTGATCTAGTGTGTCACTTAAGGCCCCTGTTTCTTTGTTAATTTTTTGTCTGGAAGATCTATCCATTGATGTTAGTGGGGCATTAAAATCCCCTACTATGGCCCTGGCCGGTTGGCTCAGTGGTAGAGCATCAGCCCAGTGTATGGAAGTCCCAGGTTCAATTCCCGGCCAGGGCACACAGGAGCAGTGTGCTTTTTCCCCCTTTCTCCTCTCTGTCCTCTCTCTCCCTTCCCCTGCCACAGCCAAGGCTCCATTGTAGCAAAGTTGGCCCCGGGCACTGAGGATTGCTCTATGGCCTCTGCCTCAAGCACTAGAATGGCTTTGGTTGCAATGAAGCAACAGCCAGAAGGGCAGAGCATCGCCTCCTAGTGGGCTTGCTTGATGGATCCCGGTTGGGTGCATGCAGGAGTCTTTCTGACTGCCTCCCTGCTTCTAATATCAGAAAAATACAAAAAATAATAATAATAATTTAAAAATATATCCCCTACTATTATAGTATTGCTGTCGTCTTGCCCTTTATGTCCATCAGAATCTGTTTTATATATTTAGGTACTCCTATATTAGGTGCATAAGTATTTACAATGGTTATATCCTTTTTATGGATTGCTCTCTTTATCATTATGTAGTGACCTTCTTTATCTCTTACTATAGCTTTGTTTTTAAGGCTATTTTATCAGATATAAGTATTGCTACCCACGCTTTTTTTTTTTTTTTTTTTTTTTTTTCCTGAAGCTGGAAACGGGGAGAGACAGTCAGACAGACTCCTGCATGCGCCCAACCGGGATCCACCCAGCACGCCCACCAGGGGCAATGCTCTGCCCACCAGAGGGCGATGCTCTGCCCCTCTGGGGCGTTGCTTTGCTGCGACCAGAGCCACTCTAGCGCCTGGGGCAGAGGCCAAGGAGCCATCCCCAGCACCCGGGCCATCTTTGCTCCAATGGAGCCTTGGCTGCGGGAGGGGAAGAGAGAGACAGAGAGGAAGGAGGGGGTGGGGGTGGAGAAGCAAATGGGCGCTTCTCCTATGTGCCCTGGCCAGGAATCGAACCCGGGTTCCCCGCACGCCAGGCCAATGCTCTACCGCTGAGCCAACCGGCCAGGGCTACCCAAGCTTTTTTTTCATTTCCATTTGTGTAAAATACTTTTCTCTTTTTTTTGTATTTTTCTGAAGCTGGAAACGGGGAGAGACAGTCAGACAGACTCCCGTGTGCGCCCGACCGGATCCACCCGGCACGCCCACCAGGGGGCGACGCTCTGCCCACCAGGGGGCAATACTCTGCCCCTCCGGGGCATCGCTCTGTTGCAACCAGAGCCACTCTAGCGCCTGGGGCAGAGGCCAAGGAGCCATCCCCAGCGCCCCGGCCATCTTTGCTCGAATGGAGCCTCAGCTGCGGGAGGGGAAGAGAAAGACAGAGAGGAAGGAGGGGGGAGGGGGGAGAAGCAGATGGGTGCTTCTCCTGTGTGCCCTGGCCGGGAATCGAACCCAGGACTTCTGCAAGCCAGGGCGACGCTCTACCACTGAGCCAACCGGCCAGGGCATAAAATACATTTTTCTATCCCTTCACTTTTAATCTATGTGTATCTTTTGTTCTGAGGTGGGTCTCTTGTAGACAGTATATGTACGAGCCCTGTTTTCTTATCCATGCAACTACTCTATGTCTTTTGATTGGAGCATTTAATTTATTTACATTTAAGGTTATTCTTGACATGTACTTATTTGTTGCCATTTTATTCTTTAAATCTACATTCCTCTTTTCTCGATTTATTCTTCTCCTTTGCTCTTTTTACAGCAGTCCTTTAACATTTCTTACAGCACTGGTTTGGTTGTAATGTATTCCTTGAGTCTTTTTTTGTCTGGGAAACTTTTTATTTCTCCAATTTTAAATGATAGCATTGCTGGGTAAAGTAGTCTTGGTTGTAGGTTCTTGTTTTGCATCACTTTGAATATTTCTTGCCAATCCCTTCTAGCTTCAAGTGTTTCTGTTAAAAAGTTGAATGTCAGCCCTGGCTGGTTGGCTCAGCTTTAGAGCATCAGCCTGGCATGTGTGGTTCCCAGGTTCGATTCTCGGCCAGGGCAAACAAGAGAAGCGCCCATGTGCTTCTCCACCCTTCCCCCTCTCCTTTCTATCACTCTCTTCCCCTCCTGCAGCCAAGGCTCCATAGGAGCAAAGTTGGCCCAGGCACTGAGGATGGCTCCATGTCCTCTGCGTTTGGTGCTAGAATGGCCCCAATTGCAGTGGAGCAACGCTCAAGAGGGGCCAAGCATCACCCCCGGGGTGGACATGCTGGTTGGATCCCAGTTGGGCACATGTGAGAGTCTGTCTGTCTGCCTCCCCCTTGCTTCTCACTTCGGAAAAATACAAAAAAAAAAAAAAAGTTGGATGTCATCCTTATGGAGGCTCCTCTGTAAATAATTAACTGCTTTTCTCTTGCAGCTTTTAGTATTCTTTCTTTGTCTCTTAACTTTGGCATTTTAATTATGATGTGTCTTGGTGTAGGCCTCTTTGGGTTCCTTTTTAATGGGACTCTTTGTGCTTCTTGAACTTGTGTGACTTTTTCCTTCATTAATTTAGGGAAATTTTCAGCTATGATTTTTTTCAAACAGGTTCTCTATCCCTTGTTTGTTCTCTTCTCCTTCAGGAAATCCTATGATGCAGATGTTGTTTCACTTCATGTTGTCACAGCAGTCCTGTAGAGTTTCCTCAGTTTTTATGAGCCTCTTTTTGTTTTGCTGTTCTACTTCTGTGCTTATGTTTATCTTGTTTTCTAAATCGCTGATTTGATCCTCTGCTTCACCCAGCCTGCTACTGATTCCTTCTAGTGCCACCTTCATTTCTGATATTGTATTTGTCAGTTCTGACTGGTTCTTTTCTATGATTTTAATGTCCTTTTTGATGCTTGCTATCTCTTTATTTAGGTATTCATTATGACCATCCATTGTTGCTCTAAGATCCTTGAGCATCCTTAAAATCATTATTTTAAACTCTGCATCTGGTAGTTTGGTTACTTCTATTTCATTTAGTTATTTTTCTGGGGATTTCTCTTGTTGATTCATTTGGGTCACATTTCTCTGTCTGCCCATTTTGTCTGTGTACTAGGTAGTGCTGTCTGACTTTGAACTTTTTGTAGTTTCTTTATGAAGAAGATGGGCTCAGTGGTACTGACCTTCAGGCCGCCTGTTTTCCTTGTTCCAGGAATGCTTTTTGAGGGTACTATTTTTCTTCCTGTTGTCTTTGAGTATTGAATGCAGTTGGACCTTTTGTGGGTATGGTTATTCCTTTAGGCTGGCTAGCTCTAAGAATCAACCTTGATCATGTGTATAACACACTGTGCAATGTCCATTTTGTTGGGCATATTTATTCTCCTCAGTGTCTGGTACCTGCTAGACTCCTCCTTTAAGGAGCTAGTTTGTGTAGCTAGCTGAGTCTAAGATTGGTGCTGTCTGCCACCCACTACCAGTTGTGTTGGTTCTAGAGCTTCTTAGGTTGGTGTCAGCTGTTGTCTGTAACCCACTGCTCTTTTTGCTGTTTGTGTCTTCATTTTCTGTGCCTGGGTAGTGTGGGAGGGGACAACCTTTGTATAAGGATTAGCTTCTTCCTGCTTATAGGTGACAGCAGCTCCGTAAAAGCCCCAAGCTTTGTAAGATTTGCCTCCATTTTTCAGCTGCTTCACCTCCTCTTGCCTGGTCTTCCCACAGAGTCTTCTGTAGAAAGACTATATATAGTGTGGGCCCAGACTGACCTCACCCAACTAACCCTTCTTCAGGTTGCAAGCTTGTTTTGTTAGGGAAGCTGAGGTTGGGAATCCAACGTTAGTGGGACCCCCTATTTCAGGGGTCTCTTGGTCAGTAGTTTAGTACAGGGAACATGGCTTCTACTTCAGAGCCTAATCCCTCAGACACTGATGGATACTCAAATTTTATTTCTCCCCAACAAGGTGATCAGCAGGTTCAGGTCAAAGTGGGGCTGACAGTCCCCTCTGCAAAAGTTCTTACAGCTGATGAGACCCTGGTCTCAGGGAGGAAGACTGAGAAAATCCTCTCCTGGGGCTGACTATGCCCCCACAGAAAGTGGCTAAGCCCCTCGACCAGATCCAACACTAGGCTCACAGGGACCTACACTTTAAATGTCCATGTTTCAAGCCTCTCTCTCTTCCCCCAGTGGAATCTAGCCCAGTATGGCAGGATATCCAGCACCTGGGCTGGCTGACTGTGAAACTCCACCCTATTCAATGCACATGAGCCGCTGTGCTGGTGCTGATTACAGAGAATGAAATTTGCCTCAGCTGGGCCAGATGTGGAGTCCTTCCTTTGGATACCATGCTAGCAAGGGTTGTTAGGTCGTGAACCGATGCTCTCCATAGCTGGCCACTGGATGTGCCAGCCCTGGTACTCTCTGGCAGGAACCCAGCACAGACCAGTGGGAGACACCACCCATTAGTGGACCTCAGCAACTTCTTGGAGTTACAAGCAATCCAGAGTTTGTGGCTGCCTCTGCTGGGACCAGGTGCACATAGAAATACCAAGCTGGACACCTAGGCTGGGTTTTACCACAGTAGTCCTGGAAGAAAGTTCCCTGAGTCCTGCCTCCTACAGTCTCTGTTTGCTTGCTGGCTGCTTGTTGGGCTCCACCACTGAAAAAACCTCTGCTAGAGTCTAGAGCCTGCAGCAGTTTGGGGATTAGGAAGGGTGGTGGGTGTGGCTCCACCCCTGTCCCCAAGTGTCAGTCTGTCCAAACTTTTTCCACAGACCTCAGTAGGGTGTGGCACCAGGAGTCCGGTGAGTATGGCCTCTGAGACCCAGAAGTGTGGTCTGCCCACACTCTGGACAGTTTCCACTGAGTCTCCCGTGAGGTGGAATTAACAGTCTTAGACTCTGGAGCATGGGGGCAGGGGGAAGCTCTGACCTCAACACCAGAAAACTGCGTCACTGACTGCTTCTGCCTCCTGGCTTCTCAGTACAACCCAGTCGCCATGACTGGAGCAGGAAATACTCCCAAGGGTGGAGCAGTTGCTTCCCCGTAGGCTGGTGCCACTCAGTGGGCACTGCTCCACCCAAGAAAAATGGTGACTGCAGTACTGGAGAATGACTCAGCAGAGGGGTTCCGGTGGCCATCTCCCACAGTGTCTCTACCTGGGCCTCCAACATTACACTCTCCTCATGCAACTAACTCTAGTTCTCTCAGCTCTCCCCCGCTGGAGCCCCAGTAAGTGGCTGAGCATGAGATTTTCTGCAGGGGCCCTTTAAGACAGAGTTGGCATCTCCGAGAGCTCAGTCTCTTTCTTACAGACAGAAACCCTGCCCTTTTCACCACCAAATATCTGGGTGCCTCTTCTAGGCTCTGGGGCTCTAGGCTAGGGCTCTGGGCCACACTTCTCAGGGAGACCCTCCCCGCAGTGAGAGTCCCTCCTGACCTTAAAGTCCACTCACTCCTGAGAGTGGGGCAGCCCTTTCCGCGTCTCCACCCTTCCTACCAGTCTTGGTGTGGCTTCTTCTATCTAGAGCCTAATGCTCTTAAGGAGAATAATGTTTCCCTGTAAACAAGAGTTGACCCTATCTAACAAAGCACTCACTACATACCAGATACCATCTAGGAACAAATATTAATTTATTTAATCCTCCTAACAACACTCTAAGGTAGATTCTATTATTTTTCTCACTTTGCAGATGAGGAAACAGAGACAGATGGATGTAAAAGTATCCTGCCAGGCACATCAGCAGCAGAGCTGGACTTTGGAGCCAGACAGCCTGGTCCTAGAGTCTATTCTCTAAACCCCTGCTCTATGAGTACCCTGGAGCTCTATTAATCGAATATGTAAACATTGGCCCTGGCCAGTTGGCTCAGTGGTAGAGCCTTGGCCCATGTGTGGATGTCCCAGGTTTGATTCTCAGTCAGGGGATACAGGAGGAGCAACCATCTGCTTCTCCACCTCTCCCCCTCTTGCTTCTCTCTCTCTCCCCTCTCCTCCCGCACGCATGGCTCGATTGGCTCGAGCAAGTTGGCCTGAGGATGACTCCATGGCCTCCACCTCAGGCACTAAAAAAAATGGTTCCCCGTTGCAATGGAGCAACAGCCCTAGATGGGCAGAGCATCACCCCCTACTGGACTTGCTGGGTGGATCCTAGTCTGGGCACTTGTGGGAATCTGTCTCGGCCTCCCTTCCTCTCACTAAAATAATAATAGTAATAATAATAATAATAATAATAAAATATGTAAAGGTTACATCCAATGTTTTACTCAGGTTGTTTTGTTTTTTGTTTTGGGGGTTTTGTGTTGTTGTTGTTGTTTTGAGAGAGAGAGAGGAAGGGAGAGAAAAAGAAAGAGAGAAGCATCAACTCATTATTCCACTTAATTGTGCCATTAATTGCTTCTCATATGTGCCCTGATCAGGGATCCAACCAGGGACCTTGGTCGAGCCAGCCACCCTGAGATGGAACCCATGACCTCAGCTCTCCTGGATGATGTTCTATCCACTGCACCACCAGGCAGGGCTCAGTTAGTTTTTAAGTATTTCTTAAGCACTTACTGTAATTGTCATGGCTATGCTGAGTGCTATTTATCAAAGACAGAGACATCAAGGTAGGAGAACGTTTACGCATGTGACAGTTAAATAATTAGCATAGAGCACTGGGGCCAAAACAAACTTGATCTTTACATAAGTTTGGTAAGATATGTTTATTAGTACTGATGTACAATATTTTTTCCTTTATAAATTGTCTTTCTCAGTTTGTAATCCTCCTGAAGCTCCCTTTGTGAGTTTGTGTGTTTCATGCATTAAAATTTATTTTGTATTGTTTCAAGAACTAACATTACTTTATCAAGAGGGCAGGAGACTGTAGATTAGATCAGAAAAGCTGGATTTATTCCATCAAAACAAAATTTCTCTTACATATCCAGAGAATAGGGTGTTCCTTAGAATTACATTCTCTACCTGAACAGGGTCCTCTTTAAGCACCAGTGTTATTCTGTTCTAGGTACCTTCTTGGTGATAGTTTTTAACATGGTAAATAACCCCACTTTTGAAAACCATGTACTGAAACAATACAGTGGAGGGAATGATTTTCATTATCAATTTGGGCCAATGAAGTGTGGAAAGCTCTTTAAGTGACCTCAGACTGTCAAGTTTTTATAGTTCTTTAATCTAGTTTATAATTCATTTTATTCCCTCTAATATCATCTGTCCCCTTTGCCGTTATCAGAATGTCCCTGCTATTTTTAACCGAGTGGGTCTCCAAACCTCCACCCAATGACTTAGCATTGGACATGAGATGCTTTTAAGTCGTACACACAGACACAGAATTTAATAACATTGAAACACATAGAGAGAAAGTTGTGTGCTATTCAATTCTTTTTAAGCCTTTCAGTTTATATCTTTGACACCTCTCTAATGATTAATTTTCCTTTTCAACAAAGAGCGGTGCTATGGCTCAGAGTCTTTGGCAGATAACAGTATCTAGCTAGAGTCTAATGTGTTTTCTTTTATTGTATTTATTTGTATGGTAATTGATTCTGTTTTTATGGGTATACAAGAGATAAATTCTTTTTGATATAAATGTCAGTTTATTACAATGCACGAATTAAACTATGCCTTACTATTTTGTTTTATAACTTAGTAATTTTATTTTAACCATCTTAACCATTCTTTAATGTACAGGTCAGTGTTACTAAGTACATACGCATTTTTGGGCAACCATCACCTATCTCCAGATAATAATAATCGTTAATGATGAAGGGGGTATTATACAACTAAATAGCCAAATACAGTTGACTCTTAAACAACACAACTATTGGGGTGCTGAACCTCCAAACACACACAGTTGAAAAATTCATGTATAACTTTTGACTCCCCCCAAAAATTAACTACTAATAGTCTGCTATTAACCAGAAGCCTTACCAGTAGCATAAATAGTCGATTAACACATATTCTGTATATTTTAGGCATTACATACTGTTTTCATACAATAAAGTAAGCCAGAGAAAAGAAAACATCAGAAATAAAAAATACATTGACAAAATTTATTGAAAAAAATCTGCCCATAAGTGGATTTCAAATCTGCGTTGTTCAAGGGTCAACTGTAATATTACTAACTGCTGAGCATCTGGTGAAAATATAGAATAATTTAAATATTTTCAAATATTCTATATTTAATAACAACTTAAGTGCTTCTTTGAATTCATGATATGTTTCTCATGTGTCAGCCACTGTACTACCCCACTCTCTGGGAAAGTGACAAGATCTCAGAGAACAGGCAGGACATCAGGCTGCCTAAAGTGCTCTGAACTCTAACCCAGGGCTCCAGGAGAGGGAGAGGGGACTGTTCCCAACCCTCAGTTCTTTTTTTATCTTTTTTTTTTTTTTTGAGATAGAGAGGGTGGTAGAGAGAGAGATACAGGAAGGGAAAGAGATGAGAAGCATCAACTCATAATTGAGACACTTTAATTGTTCATTGATTGCTTTTTCATATGTGCATTGATGGGGTTGGGGGACTCCAGCCAAGCCAGTAACCCCTTGGTCAAGCCAGCGACCTTAGGCTTCAAGCCAGTGACCTTTGGGGTCAAGCCAGTGACCATAGATAGGGTCAATCCGGCGACCCCGTGCTCAAGCCGGATGAACCCATGCTCAAGCCAGTGACCTCGGGGTTCAAATCTGGGTCCTCTATCCAAGGAGTCACTTCATTGACCCCTTACTCAAGCCAGTGACCATGGGGTCATGATCCCATGCTCAAGCTGGCAACCTGGTGGTTTCCAACCTAGGACCTCATCATCCCAGGTCCACGCTCTATCCACAAACCACCACCGGTCAGGCCCAACCCTTAGTTCTTGATTCCTGGGGTTTCCTTGTAAGCAATGCTACCAGAGTAGACTGGCTGAGACACTGTAGGACCTAACAGCAACTCCAACTAGCCAGAGAGAGAAGCCAGGCGAACAGGAGCCAGAAGCACTCCCCAAACCACAGGCTCATTCTCTGTGGTGCAGTCCTCTCCTAAATTGTTATCCAGACCTCAAGATGGAGCTGATTATACCCAGCGTAGCTCCACTTCTCATTACTTTTTACCTTATTTGAAACATGGGTTTTGTTTGTTTTTTTTTCATTGTACTGTCATTAACCAGAGGAACCTAAAGGCAGGCCTCAAGCGAGAGCCGTCTGAAGTGAGAATGGCCTTTCATTCTACGCGATTGTATTCTCTCTGAGTTCTTGACCACTTTCACTTTTATAGCCAAAAGATAACAATTGTACAGCGCTACCTATGTGTTCTTTCCCTGTTGTGTCTCTCTTTTTGAAGGCCTAGATAACCTGTCTGATTTTTCCTAAATTTTATGACCCTTTTTTTTTATTCCCACTAACTAACTTGATGGCTTTTCCTCCTTTCTGTAATAATTTCACCTCAATTCCCCTTATGAATAGTAATTCCCACTTAACATAATGTCCTAGGAAAATGGCAGGCATAGAAAGAGGAACGAGGTAGGTTCCTTGTCCTTAAGGGACTCTTAGTGGAACAGCAGAGTGAAGCATAGAAATAATGAACCGTGACACAGTCCAGTAAGGGAAGTAGCGGCACGCACAGCACAGAGGAGTGACTGACTCAGGCCGGGGGGAGCGAGGCAGGAAGCAGCGTGCAGCTCCAGGACTCCAGCAGCTCGGGCCTGACGAAGCGGACATGCAAGAAGGACAGAGCAAAGGCTGAGACATAGGCAGGGGCCAGACGATGAGCCTCTTTTGTAACATGCTATAGCATTTCCACAGTCTCCAATAAGTCCATTAAATATTGAAATTCTCTTTAAAACTTTGTAGGATTCGTATAGAGTTCTAAAAAATAAGTTTATGTTCATTCCTAGTCTTAACAGTTTATTCTGTTTAATAGTTTTCCAGTACCTTTATTTGGAAATCAGCGTTGGCAGTTAAAATACTGAAAAATGGTAGAACTCTACCTAACCAGGTGATGGCATAGTAGATGGAGCATTGGCCTGGGACACTGGACTCAGGTTCGAACCCTGAGGTCACCAGCTTGAGCGTGGGCTCATAGGGCTTGAGCATGGGCTCACCAGCTTGAGCACAGGGTCGCCAACTTGACCCTATCTATGGTCACTGGGTCAGTGGTTTGAGCCCAAAGGTCACTGACTTGAGCAAGAGGTCACTGGCTTGGCTGGACAAACCTCTCCCCCAAGCAAGGCACATACAAAAAAGCAATCAATGAACAACTAAAGTGCCACAACTATGAGTTGATGCTTCTCATCTCTCTCCCTACCTGTCTGTCTGTCTCTGTCTGTCCCTCTCTATATCTCTCTATCTATCTATCCCTCTCACTAAAAAAAAAAAAAAAAAAAAAAAAAAAAATTAAAAAGAAAACAATCCAATGACTCGCAGAGTAATTGCCACACACTGGGCAGAACTGGGTTGTTCTACAATGAAACTCAGCTGTGCCTTCAAAGTCCAGGATCATTCTCTGTTTTTTTTTTTCATTCCTATTCATAATGATGAAGAAAATAGATTATAAATATCAATAGATTACTTTCAATCCAAAAGAGGATAAAAATTTGAGGAGATAGATTAGTCTTGTTATATATAACTTTTCCACTGAGTGCTATACTTTTGTTGGAGAAGTTAGCAGGAATACCCATAGATGGCTGATTTCAGTTCTGTCACGTGGACATGGGTGTGCAAGGAGGAGGGGATTTCCTCTGACCCTTCTCCCCTGTCTGCTTCCTAACCTCTTTCCTGTACTCAGGCTGTTAGCAGCAGCTCTGTGCTGGACGTCACTGTCCACACTGACAGAGGGCCAACAGCCAGCACTGCCCATACCGAGAATTAATTTCATATGTTTTGTTACTCAAAAGATATTCAAACTGCAGGCCTTTTTCTAGATATTAATTCTCGATTGTTTTCCAGAAAATAAGAAATTACAGAAAGCTATTTTTTAAATTAATACTGCTGGAACGCTAGGAACATTTTCCCAAGTAACACACTCTATTTCTTTTACTAAAAACTGTACTGATTGTACTATTGTATAGTTTCTAAAGATTTACTTTGCTTCAAGGGGATGGTTGAGTTGCATATCAAGTATACCGGTACATTTAAATTTCCTATACACTTAGAATTCCTACTTATTAAAAAGAACTTCTGAATACCATTACGTTTTCAATTTAACATTTTTTTACATTTATATAAGTGCCATAAGACATCATATTTTTGTCCCTGGCCAGGTAGCTCAATCAGTTGGAGTACTGTCCTGATGCTCCAAGGTTGCAGGTTTGATCTCAGTCAGGGCATATATAAGAGTCAACGAGCCCTGGCCAATTGGCTCAGTGGTAGAGCGTCGGCCTAGCGTGCAGGAGTCCCGGGTTCGATTCCCGGCCAGGGCACACAGGAGAAGCGCCTGTCTGCTTCTCCACCCCTACCCCCCTCCTTCCTCTCTGTCTGTCTCTTCCCCTCCCGCAGCCAAGGCTCCATTGGAGCAAAGTTGGCCAGGGCGCTGAGGGTGGCTCTGTGGCCTCTGCCTCAGGCACTAGAATGGCTCTGATTGTGCCAGAGCAATGCCCCAGATGGGCAGAGCATCGCCCTCTGGTGGGCATGCCAGGTGGATCCCGGTCGGGCACATGTGGGAGTCTGTCTGAATGCCTCTCCATTTCCAACTTCAGAAAAATACAAAAAAAATAGTAATAATAATTAATTAAATAAATAAAATAGTAAACCAATGAAGGCAGCAACAAATTGATGGAACAACAAATTAATGTTTCTCTCTTTTCCCTTCTTCTCTCTCTAAAAGTCAATAAATTAAATGAAATCTTATTTTTAGCTTTCCTGAAAAACTTAAAATGTGGTTTAGAAGTGTAGTTGGAAATGATAATTCTTACTTAGCAAATACCATTTCTCCCATTTTTAATTTTTAGATTTGTATAAATTTTTAAGAAATTATACATCTCATCTTGTTCAGAATCATAAAAGCAATTGGCTCTTCAACTTAATATTGTTTCTCTTATGTATGTCTTCACTATTAATGGAAGTATTGTCAAGTGAAATCCTAAGAAATAAAGCTGCCTTAATTGAAAAAAAGTAAACATATAAGGTATTACCATATTTTTCGCTCCATAAGACACACTTTTTTTCCCCAAAAGTGAAGGGGGAAATGCCTGTGCGTCTTATGGAGTGAATGTTCTTTTTTTTTTTTAGCTGCTGCAGGTTCCCAACAACTAGAAGAGTATTTGAATTATTAAAGTCACTTCTCATTTGTTAATAACAGTGCTAATGGTGTTGATACTGCTGTTGAGTTTACATTGTTTAAATATTATTGTGGTGTATTTTATTAAATATTTTAACACACCATTTGGTTCAGAATATTTTTTTTCTTATTTTCCTCCTTTAAATCCTAGGTATGTCCTATGGAGCAAAAAACACGGTATATTTTTACTTTTTGGGGGGTTGGGTTTTTTTTGTATTTTTCCGAAGCTGGAAACGGGGAGGCATTCAGACAGACTCCCGCATGCGCCCGACCAGGATCCACCCAGCATGCCCACCAGGGGGCGATGCTCTGCCCATCTGGGCGTTGCTCTGCTGCAACCAGAGCCATTCTAGTGCCTGAGGCAGAGGCCATGGAGCCATCCTCAGTGCCCTGGCCAACTTTGCTCCAATGGATCCTTGGCTGCGGGAGGGGAAGAGAGAGACAGAGAGGAAGGAGAGGGGGAGGGGTGGAGAAGCAGATGGGTGCTTCTCCTGTGTGCCCTGGCTGGGAATCGAACCCAGGACGCCAGACCGACGCTCTACCACTGAGCCAACTGGCCAGGGCCTATATTTTTACTTTAAGACGTATTGGTAATATTATATATCTACCAGTTCATAAGGTTACTGGTCTTTTTTGGAAATTAATTTAGAAAATATATAATACATGATAGTATAAATTTATTTGAGATTAAGTCATATAGCTATGTTTCCTACTCATTAGTATTATCACATGTAAGTAGAAATAATATATTATTCAATTTTATGAATGTACAAATTTCTCTTTGTATTTGATATTTCAGCTTCACCAAACCCAGAAGTCATCAAGATAAATTCAATTCCTGATATAGTAACAAAAGTGGAAGATTACTATCTTAAAGGATATATTGTTGGGGCTATTCATCCTGTCATACAACCTGTGCGGCAGCGAAAACACCTACCTGCGAGTTATCTATACAGGGTGGTGCTGTCACGCTTAAAGTTAAGGTAAGCCTGCTGCTCAGAAATAGTCACCTGAAGAAGCTGTTGAGAACGGCAGTTTTCTTTGGCCAAAAGAATGGAAAGTTTGAACAAAGTAATAGAAATAAAGGATAAGTAGGGCTTTGGGTTTAAGACACGTTTTACAGCAGCTGAATTGGACTGGGGACAGAAACTTACGCTTCCTTCCGTAAAACTCCTCATTGATTTTAGCCCCTTGCAGATAGACAGGTGCTACTGAGGGCATCAGTGAACAAAGGGGAAGGGAAACAGACGGGAGCAGCACATGGAAGCTCCTGCCGCACCCTCAGCAGCTGAGCGGGGAGCAGTTAGTGACAAGTCCCACCTCTGGGCCAGCGGAGCTGGCTGGACTGATGAAATCCACTTTCTCTGAGCATTTCTTTGAACTGTCCTATATTATTTTATTAACAGTGGCCACAGAAATCATCCTTGCCTTCTAAAACATTTACTTCAGAAGGCTTGCATGCCAGGTTCTCACAAATTGGATGAACCTCTTACCAGCTTTTTCTGAAAAATAGGATGTAAAAGCCATCTATTTTAGTTCTGTTTTTTTTTTACTTTTAAAAATAGCTACTTTCCCAAACAATACCACAACCATTTTTGCCAACCTAGCTTATACATTTGATAGTTTTCAAATATGTTTCTTCTTCCAATGAAGAATGAAAATAACTAGACCAATTTTCTTTGACTAATACATTACGTTTGTTTTTTGTTGTTGTTGTTTTTTGGGGTTTTTTTGTATTTTTCTGAAGCTGGAAACGGGGAGAGACAGTCAGACAGACTCCCGCATGCGCCTGACTGGGATCCACCCGGCACGCCCACCAGGGGCGATGCTCTGCCCACCAGGGGGCGATGCTCTGCCCCTCCAGGGCATCGCTCCTCCGCAACCAGAGCCACTCCAGCACCTGGGGCAGAGGCCAAGGAGCCATCCCCAGCGCCCGGGCCATCCTCGCTCCAATGGAGCCCCGGCTGCGGGAGGGGAAGAGAGAGACAGAGAGGAAGGAGGGGAGGAGGTGGAGAAGCAAATGGGCGCCTCTCCCATGTGCCCTGGCCGGGAATCAAACCCGGGTCCCCCACACACCAGGCCGACGCTCTACCGCTGAGCCAACCGGCCAGGGCCACGTTTGTTTTTTTTTAAACAACTCTTCATCTATATCAAAACCACTTCAAAGATCAGGGTAAAAACTGTGTTTTCTCTTTATAGTAATGGACTAATACATCACCCACTTTAAGCATGAAAGGGCTAAGCAGAGAAGAGAAAATGAATTAAGAAAAGAGAGGAAACAGGAATATTGAAGAAAAAGAGGTTTTTAAAAAAATGTAGGTGTGCTTGTAAGGGATACTATCTGCTACTGCATTAGGGCCCACTTGTTTGTGTCCCAGAGGCTGGACACAGGCTTCAGCCTTCACTCCGATGTGGGCCTCATCAGACATTTGCTAGTCCAGTCATTCCTAAGCAAGCATGCCATTTGATCACACAGTAGTGACACTTATTTCTTAATTACAGCTTTATAAACCGTGTATACACTATTTTGTTCTCTGTTGGCATTACTTAAAATAGACTCAGTAGTGCCCTGACAAGGCTAAGAATAAGTAAGTGTTAAAGAGCAGGAAAGAAGGAAGAGGAAAAAATACAGGACAGTATTCATCTGCATTAGAATAAGATTTTTGCTTGTGCTTTTGTACAATAATGAGGTATAACAGTGATCTAAAATCGTTTCTTATAACTTTTGTTAAAATAACAGACATGAAAATTTCCTTTCATATTAAATTAGAAATTAATTGAGATTTAAATTAAGAAAATTTAAATTAATACAAGTTTCTGGTATTTTTGCATAAGAAGACAAACATTGGGCTTGAAATAACAACAAAGAAATGATTGCCTCGACCTTACTTGCGAGTTGCTCACTCGTTTTCAAATGAGCATATTAGCTTAAAATTGGCAATTGGCTTCCAACCCTGACTATATTCTCTGTTACAGCCCCAAGCATCCAGCAGCACCCGGTGGACAAAGACGGCCACGACTTGTGATCGAGGAATGTCCTCTAGCTTATGAGAAACAAACAAATGACATTGCAAAAGAACTGATAGAAAAGGTACTAAATGTATACATTTTTTCATGGGGTATTGATAAACATTTGACATTTCTTCATTAATTTCCTTTCTTGCTTTTGAAAAGAACAAGAAAATAATAGGTCATTTGTTCTACCATAATTTAAAACAGATTGAAGCATGTGTACTAAATTGTACAGAGTTAGAAACAGAAACACAGACCTGACTGGTGGTGGCTCAGTGGATAGAGCATCAACCTGGGGCACTGAAGTTCCAGGCTCAAAACCTAAAGTCACCGACTTGAACGCTGGCTCATCTGGCTTGAGTGCAGGCTCACCATCTGGAGCACAGCATCATCGAGATGATCCCAAGGTCGCTGGCTTGAGCAAGGGGTCACTGGCTCAGCTGGAGCCCCTGGTCAAGGCACATATGAGAAAGCAATCAATGAACAACTAAGGTGTCGCAACTACAAGTTGACGCCCCTCATCCTTCCCCCTTTCTGTCTCTTTCTTGCTAAAAAAATAATAATAATAATTAAACAAATAATTAAAAACAGAAATACAGGCCAGTGAAACAAAATGGGAGTCCCAGAAATAATTTTATACACATAGAAGTTTTTAAATAAACCTGATGAAATAAAAGAGGGGAACAATCATTACTTAAGTGCTCCTGGGATAGTGGGCAGTATTTCTGTAGGAGATACATGCCACAGATTTCAATTGAGATAAAGATATATATTTTAAATGAGAGGAGGGGAGATAGTAATAGAGACTCTCACGTGCATCTCAACCAGGATCAACCCAGCAACCCCCTTCTGGGGCTGATGCTCAATAAACTGAGCTATTTTTAGGGCCTAAGGCTGATGTGCTGGGACCAACCGAGCTATCCTCAGCACCTGGGCCAATGCTCGAACCATTTGAGCCACTGACAGTGGGAGGGGAAGAGGGAGAGAAAGAAGAGAGGATGGGGGAGAGAAGCAGATGGTCGCTTAAGAGATCATTTTTAAGCCTGACCAGGCAGTGGCACAGTGGATAGAGCATCAGACTGGGACGCAGACAACTCAGGTTCGAAACCCTGAGGTCACTGGCTTGAGCATGGGCTCATCTGGCTTGAGCGTGGGCTCACCAACTTGAGTGCAGGGTCACTGGCTTGAGCATGGGATCATAGATATGATCCCATGGTGACTGGCTTGAGCCCAAAGGTCACTGGCTTGAAGCCCAAGGTTGCTGGCTTGAGCAAGGGGTTGGTCACTGTGCTGCAGCCCCCCACCCCAGTCAAGGCACATACGAGAAAGCAATCAATGAACAACTAAGGTGCTACAATGGAGAATTGATGCTTCTCATCTCTCTCCTTCCTGTCTGTCTGTCCCTATCTATCCCTCTCTCTGTCTCTCTCTGTCTCTGTCACACAAAAAAATTTTTAAAAAATAATTTTTAAGTATAAAAAATCTGAAAGAAAATGAAAAAGTAGACAAATTCAATTATAAATAGATTGAGGAATTTGAGTTTAGTATATAAATACAACATACACTAGGAAAATGAAGCTTTAAAGAAAGAATCCGGGGGAAATCTGTAACAAAAGTGTCCTATGGTGCCTAACCTGTGGTGGCGCAGTGGATAAAGCATCGACCTGGAAATGCTGAGGTCACCGGTTTGAAACCCTGGGCTTGCCTGGTCAAGGCACATATGGGAGTTGATGCTTCCAGCTCCTCCCCCCTTCTCTCTCTCTGTCTCTCTCTCCTCTCTCTCTCTCTCTCTGTCTCTCGCTCTCCCTCTCTCTCCTCTCTAAAAATGAATAAATAAAATTTAAAAAAAACTAATTTGAAAAAAAAAAAGTGTCCTATGGCAACTTGGTTTCAGACTATATATGAAATGAATACAAATGCATCAAAGTGAGGTTCGGTCTTGAATGAACAGACAGAATCCATAAACAGTGAATGCAAAAGAAAACACAAATAATAAAGAGATATTTGGCAAAAGTTCAATGTAATTGATAATTTTTAATGTAAAAATAAAAACTGAGAATTAATACCTCACCAGCATTAAATGAGAAATTAAATTGAAAGCATTAAATCTAGTGTTGGAAGAGCTTTAAGAAAAATTCACATATTGCAACTGACATTGTAAAAAAAATTAGTACAGTGTGCCTGCATATCAATTTGGTAATAAAAATTATCAATCCCATTTTACTTTGTGACTCAGTAATTTTCTCTCTAGTAATCTGTTCCAAGAAATTAATGAAGAAAGAAAAAAGTCATTTCTATACAAATACATTATAATCAATAGTGAAAAGGGGGCCAAATTCTCAGCAATTGGAAAACTGAGAAGGAAGCAGTGGTATAACAAACAAGACAATGGGATATTTTATGGTTGTTAAACATGAGAACTATATTGACTGTCATAAAACCTAGTTGAAACTTAAATGAAAAACACAATATATATACATATTGATGAAAATCAAGAAAAAATATACACTTATAGGTTTCCTAGACAAACGAGCTTTTATAGTGAAAGTTTTCTTTTTAGTTGCATTAACATATTTGTAAGGTTTTAGCTTTTATTTAAATGAGTACAACTGAAAACCTAAGGCATTTCCTTTCCAGTAAGAAACTGTGGACATTGTAAACAACTCTGTGTGTAAGATTGCCTGTGGTTTGCATATAGCTAGTTATAGCTGCTAATGGTATTTCCCATGTTGGTATAAAGTCACCATTCAATAAGGTTTTTCAGGAACACTCTTTGAGACTAGATTTTTATAAATAAGTTACACATACTGTTTACTACTACTATTCTGGAAAATTTCTATTTTTTTCTGGGAATAAGTCCACAATAAAAAATTTCTTTTGAAAACAAAAATGTAACTACTAATATATTAGTAGATCACCATCAGAGCTCTTGTTTTGCATTTGATTTCCTGGAGATAGTTAAAGATCTATTCAAACAGGAAAGTGCTGTTATTTCAGCAATTGGAGTAATGGGGTTATTTCATAAAGAGAACAGCTTCAGGAAACATAGCACAGGAGATATTTGAACGTTGTCCCGTATGTGAACAAGAGCAATAGATGAATGCCCAGTGTTATTCTTGAACGGCTGCCTGGTATAAAGAGTTGGCTGTTGAACAGCTAGATTTTAAGTCATTTCAATGTTATATCAGTGCTTGCTCTATTTTTAAAATTAGGTATCCAACTGTTTTCCCCTGGATTTTCAAGTAAAAATAACATTGGAAAATATCAATCCTCCAACTTAAAAAGTGGAAAAAACTAAATAATATAGTCTATTTGTTACCAGACTTTGCCAGATAAAGCTTTCCAGTAATAGAAAAAGGCTTCTGCAGAATGCCAGCCAGGTCAAGGATGCTTCCTTACCGCCTCCCTCTCTTCACAGGACGCCTGACATAAAGGACAAGCGATGATTATTTTTAAGGTCTAGTGCATGTTACAATGTCAGTATGTTAACTTATACGAGTAAATAAATGATATTATATCAGCACAGTCCTTTGTCCTAGCTCACACACCCACACTCCATCCTTCTCAGAAGTAGTTTTCACTTCATCAGCAGAAGCAAAATTACAGTCACCACCTTTGATTGGACATTGTTCTCTGGCTTTGCCTCACTTCTTCCTAGCCTTTTTATTCCATTTTCTTTCTGACTATAGGTGTTTACATTTGCAACCTTCATCATGTCCTTCTTCCCCTCCCAGCTAACATTTAAAACATTTAATGCCTGACCTGTGGTGGCACAGTGGATAAAGCATCGACTTGGAATGCTGAGGTTGCCAGTTCAAAACCCCAGGCTTGCCTGTTCAAGGCACATATGGGAGTGATGCTTCCTACTCCTCGTCCTCCTCTCTCTTTCTCTCTCTTTTGTCTCTCTAAATAAGTAAATAACCTTTTAAAAAAACATTTAATGTAAATGCTTAAAACAGCAACCATGTAAAAGACTCCACTCCTTCATTTTAATTTATTTAAAAAGTACTTATAGGGCACCGATAAGTACAAAACATTACAATACAAAGATGAATAAGACACGGTCCTGCCCTCGAAATAATTGCCATTTAACACGATGGGGGTGGGGGGAAGACACCGACACAAAAAGAACAAAGAAATGAAGCAAAAGCAGAGAAAAGGAAAAGTGCTGTGTGTGAAAATAACCACTCTTAATGTCTGAAATTGTTTCAGTGCAATTTCTATGCCATATGCTTCTAAATCCTATTCTTCAACTTCTAGGATTAAATCTAATGTGTTTATCTGGCCAGATAGGCAACAACACATCAAGATACAGAAAGTTTCCTAAGAAATGTATTATGAATTGGGTTTATGCATTATACATACACATTTGTCAAGAATTCATCTTTTACCATTTTTCTTTACCTACATCAAACAATGAATTGCCAAATATTTTTGAGCAACTGTATTTCTTTTTGCTTTTAAATTAACCTCTCTTTTTATTTTACTAAGATGTTCAGTAAGGCCTGACCAGGCAGTGGTGCCGTGGATAGAGCGTAGGACTGGGACACAGAGGTGGCAGGTTTGCAACCCCAAGGTTGCCGGCTTGAGCACGGCTCACCGGCTTGAGTGTGGGTCGCTGGCTTGAGCAGGTGATCATAGACATGACCGCATGGTCGCTGGCTTGAGCCCAAAGTGAGCTGGCTTGAAGCTCAAGGTCACTGGCTTGAGCAAAGGGGTCACTCACTCTGCTATAGCCCCCCTGTCAAGACACATATGAGAAAGCAATCAATGAACAACTAAGGTGCCGCAACAAAGAATTGATGATGCTTCTCCTCTCTCTCCCTTTGCGTCTGTCCCTATCTGTCCCTCTCTGTCTCTCTAAAAAAAAAAAAAAGTTTGGTAAGGTTATTTTTGAGGATTACTTGGAATAGTTTTTCATTTTGCCTCAACAGGAAAGACCATGTGTTAACAGGTCTGCAAGAATTATATTGTAGAATTCTTAGTTCTTTCCTAATAGTAAGCTTTTAAAGAAAAATGTAATTTCTGCTTTTATAATTTCTGAAGTGTACTAGTACTGTCTGAAGAAATCACGTTAGTAGTTTGACATAGACTTAGGAGTAGTGCTCTATTAGAGGTTGTTAATTTGTTTAGGAATGGCTCTTTAGTTACTGGCAATTTTACTCCTTCTTATAAATTTCCTTAATAAGCCTAAAAGTTAATTAATAAGGTGATCAATTCAAATAAAATTTATATTATGTTCTACCCTCTCTTTTTAAACTTCAGATTAATGAAGCTTCTAAAAGTGGAATGAGATTTGTTGGGTTCATATCACAGCATTATCCACCATTCTGCAATGGAACCAGCCATGACAGAGAGACAGAATCAACACTGCGCGTGAGACACACGTCAGATGAAAACTGTAAAAGTTTGAGTGAAGGAACATTAAGTAGACAATCACTGGAAAGTGGAATTGAGGAAGAATTTCATCATGAAAGTCGGCAGTTTCAAATGGAACGAGATGGCAGTCCCAGTTCCTCTAAATCAAAAAACGGAGAAGGTAACAGACAAGAAGGGTAGAAACAGAACATATATTACATTAAATTTAGCAAAATAAGCATTTTAGAATATGAGGCAAAGTAAAATTCTAAAGGTTATAATAACTAAGTAAACTAATACAAACTTGTTTTGATTCTTTAAAATTATTATAGCCAGAATAAGGTAGGACAATTTCAAATAGTTGTCTCTGGTGTGGTCATAGACTGCCACCCACATAAGGAAACTTTGTGTTGAAAATTGCTTTCCGTCTGACCAGGCAGTGGCGCAGTGGATAGAGCATTGGACTGGGATGCAGAGAACGCAGGTTCAAAACCTCAACGTTACTGGCTTGAGCGCAGGCTCACCAGCTAGAGCTAGGGGTCGCTGGCTTAAGCCAAAGGTTGCTGGCTTGAGCCCAAGGTCAAGGGATTGAGCAAGTGGTCACTCACTCTGCTGGAGCCCCTGGTCAATGCACATAATGAAAAAGCAATCAATGAGCAACTAAGAATTGATGCTTCTCATCTCTCTCCCTTCCTGTCTGTCTGTCCCTCTCTCTGTCTCTGTCTCTGTCAGACACACACACAAAAAAAGAAAATTGCTTTCCATTAAGTCATTCACCAGCTCCCCTATAAAAATGCAGGCTGTACATGTATATTAAAAAAGTGATTCTATAAAGAAGGCTGTGCTAATTTATGTTTGTCCTTATAAACAGTGTGTGAGAATTTTAGTTTTAGCTTTTCCCATTTCAAGGATGGTTTTTACCCTTGAAGTTAATTGGCTTTCTTTGATCATCAGTTTAGAATATGAAAATGGCACATCATGATGAAGCAATTAAAGTAACAATAGTGCCTTCATCCTAAAATGTCTTTAAAGAATAGTTTTATTGTTCTCAGCCAACTAGTAAGTCTTTCGAAGAAACTGAGAGTATTTTACTCATGTTTTTGGACTGTTCAAAGTTTTCTGATACCTTAACAGGCATGCCTTTAAAAGCACTATTAGAGAAAGGCTGTATACCTTAGAGTTAAGAATATACTTAACTTCTGGAATAAGAATAAGACTGCCTCAACTTCTTTATAGAAAGGGGGTTGTTGTGAGAAATAGACAAGAGATGTCTATAAAGTGCTTGGCACAGTGCCTGGCACAGAATAAACTCTGTATTAAGTTAGCTAGTATTAACTAATCTTTTAATCAGTGTTGGTGCTGCAGCTGCACAAACTGGTGACATCAGCTTTCTGGGTTGTAGTTGAGATGTGCTTAACGTCCTGTACATGACAAAGACCCATTTGACCACGGCCAGCACAATCTTTTAAAAATCCGAGAGCATTTTCCAACTCATCATCTCACCCATCCCCTCTACCACCACCGTCCCCTTTTTCCACCAGTTCCCTCGCTAGCCACCACGCTGATGTTTCTGCAGTGTAGAAAAATTAGGACTGTAAGAGTGAACAAGGTTGGAGCTGTGATCAGAGAGCTATTCACTATCTTTCATCATGGCTGCTGATTGGTTCCTATCCTGCATTGATTAGATCAGGTGTCTAGTTCCAGTTTTTTTCAGTTCTAAACCCAGTATACTACCTACTCAATTTAAGTATCAATCTTTAGATTCCACTTTCCAAGTAGTATATTTTTAAATTATATACTTCTTAATAACTTTTCTGTGGCAGTGGTTCTAAGAACCACTAAGAGGAGTTGGGAGAACAGACACATACAAAAGACCTCTTAGAGAATCTGATGAAATTCAACCCAGAAAAATGCACATAACACACATACCCAAATTCTTTTGTTTGTAATGCAAGTGGTATTAGACTTTCTAAAACATGATCACAGATATGGGTCCATATCCCCCCAAAATTAAGAATAAGAATTTTACAACTTGCTGTAAAGTATAAGATATGACTCAACAATTCCATGTCTAAGTATGTATTCTAGAGTCATTCTTACACATGTTTCCAAGGAGACATGAATAATATTTACAATAATAAAAAATTGGAAGCAGTGTATATGTTCATCAGTAGAGAACAGTAAAATGGAATGCTAGTATTAATTATACTTCAAAAGCATAATATTGAACAAGAAAATTTATAGTTTGACTTATATAGTATGATACCATTTTTTTTAGAAGTTTCCTGCGACCCTGGCCTTTTGGCTCAGTGGTAGAGCATTGGCCTGGCACATGGATGTCCTGGGTTTGATTCCCAGTCAGGGCACACAGGAAAGGCAACCATCTGCTTCTTTACCCCTCTGCCCTCTTGCTTCTCTCTTTCTCTCTTTTCTTTTCCCGCAGCCATGGCTCAATTGGTGCAAGTTGGCCCTAGGCACTAAGGATGGCTCCCCGTGGCCTCTGCCTCAGGCACTATGAATAGCTCAGTTGCCAAGCAGTGGAGTAATGCCTCAGATGGGCAGAGCATAGCCCCTTATGGAGCTAAAGGGATGGATCCCGGGCAGGGCATATGCAAGAGTCTATCTCTACGTCCCCTCCTCTCACTTAATAAAAGAAAAAAGATTTTTGTTTTTGTTTTTGTTTCTTTTTTTACAGAGACAGAGAGAGAGTCAGAGAAAAGAATAGATAGGGACAGACAGACAGGAACAGAGAGAGATGAGAAGCATCAATCATCAGTTTTTTGTTGTGACACTTTTAGTTGTTCATTGATTGCTTTCTCATATGTCCTTGACCATGGGGCTACAGCAGACCGAGTAACCCCTTGCTCAAGCCAGCAACCTTGGGTCCAAGCTGGTGAGCTTTGCTCAAACCAGATGAGCCCATGCTCAAGCTGGCGACCTCGGGGTCTCGAACCTGGGCTCTCTGCATCCCAGTCCGATGCTTTATCCACTGCGCCACTGCCTGGTCAGGCAAGAAAAATGTTTTTTGTTATTCTTGTTTTTCTTTTTTCAAGTGAGAGATAGATGGACTCCTGCATGCACCCCAACTGGGATCCATCTGGCAACTCCCATCTTGGGCTGATGCTCTGCTCATCTGGGGCTATGCTTACAACCAAGTTATTTTTAGCACCTGAGGCAGAGGCTTCACAGAGGCATCCTCAGTGCCCAGGGCTGATGTGCTTGAACCAATCAAGCAATGGCTGTGGGAGGCAAAGAGAGAGAGAGGGAAAGAAATGTAAGGGGGAGAAGTGGAGAAGCAGATGGTCACTTCTCCTGTGTGCCCTGACCAGAAATCAAACCCAGGACTTCCACACACCAGGATGACACTCTACCACTGAGCCAACTGGCCAGGGCCAGAAGTTTTTTAAGCTGCAAAACATTGTATATAATTTGTGGGTATATAAATATCTCTTGAAAAAATAAAAGCATGTATGAGAGTGATAAAAAACAAATTCATTATAATAGTACCTATTTCTGGAGAATAGCATAAGGGAAGATTACAAAGTAAGTCTAAACTATATCTGTTTCTCAATTTCTTGATAAAAGTCTGAAGTAAACATGGCATACTGTTAATATTTTATAAAGCTGAACGGTAGATAATTTTATTATTCTCTTTGCTTGTTTATATGTTTGAAATAGCTTGTGATTAATAAAAAATAATTTCAGAATCTTCTCAATGAAATTATAGTTTTTCTCTTTTTTCTTCCTTCTGAATGCCTATCCTCAGATAACAAGTTGTATATAGTCTTCAATGTTTTTGATGATGAATCAACCTGCTGGACCTATCAGGAAGGCATCCTGTCAGTGAAAATAACAAGAAAAGGCTCTGTCATTAGTACACTTGATGCTGATTGGCTGGAGTTAACTACATTTTATTATAAGCAAGGCTTGTCTTTAATTGATTCTTTTGTATGCTGGGAAACATCTAAAGGTAAGTTTTAAGTTATGACATACTGATATCTGAAAAAGTTCACCTTGTTAGAGTTGGTAAAAATGTTTTTGCCTCTCATGTTCAGTGGCTAAAAGGTCAGATATATTCCTGAGGAAATAGATTCAAATCCTTCAACAGCTATGTAGCTTTAATTTAAAAGCTTAACCAGCCTGTGGAATGGAATGCTTGCTGTTGGATGTAACTGTCAGGACTAGACAAACTATTGTATGATTGACAAGTAGGACTTTTGAAATATAATGTACTATACAACCCAATCAGGAGGCTTACAGTAGCATTTGATAATTACTATCCAAATTTGTTATAGTATTCCAATTTTGGATGCCTACCTACCTGACTCTTTCTATATTTTGTCTAGGAAAATAATTTTTGGTCCAGAAAATGATGTTGATCCCATTTTTTTTTTAATTTTATTTCTTTATTTATTTTTTACAGAGACAGAGAGAGTCAGAGAGAGGGACGGAGAGAGATGAGAAGCATCAATCATTAGTTTTTCGTTGCGCGTTGCAATACCTTAGTTGTTCATTGATTGCTTTCTCATAAGTGCCTTGACCGTGGGCTTTCAGCAGACCAAGTAAACCCCTGCTGGGGCCAGCGACCCTGGGCTCAAGCTGGTGGGCTTTTTGCTCAAACCAGATGAACCCGCGCTCAAGCCGGGGACCTTGGGGTCTCGAACCTGGGTCCTCCGCATCCCAGTCCGATGCTCTATCCACTGCGCCACCACCTGGTCAGGCGATCCCATATTTATTTCTGCCTTCCCCCTCTCTTTCATCTGTCTCTAGCCTTCCTCTTTTATAGTTACAATGGAATCTGTAATCATTCATCTATAGCACCAAAGCAAAAGACAGACAAACAAAACTTTCCAAAAGTGACTTTCTATAGGAAGTGTTTTTAAAAAGAGATTAGTGCTAGCCCTGGCCGGTTGGCTCAATGGTAGAGCGTCGGCCTGGCGTGCAGGAGTCCCGGGTTCGATTCCCGGCCAGGGCACACAGGAGAAGCACCCATCTGCTTCTCCACCCCACCCCCCTCTCCTTCATCTCTGTCTCTCTCTTCCCCTCCCGCAGCCAGGGCTCTATTGGAGCAAAGTTTTCTCAGGCATTGAGGATGGCTCTGTGGCCTCTGCCTCAGGCACTAGAATGGCTCTGGTTGCAACGAAACACCCCAGATGGGCAGAGCATCGCCCCCTGGTGGGCATGCCGGGTGGATCCCGGTCGGGCGCATGCGGGAGTCTGACTGCCTCCCAGTTTCCAACTTCAGAAAAAGAAGAAAAAAAAAAAGATTAGTGCTAAAAGAAAAAGAAAACAGAAAGTAAGGAGACTGGAAAGAAACATGGAAGGATGGAGATTATGAAAAGCCAATAATTCGGGACCCTGACTCAATGAGGGTAGAGAAAAGAAAGAAACAGTAAATAAGACGAGAGCTCAATATAGTTTATTATCATTAAATCAGTCTAGTGAGAACTTCACTAATACAACTAAACACTTTGGATGAATATTTTCAATTATCAAGAGTCATATTCTGGTAGATCCTTCTGACTAGAACCAAGATTAAGGGTGAAGCTCACTGGAGCACCCAGAATACAGCACCTTGAATAGTGCTTGGCACATAGCAAGTACTCAGTAAATATTTTTAGTATTTTTTGGTTGTTGGAAACTTCTTCCAAGTTGGTCTAATCGGAAGAGCATGGGCTTTAAGATCAGACAGACCTGGGTTTGAATCCTACATTTTCTACTTATTAGCTATGTGATCTGAAGAAGTTAGTTGAGCTGACTGAGCCCCAGTTTTTGCAGAGGAGGATAAAAACACTATTACTTTAACTCATAGAAACAGAGACCAAAGGAATGATTACCAGAAGGAAGGGGCTGGGTGAAAAAGATGAAGGGGAATATAATCAATAATACTGTGATAAGTTTGCACGGTAACAGATGGTCACTAGAATTAGTGGGGTGATTACATTGTAAGGTTAAAAATGTTAAATCTCTATATTGTATACCTGAAATTAATCTAACCCATATAAGATCATATATCAACTAGACTTAAATTAAAAAATGTTTAAATACTCCTACTTTACTGTTGTGAGAACTTCATAAGCTATAATACAAGCCAAGTGCTCCCGCAGTGCCCCACCCACTGTCAGAGTTCCTTTTCTGGGGTTAATCTTCTTTCCTTTTCTTTCATTACGTACAGTTACAGTGCTTTTAGTATGGATCTTCCATTTGGAGGTGGTTCCTGCCTCATATTTCTCTCCCTCCTCCCCCCACCTCTGCATCTTTCCTTCCAAAGGGTCTAAGTTGGAGCCATTTCAAATTCTGGTTTGTGACTAAATGCTGAAGGAAAAAGGAAAAATACTCCGTTCACAGTCTCTTTCAGGCATTTGCCCGATGAAAATAAAATTAGGCACAGCAGTTGGCAGTGAGAGGCTCTGTAGGGCTTTTGTTCTTAAAGCCTCAGAAGCTATTTAGAGAGCCCAGAGGGAGAGTCTCTCCTCAGCGGCCCTGGAACATGTCCCTGGACACTTTACACTGTGGCGGGCCGGCGAGCCCCTAAGGAGCCGCCTCTGTGTGGGGCCAGGCAACTGGGCGTGTCCCTCAGGACTATACAGGGAAGCTGCAGAGGGGAAATTGTGACCAATGCCTCTGTCGCTGTGAGGGGCAAGTCTAGAGGAAGCAGTGCTGAATTGGTCGCTTTGTTCTGGGACAGTTGATGCCTGACAACTAAAGCGCATGGTGGACAATGCATATTTTGTTTTGTCTTTCTGCTGTCCTCTTCCATAATATTGTCAGAAGTCAGTGCACCAAAGGAATAGAAGTCCAAAGCCAGACATTGCACAGAAATTTGAATGTTACTCCACAAGTCTCATTTTATAAAATACCTCCCTCCAGAAACAGAAGAGGAAAAAAAACTTTTAAGACGTTTCCTCCTTTGGCAGGGTCACGGTGGAAAATTGTAAGGTCAGTGAAATTCCTCTTGCACCGCCCGCCCGCAAAGGTTTTCTGCTTGGGAAGCGGCCCTCTTGCTGTTCCGCAGCCTGAGGGTTCTCACGGCCTGGCCCCGGGGCCCGCCCTCTCGGCATCGCTGGGCCTCCCCCAGCGGGATGCGCTGCATGGTCACCTGGGACGTGCACAGTGGGGTCAAACTTTCAGAGAACCCAGGAGAGCCAACCCAACTGAGCAAACAAAGACAAAACACTTGATCCAACAGAACATACAGAGATTCAGTGGGCAGCCAACATGGGTGAGATGGGCAGCTCTACCCACTGGTACAAAACGTACACCCACACACACACACACACACGCTCGCGCACACACGTGTGCACACACACGCACACACATGCATACACACGTGTGCACACACACGCACACACATGCATACATGCACCAGCCCCATCATCCTCAGAGCTCGGTCTCTTTCATCCCAGCTCCAGTATATCCCCACATCTTAAGGCTACACTTTAGTTCTTTTTGAATTCTTTTCAGATGTCACTTGATCCTCAGTTCAATCTCTTCAGCCCTGTAAAAACGCTCGTGTGGAACTGGCGGGGGATGTATCAGCATGGGGGTGGGTAGAGGAATGACACTGAAACGTGTTTATTCACTTCACATAGATGTATATGGTCATCTCTGCTCTCGAGGATCTAGACATGTGGCACCAGGCACTAACAGGTATCAAAACATACATATTTAACTTAAAAGTTGAAAAAGTGTTGAGATGTTACCCAACAGGATATTGTAATGAGAGTAACAAGGAAGCGTCCACTCAGAGGGATGCTCAGGACGACCCGCCCACCAAGATAACAATCTCACTGAGACCAAGCCTGGAAAGGAGCCAGCCGGAGGTAGACAGAGGTAGACGGTTCAAGGCTGAGGAATCACCCCCCACATACAAAGCCTCTGGGGCAGGAAGGAGGGCCTGGGAAAAGGTCTCTGTCGCTGGAGAGAGCATGGCTCCAGACAAGGGGGCAGAAGTAAGCGGCAGCCCCTCCATGCAGTCTGACAGTATAAGTAATGCAACACGGGTCAACATGTATTTGTGCTTCCTCTGGGCCCACATGGCTCTAAGCACTTTACATTTATTAATTCATTTAATTCCCACAGCAACGCTGTGAGGGAGGCATGATTATTCTCCTTTTACAGATGAGGGAACTGAGTCACAGAGCTATTAAACACTGTGCCCCTGTTCACACAACTAGAAAGAGGGAGCACCCGAGCGGAGTGCGTGCTCTTAAGCAATTTGCCATCCTAACAGAACTTCTATTTCAAGTCATTTGTTAAAAATTTAAAGAAGGAGTGTGACCAGGTGGTGGTACAGTGGATAGAGCATTGGCCTGGGACACAGAGGACCCAGGTTCAAAACCCCGAGGTTGCTGGCTTAAGCATGGGATCATAGATATGACCCCATGGTCACTGGCTTGAGTCCAAGGTCTCTGGCTTGAGCAAGGAGTCCCTCACTCTGCTGTAGCCCCCTGGTCAAGGCACATATGAGAAAGCAATCAATGAACAACTAAAGAGACTAAGGAGCTGCAACGAAGAATTGGTGCTTCTCATCTCTCTCCCTTCCTGTCTGTCTATCCCAATCGTCTCTCTCTCTCTATCTCTCTCGCTGAAAAGAAAACAAATTTAAAAAAGGAGTTATGACCTGATCTGCATTTTTAAAAGAATCTCTTTGGCCTCATTTTGGGAAATGGATCACAGAGGCAAGAGTGGACATGGGAGGCTGTTGCAATGATCCTCACAGAGATGATGGTGGAGGTGGGGAGAAGCAGACAGGCTAAGATTCGTTTGGGAGACAGAACATTCAGGAAGGAAGTACAGAATAAGAGTTCCCATATGTGCTTGCTCTCCACTTTTCAGAGCAGGTGCTGGGCCCACTGCTGAGCAGTTTAATGCCAAAAATGACACATGGACCAAAAACTACTAAAATGGCATAGTACCCTTCCTCACATTTACAGGAAAGCCGGTATCATAGCTAGCTGAAATGAATGTGGAAGATCACATGTCCAGACAAGTAAACTACTCCCTGGGAACCCTCTAAACTTGTGTTTCTCAAACCAGGCCCAGAGTACCCTCGGGACACGCAGCCTTGTGCCGGGAGTTCACAGGATAAACCTCCTCCTAGAGGGTTAATGTTTCTTTAAGAGGGCAGAGGGGAGAACATTACTTCTTTACACAATATGAATATATTTGAAAAGAATGCAAAGTTTGTGTGGATTTTAAAGATACAACATTAGACTTTAAGGAAACTTTATGCTTTCCAAAAATCACTTGAGACCATCCTTCATTGATACAAGAGTACTTTCCTTTGCTATTGGCCTTAAAAAAATTATTTTTGAGAAGCAGTGGGTCAGTGCTTTGTAACTTCTTTGTATTAGGCACACACATAAAAATGGTAGTATTGTGGGGCGGACAAAGCTGCTCTGGGCAGGAGGGGGCGCCCTGTATCTTGGCACACCCCTATCCAGTTCTTAGCACACAAATGGGCCAAGGCACACTGGGTGGGAAGTTCTTGGATATGTAACATTAGAGGTGAGTCATTTTGGGGACAGTCATTAAGTAATTGTTCAGAATTATCACTTCACCTCATTACCTGGAAGAGTCATCACACCAAACGCCCACATGGTCACTGCTCCCACGAGACCTTCCCTGCTACCCTCCCTAGCTGCTCTTCTGTTAGGGGGAATTGCTCAGAAGATAGAAGTACTCCCTCCAGTCAAGTGTCAGTCTTCTGGGGCTCTGGGTCTGGCTGCGGGGACTGGCGTGAGCCCTAGGTCAGCCAGCCAGGGGTCCCGGGGAGCTGTCAAGTGAAAAGGATAGACTCTGGGTTTTTTGTTGTTTTTTTCTTTTTTTTTTTTCTGGTTTTTTTTTTTTTTTGTATTTTTCTGAAGCTGGAAACGGGGAGAGACAGTCAGACAGACTCCCGCATGCGCCCGACCAGGATTCACCCGGCATGCCTACCAAGGGGGCGTCGCTCTGCCGCAACCAGAGCCACTCTAGCGCCTGGGGCAGAGGCCAAGGAGCCATCCCCAGCGCCCGGGCCATCTTTGTTCCAATGGAGCCTTGGCTGCGGGAGGGGAAGAGAGAAACAGAGAGGAAGGAGGGGGGGGTGGAGAAGCAAATGGGTGCTTCTCCTATGTGCCCTGGCCAGGAATCGAACCCGGGTCCCCCACACTCCAGGCCGACGCTCTACCACTGAGCCAACTGGCCAGGGCTAGACTTTGTTTTTTTAACTTAAGTATGACATACATATAAACAGTGCATTAATCTAATGTGTACAGCTGTTCAATACACAGAACATTTCCTGATACATCAATTATATATCAACAAAGCTGGGGGAAAAAATCATGTCTATTATAGCTCAAGAAACCTGGGGAAAAAAAGAAATGCAGCCTGACCAGGTGGTGGCACAGTGGATAGATTGTCAACCTGAGACACTGAGGACCGAGGTTCAAAACCCCGAGGTTGCCAGCTTGAGCATGGGCTCATCTGGCTTGAACACGGGCTCACCACCTTGAGCGCAGGGTCACTGACTTGAGTGTGGGATCATTGGTTTGAGACCAAAGGTAGCTGGCTAGCGGCCGAGGGCGTTGGCTTGAGCAAGGGATCACTGGTTCAGCTGGAGCTTCCCAATCAAGGAACATATGAGAAGCAACCAGTGAACAACGAAAGTGTCACAACTATGAACTAAGCTTCTTATATCTCTCTCTTCCTGTCTGTTTCTGTCTCTGTCACTCTGTATTTCTGTCTTTCTCACTCTCTCTTTTAAAAAAAGAGAAAAATAAAAAGAAACAAAATGCAAAAACAAGGCCCTGGCCGGTTGGCTCAGTGGTAGAGCGTCGGCCTGGCGTGCAGAAGTCCCGGGTTCGATTCCCCGCCAGGGCACACAGGAGGAGCGCCCATCTGCTTCTCCACCCCTCCCCCTCTCCTTCCTCTCTGTCTCTCTCTTCCCCTCCCGCAGCCAAGGCTCCATTGGAGCAAAGATGGCCTGGGCGCTGGGGATGGCTCCTTGGCCTCTGCCCCAGGCGCTAGAGTGGCTCTGGTCACAACAGAGCGACGCCCTGGAGGGGCAGAGCATCGCCCCCTAGTGGGTGTGCCGGGTGGATCCGGTCGGGCGCACGCGGGAGTCTGTCTGACTGTCTCTCCCCGTTTCCAGCTTCAGAAAAAAGAAAAAAAAATGCAAAAACAGAAATAAAAAATGCAAAAAATATAAAACATTTTCAAAATCCCGGAAGGGCCTCCTCATGACCCTTCTCAGTCAGGATCCTCCCACCCAAAGATAGCATTATTCAGAGAAGCATGATTTTTGCCTGTTCTTGAACTTCACATAGGTTGAAATAAAAGTTTGTAGTCTTTTATCTCTTTTATATCTGGCTTCTTTTGCTCAACGTAGTATCTCTGAAATGCATCCTTGTTGCTGCATAGCAGTGAGTTTTACTTTTTTATTCTCAGTGTTGCATTATATGAGTCTACTATACTTTCTTTCAAACTAAAAGAAGTTTGGAAGTACAAGGGAAACGCAATTCTGAGACCCACAAAACAGATACAGAGTCACAAAACCTATGGTTCCCACATTGTATAATTCCAAAGTAAACAGATTATGAATAACTACATTGTAATCAAAGTACATAATTATTTTTAAAATTCATGCCCCCATTCTAAAAAAGGACTTAGGTCATATACATTTTCGAAGATGATTTAGTGATGCCATGAACGAGCATCAGAAACAGATTTGATTCCTCTGGTCATGCTGACCAGTACATTCAAAGGAAATAGAGCATATACTGTAATTAGAAAACCATTTCCAACTAATGAATCAAATTCTACTGGTTCTTGGAAACTACTCTGAACTATGTAAATTCTTTATGATATTCTGCCTTAACTGTAAGTGATGTTAAAATGATATAATGATTTTTCTCCTAAAATTGCTAGCCTGTTAATATAAATTAAAACTAAAAATTATATTGAAATAATTTTTGTCTTTTTTTTTTTTTTTTTTTTTTCTTTTCCATTTTTCTGAAGCTGGAAACAGGGAGAGACAGTCAGACAGACTCCTGCATGCGCCCGACCGGGATCCACCCGGCACGCCCACCAGGGGCGACGCTCTGCCCACCAGGGGGCGATGCTCTGCCCATCCTGGGTGTCGCCATGTTGCGACCAGAGCCACTCTAGCGCCTGAGGCAGAGGCCACAGAGCCATCCCCAGCGCCCGGCCATCTTTGCTCCAATGGAGCCTTGGCTGCGGGAGGGGAAGAGAGAGACAGAGAGGAAAGCGCAGCGGAGGGATGGAGAAGCAAATGGGCGCTTCTCCTGTGTGCCCTGGCCGGGAATCGAACCCGGGTCCTCCGCACGCTAGGCCGACGCTCTACCGCTGAGCCAACCGGCCAGGGCAATTTTTGTCTTTTTTATATTTAACTATAGTAGATTATTTGAAAACTTTGTAGGCCTTTCTTTATTGTTTAGATGACTGTCAACCAGGGAAACTTTGATGTGACATCGGGCCGTATAAAAACCAAAATGTTTAACCAACATGTGACCATGGGAAAATTGTCTCCTATTGCAAAATTGGAGACAAAAGAACTTCCATAAAATCAGTTTAGTTGTGGCCAGATGGTTATTGTCAGCTATTCAAGAAAATGTCAGAGAGGCCCTCCCTTCAAACTTCCTTCCCAGCAGGAATTCTCTCGACAATGACTTCTGTTTAGAATCTTCCTGTTACCATTCTTTTTTTTTAAGCATCATAGAAGTAATGAATTGTTCTGTGTTTATATTTTTTGAAGTAATCTTACCTCATATTAGTTTTAATATCACACCTGTAAATTTCAAGGATTAACATTTTAGGTGTTCTCTTAATAGTATAATTAACATGCATACAACATGACAGGGTGAGGCAAAAGTAGGTTTACTGTTGTATGTGAAACAGAATTTATTCTTGTGTTATTATTTATTAATTATTGTATTATTTTTTGTACAAACAATGGTAAACCTACTTTTGCCCCACCCTATATAGATCAGAAACCAAAATTCAAAGTGAAGTTATTCCCAGATGCTTTTTAGGCTTAGAAAATCTACACAGGCCTGACCTGTGGTGGCGCAGTGGATAAAAGCGTCGACCTGGAACTCTGAGGTCACCGGTTTGAAACCCTGGGCTTGCCTGGTCAAGGCACATATGGGAGTTGATGCTTCCTGCTCCTCCCCCTTCTCTCTCTCGCTCTCTCTTCCTCTCTCCCTCTCTCTCTCTAAAAAATTAATAAAGTCCTAAAAAAAATCTACATGCCTCTCACTATATAATATTATTTTATCTTGTTTTTGTTATTGTAGTTTTCGTGTTTACAGTCTGATGTTCATTCAGTAAAATATAAAACTGTCTTGACCTTTGCCAAAAAAACTTTAACCTTCAAAGAGAAGGAGGATGTTATTGATTGAGCCATAACAAGTCTTTATTAATGGATATGTTTTTCTTTCTGCTTCCTACAAGGGTTATTTAAGGATTTAGATGATCTTAAGAAACACTTAGTATTTACAACTCTTCTTAATTGTATCCTTTTCCTCACAGGGGACCATTTGCCTAAATCTTTGGAAGGATTCTTTATCTATGAAGAAGAAGGCTCGGGCCTTCCAGGTTCCGGTAGGAAAGGAAATGATGCCATTGTTGTAGAACAATGGACTGTTATCGAGGTAAACTGCAGTTTTCTGACAATTTAACTTTACTTTTGCTTAGTTTCACATGTTAAAGATCTTCCCTAACACAGTGAAGTCTTTCTGACAATCTGTGCTGCAGTGTTCAGAATTTCATCACAAATGCATGAGCAAACTTCTTTCAGGTTTGTGAGCACTGCATTACCCAATGTCAACTTTGTTATGAGAGAGCAAAAATAATCATCTATACATAAATAGCAGTGTATCCCCAAAGATCGGTGTTCTAATCCTAAACAAACCCCTGGCACTGAGCTTCTCTTTACACAATGGCATGACAACTATTTGAAAGTAAAAAAAATTCAGTCAGTAAGTAGTATTTTATCTCCAAGCAACCAATGGGACTGACTTTTTACCTTGTGAACTATCAAAGGCAAAAATATCCAAAAAGTGTCCTCTCTCTCTCAGGCCAAACGTGCACACAGAGCATTATCCTTGCAATGAGAGATGCCATTGCTGCTGCTGGGCCCTCTGAACTCAGAAGCTGGCACCGCAGGTCCAGACAGAGGGCCGGTACATTGCGGTGTTCATACCAGACATGCTCTTTCGTGGACACTCTTGCCTTTCTGGTCTTACAAAGGTTAGAGACATAGCCCATTGTTCAAAGAAACCAGGATTCCCATTGAGAGGAATAAACAGGACTGGGGGAAGAGGTAAAGCTCCAAGTAAAAATCAATTCCAGTTCCAAGCTCAAAAAAAAAAAAATCAAAACCAACTCTAAGCTCCTCTTACCTGTCCCCAGTTCGCACTCCCCACTCCTGTCCTCAGCTCCCAGCCCCTAGACAGGTGTTTCTGAAAGTGTGGTCTGTAAACCGCTTGGATCCAAACCACCTAGGAAGCTCATTTGAAAGGCAGATTCCCACCTCCCCGCCCCCTATCAGTGTTTGATGCCAGAACAAGACCAAGGCAACAAGGAAAGCCCAAACTTTGGAGAGCAGATGGAAAGCTCGCTCCACTCTGATCCCCAGAGTTTCTAACTTGGCTCAGGGGTTAGAAGGCAGCAGGGAGCAGGAAATGCAGCCCGGGACGACTGCTCCGCAGTGAGAATGTACTTAATGGAGTGTAAACTCCCCTCATCAGCACGCCCACCTCCCTTTATTCTAATCACTTGTGTAGCTGGCTGTCCTTGCCGTTAGCCCGTGAGCTTCTGTGCTTACTCACGCAGGGCTGTGAAATCAAGACGGATTACGGCCCTCTGCTGCACACTCTGGCCGAGTTTGGGTGGCTCCTGACCAGCGTGCTGCCTACACCTATCCTGAGACATGACAGGTAACGCCAAAGTGGCCTCACATACGGCCTTTTAATTCTAAAATATAGTTCATTTGTTAAGTAATTCAATTTAACAAATGCCTATTTAGTGCCTACAGAAAGCATTTCAGAGGGCAGGGAGGCATAAATGGTGATGGATGAAGACCGGGGAGGATGAACACAATACAGTGTACAGGTAACATGTGTATACTTGAGCACCTGAAACCTGTATAATTATGTTAACTAGAGTCACCCTAATAAATTCAATTTTTTAAAAAAAGCATTTCACTGAACTCCTAATCTGATTTCATGGACCTTGGAGATGAGCAAATCTAATCCCCTCACATTATGTATGTACAAGCTATTACATGTCCTTCCCAAGGGCATACAGGTCAGGATGGCTGAGCCAGAGCAGGGACACGGGAGACTGCCTCCCAACTGCGTGCTGCCTCGGCGCTCGTCCACTGGAAGATCGCATTCCTTTGTTCTAACTCAGAAATCCAGTTCTTCCCTAGAGTGGAGACTGAGCCAGTATCAATCTGCGAACAGGGGTTCATGTTGCTTTAGGGCCCACCCTCGGCTTCTCTGCTCCGCACGTGCGAAGCGTCCTCACGCAGCACACAGCCTGAGTCGGGCGCACGGGGTCCTGAGCGGCCAGGGCGGAGGAGGGCGGCACCTCCGCCTCCATTCACCCCCTGCAGTGTGCTGGCTTCGCTTTCCCCGGGACAGACTGTGTTAGCTGTTTCCACTAAAATAAATGCCTGTCTTAGAACCAAAATGCCAACACTTCACTAATACCAACTTTTCCTTTTCTCCTTTTACTGATTTTCCCTATTTCCTTTCCTGGGAAGGAAAATTTAATTGTACTACTTTTCTTTTTTAGAGAGAGAGAAAGACCAGTTAAGTCGTCCGTATAAAGTGCTTTCCTGTCCCTTGGACTCAGAGATGTCCCTCTGCCCCAGTTGGCATCGGGACCTGCAGGACTGCCCTGTCTGGGCGGGTGACTACCTGCAGAGGACAGCACAGTGCCACTTGGGCCTTCCCTTCCAGCAAGTTCAGTGTGGCTTAACATTCTGCACACTGTCACGTGTAGCTGAGGAAGCCTCATCTGCCCTCCTCGCCTCTGGTTCACCCGGCTTAGCAATTTACCAGTGTCCCAAGGTCCCCACAACCTTTAAAAACATTTGGCTGACATGGCTTTATAATGAAGCCACGCCTCTTCAGGTGGGGAGAGAGGTCCAGGTGAGTGTAAATACGCCCACGCTTTAAAAGGAGGGCTTAGAAGTGAGCGAAGCCATCCACCTGCTTTTCTTCTCAGAGGGCCATTGGTAACCTCTCAGACTGTGAGTGACCACTCCCCGAAGCGTCATTTCCTATTTTTCTAAAACCTGTGACATACCTGTCAGATCACAGTACAGCAGTAATTCTCAGGACTTGTCTTCAGAGCTAGCAATATGAATCACCTGGGAGCCCACCCCAGGGACGCTCAGAAGCCTTGAGAGCGGAACCTGTGAGTCTATCTCACAAGCTCCTGAAGCTTATTAGCATCTGATGAACTTTTCAGGAGGAGTGAGAAGGGAACGCCTGTTCCCACCTTGCTACTACCCCTCACTGTCCGTCTGCCAAGCCATTGGTCTATCTAGCCCACTGCCCAGACTTCCTTAGAATGTGTACATTTGGCCTCTCACCGCTTTTTGGCGGCTCCTCTAGGTGTATAATTTAGAGTGTCAATTGGCTTGTTACAGTTAACCCTTCCTGAAAGTACTCGCTGTGTTCTGAGGGTTTCGTGCTCCTTTATCCCCAATAAAAAACATATTAACTGCCTGACCAGGCAGTGGCACAGTGGATGGCGTGTTAACCTGGGATGCTGAAGACCCAGGTTCGAAACCCAAGGTTGAGCATAGAATCATAGACATGACCCCATGGTCACTGGCATGAGCCCAAAGGCTTGAGCCTACATGTTACTGGTTTGAGCCCAAGGTTTCTGGCTTGTTTGAGCAAGGAGTCACTGGCTCGGCTGGAGCCCCCTGGTCAAGGCACTTATGAGAAGCAATTAATGAACACCTAAGGTGCCACAACAATGAGCTGATGCCTCTCATCTCTCTCCCTTCCTGTTTGTCTGTCCCTCCGTCTGTCTCTGTCTGTCTCTCTCACATGCTAAAAACAAGAACGAAAAAACATATTAACCATTTCTCCCTCACATTCACTCAGGGCTTCGGCTCTCGTGAGTCTAACTCTTTCTGAAGGGATGTAGAGACGTGGATGAGTGGTCGGGCACTAGTGTGGACGGCGAGCCCAGCGCGCAGTGGGCTGCGGAACCAGGAACCCCGGCCCAGCTCCTTCTTCGTCACCTGCTTCCGGCTGGTTTGGGAATGAGGACAGGACAAAGACCAATGGTGGGAAAGAAGAGGTCTCACATGTAAGGGGGAAGGTGGAGGGGCCTGGAGCCACACACGGCTTAACCACCTGGTCCTGCATGACAAACTGTGCAAGGTCACAGGCTGTCCCCAGGGGTAAGGCACTCCACTTGAATGGGCAGTGGCTGTTTCTAGTTGTTGGTGCAGAGATGGCACCGCCGCCGCCCAGCACCCCAGGCCCCTGCGCCCCTCCCCTCCAGCAAGGCTCTGTGGGCAGACGCACCAGGCACTTTTTTGGGTCTTCCTCAGGGAGGCTCATCTTTGTGTATAATTAAAATAGCAAAGGAGCTTGCGCTGGGCTGCTCATTAAACTACTGACTGTAGCAGGAAAACACTGGACATAGTATAAGTGTCGATCAATAGAAACTGCTTAAATGAATTATGAACTTTCCATAAAATTGAATAAAATGAAGCTGATTTTTAAAAAATGAGAATGTAGTTTATAGAATTCTCTGTTGATAATTGTTGAGTTTTTAAAAAAAAAAAAAAAGGTTTGGGACCTGTGGTGGCGCAGTGGATAAAGCATCTACCTGAAAATGCTGAGGTCGCTGGTTCGAAACCCTGGGCTTGCCTGGTCAAGGCACATATGGGAGTTGATGCTTCCAGCTCCTCCCCCCTGTCTCTTTCTCCTCTCTCTCTCTGTCTCTCTCTCTCTCCTCTCTAAAATGAATAAATAAAAAAATAAAAAAATAAAAAGGTTTGGGGCAATAATATAGCACAATCTCAACTTTTTAAAGTTTATACATTTTGAACTTATCTAGCAAAACTGAAAGGCTACATAGCAAATTCTAGTAAGTGGCTAGCTCTTGGGGTTATGGAGGGGACAGGGGATTTTTACTTGGTCTTTATATGTTTTCTATGATTTGACTTTTTACAAGGAATATGTTTATTCTGTGATTTTTTAAAAAATCTGTGTTAAAAATCAAAGAATCAATCAGTTGATGAAAGGATGTGGAGGCTCTACAGCAGGAGTCGGGAACCTATGGCTCGCGAGCAGATGTGGCTCTTTTGATGACTACATCTGGCTCGCAGACAAATCTTTAATAAAAAATAATAATAATGTTAAAAATATAAAACATTCTCATGTATTACAATTCATTTATTTCCTACCGCTCATGTTCATGGTTGCGGGTGGCTGGAGCCAATTACAGCTGTGCTCTGGGACAACACCAAATTTTTATTGGATAATGCATAATGTACACGGGTCGTTGTATGGCTCTCATGGAATTACATTTTAAAATATGTGGCATTCATGGCTCTCTCAGCCAAAAACGTTCCCGACCCCTGCTCTACTGAGTGTCTGCCCTGAAGAAGTTCATTGTTGGCTAAGTGTACATTCAGTACCTAACCAAGGGCCTGCATTCAGGTTGGGACAGGTCAAGTTTCTGTATTGTATAGTATAATATAGTAACTAATCAAGGGCTAGGAAGTACTTTAGTCTGTAGGTTCCATAGGACTATTAAAAATAAGAGAATATGGACTGTCAAAGTTAAATGGAACCTTTAAACAGTAATGAGATTAAAAAGCAGTATCACTACTTAGCAGAACCCCATTTAGGAAAAGTACCGTTGACCCGGGAGAGAAGGTAGTAGAAAAATGTACTTTAAAAGTAATTGCCCTTATGCAACAGGCACACTAGAACACACAGTGTCTGCTTTTCTTTCCTATACCAGGAACATTTTGCAATATTGATGTTTCCTTTGTTCCTTTACCTTTTGTACATTGGGTCCTTCCAAGTGCCCGCAAGGTAGACAACACAGGATGAAGGTAAAGGTATATTGTGATGTGGTAACAAAGACTGTTGGGTAAACCTGTTCATACTCTGCCCTTTGAGTCTTATTCAAATATGCTGTCCCTGTGATAGTCACATGCCATTCTTAGCTGCTTCAGTGCACACAAAGACAGTACTGTCAGTCATGTCATCTTTATAGAAAGAAAAATATTACATACAATTCATCTTGATCCAGGTGGGCGATGGAACCTGAAACTATTTCATCTCTGAAACTAGAATAATAGTCTGGGCTTTGAGTTACACACATTTCATTTTAATTAGTTTCACCATTAACTAGCTGTATGATTTTGGGAAGTCACCTAACTTCTTTAGGTCTCAGTTTTCTCATCTGGAAAAATGGTACAATAAATATCAACTCTACTGGACTGTCATGATAATATATTAAATGAGATAATATATGCAAAGTATCTATGTAGGGGCTATGCATACGAGGCTAATAAATTAGAGTTATTATGTGGGACCTAATCCTTTAGCAGAGCCAAAGTCCCTAAGAAGTTGAAACCAACTGGGGAAGGATAACTTGACCAGTCCTAAATCATGATATTTCAGAAAATGTGAATAGTGTAGTTCACTCCATCCAAAATCAGCACTGAGAATTACAAGCCAGCAAAAACAGAAAGAAATAACCAGCCTATAAAGATATATGCTTACATGTATGCTCACACCCCGAAAAACGAGTGTCTGTCCTGCTCTTTCTTTTGGAGCCCACATGTCTGAAACTGTAGCTCAGCACCAATACCATGAAAACTTTCTTCCTTAAGTAGTTTTGTCTCATATACAATCGGGTCTTAAACAATTTCAACTTTTTTCTTCACTTCTATTACCTAAGCCATAACTTCAATGGTCTATTCATAAGGTATTTTCCCCATATTGCTTTCATTACTCAAATATATCCTGTCATCAGATAGCACTAAGGTATTTTCTCAGTGTGTTTCTAGGTCAAGGTTGTTGCTTTATTACACCCTAGGCAATACCACACCACCAAAGTTTAAAGTTACCATGGAAACATCACAATGTAATCTGATATCACTACATTATTACAAGATTATTGTTGTCAGCCCTGAAAACTGTTGTCAGAATCCCTTCTTAATCATTATCACTATATAATTATATAAATAAATTAAGGAAAAAATTGACGATCTCCATAGGACAAATCTGGTGGAGGATCAAATCAGCTGTGCTAGCAACTAATATTGCTGACCTTTAACTAGTTACAGGAATAAAATGGAAGTGGGAGCCCAAGTTCCCTGTTTGACTACCTAAGACTGCATCACCCCGCTCACCCCAAATAATAATGGGGGGTAGGATGTGCATTTTAACAAGAATCCAAGGTGATTCTAATGCACTTTCACAACCACTGAATTATAACCTACATTAAGACAGAAAACGAGAGAAAGAATGTTAAAGTCAAGTGATACTTGATTTTATGAAGTCTGGTCCTTAAGGACAGGTATGAATAACAGAGAAAATGATCTTCTCATTGATGTCAGGCCCACTCCCCTCTTCCATTTTCTGCAGCCTCGACAAAAAATGCTCTACCGCCCTGCGGTCCCCACAGCCCAGAAGGGGTGGTTATTGACACACTTAAGTGGACCAAATCATTTCCTCTCAACCCTCAAGTGACAGCCAGAGCAGAGCTGCATGTTTACACAGTCGGGGGAGAGGCTAGGGTTTCATGTTGGGCCCTTTTCATGCGCTTCTCCTCCGTTTCTGGTTGAACTTCTATGCAAGCAGTATTGTGCAATTCCACTGTGACCTATACTCACAGTCATGTTGCAGCGAGTAGCATTTTGAAAAGGCCACTTTAAAAAAAGAAAAACGTCCATTTGTCCGTTTTATATACTTCCAGTAATCACTCTTCCTCATGTGACCTTCAATTTTTCACATTTTGTCAGGAAGAAGGGTTGGGAGGAGTTAAATTGTAGTAGGGCCCTTTGGTATCTTTCACACACATGTTAATCCCTGAGAAATAAATTAGGGTCATAGGTAGGTAAAGAAACAGAGCACTGGCTACAAAGCTTCAAGCTAAAATTTAGTTTTATAATTTTTCTTTTAAAAAGTTCATTTTTATTTCATATTTTATTTCCAAGTTACACTCATTTAAATCATAGCAATTAATTAAGATACAAGATGAAGCAAAAATCATTAGAAAATATAAAATAACATAACAATTCTGTTTCCTTTAGTTCTAGTCCACTGGATTTTGAACACTTTCTAAAGGAGTATTTTTATTTCAAAAGTGACCAAGCCGTTTCAGATAAATCACTCATTTGAAACAGCTCAGTTGTATTCAACCTGATTACACTCTTGCATTTATTTTAAACAGAATATTTCTTTAGTTCAACTCAAATATGTATTGAGGGCCTGCTATGTACAGGTAATATTTTACCGACTCTTGGGACAGACTTAGGTTTCCAAGAACTCATAATCTGCTTGGAGAGAAAACAGTCACAGAGAACTAATGCAGAACAGACCGTGAGGCCTGCAGTGGAGGTCTAGAGCATGTGTTCTCAATAGGGGGATATTATTACCCTAAGGGGCGAAAATTAGTTATGCTGGGCTGAGAAAAATCTTAGATATTAAAATGGCTTGTGGGCCCTGGCTGGTGGCTCAGTGGATAGAGTGTTGGCCCAATGTATGGTTTGATTCCCAGTCACGGCACACAGGAGAAGCAACCATCTGCTTTTTCCCCCCTCCTTCTCTCCCGTCTCTCCCTTTTCCCCTCCTGCAGCCAGCCAGTGGCTCAATTGATTTAAGCCAGGGTGCTGAGGATAGTTCCATTGAAGCACACAGGCTTCAGGCACTAAAAATAGCTCAGTACTTGAACATCGGCCTCAGATGGGGTTGCAGTGGATCCTGGTTGAGGCTCATGCAGGAGTCTGCCTATTTCCCCTCTTCTCACCTAAAATAAATAAATAAATAAATAAATAAATAAATAAATAAATAAATAAATGGTTGTGGTCCTCCAACATAGTACATAAACAGATACACAACATATCTTAGGTATTAAAATTTAAGGGGGGAGAGAAGAGAAATGAGGGGGAAATATCTAAAAAGTTTCCTTGAGGAATCAATGAAAAAAGAGCTGAGTGTGAGGCAGGTGAATATGGCACAGGACATCAGTGAGGAGAGCAGGTCTGTGAAGGTTGTGTGTGAAACTTTCAATGATTCATCTTTTACATGGAACTTGAATGCCACAGGTCATGAGCTACTTCCTTTGCCCACACCAACACCATGACCTGTATGGTTTATTTAAATAATCTAATTGGCCCAGAAAAAATGAACTAGAGGTGACCAAGACAAAACTCTTAAAAACTCTGAGTATCAATTTCCTTATCTACAAAATGGGGGAAAAAATGTCTTCTCTGCACACCTTAAAGGACTATCATGAGAAACAAATGTGCTCACTTACATGGAAAGTGCACAGTACACCCTAAGTACTACACAAGATGAAGTACTTTTCTTAGTTTAGTCCATGAGATCTACTGTTATTGGGAAGCCAGGCTTTTACTTGGTAGTCTGTTAATACCATTGCAAAACCTTCTTCCTTAAGTGACTCTTCTTTTTGTTTCCTTATGAAACACATAGAAGAGAAGGCAGCGAGGAGGACACATTTTTTGAATATCTACTATGCTCAGGGTGTGTGCAAAAACACTTTGTATCTACCAACTCACTAATATCGGTACAATCATCTCCTTTACAGAAAAGAAACAGGAGGCTCAGAAAGATGGGGTGACTAGCTCTGTGTCACACAGCTAGTAAACAGCAGAGCTGGGATGCAAACCCAGAGTAGTCTGTCTGCCTCAAGCCAATATGCCGTTTCCCTCACACCCGACCACTTCTCTGACAAATGCATCATGGGAACATGATGTGTCCTGACATTTGTAGCATGAAGCTGTCGAACTGGTCGAACTGTTTTCCTCCCGCATCTAGCACTTCTTGGATAATAATTTCTGTAGGAAGAGGTAACACAGGCCCTGTCCTCTGAGGGCATCCAGGGCATTCAAAGCACTCTCTGGTCCCATAATGACTTCACCAGTCAAACCCTTTCAGAAGTTTGTGCTACCGGGAAAATACAGGGTGAGGCCAAAATAGGTTTACAGCTGTTCATATGGAAACAAGACAATAATTAATAAATAACAATGCAAGAATAAACTGTATTTTGCATACTTACAATTGTAAATGTACTTTTGCCACCCCCCAGAGCTCTTATTCTATCTCAGCTCAGTATATACAGTGACCTCAGGAGCCTCGGAGACTGTGAGGGACTCAGTTGCCCTGACAAACAGTTGTCACTTTGCAAGCCTTCAGACCTATTTAAATCAGAATGGCCCTCAGAACACCAGGGACACAGAGGTCTCAGACATATTTCAAATTGAAGATCTGGCTGTGAGGACTTCCCAAGAGATGGGAAGCTGCTGACCTTCAGAGTCTTATCTGGGCATCTGGAGTCTGTCCGAGAATAGTCCGCCTCTGCGAGGCCGTCCCCACATTCACCGTCTGCCCTGTTAGTACAGTTGGAGAAGCCTGCTCTAGAGCAAACCAGGATGTAGTGCACTCAGACTCGCCCCATCCGATAATCCCTCCGATAGTCCGCCTCTGCGAGGCCGTCCCCACATTCACCGTCTGCCCTGTTAGTACAGTTGGAGAAGCCTGCTCTAGAGCAAACCAGGATGTAGTGCACTCAGACTCTCCCCATCCGATAATCCCACCAGCATCTCCCACAGTCCCGACCCTGACATTCTCCTGCTTTCTAGTTAAGAAGAATTCTACCCTAATCTGTCCTCCTCATGTTTGGATAGTTCTAGGCCTTTGTTCCCCCATGTGATTCTCAGAGTGGATCACACACCTAGAATGTTACCCAGAAACCTCTTCTCTATTCTCGTGTAACCTTTCCTCGGCTTTTCCATTCTTGCTTCTGAGATCATTCCCTCCCTGTTAACTCCACCCCACCTTTCACTGAGTGAATGGTGGAGGAAGAAGAATGAAATTAAGTCTGTTGTGCTTTTTCCAGTGGCTGACACACTAGAGGGTCGTCATGGACATGGACTTATTGATCCTTCACAAGGTCCCTGATAGGAAAGGAAAGTCAGAGAATTTAAGGACTTTGCTAGAGGCATTAGCTAGTAAGTACTACGGTAGAGTCAGGATTTGAACCAAGAAACTTCCAGTTCCAAAGCAACTTCTGGTTCTTTTCTCAGTGCACCTGGGCCTTCCAAACACAGACCAGGCCATTCTGTGTGCTGCTGCTAGTCTCTGCCCTGTATGCCAAAGTCATAACTGAGGTCTGCTGATGATTTCAGTTGTTCCAAAATTATGATATATTTTCACACTGTCTTCTAAGGTAAAACTAAAATGAAATTAGACTAAAATCAATCTTTTAAAAAAATAAATGAGCCCTGGTTGCATAGCTCATTGGTTAGAGCATCATCCTCAAGTGCAGAGGTTGCTGGTTCCATCCCTGGTCAATCACATAAAGGAACAGATTGGTGTTCCTGTCTCTCTCTCTCTCACTCTCTCTTCTTCTCTCTCACTAAAATCAATCAATAAATAAAAAATTTTAAATAAAAAAATAATGAAATAGAAAAACATTTAATAGATGAATAAAAATGAAAAAGAAGCCGTCTCCCACGACCACCTTGGAAGATCTGCTTGCTTCTCAAAATTCAATAGTACCAGTAAGCTTGGGATGCTCAAATGGTGTGGAGTTGACATATATCTCTAAGAGCCAGAGTTTCACTGTCACATTGTTTTCCAGAAAAAGAGCAAGGCATAAAATGCAGCAAATAGTGAGGTTTTGTTTGGGTTTTTTGCATAATAAAAGTCGTAACTGAGCAACATTAGATACAGACACTCCTCCCCAAAAATCCATGGAGACTCTGTGAAAAACATTTCAGAGAAATCCAAACGCCAAGTAGCCTTTGGCAAAGGGTAATTTGCCATGATGGTAGCTAAATAAGGAGAATACTGAGTAGCTGCCCACAAAGGAGCAACTGAAAAGAAAACTAGCTGTGGCTCCATTCCCTCAGCTGAAAAGCTACATAAAACATTCTCACATGTGGCACCCAAATTAGTCTCTTCTTTTTCAAAGGCAAATTTGACTGTGTAAACAAAATGTTTAAATCATACACTTTTGACTTAATAATCCCACTCCTAAGAATTTATCTCAACATTTCCTTGAGTCATAAGAATAGGAAGACTATATACATGTTTCTTGAGTCATAGAAAGAAAACTATACATATTTCTATATAGCTTTATTTATAATTAGCAGAAAACTGAAAACAACCTAATTTTTTAATAATAAAGAACAGAATTAGAATATTTTGGTATCTTAAGTTTTTGAGATGCTACGCACCTATTAAGAATAAACCATGGGGCCCTGGCCGGTTGGCTCAGTGGTAGAGCGTTGGCCTGGCATGCAGGAGTCCCGGGTTTGATTCTCGGCCAGGGCACACAGGAGAAGCGCCCATCTGCTTCTCCACCCCTCCTCCTTTCCTTCCTCTTTGTCTCTCTCTTCCCCTCCCGCAGCCAGGGCTCCATTGGAGCAAAAGTTTGCCCAGGCGCTGAGGATGGCTCTGTGGCCTCTGCCTCAGGCACTAGAATGGCTCTGATTGCGGCAGAGCAACGCCCCAGATGGGCAGAGCATCGCCCCCTGGTGGGCATGCTGGGTGGAACCCGGTCGGGCGCATGTGGGAGTCTGTCTGACTGCCTCCCCGTTTCCAACTTCAGAAAAATGCAAAAATAATAATAATAATAATAAACCATGGTCTGACTAGGTGGTGACGCAGTGGATAGAGTATCGGACTGGGACATGGAGGACCTGGGTTCGAAACCCTGAGGTCACTGGCTTGAGCGTGGGCTTATCCAGCTTGAGTATAGGCTCACCAGCTTGAACAAGGGGTCATTGGCTTGAGCATGGGATCATAGACATGAGCCCATTGTCTCTGGCTTGAAGCCCTAGGTCCCTGGTTTAAGCAAGGGGGTCACTCACTCTGCTGTAGCCCATCCTCCCACCCTCCCATTCCCCCTCCCCCCTGGTCAAGGCACATATGAGAAAGCAATCACTGAACAACTAAGGAGCTGCAACAAAGAAATGATGCTTCTCATCTCTCTCCCTTCCCGTCTATCTGTCCCTCTCTGACTCTGTCTGTCAAAAAAAAAAAAAAAAAAAAAAAAAATGACCATGGTGTACAAACAAGGAAAAGGTGTTAAGTGAAAAGCCCAGAACACAGAAATGCAAATATCCAATGGTTACTGACATGCAGAAATACATTATGCTGATAACTAAAAGGGAACAAAGAGATGAAAAGTCATGTTAGCATGGTGAGTTTACAACTTTTAAACATTAAAATTTTCGTTTGTAGTGACTATATTTAGTTTTTTAGGGATTTTTCCCTTTGTTTTTCTAGCTGCAACTTACATAAAATTATGTCTTAATTATTTTTGGATCAGGAGATTATTTTACAAAGGAACATTTTAGCCAAGTGTGAAATCTAGAGAATTACTAATGCACAAATACTAATTCTGTTGTTTTCATTCACAGCGAGGGGAATTTGGCTACAAAGCAGGTGGTATTTCTTCAGAGACCAGTAATATGGAATTCAGCTGCTCAAACACCAGAAGTGAGTAATACTGATGCTTTATGAACTGAATGTTATAGTGAAGCATTTAATCCTTAAACTCTCATTGTACTTCTAAATGTTGAATACAGTGGGGAAGTGTGGTTTTGATATGGAAATAGTCTTCTGAACTAACACACTATAAGGGAAATGTGTAGGCAACCACGCAACATGATACAGCACGAAGGGAATCAGAAGATACCCATTCGAAATACACCCCTTTAGCAGAGGATTATTTCTGAGCTGAAGGCAATTAAGAAAGAGCAGACACAGGAGGATAGCTATACCCTCCTCCTTTCTGACAAAAAACAGGGCATAAATTTGTCAAGTTGCCCGCTGTCCTGTTTCAGAAGAGAAAAAAACAATCACCAGAAATTACTGTCAGTGGGGACAGCACTGACTTGAGTTTGCATAAGCACCTTACCAAAACAAACCTTGTCTTCCACTAGTTTCCCCAGTACTCACCTCCCACAGTTTTCTTCCCCTAGAAGCTCAAACCCCTTTTCCAAATCTAAACACTCCTGGACAATTTATCACCTGTTGTTAAAGTGATATATACATAGATAAGCTCCTGCTCCAACTGCCCCTTTGGGTTTTCCCTGTCCTCTCTGTGAAGGCCCATGTGCATCCAAAATAAGCCTTTCCTTCTGCTCACCTGTATTTTGTCAGTTTAATTTGTAGGCACTGAACCTAAGGGGGTAGAGGAAAAGTCCCCCCTGGCAGTCCTACATCTTGTAAGTGAATGCAACTAATACTGCAGCATACCTGTGCACACGTGTCTATCTTGACCTCTGTCAGTACTTCTATACTGTCTCCTTAGGTTCATATTTTTCAATCCGGTACATTTTCTTTTTCTATATACAGGGGATCCTCGGGTTATGACACAATTCCATTCCTACAACAGTGATGTAACCTGAATTTTGGTGTAAGTCGAAACACACCCTAGCCTATGTCACTTACTTATCCTAACACAGTTGTAAAATCATAATCTAGAACATAAAAACACAACTAAGCCACAGAAAACAGAAAAGGACATAAATATACTGTCCTGTATACTGCACTGTAATAACAGAAAAAAAGACGAAAAATGAGTGTAAAATAATTCCTTACCTTTATTCCTGTGGTTGGCTTGCACACTGGAAGGGACATTGCAAGGTGGGAGAGAGTGACCTATTGGGAGGAGGAAGCTGGAGAGGCAGGAGAACCTGCAGAAGGTGCTGGAGATACTGGGTCAGGTGAATCAGGATTGCCTAAGGAACATGCAGGAGACGCTGGAGATGATTCTACCTGTACTACAGGTGTTTCATCTCGAGAAGCAGCTGATGTAGAGGGTACAGGATCTGTTGCAGACCTCTCTACCTTTTTAAAGAATTGTTCCAGGCTAGTCTGGAAGGTCGATGACTTCTTCTCTTCCCAAATCTGCCTATAACGTTTCAAGGCATCCGTAACAGCTCTGTAGATCTTACTGAGTCTGTCATCGCTGGGGTCCTCAGCCTGAAATTTTTGCCAACCCATCCTCTAACACAGAAAAAACTGCTGCCAAACCCTCGGTAGTAAATCTCTCCGGTTCTGGGGTTTCTGTCTCTTCTCTTCAGTCAGCTTCTTCTCCAGCTGAATGAGGTCCTCAGCAGACAGCTCCTCTCCAAGTGATGCCAGTAGCTCTGACTTTCATTTAGGAGCCATGATAAGGGCCAAAAAGTTGCCAAACAAAGCAACCCAAATGGAACACTTGCACTTTTAACAGTCCAAAATGGCGTAGGAAAGTGTACTAGGGTACTTCCTCAATCATCTGCCACGTTACTGCGTATTTTTCCACCACGCTCAACCAAACTAGTTCGCCCAGGTAGTCCGTAAGTATGGCACTAACAGCGTAAGCTAAAACACATCTCAATTTTTCAAAGTTTTTATGGGAGTAAGCATCATAAACTTAAAACATCGCATGTCGAGGCTGTCATAACACGAGGACCCCCTGTATTGTCAGTGTAAGAAACATCCAAACCTGTAGAGAATTTTTATGAGTTTATTTGAGCCAAACTGACAATTGCTGGGAAGCAAAATCTCAACAGATTGAGAAAATGCTCTGGAGAATGGCAGTTTTGCAGTTTGTTTGTTTTTTTTAATTTTTTTATAAATTTTTATTTTTTGTTTATTCACTTTAGAGAGGAGAGGGAGAGACAGAGAGAAAGAGAGAGGAGAGACAGAGAGAGAGAAGGGGGGAGGAGCTGGAAGCATCAACTCCCATTTGTGCCTTGACCAGGCAAGCCCAGGGTTTCGAACCGGCGACCTCAGGATTTCCAGGTCGACGCTTTATCCACTGCGCCACCACAGGTCAGGCTTGCAGTTTATTTTATATATTACAATCAGAGGAGGCGTTAGGAGGGTTACACAAAACTCATTGGTGGTAGATTGTAAAGGCCCAGGAAAGCAAAACGGGGAAATCTCTGAGATTGAATAAAGAATAAAATGGAGAGACATGTAATTCTTTTGCATTGGTGGGTATAGGATAGTTAACAACATTTACAACGCATAGAGATGGTATTTGGGCGACAAGGTAACAATGAGGGGTTCTGTGGTCTCATGCTCTGGTGGAGACTGTGCCCTGAGGTGTCTGAAAAAAAGCGAGGCTTACTCAGACATCCCAAAGGTATGTTATCTTAGATGCAAAAAGACAATAGACAGGCTACATTAGGGTAAATATTAATCTTTGTCAAGGACGATACTGGCCTAGAACATGACTACCTGCCATGACTCACTTTTTTTTTGGGGGGGGGATTTTTCTAAAATAAGAAGTGGGAAAGCAGAGAGACAGATTCCTGCATGCACCCAACACAGATCCACCCAGCATGCCCACCAAGGGGCGGTGCTCTGCCCATCTAGGGCATTGCTCCGTTGCAACCAGAGCCATTCTAGCGCCTGAGGTGGAGGCCATGGAGCCATCCTCAGCGCTTGGGGCCAACTTTGCTCCAGTGGAGCCTTGGCTGCAGGAGGGGAAGAGAAAGACAAAGGAGAGGTAGAAGAGTGGAGAAGCAGATGGGCACTTCTCCTGTGTGTCCTGCCAGGAATTGAACCACAGACTTCCACATGCCGAGCCTACGCTCTACCACTGAGCCAACAGCAAGGGCCATGACTCACTTTTAGTTAGGAAGTTTTCATCTCAGACCATCCTATGTGGTTACTTTAGCTCTCTGAGTTTGTAAGTCCCCTCCAGCCCATGGAGGCATCCACTTAGCTTGTCATCTTTAGTATGTGGCCCCTTTTTTGTCCACAATATTAAAAATACTGACAAGCCATCTGGTCAAGATGGTGGCCTAGGTAAACACAGCACTCAAATTCTCTCACAACCACATCAAAATTACAACTAAACTACAGAAGAACCATCATTCAGAACCACTGAAATCTAGCTGAATGGAAATCCTACAACTAGAGAATTTAAAAAGAAGCCACATCAAGACTGGTAGGAGTGGTGGTAATGTGGAATGGGCTGGTCCCGCACCTATGTGACAAATTATTTTTATTTATTTTTTATTTTTTTGTATTTTTCTGAAGTGAGAAGCGGGGAGAAAGGAAAGAGGGAGGTGTAGAGAAGCAGATGGGTGCTTCTCCTGTGTGCCCTGGCTGGGAATTGAACCTGGGACTTCCACAAACTGGGCCAACACTCTACCACTGAGCCAACCAGCCAGGGCCCTGTGTGACAGTTTAAAATCGGGAAGGATATCTTGGCTGCAGAGGTTCCTTCCTGAGAAGCAAGGGTCCCAGTCCCACATCAGGCCCCCCAGCCCAGGGCTCCAGGGCCAGGAAGAAGCGTCTCTATAACTTCTGGCTGTAAAAGCCGGTGGGGGTTGTGGCTGAGTGAGACGGAGGGCTGTGGGAGTCCTGGGCAGCTCCTCTGTGAGGGCCTGTGCATGGACCTACCCAGCCTCACTCCTTCCGAGGTCTAGCACTGGGGCAGCAGCTTGCAAGGAACCAGGGACACACAGAGAGGAACGGAACTGTCTGGTATCAGTGCAAGAACTTGGAGGGCAGCTTTCTGCCAGTTAAAAGTACTGTCAGAGGCCATTGTTCCTTTCTGAAATGACACCCCCCCCCGAAAAAAAACAGAGCCGGCAGGGCGGCACCATATTTGTTTCCATCGGCCTGATTCCCTGAGGCCCCGCACCGCACAGCCTGCAGGCCCACCAAGCTGTTTCCAGTGTTTTTTCCATACACATGACCTCTTGCCTCATGCTTTGTACTTTCCTCAAATCTCCCAAACAAGCAGCATCTGGCCTCTTCATACCCTGTATCTTTTTGTAAGTGGCCCAGGCCTGGCCCTAATAGCAGCTGGCCTTGGTTCATAGCTTGGCCCCTCCTGGGCACCTCTAAGCCCAGCACAAGTAGCAGCTACATACCTGCAGATTGCTTCGTAGCTCATGCCACGTGGCCCCAGCAGGGCGGACTCGGTGAGCACCAACCCTCACTGAAGCAAGACTCGCTCTGTCGGGTTGACACCTGCATAGCAACTCTTCCACTGTAATCACAGGTGGTCCTGGGGGTGCAGGGTGTCTGTCCATTCCAGTGATACCAACAGCAATCAAAGCTGAACTACAACAGAACGGTGCTCACAGCCCACACAGGGGCACACTGGCGCACCCAGCTCAGGTGACCAAGAGAGCTGTGACACTGGGCCCCACAGGACACCCACTACACACAGACACTCTACCGAGTTCAGGAGCCATAGCAGCCCTACCTAATACACGGAAACAAACACAGGGAAGCAGCCAAACTGTGGAAACAAAGACATATGCCCAGATGAAAGAAGAGGAGAAGTCTCCAGGAAAAGAACTAAATGAAATGGAGGCAAGCAAACTATCAGATACAGAGTCCAAAACAATGGTTATGAGGATGCTCCAGGAACTTAGTGAGGACAGAGAAACTATGAAAAATGAAGGATATACTAACTGAAATGGAGAATAATTACAGGGAATCAACAGTAGAGTACATGAAGCTGAGACTCAAATCAGCAATTTGGAATATACAGAAGCAAAACCACCCAATCAAAACAGCAAAAAGAATCCAAAAATATGAGGATAGTGTAAGGAACCTCTGAGACAACGTCAAGCATACCAGCATTTGCATCATGGGGGTGCTGGAAGAAGAAAAGAGAAAGCAAGATATTGAAAACCTCTTTGAAAAAATAATGACAGAAAACTTACTTAACCTGATGAAGGAAATAGACACACGAGTCCAGGAAGTGCAGAGAATCCCAAACAAGATGACCCCAAAGAGGTCCACACCAAGATACAGCGTAATTAAAATGCAGCTGGAGAAAAGCAGTTAGTTACCTGAAAGGGAGCTCCCATAAGACTGTGGGATGATTTCTTAAGAAAAACTTTGCAGGCCAGAAGAAGTGGCAAGAAATATTCACTGATGAAAAGCAAGGACCTACAACCAAGATTACTCAGTAAAGCTATCATTAAGATTTAAAGGTCATATAAAGAGCTTCCCAGCCTGACCAGGCAGTGGCACAGTGATTAGAACATCGGCCTGGGATGCAGAAGACCCAGGTTAGAAACCCCAAGGCTGCTGGCCTGCATGAGGGCTCATCCAGCTAGAGTGTGGGCTCACCAACTTGAGTGTGGGATTACCGGCTTGAGTGGGGTCACCGGCTTGAGGCATGACGCTATGGTCACTGGCTTGAGCCCAAAGTCGCTGACTTGAGCAAGGGGTCACTGGCTCAGCTGGAGCCCCCCAGTCAAAGCACATATAAGAAAGAAATCAATGAACAACTAAGGTACTATAGTTATGAGCTGATGCTTCTCATCTCTCTCCCTGTCTGTCCCTGTCTGTCCCTGTCTGTCCCCCCACCCCCCAAAAAGTAGACTATTAATATCACACAGAATTAATTTAACTATCTCATATGTACATATTTTGTGAAAGTTGTATTTATGATAATCCTTGAACAAAAATTATGTAGGTATAGGTCCCTAATGGCACTATTCTTTACTTGTACCTTGAAATCAGTTGTTTGGGAGAGGTTGATAGGGAAATTGCTTAATTTGTCAAGTTTTTCAAATAATTTTTTTAAGGTGTGTAGTTGTAAAAGCAGTTGGTAGAAATTGCAAGTATTGCTCTAGGATTGTCAGTAAGTTTTCATGAAAATGATAAATGTCATGGGCCGGTAGAAACTGATCTAGAGTTCAACCCTTGAAAAAGAGTTTCTTTCTACTGAGACTAATGTCTTGATGTATAAGGCTTTCCATATTCAGTTGCACTCAACATAGAACAGCACTTTCATATTAAACAAATCCATTTCATGCTTTTGTTATGGAGAGGGAATTGAGAATTTTATTTTTTTTATTTATTTTTTTATTTTTGTATTTTTCTGAAGCTAGAAATGGGGAGGCAGTCAGACAGATTCCCGCATGTGCCCCACCGGGATCTACCCGGCATGCCCACCAGGGGGCGATGTTCTTCTGCCCATCCGGGGCGCCGCTCTGTCGTGACCAGAGCCACTCTAGCGCCTGGGGCAGAAGCCAAGGAGCCATCCCCAGCGCCCGGGCCATCTTTTGCTCCAATGGAGCCTAGGCTGCGGGAGGGGAAGAGAGAGACAGAGAGGAAGGAGAGGGGGAGGGGTGGAGAAGCAGATGGGCGCCTCTCCTGTGTGCCCTGGCCGGGAATCGAACCTGGGACTTCCGCACGCCAGGCTGACGCTCTACCACTGAGCAAACTGGTCAGGGCCTGAGAATTTTATAATGAAGTATACTGTTGGAATATTTTCCCTCTGACGTATCAAGACCTTTGTTTTTGGAATTTGTTTTATATTTTATAGATATGTTATATGCAATATTCTAGGTAACTTGAGAATATATTAAACATGGAGAATGTCAATTCAGAATATTTATGCTACCACTTACTTCTAAATTTTCTATAAAGTATTGAAAGATAGTTTGTTTTAATAAAATTAGAAAACTTTTAGAAAAGAAAACAGGAGAAAAATATTTATGAAGTGGGGCTAGGCAAACAGTTTTTAGACATGTGAAACCAAAAGCATAATTATAAAAAAATTGATGTTAGATTTTATCAAAATTAGCAAGTTTTGTTCTGCTATAACACTAAGAATATGAAAAGACAAGCTACATACTGGAAGAAAAGAACTTGAAAATCACACGTATGACAAAGGACTTCTATCCAGACTGAATCAAGTATTCTGAAAACTCAACAATAAGAAAACAAGCAATCCAGTCAAAAACTGTTAAAAATGCCTGGTCTGTGGTGGTGCAGTGGACAGCAGTGACCTGGAACACCGAGATCGCTGGTTTGAATACCTGGGCTTCCCGTCAGGGTACATACAAAAAGCAACAAATGGACATCTAGAGTGAAGAAACTCTTCTAATAACCCTCCTCCTCTCTCTGTAAAATCAATAAATTTTTTTAAATGTTTTAAATGTTAACACTTGGGTGCCTCATCAATGAGGTTATGTAGATAAATGAACACATAAAAAGATACATAAATCATTAGCTATCAGGGAAAGGCAAATGAAAACCATGATGAGACACTACCACACACCTGTTAGAATGACTAAAAACACAGACAATACCAAGAACTGACGAGGATGAGGACCGACCGGAACTCGCATACACTGCTGATGGGAAGGCAAAGTGGTACAGCCACTCTGGAAAAGTTTCGTAGCTTCTTACAAGATTAAACATACACCTACCATGTGATTCAGCAATTCACTCTTGGGTGCTAAGAATAAAAACTTGAATTCACCAAAAAATCTATATATAAAAATGTTTACAGTAGGTTCATTCATAATCTCCAAGAACCAGGAAGAATCCAGATGTCTTCCATAGGTGAATGAATAAACAGCTGTGCTGAATCCATACAATAAAATACTACTCAGGAAAAGGGGCGGGACTGCTAATCCACACAATAACTTGGATTAATTTCAAAGGCATCCTGATCAAAAGAAGCGAGTGTTAAAATGTTACAGACTGTACTATTCCATTTATAGGACATTCTCAAAAAGCAGGACTGGAGCATGGAGAACAGGTTAGTGGTTGCCAGGGATTAGGTGTTTGGGGAAGGTTTGAAGGAAAAAATGGAGCTGTTGTTCTGTATCCTGATTGTGATTACACAAATCTATACGCATGTGCTAACATTCATAGAACTATAAATTTTACTTATGATAATTTAAAGATTAAATTTAAAAGATTGGTGCCTGACCAGGCGGTGGCGCAGTGGATAGAGCATCGGACTGGGATGCCGAGGACCCAGGTTCGAGACCCCGAGGTCGCCAGCTTGAGCGTGGGCTCATCTGGTTTGAGCAAAAAGCTCACTAGCTTGGACCCAAGGTCCCTGGCTCAAGCGAGAAGGTCCCTGGCTCAAGTGAGTAGTTACTCGGTCTGCTGAAGGCCCGCGGTCAAGGCACATATGAGAAAGCAATCAATGAACAACTAAGGTGTCGCAATGCGCAACGAAAAACTAATGATTGATGCTTCTTATCTCTCCTTTCCTGTCTGTTCCTGTCTATCCCTCTCTCTGACTCTCTCTGTCTCTGTAAAAAAATAAAAAAAAATAAAAGATTGTTTGCTTTATGTCACATAGATGAAATTTTTTTATCTTTGTTCTTCAGTAAATACTGTTTTTGAGGAATGAAATTCTTATGAAGTGTGATGAGGTTGTTAACCTCCCTTTCCTCTACATGAGGCCGTGTAGTGTAATAAAGACAAGTTCTTTTTATTTCGCTATTTCTTTTATCTATTTTTCTTCACTTTGGAGAGAGGCCTCAATGGGTTCAAGGAAGTGAGAGCTATGCTGAGTAGGTAAGAGACTCTGACCCTGATTTTCCCTCCATCTGTTAAATGTTCTCACAGTTTTTCTTCCAAGATCTCCTTTCTTAACTTTCTTTCTTTTGAAGACTCAAATAAAATTCATCGGATTTTTTATTACCTAAAGGTCTCCATTTCAGTTCAGTTCTTCAGCCTACCGCCCTTTGAATCAAAAGGCCATTTAAAAGTATTTAGTTTCAACTAACGGCGTAGGGTTCCCGGTGTGCGTGTGCGCAGCATGCGTGCGCAGTGTCTGCCGCGGTCTCCCAGCCTCCGTGTCCTCGTCTGTAAAATATGGACAACATTAGTACGGACCATGGGTTGTAAGGAGCATTCAGTTAGAAAACATGTGGAGGGCTCAGCACAAAGCCTATTCATATGTTGCTTTTGTTTACTTAGGAATGCTTGCTTTCAATACTAAGTGATTAAACACAATTAACTCTGGAGAAACTGAAGAAAAATCCAGAAACTCCTAATAATCCTCTATTTTTTCCAGCTAAAAATTACCTTCAGTTAGAATGTAAGAATGTAGTGTATATTAATGTTTTATGATGTTCTAAAATGCATATATATATACATATATATATGTCAAATATGGCAAGCTATTAACAAGTGTTAAATTAGGTGGTAGGTATATGGGTAATCATTGTACTATCCTTTAAACTCCTTATACTTAAAGTTTCATAATTGAAGCCTGACCAGGAGGTGGCACAGTGAATGGAGCGATGGCCTGGGATGCTGAGGACCCAGGTTCGAAACCCCGAGGTCACCAGCTTGAGTGTAGGATCATAGACATGACCCCATGGTCGCTGGCTTGAAGCCCAAGGTCGCTAGCTTGAGCAAGGAGTCACTGGCTCGGCTGCAGCCCCCTGGTAAAGGCACTTATGAGAAAGCAATCAATGAACAACTAAGGGGCCGCACTATGAATTGATGCTTCTCATCTCTCTCCCTTCCTATCTGTCCCTGAATGACTGTCTGTCTCTCTCTTGCTTAAAGAAAAGTTTCATAATTGTAAAGTTGGGAGAAATTAAGCTGAGAAGTGTTAGTTACCAACAACTTTTTTCAGTTAGTTATGAATTGGTCATTAGTTACTAAGATGCTATACCAAAAGATCAATCTAGAATGATTTAAATACAACACAAGGTTCTCTCTCCTGTAATAGTCTAAAGATGGACAGGCACGCGAGGGTACAGCATGGCTCTGTGTCATGACCGGCCAGCTCTGCCACCCTCGACATTTGGCTTCTGCCTCTGGACCCAGGGCTGCTGCCACGGTTGTTGCTATATCCAACCAGCAAGAAGTAGTCATTGAAGAATTCCAGGCATGCTTCTATGGCTCTGACCCCAAGTCACAGACATATTTCTTCTCATATCCCATTGGTCTAAGCTTATTTATATCACCACAAGCATGTGCAAGGGAGGCTGGGAAATGCAATCTGGCCGACCGTGAGCTGGTACTGCAGTGAAATACCACTTGCTCAGCTAAAAATTGCAAGGTGTTGGGGGTGGGAGGATTTCTGTTATTAAAAGAATTAGGAAGAATAGATGCTGGGAGACTGTGGTTTAATTTTAATGGTTCCAAATTTTCTTTTTTAGTTTTTCATTCAAATGATTTTGTCTTTAAAATGTATCTCAAAATGATTGAGTTCAAGAAGTAAAGAGTTCTTGGATACACCTGTTGAATTATTTCTCTACTGCAAAGCTAGAAGTGAAGGAGCAGCAGCCAGAGAAATGTTCTGAATTACATCTTTTCCAGGGTGACTAAAACAAAATTTTATGAACACTAAAAAATATTTTATATACACATTAACTTCTTTCTTTACCTTACTGTAAGACAGTTATTTATCAAACTCCATTCTTACTCTTTTATTCACTTGAAGTTCATTTGAAATCACTTGAAAATCACAAGAGTCACATTTCCTTCATCAGCTGTTAGTATCCTGGGGTGAAATCCAGGTGAGGTTAAATCAGGTGAAGGTGTAGATGGAGGATGTCAGGTCTCTCGAGGAGCAGCATGTAAAAATGAAGAGGCAAGCATTTTGCTTTTCTCATTAACGAAGTTCTTCATCTCAGATGCACCTCCCACTCAAAGCAGCTAGGCTTTTTCCTGCTGTGGGCACACTACCAAGAGCGGTCGCTGCCGGCACAGGGCCAAGTGCAGGCTACCCATGTTTGTTTCCACACTGCATACTGGTGTGCCTCGGGGGGTCAAAAATCCTGCTCAGATTAGCCTGTGTACATAAGGGAATGTTGGCTTTTAAATAGAAAGGATACTGGCATAGCTCATACATCAACAACAACAACAAAAAAAAAAAGGAAAAAAGCTCAAAGGACCAAAGCCTCGGGTATAGCAAGAGCAGAGATTTGCCATTGCCAGAATGCTCCTGCTCATCTGCCTCAGTCTGTGTGTGTGTGTGTGTGTGTGTGTGTGTGCGCGCGCGCGCGCGGGCGGAGGGCCCTCTCATCAAAAAGCAAGCACTTCTTTATGCCCTAGTCAGCATGCCATCCCAGGGAAGGATTCTGGTGGGATCTGATTGGGTCACGTGCCCACACTGCAGCAGAGAAGAAGGTAGATAGGAAAGCTCGCTGAAACTGTGCACACCTTCTCCTCTCCTAGGCTAGAATGATTCTGATTTCCCCAAGCTGGGATGACCCAAGAACATATCCTGCGAGCAGACAGCAGTGGTGTGTCTCTGTAGGTTGTGAAACCTCTACCTTCCATGTGGTGCTAGAGCCTCTTAGGCTGGCAGCTGCTTCCTAACCTCCCCCAAGCCCGAGGCACATGGGGAAGAGAAATCTTGAATAGCTACTCCATTTTTCTATTGTTTTATAAACCGTATTAATTTTTTTAGCTACTACACTATTATTTTATTATCCTAGTGTGCCTCCAGAAAAGTTGTGACAATTTTCATGACAGAGAGCATCTCCTGAGTTAAGACATGGATAGGACAGGATGGAAAGCTGGCTTCTTGTCGTGGGTCTTCTTCTGACACACCGATGATTCTTGCTGAGTCCCATAAAGCTTATCTTTTTAGCTACTCTTTCCCTCTGTACATTATAGCACTGTCTAAGACAATGCAATGTCTTATGATTGCTGGTATAATTCTGACTCTGTTCTCCTGTTTTTGTTTTTAAGACACTGACAGCGAGAAATGAAAGGCACTGAGTCTCATGTATTTAAAACAGGTCACCCATTTTTAGTAAATGAGATTCTCAGCAGTTGATATATTTTATCAAGGCTGACATTACATCTGCATCCAAGTTCTGGTATAATTTCCCCCAACTTTATAGTGAAAATTCAGAAGAAAGTAAGAAGCTACCTGACCAGACAATGGTGCAGTGGATAGAGCATCAGCCTAGAACACTGAGGACCCAGGTTTGAAACCCCAAGATCATCAGCTTGAGTGCAGGATCACCAGCTTGAGCGTGGATCATAGACATGACCCCATGGTCGCTGACTTGAGCCCATAGGTTGCTGGCTTGAACCCAAGGTTGCTGGCTTGAGCAAAGAGTCCCTGGCTCCTATCAAGCCCCCTGATCAAGGCATGTATTAGAATGCAATCGATAGGCCCTGGCCGGTTGGCTCAGCGGTAAAGCGTCGGCCTGGCGTGTGGGGGACCCAGGTTCGATTCCCGGCCAGGGCACATAAGAGAAGCGCCCATCTGCTTCTCCACCCCCCCTCCTTCCTCTCTGTCTCTCTCTTCCCCTCCCGCAGCCAAGGCTCCATTGGAGCAAAGATGGCCCGGGCGCTGGGGATGGCTCCGTGGCCTCTGCCCCAGGCGGCAGAGCGACCCCCCGGAGGGGCAGAGCATCGCCCCCTGGTGGGCAGAGCGTCGCCCCTGGTGGGTGTGCTGGGTGGATCCCGGTCGGGCGCATGCGGGAGTCTGTCTGACTGTCTCTCCCCATTTCCAGCTTCAGAAAAATACAAAAAAAAAAAAAAAAAAAAAGAATGCAATCAATGAACAACTAAGGTGCTGAGCTGATGCTTCTCAGCTCTCTCCCTTCCTGTCTATCCCTGTCTCTCTCTATCTCTCTCTCTCTCTTGCTAAAAAAAAGAAAGAAGCTATATAAACAAGCCTGGCATTGTATCATGGAAAATCTCTATTGACATTTTAAAAAATATTCAAAATATACTGCTAAGTGGAAAAGTGAGCTCCACACATCTATGTGTGGGTATGGAAGTGCATGCATATTTAGAGAAGAAAACACTAAAATACACCAATTGTAACAGTAGTATCTCTGCAAAATGGGACTGTGGGTGGATTTTGCTTTTTCTTTGTTTTTGCCAGGTTTTCTACACTGAACTTGTATTTTGTAATTGAAGGAAATTTTCATTTGGGAACACACACATCTTTGACCACAAATCTACCCATATTTTTTGCAGATGTAGGGAATATAAATGTGAAAAGAGTAAAGTGAGACACTCAGACTGCAGTTCGAGGTCAGCCTTTCCCATCTTCTCTCTGGGCCTGGGCCCTACTTCTGTAGAACAAGCAGATAAGTAGACAGTCTCCTAAAACTGGTCAGGCTTCAGACTCCGGCACTCTAAGTTATAAGAAAACTGTTCTCTGATTTGTTGGAAAAGCTATTATTTCATGCGGAGTGAGAGTGGAGTAGGGGAGGCATTATCATTGCTGAAGATGTATTTGTTAAGAATCACATGGCAAAAAAGAAGTGTTCTGAAATCTTTTTTAAAGTTACCATGTTAGGTATATGTCATCTTCTAATTTTTGACATTTGATGGCTGTTTCCTTAATACTTGTCTATGAACAAAATAAACTAACAAATAAAATATGAACAGACACAGATACAGAGAACAGACTGACAGCTGTCAGAGGGGAGGAGGGTTGGGGCTGCGTGAAAAAGGTGAAGGGATTAAGCAAAAAACCCCACAAAAAGTCTCAGACGCAGACAGCAGTATGGTGATTACAGGAGGGAAGAGCGGTGGGGGGGTGGAAGGGAGTTCGGGGGTCAGTGGTGGTGAAATTGGGCACACTTGACTCGGGGGTGGTGGACACACAATACAATATGCAGAGAATGTATGATAGAATTGTACAGCTGAAACCTACATAGTTTTATTAACCAATGTCGCCATAATAAATTCAATAAATAAATTTAAAAGTGCTTATCTAAAAGTGGATTATTTTCCTGGCCGGATAGCTTAGTTGGTTAGAGCATCATCCTAAAGCATGGAGGTTGCCAGTTCCGTCTCCAGGCAGGGCACATACAAGAATGGCTGGATTTTCTTGTCTCTCTTTCTCTTCCCTTCTTGCTGAAATCAATAAATTTAAAACTATTTTTTAAAAAAGTGAATTACTATGAATATCTTATTATTTGAATAATACCCAATTTTTTCTAAGGAAACTCTCATTGAGGACGTGAGAGTGGGCCTCTGTTGGCTAGGCAGGTATTGCAGTTTACCTTTGGCCCTGGTGCCGGTGAGGGAGGAAAGACCCTGGCAGCCCAGTGCTCCCAGGCACTCTGCGCTCCCATTTCCATTCAGTCAGCACTGAGAGGTCATTCGAGAGTGAATGCATTCTTTATGCATGTGGGGAAGGAGCCAGCAGCCAGGCTGGGGAACGGAGCCCAGTCAGGCAGGACCCTTCAGCACGGCCTACAGCCCAAAGGCCGAATCCTCCTGGCCAGCGTCCCCATGCCAGGAGAACATGCTATTCTCAAACCCTGTGTCCTGTGTAAATCTGCCATGTTCCGCTCCTTCTATTAGATCCAACACATTTGGTGAATGAGAATAAAAAGGAAAAGGATTTGAGACCTGATCTTTTCATTTGTTTAATGCAGTGGTAGTCAACCTGATCCCTACCGCCCACTAGTGGGCGTTCCAGCTTTCATGGTGGGCGGTAGCGGAGCAACCAAAGTATAAATAAAAGGATAGATTTAACTATACTAAGTTGTTTTATAAAGATTTATTCTGCCAAACTTAGCGAAAATCTGACATAAAGTACTTGGTAGTTATTACTATATGCTTTAACTTGCTGTAACGCTGCTTTATAAATTTTATAAAGTTACTTCCCTACTTTATAAATCACCATTACTGTGGAACCAGTGGGAGGTTAGAAAATTTTACTACTAACAGAGATACAGAAGTGGGCGGTAGGTATAAAAAGGTTGACTACCCCTGGTTTAATGCAAAGGCACTGATGGAAAATGTTACCACCAAGCTACGTCTGATTTGGGCTCCACGAAGCTGGACCTTTGTTGAAGCGGGATCCACTGTAGACCTATTGCCTTAAACTTGCCCAGAGACTTGAGGAACTCACCAAGAAAAGGATGAGCTGCCAACACACTCCTGTGACTGTAGCCTGCTGACGGCTGCATCTTCCTGGACAAACCATGGTAGAAACAGATTCCATCCCACAAGAGCCCACAGAATCCAATTTAATAAAGCGGTTTGCTTTATATATTTGTCTTGAAAACCAGTAGAAAATACTTTTGTATTTTATACACAACAGTTCAACAAACCATTGGGTTAGCAAACTTTTGTAAGACTAGCCTGGGCATCTGATTTCTATGGGGGGTTTTTCCCAAAGAATTTTATAATTTTAGCTCCTACATTTAGAAAAATATAATTCTAGTTCCCAAATAACATATAAATGAACTTTCTACAAACAAATTCTTTGTAAACTGGAAATTACTGTGATTTTAAAAATTTATCACTTTTATCTTTTTAAAATTTATCTTTATCTTTTTTATTTACCTCTTTTTTTTTTTTTTTGCCTAAGAATATATGATCATATTCTAATGTAGGTTATATTACCAGTGTTAAAGTAGCCCTTGTAAGGAAGTCAGATCAGGAGTCTGACTCCCACATTTTGAGCAGCTAGTTCTCTCCCTGGGCTTTCCTTTTATTAACTTAGAGATCTTATTCTGACTTACGTCTCCTTGGCAGAGACCCTGTCCTCCTCTTTAATCTGAACTGCACCAAGAACACTGTCAGCCCTCAGTAAATATTTCATAGCAAAAACATCCACAGCTTATCAGACAGTGCAGAATGAGCTAGTCCAGTTGCTGAGCACGGCCCAACTCATGTCACTAAGAAGCAGTTTGTGGCAGGATAAGGGGAGGCATCCACTTGACCTAAGAAGAAGCTCCAGGTATAAACTCAGTCTGAATTATCTGTGACTTTTCTGTGCAGCCTATTCTTTTTTTTTTTCTTTTTTTGTATTTTTCTGAAGTTGGAAACAGGGAGGCAGTCAGATTCCTGCACGCGCCCGACCGGGATCCACCCAGCATGCCCACCAGGGGGCGATGCTCTGCCCATCTGGGGTGTTGCTCTGTTGCAACCAGAGCCATTCTAGCACCTGAGGCAGAGGCCACAGAGCCATCCTCAGCTCCCGGGCCAACTTTGCTCCAATGGAGCCTTGGCTGCTGGAGGGGAAGAGAGAGACAGAGGGGAAGGAGAGGAGAAGGGATGGAGAAGCAGATGGGCGCTTCTCCTGTGTGCCCTGGCTGGGAATCAAACCCAGGACTCTTGCACGCCAGGCCGATGCTCTACCACTGAGCCAACCGGCCAGGGCTGCAGCCTATTCTTAAGTGAAATGGGTGTGAGATGGCCACTGGAATACCTTTTCTGTTGTTAGATTTGAATTAACACCAAGAAAAAAAATGGAACCCTTAATGTATTTCCAGCCTGCTTTGTTCCACAACACATTTCTCTCCTCAGAGGTGCCATTGAGGGCCTAGACATGTGCACAGCCAACCTGCCAGTGAAGACAATAACGTGCCAGGAGGCTACAAAGGGTTGTAAAACAGAGAGAGGGGCCTCATTTCCATTGGCAGGGGGTGGAAAGTGAAGAGGTCTGAGCTGGTCCTTGACATGAACAAGACTTTGAAGAGAAGCAGGGATAGGATATTCCGGGCAGAGAACAGCATGTGCTACATCAGAGGGACAGGAGAGCAGCTGTCTTTTTAACTCCTGGTTGCCAATCTGTGTGTTTCAGAGGAAAGGCAGCCGGCGTATCAAAGGCGAAGACAGGAACAAAGTTACCAGTAGGAGCATTGGGTTGGACACAGCCGCGTCACAGCCCCCTGAGAACAGAGAGCCCCCCGAGGAAGGCCTCCTCTCTCCGTCTAGGGAGTGCTGGGTGAAGGAGAAGAGGCCACCCCACTATAGCAGCTTCTCGGGCTTCAGCAGCAGTGACAGCGTCCTGCGGGAATTAGACGACGGACAGTTTGACCAGGAAGATGGAGTGACTCAGGTCACCTGTATGTGAGCAATGAAGTAAAGCAACAGGCGGCCTGGACACAATTATTAAAACAACTGCCCCTGACGTTACTGTATTACTTTATCTGCATTTATGTAACAGGAATTTTTCCAGGCTCAGGCTTTCTTCTAATCTCCATAAACTTTGGCTCAACCTCCAGGCAAGGAAGAATAACCAACGTATTCATACATTTAGAATCATGTTTACACTTCTCTCAAATGAAAATCTCTGTTTCAACAGATGTCTCCTTAGGTTTTAACTGATAATCTACTTCATTTTCTCATGAATGTACAAGGTATACTTTTCTTATGATCCCTGGTGAGAAGACTAAATAGCTCAACCAGTATTATACCTAATTAGAAAGTTCTCAGGAAGTTAGAGTCTTACATAAACTGAAAAATAATGGCTCCCTTTCTCTCTCTCTCTCTCTCTCTCTGGCACACATGCATACACACACACACAGGGCTAATTAATGAAATACCTATTTCCTGACTATAACAATGAATCCAACTTTTGTCTTTAACCATGGTGTGTACATACAAAGCAAACCCCTATTTGTTAAAATATTCTTGGGAAAAAAATCCTTTTTTTTGTCTCTGCTTTTAAAGGTCACCATGTTCCCAATCCTGTACTGATTCACTGAGGTTTAACACTGTTGTTTCTAATAGCCTAGAATAGAGCGGAGCAGCATCCCTTACCATTCAGTATGGAAAGAACCCAAGCTCAACAGTCAAAAATCTTAGTAGACAGAGTCTTATTTCTTTTATATTGCAAATAGTATGAAAAGGGAAAACCTCAACTGTGAATGGAAACTGAACCCTTTTACATCTGTCTAGAGTTGAACTATGCTTTTATTTTGATGGCTAAATCATGAGGAAGCTGGAAACCCAGAACTTTCCATCCTGCAGGTGTAGAAATGTGCTCCTAACACATGAGATGGGTCTAGTGACCTAGCTGTCCCATGTCTGTTTTGTGTTCTGCTAAGACGATGCCTTTGCCTTGTGCAGAGTTTAACAAAGATTAAAATTCTACAAAATAGAGAATTTTCATTTATCTATGAAACACTTACTTTGAAATGTGGGAACCTTCAAGTGAACTACAATTGACTTTGCCATTGATGAACTCAACATATTTTTTATTAGCATTGATGTTGACATTATAAGGTCATTTGAATAATAAAATGTCATTTGTTATTGGGCTATTGTTTTATTGAACATAAAGGTTCATAATGTTTTATACACTTATGTATTATGTGTTATAGAATATCTTATGTAATTTAACTAGGCCAATCTCGATGAATTGTGGATAAGGTTAACATGGTGTTCTTCCCCTTCTACCATGCTGAATGAAGTCTTACCCTTATAAGTACAAAGGAACTTAAGAATATTCTGCTCAGAATTGTTCTGTGGAAATAGCTAATAACATTTGTAGAAATGTCTTTGTTTTGATTTTTAGATGACCCTAACTAAGTTCCATATTCAAGAGTTGGTGAATTTTTTGTAGAAATAAGCATTACTTCTAGAGCTTACTAAATGCATGGGTTATAAAACAGAAAAGGCACTCAGAAAAGCCAGACAGCTTTTCCCTATGCCACAGAAGGCAGGGACCCCGCACCATTCTGTCAGCACAGAGGGGAGCAGAAGTACTAAAATCAGACAGATGCTTATATTTGACTAAAGGAAAACTGAAGACTATAGCAATCACTTTTCATTTTTAAAAATTTGTGTCAGCTTACTTTCTTTTTAGTTTGCTTTTAATCTGTTATTTTTTATTTAAAAACTTTTTATTAAACTACCCAGTCATATCCTCCAAACTTATTTCATAAGCATTTATTCCGATACTTATCCTCAAGTTACATGGCAAATTTGTTTTATAGTGAATAAATAATGACCGAGTGGTTTTAGAGTACTCTAAAACTTTATAAATAAATAAATATATGTAAATTTTAGTATGTTTTTTTTAAAGTAACAAACCTTGGACTCTGTATGCCTAAGGAGTCAAATGTGACCGACTAACCTTATCATTATCTGCCAGTTGTACATTCAGTTCTTTTCATAATACTATTCATTCCCTAGGGGCTCTGCCATATGAATTTATAGTACCTATAAGTTAGGATGAAAAGATTCAAGATCACAGATGTGGGCATGAAGTTCTGCCATTCCCCTTAGTGCAGTAACTCTTCTGTCCGAGGTTTCAGTAACTCCTTGCTAGTTCCACTCCGTTTGGATTAAAGTGTTCCCCTGTTATCTTTCATGGACATTAACACCTAATCACCAGAGAAATCAACTCTGAGCTAAGGACCAGCTCTACCAAGGTCACTACAGTTCTCTTCATGAGAGAGAAATGCAGTCACTGTCTTTAAGAGACTCTAGGGCTCTCAGGAGTCTTCAGACACCCACACCAGCAGGAGGCATTAGAAATTACCCAATCTGACCAGAAAGAGAATAGACTAAAAACAAACAAAAAGAACCTCAGGACATTAGACTAGAACAAAATAACAAAAGTATATATTTATGTCATCCCTGTTCTGGTGGAAGCAATGGAGAGAATGGGACTGAAAAAGTATTTGTCTATGGGAGTGGGGCGAGGCCGGCGGCTGCCCTCTGGCCCGCTCGGCCACTCTGACAGAGCACCAGACTGGGCGGCCCATAGACAAGGGAAATCTGTTTCTCCAGCTCTGAGGCTGCGAGTCCCAGATCACGGCATGCGCAGACCCAGTCTTTGCTGGGAGCCTCCCTGGCTCACAGATGGCCGTCTTCTCAACATCACTTCACATGAGAGAAGGGACAAGGGAGCTCTCAGGGGTCTCTCTTATATGGGCATGATCACAATCATGAGGCCTCCACCCTCAGGACCTAAAACCTCCCGAAGGCCTCACCTCCGAACACCGTCACATTGGGAATTAGGGTTTCAACACAGGGATTTTGGAGGGACCCCTTTAGTACACTGCTCACAAATATCAGGGGATATTTCATCACTTCATAGTCATTTTGAAATACCCCTAACTTTTGTGAGCAGTACATAGAGCAACTATAGAGATGCATGGGAAATCTCTGGGGTGGCAGAAACCTTCCGTGTCTTTATTTGGTACAAAATAACACAAAATCAAAGCTAATTGAACTGTACAATTAAGATAGGTTCATCTTACTATATGTAAATTGTGTGATAATAGAAGAACTATTTATCAGCGAATTCGCAGAACTGGTGGGAGAACCAAGCTCAATGCTAAGCCGGCAGGAACAAGGTGCACACCCACGTGACAGCACAAGCCCGCTGCGTGGGGACCGAGCCCGGCCACCAGAAACCCACCTTTCCAAGGCACAGCTGCGGCAGTTTGCGGGACTTCACACCCTCCACAACCCAAACGCTTCTGCCGCCACCCTCTAAGCAAGACAGGTGCCCTTTGCTCTGCTTTCCTCCTCTCATGACCTACTTTTGAGTCAGTCTCATATGGGACCGCTTGTGCTCTAATTGGGAGAGTGTTCTGGGGCCTGCAGAACATAAAGAACATATTCCAGGCAGGCAGAACTCATTAGGCTCAAGATTCCTCAAACATAGCACACATATTTGTTTATATCACCAAGTCAAATTTTGATTGGGCCTTAACCAAGTGATCAAAGTTAACATCACCAACAATGGGACAAGCCAACATCCTGTGACTCCTGAGATGATATGCTGAGGACACATCACTTCTGTGGTATTTCTGGCAAAAATGCACAATCTGAATGTTATTATTAGAAAGCATTAGACAAACTCAAATTGAGGGACATTCTATGAAACAACTAGCCTATACAGCTTCAAAAATGTCATGGTCATGAACAACAAAGAAACTATTTTACATCAAGGAACACTAAGGATCCTAGCCTGTGGTAGAAAGAGCATCAACCTGGAATGCTAAGGTCACTAGTTCGAAACCCTGGGCTTGCCCGGTTTGAGGTGCATACAGGAAGCAATCAATGAACAACTAAAGTGAAGCAATTATGAATTGATACTTCTCGCTTCCCCACCTCTCTCCTCTCTGTAAAATCAATAAATCTTGCCTGACCAGGCGGTGGCACAGTGGATAGAGCGTTGGACTGGGATGCGGAGAACCCAGGTTCAAGACCCCAAGGTTGCCAGCTTGAGCGCGGGCTCATCTGGTTTGAGCAGAGCTCACCAGCTTGGACCCAAGGTTGCTGGCTCGAGCAAGGGATTACTCGGTCTGCTGTAGCCCCACGGTCAAGGCACATATGAGAAAGCAATCAATGAACACTAAGGTGTCACAACGAAAAACTAATGATTTATGCTTCTCATCTCTTTCCATTCCTGTCTGTCTGTCCCTATATATTCCTCTCTCTCTCTCTGTCTCTGTAAAAAATAAATAAATAAATCTTTAAAAAAAAAAAACAAAGCAAAACAACACAAAGGAGACATGATAACTAACTGTGACACCTGAGCCCAGATTGGATCCTAGATGGAGGGATGGGGTGGCTGATGTGTAATACAAACACGACATAACCACGACTATGGACCTATGGACTGTTGACAATAACGTTGTTTTATGTTGTATTAATGTTAAATTTCCTTTTTTTTTTTTAAGCAAGGACAGACAGGAAGGAAAGAGATGAGAAGCATCCTGTCTTTGTTGTGGCACCTTAGTTGTGATTGCTTTCTTATATGTGCCTTGACCAGGGACTATAGCCGAACCAGTGACCCCTTACTCAAGCCAGTGAAATTGGGTTCAAGCCAGCGACCTTGGGCTTTAACCCAGTAATCTTTGAGCTCAAGCCAGTGACCATGGGATCATATCTATGATCGTATGCTCAAGCCGGCGACCCCATGCTCAAGCTGGATGAGCCCGCATTCAAGCTGGCGACCTCAGGGTTTCACACCCAGGTCCTCTGCATCCCAGGCTGACATTCTATCCACTGTGCCATCGCCTGGTCAGGCAATGTTAAATTTCTTGATTTAGATTACTGTACTATGCTATGCAAAAACATTCATATGAAATATATACAAAAATACTTAGGGGTTAAGGTGATTAATGCCTGCTACTCTCAAATACTTCAGAAGTGTGCGTGCACACATCCATGTGTGAAAGGGACACAGAGAACTCGAGAAAGCAAATGGGCCAATATGTAAACAGTTGGTGAATCTGGATAAAGGGTATAGGAGAGTTATTTTTACTCTTGCAATCTCTAAATTCAAAATTGTATCAAATAAAAAGCTTTAAAAAAAAGAAGGTACCAGTCAGCCAGAAAACATGACATATTTACTACAAATAGCAGCGACTGTCTATCAGTTTGCTATAAAGGTCCTGGGTTTCCTTTAGGGACTGACACCCGGTATCATGGCTAGATACAGCTTGTCCTCTCCACCAGTTTAGCTAAAGATCCTGCTTATTCTACCAGGATCCTTAGAGCACGTTAAAAGGACACTTGAAGATACTTAAAATGCTATAAAATACAAAAGATGACAAGTCCTAAAGGAAAAAAGGAGACTAGAACTATTGAGCAGCTAGTATTTACCAGACATTAGAGCAGATGCTTTCAAATATGCTGTTTCATTCCCACAAAAATCACCTAAATGTGGGCTTATTCCAGTTCACAGATGAGAAAACAGAGACCTGGAAAGTTTAAGTAATTGCTCAATTTTTTCTTCTTCTTTTTCAAGTGAGCGGAGGGGAGATAGACTCCGGCATGTGCCCTGACCAGGATCCAACAGGCAATACCCGTCTGAAGCTGGTGCTCTGCCCAGTTGGGGCCATGCTCGCAACCTAATATTAACACTGGAGGCAGAGGCTCCACGGAGCCATCCTCTCCTGGGCGAATGCGCTCAAACCAACCAGGCCATGGCTGGGGGGGGTGGGGGGGTGGCAGGAGAGGTAGAGAAGCAGGTGTTCGCTTCTCCTGTATGCACTGACAAGAATCAAACCTGGACACCCACACTGGGCCAAAGCTCTACCACTGAGCCAACCAACCGGTCAGGGCCGAGAACTTTTAACTTCCTTCACCTATTGAGTCATTTCCCTGCAAAACATTAATTGCTTAAAAAATAAGTTCCAAAAGGTGCACTAAGACATAAAAGGTTAATGAAGCAAAACATTAAGAAGTGAAAATCAAGTTATTATTTTCTCATCAAAAAGAGAATCACTAAATAAAACAGGAATCAGAAAACGTGCCTGCACGGAAAGGAAGTTTGAATCCACCACACAGGTTTCCGCAGTGTTCACTGTGCCCTCCTAACCACCGCTGCCCGAGCCAGCAGCAGTACCGGCTCCCTGGGGTGGGCTGGCCAGGAACCACCCAAATGGACATCTGGGAGATCTGAAGTCTAAAGTAAGAATTTCTTTTGTTGGTTATGCAAAAAAGTAAAATGAAATACTAAAAACATTCATTTAATCTCCTTTGTGTCTTAATGGGCACACTAATCCTCACAAAGTTGTTTTCAACACATTAAAGTTTCAAAAAGAGAACCACTCACATCACTGTAATAGATGTGCTAAGGAAAATGACTTTTTATTTCCTACAGCAAGAGAAGAGCATGTCTTTAATTTCAATGATTTATATAAAACTGAAACACACCAAATTTGGATATTTTATTTACATCTCCTTTTTCTTTCCCAGACTAGTGGCATTATAGTTTATACCACACACACAAAAAGTAGGTTTTAACATTTCAACATTTTTTCTGTAAACATTAGTTCCTTAACCACATGTCATTCCTTTGAATGTTCTTCTGGGAAACCATGTGTCTCAAGATTTTTTTCCTTTTGTAACCCCGTCCGAAAGCATTAGTTAGAATTCCAGTTTATAAACCTTCCAGCTTTCTGAGAGTTGCAGTCTGACATGTTTTCTTCCCACGTCTTCATGTGAAGACAACTGCCACGACCCAAGTTAAACTGAATGAGATTCACTCCTTATTCCAAAATACTGTCCAGATGAAATAAAGACTTAAATGTAAAAAAACAAAACTATAAAATAGTGAATATATGAGCAAATACTTACATAATTCAAAACCCAGAAGCCATAAACAGTACCTAAATACTAAAAGTTTTAAACTGTTACCTAGAAACACACTCTCTATAAACAACCTCAAAAGGTAAACAGAAACTGAAATCAGGAAACAATCAAATGACAAAGGGCTAATATTCTAAGTACACTGAGATGTCTATAGAAAATACAGCCAAGTAGAAAAACTGCAAATGACACAAATAGGTAATTTAAAAAAAAAAAATAAACATAAGATTTCAATTCACTAATAAAAAACTGGAAAAAAAAAAAACATCAAACCTTTATTTTTCTCTCATTGAATTAGCAATTTTAAAAAAGATTGATAATACCACTGTTGGCCAGTGTGTTGAGCCCGGGGGGGAGTGGCCTTCTCGTAACCATGAAAGAGCTGGCCTTGAGAATGGAGGCCATGTCCCAGGGACGATGGACTGGGAAGACAGAAGGACCAATGAAGGACCCTGGAACTGCTGCACTAACCCAGGGTTGCTGGCTTCTGGTCTTGTTACAAAGAAAAACAAAACTTTTATTTGGTTAAGCCACTCCATTCCAACACACGCCGCCTAACTCAATCCTACTGATAGGAGAATGAAACGGGTTTTCCAAGGATGAGTTGCAACAATGCTCAGAAATGCCCAATCTTTGGAGCCTGGACTGAATTCGGAGCCTGACCCTGCTACTTGTTCCTGCAGACACAAGTTAAATTGGATGACGGTTGAGTAGGATATTGTGCGACTGTACTTAACACAGTTTGCGACACCTAGTTGGGTGCTCAATAAATAGAAACCCTTACTTTTTTAAAGGTTCAGTTTTAAGTTTGCAAAGTTCTCTGTAGAGTGGTGAACAAGATTATGCCTGGGGACATGCTAGAATAAATACAGGGCATCTTTAAAACTTGAACATAATATTCACAAACATTTAAATATATTTATATGTGGTTAATAAAGATTCATCAGCACTTTGCTAAGGATATTAGGTAGTTCACAGATCTCCAGAGAGCCAGACCCAAAACCAGATGCTAAGCAGCCAGGGACAAATCGTGTCTGCCAAAGATCATGCTGCCATCTCTACAGGCAGACACTTAAGGGCAACAGGCTTAACAAAAGATGGAGGGAAGATACATTTATTAAGAATGCTTCTCAGCCTGACCAGGCGGTGGCGCAGTGGATAGAGGGGACCTGTGTGGACAGAGGGGACACAGAGGACACAGGTCCAAAACCTCTTAGTCGCTGCTTGAGCACAGGCTCACCCAACTTGACCCCACGGTCACTGGCTTGAGCCCAAAGGTTGCTGGCTTGAGCAAGGTGTCACTCACTCTGCTGTAGCCCCCCACCCCCATCAAGGCACATATGGGAAAGCAAACACTGAACTAAGGTGCCGCAATGAAGAATTTAAGCTTCTCATCTCTCTCCCTTCCTGTCCCTAACTGTCCCTCTCTTTCTCTGTCACATACAAAAAAAGAATGCTTCTCAGTTTTCAATGCTCAGGCTCTTGACAACAATGAAGCCCTCCTCCTAAAACAGAATCCCTATGAGAGGATGCAGGTTCACTCTCTGTTCAGTCATTTAACAAGTATTATATTGACTCTTAGATGCCATGCCAGGGACTAGAGAGCAAATCGACAGTCTTGCTTTTATGGACTCACTAGGCTAACAAAGAAAGATTGTAGATGAGTAATAATAGAAATAACTATGTGGCCTGACCTGTGGTGGCACAGTTGATAAAGCGTCAACCTGGAAATGCTGAGGTTGCCGGTTCAAAACCCTAGGCTTGCCCGGTCAAGGCACATATGGGAGTTGATGCTTCCTGCTCCTCCCCCTTCTCTCTCTCTCTCTTTCCCCTCTCTATAATGAATAAATAAAATCTTAAAAAAAAAAAAAAGAAATAACTATGTTATCGTAGTACAGTACACGGAAATACTCTTATAGAAAGCAAAGTTTGCTAGTAGCACATGTAACAGACAAATCTAAGGTCAGGGAATGTAGGGAATCACCCATCTAACCTTGAGCCCTCTAAGATTTGGACTGGGGAACTTTAGTTAAAAGCCCTGAGTGAATGTCCCTTGGATGCAAACACCAAGAGAAACTGTGTGAGTGACCTTTGTGCAGACACAAAGGAATCCATGTGAACAGGCTTTCAAAAATTAGCCTAGTGGTTCTAGATTGCCCCTTCCTTTGTGCTTGTTAATTAGCAAAAGAAAAAGAAGGTACTGACCCAAATTAGCCCTTTCTCCATGTCAGCAAAATGGCCATTAATTATTCTTTCCCCTTATCACCTGGCCTCCCTCCCCTGTAATTCTGTTACCTCTGTTCTGCTTCTGATCAATAAAAACTAAGAAAGGAGATTCAGGTCTTCTTTGCCTCCCTTGGCAGGCCTCCCCCTCTTCCTCTTGACATCAGTTTGTATCTTAATTAGGTCTCTTCCATGTGACACTGGTAGTTCCCAGTGGGCTGGAGTACTACAAGGGAAGCCTTCCCTGAGCAAAAAATACTTATTTCTAATAACAGTATGTGCTTGTTATAAAATTATAAGCAGATCATTCTAAATATGAGGACCTATGAACTATTCAGTGGTCCCAAAAATTTGAGAGAACAGTTAAACAATATGTTAGCTCTAAAATGTGAAAACTGCAAAACTGAAATAATAGCTATAAAAATCTATACCATTTCATAATTATAAAAATGTCACTTGTTAAAAATAATTTGTAAATTAGCTTTTCTCAATTCAAAGGAATTCCAAAGAATATGTGATGACTGACAAGAAACCATAGTCAACTAAATAACCAAAAGAGAACCCAATGTTGAAGATCAATTATAAAAAGTTATTCAAATTTAAGTATAGCCCTGGCCGGTTGGCTCAGCAGTAGAGCGTCGGCCTAGCGTGCGGAGGACCCGGGTTCGATTCCCGGCCAGGGCACACAGGAGAAGCGCCCATTTGCTTCTCCACCCCTCCGCCGCGCTTTCCTCTCTGTCTCTCTCTTCCCCTCCCACAGCCAAGGCTCCATTGGAGCAAAGATGGCCCGGGCGCTGGGCATGGCTCTGTGGCCTCTGCCTCAGGCGCTAGAGTGGCTCTGGTCGCAACATGGCGACGCCCAGGATGGGCAGAGAATCGCCCCCTGGTGGGCAGAGCGTCGCCCCTGGTGGGCGTGCCGGGTGGATCCCGGTCGGGCGCATGCGGGAGTCTGTCTGACTGTCTCTCCCTGTTTCCAGCTTCAGAAAAATGAAAAAAAAAAAAATTTAAGTATAAAAATTATATTTACTGCAAAATGGGGCTACATTTTAATATACTTGGTCTTATGTGGATAGAATCTGGTATCTACGAAGATCTTAAAAGTACAGAAACTTGTGACGATCAGGGCAGAGGATCTCAGTGCAGAGCAGAGGGTTGAGCCAGGGTCTGGGATTAGGGGGACAGGTAGGGCCTTATCAGTAGGTACAGGATATCACAGGAACTGGAAGAGAGTAGGCCATAGAGAACTCACAAGGTGAAAACTTCCCCTCCTGTAGATCAAGAAAGCATTGCATTAAGAGAAATACATGCCTGTCTGTTGCCCTCCATGTGAGACTCCTTTTGCCAGGCCACCATGTTGGCCTTTTCACATTATCCTTTGTTTTGAAGAGATGATTTTTATTTTTGAATGAGTATATAATGAGCTCTAAAGTACTGGTGAACCCTAGAGTCTTGCAAATGAGTGGAGTCTGAGTCTGAGGGGTGGCAGAGGATATGACACCTTAAGATTTGGAAGGTCTTGACAGCCAGAAAGGCACACCCCAAAAGCCCCTCCTTCTGACACTTAACACCTCACTTCACAGACTGTGGCCTCTCCTAAAGCCTCAGAAATGTGACACCAATCAATACGGTCACATTCTACTTGTTAATATCCTGTTAGATCTGAGTTTTTCCAGTCTCGATTGATGGGTCCTTCCCACAGTGATTGCACTATATCTGGAAACTGGCATTTAATCAAAATAACAAGGACTTAGTCTCTACCCTTGCTCTAAAAGTTGGCATCTTATTCAGAAATAAAGAACTGCATTTATTTCATCCATAATCCTCTCACCAATAACTAAAAAGTTGATTTTGCATTCATCTTTCTACATTTACCCCTGCTCCAAGTAATGCTTGAAAAGTCCTTCTCTTCCCAATTCCCACAAATCATCACCAGTTATTTTAAATCTTGTTGTATTAATACATTTAACTATCATCAGGTGTTCACAATAACTACAGATAAATATAGCACCAAAGAGAAATCTTCATTGATTGCTAAATGGACAACCTGTGAATATAACTTAGGAAATACTTATTAATGTGAATAAGAAAAAAGGATGTTTTAATAGAGGTTGTTGCCAAGACTTACAGCCTCTTTAACTAGACAGAAGGTACTTTTTAACATCAGAGAATTTAAAAACTATAAATTGTAAGATATTCCAAATTTACTTAGGGAGAAACTAAAAACCTATAATAAAAGATACACTTTTCCATAATTTATTCCTCTCCTTTTAATGTCACAAATATCACATTTTCTTTATTCTCTCATTTCTAGCCTCCAGAAAGCTGTGCTGTTTACAGAGATGTAAACTATACTTCCTAATTTACTTCCAAGATCATAATTAGTCTTTAAAATGATTTAACTAGACATGATAAAAATATATTAGAAAGACTTCTAAGAGAAACGATATATGTCATCTGTATTAATAGCTAACAATTTTTCAATTTATTCACTCAATTGGATCTAGATTATCATGAACTAAATTTTCTATTTTAATTAGATCACTTGATGCATAAAAAGAGGTGAGGGCTGCCTGACTAGGCGGTAGCGCAGAGCATCAGACTGGGACGCGGAGGACCCAGGTTTGAGACCCTGAGGTCGCCAGCTTGAGCTCAAGGTCGCTGGCTCAAGCAAGGGATCACTTGCTGTGCTGTAGCCCCTCCCCCCTGTCAGGGCACATATGAGAAAGCAATCAATGAACAACTAAGGAACCGCAACGAAGAATTGATGTTTCTCACCTCTCTCCCTATCTGTCCCTCTCTCTGACTCTGTCTCTGACACAAAAAAAAAAAAAAAAAAAAAAAAGAGGTGAGGACTGAATGACAACTGCAAGGGGCAATTCTGATGCAAAGCAGCACATCTGGGTCCAACTTGAGAAATCCACCAGTTAGTACTTGGTTGTATAGGAGCCTCAGGGAAGAATGAGTACATTGTGAAACTTCTGGCATACTTGTAAATTAGTTAATAAAAGCTAAAGGCAAGTGGGATTTTAGCCAGTTGATGACTGGCCTATTTTTAAATTTAGAATTGTAAGCAGGACAAGGGACTGTTTATAATCAGCCAAAATCACAGAAGTGATTAAGATACTCCTGGAAATAAGTCAGGGATCTTGGAAGTCCCCGAACATCCCTACTAGCGTACTACACATTGACATACCAAATACTCTTACTAGATGACTAGACTTCACACAACTCCTAAACTCTAACCTACTCCCAGAGACTCAGATGACCGCAATGTTAAGCTCTGGCCCACAAGATACACTTTTGGGCTTACACATAGAATTCTAACACACAAGTTAACTTGAGTGTTTAAAGAATGGAGATTACCTGATGGTACATGATCTCCATAGTACTGGTACTACTGAGAAGTCATATGGGAGGGGATGAGGTTTCCTAGGCCCCATCAGATGAACTTTTCCTTCTTCACCTCTTCTACTTTAACTTCCACTATGCAGGGAGTTGAGGCCCCGGTTCTGCATGATCTATGGGAGTTCTGAACAATCATTTCATCTCTATGGCCTTAGTTCGTTGGAGTTTTTATTTTGTTTTTAAATCTGTAAAAGAAGACAGGAAAGGAGGGCTTAACTCAACGATCCCTAAGATTCCTTTCCTAGTGTGGAATATATTTTTATTTTTTCCTTGGGATTTGTTAAATAATACCAGCACAATGGAGCTCTTTTAATTGTACTAGGAAGTTGCCAACTCTTTAGATTCAGTTCCCCAAATAAAGCAAACCCAAGTAATTCAAGAGTGGTGATATAAAGGCTGCATTTAATATCTATACTGTACCCACACAAATATGCTCCTCAATCTAGAGTGTGTGTGTGTGTGTGTGTGTGTGTGTGGCTGAAAATACCTGCTGGCAAAAAAATTACTCTTCCTACTAAGTGCCTTAAAGATTCCTGACCAGCTGGTAATGGGGCATACTCATGTTTTCAGAAAAGAAAATCTAAATAGTAATTTCCACCCATACCCATCTGAGGATGCACTTGGAAAATCTGCAATGGCAGCAGCCTCACTCTGAAAGGAAGCAAAACATTACAAACCTGTTAGAATTTACCTGATTTCCTTCAATCAAATCAAACCAAACTACAAAGGGTTATCTTCAATACCACAGTTATATGTCTTCACAAAGAGTCTCATAAAACAAGGCTTCTGAATTCCATCAAACTGTGGGATTCAACATATCTCAAATAGGCCCCCACATTAAAACAACTCTGGCAACAAAGCTGGTTAGAGGCAGCGTCAGCTGAGCACCCTCCTTCATTTTGCACTAGGTAGCCTTCGCCATCATCAGCAACCCTGGGAGAAGTAGATGATATGCCCCACACACTCCTTCCCCTGGGAACTTACCTTAGAGCACAATGTTTTTGCCATTGCCAGAATTATCTTCCGCTGAGAAAATGCTGGCTACAATTACTATTTACTCATTTGAAAAAATGTATCTTTTACCTCATCACCTACATTTCCCAGTAGTTTCCAAAACTGATGAAAAGCTTTTAGAAGCCCAGATTCAGCAGAGATACACTAAAGGAGAAAGCAATGTGATCATGGAGGTATAGACTAGAATGATGCAGCCACAAGCCAAAGAATGCCAGCAGCTGCCAGCAGCCAACAGCAGCAAGAGGCAAGGAACAGATTCTTCCCTGGAGACTCTAGAAATAACCAGGAACCTAACTTGAGCCCATTAAAACTGATTTCAAGTTCGTCAGAGAATAAAATTACATTTAAACCACTAAACTCGTGGTAATTTACTAAACTGGACACTAGAAAAACAAATAGTCATTAATATGGTCTCTCAATAATGAGTCCAAGATCTGCATTTTGTAAAATGTTTAAAAAACCAAAAGCACCAAATATTTAATGTGGTTTAAATACTACCCAAATCATGGCAAGCATAATCTATATATACATGTGGTTTTTAAAACACAATGCCATTTTTTAGGGCAGTTACTAGGAATTGACCCACAAAAATCAAAAGAATTCTATTGACTCACTGGAATTAGGAGAAGGGGGCACCGAGTTTCCCAGTGCAATAATGACAATATCCTCCTCCTCTCTGGGTTCCCCTTAACTCCCCTGAATCTTATCTCTGAAGGAAACAATGGAAAATATGAGGATAGAATCCTGTTTCTAGTTGATTCAACCTCTTATTTTTAGAACAACAAAGTATAAAGCATTTTTAAAAAAGAAATGAACTTTTTAATACTGATACTAAGAAAAAACAAAATATTAAAATCAGCAAATAAAAATGTAGATGAAAATTTCTAATTGTTGTACAAGTTAGAGATGGCTCTCATGAGGCCCACCCAAAATAAAGTGGTAAATATACTGTTAATGGAATTATAAACTGCTTTTACCAAGGTTCATAGCAGAAATCAGATTAGGATAAAATGCTTTCATTTAAAAAAATGAGTTATCTTACTAATTTTGAATGCTGATGCTCTAATTGGTCCTAGAATCAATATCAGACACTTGACATACTACCTTCATGGATTGAAATTCAGGTCAGCCTGACCAGGCGGTGGCGCAGTGGATAGAGTGTTGGACTGGGATGCGGAGGACCCAGGTTCGAGACCCCGAGGTCGCCAGCTTGAGCGCGGGCTCATCGGGTTTGAGCAAAGCTCACCAGCTTGGACCCAAGGTCGCTGGCTCAAGCAAGGGGTTACTCGGTCTGCTGAAGGCCCGCGGTCAAGGTACATATGAGAAAGCAATCAATGAACTAAAGTGCCACAACAAAAAACTGATGATTGATGCTTCTCATCTCTCTGCATTCCTGTCTGTCCCTATCTATCCCTCTCTGACTCTCGCTCTGTCTCTGTATAAAATAAAAAAAAATCTGCAGCACACCAAAACGTAATTTTTACCAATCTGCCAAAAAAAAAAAAAAAAGTGTGATTTTGATTAATTCACACCGGATGGTGTGGCATTGGTTGTCCTTTTCTTATTTGACAATGTAAGAAACAAAAAGAGGTCAGTGTCCCTTAATAAATAGTTAGGTATTGCAATATTTAAAAATTCTTGCAGCACACCGGTTGAAAATTGCTGTTCTAGCAGATTCACTTGATATCATCTGGGGTTTTTTGTTTTTTTGTTTTTTCTGAAGCTGGAAACGGAGAGACAGTCAGACAGACTCCCACATGTGCCCAACCGGGATCCACCCGGCACGCCCACCAGGGGCGATGCTCTGCCCCTCCGGGGTGTCGCTCTGCCGCGACCAGAACCACTCCAGCGCCTGGGACAGAGGCCAAGGAGCCATCCCCAGCGCCCAGGCCATCTTTGCTCCAATGGAGCCTTGGTTGCGGGAGGGGAAGAGAGAGACAGAGAGGAAGGAGGGGGGGGGTGGAGAAGTAAACGGGCGCTTCTCCTATGTGCCCTGGCCAGGAATCGAACCCGGGTCCCCCGCACGCCAGGCCGACGCTCTACCGCTGAGCCAACCGGCCAGGGCCTATCATCTGGTTTTATAGTGTACTCCACTAATGCATATTTTTTCAGAAAAACATTTAGATGTTTTGATCATCTCAAATAAGCTGTTAAATGTGTTGTACTAATACATCTATACATTTGTAGTGTCTGCTTAGTTAACAATTAGCTGCATTTAAGAAACAAAAATTGCCCAGGTTGGTTAGCCCAGTCGGTTAGAGGGTCCTCCTGAAACACCAAGGTTGCATGTTCAATTCTGGCCAGGGCACAATGAACACACAACTAAGCAACAAATGAATGCTTCCCCCCTCCCTCCCCTGTCCTTTACTTTCTCTATCTCTCTAAAATCAATCAATAAAAAAAGATAAAGAAATGAAAATGAACTACTTTTACTAAAACATAGCATGGAAGAACTACATAGCATGGGAGAATTACACCAGAAACCTTTAGCACATCCAAGTATGCAAAACAATGTATATAATAAAATGTAGAATTTAACTGCGCAAATAAAATTATAGGAAGCCTTCAGGTAAAAAGGTGCTCTCCTATAGTGAGTAGGACAATGTATACAGAGAACAAATAATTAATTCTATTTACAATAAATTTGGCATTACTCAGTAAATGTATTTAAAACATAACACAGTCCTTGCTAACAACATAATCATAGATTTTTAATGCTATTCTGATAATAAAATCTGTTACCGTATAACGAATTTAATTGAGAAACTTCTAGAATTGCAAATGTATCCTCAAGTCAGAGAAAAGAAAACGCACACACACAACAGGTCATGGATACTTATGGAAACATAAATTAAATTAGCTACTTTTCCATATGTGATAGAAGAAAAAGAGTGAATTGATAATATAGTCAAAATAATTTCATGAAAGAAAACTTTAACTTTTGGATCTATACTGGTAATCCAAACAAAAAGTGTAGCTTAACTTCCTCGTTATACAGAACTGAATTTTCTATTCCCCTCTTCTTAGAACACTTACTTTATAAATCAATGGTTTGCCAGGGTCATTAATTTTTTCCATACCACTTAAATACATGTATATTTTCAAAAGTCTGAAAACAGTATTAAGGAAAAACAGTAACTGTTCCATTTAGGTCTACCTAGTATAATGAGTCAATTTCACAGGCAATGAGTATAAAAAAGATATCAGTATGAATACAAAAGCAAAATACAAACTGTATTTCCTCGGGGGGTTTTTGTTTGTGTTTTATGATTAATTCCAAACACAGCACAGGGAAGATGGAATGGGTAATAAAAAATAAAAAATATATATTTTATTTTCCCATTACACTAAGCCATGTTATTCAAAATGTGTTTCAAAATACTTAGCCAGATTGCTAACCCAGCCGCTGCAACAGAAAGCCACTGAGAAACCACCTAGAGAGAACGGCTACATTGCTACATATAATTTATTAACTTAGTAGTTTAGTCTCTCGATATTTAGCAAGTTCATGTAAAATTAATATTACCATTGGTTTATAGTGACATTAATATAAATGTATAATTTCAAAGTCAACATTCCTTTCACTATGACCATAAAACTTCTTAAAAAATAGTTGGGGTTTGGGGTTAAGTAATGACTGGCTGCTAGTAGAGCGCTCTTCCAAAATGACATATACCGGCAGGCTTGGAACGGCGGAAGTACATACCTCTCAGTACGCTACTCTTTCCCACATTTTTGCTATACTACTTTGTTTCATTATATAAAATATTTCCTCAAATTAAAAAAACCAATCCAGTAAGATACATTTTCATCTTCATTTCAAAATAATAATTTTAAATAAATTCCATGTTTAACTCTGTTCAAGAGATGGATTAATATACTTTCTTCACTACATGTACAATTTTTTACCTTTAGTGCCTCATTACAGACAGTTTAGCGATCAGACCTCCAGTGTTGTTAAAAAGTTCACTCAGTAAATTATAAGATTGTAAAATCTGCAGCTGAATTCTTGTTAGTTATTGAACTATAACAAAGTTCAAAAAATGTATGACCATGCACCAACATCCTTGGAACCTGTAAATTATAAATTACTGCATTAAAGTATCACATATGCATATAATTCAAACATAAACTTTGCAGGGAGGCGTCATAAAATAAATACTACGGTATTTTTCCAACTCAATTTAAATGATGCCTTGATGGTTAGATGAAAAGATTAGTATTATTAACAGAAAGTCAAACTGTTTAAGAAACTGTTTTCCACGTAGTTAAACAATATTGCAAAACAAAGATAAGCAAGAGCCTATGCCAAAACATTTTTCCTGTAGTGTAATTGCTAATATGAGGTATAATCTGTAAGCAGTTAATACAATATAAATAGGTATAAGCCACCACTTATCACAGTCTGGTGAAAAGCTTCTCAGCTAATGTAGATTGGGGAGGGAATTAAGGGGAACGAAGGAAAGGACAGGTAGGTTTCCAGAGGGAACATTATGTACGCACCTTAACATTATCACCAGCTTGTATGTAACAGTCCACTGTTGCAAAAAGGTAAACCCTTTCCAAGTATGTGGGTCTAGAATATACTTTATGTAGCACTAAGATTATTTCAGTATTACTAATGCTTCATTTGATTTGTACTGTACTTGGATATACACATAATCATATATGTGTATCAAAAACTATGAACAGAAATTTAAAACACTTCTATCTCATTTGTGAAAAGTGAATAGTAAAGACTAAACTATGTACTACAGAATTTTCTAGACTATCTAAACTCGGGTAAAACTAAGGGAAAACATTACTATTTCTTTACTAAATGGCTTGTGTGAAACCTCAAGCTCACTCATCTTTTTATAGATAGGTTTATCTGATGAGGATTGTGATCCAATGATTGTTTAGCAGCAATTTTACCAAACTGTAAATTCTTTTATTAACAGGCATTATAAACAGTACTAATCTCATTTAAAAACCATGAGTGCCACACCAGTGAATATACAGCCCATGAATAACTTAAAAAGTATTTCCCATTTTAAAACTCAGCATACAAAAACCTATACTAAACAAAGAGGCTATAATATGGATACATGATTGATGTGTCTAAAATGATACATATACAGTACATAATTAATGTTAATTATGCGATCAGTAAATTTTTTCTATATAATTCCCTTCATGCTTCACTTTCCCCAGAAACTGAATTCTGAACTTCCTCTTCTAAAATTGGTACAATCAGGTTATCCTTGGACATCAAATTATATTTCATCACAAATTTAGTAAACCGATGACACAAAAATGTTTCATTCTGTAAAGAAGAAAGAAAAAGTGTTATTTTAATTTACTACCCAAACCCCAAAAAACTAGATACAATATCAGCATGCATTACTGTCATTCTGATAAGGATGCATCAGGTTAATTAGTAAAATATACTTACTTCATATTCATCAAATATCTGTCGATGATGAAAATAAGCATGTGAAAATATTCTGTAAATCCTACGGCATACTGATCCTAGTTTTGCTACAGATGATTCCTTTATGCTAACCCTAGAAACAGAAATCACAGATTCATAGAGCTGGACAGATCTTAGGAACAATATATTCCAATCTTCTCAGTTCACAAGTGTGGAAACAGACACCCAGGGAAAATAAGTTCCCAGTCCAAGGTCAAAGTACTAGCACGTGGCAAGAACAGGACTACAATCCCTGTCCACTCCTGGGCCAAGGCACTTTCTATGTAACCACAGTGTCTAAGAAATTCAGTATCACAGATTTTAAAACCTTGCAGTTTAATGAAATTAAAACAAATCCCTGACAAGTCAAAGCTTACTAAAACATACACACACGGCATTAATTCTTTGTTCTCTCTCTCTTTTTTTTTAAGATTTTATTTATTCATTTTAGAGAGCCTAGAGAAGGGATGGGGAGGACAGGAAGCATCAACTCCCATATGTGCCTTGACCAGGCAAGCCCAGAGTTTCAAACCGGCAACCTCAGCATTCCAGGTCGGTGCTTTATCCACTGCGCCACCACAGGTCAGGCCTCTTTGTTCTCTAGAGATGATTAAAACTACTAAAAGGAACCTAACCAGGCAGTTGGCACAGTGGACAGAGCTTCGGCCTGGGAAGCTGAGGACCCCGGTTCAAAACCCTGAGGTAACCAGCTTGAGTGCAGGCTCACTCGTCTTGAGCGCAGGGTTGCTGGCTTGAGCGTAGGATGATAGATATAACCCCATGGCTGATGGCTTGAAGCCCAAGGTTGCTGGTTTGAGCAAGGGGTCAATGGCTCTATAAGAAAGCAATCAATGAACTAAGGTGCCAAAATGAAGAATTGATGCTTCTCATCTCTCTCCCTTCCTGTCTGTTCCATTTTCTGTCTCCCTCACTAAAAAAAACAACTACTAAGAAGAATTACTGCCTGACCAGGCAGTGGCGCAGTGGATAGAGCGTCGGACTGGGATGCAGAGGACCCAGGTTCGAGACCCCAAGGTCGCCAGCTTCAGTGCGGGCTTATCTGGTTTGAGCAAAAGCCCACCAGCTTGAACCCAAGGTTGCTGGCTCCAGCAAGGGGTTACTCGGTCTGCTAAAGGCCCACGGTCAAGGCACATATGAGAAAGCAATCAATGAACAACTAAGGTGTTGCAACGTGCAACGAAAAACTGATGATTGGCCCTGGCCGGTTGGCTCAGAGGTAGAGCGTCGGCCTGGAGTGCGGGGGACCCGGGTTCGATTCCGGGCCAGGGCACATAGGAGAAGCGCCCATTTGCTTCTCCACCCCCCCCCCTTCCTCTCTGTCTCTCTCTTCCCCTCCCGCAGCCAAGGCTCCATTGGAGCAAAGATGGCCCGGGCGCTGGGGATGGCTCCTTGGCCTCTGCCCCAGGTGCTAGAGTGGCTCTGGTCGCGGCAGAGCGATGCCCCGGAGGGGCAGAGCATCGACCCCTGGTGGGCAGAGCGTTGCCCCTGGTGGACATGCCGGGTGGATCCCGGTCGGGCGCATGCGGGAGTCTGTCTGACTGTCTCTCCCCATTTCCAGCTTCAGAAAACGAAAAAAAATTAAAATAAAATAAAATAAAAAAGAAAAAGAAAAACTGATGATTGATGCTTCTCATCTCTCTCCGTTCCTGTCTGTCTGTCCCTGTCTATCCTTCTCTCTGACTCACTGTCTCTGTAAAAAATTAATTTTTAAAAAAAGAAGAATTACTGAATTATTCTATATAACTTGATTCATTTTTATTTTTGAAAAGCGTCAGCCTGGCATGCAGGAGTCCCGGGTTCAATTTCAGGCCAGGGCACACAGGAGAAGTGCCCATCTACTTCTCCACCCCTCCTCCTTTCCTTCCTCTCTGTCTCTCTCTTCCCCTCCCACAGCCAAGGCTCCAATGGAGCAAAGATAGCCTGGGCGCTGAGCATGGCTCCATGGCCTCTGCCTCAGGTGCTAGAATGGCTCTGGTTGCAACAGAGCAACGCCCCAGATGGGCAGAGCATCGCCCCCTGGTGAGCATGCCGGGTGGATCCCAGTCGGGCGCATGCGGGAGTCTGTCTGACTGCCTCCCCGTTTCCAACTTCAGAAAAATACAAAAAAAACCCAAAAAGAACAGTGTAAATTGCTTCCATATTCCTGATACTTTTAAAAAAATTTATATAGGATACTGAGGCAAAATCCAATAATTTTTTTTTACCTATTTTATATGAGCTCTTTGGAGTTAATGATATTTGGAGAGAAATAAAATTTCCAAATCAATCTACCTGGTAAAGAATAAAATCTACCTGGTAAAGAATAAAAGACCAATCACAAACCTCATCAATTATATATTACAGTATACACAAGCTTCTTCCCAGACTTTATTTGATGATTGTAATAGGCAAGGCTATGGAATCCTTAATGATCAGTTCAATTAAGGAAACTCTGCTCTTTAAGAGGAGACTGACTTATAATAGCGATTCAAGTAAGCAAATGTGTACATATCCCTCCTTCAGCATCAGAGAAAGCCCTGGACAAGGATACACAGCAGCAGGGACTACCCTTGACTGAACTGGCCTGAGCTTTGGGAGCTATGTCCTGCTACTTTTAGTTTAGCTATAACCCTAATTTTAAAACTTGAATTAATAAAAAAATTTAAAGAATATAATACATTAACTGGAAACCTACTTTTAGTTTTAAAAACAACAATCTTTCAATTACATCCAAAAAAGTTTAATACCATGTTTAAAAGTTTTGTTTACCTGCTTGGAAAATACTTATTGCTATTCAGAAGACATGCAGCACCATCAAGTGTGTGTCTAGTATAGTCTATAGCAGGACACTATAAAGGAAAGGATAGAAAAATTCATCAACAAAGAGCTCTCTTCAGTTAGGTGTATTTTTATATATGTGTCTTATTCCAAAAACCTGAATACATTCTAAAAAAACAATTGCCTTACAATATCAGAATGACTGTAAAATTCAATGTTACATCAATAAATAAGATTTTATTATCCCTATGAACAATATTCGACCTCTAGAGCAGTGGTCCCCAACCTTTTTTGAGCCACGGACCGGTTTAATGTCAGAAAATATTTTCACGGACTGGCCTTTAGGGTGGGACGGATAAATGTATCACGTGACCGAGACAAGTATCAAGAGTGAGCCTTAGACGGATGTAACAGAGGGAATCTGGTCATTTGTTAAAAATAAAACATCGTTCAGACTTAAATATAAATAAAATGGAAATAATGTAAGTTATTTATTCTTTCTCTGAGGACCGGTCCCGGTCCGTGGCCCGGGGGTTGGGGACCACTGCTCTAGAAGATACATGCATCAGTCTCCTAATTTCTCACTCCCAACACTGTACCTAGAAGAAAACAACACTTAGAGCTAGACAGAACACCTGATTATCTAATCCAGCGGTTCTCAACCTGTGGGTCACGACCCCAGCGGGAGTCGAACGACCAAAACACAAAACACAGGGGTCGCCTAATATGTATTTTCCGATGGCTTTAGGCGACCCCTGTGTTTTGTGTTTTGGTCGTTCGACCCCCACTGGGGTCACGACCCACAGGTTGAGAACCGCTGATCTAATCTAACCTTCTGACTTTAGAAATGAGGAAACAGACTGGTCAGTTTGCAGAGTATGCACAGGCTTCTTCCAAGTCTTAAAGTTATCTGTAGGCAAGGACAAGGATCTTTCAAAACAAGCAGTCCAGCTTAGAAAAACAAAAAAGATCACAGGGACTCAAGTAAGCAAACATGTAAGTATCCCCAACTCTAAAGCCTAAGAGGGAGTGCCCTGGAGAATGACACGCAGCAGCAGGGACTATCGTCAACTGATGGCCAGTGACTTAAGAATGATCCAACAGTTAGAAAGGACTCAAAAACCTACTTATACTCACTCTTGACGCTTGTCTCGGTCACATGATACATTTATCCGTCCCACCCTAAAGGCAGTCCATGAAAATATTTTCTGACATTAAACCGGTCCGTGGCCCAAAAAAGGTGGGGACCACTTTCTTAAAGGAAAAATAAAACTGCAAAGTTATCTCCTCAGTTCTTCTGAGGGTAGAGAATATACTGACTCCTGGTCCACTAATTTATATTTTACCAAGAGGTCCAGAATCCTCCTCCTCTTCACAAATACCTCGAGGGACCACTACCTCCTAACATTCTAGAGGCACCCTGTTATCCTAGCAACTCTGGAGAATTTTCTCTTCCCCTGACCTGGGGTGGCACATGGATAAAGTGTCGACCTGGAACACTGAGGTCGTTGGTTCAAAGCCCTGGGCTTGCAACTGAGCAAGGCCCATATGGGAGTTGATGCTTCCTGCTCCTCCCCCCTTCTCTCTCTCTAAAAAAACAAATAAATAAAAATCTAAAATAAATCAATAAATAAAATATATATATATAAAAATTAATTTCTTGAATCTTCTTTGAAATTTAACATAAAATGGATAGCTTTATGTTTTAATAAACCTGTCTTATCCTATTCCATTTATCAGAAACAATGAAACAATGATTTGTCTCATGGCAAATCAGTAGATCTCTTAAAGCAGTGGTCCCCAACTGCTGGCCGCAGACCGGTACCGGGCCGTGGGCCTTTTGGTACCGGTCCTCAGAGAAAGAATAAATAACTTACATTATTTCCGTTTTAGTTATATTTAAGTCTGAACAATCTTTTATTTTTTAAAAATGACCAGATTCCCTCTGTTACATCAGTCTAAGACTCACTCTTGACGCTTGTCTCAGTCACGTGATATATTTATCCGTCCCACCCTAAAGGCCGGTTCATGAAAATATTTTCTGACATTAAAACGGTCGGTGGCCCAAAAAAGGTAGGGGACCACTGTCTTAAAGGAAAAATAAAACTGCAAAGGTATCTCCTCAGTTCTTTTGAGGGTAGATAGAGAAATGAGTCAAAGGAAAGGAGCAGTGAGAATGAACCAGGGAGCTACTTGAAGGAAAAATTAAACTGGATTAAAGAATAACAATGATTCTAACTCTACCCAGTAACTAGAATACTTGTCAAGTGAAGCTAGTATTTAGAAATGTAAATTAATAACTACTATATGGGTCTTATTATAGTGCCAATGGCAAATACATAAAGATTATCTAGACACAAAAAAAGCATTTCTCTAACTATATATCCATAGAAATTTATGGTTAGTGGACTCACTGCCTTAAACAGTACTATGACCAATATTTACTGAAAAAATTATATTTCTCCATATATATATGATTACAGGTGATTTGTTAAAAACAAATACCCTAAGTCGCTATGTTTCTCATATTGGTCATTTGGGACAGTTTACAACCTTTAAATCAGCACTGTCCAATGGAAATATAATACAAGCCATACATTTCATTTTATATTTTCTAATAGCCATATTAAAAATGTAAAAAGAAACTGGTGAAATTAATTTTAATAATGTACTTTATTTAACTCTGTATAGCCAAAATTATCATTTCAACATAATTGATATAAAAATTATTAATGAGCTTTTTGGGGATATTTTTAAATTAAGATATAATTCATATACGATATGTGATAAAATTTGTTTTAAAGTACACAATTCAGTAGTTTTTAGTATATTCAAAAAGTTGTAGAGCCATTATCAACTATATTTCAGAACATCTTCATCACCCCAGAAAGAAACCCAGTATCAACAAACAGCATTCACTTCTCATTTTCTCCTCCTAACCTGAAGCAACAACTAATCTACTTTCTGTCATCTATGGTTTTGCCTATTCTGGATATTTTCGTAAAATGAGCATGTGGCCTTTTTTGTCACTTAACATGTTTTCAAGGCTCATCCACAGTGCAGCATGAATCAGTACTTCATAACTTTTTAATTTCAAAACCTTGTTTTTAGACTTTGTTTTTAAACACATACAAAATGGCTGTAAAATGTTTCTCCCTCCATAGGCTGCACTCCTTTTCATGGCTGAATAATATTCCATTGCATACATGTACCACTTTTGGTTCTTTACGGTTCATCAATTGATGGAAAGTTGGCTGTTTCCATTCCGCGTTATCATAAATAATGTAAATGTGAGCATTAGTGTAAAAATCTTCTGTGGACACGTTTTCATTTCTTATGGGAACATACCTATGTTTGGAATCACCACGTCATATGGTAACTCTATGCTTATTATTTTGAGGAACTTCCAAACTGTTTTCCAAAGGGCTACAGTATATTACAAATCCGTCAGCAATGTACAAAAGTTCTACTTTTCTCCACATCCTGGCCAACACTTGTTATCTTTTATATTTTAGTCATGTTAGTGGGTGAAGTGTATGCCATTGTGGGTCTTTTTTGTTTTTAATGTGGTTAAAAAAAACAACTGTGACTAAAATATATATTTTTTCACTTTTTAAATGTACAATTCAGTGGCATTAATTATATTTAGTGTTTTGCAACCAACACCACTTTGTTTCTAATCAGAGATTTTTCATCATCCCAAACAGTAACTCTAATATCAATCAATAACTTCCAATGCCCCCCACTCCCCAGTCCCTGGCAACCTCTAATCTACTTTCTGTCTATAAATTTGCTCTTTCAAGATATTCCATACTAGCTGTACCTGGCCACGCATTGCTGTGGCTCAGTCTGGTTAAATGGAAAAGAAAGAAAAGAGAAAGCACATATTTCTAATATGTTTAATTTCACAATGCTTGTGGGTATTATTTGTTTTTCCATTGTCTGTGCAGATATAGAGATTGTCTGGTTTGCTGACTCTAGATCACACAACATATAATTGTCCATGTGAGAAGCAATCCGTGTCTAGATCTAAACCGCACAATTCTAAAGATTGGCTCTAAGCTTTGTTGATGGCGATTGCAAACGCCAATCGAATTGGGAACTGCAATCCCTTAAATTGAAATGGCATATCCATTGTAATCATAGGAAATGCAAGGAATGAGGACTTCTTCACCTTTGAAAGGTCCTGTCAAGATTGTTGCTTCTACGACGTTGCTCATTAAAATTTTGCTGCAAGTCGTGTGCCGTTGCAAAGCTTTGGCTGGTTGATATTTTGCAACATGATAATGAGCACGCTGATTTTCAACTGCAGTATGTGCGGTAGCATCCCTGGCAGATCGAGTGAATCCAAAAATTCTGTTGGATAATTAACCGCTTCATCTGCTTCCACAACTGTGTCGATGGACTTGTATGTGACTGCCTCACTTTGAATGTTAGACTGAATAACATTATTAAGTTCATAGATGTCTTTGTTCTTGGCCACAAGAATAGCTCGTTCACTCAGCCAATCGTGATTCTTATAATTGGTCTGAATATTGGGAAATACTTTTTCAACCAATTCTTCTTTGACATCACTAAATTGCAGAAGTTATGAGGCAATGAAATTCGTCCTGAGGTCAGATCAACCGGCACCTTTCTGTTCCAAATTTCCAGCAATTGATGTGAGAATATCTCAGCTGATCGATCGTTTTGCAGCTGAACATGCATATTTGTAGTTAATTTTAACGTCTTTACGTGTCGCCAAAAAGAAGAGTATTTCAAGCAAGCATTTATTTCATCCGCTGGTGTCGATCAAGGAATTACAGGTAATATTTGCCTGAAATCTCCTGCAAGCAATATAAATGCATTCCCAAATGGTCTGATGTTTCCATGCAAATCTTGCAATGACAGATCAAGAGCCTCGAGCGATTTTTTGTGCGCCACTGTGCATTCATCCCAAACAATAAGTTTGCATTTCTGCAATACTTTTCCCATGCCGGATGCTTTGGAAATGTTGCACGTGGGAGTTTCAATGAATTGCATGTTCAATGGCAATTTCAAAGCGGAATGAGCAGTTCTTCTACCTGGTAGCAATGTCGCAGCTATTCCAGACGACGCAAGAGCTAAGACTGTATCATTTTGGGATCAAATTGCTGCCAGAATCAATCTAATTAGAAATGTTTTACCAGTTCCTCCTGGCGCATCTAAGAAGATTTCTCAAACCCCGTTATTGTCAGTTTGCATTATCTGATCGTAAATGACTTTTTGCTCAACCGTTAGCTTAGGAATATTTGATTGCACATATGACAAAAGATCACCCATGTTGTAATTTTGTTCACGATGCAATTCTACATCGAACGAAGCAGTAGCAGATCGACTCGGTGATGGCGTACCCAATTGATTGAGAACTTTGTCCGCGATTTCTAAGCACAAATCTTCAATCATTATCAACGCTTCGTTGAAGATTTCTGCTGTGAAATCCATGTTCATATTTGAATTTTCCTTGTGTATTCAACAAAAAATATCTTCAGCCATGTGCGATTTATATTTCTCCCATAACATTGAAATGGAATCGTAAAATATTTAGTATAGCATGTGTTGCTTTTACATCCAACAGATGGTGCTGTTTTTTAAAAAAAGGCATGTTTTTACCTGTCACAGGTGTGACATCTATATAATAGTAGGTATACAAAAACAAAAACACATGCGTATTCAAATACAATGGTGTGTTAAAATGTCAAAGCAATCAGTGAAGAACTTTCGGAGATTTAAGATTTTGAACAAATGAACATTTACATTTTTATTTATATAGATATGTAAAATCATAAAATAGCTTCCCTTTAGTGTTTGGCTTATTTGGCTCAGCATTCTGTCTTCAAGGTTCATTCATGCTGTGGCATATATCAAAACTTCATTCCCACCTCATCAGGAGGTGGCGCAGTGGATAGAACATCGGACTGTGACACAGAGAACCCAGGTTTGAGACCCCAAGGTCACCAGCTTGAGTGCAGGCTCATTGGGTTTCAGCAAGGCTCACCAGCTTGAATTCAAGGTTGCTGGCTTGAGCAAGGGTTCACTCAGTCTGCTGTAGCCTCTCCCCCCCCCCCCCCGGTCAAGGCACATATGAGAAATCAATCAATGAACAACTAAGGAACCACAATGAAAAACTGATGTTTCTCATCTCTCTCCCTTCCTGTCTGTCTGTCCCTATCTGTCCTTCTCTCTGACTCTCTCTGTCTCTGCCACAAAAACAAAACAAAACAAAACTTCATTCCCTTTTATGGCTGAAAAATATTCCACTGTATGTATTTATGTGTGTGTGTGTGTGTGTGTATACATATATATATATATACACCACATTTTGTTTATTCATTTTCATTGTGGTTTTTATTTGCATTTGCCTATGATTAATGATGTTGATCATCTTTTCACATACTTATTGGCTATTTGTATATCTTTTTTGAGAAAAGTCTATTCAAAACTTTTGCTTATTTTTCAGATAGGTTCAATTTTGATGTAATCTGAATTACCTTTATCTTCTTCCATTGCTTGTGTTTTTGGTATTATATTTAAGAAATTATGGCCTAGATCAAGGTCATGAAGATCTATACTTGTGTTATCCACCTAGAGTTTTATCATTTTAAGCTCTTAATCCATTCTGAGCTAATTTTGATATGTGATATGAGGTTAGGGTCTAACTTATTCTTTTGTATGTCTAGGTCCACTTATCTCTTAATGAGCTATTTTACATTGTCTTTTTAACTAAGTCTTTGAAATCAACATTTTACACTTAGAACATACAGTATTTTGGGGTACCCATAATTAGGTGCCCCAGAATCACAAGTGATGCATGGCTACTGTATCAGGCAGCATAACTTTAGATCTTTAATTTCTTTATTTTTTTTTGGAGTTGAGGAAGAGTTTTGCCTCGTCGTACTGGCTTCCTTCCACAAAGTATAGCAGGTTACAAAATAGTAAGTACTGTGTTCACAAACTTTTATAAATTATATTTTTCTAAATATATATTAATAACACTACTGCAAGTGATAGCAATATACATGTGATTAAAAGGGCTAGTAGATAGCCTGACCAGGTGGTGGCGCAGTGGATAGAGCGTCGGACTGAGATGCCGAGGACCCAGGTTCGAGACCCCAAGGTCGCCAGCTTGAGTGCGAGTTCATCTGGTTTCAGCAAGGCTCACCAACTTGAGCCCAAGATTGCTGGCTCGAGCAAGGGGTCACTCAGTCTGCTGTAGCCCCCCAGTCAAGGCACATATGAGAAAGCAATCAATGAACAACTAAGGTGCTGCAACGAAGAATTGATGCTTCTCATCTCTCTCCCTTCCTGTCTGTCCCTCTCTCTGTCACAAAATAAATAAATAAAATTAAAATGCTTTAAAAATAAAAGAGCTAATAGATAATAGCAAGTTATAACCTTTATTACAATCACTATTTGTACAATTAATTATCTGCTGCAATGCTTCTCAAGGACATGCCTCTCAATGTCTTTAAGTCTCAAGGACACAAAGCACTCTTGATTGGTGCTGAGTATCCTGCCTGTTCTACTTCAGAATCTTCCCAGTGCTTTTAATTCTTAAGAGTAACTATCTCGGCTACTAATCTGTCAGTTGCTATTATTTCCTATTACTCCAAAAGAGTCCAAAAAGAGTCCTTTCATGATTTTCTTTTGTTTGTATTTTTATAGTAATCTATTCCATATAACTACCACTTAGAAATTCTACTATCATTCTCTCTTGACACATAACAATTCAAAGGAGCTGATCTTGGCCCTGCCGGTTAGCTCTGTCAGAATGTTGTCCTGAAATGCCGAAGTTGTAGGTTTGATCCCCAGTCAGGGAACATATGGGAAGCAACCAATGAATGCACAACTACGTAGAACAAATGAATGTTTTCTCTCTCTCTCTCACCACACCCCGTTGTCTGTCTAAAATAAAATTTTTTTAAAAAGAGCCTAACTAGGCAGTGGCACATTAGATTAGAGCATAAACCTGGAATGCTGAGGTCCCAGACTCCAAACCCTGAAGGTCACCAGCTTGAGCGTGGGCTCATCTGGATTGAGCATGGGATCATCAACATGATCCCATGGTCACGGACTTGAGCCCAAAGGTCATTGGCTTGAGCAAGGGGACAGTGGCTCAGCTGGAGCCCCTGGTCAAGACACATATGAGAAAGTAATCAATGAAAAACTAAGTTGCGGCCCTGGCCGGTTGGCTCAGCGGTAGAGCGTCGGCCTGGCGTGAGGGGGACCTGGGTTCGATTCCCGGCCAGGGCACACAAGAGAAGCGCCCATTTGCTTCTCCACCCCCCCCCCCTTCCTCTCTGTCTCTCTCTTCCCCTCCCGCAGCCAAGGCTCCATTGGAGCAAAGATGGCCCGGGCGCTGGGGATGGCTCCTTGGCCTCTGCCCCAGGCGCTAGAGTGGCTCTGGTCACAGCAGAGCGACGCCCCGGAGGGGCAGAGCATCGCCCCCTGGTGGGCAGAGCGCAGCCCCTGGTGGGCGTGCTGGGTGGATCCCGGTCGGGCGCATGCAGGAGTCTGTCTGACTGTCTCTCCCCATTTCCAGCTTCAGTAAAAGACAAAAAAAAAAAAAAAAAAGAAAAGAAAAACTAAGTTGCCACAACAAAGAACCGATGTTTCTCATCTCTCTCTCTTCCTGTCCCTGTCTCCCTAAAAACAAAAAACTATACGTAAAGGACATTTTTGAGATAACTAAGGAAAACTGAGTATGTACTAGAATATCATATAAAGGAATTACTTCAAAAAAAATTCTTTAAATAATTTTTACTTCTGCCTGACCAGGCGGTAGCACAGTGGATAGAGTGTCAGACTGGGATGTGGAGGACCCAGGTTCAAGAGCCCAAGGTCGCCAGCTTGAGCAAGGGGTTATTCGGTCTGCTGTAGCCCCCCAGTCAAGGGACGTATGAGAAAGCAATTAATGAACAACTAAAGTGCCACAATGAAAAACTGATGATTGATGCTTCTCATCTCTCTCCATTCCTGTCTGTCTGTCCCTATCTATCCCTCTCTCTGACTCCCTCTCTGTCTCTGTAAACAAACATAAATAAATAAATAATTTTTACTTCATATCTTCTCACCTTGACAATAACTGAGTGGAAAAAAATGAATAACTTTTTCAATGTAGAACCAAATATGAAGAGAAAAATCATTATTATGGCTTTCAAGTTAGTAGTAAAAAACATTAATAAAATTTAGAGAAATAATATTGACCTAGAGTTAAAAATCTCAGAAGTACATTTCTACTTAATAGAATAAACATCAACTAGCAATCACCAACAGTGGTCCAACTAAAAATCTAAATAGGTATATCTAATCCACTAAACATTAGGTACTAGCACAATGTGATAGATCTTATTCTCTGATAGCCAATGAATCATAAAGTAAATTCTAGCCCATGTAATTGCCCAATTATGAAAAATTATATTAATCATAAAATATCTTAAAATATATATGGCAATAACCTTGAAGCAAAGAACACTAAATCAAATGGCAAAATAAACTGAACTAAAACCCCTAAAAATTTGTCTACCACTGTCTTAGAAAACTTTAGGTTATGATAACTTTATTAGTCATTCTATTTTATAACTTCTCACCTCTTTTGGAGTTTTATGAGCTGCACAAAGGAAAATCCATTGTTCAGTTGCTGTCATCTGAGTACATGTATCTGGATGGCATTCGTTCTGTTAAAAATAGTTTCATTTCTTAATATGTAAAATCATAATTAAAAAGTTTATCACTTGAGTTAATCACTTCCATGTAAAATTCTAGAATAATTAGAAAATTTTGGTAAGTCTATGTAAGCACATTAGTTACAAAAACAGAAGAAAAAAATCAGAACTTTCATATAGCTTTAACTTGAAAATATTACCTGGAGTTTGACAGCAAGTCCATTGAGCTCAAGACAGAATTGCCTAAAAATGCAAATACATAAATGAAAAGTCTTACCTATTTTCCACAGTATACTTAGAATATTAATTGTAAAAACAGAACCTCATCATTACCATTCATCCTCCCTCATCCCCATTATCAACATCATATGAATTAACATGGCCCATTTACTAAAGATACAGTTTAATAAACAAAACTCAAAACCAACAACTCTAAAAATATTCATTATCAGAGTTCAGTGAGTTGATCACTCTTTTTTTTTTTTTTTTTTTTTTTTTTTTTAGAGAGGAGAGAGAGACAGAGAGGAGAGAGAGACAGAGAGAGAGAATGGGGGAGGAGCTGGAAGCATCAACTCCCATATGTGCCTTGACCAGGCAAGCCCAGGGTTTCGAACCGGCGACCTCAGCATTTCCAGGTCAACGCTTTATCCACTGCGCCACCACAGGTCAGGCGAGTTGATCACTCTTAACACTGGAAACTGGTACCATTTTTCTGAGAAGTATTTTGGACTCTACGCTTTCAGACAACGCTCCAAGTATATTTACCAAGACACTTAGGAAACATATTTTTTTTGACTAAGTCATTATCCTAAGAACCAATTCTAATGAAATAATCAGAACTGCATGCAGATATATATGGTACAAAGATGTTTGAGAAACTATCTAAACATAAAACAATTTTTTAAATGATTAGCAACTGGACAACTGAAGAACAGTAGATTGTTTGCAAAGAATATACAAAAGATATATGTTTATATTCACAGTAAGATTCCAGTTATATAAAAAATTAGCCCTGGCCGGTTGGCTCAGCGGTAGAGCGTCGGCCTAGCGTGCGGAGGACCCGGGTTCGATTCCCGGCCAGGGCACATAGGAGAAGCGCCCATTTGCTTCTCCACCCCTCCGCCCCGCTTTCCTCTCTGTCTCTCTCTTCCCCTCCCGCAGCCAAGGCTCCATTGGAGCAAAGATGGCCCGGGCGCTGGGCATGGCTCTGTGGCCTCTGCCTCAGGCGCTAGAGTGGCTCTGGTCGCAATATGGCGACGCCCAGGATGGGCAGAGCATCGCCCCCTGGGGGGCAGAGCACCGCCCCTGGTGGGCGTGCCGGGTGGATCCCGGTCGGGCGCATGCGGGAGTCTGTCTGACTGTCTCTCCCTGTTTCCAGCTTCAGAAAAATGAAAAAAAAAAAAAAAAAAATTATGTGTGTATATATCTATATATACAGAAAAAACTACTTTTTATATTCTCTATATTCTATGTATCAAAAGATAACTATTATTTACAACAAATTTGACTTTATATCCATGGATTAATATATACTGGGATCATATTAAACATAATTTTGTAACTTGCTTTTTTGTCACTTAACAGATCATGGGTATTTTTTCATGACATACTTTTCTTCTGTAATTTCCAAACTCTGAATTACAAAGCCTAGAACAATGCTTGAAACATAGTAAATGCTCAAAAAATACTTTTTAAGACTTTTTATTGAATGACTATTTTAGAGAGGAGAGAGAAAGAGAGAGAGAGGGAGAGAGAGGAGGGGCGGAACAGGAAGCATCAACTCCCATATGTGCCTTGATCAGGCAAGCCCAGGGCTTTGAACTGGGAACCTCAGTGTTCTAGGTCGACACTTTATCCACTGTGCCACCACAGGTCAGGTAAAAAGTACTTTTGAAAACATGAATAATGGAAGAAATTACATGACATTGAGATAATTTAAAAAAAATTTTTTTAATTGATTTCAGCAAGAGAGGTAGGCAGAGAGAATAGAGAGAGACAGGAACATCAATCTGTTCCCATATGTGCCTCAACCAGGGATCGAACCAGCAACCTCTATGCTTTCAGACAACGCTCCAACCACTGAGCTATCTGGCCAGGGCAAGACAATCCTTTTCAGACTTGTTACTTGATATATGATATGATATGACACATGATATATCTATGTCATAAAATGACTTACTTTACAACTGTCAAATATTGAATGTGTTCCTTCTAAAAATCCTATCAAATCAGTTAATCACTACTATGTTTTCCCATCAAGCAAAAACTCTTAAGTTTTTAAATATGCAAAGCTAAAACTTACATAATTGGTAGATAAGACTCAAATGGAAAGAAAAATGCACATATATAAAAGAAAAATGGCCCTGGCTGGTTGGCTCAGCGGTAGAGCGTCGGCCTGGCGTGCAGGGGTCCCGGGTTCAATTCCCGGCCAGGGCACATAGGAGAAGCGCCCATTTGCTTCTCCACCCCCTCCTTCCTCTCTGTCTCTCTCTTCCCCTCCCGCAGCCAAGGCTCCATTGGAGCAAAGATGGCCCGGGCGCTGGGGATGGCTCCTTGGCCTCTGCCCCAGGCGCTAGAGTGGCTCTGGTTGCAACAGAGCGACGCCCCAGAGGGGCAGAGCATCGCCCCCTGGTGGGCAAAGCGTAGCCCCTGGTGGGCGTGCTGGGTGGATCGCGGTCGGGCGCATGCGGGAGTCTGTCTGACTGTCTCTCCCCATTTCCAGCTTCAGAAAAATACAAAAAAAAAAAAAAAGAAAAAGAAAAACTATATTCATTTATTTACTTATTTAAAGTAATTATAGCCAGGTAGCTCAGTCGGTTACAGCATCATCTCAAGTACAGAGATAGTTGCTGGTTCAATCTCCGGGCAGGGCACCTATAGGAACAGACTGATCTTCCTGTTCCTGTCTCTCTCTGTCTCTCTCTGTCTCTCTCCCCCTTCTTCTCTTGCTAAAATCAATACATAAAAATTTAAAAAATAAAGTACATTATAATAGAAAACAAAAAGACAAGGGTTAGGCCTGACCTGTGGTGGCGCAGTGGATAAAGTATCAACCTGGAAATGCTGAGGTCGCCGGTTCAAAACCCTGGGCTTGCCTGGTCAAGGCACATATGGGAGTTGATGCTTCCAGCTCCTCCCCCCTTCTCTCTCTCTGTCTCTCTCTCCTCTCTCTCCCTCTCTGTCTCTCTCTCCTCTCTCTCCCTCTCTGTCTCTCTCTCCTCTCTAAAAATGAATTAAAAAAATTTTTTTAAAGTGTTTAAAAAAAAAAAAGACAAGGGTCAAATTTTCAGTTGTCTATAGTTTTATTTCCTTTCCAGATGCCCAATAATAATTCTGTTCTTCTTCTTCTTTTTTTTTTTTTTTTTTTTTTTTTGTATTTTTCCAAAGCTGGAAACGGGGAGGCAGTCAGACAGACTCACCGGAATCCACCCAGCATGCCCACCAGGGGGCGATGCTCTGCCCATCTTGGGGCATCGCTCTGCCACAATCCGAGCCATTCTAGCGCCTGAGGCAGAGGCCACAGAGCCATCCTCAGTGCTCGGGCAAACTTTGCTCCAGTGGAGCCTTGGCTGCGGGAGGGGAAGAGAGAGACAGAGAGGAAGGAGAGGGGGAGGGGTGGAGAAGCAGACGGGCGCTTCTCCTGTGTGCCCTGGCCGGAAATCAAACCCTGGACTCCTGCATGCCAGGCCAACGCTCTACCACTGAGCCAACCAGCCAGGGCATAATTCTGTTCTTATATTACAAAAATAACATTATTTCTGAATCACCACATCACCCTCTACTGGCCCTGATTTGTAGACTGCAGATTATGTGTTTTTGAGTTGTTTTCTACTAAGTGGTAATAAAGATGGATGGTAATAAACAAGTTTCTCGTCTAGTTCAACCTACTTATAGCCAATAACAAAATTAAGCTAACTGATTTGGTAATGTTTATGGGCACCATCTGTGGTAAAGAGTGCAAACCAAACAACTTCAAGTTAATTCAATACAGGGCTAAAACATAAAGTTGTATGGCTAAAAGCACAAGCAAGAGCTAAAATCCAGCCATTAAGTGACTCTGGTCACTAAGCCATGCATCCTGGCATGAGAGTGCATCCACTCAAATGAAGGGGCATCTTTCCCTAATCCAGATTCAATAGGGGCTGCTGAGAGAGCTGACTGAATCTCGCCTGACCCAATTCCCATTAACATCGTAATATAATCAAATGCATTAACCAATAATATTATGTTAAACCTCAAATCAAAACATCAAGCACATGCTCTTCATTTTCTTTTTTTCATTATTTAGTGAGAGGAGGGGAGGCGAAGAGACAGACTCCTGCATAAGCCCGGACCAGGATCCACCCTTGGGTAAGCAGACTAGGGGGAGACATTCTGCCCATCTGGGGCTGCTGCTCTGGTTCAACCCTAGCCAATTTTTAGCACCTGAGGCGGAAGCCATGGAGCCATATTCAGTGCCCCAGGTGAACTCACTCGAGCCAACAGAGCCATGGCTGCAGAAGGGGAAGGAAGAGAGAAAGAAAAAGAGAAGGGAGAGGGGTGGAGGAATGGATGGTCGTTTCCCCTGTGTGCCCTGACTGGGAATTGAACCTGGGACATCCATATGCCGGGCCAACGCTCTACCACTGAGCCAACTGGCCAGGGCTTGATCAACTATAAAGATGTATACAACATGATAAAGAAGCAAACAATATACAATACATGCAATGTATGATGCAAAAAGACAAAACAAAATATGTGGTTAATATTCAGGAAAAAAGATAACAAAAGTAAAAACAATAGCACCAGGAACAATAAAATATGCATTGAAAAGCTTATAAGTTTTGTGGAATGCATTATTTCATAGTCTAAGTTAAATAGGGAAGAAAAGGTTTTCTTAGATTTTCAGAGATCTGACAAGATTGGGCACATTCATGGTAGTCTGCATGTAGAGTTTTCTTAGATCTAAAATAAAAACCTTGTAAACTAAAATCAGCTTTCACTTACTTGTTAGGAATTAGGCTACAAAAAAACCCCCAAAACATCTCACTCACTTTCTTTATTAACCCTACTAGTCAGTTATTTTCAAAGTTGATTAAAATCAGGCAGAGGATATATTATACTAAAGCATTTTCTATCTTGATTCGTAAGAATGGGAAAATATCTACATATTCATATGTTCAATTATGCATTCATATGTATTTTTAAAAAACTAGAACAAGTAGTCAAGTGATTTGTCCAAGAAACTGACAGAGTGCAAAGAAGTCTTGGCATCTTTTTTTTTCCCTGAAATGAGAAGCAAGGAGGCAGAGAGACAGACTCCCACATAAGCCCCACCGAGATCCACCCAGCATGCCCACCAGGGGGTGATGCTCTGCCCATCTGGGGCATTGCTCCATTGTGGCTGGAGCCATTCTAGCGCCTGAGGCAGAGGCCAAGGAGCCATCCTCAGCACCCGGGCCAACTTTGCTCCAGTAGAGCCTTGGCTGCGGGAGGGGAAGAAAGAGAGAGAGAGAAAGGAAAAGGAGAAGGGTAGAGAAGCAGATGGGCACTTCTCCTGTGTGCTCTGGCCAAGAATCGAACCCGGGACTTCCACATGCCAGGCCGATGCTCTACCACTGAACCAGCTGGCCAGAAGTCATGACATCTTGAAATTGCTGAACTATTATGACAAGACATTATGTCGTTGCAATAACTAGACAACATGCCTGAAACATAAAAAAAAAGTACCTTATTTACAAGTTGAGGCACTCATCACAGGAAATGTGGTCTAATATATTGGGAAAAAGTCTATGTCCACTATACTTATTATTTTAAAATCAACTCAAAAGTAACAAACCTTGATGAACATATATCCATACTGCATCCCCTATATTTAAGCTATCAACTCATCCCAGTTCCCATTTATACTAGAAGTTTATAACTTCAAGAAATAACCTAGTCACTTCAGGATACAGCTGCTTCTAAAGTTAACTCACTTGTCAGCAATTTTCTCATTCAAAGAATATTAATGAAAAACTCCTTACTTCAGGATTATAACTCACCTCTATTTACCAAAGGGAAGACTACAAGTTCACAGTAGTTAACAGGTAACTCACCAGCTCTCAAGCTTATACCAGGAACTTGATATGGACCTCTATAGAGAAAGTTATTCATAGAAATAATGTATTTGTGAGGCCCTGGCTGGTTGGCTCAGCGGTAGAGCATCGGCCTGGTGTGTGGAAGTCCCGAGTTCGATTCCCAGCCAGCGCACACAGGAGAAGCACCCATCTACTTCTCCACCCTTCCCTCTCTCCTTTCTATCTCTCTTCCTTCCCCTACCGCAGCTAAGGCTCCATGGGAACAAAGTCTGGCCCGGGCCCTGAGGATGGCTCCATGGCCTCTGCCTAAGGCGCTAGAATGGCTCTGGTTGCAGTGGAGCAACACCCCAGATGGGCCGAGCATCACCATCACCTCCTGGTGGGCATGCTGGGTGAATCCCAGTCGAGCACATGCAGCAGTCTGTCTGTCTGCCTCCCTGCTTCTCACTTTGGAAAAATACAAAAAAGAAAAAAAAAAAAAGAAATAATGTATTTGTGGTTGAATTATGTTTAGGAATAATTTCTTAAAAAGATAATAATGCCCAAATCCATAAATGAAGAAAACAGTCATTAATAACAAAGTTGAAAACCTTGTAACACTAAAAATATAAAAGCTTTAGAATTTGCTTTTGAACTGTAGTTACATAATGATTTATAATTCATAATAATTAATATTAAAGAATATTTTTACTAATAGAAGTACTATTACTATTTTGATACATCATAAAGACCTACCTTAAATGTTCATATTTCCATACACCTTCATCTTGACCTTCAGGTGGCTCAAGAATTTTGTCAATATTGGAACAATCTGCTCTTATGTTCTGTTGAATATACTATAAACAAAGAAGTTCTTATAGTTAATTAAAATATTATACTACATAGTAAACCTTATGTTAAATATATATATATATTTTAGATTTTATTTATTCATTTTAGAGAGAGAGAGAAGAGGGGAGAAGCAGGAAGCATCAACTCCCATATGTGCCTTGACCTTGACCAGGCAAGCCCAGGGTCTTGAACCAGTGACATCAGCATTCCAGGTCAACACTTTATCCACTGCGCCACCACAGTTCAGGCATATATAATTTTTTAATTATAATTATATAATATGTATTAAATATATAATATATATTAAAAAATTATATAACTGATCTTGTGGTTCAACTTTTGGCTTATTAATGAAATAGGAAACCAAGTACAGAATCATAATCCATACAGCAGATCCTTGAATAACATCTTTTTTTTTTTAAAAGAGGAACAGGCAACTCAGAGGTGATGGATATATTCATTATCTTTTTTAAATTATTATTGATTACAGCAAGAAAGGACCACTGATCTGTTTCCGCATGTGCCCTGAATGGGGGGTTGAACCGGCAACCTCTCCGACTTGGGACGATGCTCTCTAATCAACCGAGTTATCCAGCCAAGCCAACATCATTTCATTATAATGTTGATGAGATACCACAGGAACTTATCCCTGGTTTATAGAAATTAGACTATGGTAAAACTGGTTTCCTTATAGGTCGTTTCAGCATAGTTCCAAGAACCTATCAACAGTGTTAGGTGAGAACTTAATGTAATTCAGAAGAAAGGAGGTAACCCATACTTATTCTCCAATTCAACTTCCTTGGGATAGTTTTTATTTTTTTCTTTTTAATGTGAGAGGCAGGGAGGCAGAGACAACTCCCGCATGTGCCCCAACCAGGATCCACCCGGCAAGCCAACTAGAGCAGTGGTCCCCAACCTTTTTTGGGCCACGGACTGGTTTAATGTCAGAAAATATTTTCACTGACCGGCCTTTAGGGTGGGACGGATAAATGTATCACATGACCCAGGCAAGCATCAAGAGGGAGTCTTAGACGATGTAACAGAGGGAATCTGGTCATCTTTTAAAAATAAAACATCGTTCAGACTTAAATATAAATAAAACGGAAATAATGTAAGTTATTTATTCTTTCTCTGCAGACCAGTACCAAATGGCCCACGGACCGTTACCGGTCCGTGGCCTGGGGTTTGGGGACCACTGAACTAGATGGTGATGCTTTGCCCACCTGGGGCATTGCTCCATTGCTCAAAACCCATTTTAGTGCCTGAGGTGGAAGCTATGGAGTCATCCTCAGCACTCAGGGTGAACTCAGACTGCTTGAGCCATGGCTGCAGGAGGAGAAGAAAAAGAGAGAGAAAGGGGAGGGGTTGAGAAGCAGATGGTCATCTCTCCTGTATGCCCTGACCGGGAATCGAACCCAGGATTTCCACATGCTGGGCCAAAGCTCTACCACTGAGCCAACCAGCCAGGCCTGGGATAGGATTTACTACAAAAATGCGTATGATATTTACCAGGAGTAGAACTGTGATCAAAACTTAAAACTATAATTTTCATATGAACATAGAATACAGACAGTGTAAATAAAACTGTGGTGCATATTATATTTCATTTATATGAAGTATCTAAATAGACAAAATTTATAAAGGCAAAAAATAGATCTGTAGTTGTTTAGGACTGTAGAAAGAAGGGGAAAAACAAAGGAGAATGAAGATAACTGCTAATGGGATTGATGTTCCTTGGCGGGGGATGAAGATATTCTAAAATTAGATTGTGGTTATGGTTGTACAACTCTGTGAATATAGTAAAAACCAGTGAACTGGATGTTTTAAATAGGTGATTCCTATGGTATGTTAATTATGTCCAATAAAATTGTTTTTAAAATGACTACCAGAAAAACTAAGTTTAAGAAGAGGAGCCACCTGACCAGGTGATGGCGCAGTGGATAGAACGTCGGACTGGGATGGGGAAGACCCAGGTTCGAGACCCCGAGGTCGCCAGCTTGAGCACAGACTCATCTGGTTTGAGCAAAAGCTCACCAGCTTGGAACCAAGGTCACTGGCTCAAGCAAGGGGTTACTCGGTCTGCTGAAAGTGCGCGGTCAAGGCACATATGAGAAAGCAATCAATGAACAACTAAGGTGTCACAACAAAAAACTGATGATTGATGCTTCTCATCTCTCTCCGTTCCTGTCTGTCTGTCCCTATCCATCCCTCTCTCTGTCTCTGAAAAAAAAAAGGAGCAGCCAACCTGACCAGGCAGTGGTGCTGTGGATAGAGCATAGGTCTGGAATGCAGAAAACCCGGTTCCAGACCCCAAGGTCACAGGTTTGAGAACAGGCTCATCCAGCTTGAGCGTGAGATCATAGACATGACCACATGGTTGCTGGCTTGAACCAAGAGATCGCTGGCTTGAAGCCTGAGGTCGCTGGTTCAGCTAGAGCCCCCTGATCAGGGCACATACGAGAAAGCAATCAATGAACAACTAAGGCGCCATAATGAAGAATTAATGCTTTTCATCTCTCTCCCTTCCTGTCTGTCTGTCCCTATCTGTCCCTCTCACTAAAAAAAAAAAGAAGAGGAGCCTGATTGGGGGTGGCACAGTGTATAGAGCGTCACCCTGGGACGCTGAGGGCCCAGGGTCAAATCCCCAAGTTCACTGCTTGAGCGCCGGGCTTACCAGCTTGAGAGCAGGGTTGCTGGCTTGAGCATGGAATCATTGACATAATCCCATGGTCACTGGCTTGAGCCCAAAGGTCACTGGCAGGAAGCCCAAAGTTGCTGGCATGAGCACAAAGGTTGCTAGCTTAAGCAAGGAGCACTGGATCAGCCTGAGCACCTCCCACCCCCCATCAAGACACATGTAAGAAGCAATGTAAGAACAACTGAAGTGCCACAAATACAAGTTGATGCTTCTCATCTCTCTCCCTCCACCCTTCAAAAAAAAAGGAGATTTGCTATCAATTTAAACTTTTAAATTTCAGATCTTTTTAATGTTTCGTTCAACCTATGATTTAAATATCCTGAAATCTGAATAGGCTAGATTAGACTAAAATGCCTGATTATAAAAATTTAGTAACTACAGGGCTGTCTTAAGCCAAGCTATTTTGCCTATTTTCAGATAATCTTACTTGAATATCACTCTCATATCAAAAGATTGCTCAAAAGCTTTTAATGACTCTTTAATTTTTATAAAACCACTCTCCCTGATTTTCTGACCCCATCCTAATGTTCCACATTTGCACAGAACTGATTCTCTCCTGAGACACAACTAAATTCTGTATCTTTTCCACTGGCCTCCTCAAGTTATACACCACATTTCCTACCAAATTCCCTCTCCCCAACACACTCAAGTCTTCCTGATTATTTTAATCCTCACAGAATACCCTCTGATCTCCTACCACATTTGTCACCTGGATCTTTAATGTTAATAATTCAGTTAAATGGAAAAACACAATCATCACCACTTAAAACGTTGCTGGTGAATTGTAATGTTAAGTGTTTTTGAAACTAGCCTGACCAGGCAGTGGCGCAATGGATAGAGCGTCGGACTGGGATGCAGAGGACCCAGGTTCGAGACCCCCGAGGTCATCAGCTTGAGCGCGGGCTCATCTGGTTTGAGCAAAAGCCCACCAGCTTGAACCCAAAGTCGCTGGCTCCAGCAAGGGGTTACTCGGTCTGCTGAAGGCCCGCGGTCAAGGCACATATGAGAAAGCAATCAATGAACAACTAAGGTGTTGAAATGCACAATGAAAAACTAATGATTGATGCTTCTCATCTCTCTCCATTCCTGTCTGTCTGTCCCTGTCTATCCCTCTCTCTGACTCACTCTCTGTCTCTGTAAAAAATAAATAAGTAAATAATTTTTTTTTAAAAAAGAGTTTTTGAAACTAGGTAAATAGAACAACCATAATTTAAGAAACAGGCTTTGAAATCTTTAAGGAATTCTACAGAAAAATCCAGAAGACAACCTCATAGTAAGTGTTACGTTTCCAAGAACTTACTACCATTTCTTGAAGAACATCTCTTCCATAAACTTCCAAAGACATTACCACTTCTACCTGATAATACCACCTGACCAAGCTCTAGCAACATTTCAGACATTATCAGTATACTCTCTTCCCAGGCCTCTACAAGATACACTACACCAGTTTTGAAACTAAGTCAGCCTGGCCCATGGTGTGGTGCAATGGGTAAAGCATCAACCTGGAATGCTGAGGTCGTCAGTTTGAGGTCCTGGGCTTGCCTGGTCAAGACACATGTGAGAAGTGGCTACAAGCTGATGCTTCCAGCTCCTTGCTCCCCCCCTCCTCTCTCTCATCTCTCTAAAATCAATAAATAAATAAAACTAAGTAAAAAAGAAGGCAAGAAATCTTTCTTATTTTATAAGAAAGAAATATATCTTTCTAGTGATTTATTCCTGTGGGCTATAATTATTAGCAATTATAATAATCTGGTACTATATTTCATGTAAGACTTTTCCTAAAACAGTTTTTAGAAATCATTTGGGAAGAGCAAAATATACAATAATAAAACAGCATGAACTGACCAGGCGGTGGCGCAGTGGATAGAGTATCGGACTGAGATGCGGAAGGACCCAGGGTCAAGACCCCGAGGTCGCCAGCTTGAGTGCGGGCTCATCTGGTTTGAACAAGGCTCACCAGCTTGGACCCAAGGTCGCTGGCTCCAGCAAGGGGTTGCTCGGCCTGCTGAAGGCCCACGGTCAAGGCACATGTGAGAAAGCAATCAATGAACAACTAAGGTGTTGCAACGCGCAATGAAAAACTAATGATTGATGCTTTTCATCTCTCTCCATTTCTGTCTGTCTGTCCCTGTCTATCCCTCCCTCTGACTCTCTCTCTGTCTTTGTAAAAAATAAATAAATAAATAAATGTTCTTAAAACAGCATGCAAAAAGCATATCACTGTTTCCAGTTTGGGGTAAGATGGAGTAAACAAACATCAACCATTCTCTTCCACTGAACACAACACTATAAAAATCTGGTCAGAATGCATGTTATTTGATTGCAGCTATTTTGAAGTCTCTGAAAAGCAAATACCAGAAAGAGGAGCAGGAAAAAAACATCAGAATTCAAAGTACCAAGGAACTAACAAAGTTTGCTGTGTTTCTTTTCCTCTCTTAATATCCCCTGGCCCAAACGCAATTCAGGATTCAAAAGAAAAAAAGCGGCCCTGGCCTGTTGGCTCAGCGGTAGAGCATCGGCCTGGCGTGTGGGGGACCGGGGTTCGATTCCCGGCCAGGGCACATAGGAGAGGCACCCATTTGCTTCTCCACCCCCACCCCCTCCTTCCTCTCTGTCTCTCTCTTCCCCTCCCATAGCCAAGGCTCCATTGGAACAAAGATGGCCCGGGTGCTGGGGATGGCTCCTAGGCCTCTGCCCCCGGCGCTAGAGTGGCTCTGGTAGCGGCAGAGCGACGCCCCCTGGTGGGCAGAGCTTTGCCCCTGGTGGGCGTGCCGGGTGGATCCCGGTCGGGCGCATGCGGGAGTCTGTCTGACTGTCTCTCCCCGTTTCCAGCTTCAGAAAAATAAAAAAAAAATAAAAAAAAAAAAAAGCATTATTGATGCAGATACATACAGCAGAAACTAGTTAGGGCTTCAGGAATGGAAAAAGGAACTCCTGAAGCTCAAAGAGAGTGGAAGAAATCCCCTGGATTTTTACCCCTCTCCTTTTTCTCCATTGCCCGGGCCTGAGACAATTCCACCCAGCAGCAAAAGCAGCTGGCAACAGAAAAATGCAAGATGAAATTCTGAGGAAGAGAACGTTCCTCTCCATTTACTGCTGTGATCTAACTCTAATTCTTTTTCTCTCTTTGCCTTCCCACAACCGCAGTACAATTTCAGTAAGTGGTTTCAGGCGACAGGACCAATAAGGTGGGGCCTAAAATATGAGAAGTTATCAGAAAGAAGCTCAAAAAAAGTAATCCAATAAAGCTGTTTAATGAACTCCTGGGCTCACCCTGATCTGTGCATGAGCGCATGCATGATCTTATCCTAATTATCAACCGACAGACTCTGAGAACTGAGCTAATGGATACCACCACCAGGGTTGACCACAGGTAGATGCACACAGACTACAGATTCAAGGAGTCAGTGCAATGGTTTTGAAAACTAAACTAACATTGGAATCTCAGTTCAATTGGAACTTGCAGCCTTTATCTAACCATGTCAAATGCCAGCTATAACAAAAATATGGCATTCTCCATTGGATTAAATTAGACCAGAGTCTCAACAAAATATTCAAAATGTCCAGGATATAACCCAGAATTACTTGGCATACAAAGAATATTTAAAAGTCATGTCACCAGAGTCCCACAAAAAGAAGAAAAAGAGCCCTGGCCCAGTAGTTCAGCTGGTCAGAGTGTCATCTCCATATGCCAAAGTTGCAGATTCACTCTTCGGTCAGGGCATATATAAGAAGCAACCAATGGATGCAAAAATAAGTGAAACAACAAATCAATGTTTCTCTCTCTCTCCCTTCCTCTTTCTCTAAAAATCAATAAATAAAAAATTTTAAATTAAAAAAATATATACAGAGAGAGAAATTATGGCTATAAAGATTCCAAGTTAGGCCCTAGCTGGGTAACTCAGTTGGTGAGAGTTGTCCTTATAGGCCAAGGTTGCAGGTTTGAACCCAGGTCAAGGCACATACAAGAATTAACCAATGAATGCATGGATCAATTGAATGACAAATCATTGTTCCTCCCCCCCCCTTTCCTCTCTCTCTAAATTCAATCTAAAATTGTATTTAGAGTTAAGCCTTGATCAGACTGCTCTGAGGCTTGAACATCCTGGCATGCTGAGGTCACGGGTTCGTTCTTTTCTATCTCTCGAATCAATGGGAAAAATTTTTTAAAAAACAGTCAACTGGCCCTGGCCAGCTGGTTCACCAGTAGAGCATTGGCCTGGCATGTGGAAGTCCCAGGTTCGATTCCCAGTCAGGACACACAGGAGAAGCGACCATCTGCTTCTCCACTCTTCCCCCTTTTTTATCTCTCTCCCTCTCTTCTCCTCATGCAGCCATGGCTTGAATGGTTTGAGAAGGTTGGTCCAGGAAGTGAGGATGGCTCCAAGGCCTCGCCTCAGGTGCTAAAAGAACTCAGTTGCTGAGCAAAAAAGCAACGGCCACAGATGAGCAGAGCATCCCCAGGTCTGAGCCTTGCTGGGTGGATCCCGGTTGGGGCACATGTGGGAGTCTGTCTCTCTGCCTCCCACCTCTCACTTAAAAAAATAAATAAATAAAAATAGAGAACACCAATCCTTCTCTAATTCTTCCAAAAATTAAAGAGGGTGCCATAAAACTGAATCCGTTCTGTTACACAAGCACTGCCTGATACAGGGGGTCCTCATGTTTTGACATGACATTTTAAGTTTACAACACTCACTCCCATAAAAACTTTAAAAAATTGAGACATGAGTGTTTTGGCTTACACCGTTAGCATCAATCATACTTATAAACTACATGGACAAACTAGTTTCAGACTAGCCTGGAACAATTCTTTAATGTAGAGAGGCCTAAAACATCTAGTATCCTCTACATCAGCTGCTTCGTGAGATGAAACACCTGTAGTACAGGTAGAATCATCTCCAGCGTCTCCTGCGTGTTCCTTGGGCAATCCTGATTCACCTGACCCAGTATCTCCGGCACCTTCTGCAGGTTCTCCTGCCTCTTCAGCTTCCTCCTCCCAATAGGTCACTCTCTCCCACTTTGCAATGCCCCTTCCAGTGTACAAGCCTACCACAGGAATAAAGGTAAGGAATTTTTTTTACACTCATTTTTTTGTTACTACAGTACAGTACATTTATGTCCTTTTCCTTTTTCTGTGGCTTAGTTGTGTTTTTATGTTTTAGATTATTATTTTACAACTGTGTTAGGATAGATAAGTGACTTAGGATAGGGTGTTTTCCAACTTACACCAAAATTCGAGTTATGTCACTGTTGTAGGAACAGAACTATGTCGTAACCCAAAGACTCCCATACTAAAGTCAGTCAAAGGCACTCTAGAAAACTAGAAACCAATTATCCCTTATGAACACTGATGCAAAAATCCTAGCAAACCAAAGTCAGTCAAAGGCATTCTAGGAAAACTAGACACCAATTATCTCTTATGAACACTGATGTAAAAATCCTAGCAAATCAAATTCTGGAGTGTATCAAAAGGATTATACACCATGATCAAGTGAAATTTATTCCTAGAATGCAAGGATGGTTCAACATTTAAAATCTGATTATAAAAAATATATATATAAAAAAAATAAATAAAATAAAATCTGATTATAATACACCACAATAACAGAATGAAGGAAGAACACAACACATGATCATCTCAATTGGTGCAGAAAAAGCATTTGGCAAAATTCAACATCTTTTTTGTCAAAAACCACTCAACAAATCAAAAATAGAAGAAAACTACCACAACATAATAAAGGCCATATGTGAAAAACCTACAGTGAACATCCTATTCAATGAAAAAGACAGACAGCTCTCCTTGATATCAAGGACAAGATTAGGATGCCTGATTTTGTCAATTCCATTCAAAGCAGTGAAAGTTCTAGAGAGAGCAATTAGGCAAGAAAAACAGAAATAAGCCCTGGCCAGAAATCGAACCCGGGACCCCTGCACACCAGGCCAACGCTCTACCACTGAGCCAACTGGCCAGGGCCTAGGAATGCCCTTGTTGATCAAGCTACCCAAAAGAAAATTATTTGGAGCAACCATGACAGATCGAGCAATTCAGTCTCATACTATTCATCACCAGAACGCTGCAGCCCTGTGTAAACAGTTTCAACTTTCTCGGGAAGCAGCACGGCAGATTGGGAAATCCTGTCCAAGGGGTCCTATACTACAATCTGCCCCTTCATTTGGAGTTAACCCTCAAGGACTCCTACCAGGACAACTTTGGCAAATGGATGTTACTCATATACCTTCATTTGGCAAACAGTCCTATGTCCACGTTACAGTGGATACATATTCTGGATTTATAGTAACCTTTGTCAGAACAGGAGAGGCTGCTAAGCATGTTATAGCTCATTGTCTGTATTCATTTTTCTATTATTGGATTTCCTAAACTGGTTAAACTGACAATGCTCCTGCATATGGAGCAAAAGCATTTACTGTATTGTGTCAAACCTTTCAAATTATGTGTATTTCTTACAATCTTTAAAGTCAAGGTATTATTAAAGTGTACCCAGCAAATATTTTAAGGTCAATTTAAAAAAATTTAAAATGGGGGAAGTCATATCCTGGAACTCCTATGGGTCTACCATATCATGCTTTTTACTTAAAAAATTTTTTTAAATTTCTTTTGAATGCTGATGAACAAATCTTTTTCTCCTGCAAACTACTACCTTCTTTATTTGATCCAGCTAATAACACTGTTTTGTCTTTTTCCAAATAGCTCCAGATATATGGAAAAGACTTATATAGGCGGATGGAGATCCTCGAACCCCTCAAAAGCGAGATCTTCTGAGCATGGCTTTTAAAATACCAAGAGGCAGAAAAAGCCCAAGAGAGATCAGGGGAACTACCAGCTTTTAGGATACGCCCTTAAAGGCTCCAACGCCCCAAAGGGGTCTCATAGGATGCCGTCTGGATCCTGCTTCAATAGTGGAAAGGAAGGTTATTGAGCTAAAGCCTGCCAGGCTTACATGCCTCTGCTGTGAGAAAACAGGGACACTGGAAGGTGGGCTTCCCCCTCGCTCAGGGAGGTTCAGTCTCTTCCAGCCCTGCTCCAGCCACCTATGACCTAACCTTGCCCAAAATGCTGGGGTTTGCCACTGAAGGCTGAAGGTGCCCAGGGCCGTTGGCCCCATCTACAACACTGTGGACGAGCCTAGGGTATTTCTTCCAAGAAGCAGGTAAACTGATCTCATTTGCACAAGGGCCACTTAACTATGTCTTGCCTGAATAGTCAGGTTTTTTATTCTTCCCTCAAAGATCTCTGTTGTGGGTGTTGATAGTCCTATTTTCTGCTGCTTTGTTTAATATATAGTATTTCCTTTATTCCTCCTACCTCAATACCCCACTCATATTTCAGGCTGGGACCTACTCCTAATTTAGAGCTCTCTTTCCCCCTTTTGCCAACTTCTATTATGAATCTACCTTTGCCACCCAGCTTAGTGTATCCCAAGATTCTCTTTAAAAAGCCACAGTCGCAGAGCTCCAGGGAAAAGCAACCTGGTCTCATCTCTCCAGGCAGAGGAGAACAGAAGCTCCATCTCCACACATGCTGCAGATGGCTTTTCCAGTCTACCTGAATCATTACCAGCTAGAAGCAGTGGTCATTGGGACTTGGACGTGAGCTGCAAAGTATAGAATTGTGACAACAATTCCAGTGCCATGCGGACTTTTCCTAGAGGTGGACTTGTCCTGGACTCCTGCTCCCTGTGGCAGCTAACAGACTGAACTGGGGTTGGGTTGCATTTTTCAGGGATTTGGCATGGTGCTGGGGCCAACTTGGACTTGGTGAACATGTTAAGGACACTATTCTTTTATGGATTCTTGCTGTATTGGCCAAGAGTTTGCTTAAAGGCTTTAATCACTGTAAAAAAAAAAATAGAAGACTGGATAAAGAAGATGGCAAATATACACCATGGTATACTATTCAGCCATAAGAAATGATGACATCGGATCACTTACAACAAAATGGTGGGATCTTGATAACATTATCGGAGTGAAATAGGTAAATCAGAAAAAAACAAGAACTGCAGGATTCCATACATTGGTGGGACATAGAAACAAGACTAAGAGACATTGACAAGAGAGTGGTGGTTACGGGGGGGGGAAGATGGGGAGAGGGAAGGGGAGGGGCACAAAGAAAACTAGATAGAGAGTGACGGAGGACAATCTGACTTTGGGTGATGGGTATGCAACAGAATTGAATGACAAGATAACCTGGACATATTTTCTTTGAATATATGTACCCTGATTTGTTGATGTCACCCTATTAAAATTAATAAAAATTAATAATAATAATAATAATAAAAGGCATCCAGATTGGAAAGAAAGAGATAATCTATTGGCAGATGGCATGATCTCACATGCAGAAAATCCTAAAAATCCACAAAAACACCGTTAAAATAAATTAATTCAACAAAGTAGCAGGACACACCTGGTCTGTGGTGGCATAGTGAATAAAGCACAGACCTGGAATGCATATGGGCTGAGGTTGCCAGTTCCAAATCCACTTGCCCAGTAAAGCACATATGACAAGCAATCAATGAACAACTAAAGTGAAGCAACTACGAGTTAATACTTCTCATTCCTTCCTCCTTCTCCCTCTGTAAAATCAATAAATAAAAACTTTAAAAAATAAACAAAGTAGCAGAATACACCCTTTACTTTTAAGGAGATAAATACCTGCACACTTTAATTTTTGCAAATTTCCAGGCATAGAGCTCTAGGTCTATATTTCTATACTTTCCACAAGACCTATCTTATTGCTAGCCCAATAAATATTTGCTGATTATACAATGCCTTTCCATTTATTTATTTATTTATTTATTTAAAGCCAAAAAGACAGAGACAGACAGACAGGCAGAAAGAGAGAGATGAGAAGCATCAACTCATAGCTGTGGCACCTTAGTTGTTCACTGATTGCTTCTCATCCATGCCTTGACTGGGGAATTCCAGCCAAGCCAGAGACCCTTTGCTCAAGCCAGTGACCTTGGGCTCAAACCAGGAAACATGGGGTCATGTCTATAATCCCACGCTCAAGCAGGTGACCCTGCACTCAAGCTAATAAGCCCGCGCTCAAGCCAGTCACCTTGGGATTTCGAACCTGGGTCCTCAGCATCCCAGGTCAACACTCTATCCACTGCACCAGCACCTGGTCAGGGTTTTTTAAGTTTTTTTATTATGGGTTTTTGAGAGAGAGAGAGAGAGGTGAGAGAGAGAGAGAAAGAGAGAGAGAGGTGAGAGAGAGAAAGAGGGGGGAGAAGGAGGAAGCATCAACTCGTAGTAGTGGCTTCCTCTGTGTGCCTTGACCAGGCAAGCCCAGGTCAGGTATTCGAACTCTCGACCTCAACGTTCCAGGTTGACGCTTTATCCACTGTGCTACCACAAGTCTAACAATACATTTTTTTAAAACACATTGCTTGTGTTAAATATCTAATTCACTGAATCCATTTGAAAGATTTTTTATTGCTTATAAATGGTTTATACTGCTCAAAGAACTGCATTTCTATTTTATTCCCTAAGATCTTCAAATAACAATAACCCCAAATAGCTACCTACTTCTAACACCCAGCCATCAATATGAAGCAAAACAGCCTATCATTATTGTACACTATCTCTTTAAAAATGTTAGTTAAGGCCCTGACCAGTTAGCTCAGCAGTGAGCGTCAACTTGGTGTGTGGAAGTCCCATGTTAGATTTGGGTCAGGGCACACAGGAGAGGCAACTACCTGCTTTTCCTCTCCCTCCTCCCCTTTTCTCTATCTCTTTCTCTCTTCTACTGCAGCTATAGCTCAACTGATTCAAGCACGTCGGTCTCGAGCACTGGCTCCGTGGAGCCTCCATCTCAGGTGCCAAAAATAGCTCAGTTACCAGTGGCCCCAGATGGGCAGAGCACAGACCCCAGACCAGGACTGCTGGGTGGATCCTGGTCCACACGCACACAGGAGTCTGTCTCGTTATCTCCCTTCCTCTCACTTAAGAAGCAAACAAACAAAAATGTTAGTTAACCAATACCTAGCCCAATATACCAGTACATCCAATTTCATTCTTTTATTAATTTCTAAATGCAATTTAATAATTAGCTATAGAAACTATTTTTCCCTAGATTCCAGATTTTATTTACTTTGGAAGAACAACCTATTTTTTTTTTTAACCCAACATAGTAGACAATGTGATTCTTAATAAGAATACTTAAGAATATCCAACGGAGCTTTTCAAAAGCAAACATGCTACAGAAGCCCACCTTTGATAATCACTGACTTGGTGAGCTACTTGACAGTGGCAACCTGAGGGGAGGCACCTTAGCCCTCAATTGTCTTGGAGGGGACCAAGGTAAAGAACTGATGGGAACTGAAATTAAAATGTAAAGCTTAGGTATATGCTCTCAGGTGTTCAGTCACCAAATCAGTATGCTATTTCTATTTAACTGTTATTCTAAATTGGTATTCAATTAATTTTAAATTCACGGTAAATCAAATTTGGTATACTAATATAGTACAGATTAACAACACAGTTTTAAGATATTAAAATATAATTAAGCTTGATTATAGTTTAATATGCCATCTTAAAACAAAATGACCCTGGCCGGTTGGCTCAGCGGTTGAGCGTCGGCCTGGCATGCAGGAGTCCCGGGTTCGATTCCCGGCCAGGGCACACAGGAGAAGTGCCCATCTGCTTCTCCACCCCTCCCCCTCTCCTTCCTCTCTGTCTCTCTCTTCCCCTCCCGCAGCCAAGGCTCCATTGGAGCAAAGATGGCCCGGCCGCTGAGGATGGCTCTGTGGCCTCTGCCTCAGATGCTAGAATGGCTCTGGTCACAACAGAGCAATGCCCCAGAGGGGCAGAGCATCACCCCCTGGTGGGTGAGCCGGGTGGATCCCAGTTGGGTGCATGCGGGAGTCTGTCTGACTGCTTCTCCGTTTCCAGCTTCAGAAAAATACAAAAAAAAAAATACAAAAAAGAAAAAGAAAAATGAAGGTTTATACAAGTTTTAAATGGGCATTCCATTAATTCCATGGATTCTGGTTTGTGCTAAAAGATATAAGAATACTTAACTATGCCAAGGGACGGCAAATGCTTAGGTTATTGAAGTTGCAAAATAAACTATTGATATTACCTGCTGAACAGCCAGTGTACTGTCCATTTCATCAAAGGATTCATCAGGCCAATTATAGAAATCCTATAAAAAAAATTTATGGTTAAAGCAATGCCATTATGATTAACTTCAATTCCTAATAAAAATCCAAAGTTACACTAGAAAAACCTTCATATTTTAAACACTGTGATTATCAGTAAATAAGTTAAAGAAAGTTTATTCAGTGTTTTTAAATGAACACCAAGATTTTATTTAACTGAACTACATTTTTAAACCACAGATCCCTCCCTCAATATGACTCCCACAGGCCTTTCATGTATCACTTGAGTAGATAGTCTATTACTTTTTTGTTTATGGGGGTTAAATATCTTCTCAAAAAGTCACATTTAGAAATCTCTGGGTGCCATAAATCCGAATCCATTTTTACCTAAAGAATAATAGCTAGTGTTGGTAGTAGTACAACTCATAGTAATTACGGCTCCACAAAGTGTGATTTTAGACAGACTTTATAAATTATTATTCCAATTTCAAGTAGTATTTTAAATTTCTAAATCAAAATATGAGCTCCATCAAAAACAAAATAGCCACCAAATACTATACAACAGCCTTTTTGTAAGGGGGCTATTTTCATGAGTCATCTTCCATTGGTTCTTTTTTTTTTTTTTTTAATTTTTTATTTATTCATTTTAGAGAGGAGAGGGAAAGACAGAGAGAGAGAGAGGAGAGAGACAGAGAGAGAGAGAAGGGGGGAGGAGCTGGAAGCATCAACTCCCATATGTGCCTTGACCAGGCAAGCCCAGGGTTTCGAACCGGCAACCTCAGCATTTCCAGGTCGACGCTTTATCCACTGCGCCACCACAGGTCAGGCTCTTGCATTGGTTCTGAATTCCTCTATAGATAATCCAGTTCACAGATATGCCCCTAAGATTAAGTGATTAAGAACCTTTCCGGCCCTGGCCAGTTGGCTTGGTGGTAGAGCGTTGGCCTGGCGTGCGGAAGTTCCGGGTTCGATTCCCGGCCAGGGCACACAGGAGAGGCACCCATCTGCTTCTCCACCCCTCCCCCTCTCCTTCTTCTCTGTCTCTCTCTTCCCCTCCCGCAGCCAAGGCTCCATTGGAGCAAAAGTTGGCCCGGGCACTGGGGATGGCCCCTTGGCCTCTGCCCCAGGTGCTAGACTGGCTCTGGTCGCAACAGAGCGATGCCCCGGATGGGCAGAGCATCGCCCCCTGGTGGGCGTGCTGGGTGGATGCCAGTCGGGCGCATGCGGGAGTCTGACTGCCTCCCCGTTTCCAGCTTCAGAAAAATACAAAAAAAACAACAACAAAAAAGAAACTTTCCATTTGATTTTTCAGCCAAGTTTACCTATGTATCTTTTGTAGGTAGTACAATGCCTGGCACATAGTAGGTACTCAATAAATGTCTCTGAGGTAAAAGGGGAGGGGCAGTAGCTGTAAACCCATGATCTATAATCAATCAACATAAATAAGAATCCAAACACCTTAAGCAAAAACTGGAGCTAACTGAAGAATACAGTATATGAGTATATGATACCACAAAAATAAAAGTTTAAGAAAGTCCAGCCTGCCCTGATCACATAGCTCGGTTGGCTAGAGCATCATGCTAAATAAAGCACAAAGGTTGTCAGTTCGATCCCGGTCAGGGCACATACAGGAACAGATCAATGTTCCTGTCGTCTCTGTCTGTCTCTCTCCTTCCTTTCCTCTCTCTCTAAAATCTATAAAATAAACATTAAAAAAGTTAAAAAAAAAAAGAAAGGAAGTCCAGCCTGACCTGTGGTGGTGCAGTGGATAAAGCGTCGACCTGGAAATGCTGAGGTTGCGGTTGAAACCCTGGGCTTGCCTGGTCAAGGCACATATGGGAGTTGATGCTTCCTGCTCCTCCCCCTTCTCTCTCTTCTCTCTCTCTCTCCCTCTCTCTCTCCTTTCTAAAATGAATAAATTAAAAAAAAAAAAAAAGAAAGTCCAAAGAGCCTGACCAGGCGGTAGCGCAGTGGATAGAGCGTCGGACTGGGATGCAGAAGACCCAGGTTCGAGACCCCCAGGTCGCCAGCTTGAGCGCGGGCTCATCTTGTTTGAGCAAGAGCCCACCAGCTTGAACCCAAGGTTGCTGGCTCCAGCAAGGGGTTACTCGGTCTGCTGAAGGCCCGCAGTCAAGGCACATATGAGAAAGCAATCAATGAACAACTAAGGTGTTGCAACACGCAATGAAAAACTAATGATTGATGCTTCTCATCTCTCTCCATTCCTGTCTGTCTGTCCCTGTCTATCCCTCTCTCTGACTCACTCTCGGTCTTTGTAAAAAATAAATAAATAAAATAAAAAATAAAAAAAAAGAAAGTCCAAAGCACATTTATGGATATAATACATATATAGTAAAAGTAAAAAGAAAGAAATGATCACTGTTATTGGTTGAGAGGAGTGGGTAAAAGACAGAATAATGTAATACAAAGGAATTCAATTATGTTATTAGTATTTTAACTCTGAGGGTAGGTGATAGATATACCTTTTTTTTTTTTTAATTTTTTTTTTTAATTTATTCATTTTTAGAGAGGAGAGGGGGGCAGAGAGAGACAGAGAGGGAGAGAGGGAGAGAGAGACAGAGAGAGAGAAGGGGGGAGGAGCTGGAAGCATCAACTCCCATATGTGCCTTGACTAGGCAAGCCCAGGGTTTCGAACCGGTGACCTCAGCATTTCCAGGTCAACGCTTTATCCACTGCACCACCACAGGTCAGGCGGATATACCTTTTAAGGTGTCTTAAACTGTTCCTTTTTTTTTTAATTTTATTTATTGATTTTAGAGAGAGAAAGAAACATGAGTATATTGCTCCACCCACCCATGCATTCATTGGTTGATTCCTGCATATACTCTGACCTGGATTGAACCACAACCTTGCCCTGTGGGGAGGACACTGGAGCTACCAAGCCAGAGCTAACTGTTTTTGTTTTTGTTTTTTTGACAGAGACACAGAGAGGGACAGATAGGGACAGACTGGAAGACAGAGAGATGAGAAGCATCAATTCTTTATTGTAGCATCTTAGTTGTTCATTGATTGCTTTTTCATATATGCCTTGACCGAGGGCTACAGAAGAGCAAGTGAACCCTTGCTCAAGCCAGTGACCTTTGGGCTCAAGCCAGCAACCATGGGGTCATGTCTATGATCCCATGCTCAAGGCAGCGACCCCGCACTCAAGCTGGTGAGCCCGCACTCAAGCCAGCAACCTCGGGGCTTTGAACCTGGGTCCTCCACATCCCAGTCTGATGCTCTATCCACTCCGCCACCACCTGGTCAGGCCCAACTGTTCATTTTTTAAAAATAGTTTCCCTATAAAATGAACTAACTTTTATTACTTTAAGTATTTATTTTTCTTTTTTTCCCAAGATTTTATTTATTAATTTTACAGAGAGAGGAGGGAGTCGGTTGGACTGAGAAGTATCAACTCATAGTTGCTTCACTTTAGTTGTTTACTGATTGGTTGCCATATCTACCTTGACCAGGCAAGCCCAGGGTTTCAAACCAGCAACCTTAGCATTTCAGATCGAGGCTTTATCCACTGTGCCACCACAGGCCAGGCTATTTTTCTTAATGTGAGGAAGGAGAGAGAGTGAGACAGACTCCCATATGCACCCAAACCAGGATCCATCCAGCAACCTCAATGCTTGAATCAAGCTTGGACTAACAGAGCTATCCTCAGTGCCCGGGGCCAACACTTAAACCAATTGAGTCACTGGCTGCCAGAAGGGAAGAGGGAAAGAGGGAGAGGGAGGGGGAAAGAAGCAATTGGTCACTTTTTTTATATGTGCTGACAGGGAATCGAACCAGGGACATCCATATGCCCAGTCAATGCTCTATCCATTGAGCCAACCAGCCAGGGCCAGTTGCTTTCTTATATGTGCCTTGACCAAGGCGCTCCAGCCGAGCCAGTGACCCCTTGCTCAAGCCAAGCAACCTTGGGCTTCAAGCCAGGGACCTTTGGGCTCAAGCCAGTGGCCATGGAGTCATGTTATGACTCCGCACTCAAGCTGGCGACCCCGCTCTCAAGCTGGTAAGCCCGGGCTCAAGCCAGGTGAGCCAATGCTTAAGCAGGCAACCTCAGAGTTTCAAACCCTGGGTCCTCAGCATCCCAGGTGAATGCTCTATCCACTGCGCCACCACCTGGTCAGGCTAAATATTATTAACTTTTAAAAAATATTATTATGTCCTGGCCGGTTGGCTCAGTGGTAGAGCGTCGGCCTGGCATGCAAAAGTCCGGGGTTCGATTCCCGGCCAGGGCACACAGGAGAAGCGCCCATCTGCTTCTCCACCCCTCCCCTTCTCCTTCCTCTCTGTCTCTCTCTTCCCCTCCCGCAGCCAAGGCTCCATTGGAGCAAAGATGGCCCGGGCGCTGGGGATGGCTCCTTGGCCTCTGCCCCAGGCGCTAGAGTGGCTCTGGTTGCAACAGAGTGACGCCCCAAGGGGCAGAGCGTCGCCCCCTGGTGGGCAGAGCGTCGCCCCTGGTGGGCGTGCTGGGTGGATCCCAGTCGGGTGCGTGCGGGAGTCTGTCTGACCGTCTCTCCCCGTTTCCAGCTTCAGAAAGATGCAAAAAAAAATAAATAAATAAATAAATAAATAAATAAAATAAAAATATTATTAGAGTAATTTTAAATTTCTTCTTATATGACTTATACTTAATGTTTCTATCAATATACTTTGCTTAACTTGCCATTAAAATTTTTAGTTTGTAGCATATTTATTAAAATATTAGAAAACACATAGTAATATACAGAAAAGATGTAAAAAATGTTAACTAGGAATTAAATATTCTGCCTCATCATAACTGTGATATACTTTAACATTAAAAGGAGGAACCGCCCTGGCCGGTTGGCTCAGCGGTAGAGCGTCGGCCTAGCGTGCGGAGGACTCGGGTTCGATTCCCGGCCAGGGCACACAGGAGAAGCGCCCATCTGCTTCTCCACCCCTCCGCCGCGCTTTCCTCTCTGTCTCTCTCTTCCCCTCCCGCAGCCAAGGCTCCATTGGAGCAGAGATGGCCCGGGCGCTGGGCATGGCTCTGTGGCCTCTGCCTCAGGCGCTAGAGTGGCTCTGGTCGCAATATGGCGACGCCCAGGATGGGCAGAGCATCGCCCCCTGGGGGGCAGAGCACCGCCCCTGGTGGGCGGGCCAGGTGGATCCCGGTCGGGCGCATGCGGGAGTCTGTCTGACTGTCTCTCCCTGTTTCCAGCTTCAGAAAAATGGAAAAAAAAAAAAAAAAAAAAAAAAGGAGGAACCATGGCCTGACCTGTGGTGGCACAGTTGATAAAGCGTCAACCTGGAAACACTGAGGTTGCTGGTTCAAAACCCTGGCCTTGCCTGGTCAAAGCGCATGTGGGAGTTGATGCTTCCTGCTCCTCTCCCTTCCCTCTTTTCCTCTCTCCCTCTCTCTCTACTCTCTAAAATGAATAAATTTTAAAAAATATATTAAAACAAAAAGGAGGAACCAAATAACTGGCTTAATAAATGTTCCCATCTAATTCAGTCAAAAAATATTTATTGAAAACCAACTATGTGCCAATAACCCAATATAACCAATTTTAAAAAAATTAGAAAGATACTCTACCTACTCTATTATAGTTCTAAATAAGATACTTTAATGTAGACCCATTTCACCTAAGGAAATGAGTGTGACAGACAAGGAATAGGACAGAATGCTCCTTAAGCAGTCTTTTTTTTTTTAACCCTAATTTTTTCTATCACATTTTATTTAACAACCCTGACCTACGGCAATGTGGGGAAAAACTAAGGGGCTTTCTTATATGTGTCTTACTCATAACATAGCAGACAGAAGTGTTACAATATTAAGTTAAAATAAATTATTTTCTTTCCTTTCAAACTTCAGAACTTTTGAGTAAGTAAAAATGGCTAACTGCCTGGCCCCTGGTGGCACAGTGGATAGAGCATTGACCTGGAAGGCTGAGGTCACTGGTTCTGAACCTTGGGCTCCCTGGGTCAGGGCACATGCAACAAGCAAGCAATGTGCACCTAGAGTGGTGCAACTATATGTGGATACTCCTCGTTCCTCCCTCCTCTCTCTCCTCTCTCTGTAAAATCAATAAATAGAACCTTTAGAAAAAAGAATTTTAGGCCCTGGCTGGTTGGCTCAGTGGTAGAACATCAACCTGGCAATTGGATGTCCCAGGTTTGATTCCTGGTCAGAGCACACAGGAGAAGCAACCATCTGCTTCCCCACCCCTCCCTCTCTTCTCTTTTTTCTTTTCTTTTCTTCTCTCTCTCTCTCTTACTGTCACAGCCATGGCTCCATTGGTTCAAGTGCATCAGCCCCAGGCGCTGAGGATGGCTCCAAGGAGCCTCTGCCTCAGGCACTGCAAATAGCTCTGTTGAAAGCATGGCCCTAGATGGGCAGAGCACTGGCCCCAGATGAGGGTTGGCAGTGGATCCCAGTGGGGGCACAAGCAGGAGTCTGTCTCTCTACCTCCCCTCCTCTCACTTGGAAAAGAAGAAAAAAGAAGAACTTTTAAAATGGATAACGATTCTCAAAATGAGAGTAGAAAAGTCTACTTCTCAACATAAAAATATTTATATAAAAGTTGATCATATAATAAAATAAAAATAAAAAACAATGTCTCCACAGAATAAGAAGTAAAGGTATCCAAGAGAGCATTTATACTAAAGAAAGTTTGGAAAAGATAAAAAGAAAACCTAAAAAAGAAATTCCCAGTAGTACGACCATGAAACTGCCAGAGCAACTTACAGCATAATGTGACTCTAATAAGGCTTTTCAAACTCAATTTTCTAAAATTCAGTACTAGAAGCAAGCTGTTAAAGAAAAAAGGTCACCGCTGAACTAAGAATGCAAATCTATATAACCTTGAACAAATGCAGTGGATTTTCTGGGCTATGGTTTTCTTATCTGTAACATGGATCAGGGAAGGTGTCTGGATCTAAAAGATCCCTTTGATAGGACTCCCTTTTCAAAATTCTGTGCAAGATATAAAAAGCTATTCTCTGGCATATGGTCATAGCTCCATGATTGTTTTCTGGGTTTTTTTAAATTATTATTTGCTTACATCCTTTTTTTTTAAAACCACATTTTAAGACACCTCTTCTAATTTTAGATCATGTACTCATTCAATAGCAAGCCATTTTGGCTGGCAGACTGACCCGATCAAGTCGAAATGCCTATTGATTTTTTTAAAGAACGTGAGGCATCCCTCTTTTGCAAATTCTAAGAACGAATACCTAAAAGCACCAACCCACCCGATTATTATCCTGAACGCTAATGAAATTATAATCAGGTCATTCCCTAACTGCGCTTCACACCTACTAAGAAGGAAATTCACAAGGAATGATATCTAACAAGTCGCAACCTGACGATGAAAACTTGTTGGACCAGAGCACAGCTGCAGCGAGAAGTGGCCAAAGGCAAGCAGCAAGAGTAGTAAATAGTAAACGATCGCCACCCGGATCCGGCTAGACCAGCTGCATGGGAGAAGCCGGGCAGGTACGTCACAAGCTGGTTAGGAAATAGAAGCTAAGACGAGGTGGGCTGTGTTTACACGCCCTCCCCGCCTGGCAGCCCGACCCGCGGGGTCTCCACCTGGCCGGCTGAGCTCCTCCGACGCAGGTCAACTGGGGTTCAGGGGAGAGAAGAGAAGCAGAGCCTGCTGACAGTGTCCCAGTCCCCGGCCTCGGCGATCACCGCCCGCGGCCCCCATTCGCCGCTCACGCCCGCCCGCCCTCCCGTTGGGGCTCCGCAGGCCTCACCGGTCGAGGCCGGCGCCGCCGCCTAAGCCTCGGCCAGACCGAGGGGCTGCGCTCCGGAAGAGCAGGCCGGGCACCAGTGCCCCCGCCTGCCGCCCCGGCCCAACCTCCTCGTAGGGGCGGCCAACTGCCAGGTGCGGCGCGGCTCGGCTCCGACAGTCCCCCGGCAGAAAAGGGGGAAAGATGGTACCTGCGCTTTGGTGCCCGGCCTGTTCCGCCTCAGCACTGCCGTACCCTCCGCCATGACCATAGTGCCAGAGTCTAGGCGGCTGGAGACGGTACCCGGATGTAGAGGACGGCTGCCTGTACGGGGGGCGGGGCGGGGCGGAGCGGCGCTCAGGGTTCGGGAGCTGGGGAGGGGCAGCGCCTGGCGGAACAGCCGTAGTCCGCGCAGGGCAGGGCGGGAAGACCGGGAGGAGTCCCGGAAAGAACCAATTGGCCGAAGGAGGAAAAAGAGCCGCCGGCGAGTTCCAGGCGGCGGTCTGAGGTGGGTGGCGGGGCCGATAGTGGCTAGGAGGGAGTTCGCAGGCGGGCGCACTGGGCCCCTGCGGGACTGTGCTGGCTCTGCGTGTATTTCCTTAGTTACGCTGGGAGGACCGGGCTTGCACAGTGGCCGCCGTTACAGTAAAACTCTTGCTCAAACGCAAACCTAGAGAAGCATAATTCTGTCCCGAAAACCACCTAGGATCAACAGGCTGGGAAAATTCCAAAGACCTGGCATGAAAACCCAATCTCAAATCAGACTGGGGCTTACTTAGCGTTCAAATATTTTCACCATCCACTGACTTCAAAGCCAAGGACCTTTTCAATGACAAGTTTGTTTGCGTAGATAAAAGACTCAATGCCAATTATCCGAGATAGAGTGGACATCTGGTATTGTGCGCTAGACAGACAAAATTAGCTCGTATATTTTTGAAAGTCAGAAAGCATGAGGAGAAAATGAATGCCTCTTGACAGATGGTGGGAGTTGTACATACAGGATTTCAAATTTCCTTTGTGGCGAGTTTTAAGTGTTTCCTTTAGTCATGAGATCATGGCAGTTTTGGCAAACCTTTTTCTGTTTGTTTGTTTGTTTGTTTGTTTCCTGCTTAAATCTTTGATCTGGGATGAGAGAGGACTTAGATACCAAATGGGAAGACAGTTCAGAGCAATAAAGAGTACATACAGTAGGGTGATTTCCAACAGAATAAAATATAAGATATCCCATCAAATATGCCTAAATGTGTATGAGAACGCTGAGAGGAGAACTATGTGAGGATTAGAGAGGAGAGATTGGTTAAATTGAGTGGGTGCAAAACTTGAGTTATTACCAGATACTTGAAATTTTGCTCAAAGGGGTTTGACAATAGGAAGTTGGTTTACCTTAAGTAAGATTCCTTCTTTCTGGAATATGTCTAGACTTGTAACTTTACAAAAGCAAAGCCTGAATTACCTGGCCTGGGGTGGCGCAGTGGATAAACCTTCAGCCTGGAATGCCAAGGTTGCCGGTTCGAAACCCTGGGCTTCCCTGGTCAAGGCACATACCGCAAGCAAGCAATGAACAACTAGTCAGAAACAACTATGAGTTGTTACTTCCCATTCCATGCTCCCCTTTCTCTCCTGTCTCTGTAAAATCAATAAAGTATTAAAAAAAAAAAAAGCAAAGACTGAGTTCTTCATTTCATCACTATCTTCTAGACGCCAAAAGTTTATTCATTCAACAAATATTTATCAAGCCCTACTATGTGTTCAGCACTTAAGTAGAAGAATGAAAAGGCCTAGTTTTTAACCATAAACTGTTTTGTGTCTAGCAATGGAGATCTGCAAATCACCAATTCTCTTACTATAAATACAATGAAAATCTAAGACAAGTGGCACCCAAATATTGCCTCCTAAGAGAGATGGGGATAGATGTGGCTAGCAGAGTCCTAAGTAGGTCTGTCAGTCTGTGGACAACCTCACCTCCCAGAATCATTTTAAAATTTCCCCTATTGTGGCCCTGGCCGGTTGGCTCAGCGGTAGAGCGTCGGCCTAGCGTGCGGAGGACCCGGGTTCGATTCCCGGCCAGGGCACATAGGAGAAGCGCCCATTTGCTTCTCCACCCCTCCGCCGCGCCTTCCTCTCTGTCTCTCTCTTCCCCTCCCGCAGCCAAGGCTCCATTGGAGCAAAGATGGCCCGGGCGCTGGGGATGGCTCTGTGGCCTCTGCCCCAGGCGCTAGAGTGGCTCTGGTCGCAACATGGCGACACCCAGGAGGGTCGCAACATGGCGACGCCCAGGATGGGCAGAGCATCGCCCCTGGTGGGCAGAGCGTCGCCCCCTGGTGGGCGTGCCGGGTGGATCCCTGTCGGGCGCATGCGGGAGTCTGTCTGACTGTCTCTCCCTGTTTCCAGCTTCAGAAAAATGCAAAAAAAAAAAAAAAATTTCCCCTATTGTGTGCCCCTGAGCTGTAAATATTATTTACCTATTGTTGAAGGGGCTCTCCTTAATATTTTCTTAAGTTCAGATTTCTTATACTATTACAGTGCATCTGAGAAGAACAAGAGAAAAAGGGAATAAGTAGGTTTTAAATTCAGGAACAAAGTAGACATTCATCTCTTTGAAGAGTCTACTAAAGTTGCATTGTGATGTCGATTCTGGCCTTGTTCAGAGGAAGAACCTTGTTCTTTAGGGTTGAAATGTTTCTAGCTCATAACCTTCACATTTTAATTCCTCTGTCAGTTGGCTGATTATGACCTTTAAACAAAAATAATTTTATAACCAGGGTTAATTTTGAGGGGGGAGAAAGAAAAGGGGGCATGATTAGTAATAACAGTCACATGTAATTGTGGGTTACTGAAATATTTTGGTTAAAGAAGAAGTAGTCTTTCAAAGGCAATATAGACAAATGGAAATACCGTAACTCTGGGCTGGGATTCAGAAAATCTCAATTCTCTTGCCTATTGACTGTAAGACTTTCAATAAGCTATCAAAGAAAAGTTTCTTTATTCATAATGAAATTATTCACTGTAGTTCTTACCCTCTATTTCATAGAGTATGAACACAAATATAAAATATTTTTATATTTTATATTACTGAAATTCTCAAAATTTTAGATGAAACCGTTTTATAAATCCAAAGTACCATAGGTAATTTCAAAAATCTAATGTGAAATTCTCCGTGGGGAATTTTTTTTTTTTTTGTAATTTTTTAAAACATATAAAACAAACCCTTGTGTCAAGGGCTGACTTTCAATAGATCGCAGCAAGGGAGCTACTCTGTCCGTGGGGAATTTTTTAATCCAAATAAAATAGTGAATGCCTATTACATGTAGTAAGGCACTAAGCAGGTGCTGAGAAACATGAGTAAGAAGTATGGACGCTTTTCCTCAAACAGCTTAAAAATGAATGGGAAAGGGGGAATGTAAACTACTATACTACAAAGCAAAAGGTGTTCAGTGTTGAAGCAGCCCCTGTTGGTTGCCTATTTGCAATCCTTCTCCTTATATGTGTTCTTTCCAAATAGACTTTGATCTTGCTCAGTACCCATCTTTCCCTACGTAGCTGAGGATAGGAAACCCATCTCTAGCTGAAGTATTGATATAAATTCCTACTGGTCTGAGAAGCTAATGTTTTGTTTAAGAATAAACATGTGACTCCAATTTAGCCTAAGGAGATATGGAAGGCACTTTGGGGAAAGGTTTTCTTGCTCTTGAGGAGATACCAAAAAAGGTGGTCCCCTTTCTCTGCCACTGAACATTGCCAAGTCTGGGACTCTGTCGACCATCTCGGCTTGAAGGAAGCCAGCATAAGAGAAAAGCGGACACACTGTGAATGATTCATTAAGTAGGTGAAATGTGCCTTAAAGTAGGGGTAACATTTATATGTGGGGATACAGGAGATGACATGGCAGACCAAGCAAAGCTGAAGCAACAGGGAAGCATGGTCTTGCTCAAACACAAACCTAGAGAAGCATAATTCTGTCCTGAAAACCACCTAGGATCAACAGGCTGGGAAAATTCCAAAGACCTGGCATGAAATCAAGGGGATGTATGTTCATAGTTGAACAAATTAGTGCCTATGTAGGGTTTCACACATTTTCAACATATTTGAAAATTATTTTGTTTATGAAATTTGTTATAGACAAAGTTATTTGGATTTAGAAAGAGTTCAAGCTTAGACAACTTTGACTACAGATGACTGTGATATTAAACTCCCATGGCACTTCATTTCTCTAAAATTCTACAATATTTGACCGAATCATTGATATGGTAGCCAGCCAGCAAGATGGCCCTCAATGATAATTATCTTCTGGTAGTATTTACACCCTGAGCTGACCTGTATAGCCAATAGAATACAGTGAAAATGATGTGTGACTTCCGATGTTACGTAGGTCATAAAAGACATTGTGGCCTGACCAGGCGGTGGCGCAGTGGATAGAGCGTCGGACTGGGATGCAGAGGACCCAGGTTCGAGACCCCGAGGTCGCCAGCTTGAGCGCAGGCTCATCTGGTTTGAGCAAAAGCCCACCAGCTTGAACCCAAGGTCGCTGGGTCCAACAAGGGGTTACTCGGTCTGCTGAAGGCCTGCGGTCAAGGCACATATGAGAAAGCAATCAATGAACAGCTAAGGTGTTGCAACGCGCAATGAAAAATTAATGATTGATGCTTCTCATCTCTCTCCGTCCCTGTCTGTCCCTCTCTCTGACTCACTGTCTCTAAAAAATACATAAATAAAATTAAAAAAAAAAAGACATTGTGGCTTCTGCCTTGCTCTCTTAGCTTATCTGTTCTGGATGAGAAAGCTGCCATGTGTAAGAACACTCAGGCAACCTTATGAGGGGTAAAGGTTTTGAGTAACTGAGGCTCCCGGGAAAAGCTAGCATCAACTTGCCAGCATATTAGTGAACCATCTTGGAAGTTTGACGACTGGCCCCAGTCAAGCCTTCAGATGATGGCAGCCTTATGACAACCTCCCAATCTAGGACTACCCAAATAAGCTGCTCCCAAATTTCCAACCTACGGATCATTTATTATGCAGCACTATATAACTAATACAATAGTTCCTGAACTTTCAAGAAGGAAAGGTGTGATCAGGAAAAAATTCATAATAAACTATTATCATTTCCTCTTTTCAGTAGGGCACCTAATGTTTCTCATAAAATGTTTCTATCTTTAGTTTATTGACTCTAGTGTCTACCAAAATTATGCTATTAATTTAGTTTGTTTATTTCTATCTCCTCCTATCTTATTCATTCCTGTATCCCCAGTGCCTAGAACAGGGATTGACTCGTTAAAAAACAAATGGCCTGGCCTGACCTGTGGTGGCGCAGTGGATAAAGCGTCGACCTGGAAATGCTGAGGTCGCCGGTTCGAAACTCTGGGCTTGCCTGGTCAAGGCACATATGGGAGTTGATGCTTCCAGCTCCTCCCCCTTCTCTCTCTCTGTCTCTCCCTCTCCTCTCTAAAATGAATAAGTTAAATTTTTTTAAAAATGGCCTGATCTGGTCGCAACATGGCGGCGCCCAGGATGGGCAGAGCATCGCCCCCTGGTGGGCAGAGCGTCGCCCCTGGTGGGCGTGCCGGGTGGATCCCGGTCGGGCGCATGCGGGAGTCTGTCTGACTGTCTCTCCCTGTTTCCAGCTTCAAAAAAAAAAAAAAAAGATTAAAAAAAAAAAAAAATGGCCTGACCTGTGGTGGCGCAATGGATAAAGTGTCGACCTGGAATGCTGAGGTCGCTGGTTCAAACCCCGGGTTTGCCTGGTCAAGGCACATATGGAAGTTGATGCTTTCTGCTCCTTCCCCCTTTTCTCTCTCCTCTCTAAAAATGAATAAATAAAAAAATTTTTAAAAATGAATGACTTTAAAGTACTATAATAATTACCCTCCTACAAAGGCTTGTCTATGGTTCCTTGTCTTTGGAGATGTAAGAATTGAAGGTAAAGAAATGTGGACTAGCCCTGGCCGGTTTGCTCAGTGGTAGAGCGTTGGCCTGGCGTGCAGAAGTCCCGGGTTCGATTCCCAGCCAGGGCACACAGGAGAAGCGCCCATCTGCTTCTCCACCCTTCCCCCTCTCCTTCCTCTCTGTCTCTCTCTTCCCCTCCCGCAGCCGAGGCTCCACTGGAGCAAAGATGGCCCGGGCACTGGGGATGGCTCCTCGGCCTCTGCCCCAGGCGCTAGAGTGGCTCTGGTCACAACAGAGCGACACCCAGGATGGGCAGAGCATCGCCCCCTGGTGGGCAGAGAGTCGCCCCCTGGTGGGCGTGCCGGGTGGATCCCGGTCGGGCGCATGCGGGAGTCTGTCTGACTGTCTCTCCCTGTTTCCGGCTTCAGAAAAATACAGAAAAAAAAAAAAAAAAAGAAATGCGGACTCAGGCCCTGGCCAGTTGGCTCAGCGGTAGAGCATTGGCCAGACATGTGGAAGTCCTGGGTTTGATTCCCGGTCAGGGCACACCGGAGAAGCAACGGTCTACTTCTCCACCCCTCATCCTCCTCCTTATCTCTATCTTCTCCCGCAGTCATGGCTCAAATGGTTTGAGCGAGTTGGCCCCAGGCACTGAGGATGGATGGCTCAGTTGCTGAGCAAATGGAGGAGTGGCCCAAGATGGGCAGAGCATCGCCCTGTAGGGGACTTGCTGGGTGGATCCCGGTTGAGGCGCATGCAGGAGTCTGTCTCTCTGCCTCCCCACATCGCACTTAATTAAAAAAGAAAAAGAAAGAAATGTGGACTTGGAGAAATCTGGAGCCAGCTTGCTCCCCTCAGGCTCAAGATCAACCATCGCGCACACAAATAAAAAAAAAATTACTATGAGAAACTGGCCTTTGGAACTGATACTCAAGCCAAGTAAGTACCCATTGATAAATTTTCCAAGTCAAGTTTCCAGGCTAAATGACACTGAAAGAGAGTTTTGCAAAACTTCAGCTAAAGAACTAGGATTAATCTGTAAGGGGGGGCAGGGTAGACCCATTTCTTATCTCTTATAAAAGGAAAATCTCCAGATAAAGCCACGGTTAAAGTATTTTATATAATTTTAGTTTCTGAAAATTTTTTAAAGAACAGTAAAAATACCTAAAGAAACCATGGTTGAAACTTTAAGTACAAGTGTTCCTCAGTTTGTTGTGCTTTGCTTTATTGCGCTTCACAGACGTTGCTTTAAAAAAAAAAAAAAAGATTTATTGATTGATTTTACAAAGCGAGGTACAAGCAAGAAGTATCAAATCATAGTAGCTTCACTTTGTTCATTGCTTGCTTCTTGCTTGTTGTATGTGCCTTGACCAGGCATCCCCAGGATTTTGAACCAATGACCTCAGTCTTCCAGGCCAATGCTCTATCTACTGCGCCACCACAGGCCAGGCAATGTTGTCTTTTTTTTTTACAAATTGAAAGCAAGAACCTCTACCAGTAAAATGATTTATTTTTAAAAACAGCTGTTGCCTGACCAGGTAGTGGTGCAGTGGATAGAGCATCGGACTGGGATGCAGAGGACCCAGGTTCGAGACCCCAAGGTCGCCAGCTTGAGTGCAGGCTCATCTGGTTTGAGCAAAAGCTCACCAGGTAAGACCCAAGGTCTCTGGCTCCAGCAAGGGGTTACTCAGTTGCTGAAGGCCCACGGTCAAGGCACATCAATCAATGAACAACTAACGTGTCCCAATGAAAAACTGATGATTGATGCTTCTCGTCTCTCTTCGTTCCTGTCTGTCTGTCCCTATCTATCCCTCTCTCTGACTCTATCTCTGTTTCTGGAAAAACAAACAAACAAACAAACAAACAAAAAAACCCAAAACCCAGCTGTATGATAATACTTTGTTGTGGTGGTCTGGAACTGAACCCTCATTTTTTTGAGAATTTCCTAAATTGGAGAAGACTTTTCAGAGTTTAACATAATACCCAGAACCATAATGGAAAGCATTTATTAATTCAACTACACAAAAATGAGTTCTTGCAAGTTCAAAACATAAATGAAACTAAAGCCAAAATGACAAATGGAGGGATAATCTTATCACAAATAACCAATTTCCCTAATAAATAAAGATATCATACAAATCATAAAAGGTGAATCACCCAGTAGAAAAATGGGCAAAAGATACTGACAGTCAATAGGAACAGTTAACAGTAGAAGAAATAGAGATGGCTTTTAATCACATGAGAAGCTCACCCTGATTCATAATGACAAATTAAAAGTAAAATCCAATTGGCAAAATAAAAACAATAACTTCCTGTATTATTAAGGGTGGGAATAAATCAGCAGTCTCATATGTTACTGATAGGATGGTTAAATGGTAGTACTTTTATGAAGGGCAACTTGGAAATATATGTGTTTGTGTATCTATGATTAAAATCCATATATCCTTCAGGATAGCATTTACATGTCTAGGAATTTGCCTTACAGATATACTTGTTCACATGTGCAAAATCATTTAAGTAAAATTTTATTCATTGCAGAAGTGTTGTAATAGCATAAGATTAGAACTTAATATTCATCAATGGGGAATGCATAGATTATATATAGTTCATCCATATCATGGAATATTATACGGCTATAAAGAGAATGAAAAAGCTCTCTATGTACTTTAAAGATTAATTTCAGAGACAAATTGTTAATACAAAAAAGCAAGGTGCCAAATGGTGTATATGAAATGTTATTATTCTTTATTTTTTTAATTTTAATTTAATTTTATTTTTTTACAGAGACAGAGAGAGAGTCAGAGTGAGGGATAGACAGGGACAGACAGACAGGAATGGAGAGATGAGAAGCATCAATCATTAGTTTTAGTTGTGCATTGCAACACCTTAGTTGCTCATTGATTGCTTTCTCATATATGCCTTGACTATGGGCCTTCAGCAGACTGAGTAACCCCTTGCTTGAGCCAGTGACCTTGGGTCCAAGCTGGTGAATTTTTGCTCAAACCAGATGAGCCCACGCTCAAGCTGGCAACCTCAGGGTCTTGGACCTGGGTCTTCCGCATCCCAGTCTGAAGCTCTATCCACTGCGCCACTGCCTGGTCAGGCTATTCTTTATTTTTTTATTATTATGTGAGAAGCAGGGAGTCAGAGACAGACTTTCGCTTGCTCCCCAACCTGGATCCACCCGGCAAGCCCACTAAGGGCAATGCTCTGCTCATCTAAAGCTGCTGCTCCATTGCTCTGCAACTGAGCCATTCTAGCACCTGAGGAAGAGGCCATGAAGCCATTCTCAATGCCCAGGGCCAACTTGCTCAAACCTTTTGAGCTGTGGCTGTGGGAGAGGAAGAGAAAAAGAGAGAGAAGGGGGAGGGGTGGAGAAGCAGATGGTCACTTCTCCTGTGTGCCCTGATGGGAATCAAACCTGGGACTTCCACAAGTTGGGCAGACACTCTAAAACGGAGCCAACCAGCCAGAGCCAAAATTGTTATTTTATTTTTTAAAAAAGGAAAAATAAATATATATTTCATATACATAAGATACATTTGTATATATAAACATGTATACGTGTGTGTGTGTGTGTGTGTGTGTGTGTGTGTGTGTGTGTTTCCCCCCCTGAAGTTAGAAGCTGGAAGGCAGACTTCCACATGCACCCGACCGGGATCCACCCACATGCCCACTAGGGGGCGATGCTCTGCCCATCTGGGGCGTTTCTCCGTTGCAGCCAGAGACATTCTAGCACCTGAGGCAGAGGCCATGGAGCCATCCTCAGTGCCCGGGACCAACTTTGCTCCAATGGAGCCTTGGTTGTGGGAGGGGAAGAGAGAGACAGAGAGGAAGGAGAAGGGGAGGGATGGAGAAGCAGATGGGTGCTTCTCCTGTGTGCCCTGGCCGGGAATCGAACCTGGGACTTCCACACACCAGGCTGATGCTCTATTGCTGAGAGCCAACCGGCCAGGGCCCAATATATATACTTCTAAATCTTTTCAGTGTACATCCTTTGGAATATTTTGTGTGTGTGTGACAGACACAGAGACAGAGACAGATAGGGACAGACAGACAGGAAAGGAGAGAGATGAGAAGTATCAATTCCTCGCTGCGGCACCTTAGTTGTTCATTGATTGCTTTTTCATATGTGCCTTGACCAGGAGTCTACAGCAGAGCAAGTCCCCTCTTGCTCAAGCTAGCGACCTTGGGCTCAAGCTGGTGAACCTTGCTTAAACCAGATGAGCCCATCCTTAAGCTGGTGACCTCAGGGTTTCAAACCTGGGTCCTCCTTTTCCCAGCCCAACACTATATCCACTGCACCAACACCTGGTCAAGCCATCCTTTGGAATTTTAAATGACATGAACACATTATCTATTTTTAAATTCTAAAACTAAAATTTTCCCTGGCCAATTGGCTCAATGGTAGAGCATCGATCTGGTGTGTGAATGTCCCAGGTGCAATTCCTGGTCAGGGCACACAGGATAAGTGACCATCCACTTCTCCCATACCTCTACATCCCCCTCACTCTCCCCCTTCCCCTCTCTTTCCCTCCCACAACTAGTGACTTAATTGGTCCAAGTGTGGGCCCAGGTGCAGAGGATGACTCCATGGAGCCTCTACCTCAGGTGCTAAAAATAGCTCAGTTGTGAGTATTGGCCTCAGATGGGCAGAGCATCACCCCAGACTGGGGTTGCCAGGTGGATCCCAGTTGGGGAACATATGGGAATCTATCTCCCCTCCTCTCACTTAAAAATTAATTTAATTTAATTAAAAATAATAATAACAGGCTTGATTCAAAGTGTTAAGGGATAGCTAGTGCCCTTCTTTTACAGTTAATTCTTTTTTTTTTTTTTTTTTTTTTTTTTTGTATTTTTCTGAAGCTGGAAACAGGGAGGCAGTCAGACAGACTCCCGCATGCGCCCGACCGGGATCCACCCGGCATGCCAACCAGGGAGTGATGCTCTGCCCATCTGGGGCACTGCTCTGTTGCATCCAGAGCCATTCTAGCACCTGAGACAGAGGCCACAGAGCCATCCTCAGCGCCCAGGCCAACTTTGCTCCAATGGAGCCTTGGTTGCGGGAGGGGAAGAGAGAGACAGAGAGGAAGGAGAGGGGGAGGGGTGGAGAAGCAGATGGGCGCTTCTCCTGTATGCCCTGGCTGGGAATCGAACCCGGGACTCCTGCACACCAGGCCGATGCTCTACCACTGAGCCAACCAGCCAGGGCAACAGTTAATTCTTAAATTAAAATTTATTAAGGGGAGAGTGCGAATGCAGTCCCCCACTACCACAAATTATGCAGTCGAGTTTCCCACATTTGGGGAAATCACAGGGGTCAGCACATCCGGGGTGCAATGGATAAGCCTCGCCCTGGGAAAACCACCTTCGTGATCATGGTATCTCCCCTGCTAGGTAAGTATTAATTCTTAAATTAAAAGTGGTTAGGTAATTTGTCAAATGTAGCAAAACTAGCATATAAGCAACACAAGATCAAAGGCTTGTTTTGGCGTGACCAGGCTGTGGCACAGTGGATAGAGTGTCGGACTGGGATGTGGAGGACCCCGTTACAAAATCCCTGAGGTCCCTGGCTTGAGCTCAGCCTCACCAGCTTGAGTGTAAGGTCACTGGCTTGAGCATGGGGTCATAGACATGACCCTGTAGTCGCTGACTTGAGCCCAAAGGTCACTGGCTTGAAGCCCAAGGTCACTGGCTTGAGCAAGGGGTCATTCGCTCTGCTGTAGACCCCCAGTCAAGGCACATATGAGAAAGCAATCACAGAACAACTAAGGTGCCGTGATGCTTCTTATCTCTCTCTCTTCCTGTCTGTCTGTCCCTATCTGTCCCTCTCTCTTTCTTTGTCTCTGTAAAAAAAAAAAAAAAAAAAAAAAAGTTAACTGAATTTGACCACAAGAAGAAATAGCTCATAGCTGATATTAAAGATTAGTAATCAACTCTGGAGTAGGACTGTCTGGGTTCAAATCTTAATTCCCCCTAGTTGTTATAGCTAAATCATGCTATTTATGTAGTTCTGTGATGAAGTTTAATATTTGTTAAATTCAACAAACTGTATGCTAGATAGCTACTAATTGCCAGACATATACATACATACCCCCAATGATAGTGGTTAACACCAGGATTGAAATGTGTACCAAGTGCTTAGAATTAGCTGACAAAGTAGCAGAGGCCATAAAGAGTGAAGTTTATGTAGCGGTGAACTGCCTAAATCCAAATCCTGGCCTTGCCCCTTTCTACTAAGTGATCTTGGTTATTCCTTAACCCCTTTGTGCCTCACGTTCCTTATCAGCAAGATGAGAGTGACCGTTACCTAGATCGTAGGGTTGTTTAAAGATTAAACCAATTGATACATGCAAAGTACCTACAACAGTAGCCAGTACCTAGAAAATGTTCCTTAAATATTAACTAAATTTTCACCACATAGTGCCTACAGTGGCATAAGGCACTCAACCAGTGTTTCCTATTATATATCTTGCCTTAGACTTTTTGTTTCGCCAAGTAATTTATGTGGTAGGTAGTCTTTTGTTTTTTCTTTTGTTTTTTTTTTTTTTGTGACAGAGACAGAGTCAGAGAGAGGGATAGATAGGGACAGACAGGAAGGGAGAGAGATGAGAAGCATCAATTCTTTGTTGCAGCACCTTAGTTGTTCATTGATTGCTTTCTCATATGTGCCTTGATGGGGGGAGGGGGGTTACAGCAGACCGAGTGACCCCTTGCTTGAGCCAGTGACCTTGGGCTCAAGCTGGTGAGCTTTGCTCAAACCAGATGAGCCCACGCTTAAGCTGGCGACCTCGGGGTCTCAAACCTGGGTCCTCAGCATCCTAGTCCGACGCTCTATCCACTGCACCACCACCTGGTCAAGAGTGTTTTCTTTAATTTTTAAAAAAATCTATTGATTTTAGAAAGAGAAAGGAATATTGATTTGTGGTTTCACTTATTTATGCATTCATTGGTAAATGTGTGCCCTGACTGGGGATTGAACCTGCAACCTTGGCACATTGGGACAATCCTCTAACCAGCTGAGCTCTCTGGCCAGGGCTCTAGTGTTCAGTTTTAAAAACTGAAAATGTTCATTAAAAATTTCTAAATACAAGGCCCTGGCCCGTTGGCTCAGCGGTAGAGCATTGGCCCGACGTGTGAAAGTCCTTGGTTCGATTGCCGGCCAGGACACACAGGAGAAGCGCCCATCTGCTTCTCCACCCCTCCCCCTCTCCTTCCTCTCTCTCTCTCTTCCCCTCCTGCAGCCAAAGCTCCATTGGAGCAAAGTTGGCCCAGGCACTGAGGATGGCTCCATGGCCTCCACCTCAGGGGCTAGAATGGCTCCAGTTGCAGTGGAACAATGGCCCCGGATGGGCAGAGCATCGCCCCTTGGTGGGCATGCCCGGTGGATCCTGGTTGGGCGCATGTGGGAGTCTGTCTCTCTGCCTCCTGGCTTCACTCTTCAGAATACAAAAAAAGAAAGAAAGAAAGAAAAATCTAAATACAAAACTCAATGTATAAGATACATGACACTAGATTGTATAAATGAACTATAGTTCAATATAGCTTTATATTAAATTAGAATGTTGCTACTTGATTTTACTTTTTGAGTAGTACGAAAATTCTTGTACGTCTTCATGTCTCCTAACCATCCAGAGTACGATTGATTTATTTTAAAAATGTGTAAGACAGGCCCTGGCTGGTTGGCTCAGTGGTAGAGTGTCGGCCTGGCGTGCAGGAGTCCTGCGTTCGATTCCCGGCCAGGGCACACAGGAGAAGCGCCCATCTGCTTCTCCACCCCTCCCCCTCTCCTTCCTCTCTGTCTCTCTTCCCCTCCTGCAGCCAAGGCTCCATTGGAGCAAAGATGGCCCAGGTGCTGAGGATGGCTCTGTGGCCTCTGCCTCAGGTGCCAGAATGGCTCTGGTTGCAACAGAGCATCACCCCCTGGTGGACATGCGGGAGTCTGACTGCCTCCCTGTTTCCAACTTCAGAAAAATATATATAAAAAAAAAAAAAGAAAGAAAGAAAAAAATGTGTAAGGCAACATTTAAAAAAGGCAAATGTATGTATGTCCTTGTTTCCCTAAATTGGTTATCAAACATGATTTTGTTAATAAAACTGCAACTGGACCTAATTTTTTTTTTTTAAAGCCACACTCGCAGGGCCAGTGAGCATGAAAAAAACTCACTACTCAAAGGGTTAAAAATATTTTTGGAAGCCTGAGTGTGGTAGCACAGAATAAGCATTGACTTGGGATGTTGATGCAAAGGTCCCAGGTTCCAAGTCCTGAGGTCACTGGCTTGAGCCCAAGGTTGCTGCCTTAAGCAAGGGGACAGTCTTGGCTTAAGCAAGCCCACCCCTATCCCATCAAGGCACATATAAGCAATCAATGAACTAAAGTGCCACAACTATGAGTTGATGCTTCTCTTTACTTCCTCTCACTAAAAAAGTTTTTTGGGAAAAAAATGCTTTTGAGACATTTTTATTGTTCAGCTTCTCCCAGGAGGCAAATTTTGTATTTTTATTTTAATCAAAAAATATTTTATTGCCCTGGCTGGCTGGCTCAGTGGTAGAGCGTCAGCCTGGCGTGCAGAAGTCCCGGGTTCGATTCCCGGCCAGGGCACACAGGAGAAGCGCCCATCTGCTTCTCCACCCCTCCCCCTCTCCTTCCTCTCTGTCTCTTCCCCTCCCGCAGCCAAGGCTCCATTGGAGCAAAGATGGCCCGGGCGCTGGGGATGGCTCCTTGGCCTCTGCCCCAGGCGCTAGAGTGGCTCTGGTCGCGACAGAGCGACGCCCTGGAGGGGCAGAGCATTGCCCCCTGGTGGGCAGAGCATCGCCCCCTGGTGGGCGTGCCGGGTGGATCCCGGTCGGGCGCATGCGGGAGTCTGTCTGACTGTCTCTCCCCGTGTCTAGCTTCAGAAAAATACAAAAAAAAAAATTTATTCATTTTAGAGAGCAGAGAGGGAGAGAGAGAAGGGGCAAGAAGCAGGAAGCATCAACTCCTATGTGCCTTGACAAGGCAAACATGGGGGTTAAAATTGGCAACCTCAGAGTTCCAGGTTGACACTTTATCTACTGCACCACCACAGGTCAGGCCAGGAGAGGAATTTTAAACCAATCAGTAGGAATTTCCTGATCAACGCTAGTGAGGTACGAAATACTCCTTTTCTAGACCTGGGCTATAACATCTCATATATGATTATAAAGTGCTTCAAGCACCCAGAGGACAGTAGGGCCACAGATGGGATTTTGGGACCCAAAATTATTGTGTGCAATGGTGCCCTCCCCACCAACCTGCAGTCAGTGACCAGAACATTGTGAAAAATAATATAAATGCAAAAAAAAAAATAATAATAATATAAATGCAGCTACTTTTTGAAGTTGGAGCTGCCATCTCAGTGAAAATACCTTGCAACTCTTACTCCTCAAACCTCTGGAATGTGAAGTCAGCAAATTAACCTTTGTGCTAGGCCTAAAGCAGCCTTGTATTCCAAAATGTTTGCAAAGCTATCTAGAAAGCAGATACGACTATCCCACTGATTAACATTCTTTTACTTTTAAATATCATTTAAAAATTAACTTTTAGAAGGTTCAATTTGTTGTTTCACTTACTTAAGCATTCCCTTCTTTTACGTGCCTTGACCAGTCATCGAACCTGCAACCTTGGCATATCAGGACAATACTAACCAAGCTACCAGGCCAGGGCTTCCGATTAACTTTCTTTAAAAACAGCATCAGTTAGCTTTAATGCACCTATAGAAATTCCTTCCTTCTGTTCATGTATTCATTTGCCTGTTTCCATAAATACCTTCTTTCACCTCCTAATTGGAACACTACTAAGATTTCTGCGGGCATCTGTGTACAACTTTGTGGATGAAAATACGGGATGTAAAGAAACTACAGGGTAAACTAATCATAAATTCTTAACTGGGCAGGTCACAGTGGGGAGTCACACCCCCAGCATATAATAGGAAGTTTATCTTTGCCTCAAGGAAGTCTGTTTCTGTGCACCTAAGATTAACACAACTTTGAAATGCCTTTTTAGATCCCTCCTTCTAAAGCCAACCATCCTCAAGACCAGTCTTAACTATTCTCTAATCCAGTCCCCACGTTGCTTTCTTCCACTTACTATAGGATTGGACATTTATGTCAATGGATTGTTCTTTTGGATCTCAAATAAATGCCTATTGCCTCTTTCAAAAAGATGAAGTGTAAGGCCTGACCTATGGTGGTGCAGTAAATGAAGTGTAGACTTGGGACACTAAGGTCACCATTTTGAAACCCTGGGCTTGCCTGGTCAAGGCATATATGGGAATTGATGCTTCCTGATCTTCCTTTCCTCTGTTCCCCCTCTGAAATAAAATCTTAAAAAAAAAAAAAAAAGTATTAAGCCCTGGCCAGTTGGCTCATTGGTATAGCGTCGGCCTGGCGTGTAGGAGTCCCCGGTTTGATTCCTGGCCAGGGCACACAGAAGCGCCCATCTGCTTCTCCACCCCTCCCCCTCTCCTTCCTGTCTCTCTCTTCCCCTTCCACAGCCTTGGCAAAGTTGGCCCGGGCGCTGAGGATGGCTCTATGGCCTCTGCCTCAGGCGCTAGAATGGCTCCGGTTGCAACAGAGCATCGCCCCCTGGTGGGGCTCATGCGGGAGTCTGTCTGCCTCCCTGTTTCTAACTTCAGAAAAATTAAAAAACAAAAAAGGTGTAAATTCAACCATGGCTTTGTGTCAGCACCAGTTATCTATGTAGTAAAGCTAACTTCAATGTGAAAATTGAAAGCCTTGTTTCCCAGAATTCTCTGCAGAATAAAAGCATCAACTAGAGAACCCGAAGACCAACTTAAATCATTAAACAAAAATTGACTGGCCCTGGCTGGTTGGCTCAGCAGTAGAGCATCAGCCTAGTGTGTGGAGGTCTTGGGTTCAATTCCTGGTTAGGGTACACAGGAGGCAACCATCTGCTTCTGCACCCCTCCCCCTATCTCACTCTCTCCCTTACTCTCACAGCCACAGCTTGAATGGTTGAAGCAAAGTTGGCCCAGATGCTGAGGACGACTCTATGGCTTTGCCTCGGTGCTAAAATAGCTCTGATGTCAAGCAATGTAGCAGTGGCCCAGACAGGCAGAGCTTGTCGGGTGGATACTAGTCAGGGCTCATGTGAAAGTCTGTCTCAGCCTTCCCACCTCTCACTTAAAAAAAATAAATAAAAAAAATAAAAAAATGACCATTTACTTATATATTTTTATTTGGAAATGTTTATATCAGTACAGTGAAACTAAATTGTAAGAGACACTGGATGTCATCAGAGTTTGGGTATCATTAGTTTATTATAAAAGTGACAGAAATTATTTACATGATGAAAGATTTCAGAGCTTCAATGGAATGGGCAGCTTCACAGGATGCCATTTCAACAGTGACTATTTCAGTCTACATACTTTCCAAGAATATCACCATCTCTAAATAAGAAATAATCCTGCAAATAGAGAAGCCATTAGTTAAGAAAAATATAGCAAACACTTAACTTTTAAAATTATTAAGTTAAAAAAAAAAATACATTAAGCTTAAGCTTACACACCTTGTCGTCTAGAACCACTTTGGTGCCTCCATATTCTGGAAGAAGAACTTTATCTCCAACTTTCACACTAACTGGTTGAATCTCTCCACCCTTAAGAAAATCGGGATATTTATTAGCAAAGATATAGAGCTCACCAAATATTTACACCTACCTTCTGTTAATCAAACGTGCTCACTCAGATCAACTGTTAGAAAAAACCCTGATTTCAGTGTAAAAGTTCAAGAAGTTATACAGGAAAAGCTAACTTTAGCTAATTTTTAAACGGTTAAATATTAACATAACCTATGGACTGTGTGAAATAAACCAGTTTTTAAAACCATGTATGTACAGTCATGTTTAACTACAAAAATGGAAGGCTCCCTAACTCCTGGCTTCTTGCTAGAGCTTCTTAGAGGTAGCTGCAACAATACAATTAACATTCTTGCCTCTGAGGGCATTAACTGTGTATTCTGGCTGACACTTTTAGTCGAGTTTGAGGTCCAACCCGTTAATTGAAGGATAGTCCAACCTGTTCTTTTCATAGGTATGCCAAGTAAGGTAAAAAAAAAAAAGTTAACAGATCAGACTAATTCTCAAAAGCCCTCACCTATTACCTGCAAGCATAATTTTTTGTTTTATCAAAAATATCAGAATTTGAACAATGGTCATACTAGACTACCAAATGGCTATTGGTTTAATATTCTCGAAGTCTCCATCATATAAAATGAGCAACTTTATTTTACAATCCTTTTCGTAAAAGAGTCAGAATACACGTGATTGAACCAGAGAAATGATCTGAAAATAATACAAGCTATTTAAAAGACTACTTTTAATAACCCACAATTTCTTTTCTCCTTCCACTTCACATAAAACAAATATGTTCCATTCCAGCTCTCATTTACCTTTCCTTTGGAGCCCGCTCCAACAGCTACTACTGTTGCTTGCAATACTTTTCCTTGAGATTTTTCTGGAAGCATAATGCCTCCTTTGGTTACAGTTTCCGCAGCACTCCTTTCAACTAGTACTCGGTCAAAGAGGGGAAGAAACTTTCTAAACGCCTGTCCCGCCTGTAGGAAGAGGAATGTTTGATATGAAACAAAAAAGCAGTATGTGATTCTATTCTACACAGGCAATACCATCGTAAAGTTACATATCAAACACCACGTGTGGTTTCGAAGGTAACACCCCTAACTCGGATTATTCGTTCAGGAAACCCCTTAGAACGTTCTGCTCTATATTCCGAGTTAGATCCCCCTTCCCCATGCACGCTGGGGGTCATTTCTGTTCCTCTGATCAGCAACCAGACGATCTTTAAAGGCAACCCTATTTTATTCCAAGGTCAAATATTCTCCTTCCTTAGCTTTTTCAGGGCAATTTCAGCAAACACTCCGCCCAAGACCACCCATGCTTTCTTTACCACGTTACACACCTACAAAGGCCCTGCAGGGGAAAGCGCGTCGGCAGCGCGCGCTGCGGCCGGGTTCCCGCCCCCTCGGCCAAGGCGCCTGCGAGAAAAAGGTCAGGAGGGTCCTGGCTTCTCCAGATTCCGTGCAGGTGCGGGTCCCTGAGTGACCCCTACCCCTCTCTCTCTAAACGAGAACCGCCCGCCTCAGGCCTGCCGGGGGCCGCGGGCCTCCAGCCCACGCGGGACTCACCATGACTCCGGCCGCTCGTAGTCTGCTCTCGCGCTGAGGCTGCAAGGAGACTACAGTCCGGCTCGCTGGACACGTGAACTTGGAAAAAGGCCGCCCAGCGCGCAGGCGCGCTCGCCCCCGCCACGCGCCCCTCCCCGCGAGAAAGGGCGGCTGCGGCGGCGATTCGTCCCGAGGGCTCTGCGCCCGCGACTGACGCGGCGACCGGGAGGCGGAAGAAAAGAGGAGCTCTTTCTAGGCTTTTCTATGTCGCCTGCCCAGGTGAAAGTACTATCTCTTCACCCCCCTTCCGGAAGTGACGCAACTTGACCCTTGACTCGCAGAAAGCGCGGCCCTTTCCGGAAAGTTCTAGAACCGAGTGCAGCCCGGGAACCAGCCTAAGCGGGCCGGAGAGGGCTATGCGGCCGGCCTGGCTGGGCGCGGGTGAGGCGGGGCGGGGCTGGCGCGCGGCGCGTGCAGATTGCCGGGCCGGCCCGGCGCGAAGGGGGCGGGAGGCGCCGGCGCACGCGGGGCGGCGGGCGGGCGGGGGAGCGCCGGAGGGAGGGGACTCGAGCTCATTGCCGTGTGCGCCCTGGCTCTGTCCCTCACTCGCTGCCGTCGGCCTTCCTCGCCGCTCGCACGTCCGGCCGCTGCCCCGCAGGTACGGCGGCCCGCGCTCCCCGCCCAGACGCCAGGGCTTCGGGCGCCGTCCTCTCCCCGCTGCGGTCATCCCGAGTGCGCCGGGCCGGAGAGAGCGTGGCCTTCCCCCCCGGCGCTGCAGGCCGGGATCCGCTAGCCCAGGCCTCGCTGGGCCGAGCGGCTGCCCATCACGTGCGGCGTGGAGCGCTCGCCGGGGCTGGGCGTAGGTGGGAGGGTCTGCCCCGGAGGGAGTGAAATCGAGGGAGTGGATTTACGTGGGCCCCCGGGTATAGCCTGCGCCTAGACGACTGCAGGGCTCTGGGGAGGGTGGTCGCAGCCGCGTGGGCACTGCCTTTGCCCCGCGCACTCTGCGGGATAGGGCGCCTCCACCCTTGACCTTGCTTGGGGCGCCAGGATGGAAAGACACGTGGGGCCGGGGGAGTGGGCCTGGCCGCTGCCGCTAGTTTCTCAGCCTAGCCCGCTGCTTTGAAGGCACAACTTACTAAGCAGATTTTTGCAGTGTCAGGAATATTTTTACTACTCTGGTCACCAGTTTTAGAACCTGCCCCTTTACTGCAGACTGGGTTGGTTTCTCAGGGGCATGTTTGGAGGGGATTGGCTTTGAAGGCCATTTTAGCAGTGAAAGATTAGCTCGTTTTTAGCGTCAGGGGTACGTGGTCATGGGAAGGTGGGTGTGCTTTGTGCTGGTGTTATATCAGGCGTGAGAGCGGCCCTTTCTTCAAACTTGAGCAGTCTCCGTTCTGAAGCTGCGGCGCCTTCAGGGGCCCAGGGGCAGTGGCTGGCACAGGTCGGCCCAGCCCACATCTAACATTTGTTGTCTTACACAGGTGTCACGTTTATGTTTTAACGCATCTCGGGTATTGCTAGTATTGATGTACTGATGATATTCTTGTTTCTTTCCCTCCCCAGAAATGCTTCGATTACAGAGAATCCTTCGCCAGATGAGGCCAGTGTCCAGGGCACTGGCTCCTCACCTCACTCGGGCTTATGCCAAAGATGTAAAATTTGGTGCAGATGCCCGAGCCTTAATGCTTCAAGGTGTAGATCTTTTAGCTGATGCTGTGGCCGTTACTATGGGGCCAAAGGTATTGGTATTTTTATTTTATTGTAATTTATAGTACCGTTAATTAAGGAATAATATTTTATTGATGGCTAATAGTCATGCTGAACATTACAGGGCTGTCCATATATAACAGTCTTAAAACTTAAACTGCTTCTACCATAATTGTGAAACTATTTTGTACAGTGTGTGATGATGTAATCGACTGGAAACTCATAGCTCAGGGTGGATATTTAAACTCAATGTAGTTAATCTTGCTTGCCTGCTTTTGTTAAATTTTGGATTGTTTCCCAGTAGTTGTACCAAGCGTAGAAGGAAGGATAGCCCTTCTGTTCCATTTTATTTTATTTATTTTTTTTAGTGAGAGGAGAGGAAGCAGAGACAGACTTGACTCCCACATGCTGCCCCCACAGGGATGCATCCAGCAAACCCACTAGAGGGCAGTGCTCTGCCTTGTCTGGGGTCTTTGCTCCATTGCAGCTGGAGCCACTTTTTAGCCTCAGCCAGAGGCCATGGAGCTGTCCTCAGCCTCCCAGGGCCAATTCGCTCCAATGGAGCCATAGGTGCAGTAGGGGAGGAGAAGAAGTGAAGTGAGAGCTGTGGAGAAGCAAATGGGTGCTTCTCCTGTGTGCCCTCAGTGCACTTTAGAATTTTAAGTTGCATTTAACATGAAGAGATTGGTGAATAAGGAGTACTCAGCTAAAGAGGTCTTTGAAGGTTGTATACAGTATAGTGATGCTTCACTTTGTTTAAAAACAGTTTAAATATCAAAGTGATCCAAAGTAGAAATACGGCGTTGACAGGCTTCTCAAGTAGCAGCTTTGGTTCAAACCCAAAGCTGCTAATACTCAGGGCCATTTTTGAGATTTACTGTTGAACAGTCCTGGAAGAGTAGACTTTTCTTGCCTTATAGTTAGCATTTCAGTAACTAAATTTTAAAGCAAGTTTAAAATTAATAAGTTTTCACATTACTTTCAAAGATAGCAGGCACTGGGAAAATCTTAAGTATAATTATATGAAGAATTATAATTTACTGAATTGGTATTGGTTTATCTCTGTTCTTGTTTTATAACATTTTTTAGTTTGTAGGATGTTTCCCATAATACCTTATCCAGAATTATGCACTTGGCAACAAAGAGGTGATTTTGTCTGTAACTGAAGAACATCAATGAACTTACCCTTGAGATTCATGCTGCAGATCTGATAAAAAATGTTGAGGCTTTCAAGTAGTTGCCTCATTTGAAAGACTCTTCATTCTGTTTTAATTTAAGGTAAATAGTTCTCTGAGTGTATGATTTTGTAACATTTTTTTCTTTTTGCAATTATAGGGAAGAACAGTGATTATTGAACAGAGCTGGGGAAGTCCCAAAGTAACAAAAGATGGTGTGACTGTTGCAAAGTCCATTGACTTAAAAGATAAATATAAAAATATTGGCGCTAAACTTGTGCAAGATGTTGCCAATAATACAAATGAAGAGGCTGGGGATGGCACCACCACTGCCACTGTACTGGCACGCTCTATTGCTAAGGAGGGCTTTGAAAAGATCAGTAAAGGTGCTAATCCAGTGGAAATCAGAAGAGGTAGGATTGCATCTTCATTGTCACCACATTGTTTGGAACTGTCTTTAAAATTATATTAGAAAGTTGATTTTTATTCTTCCTCTCTCCTAAAATTTTCATTCTGAGTGTTCATTTGCAAATAGTGAATCTCTGACTATGTAGTAGTGGGCACTGTACTAGATGTTAAGGAGGAAAATGTGACTAAGGTATTTCCTGTTGATAGTCTTATCGGTAGTAGATAGACTACTTAGTCAGCCTCCCCCTCTCCGTTTTATTGAAAGATACAGCATCTACTGTGAACCTGGAAAATAGTAAACTTGTGAGTAGTAGAGCAGGAGAGATTATACAGTTCTGATGTTTTAACTTGAGTAAGTATGGCCTTAGCAAGTATCTAGGTCACCCAGGATATCCCAGGGTTTTTTAAAGCAGTTTTTTTTCTTATTTCTTAATAGCACAACTATGTTATTGGTCTGCATTTCGTTTATTATTGCTTCTTTTGGGAAGCTAGACCACATTTTAAAAATCTGTTCCCTAGCAAGAGCTTCCTGGTGATTGAGATTTAAGTCCTGTCATTGTCTTTGCCTAGATACTAAAACTTGGTTTTCATATTTGAAAATGCAATTGCCTTGTATCTTCAGGGTCATATTAACAAAACTAGGAGACTTACAGTAAAGACCGGTCCTGTTAATTTTGTCAGAATTGCCATCCTAAACATACTGATGTATCTCATCTATCACAATGTTTGAGGTCCAAACATGAAAATATATTGCAGTAAAAGTAGTTTGTATCACTCACAACTATTGAGGTTATTAAGATTATTTTCCAAAGAAGGTTTTTGCTACTATGTGCCTTGCTTTGAATTTTTTTCTTTAAGTAACACATCATAAAGAGGGAAGGAGCTAGTGCTAATCCCCACTGAACAAAATGAGGATTTCATAAATCCATATTGTGATGTTATTTAGTGTTAAAACAAAAGTTTTTTGTTTTTTTTTAATTTTTCCGAAGCTGGAAACGGGGAGGCAGTCAGACAGACTCCCGCATTCGCCCGACTGGGATCCACCCGGCATGCCCACCAGGAGCGATGCTTTGCCCCTCTGGGGTGTCGCTCTGTTGCGTCCAGAGCCACTCTAGCGCCTGAGGCAGAGGCCACAGAGCCATCCCCAGCGCCCGGGCCATCTTTGATCCAATGGAGCCTCGCTGTGGGAGGGGAAGAGAGAGACTGAGAGGAAGGAGAGGGGGAGGGGTGGAGAAGCAGATGGGCGCTTCTGTGTGCCCTGGCCAGGAATCTAACCCTGGACTCCTGCACGCCGGGCCGACGCTCTACTGCTGAGCCAACTGGCCAGGGCCAACAAAAGTATTTTATAGGTTCATAATCATTAAGTAAGGAATTTAAAGAACTGAAATGTGTGCTGGTCCTTTTTTGTGTCATTCAGTTGAGGGAGAACTGTTGGGTGACCCTATTGGAAACATGCAACATGGATTGGGAATGACTTAAATAAAAAAGATTTTTGCAGTTGTACACCTTAATTTTTTTAGTCCAACTTTAAAAATATTTCACCATTGTGGAACTTTATATTAATGTTCCTGTTTTAGTGCATGCCATCCAAGTCGATGTGATTTGGAAAAGTACTAGCTAGTACTGTAGCAGTGTGTAGGCTGTTAGGCTTGAAAATATTTATATAAATCAAAATCTTTTCTGTGTCATGTGGTCATGAGAGAATGAGTATTGTAATGACATTTATTTTTGACCCAGGTGTGATGTTAGCTGTTGATGCTGTAATATCTGAACTTAAGAAGCAGTCTAAACCTGTGACAACCCCTGAAGAAATAGCTCAGGTAGGGATTTTTTTAATAATATTTTGTGGTAAAACTTTTCTTTTTTAAATCTTTCTGAAGTTGGAAACGGGGAGGCAGTCATACAGACTCCCGCATGCACCCGACCGGGATCCACCCGGCATGCCCACCAGGGGCGATGCTCTGCCGTGACCAGAGCCATTCTAGCGCCTGAGGCAGAGGCCATGGAGCCATCCTCAGCGCCCGGGCCAACTTTGCTCCAATGAAACCTTGGTTACGAGAGGGGAAGAGAGAGAGAGGAAGGAGAGGGGGAGGGGTGGAGAAGCAAATTGGTGCTTCTCCTGTGTGCCCTGGCTGGGAATCGAACCCGGGATTCCTACACGCCGGGCTGACACTCTACCACTGAGTCAACCGGCCAGGGCTTGTGGTAAAATTTAATAACACTCCATGGAAATCATATACCAGTGTCAGAATAACAGTACTAGTCAGTCACTAATATTGGAAGCATTTCTTACTAAATGGTTGCTGAAACATTTAAAAAAAATTTAGCAATCATGATACGAGTCTTAATGAGCAGCCAGCCATTTTATTTCTGCACAATGTAGTAAAACTTATTTGTGTGTATGCAAAATGTTCTTCAGCCATTGCTGTGTTTTAATACTACCATGTTTGCCAAGAGGAAACAAAATGGGAGGGGCTCAGCCTTTTTTATTTACTGTTTTTGCTTAAAATAATTTGGAAAGGTAACTTATTTCAGGTTGCTACAATTTCTGCAAATGGAGACAAAGAAATTGGCAACATCATTTCTGATGCGATGAAAAAGGTTGGCAGAAAGGGCGTCATTACAGTAAAGGTAAGTGTATTTTTCATGATAACTTAAAATGAGAAATGTCTGACGATCAAAGCTCAGTTTTCCAAACACAAAAATTCAATCTATGTTTGTTTGTTTTTTCTTTTTAAATTTATTATATTGGTTTTAGAGAGAAGGAGGGAGAAAGAGACAGAAACAGCGATCTGTTTTTGTATGTGCCCTAATTGGGGATCGAACTGACAACCTTTGCATATTGGGACAGTGATCTAACCAACTGCACTATCTGGCCAGGGCTATATGTTTCAAAAAGCATATTCTATTTTATTCCTCTGGGTGTTATATCAGTAGTTATATAAAGTACAGTAATTGTGTTTTGTGTGAGTTTTGCTGTCAGGAATAAAGTGATCCTGACTTATATGATACTGTCTTCTAGCTGTAAAAGTTCAAATATGCGTTCCTGGAATGTTTGTAGAAGTAGTTTTTACATACTGGGACATTTCTATACTCCTGCCTGGATCTCCAAATGGAGTTGAATTGTTGGTGTGTTCTGTAGTTAGTTTTTGTGTTTCTTTGATGAAATTCATCCAACTAATTTGTTTTTCATAGGATGGAAAAACATTGAATGATGAATTAGAAATTATTGAGGGCATGAAGTTTGATCGAGGTTACATTTCTCCATACTTTATTAATACTGCAAAAGGTAAGGCTAAGTTAATAACTGAAATATTTTTAAAGTATGTTATTTGCTATGTGTCACACTTTGGCATTAGTGTGTACCTCTTACAATATAAATTCATATGTTCTAAAAGTTAAAATGTATGTGAAAAATAGGAAAAATATGAACTTGTCAGTGACTTTTTAAATGTACTGGGACTTTGGTTTATAGCTTTTTCAGTTGCAGAAATTTCAGTCATTTTCAGAATTGTCCTAAAGTTGGATTAAAATGTTCTTTGTTTTTTGCAGGTCAAAAATGTGAATTCCAAGATGCCTATGTTCTGTTGAGTGAAAAGAAAATTTCTAGTGTTCAGTCCATTGTACCTGCTCTGGAAATTGCCAATGCTCACCGGAAGCCCTTGGTCATAATTGCTGAAGATGTTGATGGAGAAGCTCTAAGTACACTTGTTTTAAATAGGTAATAGGCAGTGAATTTGGATTATGTATCTAGATGAATAATTTTGTTAGAAATCTTCGTTGTGTGCCTCAACCCCCTTGTGTTTGTATCCAGAATTGGTGTATAATATAGGTGTACTTCTTGAACCCTTAGTCTCATTTCAGTGGCTTTCCTTTTTGAATGCAGCCCCATAATCCTTTTTTATAAGTATTTTACAGTTGTTTTGAGGTAAATTGAGTTTTTGGGTTTTTTGTTTGTTTTAGTTTAGGGGTTTTTTGTTAGCTTTAAATTTTTTTTCTAGAAAATATATTTTCACAATAATTATGTGTGGGAAAGGTAAACTACCATACTAAAAACTTTATCTAAATATATTCAGCAGTCAGTATTTTACATAAACTATTAGAAAAAAATTTTAGGTAGTGAATAGTCCAACAGAAATTGGCACTCAAGCCAATTTTATTTTAATAAAGTGAGGTCTATTCACTTCTAAAAATCTATAGTTTAATGCATTACTTTTGACTCTTAAGACAGGTAATGTTAATGCTGTGGACAGAATCTTGGGTCATTACTAAATATACTTCCTAATGTTATAATTGAGGAATATCGGAAGTAAGATTTTTCCAGTTTTATTATGATGGAAATGCACAAATGAAATAGATACATGCATTATAGAGTGCACAATCTGTGAAATACTTGTTTTTCACACTCAAAATGTTATTAATTACTGTTTTTAACAGGCTAAAAGTTGGTCTTCAAGTTGTAGCAGTCAAAGCTCCAGGTTTTGGTGACAATAGAAAGAACCAGCTTAAAGACATGGCTATTGCTACTGGTGGTGCAGTAAGTAAAATAAATGATGTTTCTTTACTGAATGTTATTTATACTTCCAGGTCTAAAATTAATGTGTGGAATTGACATTTTTTACAACCAGATACTATTATCTGAACTGTTTACTTAATCTTAGTTTCTGTTGATGTCTGGGAGGTGGAGGTGGGTTAAGTAGTAAATTAAAATCAATTAAAAACTACAGTCCTTTCTCCATCTTGCAATGAATGGTCTTACTGACTAATCTCTTTTTAAGGATATAGTAAATAGACATAGGCCTGGCCTGTGGTGGAGTAGTAGATAAAGCATAGACCTGGAATGCTGAGGTCACCAGTTTGAAACTCTGGGCTTGCCTGGTCAAGGCACATAAAAGAAGCAAATACTACCAGTTGACGCTTCTTTTTTTCTGTCCCCCTCCCCATTCTCCAAAATCAATAAATAAAATCTTAAAAAAAAAAAAAAGACAAGACAAGTTTAGTTCTGGTTCCACCTAAAGTGTTACCTTGGATGAGTTTCCTGAGTTTACACTTTTTTCAAATAAAGCTAATGTTAATGGAATGTTAAGTGAGAAGTTGGAAATGGAATGGAAAGCTAAAATCAGTGTTCATGAGGTCTCACATTTCAAAGAAGTAGCTGTATTGCAAGATGTTTCTTTCATCAAAACACCTGTATGATGTATTGTAAATAAACTTTTGGTATAATTAAAAAACCGTAACTGCAATTTGTTCATTTTTTGTTTTTGTAGGTTTTTGGAGAAGAAGGATTAACTCTAAATCTTGAAGATGTTCAGCCTCATGACTTAGGAAAAGTTGGAGAGGTCATTGTGACCAAAGATGATGCCATGCTCCTGAAAGGAAAAGGTGACAAGGCTCAAATTGAAAAACGTATTCAAGAAATCATCGAGCAGTTAGATATCACAACTAGTGAATATGAAAAGGAAAAACTAAATGAGCGTCTGGCGAAACTCTCAGATGGAGTAGCTGTGCTGAAGGTAAGATTTATTCTGGCCTTCTTGGGTTCTGTTGTTCAGAGAATTAACTTTCTTACAGAGATATTGTATAAAATTTTAAGTAAGTGCTCGTGACTGTTGCCTGTAAGCATCTTGAATTGGAGAAGTCATACTAATTGGGATTTTTTTAATCTTTAGGTTGGTGGGACAAGCGATGTTGAAGTCAATGAAAAGAAAGACAGAGTAACAGATGCCCTCAATGCTACAAGAGCTGCTGTTGAGGAAGGCATTGTTCTGGGAGGGGGTTGTGCCCTGCTTCGGTGCATTCCAGCCTTGGATTCATTAACTCCAACTAATGAAGATCAAAAAATTGGTAAAAAGTTATCTTACAAATGAGTTTATTTGCAGCCTGATAAGTTTTCCTGTTAGAATATTGTTGCCCACTAAATGGAACAATTCACAATTTCCAGAATAACAAAAGTACAATAGCACTGATGTATCAAAGAGAAATGAAAGCTGCATCATAACTTTCAGGGAAAATGATTGACTTACGGTATTTCCCAATTGGAATTTTTCTACGTTGTTACTCTCACAAGTAGAATTGTATTGTAACATTTATAAAAGGATTAAAGTGATTAAAATTTTTTCTTTTTATAGGTATAGAAATTATTAAAAAAGCACTCAAAATTCCTGCAATGACTATTGCTAAGAATGCAGGTGTCGAGGGATCGTTGATAGTTGAGAAAATTATGCAGAGTTCCTCAGAAGTTGGCTATGATGCTATGCTTGGAGATTTTGTGAATATGGTGGAAAAAGGAATCATTGATCCAACTAAGGTAAATAGTTGACCATTTTATTTATTTTTTTTATTTTTTATTTTTTTGTATTTTTCTGAAGCTGGAAACGGGGAGAGACAGTCAGACAGACTCCCGCATGCGCCCGACTGGGATCCACCAGGCATGCCCACCAGGGGGCGATGCTCTGCCCCTCCGGGGCGTGGCTCTGCCTCAACCAAAGCCACTCTAGTGCCTGAGGCAGAGGCCAAGGAGCCATCCCCAGCGCCCGGGCCATCTTTGCTCCAATGGAGCCTTGACTGCAGGAGGGGAAGAGAGAGACAGAGAGGAAGGAGGGGGTGGGGGTGGAGAAGCAAATGGGCGCTTCTCCTATGTGCCCTGGCCGGGGATCGAACCCGGGTCCCCCGCACGCCAGGCCGACGCTCTACCGCTGAGCCAACCGGCCAGGGCCTAGTTGACCATTTTATAAAAATTCTTTCAATAACTCTTCAGTAAGTCTTTTTACTAAGTAAAAGATAATATTTTATCAAACTTTTTCCTTAGGTTGTAAGAACTGCTTTATTGGATGCTGCTGGAGTGGCCTCACTGTTAACAACAGCAGAATGTGTAGTCACAGAAATCCCGAAGGAGGAGAAAGAGCCTGCAATGGGCGGGATGGGGGGAATGGGAGGTGGCATGGGAGGCGGCATGTTCTAAGCCCAGAATAGTGCTTCATCATTAGGAATGAGAACTGTGAGAGGAAGCTCGAGGCAGGGCTCCTCACCTATAACTTCAGAGAAGTCAGTGAAGGAAATGACTGAAGAAAAGGCTGGCTGATGTAAGAAAATCACTAATAACCATCAGTTACTGGTTTCCGTTGACAACATACAATGGTTTACTGCTGTCATTGTCCATGCCTACAGATAATTTATTTTGTATTTTTGAATAAAAATACATTTGTACATTCCTGATAACTAAGTGCAAGAGCCATGTACCAATGTACTGCTTTCAACTTAAATCACTGAGGCATTTTTACTACTATTCTGTTAAAATCAGGATTTTAGTGCTTGCCATCACCCGATGAGAAGTTAAGAAGCAGCCTTTCTGTGGAGAGTAAGAATAATTGTGTACAAAGTAGAGGAATATCCAATTATGTGACCTTTGTGTAATAAAAATGTTTCAAATTAATTGTGTTAGCCTTTCCATGATCCTAGAAGAAATGAAAGCTAATTGAAGAGGAGAAGGTAGAGTTTGGTACAAATGTATGAAACAGCCTGACCAGTGGTGCGCAGTGGATAGAGTGCTGATCTGGGATGTGGTGGTCTCGGGTTCAAAGTCCTGAGGTTGCCGGCTTTAGCATGGGATCATCTATATCAGTGGTCCCCAACCTTTCATGGACCGGTTTAACGTCAGAAAATATTTTCACGGACTGGCCTTTAGGATGGGACCGATGAATGTACTACATGACCAAGACTCAATCAAGAGTGAGTCTTAGACGGATGGGACGGAGGGAATCTGGTCATTTTTTAAAAATAAACCATCGTTCAGACTTAAATAAAACGGAAATAATGTAAGTTATTTATTCTTTCTCTGCGACCGGTACTGGTCCAAGGCCTCGGGGTTTGGGGACCACTGATATATATGACACCAAGGTTGCTGGCTTGAGCCTCCTGGTCAAGCCACATGAGAAGCAATCAATGATGCTTCTCTCCTTCCTATCTTAAGTGAACAGTATTCTCATGTTTCTCCCTGCTGCAGACTGAATTACATGATTATGTTGATAATGGGAAAATTTTAAAGGTGAGAACTCTGAATCTTGAAACAATTCTGTATGTGTTGCCGTCTTGGTCATAAAGGGGGCAACTTAACATCTCTTATGGGGGTTATGATTATTGCTCCAAAGCCTCAGCATAACAAACCAAGGGCTCCTCTTAAGAGGGCAGGGTGTACTTTCAGGGGAAAGGAGAGAGGTGTGTCATTCAAGCATAGGTAGTGGGGCAGGCAGGGCATCCATAACTTGGTAAGGAACTTAGTTTCTGGTTCAATGAACTTGGGTTTTTTTTACATTTTATTGGTTGGGGGGAGAGGGTGAGAAAGGGGGGAAAAGCAAGAAGCCTATATTTGCAGTAGTTGCTTCCTCTTTGTGCCTTGATCGGGCAAGCCCAGAGAGTTGAACTGGCAACCTCACTGTACCAGGTCAACGCTTTATTCACTGCACCACCATAGGTCAGGCTGCGCTTGGTTATTAGATAATACAGGTCAGGCTGCGCTTGGTTATTAGATAATACAGGTCATGGCCTCTGGACTTTTGTACTAGAGAAAGCAAACCCAAGATGTAGGTATTGGAGACAGAATGCTTGAATTTATATCCTGTCTCTACCACTTACTATGACTGAGGTTTGAACATAACTTGGGGAACTTCATGGGTCAAAAGGATGGCTAGATCAAGGCAACATTTGGGCACCTCACCAAAATACCATTTACATGCTACCATAATATCAACCCAGTTATATCCCAACCAAGATTCTGAATGTATGAACTGACCTATGGCATTCTGAAGAATAGTAAAGTGTTAAGTATGGGTTATTTCCATCAAAAGAAGTACTGCGGGGGGGGGGGGGGGGGGAGGATCTGGGTCTTAACTTGGCCACTCAAAAACTTTTTAAGTGAGGGAGATAAGACACTCCCACGTGTGCCCCACCAGGAACCAACAGACAACCCCAGAGCTATTAGCTCCTGAGGCTGTCTTGCTCTGAACAGCGGAGCCATCCTTAGTGCCTGGGGCTGACGCTTGAACCCATCGAAACACTGGCTGCTGGAGAGGAAGAGGGAGAGAAGCAGATGGTTGCTTCTGTGTGTCCTGACCAGGATGTCCATATGCCGGGCTCTTGCCCTATCCACTAAGCTAGCTGGCCAGGGCCAAAAAGACTGGCTTGAACCTGCAACTTCGGTGTATCAGGTCGATGGGTTACTAACCAACTGAGCTACCCAGCCAGGGCTAGTAGGGAATTCATTATTGAGGTCCCTTACTGATCTAAGGAAACAAAGTTAATAGCACAATAATTGGAAAGTAATGCAAGAGGGTTGTTGGGTATGGAGTGAAGGAAGGGAAGATCAACACTGAATAAAAGAAGACTGAATTTTGTCCAGATTTGTTTCTTTGGAAGTATTTTTAAGACATAAGTGCTATAATTAAACTTTACTATATCTATGTAAATATACATTCTGACAGATTTCAATAACCAAAATAACTACAAAAAATAAACAAATTAACTTTATTAAGTTACCACTTTAGTCCTTACATTGATTTGTTTACAAAAATATCAGTTTGAAATACATTATTGAAAGTGAGTACACACAATAAATAGAAAATACGGTGCATGGTGCTGGAGATATATCAACCAACTTATCTTCACCTATTGCTCACTGCTGTAGACACAATTTGATGCACAATCAGCATTATTGAAACAGCAGTCAAAATACCTGCGAGACGGATGCAAACTATATAAAAAAGCTCTGGACCACTCACCAAAAATTCAGTTTGTCAGGGAGCTAAATTCACTAAACCACCACTGAATTATCTCCTACTACCCATATGAACAATTTAAAAATAAAAGTGCCAAGGAACCTTCATTAACAGTACTTTTAAGTCAAGTTTTTACTGTTAAGTATGATGACTACTCAACTATCCTAACCCAATGAGGCAGGCCCTATGACAATAAGTTATAAATAGTCTGAATTTAATAACTTAAACGTGATATGGTTAATACATGAGTATCTCAACTAACCTCTTTCAGGTTAAGTGATAAAGTTAAAATTTCAATTTCTGCTCAGAAGAGTGGTATCAGTATTCTAGCAGTAGTGACGGCTTCCCATTATTGTAAATAGGCTAATGTACACATTACTTTGAATTATACTTGATTGAAATCTATGTACATGTGGTTCCATTTCAAGTGCAAATTTTCAATGGTGCAGGTTTATAATTAAAGCTGGGTTGAACAAATGCTTTCTGACTTCTGAAAGCAAATGATAAAAGCAGGTTCTAAAAGTGAATAAACTAAAGTTACAAATGGGTGACCAGTTCCAGTTCTTTTCTCCCCGTTATGTCTGATGAACTTCATGAAACATTAATTCCCGAGGTATGTTTGTTTCTGGACCGTATAGCTTACAGGCTCTTCTTTCAAAGGCGGCTACCATCTGCTTTACAACTTCGTCAAAAAACAAAGTGGCAAGCTGAGAGTGTAGAAGTGAGCGAAACTCAAAAGAAATCTGTAGGAAAATGTTAATAATTAATCGAGGAAGATTGTTCTTTTACTAAATCTCTACTTAGGGTAGTGGTGTTCACAATGTGAAGTGGACTACTTGGTCCAGTGTCTAAGGCAGAGCTATATGGGTCTAGCTAGATGAGATTTTAAATACATCTCAGAAAAGTGAGTCATATTTACTGCCAGCACAAATGTTGGCATAATAACAAGACCAATGTGTCTCATTTCAAGGCAGAGCCTGCTTTTATTGAGTTAAAAAAATGGAAAAAGGCTTTGCTTGAATACTACTACATTTTTTACTCTGGCTTCTTATTAATGGGTCCCTTTTAGATCCATCCTACATCACAATAGGAAATAACAAAGGGAAGTGATCCTTCTGATAGGTTATTCCCAAGAGAAGTAGCAGCAAGAAGATGAGACTGATTCACAAAACAGATGGGGCAGGTGGTTCAATATTAAAGTAGACAGTGATCTAGAACTTTATATCCCCTCAAGATAGAGTTCAAGGCAAGGTTTGAGAAGCAGCATTTTAAGGACCAATATCCACTGTTATTTTTTGCTAGACTTACAGTCTTTATTCCTTTTTTATTTTTATTTAGAAAATTAAATTTAATGAGTGACATTGATCAATAAGAATACAAAGATTTCAGGTAAACATTTCTATAGCATTTGAACTGTTGATTGTGTTATGTGCCCATCACCCAAACTCAAATCATTTTCCATTACTGTATATTTGTTCCTCTTTACTCCCCTCCCCCACCAAGCTTTAAAAGTTTTATTTTGAAATAATTTATGGTTTATAAAAAAGCTGCAAAAATAATACAAAGATTTCTCATATGCCTGCCACCCAGATTTCCCTGTTTTAATGTGTTCTATAACCACAGTGCCATTATTTTATTTTATTTTTTTGTATTTTTCCGAAGTTGGAAATGGGGAGGCAGTCAAACAAACTCCCACATGCGCCCGACCGGGATCCACCCGGCACGCTCACCAGGGGGCGATGCTATGCCCATCTGGGGCATCACTCTGTTGCAACCAGAGCCATTCTAGCGCCTGAGGCAGAGGCCACAGAGCCATCCTCAGCACCCGGGCCAATTTTGCTCCAATGGAGCCCTGGCTGCAGGAGGGGAAGAGAGAGACAGAGAAGAAGGAGAGGGGGATTCCTCTCCCTGGCTGGGAATCGATTCCTGTGTGCCCTGGCTGGGAATCGAACCCGGGACTCCTGCACACCAGGCTGACGCTCTACCACTGAGCCAACCGGCCAGGGCCCACAGTGCCATTATTAAAACCAGGAAATTAACAGAGGGAGTTGATACTACTAGATAATAATGCTATTATCTAATCTACACAAATCTCCCCACTGTCCCATTAATGTCCACTAATATATATATATATATTTTTAACAGAGACAGAGTCAGAGAGAGGGATAGATAGGGACAGACAGGAATGGAGAGAGATGAGAAGCATCAATCATCAGTTTTTTGTTGCGACACCTTAGTTGTTCATTGATTGCTTTCTCATATGTGCCTCGACTGTGGGCCTTCAGCAAGTAATCCCTTGCTCAAATAACCCCTTGCTCAAACCAGCAACTTTGGGTCCAAGCTGGTGAGCCTTGCTCAAACCAGATGAGCCCGTGCTCAAGCTGGCGACCTCAGAGTCTCGAACCTGGGTCCTCTGCATCCCAGTCCGATGCTCTATCCATTGCGCCACCGCCTGGTCAGGCAATGTCCACTAATATATATATATTTTTTTAATTTTTCTTTTATTAATTTTTAGACAGGAGAGAGAGTGAGAGAGAGAAAGAGAAGGGGGAGGGAGGAGCAGGAAGCATCAACTCCCATATGTGCCTTGACCAGGCGACCAGGGTTTTGAACTGGCGACCTCAGCATTTCCAGGTCGACGCTTTATCCACTGCGCCACCACAGGTCAGGCCTGTCCACTAACATTTTAATGAAAGCAATTCCAGACTGAAAATAGCATATAGGAATTTAATCAAAATTATGATCATTTCTTAAAACGTAATGCCTAAGTTGCAAATATAGAGAGCACATATATTCTCTCGGCAAAGAAAAAGCCAAAAGTGGCTTTAAATTTTCTATAGCTAAGGTGATGTGAATAAAAAAATACCTTAGTCCCAAGATATTAATAATATATTTGCATCATAAGATAGAGATGTGTAAATTTCATGTGGTGTGAACAAATCATTATTAAATTGGCAGTAAAGTCATAGCATGTGTCTTATAATCTATGGCCTAGTATAAACTGGAAAAGAGAAAAGGAATGATTATTCAAGGACTCCAGAAACAGCCTGACCAGGTGGTGGCGCAGTGGATAGGGCGTTGGACTGGGATGCGGAGGACCCAGGTTCCAGACCCTGAGGTGTCCAGCTTCAGTGCAGACTCATCTGGCTTGAGCAAAGCTCACCAGTTTGGACCCAAGTTCGCTGGCTTGAGCAAGGGGTTACTCGGTCTGCTGAAGGCCAACGGTCAAGGCACATATGAAAAAGCAATCAATGAACAACTAAGGTGTCGCAATGCGCAATAAAAAACTAATGATTGATGCTTCTAATCTCTCCGTTCCTGTCTGTCTGTTCCCGTCTATTCCTGACTCTGTCTCTGTAAAAAAAAAAAAAAAAAGACTCAAGAAACAAAATAGAAAGATTTATTAGTATTCTTTCTTATCAAGTTAGTATAAAAAAGGTATTGAATACTCAAAAATTGGAGACTTAAAAAAGGTATCTTTTAGTAACTGCTATATGAATAAGATTATTATTAATTATGGCATCTGGGTTCTAATAAATGGATTATTCCTCATTTACCAACTTTACCTGATTTTTGGAACAAATCAAGGGCTTTATAAGAGACTTACTGAGAAATCCAAGGTACAAGTTCTTGGGTAGCCAGGAAGACCTGGGCTAAAACGCCAAACAGTCTCCAAATGATTGAAAAGCTTCCCGTCCGTACAGGATGCCTAGAACAAAATGAAAATATTAAACTGCAATAAAACACCATTCAGATTGTCCAGAATCTGTATTGACGATGACTTCTTTGAAAAGTAAATATTTTTATATTCAGAACACAGGTGATAAAAACGTCTCATTTTTAGCTTGGTACAAGGAAGTGACCTCCTGCCAATATAAGCCGCTTCTTTTCCTCTGGGATCCTCAAGATTGCCAGTTCTCTTCCACTGCTATCACCCACTGTGCTACTTAAAGAGTTAGTTCTCTCCTCCAACAGCAAAACAGGGAGTGATTTTCTGGAAGTTTATTTCCAGCTCTGCCATATATAAGTGATCCTCAACAAGTTAATTCCCTGAATCATATTTCCTTAATCTGTAAAATGAGTATAATATCAATTTGATGCAGCACTATATGAGATGGCCAAAATATTTCTAAGGTTTCTAGCACAGACCCCTATGACAATTCTGTTTCTTCTTTCCTACCCAAAGATTCTTCTCTTTTCAATCACATTTCCTTAACTCATTACTCCTTCTTTCTTTTAGTGAGAGAGAGACAGACAGACAGAAAGGGAGAGAGTGAGAAGCAACAACTCGTAGTTGTGGCACTTGAGTTGTTCATTGATTGCTTTCTGTTTGTTTGTTTTTTTGTGAAAGGGACAGAGAGCAGGACAGATAGGGACAGACATACAGGAAGGGAGAGAGATGAGAAGCATCGATTCTTCATTGCAGCATCTTAGTTGTTCATTGATTGCTTTCTCATATGTGCCTTGACCGGGGGCTACAGCAGACCGAGTGACCCCTTGCTCAAGCCAGTGACAACCTTGGGCTCAAGCCCGCGACCTCAGGGTTTCAAACCTGGGTCCTCTGCGTCTCAATCCAATGCTCTATCCACTGTGCCACTGCCTGGTCAGGCACTGATTGCTTTCTTATATGAGCCTTGACAGGGAACTCCAGCTGAGCCAGTGACCCCTTGCTCAAGCTGGCGACCTTTGGGCTCAAGCCAGTGACCTTCGGATTCAAGCCAGCAACCTTTGGGCTCAAGCCAGTGACTATGGGGTTATGTCTACGATCCCATGCTCAAGCCCCTGACCTCAGGGTTTTGAACCTGGGTCCCCAGTGTTCCAAGTGGACGTTCTATCCACTGCGCCACCACCTGGTCAGGCCTACTCATTATTCTTTATTTCCAGTTTTTATGCAAGTCTGGCCATGACTCCTGTGCCTGATCCACTGCTTTCTGACCTCTAATCTCTTCAGTGCTTAGGTTTACTTTATATGTGTGTGTACACACTGATATACAATACTTACTGATAACGTGTAGAATATTTTATTTTCCATTCTATATCACTAAAAAAAATGCTGACTGAGACCCACCAAAAAGTTGCCTTCTGCAGTGTGAAAACTTTGAATGAAGTTCAGCTTCTTTATTTACTATCCTAAAATGCTATCTGGGCCTTATTATACTAGTAGACAACTGACCTCAAGAATATATATCACTTTTCCTCATCAGCAGACAATTTTGAAAATCCTATTTCAAAGTCTACACCCCCCTCCTCAATTAAACCTTAAGTTTTTAACTCTTGGCATATACTGGAGCCAATAAATGATTAAGTCCCTTTTCTCTTTGATAACTCATTCCCTTAAGAGTTTACACTGAGCCCTGGCTGGGTAGCTCAGTTGGCTGAGGCATTGTCCCAATATGCCAAGGTTGCAAGATTGATCCCTGGTCAGGGCACATGCAAGAATCAACCAATGAATGCATAAATAAAAAGTAGAACAACAAACTGAGGTTTCTCTCTCTCAAATAAAAAAAAAAAACTTACCCTTTTCCTCCCCTGATGCTATGCATTACAGATTAGCAAAATAAGGATTTGCATAAATAAATTCATTTCCCCCAAAGTAAACTGCCACTTTTTCTTTTCTAGTTACAGCCTCTCTAAACACAGTTTCTCTGATTATATCTGGATCTCTCCACAGATAGTTCAAATTGGGAGCCAAAGAGTTAAAAAAAAAAAAGCTATTTGCAGTTTATTACTCACTTCCTCTTCATCTAAACACTTTTAAATCAATTATCAGATGGGAACATGGTAGACTCATTACATAGGTCAACTACATTCATACCAACAATTATTTATAGAGAAATGCTCAGCCTGAATTGAAGAAAACTGCTGTAGATAAAGCATTCAACCAGGCTTGCCCGATCAAGGCACATATGAGAAGCAACTAGTAGGAATTGATGCTTCCCACTCCTCTCTACTCCCCTTTCTCTCTCTCTCTTTCTAAAAATCAACAAATAAAATCTAAGAAAGAAGAAATGCTCTATTTACATGTTTATAAAAATATTATTTTAATTTTAAATATGGAAACCAGTGAATGTCTTAAAATTGATTTAGACATTGTAAAAGAGCATTCATTAGAATATTACTTTTTTTTTAAATGTCTAATTTTTATTTTTTTATTTTTTTACAGAGAGAGAGAGATAGACAGGGACAGACAGAGAGAAACGGAGAGATGAGAAGCATCAATCATTAGTTTTTTGTTGCACATTGAGACATCTTAGTTGTTCATTGATTGCTTTCTCATATGTGCCTTGACCGTGGGCCTTCAGCAGAGTAACCCCTTGCTCGAGCCAGCGACCTTGGGTCAGCGACCTCCTGGTCAGGCTAGAATACTACTTTAATAGATGAATTTATCAGACTATGTTAAGTCACTGGGGAGAAGTGAAAATTTTCTTCAAAAGGTTGGGCTTAAATATATAGTTCAGCCTGACCAGGCAATGGCGCAGTGGATAGAGCATCAGACTGGGATGCCGAGGACCCAGGTTCGAGACCCCAAGGTTCCCAGCTTGAGCGCAGGCTCATCTGGTTTGAGCAAAAGCTCACCAGCTTGGACCCAAGGTCACTGGCTCGAGCAAGGGGTTACTCGGTCTGCTGAAGGCCCGTGGTCAAGGCACATATGAGAAAGCAATCAATGAACAACTAAGGTGTTGCAATGCACAACGAAAAACTAATGATTGATGCTTCTCATCTCGCCATTCCTATCTGTCTGTCCCTGTCTATCCCTCTCTCTGACTCTCTGTCTCTGTAAAAAAAAAAAAAAAAAAATTATGGTTCAATAATGAGCAGCTTATTCTTTTTTTTCCAGAGAAAGAGAGGAAGGAAGGGAGACAAAAAGCATCAACTCACAGTTGCGGCAGTTTTAGTTGTTTACTAATTGCTTTCTCATATGTGCCTTGATGGGGGGAGGCTCCAACTGAACCAGTGACCTCTTGCTCAAGACAGTGACTTTGAGCTCAAGCCAGTGGCCATGGGGTCATGTCTACGATCCCACACTCAAGGAGGATAAGCCAGCCACCTCAGGGTTTCAAACCTCGGTCTTCAGCATCTGAGGTCAACACTCTATCCACTGCACCACCACCTGGTCAGCTGGGCAGCTAGTTTTTAAGAGCATCAAAAGTCTGTATTAAAATCTTACTATTTCAGTTAACCAATTTTAAGATAATACATTCTACCTTTCTTACAATCACACAAGAAGCTTATAGGAAATTTAACAAAGTAGCTTAAATAGCTGCTGCTAAGACTCGATACAATATAGCTCCTTTCTCTGATTACTGTTTCACAAAATGTGGCAGTGTTGTACTTAAACTGATCATCTAGCCTCAGCACCCTCAAGTTTTTACTGGTATATATAGATATTTTTTATTTTTATTTTTTACGTGCACACACGTGTGCATGAGAGAGAGAAAGAGAGACAGAGAAAGGAAGGGAGAGAGATGAGAAGCATCAACTTGTAGTTGTGGCACTTAAGTTGTTTACTGATTGCTTCTCATACGTGCCTTCATGGGGATGAGGGAGTGAGCCACTGGGGGTGGGTGCTCAGGCAGAGCCAGCGACCCCTTGCTCAAGCCAGCAACTTTGGGCTCAAAGCCATAGCTTTGGGCAATGAGATCATGTCCATGATCCCATAATCAAGCTGGCAACCCTGTGCTAAAGCTGTGAGCCCATACTCAAGCTGGCAACCTTGGGGTTTTGAACCTGGGTCCTCAGCATCCTAGATCAACGCTCTACACATTGAGTCAGGCTTTACTCGTATGTTTTGGTAGGGACATTACTGCCAAAGACTTCATTCCCAACAGTAGGGATACCGAACACAGTAGAGGCGCTATGATGATGACTTCCAATTGGTTGTTCTGACTGAATTGCCCCAACCATAGAAACTATGCTGCCATCTAAAATGTTTATGTTATGGCCTGACCGGTAGCACAGTGGATAAAGCTGCGACCTGGGAAGCTGAGGACCCTGGTTCGAAACTCCAAGGTTGCTGGCTTGAGCATGGGCTCATCTAGCTTGAGCACAAGATCGACATGATCCCAAGGTTGCTGGCTGAAGCCCAAAGATCACTGGTTTGGGCAAGGGATCACTGATGTGTCTTGACACCTCCCCCCCTCAGTTAAGGTACATATGAGAAATAATCAATGAACTAATAGCTAAAGTCACACAACTACGAGTTGATGCTTCTCATGTCTCTCCCTTCCTAACTCTCTCAAGAAAAAAAGAAAATGTATCTGTTGTGAAGTAGGCAGTAAGATTCACTGAACTGTTTTATCTATTAAATCTGCACAAAACTTTCAAGGGCTTTAGGTCATTACAGATTCATGTAGCCTAACATATCATAACTGACAAATTAAGTCAAAGCACATTTGGGGAAGCTAATAATTCACAGAAAATGTCACATGGCTTCTGCTCCTCCCTTGGTTATTATTTTTATTGTATGTTACATATATGTATTAGGGATTAAAATAAAAAACCTGAACCAAGGGATAATTGAAAACTGAGCATATATAGTTATATATTAGTGTATTTAAAAAAAATAAATTAGCACATTAAGTGAGGCGGCTTATTTTAACGGAAAAAATAGTTTTGGAATCAAACTGTGAATTTGTGTAAGGCTCTTAATTTCTCATAGCTTCATAAAATTGAACTAGCAACAGTCATCTAATACATGTTATGATTTTTTTTTTCCTCATATCGTTTCATCCCTCCTCAACAGTGTTGAAAGCTTCCAAGACTTTATGAGAATCTCTAGGTCTGCAATAACCCAGGAACATAGTAATGAGATCTTCATAAAAAAGGAGCCTTCATTACTCTTATCATTGTAGTATTGGTAATGAGGATACAGAGATGAAAAAGAGGACTTCTCTTTCTCTCACATAGCTCAATCTTGTCAAGCAGAAATCTATATTAAGAAATAAATTATATTACAGAGTGGTAAAAGACAAAGCATGTAAAAAGTGTAGAGGAATTAGAGGTAGAACTGATTATATGAAAGTAAAGGGAGAAAGCATCATCAGAGAGCTGGAATTTGACAGATAAATAGGCAAGGAATTAAGTTCATTATAGGTAGAAGAGAGTGAATATGCAAAGGCATAGAGCCATTGAATAAGCACCGTATGGTACAGTCATGGAACTTTAAGATGTATGGTACTCCCGAACATTAAATGTAGTGTGGGTGCACGTATGTGTGTGGGGGAAGCAGCGTGCGGGTGTAGATGGGCCCATGAGCAGTGATAAAATAATTAACAACTCTGCTTGTATTAAGAAGCCAAGAAAGAAAAGAAAGTTGGGGAGAAAATGAGATTTTTTTTAAAGTTCTTTTCACAACATATTAAGTTAAAAGTTATATCAAGGCCCTGGCCGGTTGGCTCAGCGGTAGAGCGTCGGCCTGGCGTGCGGGGGACCCGGGTTCGATTCCCGGTCAGGGCACATAGGAGAAGCGCCCATTTGCTTCTCCACCCCTGCGCCCCCTCCTTCCTCTCTGTCTCTCTCTTCCCCTCCCACAGCCAAGGCTCCATCGGAGCAAAGATGGCCTGGGCGCTGGGGATGGCTCCTTGGCCTCTGCCCCAGGCGCTAGAGTGGCTCTGGTCGCGGCAGAGCGATGCCCCGGAGGGGCAGAGCATCGCTCCCTGGTGGGCAGAGCATTGCCCCTGGTGGGCATGCCGGGTGGATCCCGGTAGGGCGCATGCGGGAGTCTGCCTGACTGTCTCTCCCCGTTTCCAGCTTCAGGAAAAAAAAAAAAAAAAAAGTAATGGGTACTACTCTATGAAATTCTGCTTTTTTGTGCTGAATCTGGGTACCCTCTGCTGACAAGGGTAAGATGGTTAACACAATGTATGTAACAGCACCTGGCATTTCAGAACCTGGTAAAATGGCAGGACAACCACAACGTTTATACTCTCCACATTTATCTTTTCTAGCTTTCTTCATCCTATAACAACTTTCCCTTCCTTCACTTAAAAAAACAGTGCAAACTTTAACTTAAAAATATTTCTCACCCTGGCCAGTTGGCTCAGTGGTAGAGCATCGGCCTGGCGTGTGGAAGTCCCGGTTCGATTCCCAGCCAGGGCGCACAGGAGAGGCGCCCATCTGCTTCTCCACCCCTCCCCCTCCCCTTCCTCTCTGTCTCTCTCTTCCCCTCCCGCAGCCTAGGCTCCATTGGAGCAAAAGATGGCCCGGGCGCTGGGGATGGCTCCTTGGCCTCTGCTCCAGGCGCTAGAGTGGCTCTGGTCGCGACAGAGCAATGCCCTGGATGGGCAGAGCATCACCCCCCTGGTGGGCGTGCCGGGTGGATCCCGGTTGGGCGCATGCGGGAGTCTGTCTGACTACCTCCCCGTTTCTAGCTTCAGAAAAAATACAAAAAAAATAAAAAATAAAAAAAAAATTCTCACTTGAGTGGTCCAATATTTCCTGCAAGTCAGTAGTCTTCAACAAAAGGGGAAAAAAAAGCTTCTCAGTTCCTTATTCTAGTCAAATTTTTATATGGAAAGAATAATGATAATACTGTATAAAACAGGTAATAATACTAGTATGGTTTCTTCTCCCCCCTCCTCTTCTATTAGGTTAGGAAAATCTTTTTTTAAGTGATTACACTTTAACCCATTTTATATAATCAATACTTGGGGAATATTAAAAAAAAAAACAATTATTACCTTTACCAAATGTGGTTTCACCATGGTTACTACTGATGTGTAGCGCTCCAACACAGGTGGAAACCCAATTTCTAAACGTGTTTTGCAGTATCCGGATCTCTTTGATATTATTTCTGATTTTTTGCACCAAGGAACAAAATGCTTGTAATCTTCCATTCCTGATACAACATCATACATTTCCTGCATAGAGTAACTTTAAAAAAAAAGAAAAAAAGAACTGTTACCTGCATTTAGTTATATGGTATACATAAATTTTTAAAAAAAATGTATTTAAAATTATTTTATTTCATGTTGCAAAATATATGCCATTATCTGATATACATATACTTTAAACTGAATATAAATTAAAAAAAACCTTATTGCCAATATGGCAATAAATCATTTGGGACACATGTTGAATCATTCATACTCTGAAATGAATGACTTCAAAGTAACACAAAATAAAAGGGAGCTAAATGCATATATAGCAGAGGTCATAATCTGGCAGACCACATGTGAATGTGCTTGCAGACATAGTTTTTACTATTTTAATTAGTGACCAGCATTTAAAAATTGCGAGTTTGAGAGAAAACACCTAAATGTTTACCAGTTGGTAGGCATTAAATTCTGGTACACCTACACTGTGGAACTCTATCAGTTATTTAAAAGATCAACTTTATACTTTAGAGCAGAGAGGTTTACAATATATATAAATATATATATATATTTTTAAGAGAGACTGAGAGACAGAGGAAGGAAGAGAGATGAGAAGCATCAAATAGTAGATGTGACACTTTAGTTGTTCGTTGATTGCTTCTCCTAAGTGCCTTGACTGGGGGGCTCAAGCCAGGTCAGTGACCCCTTGCTCAAGCCAGAGACATCTGGGCTCGAGCCAGCGACGTTGGGCTCAAAGCCAGCAACCATGAGATCACGTCCATGATCCTGCGCTCAAGCCAGCGACCTCGGGGTTTCAAACCTGGGTCCTCTGCGTCCCAGTCCAATGCTCTATCAGCGCCACCACCTGGTCAGGCTGATTTAACGTTATTAAAAAAAAATTCCCACCAGGAGTTGCAGTGTTAAAAAAAAAAAGAAATAAAACACAATTCACCTCAAAATGATAAAGTAATTTAAACCACCACAATCTAAATTACAAAAGGGTATTTCTGAATATGACAGAATAGGTCTTTACATATGTGTAAATCAATTTTTATAATCATGAAATAAGGCCCACAGCAGAATGGCGGGAAGAAAAACCTACCTTCTCCAGGTTTTCATTTTGAAAGAAATGCCAAAAAAAGTCCCAGGAAGTTTGATACTTTGTAACATGGAAGCTAACTGCTATAAACGGTAGTCTACAAAGGTTAAAAACGTGGTGCAGCAAGTGGCCAAAGGAATGAACTTTGCAGCAGTCAGAAAAGACTTCAAATATCCACTCTAAAACAAACTAAGCCATGTGACCCTGGGTAGATTAACTTCTCAAATTCACTTTCTTCATCCATAACTGAAAAATACCCCTACTGTTTCTCTCTCTCTTTTTTTTTAAGGTTTCATTTATTCATTTTAGAGAGAGGAGAGAGAGATAGAGATAGAGAGAGAGAGAGAGAGAGAGAGAGAAGGGGGGAGGAGAAGGAAGCATCAACTCCCATGTATGCGTTGACCAGGCAAGCCCAAGGGTTTCAAACCAGAGACCTCAGTGTTCCAGATCAAAATTTTATCCACTGCACCACCACAGGTCAGGAGTGTTCTTTTGAAGGTTAAATGAAATAGTTTTGGCATAGTTTAAAATGCTTAATAAGCACTTAATAAATTGAAGCTATATCATCTTTATGGTAAATATGGGAAATAAAAGATATGATGATCATCGGATAAGATCAGTTCATAATAAAAGAATTTTAGTATGAGATGCTGGGCCTGTAGTGGCGCAGTGGATAAGGCATCAACCTGGAATGTTGAGGTTGCCGGTTTGAATCCCTGGGCTTGCCTGGTCAAGGCATATATAAGGAAGCAACTACTATGAGGAGATGCTTCCTGCTTCTCCCTCCTCTTTCTCCCCTCTTTCCAAAAACCAAAAAGTAAAATCTAAAACAAAAAAAAATTTTTTTAAGAATTTTAGTATGAGAGCCTGACTAGGCAGTGGCGCAGTGGATGGAGCGTCGGACTGGGACGCAGAGGACCCGGGTTCAAGGCCCCGAGGTCGCTGCTTGAGCGCGGGCTTATCTGGTTTGAGCAAAAGCTCACCAGCTTAAACACAGGGTCTCTGGCTTCAGCAAGGGGTCACTCGGTCTGCTGTGGCCCCACGGTCAAGGCACATATGAGAAAGCAATCAATGAACAACTAAGGAGCCACAACAAAGAATTGATGCTTCTCATCCCTCTTCTTTCCTATCTGTCTGTCCCTATCTATCCCTTTCTCTGTCTCCCTCTGTCTCTTTCACAAAAAAAATATAATTAAATTAAAAATTTTAAAAAAAAAGAAAGAATTTTAGTATGAGAAAAAAGAAGCACGTGAGAATAAATAAAATATGGTGGGGAGTCATGACACAATGTACATTATTATTTTGAGATTCAGTTTCCTTATCTCTAAAATGGGAATAACACCTAGTTCACATGCCTACTGTGAGAGTTAAATGAAACAATAAATATAAAGCACTCAGCAATGCCTGTCAAATGACAGGTGCACAGTGAAAGAAAGATATTAGTGATTCGAAAGTAAAGCAGACTTAAAAAAAAAGTAAAACAGATTATGTAACTCACTAATTCTTATCATTTTATTGTCATTTCTCTCTCTCTCTCTCGCTCGCTCGCTCTCTTTTTTGGACAGAGACAGAGTCAGAGAGAGGGACCCATAGGGAGACAGACAGGAAGGGGGAGAGATGAGAAGCATCAATTCTTCGTTGTGGCACCTTAGTAGTTCAATGATTGCTTTCTCATATGTGCCTTGACCAGAGCGCTACAGCAGAATGAGTGACCCCTTGCTCAAGCCAGTGACCATGGGGTCATGTCTATGATCCCATGCTCAAGCCAGCAACCCCACATTCAAGCCGGATGAACCCATGCTCAGGCTGGCAACCTCAGGGTCTCGAACCTGGGTTCTCTGGTCCCAGTCCAATGCTCTATCCACTGTGCCACTGCCTGGTCAGGCAAATCATTATCTCTTTTTAACAGATACCAGTTGTGGCAAAGATGTCTAGCCATCCAAAGACCTGCACTTCCTTTCGGTGGTGTTGATGGGAAAAAGTTGCCCACCATGGATTACAATTCCCAGTTCCTCTACCCTTGCATTTAGATAAGGTCACACACATGACTAGCTCTTGTATATCTTTTTAAGAGAGACAAGTGGATAAAATAGTTGTGGTACATGCAGGGTGGGGCAAAAGTAGGTTTACAGTTGTTCATATGGAAAATAATACAATAATTAACAAATAATACAAGAATACTGTAAACTTTCACATACTCATAATGAATCTAAAGAACAAAATAAACAAGGTACAACAAAATAAAAACGCACTCATAGATAGAGAGATCAGACTGATGGTTGCCAAAGGAGCAGGGGGTTGGGTGAAAAAGGTGAATGAATTAAGAACTACAAATTGGGCCCTGGTCAAATAGCTCGGTTGTTAGAGCATTGTCCAGAAGATCAGAGGTTGTTGCTGGTTTGATCCCCGGTCAGGGCACATACAGGAACACATTAATGTTCCTCTCTCTCTCTCTCTAAAATCAATAAAATAAACATTAATAAAAAAATTTAAAAACCCTATAAATTGTTAGTCACAAAACTGTCACAGGGTTGCAAAGTCCAGCACTGAAAATATAGTCAATAATATTGTAATAACTATGTATGGTGCCAGACAGGTACTTGAAATATTGGGGGGACCACTTTGTGAAGTATGTATATAACTGTCTAACCTTATGCTGTTGACCTGAAAGTAATAGAAAATAATACTGAATGCAAACTATAATTGAAAAATAAAATTAAAAATAAAGAAAAAGACTGATGACTAAGAAATCATAAAAGTAAAAGCTGGATAGAGTCTGGGTTTCTGAATCACTAAAGGATTGCTACCCATGGACTGGGAACACCCACTTGACCTTTACATAGGAAATAAACTTTTGGGTTTTATCTGTATAGGTCAGGGGTTGGGAACCTTTTTGGCTGAGAGAGCCATGAACACCACATATTTTAAAATGTAATTCCATGAGAGCCATACAACGACCCGTGTACGTTGCGCATTATCCAATAAAAATTTGGTGTTGTCCCGGAGGACAGCTGTGATTGGCTCCAGTCACCTGAAACCATGAACATGAGCGGTAGGAAATAAATGAATTGTAATACATGAGAATGTTTTATATATTTAATGTTATTATTATTTTTATTAAAGATTTGTCTGCGAGACAGATGCAGCCATCAAAAGAGCCACATCTGGCTCGTGAGCCATAGGTTCCCGACCCCTGGTATAGGTAGTAGTCACTGTTTAACTAGTACAGAGACTAGCCAGTAATAAGTGTAATTTAGTGACAAAGTTGAGTTAGCAGTAAGTCCTTTATTACAGAAAAATCAGAAAAAAAACCCTGAATAAAATGAATAAAATATACCTTTACAAGAATTCACATATTAATTTCATTGCCTGTAGTGAATTAAGACACCTTTAGAAAAGTTCCCCTGCGAAGGGATGCTGTATTTCTAATCTGGCAGAACTGCCGCGTCTCTGTCCTATGCTACACATACCCCTAGATCAGTGGCCAAACCTGGCCCAATGCCTGTTTCTGTAAATAAAGTTTTATCAGAACATAGTCATGCCCTTTCATTTATTACTTATTTTCTATGGCTACTTTTGGGCTACAATGAGTTAAGTGGCTGCAACAGGGACAGTATGGTTCAAAAAAAAAAAAAACCCTAACACATTTACTACCAGCCCCTTTATACAAGAGGTCTGCCAACCTCTAGATAGTAGGAGCCTCTTATTATATTTCTATGTATTCATCTATGTATGTGTGTATGTGAGGAAGCAATATAAACATATTTGGGCCTATATATTAGTAATGTTGCCACTATAGAAAAGAACAGTATGCTTGACCAGGCGGTGGTGCAGTGGGTAGAGTGTCAAACTGGGATGCCGAGGACCCAGGTTCGAGACCCCAAGGTCACCAGCTTGAGCCGGGTTCATTTGGTTTGAGCAAAGCTCACCAGCTTGGACCCAAGGTCGCTGGCTCGAGCAAGGGGTTACTCAGTCTGCTGAAGGCCCGTGGTCAAGGCACATATGAGAAAGCAATCAATGAACAATGAAAAACTGATGATTGATGATTCTCATCTCTCTCCATTTCTGTCTGTCTGTCCCTATCTCTATCCGTCTCTCTGACTCTCTCTCTGTAAAAAAAAAAAAAAAAAGAACAGTGTACAAAAATGTAGATCATGAACAGCTCAATTATTTCCTTTACATGTTAAGGTTTCAGTGTATCCTATAAAGTAACTACATAATTATATCCACACAACAAATATTTATAAAAAGCAAGGGCTATGGAAAGGTCAACCTAGAAAAACCAGAACTTAGTCTATAAGCAGAGTATCCAAAAAAGGAGACATGATACTCTCCAGAAAATTGTGAATGTGCTCTTTTAGTAGAACTATATATTATTATATACAAACCCTATAATTCTCCTCTCTGAATATTCCTTTCTTTTGTTTATTAATGGTGCAGCAATTTTGAAGAAAGTTCTTGCATATATCTCCTTAGGCAAAATTGAGGTATGTAGAGGAAGAGTTCTGCTCATCAGTATACCACAGGAATCGAAATATCTAAAAAGACAAAAATTATGTGATTTAGAATGACATTAAAAATTAAAAGGAAAATAATTAAAAAGAAACACAAATTTTAGAGATCGTAGCTATCACACTTCATTCAGAAGGCTCTGCAACTGGACAATATTCCTGAGACACACAAAAAACTTCTTAAGCACCTTTAAAAAAACTAAAATAACAGCTTATAGTTAGGGTTAGAAACTTCTGGTACAAAAGGGATCTCTCCAAAAATGTTGGTTTTCAGTCCGTTGTCATGTGTGACAACATAATCTTGCCATACACTTGTTAGAATATTCATCATATATTTTTTCATCTCATCTTATCTACCCAGGTTGTTTTCCCAGCTGGATCCACAGAGGTTCCTTAATTCTTTTTTTTTTTTTTTTTTTTGTATTTTTCTGAAGCTGGAAACGGGAAGAGACAGTCAGACTCCCGCATGCGCCCAACTGGGATCCACCCGGTACGCCCACCAGGGGCGACGCTCTGCCCCTCCGGGGCATCGCTCTGCCGCGACCAGAGCCACTCTAGCGCCTGGGGCAGAGGCCAAGGAGCCATCCCCAGCGCCCGGGCCATCTTTGCTCCAATGGAGCCTTGGCTGCGGGAGGGGAAGAGAGAGACAGAGAGGAAGGGGGGGGATGGAGAAGCAAATGGGCGCTTCTCCTATGTGCCCTGGCCGGGAATCGAACCCGGGTCCCCCGCACGCCAGGCCAACGATCTACCGCTGAGCCAACCGGCCAGGGCCAGGTCCCTTAATTCTTGATCTACTCTATTAAGAGTTGAAATTAGGTTCACTTTGAGATCTGGAGACCCTGTCAGAACCATTGCTCTGTCATCCTTCTACCTTCTGATCTGCATTTCTACACATGTATAAAAACATATGCCAAGCTAATTATTCTAAATTTTTTAATTTATTCATTTTAGAGAGTGGTGGGGGGGAAGGAAGAGTGGGAAGCATCAACTCCCATATGTACCTTGACCAGGCCAGAGGTTTCGAACTGGTGCCTCCTGCATTCCAGGTCAATGCTTTATCCACTGCGCCACCACAGGTCAGGCAAATGTTAATTGTTCTAGCAGGTGTCTGATATTCTCTTGTCTGCCTAAATATTTTTAGCCTTTCCTTATTAAGATTATTACTATTTTTACATTACTATTCATGCATTAGTTCACATACTTATCAATCTCCTCTCCTGTGCTAGGCAGTAGGGATATAATGGTGAATACAACAACATGATGGGGAGGAGGACTGGGGAAGGAGACTAAAGAGGGGCAAATATATAATGATGGAAAGTGATTTGACTTTGGGTGATGGGCACACAATACAAACACTTCAAATGATATAGAAATATTTATTTGAAACCTATGTACTTATGATTAGTGTCCCCCATTATGTTTAATATATATATATATTTTTTTTCTTTTCTGTATTTTTCTGAAGCCAGAAACGGGGAGAGACAGTCAGACAGACTCCCTCATGTGCCCGACCAGGATCCACCCGGCACGCCCACCAGGGGGCGACGCTCTGCCCACCAGGGGGCGATGCTCTGCCCCTCCGGGGCGTCGCTCTGTTGTGACCAGAGCCACTCTAGCGCCTGGGGCAGAGGCCAAGGAGCCATCCCCAGCGCCCGGGCCAACTTTGCTCCAATGGAGCCTCCGCTGCGGGAGGGGAAGAGAGAGACAGAGAGGAAGGAGAGGGGGAGGGGTGGAGAAGCAGATGGGCGCTTCTCCTGTGTGCCCTGGCCGGGAATCGAACCCAGGACTTCTGCACGCCAGGCCGACGCTCTACCACTGAGCCAACCAGCCAGGGCCAATATATATTTTTTAAATAAGTGAGAGGAGGGGAGGCCGAGACAGAATCCCATTAGTGCCCCTACTGGGATCTACCCAGCAAGCCCCCATGTGGTGATACTTTGTCCATCTGGGGTATTATATTGCTCCGTGCAATCAAGCTATTCTTAGCGCCTGAGGCTGAGGCCACAGAGACATCCTTAGCGCCCAGTGCCAACTCACTCCAATTGAGCCATGGCTGAGGAAGGTAAAGACAGAGAGGGAGAGGGAGAGAAGTGAGAGGGGGAGCAGTGAAGAAGCAACTAGTCGCTTTTCCTATGTGCTCTGCCTAGGAATTGAACCTGGGACATCCACACACAGGGTCAACGCTCTACCACTGAGCCAACTGGCCAGGGCCAAATTTAATATTCAAATTAAATTAAAAACAAACAAATATGAATTTTATGAAGATTACATTCTAGTGAGGACTCCAAAACTGAAATGGTGGTGGGGACATATAATTAGAATCTTGTTTAGATACAGTGGTCTAGGAAGCCTTCTGAGGTTAAATTTCAGCTGAGGCATAATAGATAAGAAGGCGTTAACCATGCAAAGAGAGAAAAAGGTAAACAGGTATATATATGTATGTAACAAATGTGTACACCTATACGTAAACACATATAATACAATACTATACTATACTTATATAAATGAAGAGGAGAGATATGTACATAGATAGGGGGCATTCCAGGCAGCAGCAAGTCCAGAAACTAAAAAGGTCTAACAGTGTAGCAGTAGTACAGCAAGCCAAAGGGAGAGTACCATGAAATAATGTTAGAAAGACAGGATGAAGCTATATCATGCTGGAAATTACTGGCTGGGATAAAGCAATTTGGTATTTATTCTTAATGAGAAGCTGTTAAAGAGGTCTAAGTAATAAAATGCTTGCTATTTCATTAAATCAAGCCTTCAAAATATTTTAAAAAGGGGAACAGTGACCTGGTGAAATCTCTTTATGTTATCAAATATAAAATTTGATTTTTTTTTAAATATTATTTATTTATTTATTTATTTATTTATTTACAGGGACAGAGAGAGAGAGTCAGAGAGAGGGATAGATAGGGACAAACAGGAACGGAGAGAGATGAGAAGCATAAATCATCAGTTTTTTGTTGCGACACCTTAGTTGTTCATTGATTGCTTTCTCATATGTGCCTTGACCGCGGGCCTTCAGCAGACCGAGCAACCCCTTGCTCGAGCCAGCGACCTTGGGTCCAAGCTGGTGAGCTTTTTTTGCTCAAGCCGGCGACCTTGGGGTTTTGAAACTGGGTCCTCAGCATCCCAGTCCAACTCTCTATTCACTGTGCCACCGCCTAGTCAGGCAAAAATTTTATTTCTATAAAATGATTTATATATACATAAAATTTCTTTAAGGACAATAACACCCTATAGTTTGGCTGGGGAAGGACAGAAAATCATGTTAAACAAAGAATGGTTGAAGAAATTGGGAATATAAGGGATGATACCTGAAAATAAGGCTCCAAAATGGAAAACAAAAGACAAGAGGGAGACAAATTTGGGCTCCATAACACAAGAAAAACTTTGAGCAATTGAAACCGTTTTAAAAATCGAATGGGTTAGGCTCTGGCTGGTTAGCTTCCTCAGTTAGAGCGTCATCTCAAAACAACAAGGTTGTAGGTTTGATCCCTAGTCAGGGCACACACAAGATGAAACCAACAAATACACAACTAAGTGGAACAACGAATGAATGCTTCCCTTCCCCCTACCTTCTCTCTTCTTTCTCTCTCTCCAAAAGAGAAGGAAAAGAATCAGCTAAAAAATAATATTAAGTCCTGAGCACGATAGCTCTTGGTTGGAGCATCATCCTGAAGCACAGAGGTTGTCGGTTTGAGCCCTAGCTAGGGCACAGACAAGAACAGCTAGATATTCTTGTCTCTCTTTCTCCCTGCCTCACTCTCTAAAATCAATAAAATAAAAGTTGATGGGCTTATTCCAGAGGAAATGGAGATTAATAAAAATGGTTAAGCTAAATGCTGCATAACCATTTGTTAAAATGTAATGGAAAAGAACCAAACATATGAACTATATGAACTTATTGACCCCTCTTAAGATTTTAGGAGTCTTATGTATCTAGTTGTACAAAACATTTCAAGAAATAATATAACAGGGAAAACAAGATTGCTTTGTGAATTGCAAGTTTTCTAGGATATCACAAGTAGTATCTGATTTTATAATAATGCTAAGAACATATTTCAAAGATATCTATCATATTCTTTTTTAATCAAGAGATTTCTGATAAATTTATCTCCTGGAGAGAATAAGGAAAAGACAAGATCCTTGCTTCTGGAAAGGTGAACTAAGTGTCTGGTTGATTAGGAAGTTTACTTTTCACTGTATATGGTTTTGAATTTTGCAATAGATTCATGTAATACCATTCCTTCATCCAGTCAAAAGAAATCCTTACACAATCCAACTATAATCATAAGGGAAATACCTGTGTTTAGAGCAATCTTATAGTTGTTTTTCTGATCAGTTTGCATACTATAGTTACAATGCCCTGGATAGCACATATATTTTCACATGCTATCAAGAATAATGTGTGTTGGTGGCGCAGTGGGTAAAGCATTGACCCGGAACAGTGAGGTTGCTGGTTTGAAACTCTGTGCTTGCCCAGTCAAGGCATATATGGGAGTTGATGCTTCCAGCTCCTCGCCCCCTCCTCCTCTCTTTTAATGAATAAATTTTTTAAAAAAATAAAAAAGAATAATGTGTCTTGGGCCCTGGCAGATTAACTAAGATTAAAAGCATCATCACAAAACAAGGTTGCAGGTTCAACCCCCAGTCAGGGCGCACATGGGAAGTAACCAAAAAAAATGCATGACTGAATGGAATAACAAATGCTTCCCTTTCCTTTCCCCTCTCTAAAAATCAATAAAAGTTAAGCCCTGGCTAGATAGCTGTTTGTTGGAGCGACGTCTCAGAGTGCAGAGGTTGCTGATTTGATTCTCAGATCAGGGCACATCTAGAAGCAGCTCAATGTTCCTGTCTCTCCCTCTCTGCTCTCTCTCTCAAAAAATAATAATAATAATAATGTGTCTTCAACAGCAAAATGAGGAGCCATTCTGTCATATATATGATTAAACCATAAAATTAAAACTGGACCAGGCCTAACCTGTGGTGGTACAGTGAATACAGCGGCGACCTGAAATTCTGGTCAAGGCACATATGGGAGTTGATGCTTCCTGCTCTTCCCCTCCTTCTCTCTCTCCTTACTAAACAAAACAAAACAAAACAAAACAAAACAGGGACCTGGCCAGTTGGCTCAGGGGTAGAGCGTCAGCCTGGCATGTGTAAGTCCCGGGTTCGATTCCTGACCAGGGCACACAGGAGAAGCGCCCATCTGCTTCTTCACCCCTCCCCTCTCCTGCCTCTCTGTCTCTCTCTTCCCCTCCCGCAGCCAAGGCTCCATGGGAGCAAAGTTGGCCCAGGCACCAAGGATGGCTCCATGGCCTCCACCTCAGGCGCTACAATAGCTCCAGCCTTAAGGGAGCATCACTCCCTAGTGCAGGGGTCCCCAAACTTTTTACACAGGGGCCAGTTCACTGTCCCTCAGACCGTTGGAGGGCCAGACTATAAAAAAAAAACTATGAACAAATCCCTATGTACACTGCAAATATCTTATTTTAAAGTAAAAAAACAAAACGGAAAAAAATACAATATTTAAAATAAAGAACAAGTAAATTTAAATCAACAAACTGACCAGTATTTCAATGGGAACTATGGGCCTGCTTTTGGCTAATGAGATGGTGGTGCCCCTTCCAGAAGAAGTGCAGCGGGGGCCTGATAAATGGCCTCAGGGGGCCACATAGTTTGGGGACCCCTGCCCTAGTGGGCATGCCGGGTGGATCCCAGTCCGGGGCATGCGGGAGTCTGTCGAACTGCCTCCCCGCTTCTAATTTAGGAAAAACAAAACAAAACAAAAATCCCAAGAAAAACAACAAAAAAACTGGACCAGATGGACAGCTTTTCTGTCACTAGTCTTGCAATATTACATCTCAAACACTAGATTATATGTAATACTCTATAATTACTATATTTATTATAATTACATATAATTGTATATGTAATCCATTAATATAATTGTAATAAACGGCCAGAATCTATGTTACTGTTTCTGAGTAACAATGAACTCTTTAACTCCCTCCATCTTCATTATCATAAACAATAGATATTTATCTTGAAATGTAAGCTTTAATCTTATCATTAAAACAATTGTATTTGTCTTCTTAAAAGGGACAGTTTTGTTTATTTGCAAGCCACCATTTTATAAGAGTAAAAGAAGCAGATCTAAAGCATGATAGGGTATGTTCTGCTTGGAGCTACTTCTTCAGGTAGTTTCAAAGCGAGAGTAAACAATACGAGATAATTTTCAGTTTCAACCACCATGTCTAAAAATACAAGTAGGCTGAGTTGTTGGCATTTAAAAACATTCTTCACAGAATCAAAATGTCCTGGAGCTCAACTACATGTGTGATTTCTCCCTCCATCCTGTACTGTTTACAACTGATTTCATTTGAAATAACTTTGTGGGTTTTTTTGAGCCGAATTGTAGTATCATTAGTAAAAAGAAACTAAGTGGTGGAAGTATGGAATTCTTCCTGTTCCACGTCCTTCTCCACCCTCACCCACCACAACGGAATCAAGCAGGAAAATCGAAGGCAGACTCTGGTTCAAGGTTACAGGACCTGTAAGTTACAGTGGAGTGGAAAAAAATCCAAGTCTCCTACGTCGGCTACATTTAGTTTTGCAAGAACCAAAGGGCGGGGGCAAAGACCTCGACCAGAAACTGAGAAAGCACGTCTGGTCATCTGGCACGCAGGAGAGACAGGCGAAGGGGGTTCACTGCCAGACACCAACTCCCGCAAGCCCAGCAGCCCCAACCCTCGTCCGCAAAGTTAAACCTTTCCAACAGCAGCAGCAGCCGCAGCAGCCGCAGCCATGGGGGAGGAGACCGGAAAAGCTCAAAGGCAGGGGAGGCTGAGTTGCTCTATCAGCTGCTTCCAAAGTTGCTTCGCTGAAGATTCACCGCCTCTCCCGAGGGCAGAGATACACAAACACAGCCGGGCGGCCGGGACAGGCTGGCGAGCCTCCCGTCCCGGGTGATGAACACGGCGTCCGAGTCCCTCCAATACAGAACGTAGGAAACCCTTTCTCTCCCGGTCTAGTGCCGCCTCATTTAATATAATCTCGGTCCTCCCAACTCAGCAGGCCCGGAAAACTACCACGGGCGGGGCCCCCTGTTGTGTATTACCTGACGTTCCGTGCAGGCCCCTGCGCCGAAATCGGGGCTCCAGCCCCCGCCGCCGACTTTGGACGACATCCCGAAACGGAGACCACTTTCCTCAGGGTCTTCTGACCGGCCCGAGCTGCCATGATCGTCTCTCTAAAGCCGGTAGCCACCTCCGGGACCAAACTTAAGGCACCGCCCATCTCCTGCGGGGCCAGTTCTCCCGGCTGCGGCGCCTTCCAGCCAATCGGCGGCCCTCTTAAGCCTCCAGGCCCGCCCCTTCTCCCTTCCGGATTGCACAAAGCTGACGCACGCTCCCACCACCTCACCGCCCGACTGTAAATGCTCTCGTCATCCAGGTGACCAATCAGAGGGGACGCCGGCCCGCCCGGACAGACCCGCCTCGGCTGGCCGGCCTCTGGGTCTCGCCGCGCGCTCCGGCGCCTCACGTTAATACTGGGTGACCGTTTACCACACCTCCCGCGCTGGAACTCTTCCCGAGATTCGCCAACCGCCGCGGTTCTCTCCGGCACTGCTTTCGTTCGCGAGGCCCAGCACGAGAGCTCATCCCAGGGGCGGGAGGAAGCGGAAGTTCTCTGTTAATTATGTAACTGTCCAGAGCGGTGAGTGCTGAGCCGGACCAGCCATCGCTGCTGGCTGCCAAGTCTGGCTGTCAGTCTTGTTGTTAATGATCGTAATGCGATACCTGGCGTTCTTACCGCGCGGGATTGTTGCGAGGGCAACATAAGGTCACGTCCTTAGGGAAGGACCTACGTTCTAAGTGCGTTCTTCCTGCGTGGACATTTTAAGAGGCGTTTGTGTGGGGTTTGGGTTTCCCTTACTCCATACAAACCAGACAAGTTTGCTTTGATTCACCCATTTAAAGAATCAGTCGTCAAGTCCTGACATTTTTTTCCCTCCTTTTGATCCCAGGTCCTTATTTTACCTTTGTACATCATAGTTTTCTGTAAACCGAGGATGGCAATACTACCTACTGCATAATGTGTTTTTAACAAATTTGGGGGGCGCTTACTCTTTTGCAGCTTTAGGTGCTGGATAAATAAACAAAAGTCTTTACCGTCAGAACTTAATTTTAGAGAGGGAAATGCATTAATTAGTATGTAATGCAATGTCATATTATCGTGTGCTGTAGAAAAAGTAAAGAAGGGTAAAGAGATGGAAAGGGGTAAGGTGCAATTAATACATACGGTGGTCAGGTGGGCCTCTAAGGAGCTGATACTGAACAAAGGCCAAATAAAGTGAGGAAGTGAATTATGTGAATATTTGGGGGTGGGGGACAGTTACTTAAGGTGGAGGCAAAAAAGCAAGTGTAAAGGGCCCAGGCAGGAACAGCCTTGCTCTGTTTTGTGACGACAAGTGCCTTGTATCACAGTGAGTGAAGAGAGTGGTAGCAAATGTGATCAGAGGTGGTGAGGGCTCTATCAGAGTGCCTGGGAGATCGTGGCACCAACTTTGGATTTTATTCCAAGTGTGAGGGGAAGTCATTTGAGTTTGAGGGTAGATCAGTGACATGATCTTATTTACAGACACAGAAGTATTAGTTGCTGTGAATATGTGTGATTGTTATATTTTACTCTTGCTTTGTTCATTGCAGTCATCCCTTCCTTACTAGATGCTTTGTGGAGTTGAAACCCCCAGCAACAACGTTTGTCAAACACTTTTAAATACAACACTGGATGAACTTGTTGATTCAGGTGGTTCTATAGCTCTATTCAAACAATTCTATATCAGATTACCTTGAAATTCACAATCCCTGTTCTTTCTTGCCTTAAACCCTAAATATTTCCAGCAATGTCTTCCTTTAAAACACATTTTCTTTTTTTTTCTTTTTTTCTTATTTTTTGGTATTTTTCTGAAGTTGGAAACAGGGAGGCAGTCAGACAGACTCCCACATGCGCCCGACCGGGATCCACCCGGCATGCCCACCAGGGGGCGATGCCCTGCCCATCTGGGGTGTTACTCTGTTGCAACCAGAGCCATTCCAGCACCTGAGGCAGAGGCCATGAAGCCATCCTCAGCGCCCGGGCCAACTTTGCTCCAATGGAGCCTCCGCTGCAGGAGGGGAAGAGAGAGACAGAGAGGAAGGAGAGGGGGAGGGGTGGAGAAGCAGATGGGCGCTTCTTCTGTGTTTCTGGCCGGGAATCGAACCTGGGACTCCTGCATGCCAGGCTGACGCTCTACCACTGAGTCAAACAGCCAGGGCCGTAAATCACATTTTCATCATATAACTTACCTGCTCAAAAACCATACTGGTTACCAGTGCTTACAAATTATAGGCATTACACTGCCACTTGCTACTAAATTTTATTTCAAACTATTGGCATTGATAACTAGAAGGCCTGTTAAACATATTTTTAGTACATGATGTACTTTACACATACTTAATATAAGGCCTCCTTTTATTAAATTCATGGAACATTTTCTCATTCACCTCTTCCTAGACATGTGAAAATACCTACTGAATTGGGCTACCCAATTGAATAGGTTCCCAATTTTTAAAAAATGTAAAAGGCAAATAAAGGAATCTTTATTTATTTTATTTTTAAAGATTTTATTTATTGATTTTAGAGAGAGGAAAGAGAGAGAGAAGTGGGGGAGGAGCCAGAAACATCAATCATAGTAGCTGCTTTCCATATGTGCCTTGACCGGGCAAGCCCAGGGCTTCAAACTGGAGACCTCAGCATTCTAGGTCACCTATTTATCCACTGTGCCACCACAGGTTGGACTCTATTTATTTTTTAATTTATTGCTTTTTAGAGAGGAAGGGAGAAAGAGAGAGAGAAACATCGATTTATTGTTTCACATCAATCATTGATTGATTCTCGTGTGTGCCCTGACCTCGGCAGGTGGGGTAAACCCACAACCTTGGTGCATCAGGACAACACTTTAACCAACTGAGCTACCCAGCCAGGGCTAACGGAATCTTTATAACAGATGACAGTGTATGGTACTCATTTGACTTCTCGGCACAGGAAAGAATAATATGTCATAAGCTTAAAGGTGATAATAAACTCTGGTTCATTTTCAGTAGATGACAGTACTTCCATAAACTGGGGGTTAAAAGGTCTATACAATATGGAAAGATTGGTAGTAAATTAAAACAACCCAGAGCTGTGGGAAGCAGCATCTGAGAGTCTAAACCAACTATGCTGTCACAAATATATTTGACACAACACCACATATTAAATATTCTTGCCAAAAGAATTGAATCTAAACTGGTCAAGCTTTTATATATTTATTTTTCAATCTTTTAAATATACTAATTTACATAGAGAATAGAAAAACATGTTAACTGACACAAGGGGATACAATCTTCTAAATACAGAATATGGGAAATTGTTTAAGACAAATGATTTAACTTCTTCAAATAAATGCCAAGTAAAGAATGAGGAAGGGGGTACTGTTGTAGTTTTAAAGGATTTAAGGGGCACTATTTGGATTTTGTTTTGAACAAAACTATAAAAAGGCATACACTGGACTGGGAAATTTGACTGAAATTTCTTTTTTTAATTCTTTTTTAGGTGAGAGAAGGGGAAATAGTGAGGCATACTCCCACATGCTCTCTAACCTGGATCCACTTGGCAAACCCCTCTGGGGATGATGCTCAAGTACCGAGCTATTTTTAGCATCTGAGGCTGATGTGCTTGGACCAACCGAGCTATCTTCAGTACCTGGGGCCACACTCAGTTGAGCCACTGGCTACAGGAAGGGAAAAGGGAGAGAAGGAAGAGAGGGAGGAGGAGAGAAGCAGATGGTCACCTCTCCTGTGTGCCTGGACTAGGGATGGAACCCAGGACATCCATATGCCAGGCCAGACCTTTATTCTCTAAGCCACTGGCCAGGGCCCTGAATTTTCTACTTCAGTAGAGAATTATATTGAAGATTTTACAGGTGAAATATGTCTGCAGTTTGCTTTAAGTAATCTAGTATGGGTAGAGGAATAAAATAAATGGAACAACATCAATCATTTGCTGATAGTTATTGCACTGGATGAGGGAGAGTTTATAATAGTATATCTAATTTTTATGGATGTTTGAAATTCTCCTTAATAAAACCTACATACATATATTTTTTTCTGTCTTTCACTTTTTATTTATTTATTTATTTATTTATTTGTATTTTTCTGAAGTTGGAAATGGGGAGGCAGTCAGACAGACTCCCTCATGCGCCCGACCGGGATCCACCTGGCATGCCCACCAGGGGGCGATGCTCTGCCCATCTGGGGCGTCGCTCTGCTGCACTCAGAGCCATTCTAGTGCCTGAGGCAGAGGCCATGGAGCCATCCCCAGCGCCCGGGCCATCTTTGCTCCAATGGAGCCCTGGCTGCGGGAGGGGAAGAGAGAGACAGAGCGGAAGGAGAGGGGGAGGGGTGGAGAAGCAGATGGGCGCTTCTCCTGTGTGCCCTGGCCGGGAATCAAACCTGGGACTCCCACACGCCAGGCCGACGCTCTACCACTGAGCTAACCAGCCAGCTATGTCTTTCACTTTTTAGATCAATGAATAATCTTTGTAGTATGCTCAGCGATTTTATACAGGGATTATCTTCATGAAATGTTTAGATGAAAGAACACTCTCCTTGACTGATCTGTAACTGAGTTACAAGAGATTACTAATGTTATGGATGTTAGTTTCTGATAAAAACTAGACTATCAAAGGAGATTACTAGACAGTTTGACTGGCTTTGTTAGTCTGGGACCAGTCAGAAAAATTACTGTATTTTTTTATTTGTTGTGACAGAGACAGAGAGGGACAGATAGGGACAGACAGACAGAAAGGGGGAGAGATGAGAAGATCAATTCTTCATTGTGGCTCCTTAGTTCTTCATTGATTGCTTTCTCATATGTGCCTTGACTGGGAGGCTACAGAAGAGTGAGTGACCCCTTGCTCAAGCCAGCGACCTCTGGGCTCAAGCCAGCGATCATGGGGTCATGTCTATGATTTCACGCTCAAGCCAATGACCCCGTGCTCAAGCTGGTGAGCCCGTGCTCAAGCCAGATGAGCTGGCGCTCAAGCTGGCTACTTTGGGGTTTCGAACCTGGGTCCTCTACATCTCAGTCTGATTACTGTTATTTTATTTTATTTATTATTTAAATATATTTTTCATTTGTTCATTTTTAGAGAAAGAGGCAGAAGGGGGAGAAGCAGGAAGCATCAATTCCCATATATGCCTTGACCAGGCAAGCCCAGGGTTTTGAACCGGTGTTCTAGGTTGACGCTTTATCTGCTGCACCATCACAGGTCAGGCTAAAATTAGTTATTTGAAAAGAAAAATTAATATAAGAATATTGTTAAACAGGGATTGGAGAAGTATGGTGACAAAAAGAGGATACTGAGATATGAAAGTAATAGTAACTGCAAGAAGTAGGTAGCACCTCATGTTTTCAAGATCACCAGTAGGTTCAACAATTTGCTAAGAGGACTCACAGGACTCAACACAGAGTTGTACTCAGCTGTGATTTTTTACAGTGAGAGGATACAAAGCAAAATTAGTAAAAGGAAAGGGAACATATGGGCCCTGGCCAGATAGCTCAGTTGGTTAGAACATCAGAGGTTGCCAGTTCGATCCCTGGTCAGGGCACATACAGGAACAAATTGATGTTCCTGTCTCCCTCTCTCTCCCTCCCTCTCTCTAAAAATCAATAAAATAAACATTTAAAAAGAGGAACATATGAGATGTCTGCGGGGAACCAGGTGCAAACTTCAAGGACCCCTTCTCAGTGAAGTCCTAGAATCACACAGGACCGGCTTAATTATTCTGACAAGTCCTGACATGTAAAATGTTGCCAACCAGAGACTTGGCCAGCTTTAGAGTCTATGCTCGGTTTTTTACTTGGGGCTGACGACATAGACACCCTCTACCTGGTTCATACCCAAATTTCAGACTCCACAAGGAAAGCTGACGTTCAGTATAAACCATATTGCCTGCACACTTGAGGCACAGTGAGACAGTCTTAACTGGTTCTGGGGATGATGGGGACCCTCCTGCAATCCAAGTTCCCAAATGCCAGCCAAGAGCCAACCTTGTAAGCAGGTTTTTCAGAGGACAACAGGTAGGCCTGACTTTTCTGCACACTCCCCTAGCACTGGGGAAACAAAAAGTTGGAACTATTAGAACTTACAAACTTGGTGGAGGGGTCCCAAAATGCTGGAACCTAACCTAACTGGGGGGATGGTGAAGGAGAAGGGCACTGCTTGGCTGGTGCTAGTGCCTGAGAAGGGTGGAGAAGACCCACCCTCGTATTCCCAAACCCCACGGAGCTGGACTCAAGATGTCTAAGGAACAAGCAATGATTGATATTCGTTCATCTGAGGTGGTGCAATGAGGCCTTTTTGATTCACTCTTTTACCACATTTACTAAGACCCCAGGAAACAGGTTTAGAAATGTTAAGTACTTATATAACTAGCCAGTAAGTACACCCTTATTTTCTGTCTTCAGAATGCTTTTATACCAAATGATTTTTTAAAAATTTATTTATTGCCTGACCTGTGGTGGCGCAGTGGATAAAGCGTCAACCTGGAATATTGAGGTCACTGGTTTGAAATCCCGGAATTGCCCAATCAAGTCACATGAGAGAAGCAGCTATGAGTTGATGCTTTCTGCTTCTCACCTCTGCCTTTCTCTCTCTCCTCTCTAAAATCAATAAATCGCCTGACCTGTGGTGGCGCAGTGGATAAAGCGTCAACCTGGAAACGCTGAGGTTGCTGGTTCAAAACTCTGGGCTTGCCTGGTCAAGGCACATATGGGAGTTGATGCTTCCTGCTCCTCCCCCCTTCTCTCTCTCTCTTTCCCCTCTCTATAATGAATAAATTTTTAAAAAATCAATAAATCTAAAAAAAAAGAAACATAGTGTTTAAAAATTATTTATTTATTTATTGACTTTAGAGAAAGAAATATCAACTTGTTCTATTCACCCATGCATTCATTGCATCCATTGCATTCATTGGTTGAATATTTAAAAAAAAAATTTATTGATTTTTTTTGAGAGAGAGAGAGAGGAAGAGAGATGAGAAGCAACAACTGGTAGTTGCTTCATGTTAGTTGTTCGTTGATTGCTTCTCATATGTGCCTTAATGGGGTGGGGGGCTTAAGCTGAGCCAGTGACCCTTTGCTTAAGCCAGCAACCTTCAGGCTCAAGCCAGCGAGCTTGGGATCATGTTGATCCTGCGCTCAAGCCAGCAACCCCAAACTCAAGCTGTCAAGCCTGCACTCAAGCTGATGAGCCCATGCTCAAGCCAGGAACCTCGAGATTTCGAACCAGGGACCTCAGAGTTCCAGGTCGACGCTCTATCCGCTGTGCCACTACTGGTCAGGATCATTGGTTGATGCTTGAATGTGCCCTGATCGGAGGATTGAACCCACAACTTTGGCATGTCAGGACATTGCTGTAGCCAACCAAGGTACTCTGTCAGGGCTCTCTATACGACTTCTTGAAAGATGTGGCAGCAATCTTGTTATACTAAAATAGATGTTTTAAAAACAGCTCAACTAGAGTAAATCAAACTAGAAATTTGAGCAAGTGATTAAAACTAGAACAGGGGTAGTCAACCTTTTTATACCTGCCGCTCACTTTTGTATTTCTGTTAGTAAAATTTTCTGACCACCCACCAGGTCCACAGTAATGGTGATGTATAAAGTAGGGAAGTAACTTTACTTTATAAAATTTATAAAGTAGAGTTATAGCAAGTTAAAGCATATAGCCTGACCAGGCAGTGGCACAGTGGATAGAGCGTCGAACTGGGATGCCGAGGACCTAGGTTCGAGACCCCGAGGTCGCCAGCTTTAGAGCAGACTCATCTGGTTTGAGCAAAAGCTCACCAGCTTGGACCCAAGGTCGTTGGCTCAAGCAAGGGGTTACTCGGTCTGCTGAAGGCCCGCGGTCAAGGCACATGTGAGAAAGCAATCAATGAACAACTAAGGTGTCACAGTGTGCAACAAAAAACTAATGATTGATGCTTCTCATCTCTCTGTTCCTGTTTGTCTGTCCCTGTCTATCCCTCTCTCTGACTCTCTGTCTCCGTAAAAAAAAAAAAAAAAGTTAAAGCATATAATAATAATTACTTACCAGGTACTTTATGTCGGATTTTCACTAAGTTTGGCAGGATAAATCTTTTTTTTTTAATTTTTTTATTTATTCATTTTAGAGAGGAGAGGGAGAGACAGAGAGGAGAGAGAGAGAGAGAGAGGGAAGGGGGGAGGAGCTGGAAGCATCAACTCCCATATGTGCCTTGACCAGGCAAGCCCAGGGTTTCGAACCGGCGACCTCAGCATTTCCAGGTCAATGCTTTATCCACTGCGCCACCACAGGTCAGGCCCAGAATAAATCTTTTTTTTTTTTTTTTTTTTTTTACAGAGGCAGAGATAGACAGGGACAGACAGACAGGAATGGAGAGAGATGAGAAGCATCAATCATTAGTTTTTCGTTGCGCGTTGCGACTTCTTAGTTGTTCATTGATTGCTTTCTCATATGTGCCTTGACCGCGGGCCTTCAGCAGACTGAGTAACCCCTCGCTGGAGCCAGCAACCTTGGGTCCAAGCTGGTGAGCTTTTTGCTCAAGCCAGATGAGCCCGCGCTCAAGCTGGCGACCTCGGGATCTCGAACCTGGGTCCTTCCGCATCCCAGTCCGACGCTCTATCCACTGCGCCACCACCTGGTCAGGCCCAGAATAAATCTTTATAAAACAACTTACTGTAGTTAAATCTATCTTTTTATTTATACTTTGGTTGCTCCGCTACCGCCCACCATGAAAGCTGGAACACCCACTAGTGGGCGGTAGGGACCAGGTTGACTACCACTGCACTAGAAGTTTGAACAAGAGAAACGGGGATAATTGGCTATACAGTATAGGGATGGCTACAATGACAACATCATTTAGGGGCTCTTCTCAGTTTCCCAGATCCAGAAATTATTAGTTTAGGGCAATCAGAGTTCATTTTTAAAAAATGGATTTTTCCTGGTTATATGACCAGTCTCTCATCAAAGCCTAGAATTCCCCTTTTGCTACTCCCTGCCACACATTGTGACATCCAGCCACACAGAACTGCTAGATCTTCTACAGACACTGTGGTGTTTGTTGTCCATATGATTCTCTTTTCCTGGAGGGCCCTCCTTCCTATTTGCACCCTGTCTCCTCTATGCCCTTTCACCTGGCTAACTCTTTCAGTGTCCCCCCCACCCAGGAAATCTCACCTTAGGAATTAGCTATAGTTATAGATAGCATGATTTGATATTTCTGTATAGTCCTAAGATACTGCAAACATGTCTATCTATTCTAACCTCTTGTATTTTAATTGTTTCTATGTATCTTTCTCCTAGCACTGGAGTATAAAGCAGCTGACCTGCAGGGGTTCTGTGGTATTTCTGTGATTATGAAGAAAATAGGCAAAATATATTACGGTTGCTGTTTGAAAGGTCTGAGACAGTTTTTATTCTTACATTTTTTCTTTTTGGTGTGAAACATTTTTTCTTTAGGTAGTTTGTATATAATGTGGGTTTCAGATCTTGTGTTATCCACAAGTACTACATTTTGTTGAGATGCTCTCAAAAGTGCTTTTGTTACCTTATTAAGTTCTATTGTGGCCTGGAATGTGATTGGTTTAGGCCAGGACACCTGTCCTCACTTAAAGCTGTCAGTTACTCTCTTACTGTCATCTCATTTAAACTAAGCCCATTTCCCTTTCACTCATATTTTTTCCCTTTTTTAGTTTTGGGATTATTTTTCTTAATATAAAAGAAATGAATTGGGGAGTTCATCTACCTCAAGCAACGGAACTATTTTCATTATTCCTGCTCCAAACAAAAGCCTTATTTTTCTTAGTATTTTATCATAAGCCTCAGCTCATTGAGAGTTTACCCTTTCTTACATTATTCTAATAGATTTCTGCCACTTTTAAATTTCCTTTTTCTACTCAAGAAAATTTCAGCCTGACCTGTGGTGGCGCAGTGGATAAAGTATCAACCTGGAACACTGAGGCCACCAATTCCAAACCCCGGGCTTGCCTGGTCAAGGCACATATGGGAAGCAACCACTAGGAGTTGATGCTTCCTGCTCCTACCTCCCTTTCTCTCACTCTCCTCTCTCTTCTCTCTAAACTCAAGAAACAAAATCTTTTTTTAAAATAAAATTTTATTCTACTCTTCCTTAGTTGTTAAGTTTTCAATGTGCTAAATATTTAACCCAAATGTGAGAAAACTGCCTGGAGATACAAAGTACAGTAAAATAATTACTTGAAAAGAACAAACAAAAATAGACATAAAAACAAAGTTATTTTAGCTGGCAGTACTTATTGTTGATAATTCGTATTTCTTTTTAAAGTTGCATAGCTTAAAAAAAGAAGGTTGGCCCTCGCCAGTTGGCTCAGCAGTAGAGCGTCGGCCTGGCATGCAGGAGTCCCAGGTTTGATTCCTGGCCAGGGCACACGCGAGAAATGCCCACCTGCTTCTCCACCTCTCCCCCTCTTCTTTCTCTCTCTCTCTCTCTTCCCATCCTGCATCCAAGGCTCCATTGGAGCAGAGTTGGCCCTGGCGCTGAGGATGGCTCCATGGCCTCAGCCTCAGGTGCTAGAATGGCTCTGGTTGCAACCGCAACAGCCCCAGATAGGCAGAGCATCGCCCCCTGGTGGGCATGCTGGGTGGATCCGGTAGGGCGCATGCAGAGGTATCTACCCCACCTTCTCACTTTGAAAAAATACAAAAAAAAAAAAGGTTGCATAGCTACAAGATTATTCATTGCTGTTGAACTGTAAAGCAGTTTTATTTAAGAGGAAACAGTATGTTTAATAAATTATAATTCAGTAGACTAACCTAGATTTGATTAATTAAATGTAATTATGTGACTTACTTTACTTTTGGGGCTGCATTCTGATATTGTTAAACCTTTAATTTAAAAATATTAACAGTTGGCCCTGGCTGGTTGGCTCAGTGGTAGAGCGTCGGCCTGGCGTGCAGGAGTCCCGGGTTCAATTCCCAGCCAGGGCACACAGGAGAAGCACCCATCTGCTTCTCCACCCCTCCCCCTCTCCTTCCTCTCTGTCTTTCTCTTCCCCTCCCACAGCCGAGGCTCCATTGGAACAAAGTTGGCCCAGGTGCTGAGGATGGCTATGTGGCCTCTGCCTCAGGCACGAGCGTGGCTCTGGTGACAACAGAGCGACGCCCCGGATGGGCAGAGCATCGCCCCCTGGTGGGCGTGCCGGGTGGATCCCTGTCAGGCGCATGCGGGAATCTGTCTGACTGCCTCCCCGTTTCTGGCTTCGGAAAAATACAAAAAAATATATATTTATTAATAGCCTGACCAGGCAGTGGCGCAGTGGACAGAATGTCGGACTGGGATGCGGAGGACCCAGGTTCGAGACCCCGAGGTCGCCAGCTTGAGCGCAGGCTCATCTGGCTAGAGCAAAGCTCACCAGCTTCGACCCAAGGTCGCTGGCTTAAGCAAGGGGTTACTCGGTCTGCTGAAGGCCCATGGTCAAGGCACATATGAGAAAGCAATCAATGAACAACTAAGGTGTCACAACAAAAAACTGATGATTGATGCTTCTCATCTTTCTCCATTCCTGTCTGTCTGTCTCCATCTGTCCTTCTTTCTGACTCTCTGTCTCTGTAAAAAAAATAAAAAATAAAAAAATAAAAATATTAACATGAGTGACATCAGAGAAATGGCGCCGTGAGGAGCGCTACCGATAACTCTCCCCAAAATTTCAACAAGTTCTTCAACCAGTGACAGAAAAATCTATCCTTGGAGCGTCTGGAAGTCCCACACACTGAACACAAAGTGCTATCAACAAAACCACCCTCAGATGTCATTAAGGAAAAAGAAATCAAACATCATGGATACAAAAGACAGAGATGTAGCACAGATATATGAGGAAAAATCAATGGAGAAAAAATTTAATATATATTGGAAACCTTGGAGCTAAATGACAGAGTATTTAAAATAGAAATTCTAAAAATACTCAGAGATACACAAGAGAACACAGAAAGGCAATTTTGGGAGGTCAAAAAACAACTCAACGAACACAGAATATATTACCAAGGAAATTGAAACTATAAAAACAAATCAAACAGAGATGAAAAACTCAATTCATGAACTGAAAAACGAGGTAACAAGCTTAGCTAATAGAACAGGCCAGATAGAAGATAAGATTAGTGACATAGAAGACAAGCAACTTGAGGCACAACAGAGAGAAGAAGAGATAGACTCAAGAATTAAAAAAAATGAGAAAGCTCTACAGGAATTGTCTGACTCCATCAAAAATACTAACATAAGAATAATAGGTATATCAGAAGGAGAAAAGAGAGAACATGGAATGGAGAACATAATCAAATAATAGACGAGAACTTCTGTGGAAAGAACTAAAGCCTCAAATTCAAGAAGCAAACATAACACCAAGTTTTCTTAACCCCAACAAACCTACTCCAAGGCACATCATAATGAAATTGGCACAAACCAACGACAAAGAAAAAATTCTCAAGGCAGCCAGGGAAAAGAAGAATATAACATATAAAGGAAGGCCTATTAGATTATCATCAGATTTCTCAGCAGAAACTCTACAAGCTAGAAGAGAGTGGACCCCAATATTTAAAGTCCTGAAAGAGTGGAACTTTTAGCCAAGACTACTATACCCATCAAAGCTATCCTTCAAATACAAAAGAGAAATAAAAACATTCACAGATACAGAAAAGATGAGGGAATTTTTCATCAGAAAACCCCCACTCTAGGAAATACGGAAAGGGGGTTTTCCAACCAGATACAAAGAACAAAACAAAACCACAAGTAAAAGCTCCACCAAGAACACAATAAAATCAAATTTAAACTGTGACAACAAAAACAAAAAAAAAGGGGGGGGGGTTGGAGATTATCAGTAGCAAAGGATGATGAAATGCAGAAGCACTCATAAAATAGTGTACTACACTGAATATGGTAGGTACCCTTTCCATTATTTAATGGTAACCACCCTTGAAAAAACCACCACAGAAGCACATGACTTAAAAAAGGTAGCAACAGAGGAAAGAAGTATGGAATACAACTAAGCAAAAACAAATGATAGAAAAACAAAATAAAAATATTAACATTTTAGCTTTCTTATATAGACGTCTATTTTCTACTCTAGTGAAGAAAATAAAAGAATGTGGTCTACATTCAAAAAATGTTTTACTGCCTGTTAACATTTCTTGGTTTCACATTTAAAATTTTAATTTATAAAAAGTAAATTTTGTGGTCTTCAATTTAACAACAGATGAATGCAGAAACATCATATTGAGGAAAATAAACGGATCCTAAACTAAATAATCAAAACACAACTAGTTTTACAGCTTTAGAGAACTTTATAGTAAATGAACTTTTACGTCTGTCAACTTTGGTGTCTGAGTACAAAATATCCGTGTTACCTATGTAGGTAACTACTATTAAGGGATGTGCAAAATTTTCAAAATCCCTGTGTGCCCTTTATGTGTATGTTTGGTGCACTCAGTTTTGTGGTAATTGCCCTTTCATCAGCAGGATATTTTTTTCCCCCATATGATTGCCCATCTCTATATTACTGACTCTCAGAGAATTCTATTTCTGGTTGAGCATGCCTTCATTTTTGTTTGTTTTTCCACAGATAGATCCTGATACCCTTTCAGTTTTTCAAGCATCTTCAAACGATAAGAAAAAAAAAAGAAAAACAAAACCTAAAAAACAGAAATCTGATGCTTAATTTGAAGGGTTCTCATAGCAAGATCTATTTACTTCCAACTATTTATCAGTGCAATCTTTATATATCAGTATATAGACAAGACAGTCATGTAGTAGTATCTCCCTTCTGCAGTTCAAGGCATTTGCACATTCCCCAGCATCTTTATTCAGTATGTCCTTAGATGATCAGTTTACCATAAAAGGATGTAACTCAGGGACAGCCTGACTGAAGAAATGTGCAGGGCAAGGTATGGGATGTAGAAAGGGGTTTGGAGCTTTCATATTCTCTGAATGTGCCGCTCTTCCCAATTTCTACATGGTTGCCAACACAGAAGCTCCTGATTTTTCTTATACAGGCCTTCTTTCATCTTTTATCCTTTTAATTAAAGTCTGATTTTTATCAGGAAGCTTCTTGTTCATACTGGCTTTTTTTTTTTGACAGAGAGAGGGACAGGTAGGGACAAACAGACAGGAAGGGAGAGAGATGAGAAGCATCAATTCTTCATTGTGGCACCTTAGTTGTTCATTGAGTACTTTCTCATATGTGCCTTGACCAGGGGGCTCCTGCAGAGCAAGCGACCCTTTGCTCAAGCCAGTGACCTTGGGCTTCAAGCTAGCGACCTTGGGGTTATGTCTTTGATCCCACGTTCAAGCCAGCGACCCCGTGCTCAAACTGGTGAACCTGCACTCAAGCCAGATGGGCCCGCGCTCAAGCCAGCGACCTTGGAGTTTCGAACCTGGTTCTCTGCATCCCAGTCCAATGCTCTATCCACTGTGCCACTGCCTGGTCAGACCACAGGATGTTTTTAGTCTTGTGTCAGGGGTAGAGTCAAAGACAACTATTAGAACAAGAGATACTCCTATTGCCCTTATCACTGAGGGATTGACAAGAGTTTTAGGAGCCCTGTGCTAGGAACTGGGGGCAGAGACCATTAAAAATACATTTTTATGATCTCACATATAGAATGGGAAAAATAATTTATAAATCATATATCTGATAAGGCATTAAATATCCAAAATATATAAGAACTGCTACAACTTAACAAAAAACCCAACTCAATTAAAAAATGGGCAAAAGACTTGAATAGACATTTCTCCAGAGAAGATACACAGATGATAAATAAACACCTGAAAAGATGGTCAATATTCTTAGCCAATATGGAATTGTAAATCAAAACTATAGTGAAATGCCATTTCATAGCTACTAGAATAGCTATTTAAAAAACAAAAACAAAATAGCCTGACCTGTGGTGGCGCAGTGGATAAAGCGTCGACCTGGAAATGCTGAGGTCGCCGGTTCAAAACCCTGGGCTTTCCTGGTCAGGCACATATGGGAGTTGATGCTTCCAGCTCCTCCCCCCTGTCTCTCCTCTCTCTCTCTCTCTCCTCTCTAAAATGAATAAATAAAAATTTAAAAAAAGAATAAAAAAACAAAATAAGTGTTGGTGAGGATGTGCAGAACTGGATTTTTTGTACATTGGTTGTGGGAATGTAAAGTGTTAGTGCTGTTGTGGAAAACAGTTTGGTGGCTCCTCAAAAAGTTAAACATGGAATTCTATGAGTCAGCAATTCAACTCCTAGGTATTTTGTACAAAATAATTGAAAACAAAGACTCAGAGGTATTGGTACACCAGTGTTAACAGGATAGCCAAAAGGTAGAAATAATCCAAGTGTCCACCAATAGAAGAATGGATTAAAAAATGTATATACAAACAAAATTATTCAACCTTGAAAGGGAATGAAGTTCTTCTGACATATACTATAGCATGGAAGAACCTTGAAAATATTATAGTAAATGAAATAAGCCAGATACAAAAAGACAAGTACTGTATGAGTTCATATATATGAAATGTTTTGAAAAGGCAAATTCATAGAGGTTAGATATTATTAGGGGCTTCCTGTTCCTCCCCACCCCTTTCTCTCTCTCTCTCTCTCTCTCTCCCCCCTCTCTCTAAAATCAATATATAAAATCTTGCCTGACCTGTGGTGGTGCAATGGATAAGTTGTTTACCTGGAATGCTGAGGTCACTGGTTCAAAACCCTGGGCTTCCCTGATTAAAGCACATATGGGAGTTGATGCTTTCTGCTCCTCAGCCCCTTCTCTCTCTCTCTTCTCTCTCTAAAAATGAATAAATAAAATCTAAAAATAAACAAATAAAATCTTTAAAAAAATGCCTGGCTGGTGGTGGTGCAATGGATAGAGTATCAACCTGGGACACTGAGGACCCAGGTCCAATGCCCCAAGGTCACTGGCTTGAGCACAGAATCATCAACATGATCCCATGGTTGCTGGCTTGAAGCCCAAGGTCACTGGCTTGAGCAAGGGGTTAATGGCTTAGCTAGAGCCCCCCTCCCCCCATTAAGGCACGTATGAGAAGCAATCAATGAACAAATAAAGTGATGCAACTATGAGTTGATGCTTATTGCTCTCCCTTCCTGTCTCTCTTTCACTTAGAAAAAACCAAAATACCTCATTTCTCATCGATAGCTGAGTTTTGAAGAAGGCAAGCAGACCTCCAGTATTCCATGGTCAGAAGAAGAAATAAATGTATGCAAAGTATATGAGATATGTCACACCATCACCCACCCCCGCTCTTAGATAAAATGTGCTCATGGGTGAGGAAGAATGAGCAGCATAAGGGAGCTTCACAAGGGAGCCAAGATTCAGCCAAGGCAATTGTTCTCAGCCCCATAGGCTGCAACACCCTCTATCCTCTGCGGAAATAAAACTCTTAGAGACTATGACCTGATCACAGATATTTTGGAAAATATCAATATTATATCCTAAAAGACATAAAAGAAATGAAAGCAAAAATGTTTACAATAAAAAGTGGATTGCCTGACCAGGCGGTGGCGCAGTGGATAGAGCGTTGGACTGGGATGTGGAGGACCAGGTTCGAGACCCCGAGGTTGCCAGCTTGAGTGTGGGCTCATCTGCTTTGAGCAAGGCTCACCAGCTTGAGCCCAAGATCGCTGGCTCGGGCAAAGGGTCTCTCGGTCTGCTGTAGCCACCCCCCCCCATCAAGGCACATATAAGAAATCAATCAATGAACAACTAAGGAGCCACAATGAAGAATTGATGTTTCTCATCTCTCTCCCTTCCTGTCTGTCTTGTCCCTATCTGTCCCTCTCTCTGACTCACTCTGTCTCTGACACACACACACACACACAAATGGATTGAGGAGTAGAGAAGTTTTGAACCACAAATTAGATGTTCCAGGACACACTAAGGAAAGGCTTAAGGGGGAAAATCAGGCCCTGGCTGGTGGCTCAGTGGATAGAGCATCAGCCTAGCATATGGACGTTCCAGGTTCGATTCCCAGTCAGGGTACATAGGATAAGTGACCATCTGATTTTCTCCCCCTCCCTTTCTCCCTTCTCTCCCTCTTTCAGTCCTGCAGCCAGTGACATGATTGGTTCAAGTGTGGGCCCAGGGCACTGAGAATAGCTCCTTTGGAGTGCATCAGCCTCAGACACTAAAAATAGCTTGGTACTGGAGCATTGGCCCCAGATGCGTGGATCTGGATCCTGGTCCGGGTGCATGCTGGAGTCTGTCTCACTACCTCTTCTCCTCTCACCTTAAAAAAAAAGGGAAAATCAATGGAGATGAAGCATTGAGCTGTAGAAAAATAAGGATAAAGTCAAAGGTGATTTTTAGAGGGATTTTTAGAAAGTGAGCAAATATATAACAAGCAGGGGTATCCTGCTATTTGGTTGTCAACATAAATGGTCCCAGGAATCCACAGGTGGATGGAGAATTCAGGGTTAAGTAGACACTCAGGCCAAAATTTCCTATACCCAAAGATAGGAAACTCTGCCAGGGGTCCCCAAATTTTTTACACAGAGGGCCAGTTCACTGTCCCTCAGACCGTTGGAGGGCCGCCACATACAGTGCTCCTCTCACTGACCACCAATGAAAGAGGTGCCCCTTCCGGAAGTGCTGCGGCGGGGGGCCGGATAAATGGCCTCAGGGGGCCTCATGCAGACCGCGGGCCAGGCCGTAGTTTGGGGATGCCTGCCTAGCCTATGGGCCATATCTTGATGCCATCCTTTTTTTTTCTTCCTTTTATTTTTGGAAAATGTATACAGTCATTTTGTTTTGCTTCGTGGGTATTGCATTTTTTTTTACAAACTGAAGGTAAGACCCTCCACCGGCAAAAAGATTACAAGTCACTTTATTCTGTTATTATGATGGCCTGTAACCAAACCCACAATATCTCCAAGGTATGCCTACACAACATAAAATGTGCCATTTTAATCATTTTTTTTGTATCCAGTTAAGTGGCGTTAAGTACATTCAAATTGTGCAACTGTTACAAATATCTGTATTCAAACTTTTTATTACCCTAAGCAGAAACTATAACCATTAAGCAACAACGTCCTAACTGCCCTCCCTTCAAGCGCAGGATGCCCAGATTCCTTCCTTTCTCCCGCTACTGCTGGGCGTTCTGTCAGTGGCAGCTCTCTGATGCATCCCTCTCTGGGTATTGCTTGTAGTTAAAAGAGACCTGTCTCTCCCAATGTCATGCTCTCTTCCTGGGGAAGTTCACATGCAAAATCTTGTTATGGGAGTATAAAAGCCCAACTCCTTTGCCCCCAGTTTAGGACAACTCTGAAGGACCAGCCAATCTCCAGAGTTCCCCTAGAATAGGTTGAAGTCTTTGTTGCACCTGGGTGGCAGTTTGGTAGATTGGCAATTCAACACTTGCTGTGCCCACATCTGATTACTACTATCTCCCAGATGTGTAGATCCTGAGAGGGTACCCTGCAAACTCCTTGCATGCAAATATCCATCTCAGAGTCTGCGTCTTAGGGAGCCCAAACTATAATCCAAGGAAGCGAACTCTAAAATGGGATTCAACAATATATACTTTCATTGATTTTTTGAGGGAGAGAGAAACATTGATTTATTGTTCCACTTATTTATGCATTCATTGTTTGATTCTTGTGTGTACCCTGACCAGGGATGGAACCTGCAACCTTGGTATGTAGGGACAATGCTCTAGCTAACCAGCCAGGGTTAAAATGGGATTTTATATCTAGATCACCTGTAGTCTGGCTGCCAATGAGGACCCTCTCACTGGAGGTAGGTGAAGAGCTAATAGAACTTGTTGAGATAGTGGGAGAAAGACACTGAAAGGATGAGAGTGATTAATCACTATTAAAGGTGAAGGGTGGTGCCTGACCTGTGGTGGCGCAGTGGATAAAGCGTCGACCTGGAAATGCTGAGGTCGCTGGTTCGAAACTCTGGGCTTACCTGGTCAAGGCACATATGGGAGTTGATGCTTCCAGCTCCTCCCCCCTTCTCTCTCTCTGTCTCTCCTCTCTCTCTCTCTCCCTCTCCTCTCTAAAAAATGAATAAAAATAAAAAAAAAAGGTGAAGGGTGGCCCTGGCTGGTTGGCTCAGTGGTGGAGCGTCGGCCTGGCGTGCAGGGGACCCAAGTTCGATTCCCGGCCAGGGCACACAGGAGAAGCACCCATTTGCTTCTCCACCCCCCCCCTCCTTCCTCTCTGTCTCTCTCTTCCCCTCCCGCAGCCAAGGCTCCATTGGAGCAAAGATGGCCCGGGCGCTGGGGATGGCTCCTTGGCCTCTGCCCCAGGCGCTAGAGTGGCTCTGGTTGCGGCAGAGCGACGCCCCAGAGGGGCAGAGCATCGGCCCCTGGTGGGCAGAGCGTCGCCCCTGGTGGGAGTGCTGGGTGGATCCCGGTCGGGCGCATGCGGGAGTCTGTCTGACTGTCTCTCCCCGTTTCCAGCTTCAGAAAAATACAAAAAATAATAATAATAAAAAAATAAAGGTGAAGGGTAAAAGCTGGAGGGTATTTTTGGTAGTATATATAGAGTCTTATTTTCTGCAGCCAGAGAACAAAAAAAGCTGTTGGTCAATTACCAGACTTAACGTTAAGAGTAGCAGAGCTCCAAAGGTGGATAAAATTTTCAGCCTCAGCATGTCTCTTGGAAAAAGTGAGTGCCCTGCCTGACCTGTGGTGGTGCAGTGGATAAAGTGTCGATCTGAAATGCTGAGGTCATCAGTTCAAAACCCCGGGCTTGCCTGGTCTAGGCACATATGGGAGTTGATGCTTCCAGCTCCTCTCCACTCAACTCTCTCTTTCTCTCTCTGTCTCTCTCTCTCTGTCTCTCTCTCTCTCTCCCTCCTCTCTCTATAAAAATGAATAAAAAAATGAATAAATAAAATCTTTAAAAAAGTGAGTGCCCTGATTGGGAAGGATAGCAATCCCAAGAAATAGGACTAGGACATCTGAGTTAGTGTGCTCAAGAGACTTGAAATCTTAGATTCCCCTGAATCGCCCTGGTTGGTTGGCTCAGCAGTAGAGCATCAGCCCAGCATGTGGAAGTCCTGGGTTCGATTCCTAGTCAGGGCACACAGGAGAAGCAACCATCTGTTTTACTATCCCTCCCTACACCCCCTCCCCTTTTGCTCTCTCCCCTACCCCCACAGCCATGGATCATTTGAGCAAATTGGCCCTGCAGCCATGGATCATTCGATCAAGTTGGCCGTGGGTGCTGAGAATGGCACCATGGCCTCAGCTCAAGAGCTAAAATAGCTCAGTTGCTGAGCAACGGAGCAATGGTCCAGATGGGCAGAGCATCCCCCCACAGGGTGGATCCTGGATGGATCCTGGATGGATCCCGGTTGGGGGCATGCAGCAGTCTCTCTCTCTGCCTCCTCTCCTCTCACTTAATAATTAAAAATAAATAAATAAGTAGCTTGACCAGGCAGTGGCGCAGTGGATATAGTGTCAGACTGGAACGTGGAGGACGCCGGTTCGAGACCCTGAGGTCGCCAGCTTGAGCGTGGGCTCATCTGGTTTGAGCAAGGCTCACCAGCTTGAGCCCAAGATCACTGGCTTGAGCAAGGGGTCACTTAGTCTGCTGTAGCCCCCTGGTCAAGGCACATATGAGAAAGCAGTCAATGAACAACTAAGGTGCCCACAACAAAGAATTGATGTTTCTCATCACTCTCCCTATCTGTCTGTCCCTATCTGTCCCTCTCTCTGACTCTCTTTGTCTCTGTCACAATAAAGAAAGAAAGAAAGAAAGAAAAGAAAGAGAGAGAAAGAAGAGAAGGAAGGAAGGAAGGAAGATAGGAAGGAAGATAGATTCCCCTGAATCCTCTGGGCCTTCAGAAGTGGCCTAATCCTGTCGTAAAGCAAGTGCTTCCTCTTTGCTTGAAGAATACACGGAGAATGCTGACTTACAAAACAACAGGTGCCCTACTCGGGAACTTGCCTCAGTTTTTCTCCTGCACACCCAACCAATAACTAGGGTTAAGTCATGTATCGCCTGGCCTTCAGGAAATGCTGAGTCTGCTAAGGGAGGAAAAGGACTCCTCATAGGAGCCAATGGACCTAGCCAACATGTACAATTAGGAGTTGGAAGGTGACATAAGGAACTAAATTGAGGGCCCTAAATCAAGGCACAGGGGTGGGTAGCAGAACATAATGGTGGACAGGGAGTGTTTCTCAATACGGGAGCACTATTCCATGATATGGAATACCATAACAAGGATCTGGGAGGCAGTGTTAACACTATCTACTAGGATGGGATTTAGAAACTCAGAGAAAGCAATGGCCCACATTAAGTGGTGCAGAATGGCAGAACTACTGTGGAAAATGACAGAAGAAGGAATCAAAGGGCTCAGAGAAGTGGATATGCTATAGTTGATATTTCATGCTAAGGCCAGAAAACCTACCTTATATCTATGCTCCATGGTATGGCTCAGAAAACATTTTGATCCCTAAAGCAGTAAGGAATATAAGAGCAGCACCAGCATCACTGAACAAGACCCAGATTAAGGTGAAGTGAGGTACTTGCCTTAGATGCAAAATTAAGTGGGTGCCAAAAAACTCAGTAACCAAGATAAATAGTATTTCACTATGACATCTTAAAAAATCAAAATTAATGCAGAAGAATTCATGATGAACAAGATGTCAAATTTTAAGTAAAGACAGGATTAATATTACCCAGTTTTCCATATAGTCTCCAATATGGTTCAGCACAGTGCTGTTTACTCATGGTGGCTGCCCTTACAGGCCCAGGTTGATAGTAGCAGATAACGTGACAGAGCTGAGCTTCATTATAGTGATGGGGAGGGGGAATAAAAGGGTGGGAGGTAATGGAGTAGAGAATCCCAAAATAGAGGCCAAGTGTTGATGCTTAATTGTCAGATGGAAGGTCGGCACAATTATAATTAGCACAAGGTCAGAATGGGTGCCTGGGACATCCTCACCTATGGAAAAATATAGAGGTGGTCAATACAACAGGGTGTCCTTAGAGGCAAGATTGATGGGCAGCCTAGTAGGATGTTGCTCAACCTATACATCCCAAGAGAAATCAAGAATGGATGTTCCGGAGGCTGAAGGCAGCTATTCCAGTTTAAAAAAAAAAAAAAGGTGGTTCTTAAGTTTCCAAACCTGAACTAGTTTTCAGACCCAGAACTATTTGATTGAAAGAGAAGCTAGCTCCCTAGGACTAAGAATGATGTAATACCATGGTAAATATGTATTAGTTAATCCTGTAGTACTTCTCCCAAGCTACCTATCATTTACTCTGGTAACTACACTGAGAACAGTGGAATAACCAAATATTTTGAGGGTTGTGGATACAGTAACCAAATTGACATTGATATCCAAAGTGTCATAGCAGCCTCCTAGAGGGGGTGTATATAAGGTCACAAATGGAGTCCTGGCCTGGGTTTAGTTCATAGTGCCAAATGTCATTTCCCAAATTCCCAAATGTATAATTGGAATGAACATATTTAAAAGTTGGCCAAACTCCATGATAGTTCCTTGGCTTGTGGAATAAGAACATATGGGGAAGGCTACTGAAAACCTTCTCTGCAAAATATTATCATATCCTAGGAAATTTGGCAGAGAAGGGTGCCCTTAAAGGCCTAAAAAATACAAAGATGGCAGTCCCCATAATATATACACTGAAGTCTAGCCCTTTCAAATGCTAAACAGATGCTGGAGGATGACAGTGAACTATCACAAATTCAATCAAGTAGAATCTTCCATTGCAGTTGTTCCAGACTGTGGTATTTAAGCAGATTAACATGACCTAAAGTACATGGTAAGCAGGTTTTGTTCTGATAAAGAGTTGTTTCCCATTCCTAACAATAAGGAGGATTTAAAATTGGGCATTTTCTTGGGTTGCATAACTGTATACATTTAAAGTTTCACCGTTGGATTATGTTGATTCTCCCATAATATAGTCTGTCAGTTCAACTCTGTTATAGTCTTAAGGGACCTGGGCATCTGCACAGACAGCAAAACATCATATTAGTCCACTGTATTGATGGCATTGTATTAGTCATGTTAATTAGATTAGATGACCAAGAATGGTAAATACATTGGAGGCCTTGGAGAGACACATACCCTCCAGAGGGTGAGAGATAAACTGAACAAATATTAAGGTTCTCCTCCATTAGTGACATTTTTAGGGCAGGATTTCCCAGTGCTGGCATTTCTGACATTATGGGCCAGGAAATTTTTTGTTGGGGGGGTTTCTGTATGCCACATAGGATGTTGAGCAGTATTCTTGGCCTGTGGATGCCAGTAACTAAGTTGCTTTAGGTGTTACAGTCTAGTTCAGGGAGAAGACATGTAGAAACTATTTTAATACAAAGTGGTCAGGGTAGTTAGACATGTTTGTGATGTTTTATAAGCACCACACAGAAATATCAAAGCATGCTATCTCTGAATCTCACTCATAGGGTGAGTTTCCTGGGTGGGGTGACATAGGCTCAGTCTTATAAAATGAGGAGGAGTCAGCCAGGTGAGAGTTGAGGAAATGGGGGAGTTGAGGAGAGTTAATGAGATAGATAGGAAGTAGGACCCTTCAGGAAAAGAAGATGGAGTGTAGACATTGCCAAGTATCTCCGAGAAACAAAATCTCTTCTAGTTGAGAATCACTGTTTTAAGGTCATAGTGGCCTTGGGGCATGCCTGGACATTTCCATAGTAAAGGATAAATTATTGCAATAGTTTTGTTAGACCTCCACCACCATAAAGGAAGTACTATTCCTTGTAGGTCTCTTTTGGTTCTGAGTAGTATCAAAAACTGCTGGCTTTGTATTGTTGCTATTGTTACTATTGCCAACTTATCTAGGTTGATTCTAGTATCTGCCTAAACAGAGTACCTGTCACTTACCCAAGGGCTCTTGTATGCCCAACATCCTTATCTATCACAATTCCTACTATTTCTCTGGTCCTGATAAATACCCATCTTCCTCTACCTTCTACCAATTTTTTAGTTCATCTAGACAACAGCCAGCTTTAGCTGAACCATTAGTGGCAGTACTTTCAGCTCTTGAGTTGTACATCTGTCATTGAAAATGCAGTAACAAAAATTATGTGGCAGGTCTTTTTGTATCAGCAAACAGAGGCAATAAAGAACAGGGAAGTTTAGGCCCTGGCGGGTTGGCTCAGCGGTAGAGCGTCGGCCTGGCGTGTGGGGGACCCAGGTTCGATTCTCGGCCAGGGCACATAGGAGAAGCGCCCATTTGCTTCTCCACCCCCCCCCCCTTCCTCTCTGTCTGTCTCTTCCCCTCCCGCAGCCAAGGCTCCATTGGAGCAAAGGTGGCCCGGGCGCTGGGGATGGCTCCTTGGCCTCTGCCCCAGGCGCTAGAGTGGCTCTGGTCGCGGGACGCCCTGGAGGGGCAGAGCATCGCCCCCTGGTGGGCAGAGCATCGAACCTGGTGGGCGTGCCGGGTGGATCCCGGTCGGGCACATGCGGGAGTCTGTCTGCTCTCCCCGTTTCCAGCTTCAGAAAAATGCAAAAAAAAAAAAAAAGAACAGGGAAATTTGGAAAACTCCTTCATTTAACAGTCTCTCATTCAACAATGTGCTGCCAAGTATCACAGGTACTGGGCCTCATCTCATGCTATTTCCCTCCCCCCTTATTCCACTCAGATACACCAACCTTCTTGCCATTCTTGGAACATTCCAAGCTCCTTTCCACCTAATAATTCTTTCTTATTGTTGAATAATATTCCATCATATATATATGTGTGTGTATATATGTGTGTGTGTATATATATGTGTGTGTGTGTTGTGTGTGTGTGTATGTAACACATCTTCTTTATTCATTCATCTATCGATGGACACCTAGGTTGCTTCTCTATCTTGGCTGTTGTAAATAATGCTGCCATGAACATAGGGATGCATATATCTTTTCAAAATAGTGTTTTTCCCCCTTTGATTACATACCTAGAAATGTTATTGCTGGATCCGTATGACAGCTCTATTTTTAATTTTTTGAGGAAGCTCCATACTGTTTTCTATAGTAGCTGCACCAATTTACAGTCCCCCAACAGTGTACAAAAGCTCTCCTTTCATTGCCAGCACTTGTTCTTTGTGGGTTTTTTAAAAAATATTTGTTCTGACAGGTTTGAAATATCTTATTGTGTTTTTAATTTGCATTTCCCTGATTAGTGATGTTGAGCATCTTTTTATTTATTTATTTATTTATTTTTAATTTTTTTTTTGTATTTTTCTGAAGTTGGAAACGGGGAAGCAGTCAGTCAGACTCCCGCATGCGCCCAACCGGGATCCATCCGGCACGCTCACCAGAGGGCGATGCTCTGCCCATCTTGGGGCATCGCTCTGCCGCAATCAGAGCCATTCTAGCATCTGAGGCAGAGGCCACAGAGCCATCCTCAGTGCCTGGGCAAACTTTTGCTCCAATGGAGCCTTGGCTGCGGGAAGGGAAGAGAGAGAGAGGAAGGAGAGGGGGAGGGGTGGAGAAGCAGATGGGCGCTTCTCCTGTGTGCCCTGGCCGGGAATCGAACCCGGGACTCCTGCACGCCAGGCCGACACTCTACCACTTGAGCCAACCAGCCAGGGCCAACATTTTTTTGTATCTCACTATCCCATATATGCCCTTGACCTATAAAAGTAACTGAGTACCTAGGAGCCTAGAGAAATATGCACATAATACAAAGTGGCCAGCCAGTGCATGCAGCTTCTATCTTGGAAGAACAAAGGACATGTGATGCCCACTTTATAGATGTTTTTCATTTCTCTTACATTTTTTCTTGTTTTTAAAAATAATACACTCTTATAGCAGAGTATATGGAAAATAGCCTGACCTGTGGTGGCGCAGTGGATAAAGCGTCGACCTGGAAATGCTGAGGTTGCTGGTTCAAAACCCTGGGCTTGCCTGGTCAAGGCACATATGGGAGTTGATGCTTCCAGCTCCTTCCCTCTTCTCTCTCTCTCCTCTCTCTCTCTCTCTCTGTCTCTCTCTCTCCCTCTCTCTCTCCTCTCTAAAAATGAATAAATAAAATAAAACATTTTTAAAAAGAGTATATGGTGGAAAATACTAAAAATTATGAAGAAAACAGTCATAATTCCATTATTCATAAACATCCCATATTAACATTTTGGTGAATTTCCTTTGCATATATTTTTACATGACTGTGGTCATCTGGTATTAGGTCTACCGGAAAGTTCTGTCCGTTTCTATCACAACAAGTTTTGACATGTAAGCATATGTTTATTTGGCGCATGTGTGCCTCTCTATTTTTATCACTTAATGTATACATACTGATGTAGCAAATTAACTAAAACAAAGTTGATTCATGTTAGTCTTATGTGTGAAGCGATAGTGTACCCATGGCTACTGATAAAGTTCATTACGCCACTGTAATTTTTATGAATTTCAACAAGGAAGAAATGCTACAGAAGCATGTCTATTGCATCCACCATATTCCCTGGACTTAGCACCCTCCAACTATCACTTGTTTTTGTCCTTACAAAATTTTTTAAAGGGCAAAAAATTCAAAAATGAAGAAGATATCAAACAAGCACTGGTTCAATTTTTTGCATCAAAAGATAAAACATTTTTCAAAAATGGGATATACAAATTGCCCTCACGCTGGCAAGAAATCATTAATAATAATGGCAATTATATTATTTAATAAAGTTTATTGACGGTAAGAAAAAATTGTATTTTGTTTTATTCCAAAAATGGACAGAACTTTCCGGTAGACCTTATATATATGAAGTTATCTTTTTTTTTTTAACATGATTCAAGAAATGCAATGTCTTTGTCATTCTTTTTTGTCAACATGGACAAATTCTTTTATTTTTATTTTTTGTTGTTGTTTTTTTGTATTTTTCCAAAGTTGGAAATGGGGAGGCAGTCAGACAGACTCCCGCATGCACCCGACCAGGATTCAACCGGCATGCCCACCAGGGGCCAATGCTCTGCCCATCTTGGGACGTTGCTCTGTTGTGACCAGAGCCACTCAAGCACCTGAGGCAGAGGCCACAGAGCCATCCTCAGTGCCTGGGCCAACTTTGCTCCAATGGAGCCTTGGCTGTGGGAGGGGAAGAGAGAGACAGAGAGGAAGGAGAGGGGGAGAGGTGGAGAAGCAGATGGGCGCTTCTTCTATGTGCCCTGGCTGGGAATCGAACCCAGGACTCCTGCACGCCAGGCCGACGCTCTGCCACTGAGCCAACTGGCCAGGGCCAACATGGACAAATTCTTTTAATTTGTTGATTATTGATGCATGTCTCATTCATTTTCTTTATCGTTTTATTTATTTATTTTTTTGTATTTTTCTGAGGCTGGAAACGGGGAGGCAGTCAGACAGACTCCCACATGCGTTCGACCGGGATCCACACAGCATGCCCACCAGGGGGCGATGCTCCGCCCATCTGAGGCGCTGCTCTGTTGCAACCAGAGCCATTCTAGCGCCTGGGGCGGAGGCCATAGAGCTATCTTCAGAGGCGGGGCCAGCTTTGCTCCCATGGAGCCTTGGCTGCTGGAGGGGAAGAGTGAAACAGAGAGGAAGGAGAGGGGGAGGGGTGGAGAAGCAGATGGGTGCCTCTCTTGTGTGCCCTGGCCGGGAATCAAACCCAGGACTCCTGCACACCAGGCTGACGCTCTACCACTGAGCCAACCAACCAGGGCCTCTTTATCATTTTAAAATATGCTAGTTTGTATATATAAGAGTATTGGTGACGTCACGGAAATGGCGCCGTGAGCAGCGCGTCCGACAGCTCTCCCCTAAATCACAACAAATTTATCAACTAGAAACAGAAAAATTTATCCTCGGAGCATTCCGGAGTTCCACACAAACTGATAGCGAAAGGACTGTTATCACTTGAATCTGAGAGACGAGGGTGTGGAGGAATCGACCACAGGGACGTTCTTTCAAACCGCAAGGAAGTGTGCCTGTGGTGAGTCAGCCCATATACTTGGGAACCGCGAGCCGCCGCGAGCCCCCGCGAGCCTACGCCGCGAGCCCCCGCGAGCCGCCGCCGGGAGCCACCGTGAGCAGCCGCGCGCGCCCGGTCCGGTTGAGCACCGCTGACGTTCCCAGCAGCCCGCCACACTGCGAGTGAGGGTCGCCGGCCACCGGTGCCCGGAGCGCCCCATTCGCGCGCGTGCCTTGGGCATTCCACGCGCCCAGGGCACCCTGCTGGCCTGCACACCCAGGGGGCTCCATTATCCTGTGCCTGGTGCGGTCCAGCCGCCAGCGATGGGGCGAGCGGGAGAGGCTTGGGAGATTCTCTCCGGGGGCGGGGCACCTCACCCAGCCATTCAAGCTAACAATCAAGCGTTGGGGGAGGGGCGCGCGCAGGCAGCCTAAAATACCTTTGGAAGCACAGCTGCGACCCAATCACTGAAATTAGCTTAACCCATGAAATCTGCGCACCCTCAGTTCTAATTGATAAGATCTCTCTCAATTCAGCGATCCAAGACAAGAGGCGTGATATTTTTTAGTGCCTCTCGCTAAAGGGGCGGGGGCAACTTCTGATTAATAGAGCCTCCATATTCAGGGATAAACGCTAACAAGAAGGACTTGGCAGATAATAAGGTCTATACTACACTAGTCGTAAGCAGAGACTAGTGCCTCTTCTTCCCTGCAAAAACAGGCTACAAAGTGTGGAAAGCCTGGGTTGAGAGGTCCAACTAAATGATAGGCGCTGAACAGTCACCTTGACAACAATTGACTCCCACTCCCGCCTGATTACACTGGAGGCCCTGACTGTCAGAGCCTTTCCCAAAGCCTTGCACTGAGTGGGGATAGAGTGGGGATTTCCCAGCTCTTTGAGCCTCTTACTCCCCAGGCAGAAGCAGTTGCAGCCTTATAGCTGGATCACCAGGCTGCTAATTCAGAAAGGGGGGACTAGGAGAGAGAATCCAGGAAAGCAAACTCTCTCATCAATGGACCCTGCAAACGCCAACAAGCCTTTACTTCCAGCAAGACTAAAGCCAATTATATGACATTGCCATAGAATCCCATCAACTGCAAATCCCTACCTAAGAGTGACACAGGGGCAGAGCCTGGGGTACAGAGTCACCGACCAGGAAGAGGGAGAGAAAAGAAAAAGGAAGAAGTTAACCTCTCAAAATCAAGAAAAACCCACAGACTTTACAACTTGATCCACTATTTTTTTGTTGTTGTTGTTTGTTTCTTCTATCTTTTTGCCTTTATTTCCTCCACCTCGGTCCTTCTATTCTCTGCCCATCTTATGCTTCCCCTTTCTTGAACTACACTACCCATGAGTGTTGCATTTTATTTTTCTTCTTCATCCTCACCCTCCTTTAAGGTTATACTCCAAAACACTTAACTCTCACTCTCTCCTCTTTTTTTTTTTTTTTGTCTTGCTTTATTTTGTTTTTTTCTCTTCCTATTTTATTTCTTCCTTCGTTTTTCTCTTTTTCTTATTTTTTCCTTTCTATTCATTTTTTCTTTTCTCATTTTACTTTCCTCCCATATAATCCTCAATCACGAACAAATTAGTTAATTTGGGACTCAAGGCTTTTTTTTTGGCTTTATTTCTCTTTTTTGCTTTTGTTGTTATCTTTTTTTCTTGTTTGTTTATTTTTGTGGCATTTTGGGTCCTCCCAACCCAAGGTCTCCATTGTATTTAGTCTTCGCTCCACTTAATACAACAGATTTTTACTTATTATTTTTATTTTTTCTTCTTTATTATTCTTTTTTGGTCCTTTTTTCTGGTTCCCTCTTATCCCTCTCATTATATCTCTTAGTTGACCATCACATACAAGCAAATCATCTTATGCTTGTCTAAGATTTTCTTCCTTTTTTTTTTTTTTTTTTTTTGCATTTAGTAGGTCCCTACTCCCTTTTTTTTGCCCCTTGAACTCTTCACCCCAAATCAGGCCCTCCATTATAGGCATGATATTTCCCTGAGGAGGGGAGAGGAGGGAAAGAAAAGAGAGAAAAAAAGGGGGAAATAATAAATTATTACTGTTTTTTTTTGTGGGGTGTTTTACCCTTTTTTTTTTTTTTTTTTTTTTTACTTTTTACTCTTTATTAATTCTAATTAGTGCTATCAATAAGACCACCCTCAGATGACGATAAGAAAGAGGAAATCGAATATTATGGATACAAAAGAAAGAGAGGTAACACAAATAGATGTGGAAAAATCTATGGAGAAAAGACTTAACATATTGGAAGCCTTGGAGCTAAATGACAGAGAATTTAAAATAGAAATCTTAAAAATACTCAGAGATATACAAGAAAACACAGAAAGGCAATATAGGGAGATCAGAAAACAACTCAATGAACACAAAGAATATATTACCAAGGAAATTGAAACTATAAAAACAAATCAAACAGAAATGAAAAACTCAATTCACGAGCTGAAAAACGAGGTAACAAGCTTAGCTAACAGAACAGCCCAGATTGAAGATAGGATTAGTGAAATAGAAGACAAACAACTTGAGGCACAACAGAGAGAAGAAGAAAGAGACTCAAAAATAATAAAAAACGAGAAAGCCCTACAGGAATTGTCTGACTCCATCAGAAAGAATAACATAAGAATAATAGGTATATCAGAGGGAGAAGAGAAAGAAAATGGAATGGAGAATATACTGAAACAAATAATAGACGAGAACTTCCCAAGCCTGTGGAAGGAACTAAAGCCTCAAATTCAAGAAGCAAACAGAACACCAAGTTTTCTTAACCCCAACAAACCCACTCCAAGGCACATCATAATAAAGATGACACAAACCAATGACAAAGAAAAAATTCTCAAGGCAGCCAGGGAAAAGAAGAGTACAACATATAAAGGAAGGCCTATTAGATTATCATCAGATTTCTCAGCAGAAACTCTACAAGCTAGAAGAGAGTGGACCCCAATATTTAAAGCCCTGAAAGAGAGGAACTTTCAGCCAAGAATACTATACCCATCAAAGCTATCCTTCAAGTATGAAGGAGATATAAAAACATTCACAAATACAGAAAAGATGAGAGAATTTATCAACAGAAAGCCCCCACTCCAGGAAATACTAAAGGGGGTTTTCCAACCAGATTCAAAGAACAAAAGAAAACAACACCACAAGTAACAGCTCCACCAAGAACACAATAAAACCAAACTTAAACTGTGACAACAAAGGAAAAAAAGGGGGGAGAGGATGGAGATTAACAGTAGCAAAGGATGATGAAGTGCAGAAATACTTATAAGATAGGGTACTACAATGAATATGGTAGGTACCCTTTTCATTACTTAATGGTAACCACCCTTAAAAAAACCACCACAAAAACACTTGACTTAAAAAAGGTAGCAACAGAGGAAAGAAGTATGGAACACAAACAAACAAAAACAAATGATAGAAAAACAAAAAAGAAGAATCAAACTAGATACAAAACTAACAGAAAGCAATTTATAAAATGGCAGTAGGGAACCCACAAGTGTCAATAGTTACACTAAACGTAAATGGATTAAACTTACCAATAAAAAGACACACAGTAGCAGAATGGATTAAAAAAGAAAATCCAACTATATGCTGCCTACAAGAAACACATCTAAGCAACAAGGATAAAAACAAATTCAAAGTGAAAGGCTGGAAAACAATACTCCAAGCAAACAACACCCAAAAAAAAGCAGGCGTAGCAATACTCATATCTAATAATGCTGACTACAAGACAGAAAAAGTACTCAGAGACAAAAATGGTCATTTCATAATGATTAAGGGGAAGTTGAATCAAGAAGACATAACAATCCTTAATATATATGCACCAAACCAAGGAGCACCAAAATATATAAGACAGCTACTTATTGACCTTAAAACAAAAACTAACAAAAATACAATCATACTTGGAGACCTCAATACACCGCTGACGGCTCTAGATCGATCATCCAAACAGAGAATCAATAAAGATATAGTGGCCTTAAACGAAATACTAGAACACCTGGATATGATAGACATCTACAGGACACTTCATCCCAAAGCGACAGAGTATACATTTTTCTCTAGTGTACATGGAACATTCTCAAGAATTGACCATATGTTGGGCCACAAAGACAATATCAGCAAATTTAGAAAAATTGAAGTTGTACCAAGCATATTTTCTGATCATAAAGCCTTGAAACTAGAATTCAACTGCAAAAAAGAGGGGGAAAAACCCACAAAAATGTGGAAACTAAACAACATACTTCTAAAAAATGAATGGGTCAAAGAAGAAATAAGCGCAGAAATCAAAAGATATATACAGACAAATGAAAATGAAAATACGACATATCAGAATCTCTGGGATGCAGCAAAAGCAGTAATAAGAGGAAAGTTCCTATCACTTCAGGCCTATATGAACAAACAAGAGAGAGCCGAAGTAAACCACTTAACTTCACACCTTAAGGAACTAGAAAAAGAAGAACAAAGACAACCCAAAACCAGCCGAAGAAAGGAGATAATAAAAATCAGAGCAGAAATAAATGAAATAGAGAACAGAAAAACTATAGAAAAAATCAATAAAACAAGGAGCTGGTTCTTTGAAAAGATCAACAAAATTGACAAACCCTTGGCAAGACTCACCAAGGAAAAAAGACACAGGACTCAAATAAATAAAATCCAAAATGAAAGAGGAGAGATCACCACAGACATCATAGATATACAAAGAATTATTGTAGAATACTATGAAAAATTATATGCCACCAAATACAACAATCTAGAAGAAATGGATAAATTCCTAGAACAATACAACCTTCCTAGACTGAGTCATGAAGAAGCAGAAAGCCTAAACAGACCAATCAGCAGGGAGGAAATAGAAAAAACTATTAAAAATCTCCCCAAAAATAAAAGTCCAGGCCCAGACGGTTATACTAGTGAATTCTATCAAACATTCAAAGAAGACTTGGTTCCTATTCTACTCAAAGTCTTCCAAAAAATTGAAGAAGAAGCAATACTTCCAAACACATTTTATGAGGCCAACATAACCCTCATACCAAAACCTGGCAAGGATGGCACAAAGAAAGAAAACTACAGACCAATATCTCTAATGAATACAGATGCTAAAATACTAAACAAAATACTGGCAAACCGAATACAACAACATATTAAAAAAATAATACATCATGATCAAGTGGGATTCATCCCAGAATCTCAAGGATGGTTCAACATACGCAAAACGGTTAACGTAATACACCATATCAACAAAACAAAGAACAAAAACCACATGATCTTATCAATAGACGCAGAAAAGGCTTTTGATAAAATACAACACAATTTTATGTTTAAGACTCTCAACAAAATGGGTATAGAAGGAAAATATCTCAACATGATAAAGGCCATATATGATAAACCATCAGCCAACATCCTATTAAACGGCATAAAACTGAGGACTTTCTACCTTAAATCAGGAACAAGACAGGGTTGTCCACTCTCTCCACTCTTATTCAACGTGGTGCTAGAAGTTCTGGCCAGAGCAATCAGACAAGACAAAGAAATAAAAGGCATCCATATCGGAAAAGAAGAAGTAAAGCTATCACTTTTTGCTGATGATATGATCCTATACATCGAAAACCCGAAGGACTCCACAAAAAGATTATTAGAAACAACAAACCAATACAGTAAGGTCGCAGGATACAAAATTAACATACAAAAGTCCATAGCCTTTCTATATGCCAACAATGAAATATTAGAAAACGAACTCAAAAAAATAATCCCCTTCACGATTGCAACAAAAAAAATAAAATACCTAGGAATAAACATAACAAAGAACGTAAAGGACCTATATAATGAAAATTACAAAGCATTGTTAAGGGAAATCGAAAAAGATACAATGAGATGGAAAAATATTCCTTGTTCTTGGATAGGAAGAATAAATATAATCAAAATGGCCATATTACCCAAAGCAATATATAAATTTAATGCAATTCCCATCAAAATCCCTATGAGATTTTTTAAAGTAATGGAACAAAAAATCATCAGATTTATATAGAACTATAAAAAACCCCGAATAGCCAAAACAATCCTAAGGAAAAAGAATGAAGCTGGGGGCATTACAATACCTGACTTCAAACTATATTATAGGGCCACGACAATCAAAACAGCATGGTATTGGCAAAAAAATAGACACTCAGACCAATGGAACAGAATAGAAAGCCCAGAAATAAAACCACATATATATGGTCAAATAATCTTTGATAAAGGGGCCAACAACATACAATGGAGAAAAGAAAGCCTCTTCAACAAATGGTGTTGGGAAAACTGGAAAGCCACATGCAAAAGAATGAAACTCGACTACAGCCTGTCCCCGTGTACTAAAATTAATTCAAAATGGATTAAAGACCTAAATATAAGACCTGAAACAATAAAGTACATAGAAGAAGACATAGGTACTAAAATCATGGACCTGGGTTTTAAAGAACATTTTATGAACTTGACTCCAATGGCAAGAGAAGTGAAGGCAAAGATAAATGAATGGGACTACATCAGAATTAAAAGTTTTTGCTCAGCAAGAGAAACTGATATCAAAATAAACAGACAGCCAACTATATGGAAACTGATATTTTCAAACGACAGCTCAGATAAGGGCCTAATATCCAAAATTTACAAAGAACTCATAAAACTCAACAACAAACAAACAATCCAATAAAAAAATGGGAAGAGGACATGAACAGACACTTGTCCCAGGAAGAGATACTAATGGCCAACAGATATATGAAAAGATGCTCAGCTTCATTAGTTATTAGAGAAATGCAAATCAAAACTACAATGAGATACCACCTCACTCCTGTTAGATTAGCTATTATCAACAAGACGGGTAATAGCAAATGTTGGAGAGGCTGTGGAGAAAAAGGAACCCTCATTCACTGTTGGTGGGACTGTAAAGTAGTACAACCATTATGGAGGAAAGTATGGTGGTTCCTCAAAAAACTGCAAATAGAACTACCTTATGACCCAGCAATCCCTCTACTGGGTATATACCCCAAAACCTCAGAAACATTGATACGTGAAGACACATGTAGCCCCATGTTCATTGCAGCACTGTTCACAGTGGCCAAGACATGGAAACAACCAAAAAGCCCTTCAATAGAAGACTGGATAAAGAAGATATGGCACATATACACTATGGAATACTACTCAGCCATAAGAAATGATGACATCAGATCATTTACAGCAAAATGGTGGGATCTTGATAACATTATAAGGAGTGAAATAAGTAAATCAGAAAAAAACAAGAACTACATGATTCCATACATTGGTGGAACATAAAAATGAGAGTAAGAGACATGGACAAGAGTGTGGTGGTTACCAAGGGTGGGGGGGGGAGGGAGGACATGGGAGGGAGGGAGGGAGAGAGTTAGGGGGAGGGGGAGGGGCACAGAGAACTAGATGGAGGGTGACGGAGGACAATCTGACTTTGGGCGAGGGGTTTGCAACATAATGTGATGACAAAATAACCTAGACATGTTTTCTTTGAATATATGTACCCTGATTTATTAATGTCATCCCATTACCATTAATAAAAATTTATAAAAAAAAAAAAGAGTATTGCATAATCTATGTGTAGGTTATAAACCATTCTGTATAAGGATTATCTATGGACCCTCTGCCAACCCAAGAAGTAGAATTTATCAACGATTTGTATAACAATCTACAGTTCTTCTCTTGGCATCCCTGAATGCCAACAGCTACTTCTCTTCTAACTATTGTTTAAACCCAAATTAAAATCAGATAATTTTAACCCATAAAATTTTCACTGATGCTAATAAAAATCCCACTTTTTAGTTAGTAAATCTCTATTTGTGTTGGGGTCCAGCACACAACTAGGTACACTGTTTTCTGTTATGGCTCTAAACTTGATTCCTGTTATCCTAGGCTACTTCCTGTACTAAATTCCGTTCTGAAACTTTTGTTCTTTTTCAACTCCAAGGTCCAAGGCCAGAGTGACAGTACAAGGTTATGATAGTATAATTGATGTATAGGGGGAGAAAGACTGCCCTATTCCTGGTTTAGGAATGGCGTTTAGGATTGAGAGACATTTTATCAGTGTTTTCTGAGAACCTATAAAATTAAAAGGCTTCAAACGGGTGGCGAAGTTCCTGTTTAATAACTGTGTCCTTGCAAATTTTATATATACCCCCTGGCTGGTTTTTCTCATTTAAAATGGGACTAGCAACAATCTGCTCACTTCACTGGGATATTTGTGAGGTTCAAAAGTGGGAATATGTTGTAAACAAAACTCCTACCCAAATGATAAGAAATTATTATTATTATTATTTGTATTTTTCTGAAGGTGGAAACGGGGAGAGACAGTCAGACAGACTCCCGCATGCGCCTGACTGGGATCCACCCGGCACTCCCACCAGGGGCGATGCTCTGCCCCGATCAGAGCCACTCTAGAGCCTGGGGCAGAGGCCAAGGAGCCATCTCCAGCGCCCGGGCCATCCTTGCTCCAATGGAGCCTTGGCTGCGGGAGGGGAAGAGAGAGACAGAGAGGAAGGAGGAGGGGGGGGGGGAGTGGAGAAGCAAATGGGCGCTTCTCCTGTGTGCCCTGGCCGGGAATCGAACCCGGATCCCCCGCACGCCAGGCCGACGCTCTACCGCTGAGCCAACCGGCGAGGGCCAAGAAATTACTATTTTTTAAAATGACTTTGAATTAATGCGTGGTGACTTTTTCCATAACTAAGCATTCCAACAGCTGAAAAGATGCTAAGGAAAGCTTTTGTCTGATCCCCAGACCCCTTTCCGTGAATTTGGAGAAGGGATAGGTCTGAGGTCTCTCCCAGCGCTGAAAGCGTTGTTCTTTACAGTGACCGTTGTTAACTATCCTTGTGTAATCTACTTTCCTCTACCTCAAAGTTACTCACTTAAAAGCATTGTGCTTTAAAGCCATCCTTTCCTGGATCACCACGATAACCACCTCCCGGCCTAATCCTGGCCCCTCCTCCTACCCACAATGCACCTCTCTATCTCTTCTAGGTAGCTGCTTTGTCACGTGTCATCCGACGGAGCGCGCTCCCGCTTGGCACATGCGCAGAAAGCTGCCCACAGCTATTTTTCTCCGTGGCAGCGGCGACGAGCGGAAATTCTGGGGAGCACCAGTTCCGTCTGTGTGTTCGAGTGGACAAAATGGCGAAGATTGCCAAGACTCACGAAGGTAAGCGGTCTTGCACTAGTTAAGTGTCTTTTCCACTGCCGAGCCTGCTAAAATTTTGTCTTAATCGGTTTCTGCCTCTTCATGCGGTTTCTTCTGTGGGGGTCGAGCCCGGCTGGAGGGCCCGGTAGCCGCCTCCGCGCCAGCGGCGCAGGCCACTGCCCCGCGTAATGGCGTCCTACTTTTACACCCCCGACAGGCGCTTTGTTCCGTGTTTGGGTGCTGCTGCTTCTGGATTGCTTCTCTTCTCTAACCGGACGGCCTTGTTCAAACGGCTCCCTAAGGAGGATTTTAGGGCAGGTGACCGGGAAAAGGATGTGGGAGCCAAGTCTCACTTGTCTCTATATCATCTCTCGTCGATATAGTTTGTGCATGGGAGAGTCAGAAAAACACTGAAATACCGCAGCTGCTTTTCAGGCAGCCCTGAGTCGAATTTACTCAAACCGAGGCCCATTACTCTTAACCTTGGCTAATTTATGTTCTTAGGCGTATAACTTTTTTGGTATGAAATGATTTGGTAATGAAATCTGATGTTTTTTCCTCCCTTCATTACTTTTAGTATAATCTTTTTCCTTGGAGATTGGTTATTGGAAGGGGGAAAGACACCTTAATTTTGTTAATGGACGGTGCTTTCGAGGTTGTTGATCGTTTTATGGAATAGGGAGTATACAAAATTAGAAAAACGTTGGGAATAGGCTGAAATCCCTTAGGGAGTATCTGTAAATGACAGGAAACAAGAGTCGCTTTTAGAAAAGACGAGACATGAGAAATTGGAGCTTTCTGACTTGCAATATGAAATTTCCATCAAAGACGAGGCTTTCAAGAGAGTCACTTTCATTTCAAACATGTCGTTTCTAGGTGCCTGGCTGGATTTTATTCTGTGAGGGGTAATAAGGACTAAGAGGCCATCAAAAGTTTTACAGTCTAATGGGGAAACGTGTATACATTTTCGTTTTTTTATGAGGCAAATGAATGCTTAAATAGAAGTATAAGCAATATGTACTGGGAACCTGGGCAACAGTGACTAATTTATGTGTAGAGCTATTTCATAGAAAAGATGACTTTTCCCGGGTCTAACAGGATCATCCGTTTTAAATTAGGGGAGGATATTTGAGTTGGAGAGAATGTCTTGTAACCAGGCAGGGTCTCGAGAAATGTATAGTAGGGGGCTGTGGCAGGAAAAATATTGATGAATCTGGAAAGATTGATTAGGACTAGAATGTGAATGACATTGAATAGTTGTGTCACCCACAGGAACTGAAATCCAGCCTTCTGCAGTTTATGAAACATGCTAATGAGTTGATGGTGACTTGAATATTCTTATTGTTAGGTATTTAATAAACACTGTTTTAACCCAGAAATGTGTATAGGCACTTATTTTTCTATCTTTAAACTATCTCAACAATACCTTTTGCAAAATAATTAGAAAATTTAAAGATGTTACTGTTTTTGTTCACTCCAGAGATTATTCATTTGGGACATTTTATGGTTTTGATTACTTGTTTATTGGTATCTTCATCATAAGGTACTTATGGATAGGAAATCCAAGTTCTCTTACTGCATTTTAGAAACCCAGTTAAAATATTTGGGCTATAGAAGATTGAAATTTATTGGCCAAAATTGATATTTTATTTAGGGTTATGCTTTATCAATGTAAATTAACTGATGCTGTAAAGAAAGTATTAGGAACATTCAGTTTAACATCTGGGCACCGTGTATAAGACACTGTTTACCTCAATGGAGTTTATGATTGAAGGTGATAAATGTTTAGTAGAAGTACATAGAATCTTTAGAGTTTCTTGCTCCCTTACTGTCATTTTCCTGGAAAAATTGGTAGTCCTTCATGGCCCAGCTCTGTTTTCACTTTTTAAGCCATCTCTGATAATCTGGAGCAGAATTAGTTTCGTTGTTTATTTTTTTGTGTGTTTTTTTAATGCTAGTTACAACAGCACTATAGATCTTTATTATATTGCTTAAAATATTGTGTTGAGGTTTTTTCTTTCATTTTGAGATTGTTAATGTGCAAGAGCTGGAACTGTACCTTTGTATCCCCAGTATCTGGTGCATAATGGGTGCTGAATATTTTATCAACATTTATTTGGAGATTAATTTGTACTGGAAGTATTAAAAGTTTTACAGAAAGGAGGACTTAAACTGACATTTGAACAATGAACTGGGTTTGGATACATCTGTTTGGCTGAGATAAGTGGGAAGTAGCACGTATATTGGAAACCTGAGCTGAAGAAATGTTAGCATCAAACAAGGGAAGGCTTTGAATGCTGAGGTACATTCACTTGGCTTTCCAGTGACTATGGAAATGACTCCTCCTCTTAGGTTACAAGTTATTTCTGTGTTTTAGGAAGGTCGTTGGTTGTAGTGGCCAGGATGATTTAAAGGGAATCAGAGCAACCATTCTTCCTTAAGCGTTTGAGAAGGACTTGAATGTGGGGCCACTTTTTAAATGTGTAATAACATGTTTAATTTTTTTTTTCTTTTTTGTATTTTTCTGAAGTGAGAAGCAGGGAGGCAGAGAGGCAGACTCCACGCTGGCATGCCCACGAGGGGGCGATGCTCTGCCCATCTGGGCTGTTGCTCCTTTGCAACTAGAGTCATTCTAGCACCTGAGGTGGAGGCCACTGAGCCATCCTCAGCTCCTGGGCCAACTTGCTCCAGTGGAGCCTTGGCTGCAAGAGGGAAAGAGAGGAGAGAAGGAAGGATGGGGAAGCAGATGGGCGTTTCTCCTGTGTGCCCTGACCGGGAATTGAACCCAGGATTTCCACACACTGGGCCAATGCTCTACCGCTGAGCCAACCGGCCAGGCCCTACATGTTTAATTTTTTCCCCCCTACGTGTTTAATTTTTAATGTAGACTTGTCTATCATCATGTTCCTTAAAGAAGATTATGTAATCTTATACTAAATAATGTTGCTGGTTTTTTCCCCCTAATTTGCTTGCAGAATGGCTAAAATAGTTATTTTTCTGCATCTTCTGAGATTTTTATTTTCCTGTGTTGAGATAGTTATTGCTTTGTAGACTTCTGTAGACTTGTAGTATAAATGTTGCTAGTAAAAGTAAAAAGGAAAAGTTGCTTAAAAAATTTGAAAAGGGTTTTTCCTTTAGAATTATTTAGGATTTTATTTTTTTAGACCTTATTTATTTATTTATTATTTTTTACAGAGACAGAGGGATAGATAGGGATAGACAGACAAGAACAGAGAGAGATGAGAAGCATTAATCATCAGTTTTTCATTGTGGCACTTTAATTGTTCATTGATTGCTTTCCCAAGTGTGCCTTAACCGTGGGGCTACAGCAGATCGAGTAACCCCTTGCTCAAGCCAGCAACCTTGGGTCCAGGCTGGTGAGCTTTTTGCTCAAACCAGATGAGCCTCAGGGTCTCGAACCTGGGTCCTCCGCATCCCAGTCCGACGCTCCATCCACTGCACCACCACCTGGTCAGGCTAGGATTTTATTTAATGAGTATTAATCAGGAGTTAATTTAGAAATTGATATTTGTAGTAGTTAGTAAAATAATTTATATTATGGTTAGTACTATTTGGGGTTTTGTTTAAGGAAATGGCTGAGATTTGGGATGTTTTTCTGGATGTCTTTTAGAAGTTACATATTTGAGAAATCCTTACTCACCACTTGCTTCAGGCTGGTAAAGAGTAGGTGACATTTATGGACCAGACTAAAAGGTGGCAGTGAGTGATTAGCATTCAGAGGCAGTGACTCTGTAACATGCAATGAACAGTGATTAAAAGATTGCAAATAATCCAAATTTAAAATGTGGAATAAAAGCACATCAAGGAGGAGGATATGCTACAAGCTAGACTTAGTGATATCCAAGGCATAGAAATAAAAGGCACAGAATTTGGTTGAATAAGGTGTAACCAGTTGTGATTAATCTCAGAGTTTATTTAGGCCTTAAGTTTAAAAATGCAGACAGGTAAATTTTGTTCATCTTTTCAAAGACTCCCCTCCCCAGTTCTAGCTTATGATGGCCAACTCAAGTCCCAGATAAAACATTTGATGTATCTGTCAGAAAATTGTAATTTTAACATCACATTTCTGATTTAAAAGTAATATAGTAATTTTTAAGTAAATGAAAATGTAAATCATTTCTTGAATGAATCAAGATTTTGGCCCTGGCCAGATAGCTTGGTTGGTTAGAGCACCGTCCCAAAGCACAGAGGTTGCTGGTTCAGTCCCCAGTCAGGGCGCATACAGGAACAGATTGATGTCCCCCCCTCCCCCCTCTCCCCCTTCTTTCTCTAAAATTAATAAACATTTAAACAACACAACAAAAAAGACTTCAAATGGACTTGCTCACAAATTTATTAATTCACACTTAATATGTCTTCTAAGGAAAGATTTTTTTCTCTGATTGTTGAAAATATTCCTAAGGTCAGAATTGTCCTCTAAAAAAAGGAAGTTTTAGTTGAATAATGATTTTTTCCCCCTTATAGATCATTGGAGCAAATTTAGTTTTAGAATGTATGTTTATATCTTAACATTTAGAAGATTTTATACTACCTAATTAACAAAATTAGTAAAACCAGAAAAGAAAAAAAATGACAAAGATTCAGGAGAGTTGGAACTTTTGAGGTTAAAGATAGTTCAGAAGAGCTAAAATGTTTGTTTATGTGTAGCAGAAGACTCCATTTCAAAGAAGAGAGAACTTTCATTTTCTTTTGTGTTGAGGTCAGAGGCCTTGGTTTAGAGTGGCTAGAAGAACCAAGAATGAGAAAAAAAGGTGAAGCTTAAGAAAACCATGCTTAAATTTTTTTAGAATTTTTTATTGAGCACTGAAAATACATATAAACAAATGTTGCACCCCTCACCTAGCTTCAGCAGTTACAAACCTTTTTGTTTAGTCTGTACACTACCCTTCCTGTTACTTTGAAGCAAATCTCAGATGTATCGTTTTATCTGCACCCTGTTCAATGTGTACCTCACCTCTGAAATGTAAAGATTGAAAAAAAGTCTCCTGCGTAGTCAGTCACTAGCAAAGAGTATCCATTTTTCTTTATCTTTCATCTGAATGTCTCAACTGTAGGAAGTCTAAATTTATTAGGTGGTAAGAGAAGATTTTTGTTGATCAGAACTGAAGTAGGGAAAAATTAGCAAAATCATTTCCTTTCTGTGCCTCCTAATGTCTTTTATTTCATATTTTGGGCCTCTGTTGTTGTTTTTTGGTATGTTTTTTTGCTTTTTTTTTTTTTTTTTTTTTTGAGAGAGGCAGGGGGAGAGAGAGAGACCAGAACATCAAGCTGCTCCTATATATGCCCAGTGAGGAATCGAACTGACAACCTCCATACTCCAGGGCAGCACTCCAGCCAGCTGAGCATCTGGCTAGGGCTTAATTTTTACTGATTTTTTGAAAAACAGAGAGAGGAAAGGAGAGGCAGGAGGGGGAAGGGAAGCATTTGTTTTTTCCACTCAGTTGTGCATTTTTTGGTTGCTTCCCTTGTGTGCCCTCATCTGGGATTGAACCTGCAACCTTATTGTTTCTGGACAACCCTCTTAACCGACTGAGCTAACTGGCCAGGGCCTCATTTCTTTCTCATACTTGCCAACAAATCTTATGCATTCATCATTTGTCAACAATTATTTATTTGCTCAATTTTAGTCAGTTCATGTTTAAGAACGTACAGAGATACCTGCATACCAACCAGCAGGTATAATTTAGTGTTAGATTTAGAAGATAACTTTTGTCTTTCCCAGAGATGTAAAATGTTTATAAAATTTGAAGTTGTGGAATTTTTTTAAACCATTGCTGTAATGAATAGGTGAGAGAAAAATTTGGGAAATTACTTTCAATGACTTCTACAGGTTTGAAGTACCTTTTTATTAAGAAATAGTGTAACATGCAGAAAAGGGTAGGAAAAAGATGTAACAAAATGTAATCATTGCCCAGCTCTTCCATTCTTAATTGCTATATTTGCTGTACAAATTTTATTTTTCAAATGAAACATTTTAGCCACAAAAATACCTTATTTATGAATTAATGATACCTTTGTTCATAAGTATTTGAGTGTTATATTTAGTATTTTGGCACATTTTATTAAATCTGAATATTCTATTTTTTAATCTCATTTGTGTAACTGCTAAGTTTTGTGAGATTTGTTGTCTGAATTTTGTGGATAACATGTTTGTGTAAATGTGCTGTAGTTTACAATACATAAACAAAACGCACTTTTTATCCATAGTATCAGGCAGATACAGAAACAGGATATACCTGGTTTCCGTAGGAACATAGAACTATTCATAACCTGTATAATGAAGTCCCCTCAAAATTAACTACAAACAGCTGCCTAGCTCCAGAGGACACTGAGCTAGCTTGCTAAATTTTGATTTAATAGGAATCCACTCATGATGTACCTAGACCAGTGGTCCCCAACCCCCTGGGCCGCGGAGCAGTACCGGTCCGGAGAGAAAGAATAAATAACTTACATTTTTTTCGTTTTATTTATATTTAAGTCTGAACGATGTTTTATTTTTTAAAAATGACCAGATTCCCTCTTGTTACATCCGTCTAAGACTCACTCTTGATACACGTGATACATTTATTTGTCCCACCCTAAAGGCCGGTCCATGAAAATATTTTCTGACATTAAACCGGTCTGTGGCCCAAAAAAGGTTGGGGACCACTGACCTAGACTATACAAACACTAATTCAATAGTTTGTATATCTTTATAATTAGACTTGCTAATCAGTAAATGCATAAAATCAGTATGTAGAATTTAGTAGATGATGGTAATTCTTGAATAATTGTGTTACTCAAATAAAGGACTAGCTGCTGCAAACTTAGGGAAAATTCTTCAGAAGGAAAATAAGCTGTCTTATGTATTGGGGGGGCAAGCTGCCCGATGAGATTGTATATGGTATGATGCACTTTTTGTGAAACAGTATCCATTTCCTGTTATTTACTTAGTATGTGAGCTAGGGGAAAAAGTGTAAAATGAAGTTTGAAATTGGAAATTTGGTAAAGGTGGACTGGGACTGGAAATTGAGTGTTGGAGGGCCAAGTACAAGTTTTGGGGGTGTTATTAATGCAGAAACTTGCTCGTATGTTGGAGATTCTGATTTACTGTATATGAGGCTTTGGAGTCTGTTCTTATAATAGGTGCCTTATAGGTGGTGGATGCTGTAGAAGGGAGATTGCAGACTAGTTGGCTAGCCTAATTCACCAATTTGTGTTTACTGCCTGGATCCTGATGATGGTAGTATTTGTCCTTTAAAAGAACCTATTTACTTAAAAGTGATATACACACCTTGTGGTCGATAAACCAAGCCTCAAACATTTCAGAAATGAAAATGTTCATAAAGGACAAAATAAAGAGTAAATCTCTACTCACCTTTTAGCCAATTTTGCTAAGATCTGTCTTCCAGGAGAAAAAGTGTACATGGGGGTGTGGGGTGGGGGAAGGAAGCAAATATGGATTTAAAACTAAAGAAAGAAAATTGCTTCAAACAGAGAAAGTAAAATGAACCACACAGCTCAAATAAGGATATTTGTGTTAGTGAGTAATATGGCAGAGGCCCCTGGCTGCCTGAGTTGCTGTAACCTTTTTGAGGGGAGATAACACAGGAAAAAGTAGTAACTTGGAGATGGTGGTTCCATGACACGCTTTAAGAATCTGATTACAAGCTAAAGTAATAAACCTAATTCATTATTTTGAGTTTCTGAGACTTGCTCCTGCTCTTATAGGGAAATGTTGCCCAGCTGTGCCTTGGAGTAGGTACTGTTACTACATTTTCTGCTTTTAAACCAGGTGTGGTAAGGAGCTACAGAGGTTTTTGCTCCCTTAGCTGGGGCTGTGGGTGGTCATTTGAATCTTTTTCGTTTTGAGTCCTTGCAAACTAGTAAATTAGCTTTTTTAATTTAGTTGAAGGTAATGAGCTAGCAAAAATGGAAACATCTTTTTATTAGGCTAGGGAAAGACTTTGCTTCTTTCCACAACTATGTAATTATTTAGGTAATGAAAATGAAACATTGATTTGTAGTTTAAAGTTACCTGGTGTCAGGAAAGACTTAAAAACTTGGAAGACTACTCTATATTTGAAGGAGACTAAGGACATGATAACTAAATTCAGCTGGTTCTTGGATTGTGGCTCAAAGAAGAGAACATCTAGAAAAGGATTACTAACACAGTTGGGTAGATTTGAAACTAGATTATATATTAGATGATAACATTATTAAGGTTTAATTTCTTGAGAATGTTAAATTAGTTGTGGTTATTTATATAGGAGAATGTCCTAGATCTGGAAATACATGCCGAAATATAAGGAGTCTTTTATTTGTGTTTTTTTTAAAGAGAGAGAGAGTCAGGAAGGGAGAAGATGAGCATCAACTCATAGTTGTGGTACTTGATTTATTTTTTTTAGTTGTGGAACTTTAATTCTTTGATTGCTTCTCATATTTGCCTTGACCAGGGGGCTCCAGCCGAGCCAGCAACCTTGGGATCATGTCAGATCCCATGATCAAGCCAGTGACCTTGGGGTTTCGAATCTGGGTCCTCAGCATCCCAGGCCCGGCACTCTATCCACGGCACCACCACCTGATTAGGCTGAAATATTAGGAATTTTAAATGGTTTTAGAAAGTTATAGGTACACACATATATTGCTTTATCTCATACACAGACAGTTGATGAATACAGATGAAAAGTATGTGGGTGTTCATTGTATTGTTTTAGTGATTTCTAATTTTTACAAAATTAAAAATTGAGACGTTTGGGTGCTCGCTTTGGCAGCACATATACTAAAAATTGGAACGATACAGAGAAGATTAGCATGGCCCCTGCACAAGGATGACACGCAAATTTGTGAAGCGTTCCATATTATTAAAAAAAAAAAATTTGAGAAGTTTGGGATGCAACTCAGAAGGGTTGATACTTCATTCAGCAAATATGCATCTTTTAAATGTCAGACCCATGGTTGACATTTAATCCTTAAAGTTTGGGCCATTTAATTCTTTAAAATAAAACTTTATCTTTTAGGAAACTGTGACACAGAAGTTTAAATAATATTTTAATTAGTAGAGAAGAAAAACTTTCTTTGAAGGCAGGTATTTTGAGTCCAGATCTCAGACCCTTAAACATATAACTCGTGTTAGAAGGGTTGCACCAGAATTGTGGGGAAACTCTTGAATTCCATGGTTAAGAATTTAGACTTTATCCTTTATTGTTTTACTATTCAGAGTGTGGCCCTAGCTGTTTAGGACCTCACCTGGGAGTGTGTTAGGAATGCAGAAACTGCATTTTAACAAAATCTGTAGACAGTTTGCACATTCAAGTTTGAGAACTACTCTCCAAAGTACTATTTTTACATTTGTGGTAGTGTTAAGTTTAACCTTGAATGTTGTTCTTGTTCCTAATTAATATCCATAGTATTATATTTTAAGTTGGGGAAAGGTTTAGAATTCAACAGTGATAAACTTTGGTAACAACCATTCTTAACAGTAATTTGTAGTTAAATTGTAATCATTTTTTCTGTACGTGAGTATTGTCTGTTGAGGTAGAGGAGATATATTAAATGTATTGAAAATCAGTATATTCTACTAACCCCTTGGCTTACAGGGTATAATTTGTTATAATAATAATTTTTAAGTTTCTGTATTTAGAAGTGTTTTGGTAATATCTAGCAGGAAAATGCATCGTGTTGAGTGCTCTTTGGAAAATGAAATTCAAGTCTGTGTTAACTTTATTACAGATATTGAAGCACAGATTCGAGAAATTCAAGGCAAGAAGGCAGCGCTTGATGAAGCTCAAGGAGTGGGCCTTGATTCTACAGGTTATTATGACCAGGAAATATATGGTGGAAGTGACAGCAGATTTGCTGGATATGTGACATCAATTGCTGCAACTGAACTTGAAGATGTAAGTACAAAGTATATGAGTCAAGCTTTTTTTTTTTAACAGACAGAGAGAGGGATAGCTAGGGACAAACAGACAGGAACGGAGAGAGATGAGAAGCATCAGTCATTAGTTTTTTTGTTACGACACCTTAGTTTTCATTGATTGCTTTCTCATACGTGCCCTGACCATGGGCCTTCAGCAGACCGAGTAACCCCTTGCTCGAACCAGCAACCTTGGGTCCAAGCTGGTGAGCTTTTTTTTTTTTTTTTTCCTGAAGCTGGAAACGGGGAGAGACAGTGAGATAGACTCCCGCATGCACCCGACCGGGATCCACCCGGCATGCCCACCAGGGGCGATGCTCTGCTCACCAGGGGGCGTCGCTCTGCGGAGACCAGAGCCACTCTAGCGCCTGGGGCAGAGGCCAAGGAGCCATTCTCAGCGCCCGGGCCATCTTTGCTCCAATGGAACCTTGGCTGCGGGAGGGGAAGAGAGAGACAGAGAGGAAGGGGGGGGGGTGGAGAAGCAAATGGGCGCTTCTCCTATGTGCCCTGGCCGGGAATTGAACCCAGGTCCCCCGCACGCCAGGCCGACGCTCTACCACTGAGCCAACTGGCCAGGGCCCAAGCTGGTGAGCTTTGCTCAAACCAGATGAGCCCGCGCTCAAGCTGGTGACCTCGGGGTCTCAAACCTTAGTCCTCCGCATCCCAGTCCCATGCTCTATCCACTGTGCCACCACTTGGTCAGGTGTTGTTTTTTTTTAATGGAGAACAAGAGCTATATAGGAATTTTCTGGTTGAGTCATCTATAATATTAATAGTTTAATCTGGGGAGACATTTTGGAGATTCGGAGGATAAAACTGTTAAAAGTATCCGTTCTCTCTAAAGTTCAGAAACTTTTGGAAGTACTCAATTCTGAATCTTTGTTAGAACTAGTTTGTTCATCTGGCAAAGCTCCTGCAAATCATTAATTGGTAAAGTAAATCCCTGTTGTCACCTACTGAGCTCTAGCTAAAGTAAGTCATATGAGAAGTGATTTCATAGTAAACAGCCATCTGTCCTGGTGACCTGATTTCTGACTTGTGCTTGGTGCTTTTTGTTTTTCCCCCTTGGCATCTTAATATGAATGAACTGTTTCTTGTTACTAATATTAATGGGCTCTTTGTGCCTCTTTCAGTTATTCTGGGGGGTGATCCCTCATTTTGACAGACATCTCTCAAAGTGTTTTTGTATATCCCATATAGCTTGCATTTTGTCAGATCATCTCAAATATGCAAATTGGGCGAAAAAGCTTTCATTTTTGTGATTCAGCAACAGGCAAGCATTTTCTATATGGGTAGTCAAACTTACTGTTTTTATGACATCTAAGCTACATTTTATTTTGTAGTCGGCACTTTTTTTTAAGGTAAATTAAAAAGTGCTAAAGGTAAAATTACTAGAAGCCAATTACACATTCTGGTAAGAGATAGTGATGGCTATATGTTCCAGAATCTGAGGGGGAAATTTGTTTCATTTTTTAAATGAACATTGAGAGCTTGAGAATTGCCTACTGTTGTACTTCTTACCCTAGAAAATAATATATCATTTTTCTGTTTAAACATACTACTAGGGAAACAAACACATTTAAAATTGACTATGTTTTACTTATTTCTGTGGTTAAATCATGTTTTTATTAAAATGAATTTAAAAAAATAAGGTCTGACCTATGGTGGCACAGTGGATAAATCGTTGACTTAGAATGTGCTGAGGTCGCCAGTTCAAAACCCCAGGCTTGCCTGGTTTTAGGCACATATGGGAGTTAATGTTTTCTACTTCTCCCCCTCCTCTCTCTCTCTCTCCCTCCCCCTTCTAAAATGAATAAGTTAAAAAGGGGGGGGGGTCTAGAAAGTTTTAAATAAACTGTAGTGTCCAAATTTGAAAAACAAATTTCATCATGCCTTCTATGAGAAAACAAAATGTTCAGGTTTTTCTAGTCCATATCTACTTTAATAGGCTTCCACAGAAAGCATTGTGTTTCACCTTTTTATTTATTTTAAAATTTTACAGATTGATTTGAGAGAGAGAGAAACATTGATTTTCTATTTTACTTACCCATGCATTCATTGATTCTTATTTATTTTTTACAGAGAGAGAGTCAGAGACAAGGATAGATAGGGACAGACAAACAGGAACGGAGAGAGATGAGAAGCATCGATCATCAGTTTTTCGTTGTGACACCTTAGTTGTTCACTGATTGCTTTCCCATATGTGCCTTGACCATGGGGCTACAGCAGACTGAGTAACCCCTTGCTCAAGCCAGTGATCTTGCGCTCAAGCTGGAGACTTCAGGGTCTCGAACCTGGGTCCTCCACATCCCAGTCCGACGCTCTATCCACTGTACCACCGTGCGGTCAGGCTTATTGATTCTTATATGTGTTCTGACCAGGGATTGAACCTGTATCAGGATGACACTCTAACCCAATATTTTTCAACTGCCGGTCTGCGGACTGGTCTGTCAAATTTTTGCTAGACGTTGAAAGAGTTAACCATCCTGATGTATGAATATTGTAGACCCACTGATCTTAGTCGAATTTGCTTATGCTCAGGGTGATTTCTGCCCTAATGGTACCTGAGATAATTCTATTTTCACTGGTCCCCAAGTATAAAAGAGTTGAAAACCACCTCTTTAATCAACTGTGTAACCCGGCCTGAGCCCTTGTTAAATGTTTTTAAAAGAATAAAAACTATTGCAATAAGTTTAATTTTTAATAGGTTTTTTTGAGTTGAAAAGTTGAAAACTCTATGTTTACAGGTGTTTTTTTTTTCCATTTTTTCCATTGAGTTGAGTGGAGAAAGGGAGGGAGGGAGAGAGAATGAGAAGCATGACCTTATTGTTTCCACTTAGTTCCATTTAGTTGTGTATTCATTGGTTGCTTCTCATCTGTGCCCTGACAGGATCAAACATGTGACCTCAGTGTGGTGGGATTACGCTCTGTCCACTGAGCTACCAGGCCAGGGCCGTCTGTTTATAACTTCTATGAACAAGGCTTTAGACATAATGTTAAAAGTCTTTTGATTTCATATTGAACCTTAGTTCATTTTTCTAATTTTTAAGTTACAATGTTTTGTTTATATCTTTTTGGGGGCATTTTATTGCAGGATGACGATGACTACTCATCATCTACAAGTTTGCTTGGTCAGAAGAAGCCAGGATATCATGCGCCTGTGGCACTGCTTAATGATATACCACAGTCAACGGAACAGGTAATTTTCTTTTTCATTAAAACCAAAGTTTATTCTGCTAAGGAAAACTCAATTCCCAGGGAAGCCCACATATTCTAGGAGTTAAGTTGTTAAAATGTTTTGAAGAGGGTTGATTTAGGAGAATCAGAAATGATACTTAGTTAATTTTATAAATGTAGTCATGAAGAATTCAACTATGGAAATACAGACATGGGTATTGTCTCATTTCTTTATTACTTTTTTTCATATTAACATCTCTAAAATGATACAGTATATTTATTAGGCATTTATTAAACATTTTACGTGTTTTATAATCTGATTTTTGTTTATGATACTTTTTGGTTATTTAATAAAGTGGGTATTAAGTGAGACTTGCCTCTTTTCAGTATGATCCATTTGCTGAACATCGCCCTCCGAAGATTGCCGACCGGGAAGATGAGTACAAAAAGCACAGGCGGACCATGATAATTTCCCCAGAGCGTCTTGATCCCTTTGCAGATGGTAATTCTTTCCCACTTTTCTATAAGTATTCAAAAATTTGTTTGTATTGTCTTTAGCCCTTTGATTTTTTTTGGCATGCTTATGAATTTGCTTTTCTTTTTTAAAATCCCCCTTATTATAGATGTGTATAGATTTGGTTGAAGTCACAGGTGTCATATTCTTCATCTTTGTAATGCAAGTTTTCTTTCCAGGTAGAAGGACAAGAAAATAATGAGCCAATGCCATAGAAACGCAAAGGGTTAAAGGTTTTTCTTTTACTTTTGTTTTGGGTATGCTTTCTATACTTTGAACAAATGTTTTTCTGCTCAGAATACTTTCAAATTATTGGAAGTTTTCATTACAAATCCTAGAGTTTAGGATTGTTACTTTTGAGAAAATTTCTCACATTAGAGCTCCCTCCATATTGCTCTGAATATAGTTTAGTAAATGCACCTACTTTGCTTTAAGCATACTTAAAATTAAAACAACAGAAAAAAAAATAAAACAAAAGTATGTATACAAAGACTTTGATATTTTTAATAGTTGGAGTCTGTTTTGCTAATTTTAGTGTGCAGGTCAGCACAAGGGGCATAGTGAACCTGATGGAAGCTTTCCTCGGGTGAGTGAGTTTCTAAATCAAAATTAGGTGCCTGTTTCTTAAAATGAGATTCTGCTGCAGGTTTACAAATTAGACTTTCAGCCTGCATGAATTAGTAGGGATATTCTTTTTTTACTTGCATAATTGTAATTGATTTAAACATGTATGTCAGAATTCACAGGCCCATACTAACTGTCCTTAATTTCTTTCCTACAGCAGTACTGCTATATGCCAGTCCTGTCTGCATTCTTAAGGGTGCAGTTCAACACATCCTCTCTAGATTATGGTGAAAAAGTATTCCAAAGGAAGTCTTATCTGAGCTAGTGTCAGAAAGAATGACACTACCAATTGGGCATGATCTTCAGCATAGGAAATGTCTTAGAATTTTATTATCTTTTTCCTAAATTGTGATGCTATACTACTGTATAGCTAATTATCACATTTCTAAAACATAGTGTGCCTCTGTGAATCTTGTTGTGTACTGTTTGGGCTTCTTTAAGATATTTTGAAGTTTTGAAAAGCAAATATTGAAACTTTAACCAAGAGACACTCTCTTTGTACACCATTTCTCTGCATCATAATAACTGGTAGAAAGTAATATATTCAAGTAATATGTTTTCAGTTACAATTTATACTTTGTAAGAAAATAAAAATGTTTCTGGGTCAACAATTTCAAAAAGCATGAAGCCCTTTTAATAACATGACACGAGAGTAATAGGTGTATTTTTAAAAATCAGATTTTCTAAACTATTAACTGTTTTAGAACATTGTATGAAGAATTTAGCTAGTTATAGTTATTTGTAGTCAGGATTTTAACAGCTTGCGACAGGTAATGTTTTGAATATAAATATCTTTCCAAAGTGTTACTAATGGTAAAGAGATAATTTTCTAGGCTTCTATTCTGCTGCTTGAAGTCAGAACTGCTGATGGAGACAAAGGCACGAAAGTGTACGTATTCCGGATTAGCAACCCAGGAACCCATCACTTCTGAAGACTAAAATTGTGCTGTCATTTTGCTTTTATATGCATTAAAATATTTGTTTTAAACTGCTGTAGATATGTTTGTGTTCAAACAGGTTAAATTGATCAGCAAACTCAATAAAAAGTAAGATGTATAATTATTAAAGTTTTCCATCAAAAATAAATTAAATGATTATGGAATAACATAATATTAGAGCAGGGCAGATAAATCAGTTGAACCTAATTATCTTTTATTTATTGTACTCTTGTCCTGTTGCTGTTCTTTTCTGCAGGAGGGAAGACCCCTGATCCTAAAATGAATGCCAGGACTTACATGGATGTAATGCGGGAACAGCATTTGACTAAGGAAGAGGTAAGAACATGCCTTTTTTTAAAAATGGAGACAAAGAAATAGGAACATTGCTCTGTTCCTATATGTGCCCCGACCAGTGATTAAACCCACAATCTTTGTGTATCAGGATGATGTTCTAACCACCCAAGCTATCCAGCCAGGACTGAACCTGCTTTTCTTGTAATGGTTGTGAAAGAACATAAGAAAGTTAAGATAGACTTCTATATTTCCTTTTTATTTGCTGTACAAGCAATTCAGTAGTATTAATAAAAGTTGAAAAAGAACCTTACCCAAAATTCTACCACCTCCCAAATTAAATTTTCACTTTTCTATATCCTTTTCTAGTCCCTGGCCCCTTGGCCATATATATACATATGTATCTTCTATTGAATGCGTCTGTGGGGAGGATTGACACAGTATGTCTGAAGCCAGTGTGTAAGGAAAAACCCAAATAGTTAAATCATCCCTTGAAAAACCCCTAATTCTCCCATGAATATGGATGAACAATTCCGAAGAATTTCTACTGGCCTCCATAACTTTATTAGGAATATGTAATAAATTTGTTGTATGGATTAAGTGGCGTGATGGAACTCCACTTGACAATCATAGGATAAATTAAATGCTTTTGTTAGGATGTTATATATTTTATTTTTATAGTTATACTTTAAAGTTTTTCCTTTTTTACCACTTTCTATGGTATCACATTTTCTGAAACACTGTTTATGTGACTTTTAAATAAAACTTTTTCAAAGAACGCATTTTGGTTCTCCACCATTGACTGAAGATTTACTTCACTAACTGTCAAGTCAGGTGCTGTGTAATCTTCTATACTTGTTTATCTGTTCTATAGAAAGACACTGTATCAAACTGGAAATACAGAGAAGAGAGGGAAAATAAGGGGCAGGAACTACCAGCTGCATTGAAAGGAGATTGAAGAATAAAGTGACATGAAATATATATGATTTTACTAATGATTTAAAAGTATACTGAAAATGTCTTAAAGATACTCACTATTCAAATATTTTCAGAGAGAAATTAGACAACAACTAGCAGAAAAAGCTAAAGCTGGAGAACTAAAAGTTGTCAATGGGGCAGCAGCATCCCAGCCTCCCTCAAAACGAAAGCGGCGTTGGGATCAAACAGCTGATCAGACTCCTGGTGCCACTCCCAAAAAGTTATCAAGTTGGGATCAAGCAGAGGTGATTTTATTTTATTTTGTCATATTATTATTATTATTACAGTTTTTATTTTCTCATATGAAATGTATTCATCTGCTCTCATGCCATAACAGGATATCACAGACTGGGTGGCTTAAACAATAGATGTTTTTTTTCTCACAGTTCTGGCATCTCTAAGACCAAGGTGCCAACTGAAAATCGAGGGTTTTTTTGTGTGTGTGGCAGAGACAGAGTCAGAGAGAGGGACAGATAGGAGCAGACAGACAGGAAGGGAGAGAGAAGAGAAGCATCAATTCTTCGTTGCACTCCTTAGTTGTTCATTGATTGCTTTCTTATATGTGCCCTGACCGGGGGGCTACAACAGACCGAGGGACCCCTTGCTCAAGCCAGTGACCTTAGGTCCAAGCTGGTGAGCTGTGCTCAAACCAGATGGCGACCTTGGGGTCCCATACCTGGGTCCTCAGCATCCCAATCCAATGCTCTATCCACTGCGCCACCGCCTGGTCAGGCTGAAAATTGAGATTTTTTTTTAATTTCACTTGCCTGTGGAGACAAATCGGCAAATATATTGCTGCGAGAGATGTCAGTGCTTACTGCCTATGTTTTCTTCTAAGATGCTTATGGTTTTACGGTTTACATTTAAGTCTTTTATCCGTTTTGAGTTTATTTTTGTGAATGGTGTAAGTTGGTGGTCTAGTTTCATTTTTTTGCAGGTAGCTGTCAATTTTCCCAAAACCATTTGTTGAAGAGGCTGTCTTTACTCCAATGTATGCTCTTACCTCCTTTGTCAAATATTAGTTGTCCATAGAACTGTGGGTTTATTTCTGGGTTCTCAGTTCTGTTCCATTGATCTATATGCCTGTTCTTATGCCAGTACCAGGCTGTTTTGAGTAAAATGGCCTTATAATATAACTTGATATCCGGAAGTGTGATACCTCCCACTTTATTCTCCTTCTCAAGATTGCTGAGGCTATTCATGTTCTCTTTTGGTTCCCTATAAATTTTTGGAATATGTGTTCTATATCTTTGAAGTAAGTCATTGGTATTTTAATTGGTATTGCATTGAATTTATAGATTGCTTTGGGTAATATAGACATTTTAATGATGTTTATTCTTCCTAACCATGAGCGTGGTATATGCCTCCACTTGTTTGTATCTTCCCTGATTTCTTTTATCAATGTTTTATAATTTTCCGAGTACAAGTCTTTATAATCTCCCTGGTTAAATTTATTCCTAGGTGCTTTATTTTTTTGGTTGCAATGGTAAAGGGGATTGATTCCTTAATTTCTCTTTCTGACAGTTCATTGTTAAGTGTATAAAAACGCTTCTTATTTCTGAGTATTGATTTTATATCCTGCCACCTTGCTGAATTCATTTATCAGGTCCAGTAGTTTTTTGACTGAGACTTTAGGGTTTTCTATATACAATATATCATCTGCAAATAATGATAATTTTACTTCTTTTCCAATTTGAATGCCTTTTATTTCTTTTTCTTGTCTGATTGCTGTGGCTAGGACTTCGAGAACTATGTTGAATAAGAGTGGTGAAAGGGGGCACCCCTGCCTTGTTCCTGATCTTAAGGGGATTGCTTTTAATTTTTGCCCATTGAGTATGATGTTGGCTGTGGGTTTGTCATAGATGGCCTTTATCATGTTGAGGTATGTTCCCTGTATTCCCACTTTGCTGAGAGTTTTGATCATGAATGGGTGCTGGATTTTATCAAATGCTTTTTCTGCATCTATTGAAATTATCATTTGGTTTTTTTCCTTCCTTTTGTTTATGTGATGAATCACATTGATTGATTTGCAAATATTGTACCAGCCTTGCCTCCCAAGAATAAATCCCACTTGATCATGGTGTATGATTTTTTTCATATATTGCTGGATCCAGTTTGCTAATATTTTGTTGAGGAGTTTTGCATCTAAATTCATCAGGGATATTGGCCTATGATTTTCTTTCTTTGTGTTGTCTTTGCCTGGTTTTAGAATCAAAATTATGCTCATCTCATAAAAGGAGCTTGGAAGTCTTCCTTCCTCTTGAATTTTTGAAATATGAGATTTTTTAAAACAATATATATGCTTTACTCACCTACTGGAAAATTTTTCAACTTTTAAGTAATATATATATAATTTTTTTTTTTAATAGTGAGTCTTAAATCTATTTTAACTATGCAAGTTTGCAAACAGCTAACTAGAACCCATATTGGATAAAGCATCCAATTTCCAAATGGATACTTATATAATACTTATGAGTCATTATTTAAATACAAATTTTGTTTTTCTTACACCAAGTCACCTACTGGTCTGATATATTATCTGCACTGTGCAGATTTTTTGCTATCGTGCTTATCTAACATCCTATATCACCTACCACTTAGTCTCTATTCCAATTGCCATGGAACCTGTGATTATTTAGATTACACTCCTAATCTTTTTTGTATTTTTCTGAAGTGAGAAGCGGGGAGGCAGACAGATTCCCACATATGCCTGACCGGGATCCACCCGGCATGCCCACTAGGGGCGATGCTCTGCCCATCTGGGGTGTTCTGTTACGACCTGAGGCGGAGGTCATAAAGCCATCCTCAGTGCCCGGGCCAACTTTGTTCCAATGGAACCCTGGCTGCGGTAGGGGAAGAGATAGAGAGGAAGGAGAGGGAGAATGGTGGAGAAGCAGATAGGCGCTTCTTCTGTGTGTCCTGGCTGGGAATTTGAACCTAGGACTTCCACACGCTGGGCCAGTGCTCTACTGCTGAGCCAACCTGCCAGGGCCTCTAATCTTTTTCCACTGATCTTAGTTGGCAGCATCAGTTAGAGTAATATTACAAATGTGATTGAAAGTATAAATTCATCTTATAGATTGAAATCATGGTGATACTTAGTTATAATTACTGAGGTGATCCAAAACGCTTATGTTAACCAAATACACAGCCTGACTAAGCGGTGGCCCAATGGATAGAGCGTCAGATTGGGACTTGGAGGACCCAGGTTCGAGACCCCAAGGTCGCCACTTGAGCCCAAGGTCACTGGCTTGAACAAGGGGTCACTCAGTTTGCTGTAGCACCTCATAAAGGCACATATGAGAAAGCAATCAATGAAGAACTATGGTGCCGCAACGAAAAATTGATGCTTCTTTTTTTTTTTTGTATTTTTCTGAAGCTGGAAACGGGGAGAGACAGTCAGACAGACTCCTGCATGCGCCCGACCAGGATCCACCCGGCACGCCCACCAGGGGCAAGCTCTGCCCCTCCGGGGCGTCGCCCCGTCGCGACCAGAGCCACTCCAGCGCCTGGGGCAGAGGCCAAGTAGCCATCCCCAGCGCCCGGGCCATCCCCGCTCCAATGGAGCCTCGGCTGCAGGAGGGGAAGAGAGAGACAGAGAGGAAGGAGGGGGTGGGGGTAGAGAAGCAAATGGGCGCCTCCCCTATGCACCCTGGCCGGGAATTGAACCCAGGTCCCCCGCACACCGGCCAGGGCCTGATTGATGCTTCTTATCTCTCTTCTTTCCTGTCTGTCTGTCCCAATCTGTCCCTCTTTCTGACTCTGTCTTTGTCAAATAAAAATAAAATCAAATACACAACGAATTGAATGAACACACAAAAACAATAGTTCTTACAACTCGATGGGCATGTGTTTTAAAGCCTCAGTTTGAGAACTACTTAAATAACTAAACCTGAAAATTTTTATTTTTTATAAGTAAATTTTTATTTTAATGGGGTGACATCAATAAATCAGGGTACATATATTCAAAGAAAACATGTCCAGGTTATCTTGTCATTCAATTTTGTTGCATACCCATCACCCAAAGTCAGATTGTCCTCCGTCACCCTCTATCTAGTTTTCTTTGTGCCCCTTTTCCTCCCCCCCCATCCCCCACCCCCACCCCCCCGTAACCACCACACTCTTCTCTGTGTCTCTTAGTCTCGTTTTTATGTCCCACCAATGTATGGAATCCTGCAGTTCTTGTTTTTTTCTGATTTACTTATTTCACTCCGTATAATGTTATCAAGATCCCACCATTTTGTTGTAAGGGATCCGATGTCATCATTTCTTATGGCTGAATAGTATACCATGGTGTATATGTGCCACATCTTCTTTATCCAGTCTTCTTCTTTTTTTTTTTACAGTGACTAAAGCCTTTAAGCAAACTCTTGGCCAATACTGCAAGAATCCATAAAAGAGTAGTGTCCTTAACATGTTCACCAAGTCCAAGTTGGCCCCAGCACCATGCCAAATCCCTGAAAAATGCAACCCAACCCCAGTTCAGTCTGGTAGGAGCTGTCACAAGGAGCAGGAGTCCAGGGAAAGTTCGCATGGCACTGGAATTGTCACAATTCTATACTTTGCAGCTCACGTCCAAGTCCCAATGACCACTGCTTCTAGCTGGTAATGATTCAGGTAGACTGGAAAAGCCATCTGCAGCATGTGTAGAGATGGAGCTTCTGTTCTCCTCTGCCTGGAGAGATGAGACCAGGTTGCTTTTCCCTGGAGCTCTGCGACTGTGGCTTTTTAAAGAGAATCTTGGGATACACTAAGCTGGGTGGCAAAGGTAGATTCATAATAGAAGTTGGCAAAAGGGGGAAAGAGAGCTCTAAATTAGGAGTAGGTCCCAGCCTGAAATATGAGTGGGGCACTGAGGTAGGAGGAATAAAGGAAACACTGTATATTAAACAAAGCAGCAGAAAATAGGACTATCTACACCCACAACAGAGATCTTCGAGGGAAGAATAAAAAACCTGACTATTCAGGCAAGACATAGTTAAGTGGCCCTGGTGCAAATGAGATCAGTTTACCTGCTTCTTGGGAAATGAAATTTTTTAAATTGAATTCATTGAAGTGACATTGGTTAATAATATTGTATAGGTTTCGGGTGTACTGTTCTATTACATCACCTGTATATTGGATTATATGTTCACCACCCCAAGTGAAGTCTCCTCAGTACAATCCATACCCTCTTCTACTGCCACCTGCCCTAAAGCTGAAATCTTTGATTGCAGACCAAGACACAGAAACCTTAATGACTTTCCCAAAATCACAGAGCTAATACGGCAAAACTAAGATTCATACTCAGAATGCAGTGTTTTTACACTAAGGGTTTTCACTGCTCCAAATTAAAACTTGAATTGTTTATAGTTGCAAACATTTCCTAGAAAGTATGTATTTCGAAACAGAAGGATAATCTACTCTAACAATTATAGAGAATAAAACCAAAGCATTTATTTGCTTAAATTTTTTTGTTTTTGTTGAATTTATTGGGGTGACACTGGTTAATATTATAAAATGAATAGCTTTCACGCATATAATTCTTCAATCATCTATATATTGTATTGTGTGTTCACAATACAGATCAAGTCTACAAAACCTATAGATCAAATCTCCCTCCATCACCCTTTATCTCCCCTTTACCCTCTTACTGACCTCTACCCCCTTTCTCTCTAGTAATCACCATACTATTGTCTGTGTCTGAAATTTTTGATTGGTTTTTTACTTAATTTCTTGATTGTTTTCATCCAGCTCCCCAACTCTCCTTTCCTTTGACAGCTGTCAGTCTGTTCTCTGTGTTTATGAGTCAGTTTCGATTTTATGTTGTTGATTAGATTTCGTGTTAGTGAAATAATATTTGAAATTTTTTGACGGATATTTTTCAGTTATTTTTATGTGGATGTTTAGGTGTGTGAAATAAAATAATTTTGCTCTGTTAAGACTCCTGGACATACTCCTTCCTTAAGATGGGATGAGACACCGGGTCGTGCAAAGGGAAGTGAGACGCCTGGAGCAACCCCAGGCTCAAAAATATGGGATCCTACACCTAGTCACACACCAGCGGGAGCTGCTACTCCTGGACGAGGCGATACACCAGGCCATGCAACACCAGGCCATGGAGGTGCAACTTCCAGTGCTCGTAAAAACAGATGGGATGAGACCCCCAAAACAGAAAGAGGTACTTCTAGTGGAGTCTGGGCATGTGTTTGGGTGAATTGTTGACTTGATAAGTGGAGTGTTTCAGCCAAAATCTGTTCTTTCTAGTCCTAGCTAGATGGGCAAATTACCAACTGCTTTACAAAGAACTGAGCAGATCATATGCCTAATTCATTTCCCTTTTTGAAGAGTTTTAACATTTATTTTAGGAAAAACTTGAGAAAGAAAGTTTTTAGGTCATAACCTCTTGTTTTTTATTGTGGTAATATGTACATAACATGAAACTTACCATTCTTACCATTTTAAGTGTATAGTTCATGGCATTAGATACATTCAGTGTTGTACCACTATTCATTCTAGAACTTTTTCATCATCCCAAACAGAAACTCTAGACCCATTAAAAAGTAACTCCCCATTTTTGTCTCCTCCCAGCTCCTGGTAAACTATTTTCTGTGTAACTTTTCTAAGTTTTATCTTTTGTGTAAACTGTTAAATTAATTGTTTCTGAGATTAGCTGTGGCAAGTTAAGATTTAATAATATATCTAGTATATTAAAATTTTATAAAGAATTTTTAATGTGGGAGAGTACTTAACATGTAATGAGTGTAAAAAGCAGTGTATAACTGTACTTACAGAGCAATTTCAACTGTATAGAGAAGTGAAAAGTGGCTCAAGATACATAAAGTGGCTGTCTGTGGGTTGTGAAATTATGGGTGTTTAAAGAAATAGTTTTCCTATTCCCTAATGTTTGCTGTGCATTGTTTCTGTAATCAGTGGCAAAGAAACAAATAGTGAAGGGGAAGATAAATATGAAATATTTAAACCTCAAATGGGCCTTTATATTAGGAATATCCTGTTTTTTTAACTTGAACAGTTTGGGAATGTTATGTGTTTAAGAATAAAAATAAATTTTTGACACTGGTAAAAATGTTAGACTGTACACACTCACTCTTTTTCTCTACAGATACTCCTGGCCATGGAAGTGGATGGGCTGAGACACCTCGAACAGATCGAGGCGGAGATTCGATTGGTGAAACGCCCACTCCTGGAGCCAGTAAAAGAAAGTCACGTTGGGATGAAACACCAGCTAGTCAGATGGGTGGAAGCACTCCTGTTCTGACCCCTGGAAAAACACCAATTGGCACACCAGCCATGAACATGGCCACCCCTACTCCAGGTAGAAACTCTTAACTGTCTTGTATCCTGAGCATCGTGTTATGATAACTATTTGCACTATAGATTGTTAAAAATTTTTGCTCTTCATTAGGTCACATAATGAGTATGACTCCTGAACAGCTTCAGGCTTGGCGGTGGGAGAGAGAGATTGATGAGAGAAATCGCCCACTTTCTGATGAAGAATTAGATGCTATGTTCCCAGAAGGATATAAGGTAATAACATGGAATGTGAATGTGATGGTTTTTAGGATGTGAATTTTATTTTAAATATTCTTTCAAAAAATTTGTAAGTCATGTTTGCACTGGCTTTATTTCAGTTCTAAAGAGTGTAATAGGAGTGAAGAAAAATGAATGACATGCAGCTTTTTATTACTTTTGAAAGGTGAGAAATCTCAAGGACTTGTTAGGATCATATACTTTGAGAAGTTCTGCCTTGCGGGTATGAAGTAGCTTGTTTCAGTTAATAAGTAGGTCCAAGATTAAGCTCACGTTAGGTTATGGTTATTTAACTTTGTGTCTCACAAGGTTTTGTGTTTGATAAGTTCATAGATTGCCCATAAAAGAATATTCTCTTTTAGCAACCTGAGGTTTTTTTGAACTATAAAATTTGGGGGGTACCTGATACTCAAGGACCATTTGCTAGTCTGTGAGCATATAGATGATGTCATAACCAGGGTTAGACCTAAGTCATCTGATGATCTTTACAGAGAGAGCCTTTTCTGCCAATTCCTATTGCCTTTTTACAGTTTGTATATTTTTTCCCTCTTATTAGGTTTATATTAAAGTATTTGTTTCAGGTATTCGTGAATTTCTGGTTTATAACTTTTTGTAGCCTCTGCTTAAAAGCTGTCAGTATAGATACTGTGTGCCTACTATTGACTGCCTGAGTTCATACTTTTTTTCATTCAGTGAGAGGAGGGGAGACAGAGACAGACTCCTGCATGCACCCCGACTGGGATCAATCCAGCAAGCCCACTAAGGGGCAATGTTCTGCCCATCTGGGGCATAGCTTGGTTATTGAGTAATCAATCTCTTCCTAGCATCTGAGGCTGAGGCCATGGAGCCATTCTCAGCACCCAGAGCGAACTTGCTCCAATAGAGCCATGGCTGCAGGAGGAGGAAGAGAGAGAGAAGTGAGAGGGATAGGGTGGAGAAGTAGATGAGTGCTTCTGTGTGCCCTGACGGGGAATCAAACCCAGAACATCCATATGCCAGGCCAATCTCTACCACTGAGCCAACCAGCCAGGGCCCTGAGTGCATTCTTAATTGCATTCATTGATTTCTTTAATAACAACAGGAGGGAAGAATCTTCAGTGAATTTTTTTTTATTCAAATTGTGTTTATTTTACAGGTCTTTGGTAAATAAATATATTGTGGTTTTAGTTTATATGCATTTAACTGATATTTGTAAAGTGACAATAGGATTTGCTTTTAGCAGAAATTTATGTGATTCTTATTTTATTATTAAAATACAACCTTTTATACATTGTTTATGTGTACTTTTGTGAGCTTAGTTCCATCTATATGACATGTTGGCTTGTCAGCATGTTTATATAGATTAATGTTTGAAAGTGATCAGAATTTTATAACTTCATTTTCCCACACTCCTAATATACTTAAATTTTATTGGCAGACAAGAAATACGAATATTTGTCATACATATTTTAAACTTATAATCAAGAATTTAAAATGGGATCGCAAATAATTTGTCTCCAAGCAAAACTTTTTCTAGCTGACAAGCTGTAAAATACTTTAAATGCAAGTATTATTTATTATGTTATTCCTTAGTTTATCAAGTCAGGAAAACCCTAATCTGTTTTTTTCAACTGTATTAGGTACTTCCTCCTCCAGCTGGTTATGTTCCCATTCGAACTCCAGCTCGAAAACTGACAGCAACTCCAACACCTTTGGGTGGTATGACTGGTTTCCACATGCAAACTGAAGATAGAACTATGAAAAGTGTTAATGACCAGCCATCTGGAAATCTTCCATTTTTAAAACCTGATGATATTCAGTACTTTGACAAGCTTTTGGTAAGTGATAGTAACAAATAAGATGATTTTTATTTAGGATTCAAAATGATAATGTCTTAGCCCACCTTTAAATTAATTTCTTTTTACTCTATTAGGTTGATGTTGATGAATCAACACTTAGTCCAGAAGAGCAAAAAGAAAGAAAAATAATGAAGTTGCTTTTAAAAATTAAGAATGGAACACCTCCAATGAGAAAGGTAAGTACCAGCTCATTAAATTATCATATTCATTGTAATTTTATGTTTAGAAACCTGTAATTAACCTCTTCAGCTTTACCCAAGGGCACAGTATGAGGGAATAAAAGATGTATAACATGAAGAATTTAGCTTTATAATTAAGGAATTTTATGCTAATAGGGATGTTGAAAAATGAGATTCCTTTTTTGTCCTCAAGGCCTTTAAAACATGCTAAAGACTCATTCCTAAGGTAATAGAATTATGTGAGGACTTGGAGTAGTACCATATATGGCTTGAAGATGGGCAATCCTTTAGGACCGTGGTTCTCAACCTTTCTAATGCCGTGACCCCGCAATACAGTTCCTCATGTTGCTGACCCCAAACCAAAAAATAATTTTGGTGGCTACTTCATAACTAATTTTGCTACAGTTATGATTCGGAATGTAAATACCTGATATGCATTATGTATTCTCATTGCCTCTCCGCCTCCTAGGCTTCTGTCCTCCGGCGCTTGTTGCACCGCCCACTGATGTCAGCAAGCGCTGGACACACGTAATGCGCTGCTATGGACTGTGGAGCATTCCCCCGCTTCCCCCGCCCCTTAGGCCCCAGAGGGACGGGTGGAGGATGCAATCACGTCTGCGCAGGACCGCAGGCCATATGTATTTTCCGATGGCTTTAGGCGACCCCTGTTTTGGTCATTCGACCCCTGCTGGGGTCGCGACCCACAGGTTGAGAACCGCTGCTTTAGGGGAAGTAGAGTTTTATAACCCCAGTATGTCTATTCTATTGTCTTTTATTAACTGAAACATTGAATTTCTTTCATAGGAATTCAAACTTTGATTGAAGTGAACTTAAGCTACTCTGTAAAGTTTACACTGAAAGTTTGATTACAGAAAATCATGGAGTAAATTACTTTTTCAAAATGCTTAATTACAAAGAAACAAATGTTTTACTTTTATTTTCCCTTAGGCTGCATTGCGTCAGATTACTGATAAAGCTCGGGAGTTTGGAGCTGGTCCTTTGTTTAATCAGATTCTTCCTCTACTGATGTCTCCTACACTTGAGGATCAAGAACGGCATTTACTTGTCAAAGTTATTGATAGAATATTATACAAACTTGATGACTTAGTTCGACCATATGTGCATAAGGTTTGTTTTCTTTTTTTTTAATTTTTTTTTTCTTTTTTCTTTTCCATTTTTCTGAAGCTGGAAACGGGGAGAGACAGTCAGACAGACTCCCGCATGCGCCCGACCAAGATCCACCTGGCACGCCCACCAGGGGCGACGCTCTGCCCCTCCGGGGCGTCGCTCTGCCATGACCAGAACCACTCTAGCGCCTGGGGCAGAGGCCAAGGAGTCATCCCCAGCACCCGGGCCATCTTTGCTCCAATGGAACCTCGGCTGCGGGAGGGGAAGAGAGAGACAGAGAGGAAGGGGGGAGGGGAGAAGCAAATGGGCGCTTCTCCTATGTGCCCTGGCCAGAAATCGAACCCGGGTCCCCCGCACGCCAGGCTGACGCTCCACCGCTGAGCCAACCGGTCAGGGCCGGTTTGTTATTTTCTTTTTCGAGAGGCAGGGAGAGATAGGAACCAGGAACATTGAACTGTTCCTATGTGTAGTGATCAGGGAATTGAACCGGCAACCTCTGTACTCTGGGATGACACTCAACTGACTGAACTAACTGGCCAGGGCTCATTTGCTTTATTGAGAGGAGAAGAGGAAGAGAAAAATTTATGTTCTTACAGCACGCCCTTTAGTGTTAAGAACGCCCCCCCCCCCTTTTTTTTTTGCTGGTGGCGATTATGGATTGCAATTACAAAGTGCAGATACAGATAAGTTTTTTTTTTAACAAAATATTAACTATTTGTTAGTCTGTGTAGTTAATAGTTCCAAATTTTCATCTTCATATGGGATTTGAAATTGTACAATTAAAATTCTTAATTTGTTCCTTGATTAAAAATAACCGATAATTATAAACTTTCTAATAAAACGAGTTTTGTATATTTGTGTTTTTAGATTACATAAAGGACATGCTATAATAAAAAAATTTTCTTTCCTGTATGTATTTAATTCTGTTATATGAGTATGGCATCAGTAATTGGTGTGGAAATTCAGCTTCTTCTCTTTTTCAGATCCTTGTGGTCATTGAACCATTGTTGATTGATGAAGATTACTATGCTAGAGTGGAAGGCCGCGAGATTATTTCTAATTTGGCAAAGGTATTTTTACTCTATTTCTAAGGAAGAAAGTTTTATATCTGTTGATGGATTACTTGATTATTCAAGGAAATGGTTAAGGGTTAATTTTACTAATTTATGACTTTTTGTTTTTATTAATTTTAATGGGGTGACAATTGATAAATCAGGGTACATATGTTCAGAGAAAACATCTCCAGGTTATTTTGACATTTGATTATGTTGCATATCCTTCACCCAAAGTGAAATTGTCCTCCATCACCTTCTATCTGGTTTTCTTTGTGCCCCTCCCCTCCCGGCACCCCCTCCTTCTATTTCCTCCCCTAACTTATGACTTTTTTCTTGACCTTTTAGGCGGCTGGCCTGGCTACTATGATTTCTACCATGAGACCTGATATAGATAACATGGATGAATATGTTCGTAACACAACAGCTAGAGCTTTTGCTGTTGTAGCTTCTGCCCTGGGCATTCCTTCATTATTGCCCTTCTTAAAAGCTGTGTGCAAAAGCAAGAAGTCCTGGCAAGCAAGACACACTGGTATTAAGATTGTACAGCAAATAGCTATTCTTATGGGCTGTGCCATCTTGCCACATTTGAGAAGTTTAGTTGAAATCATTGAACATGGTAAGTTATGTAACTTTGTCTATAATTTATAAGACAGGTGCCCTGAAATTTGGTTTACTGATTTGGGAGACATATTGAAGGACTTTATCAATACATAAGCACCATATAGTTTATAATGGGATTTGTGATATTATCTGCTAATAGGCTGTGGTTTATTATGGCTTTTGCCTAATTTTGTCTAATGTGAACAGATTCTGCAGTTAGATTATATTGCTAGTCTCTGGATGATCTGGAAATTAGGTACTATTTTTGTTTAGTTAAAAACCTGTATTTGGATTTATAGGTCTTGTGGATGAGCAGCAGAAAGTTCGGACCATTAGTGCTTTGGCCATTGCTGCCTTGGCTGAAGCAGCAACTCCTTATGGCATCGAATCTTTTGATTCTGTGTTAAAGCCTCTGTGGAAAGGTATTCGCCAACACAGAGGAAAGGTAGGTTACCAATTGGATTTTTTTTCCTACTCATTAAACCTAAGGCAGCTTTAATTCAATTTTCTAAGTATATATATATGTTTACTTTAAAATAGGGTCTGGCAGCCTTCTTAAAGGCTATTGGATATCTTATTCCTCTCATGGATGCGGAATATGCCAACTACTATACTAGAGAAGTGATGTTAATTCTTATTCGAGAATTTCAATCTCCTGATGAAGAAATGAAGAAAATTGTGCTTAAGGTAATTGTTCCAAATTATTGTTGTTTTAGATTTATTCATCTAAATTGGGTGTGTTTTATGGTTCAGATAGAATTTTTAAAGCATTAAAAAAAACTTGTATATTAAACCAGGACTGTTTTCATGATTATTATTTTTTTAACCTTTTAGGTGGTAAAGCAGTGTTGTGGAACAGATGGTGTAGAAGCAAACTACATTAAAACAGAGATTCTTCCTCCTTTTTTTAAACACTTCTGGCAACACAGAATGGCTTTGGATAGAAGAAATTACCGACAGGTAAGCTTTTTTGGGGGGGGGGGTATTTTTCTGAAGCTGGAATCGGGGAGACAGACAGACTCCCGCATATGCCCGACCAGGATCCACCTGGCACGCCCACCAGGGGCAAAGCTCTGCCCACCAGGGGGTGATGCTCTGCCCCTCCGGGGCATCACTCTGCCGCGACCAGAGCCACTCTAGCGCCTGGGGCAGATACCAAGGAGCCATCCCCAGCGCCCGGGCCATCTTTGCTCCAATGGAGCCTTGGCTGCGGGAGGGGAAGAGAGAGACAAGAGAGGAAGGAGGGGGGTGGTGGAGAAGCAAATGGGCACGTCTCCTATGTGCCCTGACCGGGAATCGAACCTGGGTCCCCCGCATGCCAGGCCGATGCTCTTCCGCTGAGCCAACCGGCCAGGGCCAGTAAGCTTTTTTAAAAAAATATTTTTCAAAATTTTTTATAACTAATTCTTGAGTCAGTTGGAATGCATCTTACACATTATTTTTTGCCGTGGTTAAACCACATGATTTGTATGTGCTTGATTGTGAAAGGAAAAGTGTTTTAATTACTCAATTAGCTTCCACTTTGATTTTGCATTTTAGAAGACATATCCTACTATATATTGATGTTTTTGTCTAGTAAATAAAAATATTTGATCTGGCTAGGTGAAACATGAATATAATCTTACCTCTTAAATCACCTTGATTCAAATTTAAATTTTTTCGGGTAGCTCTCAAAAACGTTCTGAAAGTAGGAGTTGAATATTCTCATCGTGTTTTACTGGATGAATAATACCTTTAGAATTTTTGCTTTTTATGATATATCTTTATTTCCTTTTAAGAGCAGTAAATTCAGTGGTTTTATTCCCCCTCTTTTTAGTTAGTTGATACTACTGTGGAGTTGGCAAACAAAGTAGGTGCAGCAGAAATTATATCCAGGATTGTGGATGATCTGAAAGATGAAGCTGAACAGTACAGAAAAATGGTGATGGAAACAATTGAGAAAATTATGGGCAACTTGGGAGCAGCTGATATTGATCATAAACTTGAAGAACAACTGATTGATGGTATTCTTTATGCTTTCCAAGAACAGACTACAGAGGTAATGATACTAATTAGTACAAGCTGCCATTGATTTACCTTTTTTTTTTTTTAATTTTTATTTTTCCGAAGCTGGAAACGGACAGTCAGACAGACTCCCGCATGCGCCGGACCGGGATCCACCCGGCACGCCCACCAGGGGGCGATGCTCTGCCCCTCCAGGGGGTTGCTCTGTTGTGACCAGAGCCACTCTAGTGCCTGGGGCAGAGGCCAAGGAGCCATCCCCAGCGCCCGGGTCATCTTTGCTCCAGTGGAGCCTCGCTGTGGGAGGGGAAGAGAGAGACAGAGAGGAAGGAGAGGGGGAGGGGTGGAGAAGCAGATGGGCGCCTCTCCTGTGTGCCCTGGCCCGGAATCGAACCTGGGACCTCTGCACGCCAGGCCGACGCTCTACCACTGAGCCAACCGGCCAGGGCCTGATTTACCTTTTTTAAATTTATTTTTTCCTTTTTACCCAAGTGAGGTGGGGAGATAGATTTCCACATGCACCCCGACTGGGATCCACCCGGCATCCCCTGTCTGGGGCCAATGCTCTGCCTACCACGAGCCATGTGTACAGTTGTGCTGTTTTTAATACCTGAGGCATAGGCTCCATGGAGCCTCACTGCCCGTGCTAATGCACTGGAACCAATTGAGCCATGGCTTTGGGAGGAGGGGAAGAGAGAAAGAAAAAAAGATAAATGGAGGGGAGGGGTGGAGGTTCTCCTGTGGTTCCTGACTGGGAATTGAACCTGGGACATCTACACACCAGGTTGATGCTCTACCACTGATCAACCAGGCAGGGCCTCGCCACTGGCTTTCATATTGTAAAAAATTATGTTACTTTTCAAGCAAATATCACTAAAAAGTAATTGAATTTGAAATAATTTTTAAAATGCTCGTGTTCATTTTCAGTTAGCTATGAGGAGATATTCTATCTCGTTTTTAAATTCCATTGTTAAAAAACTGAGTATCAGTATATGCCAGCCTTTCATTCATAAACTGAATTCTAGTCCCAATGAATGTAGTTTTTTTTTTTAATTTAACTTTTTTCTCTTTTCAGGACTCAGTCATGTTGAATGGGTTTGGCACAGTGGTCAATGCTCTGGGCAAACGGGTTAAACCTTACTTGCCTCAGATCTGTGGTACAGTTTTGTGGCGTTTAAATAATAAATCAGCAAAAGTTAGGCAGCAGGCAGCTGACTTGATCTCTCGAACTGCTGTTGTCATGAAAACTTGTCAAGAGGTAAACCTTTATGTCAGATTCTTATTTCTTCGTGAAACAGTTTAATGTGAAAAGTAACCGTTTAACATTGTTTCTTTTACTACAGGAAAAATTGATGGGGCACTTAGGTGTTGTTTTGTATGAGTATTTGGGTGAAGAGTACCCTGAAGTATTGGGCAGCATTCTTGGAGCACTGAAGGCCATTGTAAATGTAATAGGTATGGAATTTGCTGGTCATGTAAGAATGTTTTTGCTATGGTGTTTAACTTTTTTTTCTTTTTAAGTAAAATACAGAGTTGAGTCATGATTTTTTTTTTTTGCATACTTCAAAATTATAATTGAGGAAATACCACAAAAATCTTATCTCCCAAAACCCATTTATATTTTACTTAAAAGAGAAAAAAAGGGCAATTTTGGGACCTGCAAGAGAGGTGGGAGTAGTCAATGCAAAAAGTGTCTCTCTCGAAATACATTCATGGGCAGGGGGACCACTCCGATGTTTTAATTTACTTTTAGGACAAAATATGTTTTTACTCAACTTTGAATTAATAAGTGATTATGCAGTTTTTTCTCCTTTAAGTTTTAGGAACATAATCAGGGAGAAAAGTGAATTGCTAAAGTTCTGTTCTGGTGTTTTTATTTATATCCAGTTCTATAAAACTATTCAGTTTTCTAACCCAAAATAAAAATTAGTGTATTACAAATGCTCTTGGATGTGAAGAGCAAACTTTTATTCCTTAAGGTCATTATGATGAAACAAACAGGTGGTCTCCTATGTTTAATCTCTCATTGTAATTGTGACTATTGTGAGAGTAACTTCTGCAAGGGCTAGAGGGGTGGAAATAACCTAGCAGGAGGTCATAATATATGCTGGCTGTGATGGCCACTGTTTCCTTTTATGTAACATCAGAGACCTTAACAATTGCACTTACATATAATCCCCAATTCGGCCTTGTCCCTTATACTTAAAGATAGAGATAGCTACTTGGCCAGAAATCAATTACTTGGCCACTTGTGGGGCTCTAGTTTGCAGGTAATTGTAAACCATATTGTTGGTTAGGGAAACATGGGAAAAGAAATGGAGAGAGAATCAGAGCAAGCAATTCTAGTTAGAGCAAGAGCCCCTGCCAGCTGCCTCCTTTTTTCTCTCTTCATAGGTGTAAATACCATCCAAGTATGCCCTGCATTGCAGGGAGACTGGAGATCTGTTTGTTTTGCAGTTAAAGGGTAAGGGGGCCCTTTCTGGAAAATTTTGCTTTAATTTACATGTCTACCTCTGGCTTATATTGTTGTGTATGGCCGGAACATAAGCTGTCCACATATTTAAATATCAGTGTACAAATACATTTCAGAACCAGATAAAACTTTTTTTGTTGAATATCCATCATTCTTTAAATCACTTCACTAATTTCTTTCATTTCTATGCATAATCAGAAGTTGTTAATAAAGAGTTAACGACAATTCTAAGTCTGGTCAGAATCTGGGGCCAGATTCTTTCCATAGGCAGCTGTAAGTTTATATTTATGCCTGGTCATGTATATTACATTGCTCAGTAAAAGGTAAAGAACAGCGGTTGCCTTTCAAATGTTAATTGATAGTGTGTTGACTCTGTTAAATAGGTATGCATAAGATGACTCCACCTATTAAAGACCTACTGCCTAGACTCACTCCCATCTTAAAGAACAGGCACGAGAAAGTACAAGAGAATTGTATTGATCTTGTTGGACGTATTGCTGACAGGTAAGCAGATTAAACATTTTTATAAGCATTATTGGTTTTCATATTTAACCACTTTTTATTTATTTTGCAGGTTTGGCTAATGTAAGTATATATAATCAGGCTATTCAGTATTAATATTTTAGTGAAATTTCAATTTATATAGTAACGGGAGGGTTGGCAATATATTGTATTTCTTGTATATAAGACGCACCTTAATTTTAGGGCCCTAAATTTGGGAAAAAAAGTTTACATAAAGTTATTGAACTCAAATTTTATTCATCGTAAAATTCATACAACTCATCACTGTCAAAAACTCCCATCCATTAGCTTGCCCTTATCTATGTCTGATGATGAATCACTGTCTTCATCTGTGGCATTTGAAATGTCACACTTCTACAACCATTGTAATAAGACGTTTCCAGTTTTTAGACCTCAAATTTTGGGAAAGGTCCGTCTTATACATGAGGGAAATATGGTAGTTTTAAGACAAACTATCGCTTTGAATGATAATATTTTTATTTAATGCTTAAGGTGAGTTGGTAATTGTTTTCAGAACTGAAATTTGCAAATTTACCTTTTATAACTTACGGTCACAAAAAAATTAACTTTTTTTTTTTTTTAATTAGGGGAGCTGAATATGTGTCAGCAAGGGAGTGGATGAGGATTTGCTTTGAGCTTTTGGAGCTCTTAAAAGCTCACAAAAAAGCTATTCGTAGAGCTACAGTCAACACATTTGGTTATATTGCAAAGGCCATTGGGTGAGTACTGTTTACTTGCATACATATATTTTTTTACTTTGTAATAAACCTATTGTGGTGTTGAAAAATACTTGTTTCTTTAGACATTTAACGGGTGAAATAAAGCAATTGTGAAGACTTTTTTTGTGGCAGAGAGAGAGGGACAGATAGGGACAGACAGACAGGAAGGGAGAGAGATGAGAAACATCAATTCTTTGTTGTGGCTCCTTAGTTGTTCATTGATTGATTTCTCATATGTGCCTTGACTGGGGGGTTACATTAAACCGAATGACCCTTTGCTTGAGCCAGCGACCTTGGGCTCAAGCTGGTGAGCCTTGTTCAAACCAGATGAGCCCGCGCTCAAGCTGGCGACCTTGGTCGTCTCGAACCTGGGTCCTACATGTCCCAGTCCGACACTCTATCCACTGCACCACCACCTGGTCAGGCTGAAGACTCTTTATTTAACCACTGACCTTCAGTTATGGAAATGTTTTCTTAAATTTAAATCAAATTAATATAGAGGGGAGGGGTTTTTTTGTTTGTTTTTTTGTTTTTGTATTTTTCTGAAGTTGGAAATGGGGAGGCAGTCAGACAGACTCCCGCATGCGCCCAACTGGGATCCACCTGGCATGCCCAACAGGGGGCGATGCTCTGCCCACCTGGGGTGTCGCTCTGTTGCATCCAGAGCCATTCTAGCGCCTAAGGCAGAGGCCACAGAGCCATCCTCAATGTCCGGGGCCAACTTTGCTCCAATGGAGCCTTGGCTGCGGGAGGGGAAGAGAGAGACAGAGAGGGAGTAGAGGGGAGGGGTGGGAAAGCAGTTGAGTGCTTCTCCTTGTGCCCTGGCCAGGAATCGAACCCGGGACTCCTGCACGCCAGGCTGACGCTCTACCACTGAGCCAACCGGCCAGGGCCGATGGGAGGTTTTTAAATTTTATTTAATCACATCAAATATTTTCAGAGTGGAAAGTTGCCATTCTCAAAATAATTTCAAGATTTTGTAGGGCCTCTTTAGGATAGTACTTGAAATGTTTGGACCAGTTCTTAATTTAAAAATCAGCAGAATTCAAGGCTTACATTAGTGTTTTATGTGTTTTAAATTTTTTTCTTTAACCCACAGCACTGGCCAGATGGCTCAGTTGGTTAGAGTATTGCTCTGGAGCACAGGTTGCTCGTTCAATCCCTGGTCAAGGCACATACAGGAACAGACCAATGTTTCTGTGTCTCTCCCTTTTCTCTCTAAAATCAATAAATTAAAAAACCCACAGACTAGTGAATTATAGCTATTTTATTAATACATCTATGGTATTTGCTTGTATTCTGTCAGAATCGAACTATGTACATATTAGTAATAAAATGATTTTAAGCAATAAAACATAACTAAAATCAGATTGATTAAAGTCTTCCCACCATTTCCTTTTTGGTAGCAGTGTTATTTATTTAGCGTTAATAAATATTCACAATGAGCCCTGGCCGGTTGGCTCAGCGGTAGAGCGTCGGCCTAGCGTGCGGAGGACCCGGGTTCGATTTCCGGCCAGGGCACACAGGAGAAGCGCCCATTTGCTTCTCCACCCCTCCGCCGCGCTTTCCTCTCTGTCTCTCTCTTCCCCTCCCGCAGCCAAGGCTCCATTGGAGCAAAGATGGCCTGGGCGCTGGGGATGGCTCTGTGGCCTCTGCCCCAGGTGCTAGAGTGGCTCGGGTCGCAACATGGCGACGCCCAGGATGGGCAGAGCATCGCCCCCTGGTGGGCAGAGCATCGCCTCTGGTGGGCGTGCCGGGTGGATCCCGGTCGGGCGCATGCGGGAGTCTGTCTGACTGTCTCTCCCTGTTTCCAGCTTCAGAAAAATGAAAAAAAAAAAAAAAAAAATTCACAATGAATAGCTGTTGTGCTTATGTTTAAAGGAGAATAGCTTTAGTGAATGTGTATGGGAGGGAAGATAAGAAAAAGAAAATAGATTTTGTAAGTTGTGGCATGGGAGATGTCAATTTGTATACTATGATAAGGTTGCCTCACTCTGGTGGCTATGGTTTTTGTTTGTTTGTTTTTTGTATCTTTCTGAAGCTGGAAATGGGGACCCAGTCAGACAGACTCCCTCATGCGCCCGACCGGGATCCACCCGGCACGCCCACCAGGGGGCGATGCTCTGCCCATCCGGGGCATCACTGTGTTGCGACCAGAGCCACTCTAGCGCCTGGGGCAGAGGCCAAGGAGCCATCCCCAGCGCCCAGGCCATCTTTTGCTCCGGCTGTGGGAGGGGAAGAGAGAGACAGAGAGGAAGGAGAGGGGGAGGGGTGGAGAAGCAGATGGGCGCCTCTCCTGTGTGCCCTGGCCTGGAATCGAACCCGGGACTTCCACATGCCAGGCCGACGCTCTACCACTGAGCCAACTGGCCAGGGCCTTGGTGACTATGGTTTTAATGCTCAAATAATCTAAACATTTAACTTCATGTTTCAGGAGATTTGCTAAAGACTCCTGAAATTACATTTGAAAGTGAATTCATATGAATTTTTTTTATTGAAATGGACACTAAATATATTTTTTTATTGTTTTTTTGTGTGATAGAGACAGATAGGAACAGACAGGAAGGGGGAGAGATGAGAAGCATCAGTTCTTTGTTGCAGCACCTTAGTTGTTCATTGTTTGCTTTCTCATATGTGCTTTGAACAGGGGGCTACAGCAGAGCAAGTGACCCCTTGCTCAAGCTGGTGAGCCCATGCTCAAGCCGGGCAACCTTAGGTTTTTGAACCTGGGTCCTCTGCGTCCCAGTCCAACGCTCTATCCACTGCGCCACCACCTGGTCAGACTAAATGAAGTTCTGAAGTAGAAAAAATAATGCTAGTGACTTGAAAGTATTGTATTTTATCAATTATTACGTTCCCAGTGATTACTTACTGTGAAGTTTTTTTTAATTGATTGATTTTAGAGAGACAGAGGAACCAGAAACAGAGAGAGAGAGAGAGAAAAAAGCATTCATTTGTTGTTCTACTTAGTTGTGCATTCATTGGTTGCTTCCTGTATGTGTTCTGACTGGGAATCGAACCTGCAACCTTGGTGTTTTGGGACAGTGCTCTAATCAGCCAGGTTCTACCATAAAATTTCATGCCTGTGCGATTTTTCTTTTCCCTCTGAAAAGTTTTGACTTGTAATCTAACAGTTTACTGACATTTATTTTTTTCAGCCCTCATGATGTGTTGGCCACACTTTTAAACAACCTCAAAGTTCAAGAAAGGCAGAACAGAGTTTGTACCACTGTGGCAATAGCTATTGTCGCTGAAACATGTTCACCATTCACAGTACTACCTGCCTTAATGAATGAATACAGAGTTCCTGAACTGAATGTCCAAAATGGAGTGTTAAAATCACTTTCCTTCTTGTTCGAATATATTGGTGAAATGGGAAAGGACTACATTTATGCTGTAACACCATTACTGGAAGATGCTTTAATGGATAGGTAAGTGACTTGAATGAAGTGCAAGAAAATAGTTAAAATTCCTGCTTTATTTTAGAATTTATGGAAATAATCATTCCATGACCTGTTGTACCATGTAAAGAAGGGGAATGCTAGCCTGAATTTTTATGAAACTCAACTATAACCATTGTTTTCTTCAAGTAATATAGATGCTACAAGTTCCCTAATCCCCTTTTTAATTCTTCATATCTATTAGACTAAGTACATTTTGAAAACCAGTAACAATTTTTTAAAAAAATTACTTAAAGTCAAATAATAATTAGAGAAAATGCTGAGCATGAGCTTTTGGTATGGCAGTGAGACCTTCTCTTTCTAGCTTTTGTTACTGCAGATGAAGCAAAGATTTCCGTTAGGCGTTTGAACTGAGCCTATCAGAGACACACTGTTGGCACTGTATGTCCCAGATTGTTCAGATGGGGACCATTGATTTACTGCTTCTTGAGTTGACAGTGGATTTCTGATACCTTTAACCATTTAGACTAATGTAACTTTTAAACACAAAAGTAACTAAAGAAAATGTAATGGAAAGTCAAGGTCCAAGTAGTAAGGGAAAAGGACTGTTTCATTTTCCCTGTTTTTTTTAGGAAAAATAAGTTACTTATGTTAGAGCCCATTCGGTTACTTTTGTTTACAGATTAAAGTTACTTTTAATTGTCTTCCAAAAGGGAGATTTATCAGGACTCAACAAGATACCACAAGTAACTTGTAAGGCAGGGAGACAAAATAAGAATTATACTCCATAAAAGCCTGCCCAGCTGGAGCCCAGTAAAGTAGGAATAAATCATACTTTGTATTCTTCTGCGACATGTGTCTGCACCATCATAGTACAGTCATTGATGTACGTGACCTACTGTTAAAAATTCTGTGCGCTAATTAGTTGAGGGTGATAAAGCCATTGAAAATTATTAAATGAAAAGAAACAATACTTTAGTTGGGAAATTTATTAATAAGAATACTAGTGAAATAAGTAAATCAGAAAAAAGCTAAAAACTGTATATGGTTTTACACATAGGTGGGATATAAAACTGAGAGACTCATGGAGATAGATAAAGTGAAGTGGTTACCAGGGGGAGGGAGGTTTGGGGGAAGCTCATAAGGGGGGACACATACAAGGTGATGGAAAATGATTTAGCTTTGGGTGATGGGTATACAACATAATTGACTATTTAAATGATGGAATGATGTTTGCCTGAAATCTGTGTACACTTATTGATCATTGTCACCCTGTTAAAATTAATTTTCTAAATTAAAAAAATAAAAATAAGAATACTAGTAAGTTCAAGTATTTTCTTTCTTGTACCTTTAAGGTACTCTTACTATCTTTGAGGGCAGAGTGTGAACTAATTTTATATCCTTCACAAACCCCATTAGTCAATGTTTCTACATAGTTAAGTAATTATGAAATTAATAATTCAATGATTTATCACAAATATAAATTAAGTTAGCATAGGAAATGATAGAGTTCTTTATTTCTGTATGTTTGAAAGAAATGATTGGTCCTTCTCTTTCTCTCCCCAAATTATGTTTTGTTTGTTTGTTTTAGTGAGAGGGAGAGATGAGGAACATCAACCCATAGTTGTATCACTTTAGTTGTTCATTGAGTGTTTCTCATACGTGCTTTGATGGGAGGCTCCAGCTGAGTCATTGACCCCTTGCTCAAGCCAGTGACCTTGGGCTTCAATCTAGCAACCTCTGGGCTGAAACCAATATCCACGGGATCATGTCTATGATCCCACACTGAAGCTGACAACCCCATACTCAAGCCAGCAACCTCGAGGTTTCAAAACTAGGTGCTCAGAATCCCAGGTTGATGCTCTATCCATTGCGCCACCACCTGGTCAGGTCCCAAATGATGTTCTTGTTTTTTTATTTATTTATTTATTTATTTATTTTTATTTTTTTTCATTTTTCTGAAGCTGGAAACAGGGAGAGACAGTCAGACAGACTCCCGCATGCGCCCGACCGGGATCCACCCGGCACGCCCACCAGGGGGCGACGCTCTGCCCATCCTGGGCGTCGCCATGTTGCGACCCTCCTGGGTGTCGCCATATTGCGACCAGAGCCACTCTAGCGCCTGGGGCAGAGGCCACAGAGCCATCCCCAGCGCCCGGGCCATCTTTTGCTCCAATGGAGCCTTGGCTGCGGGAGGGGAAGAGAGAGACAGAGAGGAAGGCGCGGCGGAGGGGTGGAGAAGCAAATGGGCGCTTCTCCTATGTGCCCTGGCCGGGAATCGAACCCGGGTCCTCCGCACGCTAGGCCGACGCTCTACCGCTGAGCCAACCGGCCAGGGCTATTTTTATTATTTTTTAAATATTTTTCTGAAGCTGGAATCGGGGAGACAGTCAGACAGACTCCCGCATTCACCCGACTGGGATCCACCCAGCACGCCCACCAGGGGGCGGCGCTCTGCCCACCAGAGGGCAATGCTCTGCCCATCCGGGGCTTCGCTCTGTTGGGACCAGAGCCACTCTAGCGCCTGAGGCAGAGGCCACAGAGCCATCCCCAGCGCCCAGGCCATCTCTGCTCCAATGGAGCCTCGGCTGCGGGAGGGCAAGAGAGAGACAGAGAGGAAGGAGAGGGGGAGGGGTGGAGAAGCAGATGGGCGCCTCTCCTGTGTACCCTGGCCAGGAATCGAACCCAGGACTTCTGCACGCCAGGCCGACACTCTACCACTGAGCCAAATGATGTTCTTGAATGAGGCCAGGGATTTATAATTTTAATTTAGTTATCTATTGTATACAGCAGGGGTAGTTTTATATCTACCTCCCACTTTTGTATCTCTGTTAGTAGTAAAATTTTCTAACCACCCACCAGTTCCACAGTAATGGTGATTTATAAAGTAGGGAAGTAACTTTACTTTATAAAATTTATAAAGCAGAGTTACAGCAAGTTAAAGCATATAATAATAATTACCAAGTACTTTATGTCGGATTTTCACTGAGTTTGGCAGAATAAATTTTTATAAAACAACTTCTATAGTTAAATCTTTTTATTTATACTTTGGTTGCTCCGCTACCGCCCACCATAAAAGCTGGAACGCCCACTAGGGGCGGTAGGGACCAGGTTGACTACCACTGGTATACAGTATTGAATTACTTTTAAAGGTTTTCAACTTAGTTTAAAATGAGATTTTACTGTTATTCATACATAAAAGTCATGTAACCTCTCTTTAGTAGTATACTAAAATGTACACTGCACAGGGCTCTCTTGATCATATTCCTTTCAAAGATTTATTTGAAAATATGGCTTATTTTTGAGCGGTAGTGAAGTTTGAGTCATTAAAATTTCTCAATGGACTCAATCATTGTAAAGGCATTCTGTATCAGGTACCAGGTGTGAGGATGACTCCCATGCACTGAATTTGTAATTTACTTTCTAATGGGCTGGCAAATATTTCCTGTAAAACTAAGACTGTTTCTTTACAAAGAGCTTTTATTTCCATTGCCAGGGACCTTGTACACAGACAGACTGCTAGTGCGGTGGTGCAGCACATGTCACTTGGGGTTTATGGATTTGGTTGTGAAGATTCGCTGAATCACTTGTTGAACTACGTATGGCCCAATGTGTTTGAGACATCTCCGCATGTAATTCAAGCAGTTATGGGAGCCCTGGAGGGCTTGAGGGTTGCTATTGGACCATGTAGAATGTTGCAGTATTGTTTACAGGTAGGTTGAAGATTTTTAAAAGATTACTCAGATAAATAATTTAGTTGAATTAAGTTACTCTTACTAATTTTCAATGGGGTGTATTGTGCCCTAAGGGAAAACAGTTGGGGGGAGGAGGAATTAGATTTTGTCTTTACTTATTGCAGTTTTGTGTATTTGTCAGGTTTTTTTTCTGTCTTAAAAGGGAAATGTTTGGAATATTTTTATGCTTTGTTAGTTGTGTTAAGGTTATGTATGTAATTTGAAAAATTGAAATAATATAATCTTTTCATTATTCTAGGGTTTGTTTCACCCAGCCCGGAAGGTCAGAGATGTGTATTGGAAAATTTACAACTCCATCTACATTGGTTCACAGGATGCTCTCATAGCACATTACCCAAGAATCTACAATGATGACAAGAACACCTATATTCGTTATGAACTTGACTATATCTTATAATATTGTTTATTTTGTGTTTAATGCACAGCTATTTCACAACTTAAACTTGCTTCAATTTGGTGATGTAAACTTTTAAACATTGCAGATCAGTGTAGAACTGGTCATAGAGAAAGAGCTTAGAAATCCAGTAGCATGATTTTTAAATAACCTGTCCTTGTTTTTGATGTTAAACAGTAAATGCCAGTAGTGACCAAGAACACAGTGATTACACACACTATACTGGAGGGATTTCATTTTTAATTCATCTTTATGAAGATTTAGAATTCATTCCTTGTGTTTAAAGGGAATGTTTAATCGAGAAATAAACATTTGTGTACAAAATGCTAACTTGTGTGTGTTTTTTGAACATGACTTGTAAAATGCGGAACTTTGATAAAGCATTGGTTTTATGTCGAATAAGTGACTTAATTTCTTTTTCTGTCATCTGGTTTATAGAAAGTAGCAGAATACAAACTATATCAAGTGATGGCATCTTTGTCAAAATTTCATTGTTCTGTTGAAAGTGACAATGAGAAGAGTAGCTTTGGGGGTGTTCATCTCAAACTAGCACAGCTGTTCCATCACTGTAGAAAATATATCTAGCGCCTTTGCCGAACTGTCTTGATATTATTTTGCACTTACATAGCGCCTTTCATCTCTTGATTTCTCAAAATGCTTTACGAACATGTTTTAAGGGAAGTGATTCAAGTCATGTCCAACTCTTGTTGAGTCTGTGCTTAGAAAGTGGGGAGATGGTATCTTTATTTCAAAACTGCTTTCTGCCTATTGGGAATGAGGCTACCTAAGTAATGCTAATAGAATAAGACAGTCTGGGCTCTTTTCCATGTCATAAGCCACACTACTCAATAGTGTATTCAGTAACTACCTGTCAAGCACCTACTGTGTACCAGCCACTGTGCTTAGTGTAGAGGATGCAAAGGTGCCTTTGACCTGCCCTGTGCCCTTAAAAAAAGTATAATGGCATAGGGGAGATACATCCACATACATATTAGGTACTGTGATACACAATTGTAGCAGCTAAAATGTCTGCTTAATTTTGCATTTAGTAATTAGATAAAGAGATGTACAGGCGTCAAGCATCAACTAATGCCATTAAATAGAAAAATCAAGCATTTAGGCAGTAATTAGTACTTTTTGGCAAATATTTTAAGTATACATTTTTAGCTTTTTGTAATTTTCCTGCTGAGACTTCCTTAGTTTTTGTCCTTGTACTACCCATGGCTGTTTGGTTTTGTCTCCCTATGACAGTGAACGCTGATGGGAAGTTAGTTCTGCAGCGGCATATGCGTAGGATGACTGCTACTGTAAGTAAACTCATGTTATTGGGACTAGGAAGTTTGTGTCTAACTGCTAATGCTTAGGGCCCCCTGTTTTGGAGGCTTACATGAGAAATAGTTTGTAATTGGGTGATTTATAAAATTGACATTGAGCATTAGTTGACTCTCAGGAAGAATTTGTAACTTCGTATTGTTCCTTGTGTAACTTAATTTTGTGAAAACAGATCAGTATGTTCTAAAACAGTTTCCCAAATCATTTTTCTACATTTTTGTAACAGCCCCCATGCAACTTTAAATCTCACTATTCCCTGTAGTTGCTATCAGATGACCTTCAGTAATTACTAATCATGAAAATTGAACGAGATTTCAAAGGCAAAATTTGATTTGAAACCAGTCCTGAGAAAATTTTAATGTTCACTTAAAGTACTTACATAACTTCAGTTTGCTTCTGCCCATCCTGTTTATGGAAAACATGCTTTGCAGAGGCAGAGTGGGAACAGAAGGGACTGTTAAGTCACCTGCAGTGATTTTACTGGTGCACATGGGTGGAGGACAGAAAGGAAGCAAATAAGGCTATGACCTATTAGTTGGGACCAAATAGAAGCTCACAGATACTTTGATTATTTTATATGCCTATTACTGAATAAGGAAAGCATTTTGTGATATGTGAAAGACGCTATGTAAAGTTTTAGCTATCTTTCAAAGATTTTTTTTTTCTTTTGCACTTTTCTTTTGGTGTTTCTTAAAGCCAAACGTAAGCAGGAAGAAATTAATGTTCTTAAGGGGAGAGTGGGTGGGTTTTTCTGTGGGCTTTTGTTGGTTTTTCTGTGGGCCCTCTAATGGAATTGATCTTTGGCTGTTCAGTTTTTTTCATATTGTATTTTTAAAATTTGTTGTATGGTGCCGTGTGAGCATCAAGTACCACCAAATGAATAAAACTTATTATATCTAAAGTCTTTAGACCAGTTTTTAATCTTAGTTGACTCTTGCTATCACCCTACACTGTGTTGTGGTTGTGCCACTTTAATAATAATACCTCTGTGTTGTTTTCCAAACAAGGGAACTTAATGTTGAAATACTGAAAACCATCAAGTAAGAAACTGAAGAAAACAGTTGCAGCCTCATTGATTCAGTTGTTTGGTTCATTACTTTCTGATGCCTCCCAAATCCCAAAAGGTAAAAGCAGAAGCAATTATCACAGGGATTTTCAACTGTGGCATTATTGACATTTTGGGCCAGCTCCACATTATGGGGGTGCTGCCATGGGCATTGTAGGACGTTGGGCAGCATCATTGGTCTCTACCTGTTAGGTGACAGTGTCATCCCCATCCCAGTTGTGACAACCAAATGTGTCTCAATTGTCTGGAGGACAAAATCTCTAATAGTCTTGAGACTTGTTTAAGCATGACTCACATAGAACTGATAAAATTAAAGCATGATAAAAGAAGGCATTTCATCTAGGCAGTCATTGACTAGGAAGTAACTAGTAAAACTAGTTCACAAATACTTAAAACACACGTTGGGTAAAGCCCTGCCTCAGCCCTGGGGAAAGCAAGGTAAACCAGGTAAGATGATAACCACTGGTCCTCAGCATTTTTGGGCAGCAGCACCCATGGCTGAGCTCCACCGGAATGCAGTTCAGGCCTCAGTTGTCACTGGTGAGGGGGATGTATGGCTGGAGGAGGACAAGCAGGGCATGGAGACCCTTTTCTCAAAATACAAAAACTAGGAAGCTATGGAATATAAAGTGACTTGATAGAATTTTAGAGGCCCTGGCTGGTTGGCTCAGCGGTAGAGCATCAGCTTGGTGTGTGGAGGTCCTGGGTTCAATTCTCGGTCAGGGCACACAGGAGAAGCGTCCATCTGCTTCTCCACCCTTCCTCTTATTTCTTTCTCTCTCTTCCTCTTCCGCAGCCAAGGTTCCATTGGAGCAAAGTTGGCCCGGGCACTGAGGATGGTTCATGGCCTCTGCCTCAGGTGCTAGAATAGCTCGGATTGCAGTGTAGCAATGCCCCAGATGGGCAGAGCATCGCCCCTGGTAGGCATGCCGGGTGGATCCTGGTTGGGCTCATGTGAAAGTCTGACTGCCTCCCCACTTCTATCCTCGGAAGAATACAAAAAAATAAAAGAATTTTAGATTTGCAAGGCAGTTAAGATTTGTAGATGGAGTAGGTGTCAGTAAATTTGAGTATAGATCAGTGACATTTCTAGTGTTAATGCTGCAAAAAATAAGTTTTTAAAATTCGCATTACAGTCTAAAAAGATTATAAAAGGACATGCTTGCATATCCTATGGACACATAGACTTGTTTAGGGCCTAATAAAATCTTTTGGAGAGTCTTTTTTTGTTCCACAGAGATAGAGTCAGAGAGAGGGACAGACAGGAATGGAGAGAGATGAGAAGCATCAAGCATCAGTTTTTCGTTGGGACACCTTAGTTGTTCATTGATTGCTTTCTCATATGTGCCTTGACCGTGGGGCTGCAGCAGACTGAGTAACCCCCTGCTCGAGCCAGCGACCTTGGGTCCAAGCTGGTGAGCTTTGCTCAAGCCAGATGAGCCCTCACTCAAGCTGGCAACCTCAGGGTCTCAAACCTGGTTCCTCCGCATCCTAGTCCTATGCTCTATCCACTGTGCCACCGCCCGGTCAGGCACTTTTGGAGATTCTTAACATGCTAGTGAGGCTTTGGTAGGGGTTTAAGTTGAAGTGTTATCTTGAAATAATCTGTGCTAGGAGAAAAATGGTAAATCGTTCATTGTTTTTTGTTTGCTTTGAGGGGTTTATTTTTGTATTTTTCCGAAGTTAGAAGCGGGGAGGCAGTCAGACTCCCTCATGTGCCCAACCATGATACACCTGGCATGCCCATCAGGGGGCAACGCTCTGCCCATCTGGGGTGTTGTTTCATCGCGGCTGGAACCATTCTAGCTCCTGAGGTGGAGGCCGTGGAGCCATCCTCAGTGCCCAGGCCAACTTTGCTCCAATGGAGCCTTGGCTGCAGGAGGGGAAGAGAGAGAGAGAAAGGAAGAGGGGAAGAGTAGAGAAGCAGATGGGCACTTCTCCTGTGTGTCCTGACTGGGAATCAAACCCAGGACTTCCACATACCAGGCTGACTCTCTACCACTGAGCCAACCAGTCAGAACCTGTTCATTGTTTTCATGTCTAACTTTTCCCAAACATTCTACAGTTTGGCTCCATTTGCTGTTTTTAAAATAGTGTAACTTAATGAAACAATTTATCATTATTACTGTAGAAGGATTTGGGACAAAAATAGAATGGTGAGCAAAAGAGAATTGCTTGAATGAGTTTTTGATGAGGTAGAAAGACATGGAAGTCAGGCTGTATATGGAGTGATATTTTTGGACAGGAGGAGAAACACCCTTCCCTGAGTCCATAAGGAAGATAATGGGTGTAAGCACATGAAAAATTTGAATGTCAGAGGCTATCAGATTACAAAAACAAGTTTACTACTACTTGAAACACTAGTAGACCTAAGAAAAATTATACTTGTACAGAAAATTCAAACAAAAAGGTGAAAACCTGGTAAAGTGTAAGAACTAGTGTCTGTAGTGTGCAATGTGTAATATGCAACTAGGTCAGTGGTAGTCAACCTGGTCCCTACTGCCCACGAGTGGGCATTCCAGCTTTCATGGTGGGCGGTAGAGCAACCAAAGTATAAATAAAAAAGATATATTTAACTGTAGTAAGTTGTTTTATAAAAATTTATTCTGCCAAACAGCGAAAATCTGACATAAAGAAAGTATTTGGGAAGTAATTATTATATGCTTTAACTTGCTGTAACTCTGCTTTATAAATTTTATAAAATAAAGTTACTTCCCTACTTTATAAATTACCATTACTGTGGAACCGGTGGGCGGTTAGAAAATTTTACTACTAACAGAGATACAAAAGTGGGCTGTAGGTATAAAAAAGGTCGACTACCCCTGAACTAGATGCTTTGTATAATTCTGTCACAAAGCTCAATAGAATTTACACATTTGGGAAGAAAACCTCTTAGCACCAGCATGATCACCAAGGATCACATGCCAGTGTTTAGGTCATTGCTACTCAAAGTGTGGCATCAATGTCACTGGGAGCTTTATAGAAATAACTCTTAGGCAATACCCCAGACCTACTGAATAAGGATCTGCATTTCAATAAACCCTCAGATTATTTATATGTACATTAAAGTTTGAGAAGTGATAGTCTAGGGCCCTGGTTGGCAAACTGTGGCTCGTGAGCCACATATGGCTCTTTGGCCCCTTGAGTGTGGCTTTTCCACAAAATACCACGTGCAGGCACTACCTCGATAAGGGAAGTACCTACCTATATAGTTTAAGTTTAAAAAAATTTGGCTCTCAAAAACTTCAATCATTGTACTGTTGATATTTGGCTCTGTTGACTAATGAGTTTGCTGACCGCTGGTAGGGTGAAAGGCCATGCATTTCAGTGTGGTAATGATATGGTAATAAAAGTTACAGAAATACTTATCGACAAGTTGGCCTATAGATACCGATAGCCAAGAGCTGGTCAGAACTCCCGTAGGATTATACATTGATGAAACCTGAAACCCGAGTGAAATCAAAAGGGGGAGAACTAAAGGAGAGATTTTTGTTGCATAAAATCAACTGATTTCAATAAGACTATGGAATGGACTGAATGTTTGTGTCCTCCAAAATTCATATGTTGAAACCCTAATCCCTAATGTGATGGATATTAAGAGATGGGGGTAGAGACTCCATGAATGAGATTGGTGCCCTTATTAAGAAGGGATGTGAGAGCTGGTCTCTCTTTGCTTTCTGCCTTGTCAGGGTACAACGAGAAGATGGCCATCTTTAAACCAGGAAACAGGCAGGCCCTCATCAGAAAATGGATCTTGCTAGCACCTTGATCTTCTTGGACTTCCCAGCCTCTGGAACTATGAATAATAAATGTTGATGTCACACATTCTATGGTATTCTGTTGTGGCAGCCTGAACTAAAGAGGCTGATTAAGTCAATGTAGTTAATAAAACTCATAGGTGTATATCCATGTTGCTTCTACTACTTAACTGACATTGGTTGTAAGAGAATCTTGGACTGAAGAGACATAGGCTCACTTTTTTTGTGTGTATTTTTCTGAAGTTGGAAACGGGAGGCAGACAGACTCCCGCATGTGCCCAACTGGGATCCACCTGGCATGCCCACCAGGGGGCGATGCTCTGCCCATCTGGCAACTAGAGCCATTCTAGCACTTGAGGCAGAGGCCACAGAGCCATCCCCAGTGCCCCGGCCAACTTTGCTCCAATGGAGCCTTGGCAGCGGGAGGGGAAGAGAGAGACAGAGAGGAAGGAAAGGGGAAGGGGTTGAGAAGCAGATGGGCGCTTCTCCTGTGTGCCCTGGCCGGGAATCGAACCCAGGACTCCTGCATGCAAGGCCGACGCTCTACCACTGAGCCAACCGGCCAGGGCTTGGCTCACTCTCTTAAGGCCAGTTAGATACAGGCTGGAGGCTGGAGGCAGATAGCCTGTTGAGAATCCTCCCCTTGATTTTACTATGACCCAATGGAAGAGAACAGGGAGTCAATATAGTATGGGCTTAACATTTGGCTCTGTAGTTTGTCTCAACCAGGTTGATTATAAATTCAAGTCCTGAATTTATAATCTGGATATGTCAGATTATAGTGGCTTCGTGACCTTGAGCAAGTTATTTGAACTCTCTATGCTTTAATTTCCAAATTTACAGAATTTGGATAAAAATAGTACCTCCTTTAATAAGTGGTGGTCCTTGTGAAGATAACAGAGATAATGCTTATAAAATGTCTAAGCATAGTGCTTAATAAATGTAACAGCTGTTGCTATACCTTATATACTGATAGTTTGTATTATTATGAGGGAAAAGACCTTCATTGTCACTGCTGACAAGGAGGTGGAGTTTTGATAGGAGACTTGAATAGAAGCACTTGAAATAACAGTTGAGGTAATAAGAGAAGGTATTCATTAGGGACAGTTAGGATTGCTCAGTAGTCCCACGGGATTGCAGAATAGTCTGTGGTCTTGCTTGTGTGGCTGGAGAAGGTGTTTGATCGGACTGATCAGCAACACAGCAAAAGGAGTGGGAGGGTTAGGGCTTTGGTGTTAGTGCAGTTGAAGACGTGAAAGTATAGATTTGCTGTCCAAATCTTCAATCATTTTAGAAGGAACTGGGTTCAGTGGTTAGACGCTTACTCCTCAAATTTTATTTCTGATATGGTTCTGTCTTAAACAGTTAACTAATGAGAGATGTGGTCTAATACATTTTCATTTTCTGGTGGGCCTTTTACATTTTCATGGCATTGAATAATCTGGAATAAATGACCTATTTGGCTTTTGAGTTTATGAAGTCAAAAGGAGATTTGTAAAATGTGTTCTCAAGGGTGTAAACAAAGTATAATTTAAAGCATGAGAACAGCATTCATTCATTCATTCAACAAATATTCACTAAGTGCCAACTATTACAAGGCCAGCTTCTCCAAGCATAGTTGAAAAGATCCTTCCCTGAAAGATGGAGAAAATATCAAAAATAACAGTAATACAGGATATAATGCCAAAATAAAGCTGCAGATCATGTTCTCAGTTCAGAGGACAGAGCTTCCTTCATGCAGGACAGTGGGAATAAAGTGTGATTAGGAGGGAGCTCGAAGAGGAGGGCACGCGAGAGCTTAACTTTTGAGGAAAACTTAGACTCGCACATAATGGAGTTGTAAAGGAAAGACGAAGGGCTTTGACAAAGCGGAAGCTTGGGTTGTGTCTAAGAAAGTGTGAGCGGGTGTGCAGCCCTAGTGATAGGAAATAGTAAAAAATCGGATGTAGCTCCAAGAAGTTAGGGCCAGTACCCTGATACGTCTGTTCAAACCCAAACCTCTAGCACCAGGTCCACTGCCTTCCCTACTGGGTACCCAATACATACTTACTGAACAAATGAGTAAACGAGATGAACTTTGGCTTCAGTTTATGGAAAGCCTCTAAACCCATTTTTAAAACCTCATAGGTAACCACTGACTAGTCAATAGTCAACAAATATTTATTAAAGGTTTTAAAGTAGAGAAATGGCAGGAATTGAACTGTGCTACAGGAAGATCAATATCTCTAGTTCATTTCCTTGATCCAGAGTATAGATTTATCGAGTTTACCCAACAAGTTCTCAGAACAGAATTAGTTCAGAGCAGACACAGACTGACTAAATCAGGGCTCCCATTCAACATCTTTCTCCCATCTCCTTAACTGGGACGCTGTGGTCATGCCAGTCACGACCCCCAGTGCCAGCCAACCATTGCAGAACATGGGCCAGGTGTGGTAGACTGCAACTGGCAAAAAGCCTTTGTAAATTTGAGGCTTAGCAAAAGGCTAAGTTCTCCGCCCCCACACCTCCTTATTGGCTATGATGCTGAGTATTTGCACCCACTTTACTCGCTTGCTTAAGTTGCTGGAAGCAATTTACATCCCCTTCCTCTCACCCTTTGTTTGTTCAGATGTTGGTTGATTTCACTTATGCATGGTGGGGGGATTCCTGTTTATGCCTTAAGAGAGTTCCTGTTTTTGCCTCAGATGTGTGACTTTGTATCAAGGACTTCCTTATTTGCATACAGCTATATAATAAAGCAAACTGGGGGCTATGAGCTCTCGGATATTGCCATCAGCATTGGAGAGGCCTCGCGATCCCATCTTCTTTTCCCAGTGAGTCTATTTTCTTAATTCTGCGCCGTTCTCCCTCAGGACCCAGAATTACTAGTTGCGCTGGTCTGTGGCAGCCAGGCGTGGAAGGAATTGGTATCAAGGTGGTTTCATGTTCTTCAAATAATTTTTTGTTTGTTTCTTTCCTTATTTAAAGTCTAATCTTTACAGGTCTGGAAGGTGTTAGAAAAACGATTTTTCATATGACCAAAGGATCTAGAATATTTTGTATTTCTCAGGAGGAAATGGTTAATAGTGAACCTTCTGAAAGACCATGGCTCATTTGACTTGCAGATTGAAGGGCTTCCGGACGTTTTCCACACAGAGAATTGGGACAGATGAGCTGTCAGTTATTTTCTGGAGCTCTGGCCAGCTGCCCCAGGAGATCACGTATACATGTCATTACACGGTAAGGAAGCAGGAACAGTTAGTGCTCTGCAAGTCTTAATGCTTTTCTCTGTCTCCATTCAAAATTATACATGGTCAGTGGTTTCCTTAGAAAAAGACAGCCTCTTGCTCTAATAAGAAAAAGAGGCCCTGGCCGGTTGGCCCAGCGGTAGAGCGGCGGCCTAGCGTGCGGAGGACCCGGGTTTGATTCCCGGCCGGGGCACACAGGAGAAGCGCCCATTTGCTTCTCCACCCCTACACCGGGCTTTCCTCTCTGTCTCTCTCTTCCCCTCCCGTAGCCAAGGCTCCATTGGAGCAAAGATGGCCCGGGCGCTGGGGATGGCTCTGTGGCCTCTGCCTCAGGCGCTAGAGTGGCTCTGGTCGCAATATGGCGACGCCCAGGATGGGCAGAGCATCGCCCCCTGGTGGGCGTGCCGGGTGGATCCCGGTCGGGCGCATGCGGGAGTCTGTCTGACTGTCTCTCCCTGTTTCCAGCTTCAGAAAAATGAAAAAAAAAAAAAAAGAAGCTTGTATTTTATTTTATTTTAGCGGGAAAGATGGAGACAGATAGGAAGAGAGAGAAATTAAAAGCATCAACTCATAGTAGTAGCACTTTCAGTTGTTCATTGATTGCTTCTAATATGTGCCTTGACCAAGGGGCTCCAGTTGAGTTAGTGACCCCTTGCTCAAGCCAGTGACCTTGTGCTTCAAGCTAGTGACCATGGGATCATGTCTATGATCTCATGCTTCAGCCAGTGACCCCACAGTCAGCTGGTGAGCCCATGCTCAAGCTGGTGACCTCGGGGTTTTGAACCTAGGTCGTCTGCATCTCAGGTCAACACTCTACACTGCGCCACCACTGGTCAGGTGAAGCTTGTCATTTTAGATGTTAATGTTATCAATCATCTCTGTCCAAGAAATGTAAAGGGATCAAGCTACCTTGTTCCCTTTCATGCAGTTAAGAGTGCAGCCCATGGAGGTTTATCATGGCCAAACAGTTCTCTCTCCATCATTAAGGATCACAAATGATGTGGACTTCTGTGGCGGAAAAGTGCCCTTAAAAGGGATGAATGACGATGCCCCACTCATATTTCAGGCTGGGATCTACTCCTAATTTAGAGCTCTCTTTCCCCCACTTGCCAACTTCTATTATGAATCTACCTTTGCCACCCAGCTTAGTGTATCCCAAGGTTCTCTTTACCAAGCCACAGTCGCAGAGCTCCAGGGAAAAGCACCCTGGTCTCATCTCTCCAGGCAGAGGAGAACAGAAGCTCCATCTCCACACATGCTGCAGATGGCTTTTCCAGTCTACCTGAATCATTACCAGCTAGAAGCAGCGGTCATTGGGACTTGGACGTGAGCTGCAAAGTATAGAATTGTGACAACAATTCCAGTGCCATGCGGACTTTTCCTGGATGTGGACTTTTCCTGGACTCCTGCTCCTTGTGACAGCTCCTACCAGACTGAACTGGGGTTGGGTTGCATTTTTCAGGGATTTGGCATGGTGCTGGGGCCAACTTGGTCTTGGTGAACATGTTAAGGACACGACTCTTTTATGGATTCTTGCTGTATCGGCCAAGTGTTTGCTTAAAGGCTTTAATCACTGTAAAAAAAAAAATAGAAGACTGGATAAAGAAGATGTGGCACATATACACCATGGTATACTATTCAGCCATAAGAAATGATGACATCGGATCCCTTACAACAAAATGGTGGGATCTTGATAACATTATACTGAGTGAAATAAGTAAATCAGAAAAAAACAAGAACTGCAGGATTCCATACATTGGTGGGACATAAAACCGAGTCTAAGAGACATGGACAAGAGTGTGGTAGTTATGGGGGGTGGGGGGAGGGAAGGAGGGAGAGGGGAAGGGGGTTGGGGAGGGGCACAAAGAAAACTAGATAGAGGGTGACGGAGGACAATCTGACTTTGGGTGATGGGTATGCAACAGAATTGAATGACAAGATAACCTGGACATGTTTTCTTTGAATATATGTACCCTGATTTATTGATGTCACCCCATTAAAATAACAATTTACTTATATAAAAAAAGGGATGGATGATAGCTAATTATTATTTTATGTTTAAGAAAAAGGACCTGAAGGAAAATCCTTTTTGAATGAAATTGCTGTTTTCTTTTGTTTTGACCTCTGACCTGGCCATACTCTGAGGCAGTGCAATGCAGTGGCCCTGGACCAGCAGTCGCTGGGCAGAGTGGCAGCTGGGTTGCTAGGAGTAAGCCCACCACACAATTCAGTTCCTCTCTTGCTATGGTCTGAACTTGCCACCTATAAGGCCAGGGGACACCACCATCGTGGCCATTCACATGCAGGTTCTCATTGAATTCGGGCAGATTAGTAAAGAAACGGCGGAGTCGCAGGATGGTGGGCCATTCTGTTTATTGGTGTCTCACCAAGACAGACAAGCCACAAGAGAAGCCAAGGGAGGGCAAGGGATCAGGAAGAAAAAGAAATCCTACCGTACCTCCCAGTGGTGGGGGCAGAATCTCTCTTCCAGCAGGACATTAGCAAGACAACTGCCCTTCCCAAGCAGGAAGGTAATTTGCAACTTCACAGATCAAGTACCTGGTGCTGCCAAGTTTCATTTCTTAACACTAAAAGTGAGCAAACTCAAAAAATACAAATTTTACAAACTCATTTGCCCAACACCACCCTCTTCTGGGCTTCTCTGCCCTGGCACAGACAGTCGCCGGTATCTGAAAATTCCCTCTTCACTTGGCTGGTTCCTGCTGTCTTCAGGAATGAGCTCCTTTGGCTCCATTTGGAGCCTGCTAGCTAAGGCCCGGCGTTGGTGTGCTCGCCCAGTGCCTGGTGCACACACGCCCCATCTTTTTTCAGGCTGACGTCACCCCCTCTCCTCACTGTCTTCCCCAGTGGTCTGTGAAAGGTGTCAGCCTACGGCTGGGCCCAGCACGTGTCTGCTGCTCAGGGCTAAGGGACTCAGTGGGAGGCAGCCACCCTGAGTTATTTCAGACAGATTATTACCGCTGATTATTATTACTGTTGTGCAAGAATGCATATATAGGTAGCAAAGCAAGCAGGCACATTTTAAAGCAAGTAATTCTTTGATCTTAATTCAGAAGGTGTGAGAGTATCCTATTTCATCATGTGATTGAGGAATTATATAAACTGCTGTTCTGTAAAACCTTTGTTCAAGAAAATTCTATTTCCTGTAACATTTTTCGCTTCTGACAGGGGGCAGCAGAGCCCGTGGAAACAAAGGCTGGCTTGCCGGCAGTGGGATCCAGACCTTTAATAATTTTTGGCAGAAACTTGCCCTTGATGTCTGACAAACTTCATTGTGGAATAGGCTTAAAGGTAAAGGCTGACTTTTATTAATATTCTCTGAAGGCATCACAAAAAACATTTTTTGATGCAAATATCCGTCTCCCTCACTATATTACTCAGTAGGAAAAACTCACTTTTCCTCTTGGTGTTTCTCCTTTACTGTTCACACAGAACACATACATCACTTATGACACTTCAGGTCACCAAATATGTGGGTAGCTCCCCCACCAGACAGTTCTCTGTGACACCAGCTGCATGTCTTATAATTCAGGTCCCACGTTGTTATCAGTACCTTTGACCACTGGCTGTAAATTGGGATTCCCATGACTCCCTCTATGAGTTTGATAATTTGCTAGAATAGCTCACAGAACTCAGAGAAACACTCCAATTTATTGTGAAAGGATATGATAAAGGACACAGACGAACATCTAAATGGTGGAAGAGATGCAGAGGGTGCAGTGTGTGGGGAAGGACACGGAGCTCCCGTGCTCTCTAGGGGTGCACTCGGCACCTCCGTGTGTCACCAATCCGGAAGATCCCCAAGCCCCATACATTTGGCCTTTTTTTTTTTTTTTTTTTTTTTTTTTTGTATTTTTTGTATTTTTCCGAAGCTGGAGGAGAGACAGTCAGACAGATTCCCGCATGCGCCCCACCGGGATCCACCCGGCACGCCCACCAGGGGGTGACGCTCTGCCCACCAGGGGGCATCTCTCTGCCGCAACCAGAGCCACTCTAGCGCCTGGGGCAGAGGCCAAGGAGCCATCCCCAGCGCCTGGGCCATCTTTGCTCCAATGGAGCCTTGGCTGCGGGAGGGGAAGAGAGAGACAGAGAGGAAGGAGAGGGGGAGGGGTGGAGAAGCAAATGGGCGCTTCTCCTGTGTGCCCTGGCTGGGAATCGAACCCGGGACCCCTTGCACGCCAGGCCGACGCTCTACCACTGAGCCAACCGGCCAGGGCCCATTTGGCACTTTTATGGAGGCTTCATCACAGGGGTCTGATCGATCATTCACTCCATTTACATCCCCTCTCCCCTTCCTGGAAGATAGGGGATGGGCCTGGAAGTTCCAAGCCTCCCATCACGGCTTGTTCTTTCTGAACCAGCCCCTCTCTTGGGACCCACCAAGCACTGTCTCATAAGAACAAAAGATGCTCTTATCAGCCAGAAAATTCCAAGGAATTTAGGAGCTCTGTGCCAGGGACTGAGGGTAGAGGTTAATTATATATTTCTATTATTTCACAATTACAAAGTCTTAAAGAGGTGGACACTTATTTTTTGCCAACAACTTGTGAAATGATGCTAGGGCCTGAGATATTTCCAGCTGATATTTGGGAGAGTGTCAAGGTATACAAATTAAAAATACACACATACACACACACACACATAAATTGCTACCAAGAAAAAAAAAAAAAGCAAGTGAGATAATAATGAAAGCAAATAGCCAGAACCTAAATCGTCACTCCCCCACCCATCATGGCACAAGTCCGTGTGGGCCAGTCTCATGCCCCTCATATCATTCTAACTCTAGTGCCCAGTGCAGGGCCTGGCCTGTGGCAGGTAGCTGGCCAGTAAATGTGTTTGAAATTGAATGAACACCTACCTCTGTCCTGATCACGTGGAAGTTCTCCAGGGGGGTTTCCGAGTTGTATATCACATCCACTTGTAAATACAGGTGAGGCATTTGTATTCGAAAACATGATCAGGCTAGGCATATGCTATATCACAGCTAACTTTAGGGACATGTTCCATTATTTAAAATTGTACCACCTGACCAGCTGATGGTGCAGTGGATAGAGCATCAACCTGGGATGCTGAGGACCCAGGTTCAAGACCCTGACATCGCCAGCTTGAGTGTGGGGTTGCCAGCTTAAGCATGGGATCATAGACATGATCCCATGGTTGCTGGCTTGAGTCCAAGGGTTTCTGGCTTGAAGCCCAAGGTCACTGGCTTGAAGCCCAAGATCGCTGGCTTGGAGCCCAAGGTCACTGGCTTGAGCCCAAGCTCACTGGCTCGGCTGGAGCCCCTCCGGTCAAGGCACATATGAGAAAGCAATCAATGAACAACTAAAGTGCAATAACTTGAGTTGATGCTTCTCATTTTTCTCCCTTCTTGTCTCTCTTAAAAAAAAAAAAGATTCGCCTGACCTGTGGTGGCGCAGTGGATAAAGCGTCGACCTGGAAATGCTGAGGTCGCCGGTTCAAAACCCTGGGCTTGCCTGGTCAAGGCACATATGGGAGTTGATGCTTCCAGCTCCTCCCCCCTTCTCTCTCTCTGTCTCTCTCTCCTCTCTCTTCCTCTCTGTCTCTCTCTCTCTCCTCTCTAAAAAATGAATAAAATAAAATAAAAACCTGTCCCTAAAAAAAAAAAAAAAAATAAAAAAAAAAAAAAAAAAAAAAAAAAAAAAAAAAAAAAAGATTCATGTGATTACCTGGTAGTTTGCATAGGTAAGAGACATACTGGTGGGCTGCATCTGGTTTGGCTCACAAGGTCAGTGTGAAACCAGGAATACAAAAGGAGTCAGCAGGGAATCCTAAGGTTCTCTGATGTCCTTCTCCCTCTTACTTTTGAAACCCCAGGGTGGCTCAGCACCAGTGCCCTCTTGTTCCCGTTTCCAGCATTGCTGCAGTGCCTTCATCACACAGCGCTTTCCATCTGTGCAGGTGAGCAGACCTCTGTTCCCCGTCCCTGTCTGATAGGTTCTGTTTGTTCAGAGGCAGATTTTAAAACTGGGTTCTTGGCAATTAATAAGAGTCTGGCCACTTCTTTCAATAATAACTCGGCCTCTTACATTGACTTCACTTTTTTTTTTTTTTGCATAGCAGTTTAACATAATTTATTCTGTTGGTGGAGATAGCAATTTTCTTAAGGGACAAGACAGATGTTGAGAAACCTCTCCTCGCAGATGAATTAGATGAGACTCAGAGAGGGTATGTCCTAGGCCTGTTGGTCCCCTACATTGTTAATGGCAGACTGCCATAATGGGGATTATGGGGTGTCTTGGGAGTCATAGATATTGTGGAGGATATGAGGGGAAGATTTTCATTAGAGGCAAACATTCCCACAGAATGGAAAGTGGGTGGAGACCAAGGAGGTGGGGACGAGGGGAACAACCTTCAAAAGGGACAGAGCGGCCCTGGCCGGTTGGCTCAGTGGTAGAGCGTCGGTCTGGAGTGCGGGAGTCCCGGGTTCGATTCCCGGCCAGGGCACACAGGAGAAGCGCCCATCTGCTTCTCCACCCCTCCTCCTCTCCTTCCTCTCTGTCTCTCTCTTCCCCTCCTGCAGCCAAGGCTCCATTGGAGCAGGTTTGGCCCGGGCGCTGAGGATGGCTCCTTGGCCTCTGCCCCAGGCGCTGGAGTGGCTCTGGTTGCAACAGAGCAATGGCCCAGATGGGCAGAGTATGGCCCCCTGGTGGGCATGCCGGGTGGATCCCAGTCGGGCGCATGCGGGAGTCTGTCTGACTGCCTCCCGTTTCCAACTTCAAAAAAATTCAAAAAAAAAAAAAAAAGGGGACAGAGCAGTTTGAGGTCTGCTACTTGGCCAGGCTTCATATGGTCTTTATGTGCTTCAGTTGTCACAACAGCCTTGGAAGTAGGTGTCATTGTGCCCAGTTCTCAGGTGGGACTACTGAGTCACAAGAAGGGCAGGTAATTCCCAGGACAGCTGCACTGAAGACCTTGATGACAACATTCACACAGAGGTATGATTCACATGAAGCACATGTGAGAGGAACCCCCAGTCATTATGCAGTATTGCACAGTTACTAAGAGGCAGAGCCAGGGTCACACATAAGCTGCCTGGCTTCTCAGCCTGGGCTCTTAGCACCCTTAATGGTGCATGCCCCAAGACAACCTCTTCTGGAGCCAGCGTTGCCCAGTCGGGCCGACTCGTGCATGTCTCCAAGCTAACGAGAGAACCTTCACAGCTCGTAGCTGTGGGGGGGAAAATGAACTCTGGACCTGGAGTCAGAGACCAAATCCTGGGTCTGCCAGTGACTTGTGTGACCTTGGCCAGTCACCTCACCTCTTCACACAGCCACTTGCCTGTCTAAGGTGCAGAGAAGGGTGTGTCCTCCGTTCAGCCTAGGGTGAGGATTCCAAGATTCCAGATTTGTATGTGAAAGTGCTTTGTAAGCTGTGAAGATCTGAACAAATGTAAAGGTTAGTACAAACCCAGGGAACACATGGGCCCTGCAGGCAGCCAGTTATTATTTGAGCTGATATGTAATGCAGAGTATTGACTTTTTATGCCTCATTTGCTTCAGTGAAAAATGTACAAGTGACAGTGTCTTGAGTCTGCAAACAGCGATTGGGGCCCTTGTGTGTGTGTGTGTGTGGGGGGTGCGCTTGGGGTGCAAGGGAGGAGGCCAGGAAATGAAAACCATGTGGCTCTTTCAAGCTTCAAGCTTCCCCGCATGGAAGAAGGAAAAAAAGTGCTAGATGTTTTGAGGAGATAATGATGAGAAACATGAACCAAGCCCATGTTCCCTGGCTTCTCGTCCTTCTCTTGAGCAAGTGCTTCTGTTCTTTAGGCAGCTTAACAGCAAAATCACCTATATTTGTTGAAATATGACAAAATCAAGGAGAATCAGAGGCTCAGAATGCTGTAAAAATGAGCTGTAAAATTTAAATAAGTTTTAAGTAAATGGCCTCAGGCATTCTCCGGAGTGAAAAGGGCGTTGTGTGGACTTGGATCTCGCGGTTTCTCGTCCTCCACTCTGGTGGCCATGACTAAGTGGGAAAGGACTCTTGTTTACAACTCTAGTCTTTAAGGAGAAAGAGCTTAGAAAGTCCTCTTTAATCCTTCATTTTCTCTCCCGATCCTTCACTGTTTGTTGTAGGAAGGCTCTAGCGAGGTTGTCTAGAAAGACACCTGCTTGGAACTCAAGACATTGAGTAATGTCATCTATCAGAGTGTGAATAAAGAAACAAGGTGGACTTGAGTGAATCAGAGGGAGCTGCTAGGCAAGACGGAAGTCCAAACTAGCCCTCGCCAGTTGGCTCAGTGGATAGAGCGTTGGCCTGCTGTGCGGATATCCCAGGTTTGATCCCTGGTCAGGGCACACATGAAAAGCAATCATTTGCTTCTCTTCTTCTCCCTCTCTCCCTTCTCTCTCTCTTCCCCTCTGTCAGCCAAGCATCAGCCTCAGGTGCTGAGTATAGCTCGGTCAATTCGAGCATCGACCCCAGACAGGAGTTGCCAGGTAGATCCCAGTCAAGGTGCATGCAGGAGTCTGTCTCTCTATCTCCCCTCTTCTCAATTAAAGAAAAAAAAAAGAGTCTAAACTGATCTCAGTTTGGAAAACTGAATTACCTAAAAGGATCACACATGTGTAGGTGTGTATGGGAGGGGGAGAGAGAGAGCGAAAAAGATGGGGCAGGGGAGAGAATGCAGAGAAGTACTGATACATATCTGTCGTGTGAAGCTCTCCACATATCCAAATTAAGAGGGGCCACTTCTCAAACAGGTACTTTAACAAGAGAGCTTTCACTCCAACTGTCTGAGATTAGCAACAAACCCCTCATAAAACCAATTAATAAACTAATTCCTGGTTACTGAGAAAAGAAACTGAGCCTGACCTGTGGTGGTGCAGTGGATAAAGCGTCAACTGGAACACTGAGGGTGCTGGTTCAAAACACTGGGCTTGCCTGGTCAAGGCATATATGGGAGTTGATGCTTCCTGCTCCTCTCCCCTTCTCTCTCTCTCTCCTCTCTAAAATGAATAAATAAAAAAAGTTAAAAAAAAAAAAAAGCCTGACTGGGCGGTGGCGCAGTGGATAGAGCGTCGGACTGGGATGCGGAAGACCCAGGTTCGAGACCCCGAGGTTGCCAGCTTGAGCGCGGGCTCATCTGGTTTGAGCAAAGCTCACCAGCTTGGACCCAAGGTCGCTGGCTCGAGCACAGGGTCACTCGGTCTGCTGCAGCCCCACGGTCAAGGCACATATGAGAAAGCAATCAATGAACAACTAAGGTGTCCCAATGAAAAACTGAAGATTGATGCTTCTCATCTCTCCGTTCCTGTCTGTCCCTATCTATCCCTCTCTCTCACTCTCTCTCTGTCACTGTAAAAGAAAAAAAAAAAAAAAAAAAGAAACAAAAAAAAGAGGGAAAGTGACTTTTCTCATAAAATGGTCAGTGGTTTTAAATTTGATTTTTGAGGCAGTTCGTGGACTCTTTAGGAGCTGGAACAACTTCAAAGATTCTTTCATTTAAAACCCTCAGATGAGTAAACTGAGACTCACTGAGAGAATTTTTTTAAATTGGTTTTATTGGGGTGACATTGGTTAGTAAAATTGTGTAGGTTTCAGGTGTACAGTTCTATAACACATCATCTGTACACTGCATTGTGTGTCCAGCACCCCGAGTCGGTCTCCTTCCATCACCATCTGTCCCTCCTTCTCTGTCTTCCACCCCCACCCCCTTCCCTCTGGTGGTCACCGTGCTGCTGTCTGTATCCATGAGTCTATTTTTTTTTATTCCTTCTTCTTTTAGCCCAGTCCTTCAACTCCTCTCCCTTCTAACTGCTATCAGCCTGTTCCTTATCTATGAATGTGTTTGTATTTCTTTTTCTGTGTATTAGATAGCTCTCAGATGACTCCCAGTCATGGTAGGGTAGTCTTATGTAATAGGTGTCCTATGGGGTCCAATGGTGCTGTCTCCATTATCACCTGAGCTGGGTGCTCCAGGTATGTCCCTTGTGTGGGTTATGTGGGCCCTTCTGTTGTAATTGAGTATTGATTGCTATTGGCCTATTCATGCATGGGGTTGACCCTTAAGCTATCTGAATATGAGATCAACCCCATTCACAGTGTTTGAGCTGCTGTGCAGGTGCTGACTGACCACACAGAGTGGAATTTGACTCAGCAGGGTCTGGTGCCTGCTGAGATGTCCCTTTGGATATGTGCTTGTGAAGCTTATTGGATTGTGCTCTGATGTTGTCTAAAGCTGGCCACTGGGTGTATCTGTTCTGGGCCTCTTGGAGGGACTCTGCTATAGGCCAATGTCAGACACTGCCTGTGACTGCCCCCAAGCAACATGTTTGGTATTACAAGAGACCCACAGTTTGTGGCTGCCTCCGCTGTGCCTGCGTGTGCGTGGCAAGGACCAAGCTGCGCACTAGCCCTGACCTTCATCGGCACCACTGGGTGTGCATGGGAAGGACCAAGCTGCGCACTAGCCCTGACCTTCATCGGCACCACTGGGTGTGCATGGGAAGGACCAAGCTGCGCACTAGCCCTGACTTTCATCGGCACCACTGGGTGTGCATGGGAAGGACCAAGCTGCGCACTAGCCCTGACCTTCATCGGCACCACTGGGTGTGCATGGGAAGGACCAAGCTGCGCACTAGCCCTGACTTTCATCGGCACCACTGGGTGTGCATGGGAAGGACCAAGCTGCGCACTAGCCCTGACCTTCATCGGCACCACTGGGTGTGCATGGGAAGGACCAAGCTGCGCACTAGCCCTGACCTTCATTGGCACCACTGGGTGTGCATGGGAAGGACCAAGCTGCGCATTAGCCCTGACCTTCATCGGCACCACTGGGTGTGCATGGGAAGGACCACGCTGCGCACTAGCCCTGACCTTCATCGGCACCACTGGGTGTGCATGGCAAGGACCAAGCTGCGCACTAGCCCTGACCTTCATCGGCACCACTGGGTGTGCATGGGAAGGACCAAGCTGCGCATTAGCCCTGACTTTCATCGGCACCACTGGGTGTGCATGGGAAGGACCAAGCTGCGCACTAGCCCTGACCTTCATCGGCACCACTGGGTGTGCATGGGAAGGACCAAGCTGCGCACTAGCCCTGACCTTCATTGGCACCACTGGGTGTGCATGGGAAGGACCAAGCTGCGCATTAGCCCTGACCTTCATCGTCACCACTGGGTGTGCATGGGAAGGACCACGCTGCGCACTAGCCCTGACCTTCATCGGCACCACTGGGTGTGCATGGGAAGGACCAAGCTGCGCACTAGCCCTGACCTTCATCGGCACCACTGGGTGTGCATGGGAAGGACCAAGCTGCGCATTAGCCCTGACTTTCATCGGCACCACTGGGTGTGCATGGGAAGGACCAAGCTGCGCATTAGCCCTGACTTTCATCGGCACCACTGGGTGTGCATGGGAAGGACCAAGCTGCGCATTAGCCCTGACTTTCATCGGCACCACTGGGTGTGCATGGGAAGGACCAAGCTGCGCACTAGCCCTGACCTTCATCGGCACCACTGGGTGTGCATGGGAAGGACCAAGCTGCGCACTAGCCCTGACCTTCATCGGCACCACTGGGTGTGCATGGGAAGGACCAAGCTGCGCACTAGCCCTGACCTTCATCGGCACCACTGGGTGTGCATGGGAAGGACCAAGCTGCGCATTAGCCCTGACTTTCATCGGCACCACTGGGTGTGCATGGGAAGGACCAAGCTGCGCATTAGCCCTGACCTTCATCGGCACCACTGGGTGTGCATGGGAAGGACCAAGCTGCGCATTAGCCCTGACTTTCATCGGCACCACTGGGTGTGCATGGGAAGGACCAAGCTGCGCACTAGCCCTGACCTTCATCGGCACCACTGGGTGTGCATGGGAAGGACCAAGCTGCGCACTAGCCCTGACCTTCATCGGCACCACTGGGTGTGCATGGGAAGGACCAAGCTGCGCACTAGCCCTGACTTTCATCGGCACCACTGGGTGTGCGTGGGAAGGACCAAGCTGCGCATTAGCCCTGACCTTCATCGGCACCACTGGGTGTGCATGGGAAGGACCAAGCTGCGCACTAGCCCTGACTTTCATCGGCACCACTGGGTGTGCATGGGAAGGACCAAGCTGCGCACTAGCCCTGACCTTCATCGGCACCAGGCCCGGGCGGATCAGCAGGAGTCTCAGTCACCCCGAGATCTGCCTCCACCTGCCTCTGTCTGCTGGCTGCCTGTTAGACTCAGTCACTGAAGGAACCTTTGGCTGCACTTGAGTTTCATAAGGTAGCTTCTCAGTGAGTCACCAGGAAAGGGCAAATACCGTTCACCGGATTAATACAGGTTCAAACTCAGTGCCAGTGCTGGGTCTGAGGCCACTCAGCCAATGTCCCTGGGTGTACCAAGTCTAGCTGTCACCTGATGGGTGCTTGGACACCTTTGTGTAGGAGCAGGGCCTCAGGGAGTTGTCAGGGTGAGGCCAGCAGAGTTTATAGGGTCCAAACAGACCAAGATTGGGCTGTGCGAAGGGAGGATCTGCTGTGATCACGTGCGCAAGGGAAAAAGGGCTTCTGTCCTCGCACCACACAGCCCAGTGTGTGGAGAGAGTCAGCCTTGCCCGAAGCCTACGATGGGAAACGGCTGAGTCAGCATGAGCCACGCAGTCTTTTGTCTGTGCCCTGAATCAAAAACCAGTGATGTTTTCTCCTGAGATTGGGACTTTGGATGCAGGGGTAGTTGCTCTGGGATAAAGAGAAGCTCTTTTAATATTTCCTTATTTTAAAAGTTTGAAGTTAACATCTGCGACAGAGAGAGGAAAATAAATTCCAAATGGCTTCCTTTTTAAATTTTGCTTTATTTTTCATTTAAAAGTGGGGGTGGGAAGAGGGGCTGGAAGTTGGATGGCAGTAACATGAGCCAAGAAAGCACTGTGTGATCCAGTTAGAAAACCAAACGCTTTATAGATGAGGGAGGGAGGGAGGGAGGATGGAGGGAGGGAGAAAGGGAGGGAGGGAGGGAGGGAGGGAGGGAGGAAGGAAGGAAGGAAGGAAGGAAGGAAGGAAGGAAGGAAGGAAGGAAGGAAAGGCAGTCTTAGGTAAAAGAAATCAAATGCTAATATGTAATAGGTCCACTAATATCCTTCTGAGTATTATTCACTTGGCACAAGAGACAGTAGTGTATATGTGCCATGTGTTCATATTCAGACACTTTTTGCCCTTCTTCATCCAGTTCTGAGCTAACCAAAGTGAATGTTCTTGTCCTGGAGGCCCTTTCTTCACAAAGCTAGAATCAGACTGGGAATTCCAAGCACAGAGAGGGCTGGTATGTGACTGGTTGCTGTAAAGTACTAGCACTTAAGCTTGCCAACCTAGTCGATGCAGCTCCAAGTTCATTCTTAGGTTTGTCCATCTCTTTACACCAGGTACTCGCTCCCTATTCAGCCTGGCAGTACACTCCCACTTTAGTTAGTTTCCCGATAGACACTTAAAACAATTAGGCCAGAACAAATCTGAGAGACGTCTGGAGATCAGGGTAGATGCTCCTTGATGATATTCTGAAAGGATTAGTTAGTACGAGTGAGCTTTCCCAATTATTATTATTTAATAATAATAAAAATAATTATTATTATTTTTGTGACAGAGACAGAGAGAGGGACAGACAGGAAGGGAGAGAGATGAGAAGCATCAATTCTTTGTTGCAGCACCTTAGTTGTACATTGATTGCTTTCTCATATGTGCCTTTACTTGGGGGGGGGGGCTACAGAGTGAGTGACCCCTTGCTCAAGCCAGTGACCTTGGGCTTCAAGCCAGTGACCTTTGGCCTCAAGCCAGTGACAATGGGGTCATGTATATGATCCCACACTCAAGCCAGCAACCCTGCGCTCAAGCTGGCAACCTTGGGGTCCTCTGCATCCCAGTTCAATGCCCTATCCACTGTACCACTGCCTGGTCAGGCTTATTATTTTTAAAATGTTTATTTTTATTGATTTTAAAGAGAAGAGGGGAGAGAACAGGAGAGAGACAGGAACATCTATTCCTCCATGTGCCCCAATCAGGGACCGAACTGGCAACCTTTGCACTTAGGGACAATGCTCTAACCAACTGAGCTATCCGGTCAGGGCAGCTTTCTCAATTATTGCTGAACATAGACAAGCATATTTTGTTCACTTTATTTATTTATTTAAGGTTTTTTGGGTTGTTTTTTTTTACTGAGACAGAGAGAGAGTCAGAGAGAGATAGATAGGGACAAACAGACAGGAATGGAGAGAGATGAGAAGCATCAATCATCAATTTTTTCATTGTGGCACTTTAGTTGTTCATTGATTGCTTTCTCGTATGTGCCTTGACCGTGGGGCTGCAGCAGACCAAGTGACACTGTGCTCGAGCCAGCAGCCTTGGGTTCAAGCTGGTGAGCTTTGCTCAAACCAGATGAGCCTGCGCTCAAGCTGGTGACCTCAGGGTCTCAAACCTGGGTCCTCTGCATCCCAGTCCGACGCTCTATCCACTGTGCCACCGCCTGGTCAGGCTTATTTAAGGTTTTGTTTAATTATTTTAGTGGTGGCAGGAGGAGTGGGAACCATCAATTTGTAATTGCTTCTCATACGTGCCTTGACTGGGCAAGCCAGGGGTTTTGAACCAGTGACCTTAGCATTCCAGGTTGATGCTTTATCCACTGTGCCACCACAGGTCTGTTTTGTTACTTTAGATCAGGGGTCCCCAAACTTTTTACACAGGGGGCCAGTTCACTGTCCCTCAGACCGTTGGAGGGCCCAACTATAAAAAAACTATGAACAAATCCTTATGCACACTGCACATATCTTATTTTAAAGTAAAAAAATAAAATGGGAACAAATACAATATTTAAAATAAAGAACAAGTAAATTTAAATCAACAAACTGACCAGTATTTCAATGGGAACTATGCTCCTCTCACTGACCACGAATGAAAGAGGTGCCCCTTCCAGAAGTGCGGCGGGGGCCGGATAAATGGCCTCAGGGGGCCGCATGCAGCCCACGGGGCCATAGTTTGGGGACCCCTGCTTTAGATTATAAGTGATAATGATGTATATTTTATTTCCCTAGATAGAATATTGATGATTTAAATGGTCTCGATTAAAAAATGTATTTGATCACAAGTAATAGAAAACACAGTTTTCAGAGACTTTAACACATGAGTTTCCATTTCTTAGTTAACAGGAAGTCTGAAAGTAAGCATCTGATGATGTTGATTTGGTGGCTAACGAGAGTTGGCCAGCATGCTAGTAAACTCGGCCTTTCCCTCATAGTTGCAGGTACTTCAAATAGTACCCAACATGCCAAATACAGAGTAGAAATGAGGGGTCCAAGGGAGGCCAGGTGTGTCCAACCCTTTTTACCAGGAAAGCTGAAGCTTTCTCAGACCATACCCCCAAGCAAATGTCTGCTTTTGCCTCATTGGCCAGAAGTGGGTCATATGGCCACCTCCACTTGTGTAGAAAGGTGGAAAAGCAAGGGAGGATTATCATAATTCGTTTAGACCAGTTCTGATCCACCTGAAACTGGGTACATTGCTTCTCTGAACCAAACCAGCGTTCTGTCAATAAGGCAGAACGTGGTGGATTGTGTGCTGTCACTAGCAGTGTATCATACAACGGATCATCAACTTGATACATTTACAAGTATTGATATAATTTTACTGGTAATAGCACATAAAGCATACCTAAAATGCAGAAATTTTTACTACATTATTTACCCTTGCTTCCTTACCTGTGTACTAGCCTTTTACTTTCCATATAGTTTTCTTTGAAATGGTCATTGGCACCTCTTTCTTAAAAGAAGCTTTTTTTGTTAAAGGAAGCATTGTTAAGATGAACCCCAGCTGCTTGCCTCCAGGGTTCTGACATGCGCAGAAAGAACTACATTAGCTTTCTGGTACATATATCTTCATGAACAGCTGGAAGTAATTTTCAACCTAGCATTTCACATTTCATGGGTGGGTGAACTTTACATTAACTTTTGAAGCAACTATCCTAAAGCTCATGCATCTTTGATTGGATATTTGACTAATCCCATCCATTTCATTTGTGCTGAAATATTTAAGAACTCTTAAAAGGTTCTTATCTGAGTTGTAAAAGAGATACAACAAGGACGTCTTCTCTGGTTCCTCTCACTATATTCAGTCCGTTCACAGCAACAGCCGGAGTGACCCTACAAAATAAAATGTAGACCATGTCATGCTTCTGTTCTCAGTCCTCCCGTGGCTTCGACTCATTCTTTGACAAAATCCGAAGTCCTTGCAGTGGCTTTCCAGGCCCTAGATGACCTGGGCCCTGCCTGTCTCTCACATTTTGTTTGGCCTTGTAAATAACGGGTGCATCTGTGAGTCTTATCGAAGTCGTAAGAGCAAAAGTGGTTCTTTGCAGTAAACTGTTCTCCAGAACATAAAAAGGGGAGGGTTTTTTTTCTTTCTTTTTTAAAAATGGAGTTTATTGGGGTGACATGAGTTAACAAAACCCTACAGGTTGGAAGTATACAGCTCAGCAAAACCTCATCTGCGCCCTGCATCGTGTACCCACGGACCAAAGGAGTCTCTTTCCACCCCGTTTACCCCCCTTTGCTCTCTTCCACCTCCCCACCAGCCTTTCCCCTTGGCTGTCACCTCACTGTTGTCTGTATCTATGAGTTTGTGTGTGTGTGTGTGTGTGTGTGTGTGTATTTATATATATATGTTTTTGTTTTCTTAATCTCTTTACAATTTTTTACCCAGCCCCCAGCCCCTTCCCTTCTGACAGCTGTCAGTCTATTCTATGTATCTATGCTTCTGTTTCTATTTGATTTGTTAAATTATTTTGTTCATTAGATTCCACAAATAAGTGAAATCATATGGTATTTGTTTTTCTCTGGCTGGCTTTTTTCACTTAGCATAATACTCTCCAGTTCCATCCATGCTGTTACAAAAGGTAAGACTTTCTTCTTCTTTATGGCCATGCAATATTTCATTGTGTAAACGTACCATATTATCCATTCATCTACTGATGGGTACTTGGGCTGTTTCCAGATCCTGGCTATTGTAAATAAAACTGCAGTGAACATGGGGGAGATGTATTCTTTCAAATTTTCCCTAACCAGGTGGTGGCACAGTGGATAGAGTGAAATGCAGAGACCCAGGTTTGAAACCCTAAGGTCGCTGGCTTGAGCAAGGGATCTCTGGCTCAGCTGGAGCCCCCTGATGAGAAAGCAATCAATGAACAACTAAGGTGCCACAGTGAAGAACTGATGCTTCCCATCTCTCTCCCTTCCTGTCTGTCTGTTCCTGTCTGTCCCTCTCTTTGTCTCTCTGTCTGTCTGTCTCTCTTTCTAGCTTAAAACCATCAAACAAACAAACAGACAGACAAACAAACAAATAACTGTATAAGGTTTTTTTTATATATAGTCCCAGAAGTGGAATCACTGGGTCATAAAGCATTTTCATTTTAAATTTTGTGAAGTAACTCCGTACTGCTTTCTACCATGGCTGCACCAAACTGCATTCCCACCTATACAGTAAACAAGGATTCCCTTTTCTCCACATCCTCGCCAGCACTTGCTGTTTGTTGATAGCCATCCTGACAGGTGTGAGGTGATATCTCACTGTGGTTTTAATTTGCATTTCACTGATACCTAGTGACTTTGAGCATCTTTCCATATGTCCATTGACCATCTGTATATCAAGAGAGGAGGTTTCTTAAACTTCATTGCTTTTTCAAGATCATAGGGCTCAGGTGAAATTCAACATTTATATAATATATAAATTATATAATACATATATAAAAGTTATAATTATATTGTAATATAAAGCTATAGTTATAAATATATATTATGTAGAACATATATATGGAAAAATATTATGTATAACATTATACATACACAAACACATATAATAACTAGTGTAATATAATATCAGCTGCCTCTTTAGTATGAGGGAGGTGACAGCTAGCTTTACCTTAGTCAGATAACTGGTGGCTTAGAAGGACAAATATGAAACACATGCCCCAATGTTATTTGGCCAGCACTTGTAGGTTGAAAGTTTTTCTTTTTAAATTTTAATTTATTAATTTTTTTAGAGCAAAAGGGGTAGAGAGAGAAAAAGAGAGAGAGAAGGAGAGAGAGAGAAACATCACTTTGTTGTTCCACTTATTTATGAATTTGTTGGTTGATTCTTGTATGTGCCCTGACCGGGTATCGAACCTATAACCTTAATAGATCAGGACGATGCTCTAACCAGTTGATTTACCTGACCAGGGTGTAAAGCCAGGAGCCAAGGCCAGGGCCACTATCAGAGGAGCCCAGCCCATGCAGGTTCGCATTGGATTCGGACAGTCGGTAAAGAAACCATGGAGCCAAAAACTGGTGGGCCATAGTCTTTAATCTAGCTTGCACCCGGCGGGCAAGTAAAAATACACACTGGGCTCCAAAACCCAGTCACATTCAGTGCTCACAAAGCTACTGATTTATCCGAGTTTCCTAGAATCAAAGGTTTCTAGCTCAACAGCCTTATTCTCCTCAGTTCCCCATTTCCTTCCTTATCCCAGATACAAACTCTGTACAAACTGGCATCTCACTCAGTACTCCGCCATCTTGGCTGCTTTTCCTGGCCTTCTCCATGTGGCCTCCTCCCGCTGCTGGCTCTATTCTCTCTGCTCTCTCATGCTAACCTCAGGAACCAAGAGCACAAACTCCCGCTCCGTTCCCATTTTATAGTGTAGAAATCCAAACCCTTAATCCAATATACATAATGGGGAAGTCTCTAATACAAAATCACTTCTATGAGGCATGATAGGATTGTACCACCTCACACCAAAAAGGGTGGGACAGGCTTAATCCCAAAACCAAGCCTCAGGCTACAACAATTCTCAACACACATTAATATCACCTGGGCAACGGCCTCTTTAACAAAGTGAGCATAATACATTTTATCTGCCCAACACAGGGCCTTGTAGGTTGAAAGTTGTTAATATGAAAGCCTAAGTCAGGACTTAAGTTTAGCCTCTACCACTCCTTACATGTTTACACTAGGCTGTTGACACATACTTACCTTTAGTTAGGGGCTGGTCTGGGGAAGTATCTGAATTTGCAACCCCTAATCAAGAATATTGTTGGCCCATCCTTTGAGGAATGTGAAAAAACATCATATTCAGGAAAAAACAACACAGCATTGAGTTTTATTTATGACTATCTGCAATTTATTTAACTAGTTCCCTATTGAGGAAAATTTGTGTTGCTTCCACCTTTTTGCTATTGCAGACAGTGAATAAACATTCTTGAACAGGAACATAAAAAAAACCACTCAAACACAGATGACAAATGACCACCATATGAGGAATTTGGAGAGATAATCTAGAGAAGGTGGGGCAGGGGAAGAATGGGAGAGGCCATCACAACTGTCTCCAAATACTAGCAGTGCTGCCACATGGGAGAATTAGACTTGTTCTGTTTGCTCTCAGAGGGTAGGACTAGGATGAGCAAGGGGGAGCGCAGGGAGACTGACTTTGTATCAGCATAAGGAAGCACCTTCTAACTCTCTGCCTTCAGAGAGAGGGGCTCTGCCCTGTCACTGTTTTGCTGCAACACTCTGTGGTGCAGCTGCAGGAGGGGAATTTGGCTATTCCCTGGGGTGTTGAAGTAAATAGCTCTGAAGTTCCCTTCCTGTTGTAGGACCCTCTGATTCGGAAACAAAGTGAAATCCCATTATTTTGGCCTTCATTGATTAAGAATGAGTACAAATCCTGTTAGTGGGGTAAGATAAATTTTTCCTTTATAACATTTAAAAAAATTTTTTTTATTATTATTATTCATTTTAGAGAGGAGAGGGAGAGACAGAGGGAGAGAGAGAGAGGAGAGTCAGAGAGAGAGAAGGGGGGGAGGAGCTAGAAGCATCAACTACCATATGTGCCTTGACCAGGCAAGCCCAGGGTTTCGAACCGGCAACCTCAGCATTTCCAGGTCGATGCTTTATCCACTGCGCCACAGCAGGTCAGGCCTCCTTTATAACATTTTTTTTTCTCTTTTTTCTTTTTTTTTTTTTTTTTTTTGGTATTTTTCTTAAGTGAGAAGTGGTGAGGCAGAGAGACTGACTCCCGCATGCGCCCGACTGGGATCCACCTGGTAAGCCCACTAGGGGGCGACGCTCTGCCCATCTGGGGCATTGCTCCATTGCAACCAGAGCCATTTTTAGCGCCTGAGGCGGAGGCCATGGTGCCATCATCAGCGCCCCGGGCAACTTTGCTACAATGGAGCCTTGACTGTAGGAGGGTAAGAGAGAGATAGCGAGAAGGGAGAGAGGAAAGGGTGGAGAAACAGTCGCTTCTCCTGTGTGCCCTAACTGAGAACCGAACCCAGGACTTCCACATGCTGGGCCGACACTCTACCACTGAGCCAACTGGACAGGGCCCATAACATTTTATAGTATAGTATAAATTATTATTATTATTATTTAATAACTGTTCTCTAAATCACTTTAAAATGTTTTAACTATTGAAAATCAATTAAGATAATTTATTGTTGATAATGAGTATAACACTATTCCAGGAGTTTTATGACACAATAACAGAATCGAAGGAAAATACATTTCCCTGGGGCAGACATGGCTGTATGGGAAGACCTGATAAACACAGGAAGCAGTAAGTGATTTGTATCTTATATATTTACAACATAAAGTAAAATTAGGAAATAGCCGTGTGCTAATTGTGAGTAAAGCTCAATAAGAGTAATGAGGGCAGGTGAATATAGTGAGCATGGATTACAAACACAATATCAGAACACAAATCAAAGATTACTAACCAAGTACACTCGAAATCAGACTATTTTTGAAAAAGAAGGCCTGTATAATTGCCAAACGAATTGGAAAGAATCATAATAGACAACTTCATGTAGGAGGAAGATCTTGAATTTGTCCTTGAATGTTGGCTACGAGGAGGACAGCCCAGGCTGGAGAGCAGCTTAGAGGTAGGAATGAGGAGGACGGGGGTCAGGGATGACTCTCAGGCTGTCCAGTTGAGGGGGCGTATGTGCCAGGAGTGAAGGGGAACAGAGTTATTGGATGGACCTACTGTGATACTGAAAACCAGGCAGAGATGTTTGCATTCAGTGCAGTAGGGAGCCAAAGAGTGAAACGATGTGAGAAATTTAAAAGACCAGTTTCAAGTTCATTCACTAAATAGTCATTTGAGCACTTTACTTCGTACAAGGCATGCACAAGTTGCTGAGGATCCCAGGATTCTCAAGGAGTTACAGCCCAGTGGGTGAGAAGGACAAGGAAACAGCATTATAATTCCACGTGATACGCCCTGAGAGAGAGCACAGGCTGCACACAGTACGGAAGAGGGGCGGGTGTGGCTGGCCCACTCCAGGAGGGGGTTGGCGTAATGTCTAAGACCTAGAAAGAATACCTTGTTTCCATTTGGCTTCCTATGTGTTCTCTCTTCTTCCTTCCCATTATACAGATCTGGAAACTAAATGATTGTTAAGTGATAAAATATTTAATTTATATAATATTATTTACTCTTTAAAATTCTATTATATATTAGTAAGTTGTGTGACATGTACATAAAACTTAAAACTTTGCTAAACATAAACAATTTTACAAAGAAATTCTTCCTTGAAGGATTTTATAATCTGGTTGAAAGGAACAAAGTTTTATGTATTAAATAATAATTAACAGCAAACTTCCAGTTATAAAATAAATGTTATCAGGTATAATATACACCATGATGAATACAGCTGAGAACACTATTGTGTTTTTGAAAGTTGCTAAGAGAGTAGATCTTAAAAGTTATCGCAGCCTGACCAGGTGGTGGTATAATGGACAGAGCGTCAGACTGGGATGTGGAGGACCCAGGTTCCAGACCCTGAGGTTGCCAGCTTGAGTGCGGGATCATCTGGTTTGAGCAAAGCTCACCAGCTTAAACCCAAGGTCACTGGCTTAAGCAAGGTTACTCAGTCTGCTGAAGGCCCACAGTCAAGGCACATATGAGAAAGCAATCAATGAACAACTAAGGTGTCGCAATGAAAAACTGATGATTGATGCTTATCTCTCTCCGTTCCTCTCTGTCTGTCCCTATCTATCCCTCTCTCTGACTCTCACTCTGTCTCTGTAAAAAAAAAAAAGTTATTGCAGCCTGACCAGGCAATGGCACAGTGGATAGAGTGTCGGCCTGGGATGCTGAGGACCCAGGTTTGAAACCCTAAAGTTGCCAGCTTGAATGCAGGATTACCAGTTTGAGTGTGCGATCATAGACATGACCCCGTGGTCACTGGCTTGAGCCCAAAGGTCGCTGGCTTGAAGCCCAAGGTCGCTAGCTTGAGCAAGGGGTCACTGGCTCAGCTGGAACCCCTTGGTCAAGGCACATATGAGGAAGCAATCCTCCTTTTATGAGGCTAGCATAATTCTGATTCCAAAACCAGGCAAAGACAATGCAAAGAAAGAAAATTATAAGCTAATATTCCTGATGAACTTAGATGCTAAAATCCTCAACAAAATATTAGCAAACCAGATCCAGCAATACATAAAAAAAAAATCATATATCATGATCAAGTGGGATTCATTTTGGGGAGGCAAGGATGGTACAATATTCATAAATCAATCAATGTGATTCATAACATAAATAAAAGGAAGGAGAAAAACCACATGATAATTTCAATAGATGCAGAAAAAGCATTTGATAAAATCCAGCACGCAGTCATGATCAAAACTCTCAGCAAAGTGGGAATACAGGGAACATACCTCAACATGATAAAGGCCATCTATGACAAACCCACAGCCAACATCTTAATCAATGGGAAAAAATTAAAAGCAATCCCCTTAAGATCAGGAACACGACAGGGGTGCCCCCTTTCACCACTCTTATTCAACATGGTATTGGAAGTCCTAGCCACAGCAATCAGACAAGAAGAAGAAATAAAAGGCATCCAAATTGGAAAAGAAGAAGCAAAACTATCATTATTTGCAGATGACATGATACTGTACATAGAGGAAGCAATCAATGAACAACTAAGATGTTGCAATGAAGAACTGATACTTCTCATCTCCCTTCCTTTCTGTCTGTCCCTCTCTCTGTCTCTCTCAAAAAAAAAAATAAAAAGAGAGAAGAATTAAAAAATGTTATTACAAGAAGAAAATGTGTAACTGTGTGGTGACGAATGTTAACTAGACTTATTGTAGTGATTATTGTGCAATACATACAAATATTGAATCATTATGTTATAGACCTAAAACTAATATAATATTATATGCCAATTATATCTCAATTCATTTTTGAGAAAATTATGAGAAACAAAAAGAAAAATAAAGTCATACATTCGGTAACTATATAGAAACAGAAGAATCCATGACTTAAGCACATGTACAGATTTACCCCATGGTGACTTAATTAACAGAGAAGGGGACATATTTTCTGTCACTACTGCTGAGGCCCCACCAACCTTCCCTCAGCTCTGAGGTTCTGCATCCCACATGCAGACTGCCCCAGCACACAGCTGGAGGAAGCTTGGCCAGATGTGTAGGGGCTCACATTAGTTTTCCTCTCTTCACTGCTCTTCCTGCTCTCAACCTCCTCTATCTCCCTAAAGAGAATCTTGCCTGCTGCATTGCTCCTCCCAGCCTCGCCTCCTCAGCCTAACGCAAGACAATGCCTGGTGGATGAGTGCTGCCATGGCTCCCACTGCCAAGTGCTGGGGAAGCTCATGCCGTGAAATAACAGTCCCTAGTTATGTGGCCACATCAATTCAGAGCAGAGAAGTACCAGCGAAGTCTTTCTTCTCCCTTCCCCAAGGTTGTTACAGCAAGGGCAGGGCCTGCTTATTTATTCCTAAACTTGCCCAGAGGAGCAAAGACTAATAACTAATAGATCATTGCCTTATCCTAATTTATTCCTGAAGTAGTACAAAATATCATGGCCAGGTCTTGTTGACTAGTACAAAATTATCTTGAATTTACTCCAAACAATATATTTGAAACTAGAACACACAAATGACTTTGTCTTCTTATTTTTATTTTTATTTTTTTGAGAGAGAAAGAGAAAGAGAGGAAAAAAAAGAAGAGGGAAGAAAAAGAGCAAGAGAGAGAGAGAGAGAGAGAGACAGAGGAAGGTAGAGAGATGAAAAGCATCAACTTATAGTTGTGTCACTTCAGTTTTTCATTGATTATGTTCTCATATGTGCCTTGACTGGGGGGCTCCAGCTAAACAGTGACCCTTCGTCCAAGTCACTGACTTTGAGGTTTTGAAGTGTGGAAAAGAAAGGCTCTTAACATGAATAACACTGGGGAACAAAATGTTTGTTGCATCCACAAAAACACTTGTTCTTATCTAATTCGACTGTGCTGATCTCAAATCTGACATTAGTTTTTCTCTGTAAGCTACAGTTTTATTTGCAATTCAAGATTTTAGGTTTCATCTTATTGTAAAATTTTTAACATTTAGTTTAACATAATGAAGTAGAATGTCTTCTTGGGCATCATCTTTGTGAAAATATAATAATTTATATAATGCAGTAAATACATTAATACACTAAAAGATATGATTGCATCAGAATTTGTCTATAATTTCAAAATAGAACATATTAAACCACTTATTTTAATCATAAAATTTGCACAAAACTTATTTAAATTCTATTCAGGGAAAAATTTGCATTTGTAGCTCTTGCGTTTGTGTACTTGTTGAGGACAATTTCGTCTGATGCTCCAGCAGTAGTCTGCTCATCACTAACAGCTCCAAGATTTTTGGGAAACTATCAAGGTGATTGTTCAGGAAGTGAATTTTAATGCTCATGTTACATCCAAAGTTGCAGAAAGCCAACAGCATCCTTTGAACCAAAAGTTCATAGTTTTCTGCTTTTTTGTTGCCAAGGAAGTTCTTTGTAACTGCCACAAAAGACTGTCATGCTGCTTTCTCCTCCTTATTCATCTTCCTGGAAAATTCTTCATCATGTATGAGAGTTCAAAAATGAGGTCCATCGAATACACCTGCTTTTATCTTCTCGAAAGACAAGGCAGGAAAAGTAGAAATAATACGTTGAAAGCATTCACTTTCTCTATTCAAAGCCTGAACAAACTGCTTCATTAAGCCAAGTTTGATGTGAAATGGGGAAGAAATGATCCTGACTCGATTAACTACAGGTTCATTCACAATATTTTGCATCCCTACTTCCAGAGCTTCATGTTTTGGCCACTAATTCTGTGTCCAGTGTTTCTCCTGAGCTCAGCTGTCCCACAAACACAGAAAGCAAGGATACTTCGTGAAACCTCTCTGTTGTCCTAGCAGGAAATTTACCATTTTAAGATCCACACAAATGATCCAGTTATGCTTCTCATACTTCAGAAAGTCGAGGACAATTTTTATGTCATTCTTACTAAGTCATTCAATTCGGGTTGGCTAAACTGCTGAGGGGTTAATGACTGCTTGGCATCAGAAGACCCTTCAGATTCTACAACCATTTCCTCATACATCTTATCAAAATACTCTTGATCACCATGTTCATTTTCTTTGTCCTTAGAAGAAATAAAACCATTGAAAACTGGAACCGGGAGTGTCTCAGAGTGTGGGATAGGTCATATTGCTTAAGGAATATTAGGATATGCGATCATATGCCGTTTTTTCTTGCCAATGCCCTTTGTATGGATCAGACAGAAATAACATGGGAATACCAAAAGGCATTCCTTTGCATTTTTCTTTTATCCAGTCATGAAGCATTTCCTCACAATTATGACACACAATATGAGGAGCCCAATTCTTGTCTTTTTTTTAAAATTTTTTATTTATTTATTTATTTATTACAGAAACAGAGTGAGTCAGAGAGAGGGATAGACAGGGACAGACAGACAGGAATGGAGAGAGATGAGAAGCATCAATCATTAGTTTTTTATTGCGCGTTGCAACACCTTAGTTGTTCATTGATTGCTTTCTCATATGTGCCTTGACCGCAGGCCTTCAGCAGACCGAGTAACCCCTTGCTGGAGCCAGCGGCCTTGGGTTCAAGTTGATGGGCTTTTGCTCAAACCAGATGAGCCCGCGCTCAAGCTGGTGACCTCGGGGTCTCAAACCTGGGTCCTCTGCATCCCAGTCCGACGCTCCATCCACTGCGCCACCGCGTGGTCGGGCAAGAGGGTGTTTTTATCAGATAATAATTTTTTACATTTAAAAACAACTACAATTATGTAAAAGTGATGTCTGTAAAACATTAATTGCCTTGTGGTTATGTTCAATCCAAGAGTCGTTGCCCTTTAACGCCAATTTAAAAACCAATGCATGCTATTAACTGTAACAAAAATTAAGATTGCATAAAAACTAGAGCATGCTCCTGACTAGGTTGTGGTGCAGTGGATAGAGCGTCGGACTGGGATGCAGAGGACCCAGGTTCGAGACCCCGAGGTCACCAGCTTGAGTGCGGGCTCATCTGGTTTGAGCAAAGGCTCATCAACTTGAACCCAAGGTCGCTGGCTCCAGCAAGGGGTTACTCAGTCTGCTGAAGGCCTGCGGTCAAGGCACATATGAGAAAGCAATCAATGAACAACTAAGGTGTTGCAACGCGCAATGAAAAACTAATGATTGATGCTTCTCATCTCTCTCTATTCCTGTCTGTCTGTCCCTGTCTATCCCTTTCTCTGACTCACTCTCTGTCTCTGTAAAAAATAAATAAATAAATAAAATTTAAAAACAAAAACAAAACTAGAGCATGCACCAAAAAAAAGGATTTCAGACCCTGGCTGGTTGGCTCAGTGGTAGAGCGTCGGCCTGGCATGCAGGAGTCCAGGTTCGATTCCTGGCCAGGGCACACAGGAGAAGTGCCCATCTGCTTCTCCACTCCTCCCCCTCTCCTTCCTCTCTGTCTCTTTCTTCCCCTCCCATAGCCAGGACTCCATTGGAGCAAAAAGTTGGCCTGGGCACTGAGGATGGCTCCATGGCCTCTGCCTCAGGCACTAGAATGGCTCTGGTTACAACAGACCAACGCCCCAAATGGGCATAACATCTCCCCCTGGTGGGCATGCCAGGTGGATCCTGGTCAGGCACATGCAGGAGTCTGTCTGACTGCCTCCCCGTTTCCAACTTCAGAAAAATACAAAAAAAAAAGAAGGGATTTTAGATTTGGAATCAGCAATGCAGAAATATATAGAAACAGTTCTAAAACCTCATGCAACTGAAAATGAAAAAAAAAATTGTTCCCCATAATTTTTTGCCAAAAAATTATAATTTTTGGCAACCCCCCCCCCCAAAACTTACTTTCTTTAAAATAAAGAGACTTTTAGCAGAACTTACTATTCCTAGCCTTGAGGCCAGTCTCTCAGACTGTGGCCTTGGGCTAACTTTGCAAAGTTGCAGGTGTATAGATAAACATTGTAAGAAAGCTTGTTTCACTGCTTTGTTTTACTGCTATGCTTTCTCCCCTCCCCATTCCTCAGTCAGTATGTAGTTTTTCCTATAAAGCCAGCCCCAAACTGTGTTCAGAGATGCACTGATTTGAATGACTTAGGTTTCCATGCAGATGTGTAGCCAGCTAATAAAGACTCCTAATTTCTTAATTTGGCTAATTGATTGATTGGGTGACAAGAGGTTTGTTTCTCACTGTTCCGAAACTACAATTTCAAACCTGGGTCCTCGGCATCCCAGGTCATCACTCTATCCACTGCACCACCACCAGTCAGGCGACTCTAACTTCTTTCTACCAGACACAATTATAATAGCTAAAATCTTAAAATACCCTCTCTGGCCTGACCAGGCAGTGGCACAGTGGATAGAGCAGTGTTTCCCAACCTTTTTGTGCCATGCCCCACCTTAACCTTTCTAAAATTTTTATGTCCCCCCCTATGTAACATACATAATTTTTAACATTAAAAAATTGATTTGTTCACTTAATAAACATAAATGATAGGTTCTAGGAAGAAATCACTATGAAATTGTTAACAAAACACAGTAAGTAAAATTTCAAAACATATAATGAAAAACAGAAATTTAAATGCCAAATAATTTTAATACAGATTTTTCTATATTAATTTATTATTTTAATTTAGTGTGATCCTTGAGCTTGATGCTTGCTGCACAGAGATTTTATATTAGGTTCCAATTTGGTTAGCTTTAGTCTCAAGTCTCCACGTTGTGTTATATCCAGCCGATTTCTTTTTTTTACCAGTAAATCATTTACAGCACTAAATCCACATTCAGCTAAAAATGAAGATGGAAACGGTAGCAATAGTTTTCTTGCACATTTGGTTGAATTTGGGTATTTGATTTCTGTTTCCTCACAAAGCCATGCCATCGCTCCTTTGATATTAAATAAAGCTTTAACTGACTCATCATTTTACAATTCTGTGAGTTCTTCTTGATACTGCATATTTGATATATCAGAAAAATCCACTAACATTGGCTGCATCATCCATGTTGGGAAATCAATTTGTTTTAAATCAGAAAATCTTTCTCTTAAATCAGCCGATAGAATATTCAAATGACTGACAATAACAAGTAAAGCAGTATCAGTTACTTCACATTTTTGGAGCCAATGAAACTGTTTAAAGTTTTTGTTGTTAATATGTTTCTGACATAACTCAATATTGGTAATGAAACCAAATATCTTTGCTTTTGCATCGACAAGAGTTTTATTTGTTCCTCAAAGTTGCTTATTTAATATATTTAGTTTTTCAAAGATATCGGCTAAATAACTCACAAATGCTTTACCATCTATTGTTAACAGATACTTCATTTCAGGTTTGTCACTTAAAAAATCACTAAGAGTATCAAACAGTTCCATAAATCTTTTCAAACAGTTTCCTTTAGATAGCCATCTTACTTCAGTATGAAGTAAAAGTCTCACATGGTCTTCATTTTGTTCTTCACAAAATAGCTTGAAAAGACGCTCACATTTGGCACTAGTTTTAATAGCATTAACACACTTTATTACTGTATGTAATACTTCATTCAGAACAGGCGAGATGTTTTTAGCTACCAAGTTTTCCCTATGAATAACACAATGCACAAGAATCATTTCTGGATTCGCATCTTTCATCAATTTTAAGCAGCCATTTTTCTTGCCCATCATATTGGGAGCACCATCTGCAGCACAAGATGTTATATTTTTCATTGGTATATCATTGACATCTAAGTAGTTTTTTAGCTTATTATATATATCTTTGGAGGTAGTGGTGCTTTCTAATCTTTTACAGAACATTTCTTCAGCAAAATGTCCTTTATCAATATATCTTATGTAAGTTATCAATACTGCCTCACTGTCTCTCTCAAAGTTGATTCATCCATTTGCAAGGAGAATTTTCTTGTTTTCAGTTTTTCAATAAGTTGTTTTTCAATATCCTCACTCATTTTGTCTATTGTTCTGCTAACAGTATTGTCACTGAGTGGCATAGCTTTTACATCTTTGTCATCTTTTTCAAGAACCGTTTTAAGAAATGCTGATATTGACAGTTTTATTAAATTCTCTTCTATAGTGTGATTTTCTCCAGTTTTAGCGATGAATAAAGAAATTTGATAACTAGCCTCAAGAACACGATTATTAGTTGAAGTATGAGCAGTAAATAGAGACTTTAATGTTGTTCTTTTTTCAAAATTTTTCTTTAAATTTTTTTTTTTTTTTTTTTTTGCATTTTTCTGAAGCTGGAAACACAGAGAGACAGTCAGACAGACTCCCATATGCGCCCGACTGGGATCCACCCGGCACGCCCACCATGGGGCGACGCTCTGCCCACCAGGGGGCGATGCTTTGCCCATCCTGGGCGTCACCATGTTGCGACCAGAGCCACTCTAGTGCCTGGGGCAGAGGCCACAGAGCAATCCCCAGCGCCAGGCCATCTTTGCTCCAATGGAGCCTTGGCTGCGGGAGGGGAAGAGAGAGATAGAGAGGAAGATGCGGCGGAGGGGTGGAGAAGCAAATGGGCGCTTCTCCTATGTGCCCTGGCCGGGAATCGAACCCGGGTTCTTTAAAGTTTTAAAGTAACTCAAATCTGAATTAATATGAGCACTATGTTTCGCCTTCAAATGCGCCTCAAGACGACCTCGTTTCATTGATTTGTTGGTCAAGCATTGCTGGCATAAAAGACAAAAAGGAATACGCTCATCGTGAACAGCAGGTATGAACCCAAATTTTAAATATTCCTCCAAATATTGACGAGTTTTTTTCTTGCTTGCACCACTCATTTTACTATGGGCTATAAGAAATAAAAATAAGATCAATTAAAAACTAATATTAAAATATGTGTTAAAATATATTCAATGTGACATAGAGTAAATGTATACTAAAAATTCATATTTATTTAAATGTATATAACACATTTACTATACTACCACCGCAAATCAAAAGGTATCTATATTTTTTCCACTTGACAAAATTTTCTGGAAAGTTATGCTTCTAAAATTAAAATTGTCGTGCATGCACTATTATAGCCCCAATAATATTTATAATATATTAGTGCTTTCTAGCCCCGATGCAAGAAGTACTTAATAAAGAGTTTAATATTGATAAAAATAAAATCAAATACTTACCAATTATATCTATACAATATATATATGTATATTTATTAAATCAACAAGCTTTTACAACAGTTTTGACTGACACTTATTTCAAATTAACACCAACTGAATGATGTGAAACACTACAGAAGTTGCGATGGGCCAATTAGGTGAGAATAACTGCGTTGTTTAGCGAGTTTTTAAAACGTCCAGGGTTCCCCGCAGCAGACGGCATGCTCTGCGGTGAACCCAGGACGAAGTTTACTTGACGACGCCAATCACCCAGTTGATATTTTAGTCTCGTCAACCGAAATTATACTTAATAATTATTTACTGCAATTATTTAAGAATTGTATTTTTTGTTAAATTTGGCACCGATATCTAGCATTGCATTTAAATGGCCCGGGGCGAAAGAGTTAAAGTCGTGTCGAGTCCATTTTCAAATTGCCCCCCTTAACTATCAAATTGCCCCCCTGTGGGGCGTGGGCCCCACGTTGGGAAACACCGGGATAGAGCATCGGACTGGGATGCGGAGGACCCAGGTTCAAGACCCCGAGGTTGCCAGCTTGAGCGCTGGCTCATCTGGTTTGAACAAAAGCTTACCAGCTTGGACTCGAGGTTGCTGACTCGAGCAAGGGGTTACTCAGTCTGCTGAAGGCCTGCAGTCAAGGCACATATGGGAAAGCAATCAATGAACAACTAAGGTATTGCAACGAAAAACTGATGATTGATGCTTCTCATCTCTCTCCATTCCTGTCTGTCTGTCCCTATCTATCCCTCTCTCTGACTCTCTCTGTCTCTGTAAATAAATAAATAAATAAATAAATATCTTAAAAATACCCTCTCTGTATAATTGTATGAGTTCTTCATTTGTATTTTATATGTTTTATATATTTTATTTTATTTTATTCTTTTTGGTGACAGAGACAGAGTCAGAGAGAAAGTCAGAGAGAGGAACACAGACAAGAAGGGAGAGATGAGAAGCATTAATTCTTCGTTGCAGCTTCTTAGTTGTTAAAGTTGTTCATTGGTTGCTTTCACATATGTGTCTTGAGGAGGGGCAGGGGAGGGGCTACAGCAGATTGAGTGAACCTTTGCTCAAGCCAGCGACCTTTGACCTCAAGCCAGTGACCATAGGGACATGTTTATGATCCCAAGCTCAAGCCAGTGACCCTGCGCTCAAGCTGGTGAGCGTGCACTCAAGACGGGTGAGCCTGTGCTCAAACCGGTTACCTTTGGGTTTCGAACCTGGGTCCTCTGCATCCCAGTCTGATGCTCTATCCAATGCACCACCGCCTTGTCAGGCTATTTATATACTATATTTTAAAGACTGCTTATAACTCAGTAAAAATGCCAGCAGTCTACAGAAAAATCAGCAAACGGTTCAAACAAAGTGATGCATGTGGTCAATAAGCAAACATAAAGACGCTTAAGTAATTCAAAGCTGAAGAAATGCAAATAAAACAACCAGATGACATTTCCACCTACCAAGCTGGTTAAGATTCAAATGTTGATGAGTGTAGGAGGAAAGATACTTTTGTACACTATTGCTAAAAATATAGATTGGTAAAAACTTTCCAGAGGGCAGTATATGTTCAATTAAAAAATATGTATGCCACTTATCTTGGGCATCCTATTTCTAAGAATTACTAAGGAAATAATTAGACAAAGGCACAGAGATGTAATTATAAGCCTGTTTACTGTAATAGTACACATAAGAGTGAGAAATAGCACTAAGTGAGCATTAATAGGAGGAGGAGTCATATTTTAAAGACAAAGACAGTGCTCAGCTCACTCATTAGTTGTAAATTGTGGCGATGTTTTCCGTAAAAGCCTTGCTCAGCATTAGGTAACTGGGGCCAGAAAGGTCAGTGAGAAAGGTCTCAGCTGCATTACCAAGGCGAGTTGACTATGAAAGAAGCATTTAATGTAAAGGCAGCTTGCTAAAATAGAGAGCTCTCTTGCATGCTGTCCTGGGGCCTGCTTGCTTTTAAATAACGAACACTTCAGCCCACTTAGAAATGATAAGTTTTGTTTAAAGCTTTCGATTGTTTTGGAGGGGAGAAAAAAAAAAAAGAAACTCTAAACAGATTCAAAGACTACAGGGACTAGAATTTCAACGGAAACCAGATGTTCTCATTGTGGTTGCATTTCTTTTTTTAAGCTGAGTAGCATCTCTCCCTCTATTTATTATTTCTTTAAGATTTTATTTATTTATTTTAGAGAGGAGAGAGCAAGAGGGAGAAGGGGTGGAGGAGCTGGAAGCATCAACTCCCATATGTGCCTTGACCAGGCAAGCCCAGGGTTTTGAACCAGCGACCTCAGCATTTCCAGGTCGAGGCTTTATTCACTGCACCACCACAAGTCAGGCATGGTTGTATTTTAATGGCTATTGGCAGTCAAATTCTAAACCCCACATTTTTAACAGGGCCTAGAACAAAGTGCTTGGTTCCTCTGTGCACAAGAAACAGGCATCTACACCTTACAGGTTGCTTCAGTTTGTAGAGAACTTGCTATGTGCTAGGCCCTATGCGTAGGCACTCTAGCCACCTTATCTCATTTAATTCTAAGAAACCTATAGCACTGGCAAGTGTTTTCTCCATTACATAAATGAAAAGGCTGGGACTGTGAGAAGTGAATGGCTTACTTAGGGCCATCCAGCAGGGATTCAGGCCCATGGCCAACCGCAGCCTGGCTCTCTCCATGTCGTGCAGTCTCTCCACATTGTACAGGGAATGAGAGAGAGAAGGAAGGAAGGGTTGTAGCAGGGCTAATATTCAACTGGTCAACACCAATGTGGCTGCAATGATTTTCTCAATACTTCCACACACTGGTAAACAGCTGCTATCCTGTCTCCCCCTGCCCCCCAGTGCTTTTCCCCTGCCTTCCTCCAGGCCCCCTGAACCCCCCCCCCCCATGCAGCAAGTGGAGGGGTCACACCTGGTCCAGCGGGGCCCTCAGGATCACTGCAGAGCCTTCTGTTCAGGCAGTGTGGGGATTGTCCCCTACAGGAGAGGAAACCCCTGTGAGCAGAGGGCCGAGACAGAGCAGCCAGCACCAGGATTGACAGTTCTGCTTGCCATGTCCCCTCTCTAGCTACACTATTGGATACATTAAGGTTTCCCGTCACTTTAGTCATAGGTTGATCCCATGTTTGCTCTTCGCTGCCACCCAGGGCCCAGACAGGAGGTCTGGCCTTTCAGTCCCGCCTCTTTCCTGGTGGCTCCTTTTCCTCACATCCTGCTCGACAGACACCAAAGGAAATGTTTAACTCCTGTTCTTCTCTTCAACTGATTCCTCAACACCCTTACCTAGTTAATGATATCCCCATCTGTCCCTTCCACCTTGGTGTGGCCATTTAAACTAGCCAGTCGAGAAAAAATAAGATTGTACGGTCAACACTCCGGCCAGTGGAGCAAGACCAGCATCTTAGGGCCTGCATTAGGGATAAAAACAGAATTTGCCCTCTGCCCGCGCTCTTGCCGGCTGGCTTTCACTAGTGGCAGCACGCCTTTCTGCAGAAGGTATCTGACTGTGGCCTTTGGAATTTGGGGGAATTTCTTCGAATCTAAGACATCATTGACTGTGAGGTTCACTGTTATTTTAAGTACCAGCAAGAAAGAAGAATCCCTTTTTACTAAATGATGACACAAGATAGTGCTGCGCCATTATGAATCAGTCACACCTGCCTCTAGATCGAAATTTCTTTCATCTGTTCTGGAGGATTTGGTAATTTCTCTGCATTCGGTTGCCATGGCAGGCCATCCTGCACGTCGCCCCTTGAAATGTGATGCAGATTTGTGCTTGTGGGCAAGTAACTTCCTTTCTTAGATTCTACAAAGGCTGTGCTTGGTTTATTGCTATGCTAAAAATGTGTAAATATGGTCATTTTTCCTAAATGGAACATTTGCATCTTTTATACCAAAGTCACATTCTACTGTTGTTTCCATTTTCTGCTGTTCTGTTTGTATTGAAACATTTCATATCAATGTTGAATCATAATGTAAAACATTCTGAAGACATTTGAAATGGTGATTAAAACATGTAAACTCTCAACAGTGCATATAATTCAATTAAAGTGACAATAATGTGAGCAGCTAGGACCAAGGTCATGTAAGCACAGGCAGGGACAACTCTAACAGGATTACTACTGCCTGGGCCAACAGTGATTATAAGATATATCCTGATTTTAAATTTGAAAACATGTGCATCATAGAACTGATTAAAGTGTACTTTGTTTATTTGAGGTAAATTAATTGAACTTTGCAGATGTAAACACTAAGACTCAGAGCAGTTAAGCCATTCAAAGCCTCAGACCTTGTAATTGAAGGAGCTGGAATTCAAATCCAGGTCTGACTCCCAAACCCATGTTTCTTCCAAATAAGTTGATTATCCAAATGGGGAGAAACATCTATCATATATAGATATCCAGGACACTATCAGTGTCTCACCTTGTCCTCTCAGGGATCAGTTCTGGGGGCTTCCAGAACTTCCCATCCATAGTTTCTGGAGGCTTCACTCTTTTTTTAAAAAAATTATTTTTATTTATTTATTCATTTTAGAGAAGAGAGAAAGAGAGAGAGAGAGAGAAGGAGGGGAGGAGCAGAAAGTATCAACTCCCATATGTGCTTGACTCAGCAAGCCCAGGGTTTTTTACCGGCAACCTCAGCGGTTTCAGATCAACATTTGATCCACTGCACCACCACAGGTCAGGCCCTGGGGGCTTCACTCTTAGTAGCTCTAACCTGCAACCTTCTTCAGGGAACTGCCCTAGGGCTACTGAAGCCCCTTGACCTAGATACATCCCAGGGCTGAAAGTACACTGGTAGTTTTCATGTCCTCAGGGCAGCCGGCAGGCAAACTGGCTAACACAGGAGAGGAAGCCCAGCTCCTTTGCCTTGAAGCAGGATGGATTCTTTGGTGTAACTGACCTTCCAGAATTTCCAGAATTTTCCTTCCAGACCAGGAGAGGCTGGAACTTCACCAGCCTGGCTTCTGGCTTCTTCCCTTCCCCTTTCCTGGCCTGCTTTCTCCTTGAAGCCCCTTTTTAATTAATTTCTTGCACCCAAATTGACTAGGTAAATTTAAACATATAAATGGCTAGTCAATTATATACTTAATACAAATTATTTTAGACAATAATGCCTGTGACAATGGAGGTGCTAGTTATATTTCTTCCTATTACATATTAAACATAAATGTGTAGCTATTAAAATGGGAAAAGTTCTGTCTACAATCATTGCATGGACACCCAATGAGACATATGTTCATGCTTTGGAAAAGAAATTTCTGTGGCTTGTTGGCTTGCTTGTAGTTCCTGGTAGTTCTGAGCTGGTGTACAGGGTATAAGGTGAGCCCTTCACAAAGGGGTGGACAGTGTTGTCAAATTTTACTAATGTGTAACTGTAATTTTTCTTGGAATTCAGTATACATATATTTATATGATGTGTGTCAACTGGAATAGGCTGAGGGGGTTGTGTGACAAAGCACAATGGCATAGAACTTGCTGTGGGTAAGACATAAGAGGCATAAGGAAAAGTTTAAGTCAGTGCCAGAGAAAGGTCTTCTGTTGCTTGGATGTGAGGCATAAGGTCATTGCCTTAAAAATATATAACAGACCTTGGTTAGGCAGTATAATGATCTACCCAAATAGTAAGATGGTGCTGAAGGTTGACAGACAGTCATAACTGTGGGTGCTTTGACAGTCACAGTGACATTGTTACTCTGTAGTATGAGTATAATTGTTGTTAATTTGTTTAGAATTGTTTGGTGATTTTGGCCCTGACTCATTGCTCAGTGGATTGAGCATTGGCTGGGCATATGGACATGCTGGGTTCAATTCCCTGTCAGGGCACACAGGAGAAGCGGCCATCTGCTTCTCAATCCCTCCCTCTCCCTTTCTCCCTCTCTTGCCCTCCCCCAGCCAGTGACTCAATTGGTTGAACATGGCTGTGGGTGCTGAAAATAGCTTAGTTGGTCCGAGCATCAGTCACAGGCACTAAAAATAGCTCGGTTGATTCAAGCATCGGCCCTAGACAGGGGTTGCCAGGTAGATCCCAGTTGGGGCACATGTGGGAGTCTGTCTCAATCTCTCCTTTCACTCAAGAAAAAGAGAGAGAGAATTGTCTGAAGATTTCTTTCAAGTATTAAACTGGTATTCAAAAATGTTCTACAGACCAAAAAGATTCAGAACCGCCTGCACAATGCTGTAGGTGCAAACCCTGCTTAATGTTATTGGTGTATATTTCTGAAAAACTTGCTGGCCAACAAGGTATTATTGTGGAAAAAAATCTGCCTCAGTCATTGATAATCCCATTTATTAAGTCTTTTTGTACATTATAGATAGGCGATTGGTAGAAGCAGGGGAGAAAGACCCATTTTTCTGCTAAGGGAGTTCCCGAATACCTTTTCTGTCATTTGCCCTAAACTGGCACTGAATTTTTTGAAGATTAGTCTTCTTTCTCTGCCTAATTCCAATGATATACTCTCTAATTTTCTTACTGAATTAATTTTGATGAGTTCTGTATTTCCCACAGGCTGCATCGCCTAAACTCTAAGTGTTTCCACTAGACTGCAACCAGGGCTCATCCTATGCTCACTCCCTGACCCGTCTATAGGACCCCCGTTCTCTGACTTTCCAGTGAGCAAAGCAGGCCCGCCACCCTCTCCTGTTGCTTCTTCTACCCTTGGCCCTTCCTTGTTTCACTGTGCCCAGCTTTAATAACTGCACTCTCAGAATCGCCCGGACTCCTGTTGTGAAACCTTTCGTGCACAGAGTCAGGAACCCACACACGACTGGCCCGCCCCAGGCAGACTTGCTAAGGGCCTTTCCAGTAGCATTAGTATTCTCTTATTTTTAAAAATCTTTGTTGTATTTATATTAATGCTCCCTTTTTACTTATACTGTCTATTTATGCTCTTTTTATTTCTTTACCAATTTGTCAGGGTTTTGTCTAATTTTTTTCAAGTCTTCTAAAAGAGCCAGATTTTGACTCAATTTTCTCTACTTTAGATTTTTTATAACTCATCTTTACACCACATCCCTTGGCATATACTGCAGTATTTGTATGTGAAAACTCCCCTAATATCTCAAAGCTGTTGCTCTGAATGAATGAAAAGTCCCCTGTTCTGGAAAAACTTAAAAAAAAATTTCCTGTGTGGGTGTATTTCCTTATTTTCTGTCCACTTCTCTAAACTCATTTTAATATTTCTGCTTGAATTCTTCTTGTAAGGCCAGTGGCCATGCAGATTCGCATTGGATTCTGGCAGACGGTAAAGGAACTGTGGAGTGGGCTGATGGTGGGCCATTCCATTTATTACAGTCTCTCAACAGTGGGTGAGCAAGCAGGCAGGGCAAACTGCTCCCCTCTTTCTCCCTCAGGACTCCCAAGCAAAAACAGGCTAGAGGAAAAAAACCCTTCTCTGGCTGCTGCGGACCAGCGCAGCTTCCAAATAACGGTGCGGAATTAAGGAAACACACTTTGTCAGAACAAAACCGATGGGACCGGGAGGACTCTTCAAACTGCCTGGCAGTATCTGAGTGCCTCACAGCCCCAGTTCGCTTTATTATATGGACCTATGCAAATCAAGGACCCTGATACAAAGTTGCACATCAAAGGCTAAGACAGGAACTCTCCCAAGGCAAAAACAGGATACATTAGTGAAATTTACAAACATCTGAAACAAACAGAGTCAGAGGAAGGGTATGTATATTGCTTCCTGCAACCCAAGGAAGGAAGTGGAGTGGGTGCAAACACTCAGCATCAAAGCCAAATATGGAGATGGAGGGGGGAGAACTTAGCCTTTTGCTAAGCCTTGAATCTATAATGGCTTCCTGCCATTAACGGTCCACAACATATCCCCCTTTTCTTTTTAATTTGTGTGCTGAGATTTGCACTCATCTGATTTTCTAATTTGGAGGCAGATGGAAAAAATACAAAACAAACACAAAATTAGTATAGCCAATGCTAACAGATACCCAAAACAAGTATACCAATACATCACAGTGATCAAAGCCTTTAAGCAAACTCTTTAAGCTAATACAACAAGAATCTATAAAAGAGTAATGTCCTTAAAGTGTTCACCAAGTCCAAGTTGGCACCAAAACCATTCCAAATCTCTGCAAATGCAACCCAACCCCAGTTCAGTCCATCAAAAACTGTCACAGGAGCAGGAGTCCAGGAAAAGTCCACTTTCAGGAGAAGTCCTCATGGCACTGGAATTGCCGTCACACTTTCACACTCTGCAGTTAGCGTCAAAGTCCCAATGACCGCTGCTCCCAGCTGGCAATGACCCAGGTAGACTGGAAAAGCCATCTATCTGCAGCACGCATGAAGACGGAGCTTCCGTTTTCTTTAAACTGGAAAGATGAACCCAGGGGTCCTATACTGCAGCTTTACAGCCATGGAGTGGTGAGGAGAACCTTGGGATACACTAAGCTTGGTGGCAGAGGTAAATTTGTAAGTTGGCAAAAAAAGGAAAAAAGGAGCTCTGAATTAGGAGTAGGTCCTAGCCTAAACTATGAGTGGGGCATTGAGGCAGGAGGAATAAAAGAAAGACTATATATTAATCAAAGCAGCAGAAAACAGGACTATCAATACCCACAACAGAGATCTTCGAGGGAAGAATAAAAAACCTGAATATTCAGGCAAGACCTAGTTAAATGACCCTTGTGTAAATGAGACCAGTCTACCAGCTACTTGGAAGAAATACCCCAGGCTCGTCCACAGTGTCGAAGATGGGGCCGACGGCCCTGGGCACCTTTTAGCCTTCAGTGGCAAATCCCAGTATTCTGGGCAAGGTTAGGTCACAGGTGGCTGGAGCAGGGCTGGAAGAGACTGAACCCTCCCTTAGAGGAGTGAGGGGGAAGCCTACCTTCCAGTGTGTCCCTTCTTCCTCACAGCAAAGGCATGTAAGCCCGTCAGGCTTTGGCTTAAATGACCATCCTTTCCACTATTGAAGCAGGGCCCTGATGAAGTTCCAGTTGGAGCGTTGGAGCCTCTGAGGGCGTATGCCAAGAGCTAGTATTTTACCTGATCTCATTTGGGCTTTTTTTGGCCTCTTGGTACCTTAAAAGCCATGCTCAGAAGATCTCGCTGAGGGGCTTGAGAGTCCCTATCTGCCTATATATCTGGAGCTATTCAGAAAAGAACAAAACAGTGTCATTAGCTGGAATCAAATAAAAATAAAAAAAGGGTAGTAGTTTGCAGGACAAAAATTTGGGCATCTCTTGTACATCAGCATTCAAGATAAACTGTTTGAAGTAAAAAGCGTAACAGGGTAGACCTGCAGGAGCTCCAGGACATGACTCCCCCCCCCTTTCTTTTTATATTATTTACAATTGAATCACACTTTACAATATTTTGACTTCAAATATTGCAAGAAATTCTTGACTTTGTTAACTTTTAACAAAAATAGAGTAAAAGCACCTCCAAACAACATTCCCATACTTATCAAAACACCCTCTTAACATTAATTAACAGGCACTTTAGAGAATACATATCAAAACTAAAAAATCCCATTGTGATCTTCATTATTCTTCTACAGCAAAAAAAATCTTTACACCTTTATTATGTAAATCTATGCTGCTTCAAGCCTTTCACTTGCGGCCTGGAGCAGACTGGCCAAACCAGCAAGTCTTTTGGATCCAAAATGAGCGTGCTCTACTTATTCCAAACAAAATTATATTTATATAGGGAAATGAAATTATTCCCATTTTGTTTTCAATACTACAGCCGGCACTTCCAAAACTATTATCATCATTACTTTTCATGTAAGGACTTAATTCAGGCCTTATAAACAAAAACACTTAGACATTAAACAAAGACTTCACATACGATCATACAAATCAAGAGTGAAACCCGGGGTTTTAGAGATTAAACTATGGCCTGCTTGATCTTAAGTAGGGCTATCTTAATAGGAACGTAATAAGGATATATACTAAACAGAGATCTCTCTCGAAAAATCTCAAGACGGCTGTATGAGATTTCTATTCAGCAATACCCAAATCAGGCCCCCCTTTCGCCCTCTTTTCAAGCAATGGATCAGGAAAATAAAATGATCTAAAACATTAAAAAAATTAGATAATAATTGAGAAAGGGAAGAGAGCATAGTAAGATAAGCCTCATACAATTGCTCTTGTGAAGTGAGTCTCTCATCTAGAATCATGGTGTCTCACCAGTCGTTCAGGGATCCACCGAGGAGCTTCAGCAGACCTAGGAAAAACACACACATATCCTCGGCCCTATAAGAGAACAGGGTCTGGCCCTTGCCAGATTCCTGTGAGTGGGTCCCTCCATCGCACTTCAGGGAAGGCTTTCCTTGCAGGGTTCCAGAGTCTCTCTGCTGCTGAATGACCCTGTACATCAGTATTCAAAAAATTTAAAGTGAAAAGAGCATGACAAAAAAGATTTGCAGGAGTTTGAGGGTATAATTCCCCTTTTTTAATTTTTTCCAATTGGTTTTTAAGTGTTTGATGTGCACGCTCTACAATGCCTTGACCCTGGGGATTGTAAGGAATTCCCGTCCTTAGGTCAAGTCCAAAAGTCTGACAAAATGTAGTAAATGCTTTTCCTACATATGCAGGAGCGTTGTCAGTTTTAATCAGTTTAGGAAGTCCAATAATAGAAAATGCATACAAGCAATGAGCTATAACATGTTTAGCAGCCTCTCCTGTTCTGGCAGAGGCTACTATAAATCCAGAATAAGTATCTACTGTAACGTGGACAAAGGATTGTTTGCCAAATGAAGGTATATGAGTAACATCCATTTGCCAAAGTTGTCCCGGTAGGAGTCCTCGAGGGTTAATTCCAAACGAAGGGACAGATTGTAATATAGGGCACCTTGGACAAGATTTAACAATCTGCTGTGCTGCTTCCCGAGAAAGTTGAAACTGTTTACACAGGGCTGCAGCGTTCTGGTGATGGATAGTATGAGACTGAATTGCTTGATCTGTCATGGTTGCTCCAATAATTTTCTTTTGGGTAGCTTGATCAACAAGGGCATTCCCTTGCGCTAAAGCTCCAGGGAGCATGGAGTGAGCTCGAATATGTCCCATAAAACACGGAGCTGTATGTTGACGTACAAGTCTTTGAAGAAGGAGGAACTGCTGAAATAGTTCCTCATCAGCAGTTGTCCCTAAGACAGCAGTCTCTATAGTGGAAACAACCATAAGTAAATATCTGCTGTCTGTATATAAATTAAAGGAGGAGTATGGCAAATGCTGAAATGCCATGATAATGGCATGTAATTCTACTCTTTGGGCTGATTTTAAGGTGACTGTTTCAGTATAAAGCTGTCCATTGATTATTAAGCCTGGTATTCCTGAGCTGGATCCGTCAGTAAAGATTGTAGGTGCTTCAGGAATGGGCTCATTAACAACTGTCTTAGGAAATATAAAGGTAGTAATTAATGAAAATTGAACTATTTTATCAGCTGGGTAGTGAGAATCAATTTGGCCTGTAAAATTTGCAAAAGCAATTTGCCATTTTGTGGAAGTTTCCCAGAGCCATTGTTGTTGATCCTTTGAAAAAGGAACAACAACAGTCTGTGGCTCAAAACCTATAAGCTGCAAGAGTCTCCTACGCCCCTTGATAATCAAGGAGGCAACAAGATCAAAATATGGAGATAAAACTTTCTTAGGAGTAACAGCTAAATGAATCCATTCAATAGGACCTGAAGCTTGCCACAATAGTCCTGTTGGAGTGTAACTTGAGGGACATATTAGTAGGGCAATTGATTCCTCAGGATTTATGCGTTTTAGTTGTGCTTGCTGCAAGGCCTCTTTTACAAGCTTTTTTTTTTTTTTTTTTACAGGGACAGAGGGAGAGTCAGAGAGAAGGATAGACAGGGACAGACAGACAGGAAGGAAGACAGATGAGAAGCATTAATCATCAGTTTTTCGTTGCGACACCTTAGTTGTTCATTGATTACTTTCTCGTATGTGCCTTGACCACGGGCCTTCAGCAGACCAAGTAACCCCTTGCTCGAGCCAGCGACCCTGGGTCCAAGCTAGTGAGCTTTGCTCAAACCAGATGAGCCTGCGCTCAAGCTGGCGACCTTGGGGTCTCGAACCTGGGTCCTCTGCATCCCAGTCCGACGCTCTATCCACTGCGCCACCGCCTGGTCAGGCAAGGGTCTTTTTTTTTTTTTTTATTCATTTTTTAGAGGAGAGAGAGAGAGAAGGGGGAGGAGCAGGAAGCATCAACTCCTGTACGTGCCTTGACGAGGCAAGCCCAGGGTTTTGAACCGGCGACCTCAGCGTTCCAGGTCGACGCTTTATCCACTGCACCACCACAGGTCAGGCCTTTTTTACAAGCTTTAAAGCTTGTTGTCCCGCAGGTGTAAGTAGCCGAGGAGAAGCTGGTTCAGCTGAGCCTCTAAGAATATCAAAAAGTGGCTTCAGTTCTCCAGTAGTTAATTTCAAGAAAGGTCTAAGCCAATTAATGTCTCCTAACAGTTTCTGGAAATCATTTAAAGTTTGCAAATGATCTGTCCTGATTTCTATTTTCTGTGGGCAAATTTGTTGTCCCTCAATAATTTGTCCTAAATAAGAAAAAGGTAAAGATTGCTGTACCTTTTCAGGAGCTATATAAAGTCCTGATTTTTTCAGAGAATATTCTAGTTGTTGCAAAATGGTCAACACAGTGTCTTTATCTGGATGAGCAATAAGAATATCATCCATATAATGAATTATGTATGCCTTAGGGTGTTGCCTTCATACTGGAGAGATGGTTTGAGCAACATATTTTTGGCACAAGGTAGGACTATTAGCCATACCTTGAGGCAAAACTCTCCACTGGTATCGCTCCATGGGAGCCTGAAAATTAAGTGAAGGAACACTGAATGCAAAACGCTTGCAATCATGAGGGCTTAAAGGAATAGTAAAAAAGCAATCCTTCAAATCAACAACTATAAGGTGATAGTTCCATGGAATGGCAGTAGGAGAAGGAAGTCCTAGCTGGAGAGGACCCATAATTTCCATAGTCTTATTTATTGCTCTCAAATCTTATAATAGCCTCCAGTCTCCTGATTTCTTTTTAATAACAAATATAGGCGTATTCCATGGACTATTAGATGGTTCAATGTGCCCAAGCTGAAGCTGTTCCTGTACCAATTGAGCAGCTGCCCTAAGTTTCTCCTGAGAAAGGGGCCATTGGTCTACCCATATAGGATTATCTGATTTCCAAGTAATTGGGTCTGCACAGTGCATTATTGGGGTAGCAGGAGCTACCAAGGCCCCTATGCTAAATTTTGATATCCTAATCCATGCCTTCTGGTATTGGGTGCCACTTCTATGGGGGTGAGAATTCCTCGCTGTTCTTTCCCTAGACCCTTAGTGGGCAAAAATCCCTGATCAAGCATTTGAGTGCTAACTAAACTATTAGGACTGACAAGCAATGCCCCCATATTTTTCAAAACATCTCTACCCCACAAATTAACTGGCAATCCAGGGAGCACATAAGGCTGAAAAAATCCAGAATGACCTTCTTTATCTTCCCATTGTAAAAAACTAGAACTTTGTTGAGGGAATTTACTCTGCCCTATACCTTGTAATTCTGTGGCTGCTGCATGAGTGGGCCAGGAAGGAGGCCAATGTAGCTTAGCAATAACAGATACATCAGCCCCAGTATCTAAAAGCCCTTTAAATTTACGCCCTTGTATTGTTAGTTCCATTTCAGGGCATTCCTGGCCTATTTTTTGAATCCAATAGGCAGTATCAGTGGAGCCAAATCTTTGATTCTCTCGGGGTCCCTTTAGCGGGGTTTGGCCTTGTCTTAAAAGAGGTAAAAGGATTAATTGAGCAATTTTCATATCAGGGGAGATAGTGACTATATTCCTCAAAGTGTGAGCCATTACTTTAATTTCCCCTGTATAATCAGAGTCTATCACTCCAGGAAGAACAAAGAATTCCCTCATAGTTAAACTACTTTTGCCTAACAAAATTCCTACTGTGTTACTAGGAAGTGGCCCAAAAATTCCAGTGGGTATGGCTTGAGGTCCCATCTCTGGAGTCAATACGAATTGGGAGGTGGGACTGAGGTCCAGTCCTGTACTGCCTGTTGTTGCCTGGGATAGTTGGGCAATGTTTGGCCTGCTGGAATCTGAATTTGCTGAGGAAACACTGACATTGCCCCTATTGTTTGATGGGGCCGGGGAGGGCCCCGTTGTCCGTTTCCCTGCCCTGCGGTAGTACATTTAGGCCTCCCCTTATTCTTCCAATGTTTCCCATGTCTACAAAGTGGGCAGAGGTCCGGAGCCTTAAGGGCTGGCTGTCCTTGAGGGAGAGGCCGAGACCAATATCCGGGGAAAGCAGGGCAGTTTTTAGCAAAATGCCCCGAACCCCCGCATTGAAAACAGTTTCCATGGCCAAAAGTACTTCCCTGACCTTCCTTCCTTCGCTTGTTCTGTCCTTTATTAAAATCTTGTCTTGGAAATCTTGCCTTATTACCTGTGGTAAAGGCAAGACCTTGCATGTATGAAGGCCCAACATCGGCGCAAATTCTAATATAATCCTCTATATCTCCCTTCTTGCGGTGAGGCCGAAGTGCAGCCTGACAAGCAGAATTAGCATTTTCATAGGCTAGTTGTTTTATTAAAACCTTTCCCACATTTTTATCCCCTACTATTCTTTCAACTGCTTGAATTAGCCGTGAGACAAAGTCTTGAAATCGCTCGTCTGCACCCTGCCTAATTTTACCAAATTCTTCTGGTTTGGTCCCTGGAATAGGCAGGCATTTCCATGCCTGTGTGGCTATCTGATTAATTATATCATAAATAGTTGGTCGATACTCAAGTTGCCATATGGGCATACTGTCCTTCTCCAGTTAACATATCTACAGTAACAGCAACCTCCTCTTGCTGATTTTTCTCATCCAGCTCTATAGCCTTTTCATGAAAGTCTGACTTCCACAACAAATAATCACCCCCAGAGAGACAAGCACGAGCAATTGCCTTCAAGTCATTTGGGGGAAGAGCCTTTGCCCTAATGGTATCTAATAAACCAAGTGAAAAAGGGGCAGTAGGCCCATACTGAGCACAAGCAAGTTTAAGCTCTTTCAGAGTTTTAAAAGGTACAGGTTCATGTTCTCGCACTAGTCTCCCTGTATCATCCTGTCTTTCCACAATAGGAAAACAGGCAAAGCCATCTATTGTTTCCCCTATATTTCGAGCCTGGTCTATAGATTGTTGGAGAGGAGATTTCCCAGATTTTGAGCTATAGACTATGGAATCAGCCCGATAAGGGAACGGAGGAGCAGAGGGTTGAATGTAGGAAGGAGCTGAGGGCAGCGGAGGCCCCGCGGCTAAGGCAGCCATAGCCACGGATTTTTCATCCCCCTTGTCATCCTCAGACTTCAAGTTATCCTCATATTCACATCCCTCTGTTTCCGGCTTACCCTGATACTCTTCAGACAATGATTTGTCTTCATATGGAAACATTTTTACAAAAAGGTCCCTTACTTTTGACCCTATCTGTCCCATATTCTTTTACTCCCAACTACACTTTCCCCAAAAACTTTCTTTACTCACTGTGCGCACTTCACTTTGGGGAGTTCCGTCACCTTCCTTCAGTTTTAGTTTCCTCGTACTCAAGTCGTCTGTTCGGGCGCCACTTGCCGCGGACCAGCGCAGCTTCCAAATAACGGTGCGGAATTGAGGAAACACACTTTGTCAGAACAAAACCTATGGGACCGGGAGGACTCTTCAAACTGCCTGGCAGTATCTGAGTGCCTCACAGCCCCAGTTCGCTTTATTATATGGACCTATGCAAATCAAGGACCCTGATACAAAGTTGCACATCAAAGGCTAAGACAGGAACTCTCCCAAGGCAAAAACAGGATACATTAGTGAAATTTACAAACATCTGAAACAAACAGAGTCAGAGGAAGGGTATGTATATTGCTTCCTGCAACCCAAGGAAGGAAGTGGAGTGGGTGCAAACACTCAGCATCAAAGCCAAATATGGAGATGGAGGGGGGAGAATTTAGCCTTTTGCTAAGCCTTGAATCTATAATGGCTTCCTGCCATTAACGGTCCACAACATCTGGCAAACAATAGCAAACTGGCCCCTCCTAAGAAGGCAGGCAATCCGCCATTTACAATCTGCAGCCCTGAGGGCAAGCACCCCCAGCCTTCCACAGACTATACCAGGAGGTGCTGCTTGCTGCACATGCGCTAATTGCACAAAGGGCTTGCAGCCCTTAACTTGCAAGCAAGCCTAACACAGCTGTTTTCCCCACACTCCTCCTTTGGAGAACACTTTTTCCCAATTGTAGGTTTCTTCTCAGTTTTATTGCTGATCAAAATCTGAAGCACAGCAAGATAGTCCTGTGATTGGCTTGATTTATTCTGGAAAGCCCAGGTTCGGGTTGAGCTCTAAGAAATGATTAGAGTGTGGATATGGTGGGAGAAGGGTATGCTGGATAGGGCTAGAAGATGGTGTGTGTGGGCAAGTGAGATGACTTTCCCTCAAAAACAAAACAAAAGCAAAAACCAGCTCCAGTTATTCATAATCTCCTTCAATTGGCCTCATCCTGACCCTGCTCTGTCAGGTTCTCTGTGCCCCAGAGGCTCACACCATCTTCCTTTTCTTTCTTTCTTTCTTTCTTTCTTTCTTTCTTTCTTTCTTTCTTTCTTTCTTTCTTTCTTTCTTTCTTTCTTTCTTTCTTTCTTTCTTTTGTAGTAAGGTACCAAAAAACTGCAAAATTAATATTGATATTTTAGGAGGAAAAGTCAGGTTTCCCGTCTCATCCTTCCTTTGGGGAGGGGAGGGAGAAGAATGTAGAAGCTTCTTGACTTACAAGGACAATGGGTCATTTTGTTTTAACTATAGAATAAAGGTTGTCTGAGGAACTTCTTTTCTCTTACAATAAGAGACAGAATTTACATACCACTTGTAAAGCCAGTAGGCAGGGCCACCATCACAGCAGCCCGGCCCATGCAGGTTTGCATTGGATTCGGACAGTCGGTAAAGAAACAATGGAGCCAAGAACTGATGGGCCATCACCTTTAATTCTAGCTTGCACCCGGCGGGCAAGTAAAAACACACACTGGGCTCCAAAACCCACTCACATTCAGTGCTCACAAAGCTACTGACTTTTCCGAGTTTCCTAGAATCAAAGGTTTTTAGCTCACCAGACTTATTCACCTCTGTTCCCCATCTCCTTGCTTCTTGTTGGTCAAATAAGTTTGTAAATGTGATATATATGTTTGCTCGCTTGTGACTTATATTGGGTGTGGGGGACAGGCTATAAGCAGGCCAGGTCGTTGTAGCCTAAGGTTTGGTTTTAGGACTAAGCTTTTCCCCACACCCTTGACTGATTGTATGATCTGGGTGGTGCACTCTCATGAGGAATCCAATTATGCCTTGGATAAGTGACTTTGTATCAGAGACTTCCTTGTTTGTATATTGGATTAAGGGATTTTGGTTTTCTACACTATAAAGTGGGAGAGACCAGGAGCTGGCTCACTCAGTTCCTGCTATCACGATTGCAGGGGCTTCCCTGATCCCTTGCCCTTCATGGGAAAAGCTGGTTTTCTGCTTTTCCCTTGTCTTCTTTTGTGGTTTGCCTGTCTTGGTGAGACACCAATAAATAGGATGGCCCCCCATCCTCTGACTCCGCCATTTCTTTATCGTCTGCCCGAATCCAATGGGAACCTGCATGTGAATGGCCACGATGGCAGCTCCTGGCCTTACACTTCTCCCTGCACAAACTCTGCACTAACTGGCTTCTCACTCAACACTCCGCCATCTTGGCTGCTTCTCCTGGCCTCCTCCACATGGCCTTTCTCTGCTCTCCTCTCTGCTCTCTCCTCTAATGTTAATCTCAGGAACCAAGAGCACAAGCTCCCGTTCTGCCCTCATTTTATAGTGTAGAAATCAAAACCTTTAATCCAATATACAAAATAGGGAAGTCTTGAATACAAAGTCACTTATCAGAGACATGATGGGATTGTACTGCCCCACATCAAAAAGGGTGGGAAAGGCTTAATCCCAAAACCAAGCCCCAGGCTACAAGGATTCTGCCTGCCCACAGACTGCCCCCAACACACATTAATATATCACCTGGACAACGGCCTCCACGTGGGAAGCGCCATCTTTAACAAAGTGAGCATAATATATTTTATCTGCCCAACACCACCCTACATTGATTTGGCTCTTCCTCCATTCCTGGAATCCTGAGAGTAACATACTTCTAGGCAAAGAAGGGGAGATAGACACTAAAAGATTTGTAAATGTCTTTGATTATGTTACCTTAAAAGTTTTAATGTTTCTGCCCTGGCTGGTTGGCTCAGTGGTAGAGCATCGGCCTGGCGTGCAGGAGTCCTGGGTTCGATTCCCGGCCAGAGCACACAGGAGAAGCACCCATCTGCTTCTCCACCCCTCCCCCTCTCCTTCCTCTCTGTCTCTCTCTTCCCCTCCTGCAGCCGAGGCTCCATTGGAGCAAAGTTGGCCGGGGCGCTGAAAATGGCTCCATGGCCTCTGCCTCAGGCCCTAGAATGGCTCTGGTTGCAACAGAGCAATGCCCCAGATAGGCAGAGCATCACCCCCTGGTGGGCATGCCAGGTGGATCCTCCCGGGGCGCATGCGGGAGTCTGTCTGACTGCCTCCCCCTTTCCAACTTCAGAAAAAAAAAATGTTTTAATGTTTCTATGGATTCCCTAAACAAATGTGATGAGCTTGTTAATAATTGTGCAATGATGTCATACTCCCCCCAACCTGTATGTAATCAGGGGTATATAACCAGACTCTGATATGTATTTGGCATGCACGATTTGGGTCTGCAATGCCTGTGTTAGTCATATGCGGCCGGCATATTTCAGAAATTTCCTTTAATAAAACCCTTCAAAATTTATCTGGACTTGGTGTCTCTACATAAACCCACGGAAGTGAGGTACAGGTACTCTACAACATTTTCTTTCTTTCCTTTCTTTTTCTTTCTTTCTTTCTTTCTTTCTTTCTTTCTTTCTTTCTTTCTTTCCCTCCATCCCTCCCTCCCTCCTTCCCTCCCTCCATCCTTCCTTCCTGATTATATTTATTGATTTTAGAGAGAGAGAGAGAGAGAGAGAGAGTAAAGAAGGGGGAGGAAAGGAATGGGAAGCATCAATTCTTCTTGCATGTGCCTTGACTGGGCAAGCCTGGTGTTGGGCAGATAAAATATATTATGCTCACTTTGTTAAAGATGGCGCTGCCCACGTGGAAGCCCGTCACCCAGGTGATTGCGTGGGATGGGCGTGATTATGTTAACATGCGTTGGGGGAGGGCTTTCACGCCAAAAGGTTTTAAAAGGAAGAGAGATCATGTTGTTCCAGAAGAAGAGTGATTACATTCTAGGAGAAGAGCAGAGAGAAGAGCAGATAAAGGCCACGTGGAGGAGAGGAGAAGCAGCCAAGATGGTGGAGTGCTGAAAGAGAAGCCAGTTTGTGCAGAGAGAAGGAGATGGGGAGCAGAGGTGAATAAGGCTAGTGAGCTAGAAACCTTTGATTCTAGGAAACTTGGATAAGTCAGTAGCTTTGTGAGCACTGAATGAGTAGTTTTTGGAGCCCAGTGTGTGTTTTTACTTGCCCACTGGGTGCAAGCTAGGATTAAAGGTAATGGCCCACCAGTTTTTGGCTCTGTTGTTTCATCACTGTAAAGCCAGCAGGCACGGCCAGGGCCAAGACCACCACCAAAGCAGCCTTCTGGCCCATGCAGGTTCGCATTGGATTCGGACAGTCGGTAAAGAAACAACGGAGCCAAAAACTGATGAGCTGTCATCTTTAATTCTAGCTTGCACCCGGCGGGCAAGTAAAAACATACACTGGCTCCAAAACCCAGTCACATTCAGTGCTCACAAAGCCACTGACTTATCCGAGTTTCCTAGAATCAAAGGTAGCTCACCAGACTTATTCACCTCTGTTCCCCATCTCCTTCCTTATCCCAGATAAAAACTCTGCACAAACTGGCATCTCACTCAGTACTCTGCCATCTTGGCTGCTTCTCCTGGCCTCCCCCACGTGGCCTTTCTCTGCTCTCCTCTGCTCTCTCTTCTAATGATAATCTCAGGAACCAAGAGCGCCAAATTCTCATTCTGCCCCCATTTTATATTGTAGCTTCACAACCTCTAATCCAATATACAAAGTAGGGAAGTCTCTAATTCAAAGTCACTTCTCTGAGGCATGATTGGATTGTACCACCCCACATCAAAAAGGGTGGGAAAGGCTTAATCCCAAAACCAAGCCCCAGGCTACAAGGATTCTCAACTCACATTAATATCACCTGGGCGAAGGCCTCACATGGGCAGCGCTATTTTTAACAAAGTGAGCATAATACATTTTATCTGCCCAACAATCACCGTCTGTCTGAATCTAATGCAAACCTGCATGGGCCAGGCGGCTGTGATGGTGGCCGTGGCTACTGGCTTTATACCTGGTGTCAGTCAAATAAGTTTGTAAATATGATATATATGTTTGCTCACTTATAGTTTGCATTGGGTGTGGGAGACAGGCTGTAAACCAGCAAAGTCATTATAACCTAAAGCTTAGTCTTAAAACTAAGCCTTTCCCACCCTTTTGATGCTAAAATCTTTTCAAAACTAAGCTTTTCCCCGCACCCTTGACTATTACATGAAGTGGGGTGGTGCACTCTTATCAGGAATCCCATTTATGCCTTAGATAAGTGACTCTGTATCTGAGACTTCCTTATTTGTATATTGGCTTAAAGGCTTTAATTTCTACACTATAAAATGGGGCAGATGAGGGGTGGGGGGGCTCACACTCTCTCTCAGTTCCTGCTATTAGCATTGCAGAGAAGCAGCCAATATAGTGGAGTGCTTAAGGAGATGCCAGTTTGTGCAGAGAGAAGGAGATGGGGAACAGAGGTGAATAAGTCTGGTGAGGTAGAAAATTTTGATTCTAGGAAACTCGGATAAGTCAGTAGCTTTGTGAGCACTGAATGAGTGGGTTTTGGAGCCCAGTGTGTGTTTTTACTTGCCCGCCGTGTGCAAGCTAGGATTAAAGGCAATGGCCCACTAGTTTTTGGCTCAGTTGTTTCATTACCGTCTGTCCAAATCTAATGAGAACCTGCATGGGCCAGGCGGCTGTGATGGTGGCTGTGGCTACTGGCTTTACACCCATTTAGATGCTGTTTAATCTCTGTGCTGTCTGATTCTCACCGAAATCAAATTCCCCTACTGCAGTTTACCATATGTGTAATTTTAGGTTAATTATGTGATTTTAGCCTGACCTGTGGTGGCGCAGTGGATAAAGTGTCGACCTGGAATGCTGAGGTCGCCAGTTCAAAATCCCGGGCTTGCCTGGTCAAGGCACATATGGAAGTTGATGCTTCCTGTTTCTTCCCCCTTCTCTCTCTCCTCTCTCTCTAAAAATGAATAAATAAAAAAAATTTAAAAAAATTATGTGATTTTATGACAAGCGTACATCTGTTTTTCTGGAATGTACATTCCTTAAGGGTGTGGGGTTCAGAGCTAGTCAGCCCAAGGTGTGCTTAGGTGGCGTGTAGATTGTTTTGACCTAAGGCAACTTTAGATGTGGCTCAAGAGAACCTTCTACCTCTCCCTTGACTCCCTGGAAGGTTAGTTAGGGGCCTTGCACATAATGGGAAATTATCAGAGATAACCTCTCTCGACCTCTTTTGTAGGGCAGGACAAAATTCTGTCTACTAAACATCTACTGTTCTTATCCTGAAATGACCCTTTGAAACCCCTAAGGTGCATCCTTAGATCAGAATGTCTAATATACCTTGTTGGGTAAACAAGTGTTTTTTAGCTTTGCTCCCTTGTATTGGGGCAGGGCCAGGTGTGTATTATACACTGTATAGTCTGTGGAAGGCTGTGGGTTCTTGCCCTCAGGGCGGCAGATTGCAAATTGCGTTCTACCTGTAGCTGCGGGGGAGGAGCGATGGTTTGCTATTGTTTGCTGGAGAAGTTTTTCCTCCAACCTGTTCTGGCTGGAGATTGGAGAGGGAGCAAGAGAGAAAGGGAGTAGCCTGAGGGGTTTGGGAGACCTGAGATTTCTGCCCAGCCAGTTTTGCTGGGGAGCCCTCGAGTCTAGACGGGGAGTCCAGAGAAGAAGTCTGGGTTGTGGAACTGGAGACCAAGTCAAGTCAGGGTTTGGGAGCTCTGAAAGAAAGGGAAGTGGTCTTTCCTGCCTGTTTGCTCTTTTGCAAACTCTAATAAGTGAGACTCTATTTATTTATTTTATTTTATTTTTTTACAGAGACAGAGTGTAAAGCCAGCAGGCAAGGCCAAGGCCACCATCAGAGCAGCCAGGCCTATGCAGGTTCGCATTGGATTCGGACAGTCGGTAAAGAAACCATGGAGCCAAAAACTGATGGGCCATAGCCTTTAATCCTACCTTGCACCTGGCGGGCAAGTAAAAATACACACTGGGCTCCAAAACCCAGTCACACTCAGTGCTCACAAAGCCACTGACTTATCCGAGTTTCCTAAAATCAAAGGTTTCTAGCTCACCAGACTTATTCTCCTCAGTTCCCCATCTCCTTCCTTATCCCAAATACAAACTCTACACAAACTGGCATCTCACTCAGCACTCCACCATCTTGGCTGCTTCTCCTGGCCTCCTCCATGTGGCCTTTCTCTGCTCTCCTCTGCTCTCTCTTCTAATGATAATCTCAGGAACCAAGCGCCAAGTCCCGTTCTGCCTCCATTTTATAGTGTAGAAGTCCAAACCCTTAATCCAATATACATAATAGGGAAGTCTCTAATACAAAGTCACTTCTCTGAGGCATGATAGGATTGTACCACCTCACACCAAAAAGGGTGGGACAGGCTTAAACCCAAAACCAAGCCTCAGGCTACAACAATTCTCAACACACATTAATACCACCTGGGCAATGGCCTCTTTAACAAAGTGAGCATAATACATTTTATCTGCCCAACAATCCACCCCTATGCTCACTTTACTACCCACAATCTATACCACTGCATCCCTGTGCAAGGAAATTAGGCACATTACAACATGGCAAATTATACAGTTTCAACAATCACAAAGGTACATTTCACCAGTCTCTGAGCACTTTGCCAAAAGCGCAAAACGTCCTTGGCCTTCTTTCTAGACATCGGAAAAGCTTCCCGGGGTGGGGGAGTGCTTTCAGCAAAGCCACCCCCCACCCCCATCAGGGTATTTCACATTGTCCAAAATCCATAATCCGTAAGTCCATCCAACAAAGGAGCCAATGCCCACTCCGGTCATAGTCCAGGAAATCAGTCCACACACATGGGGCGTCAGCCACCACCCTCATTCCTGCCGTCCTGGCAGGTCTTACACTGTCCCAAAGAGGAGCACGTGGCAATGGCAGTCAGCATTTCCATCTCTGCTCCGGAAAGCATGTCTAACCCTATGTCCCAAAATCGCAGACCTACCAGGGCCGTAGTAGGTGATCCTTCCAGGTGGGCTCTCAATTTATGGAGACTGCGGATTGCAACTCCAGCCCGATTATCCTCATCTTCCAAAGAGGAACTGAAAACACCAACTCCTGCTGCCAGGCTCAAGCCCCGGGCCGCTGCCGCCTTCTGCTCCACAGAACTTGCAGCTCCGGACCCGGCCTCAGCTTCAGCCTCAGCCTCAGCCCCGGCCTCCTGCCGCTGCTGGCTTTCTGCAACATCCAGGGCAAGCTGCAACTCACGAACCTCTGAATCCTCCTCCAGCGTTTGCTCCATTTCCAGGAGAATCTCGAACACCTGGTTGGCCTCCTCCTCCAGCATTTCCTCCAGCTCCAGGGTCAGCATCGGTTTCTCCTGCGTTTGCTCCATCTCCTTCCGCTGCTCGGTTTGCAGGTCCCGGGCAGCCTCTTCCACAGAGCTCTCAGTTTCCTCACACATGGCTATAAAAGTCAGCCAGCCTACGGTCCCCAAAAGGATAGCCATGGGGAACCATAACAGCAACCAGTCCTCTACTCCACCACTCAAAGGTCGTGGTTGCTCCATACCGAACTGTATCGAATCCTGCCGACTACGCCAAATGTAAAGCCAGCAGGCAAGGCCAAGGCCACCATCAGAGCAGCCAGGCCTATGCAGGTTCGCATTGGATTCGGACAGTCGGTAAAGAAATGGCGGAGTCAGAGGATGGGGGGCCATCCTATTTATTGGTGTCTCACCAAGACAGGCAAACCACAAAAGAAGACAAGGGAAAAGCAGAAAACCAGCTCTTCCCATGAAGGGCAAGGGATCAGGGGAGCCCCTGCAATTGTGATAGCAGGAACTGTGTGTCTGAGCTCCTGGTCTGTCCCACTTTATAGTGTAGAAGTCCAAACCCTTAATCCAATATACATAATAGGGAAGTCTCTAATACAAAGTCACTTCTCTGAGGCATGATAGGATTGTACCACCTCACACCAAAAAGGGTGGGACAGGCTTAAACCCAAAACCAAGCCTCAGGCTACAACAATTCTCAACACACATTAATACCACCTGGGCAATGGCCTCTTTAACAAAGTGAGCATAATACATTTTATCTGCCCAACACAGAGCAAGAGTCAGAAAGAGGGATAGATAGGGACAGACAGACAGGAACGCAGAGAGATGAGAAGCATCAATCATCAGTTTTTCGTTGTGGCACTTTAGTTGTTCATTGATTGTTTTCTCTTATGTTCCTTGACCGTGGGCCTTCAGCAGACCGAGTAACCCCTTGCTCAAGCCAGCGACCTTGGGTCCAAGCTGGTGAGCTTTGCTCAACCCAGATGAGCCTGTGCTCAAACTGGTGACCTCGGGGTCTTGAACCTTGAATCCTCCACATCCCAGTCCGATGCTCTATCCACTACACCACCGCCTGGTTAGGCAAATGAGACTCTAATAAATGGAACGGTCCACCATTATTTGGCTCCACAGTTCCTTTACCGTCTGCCTGAATCCAATGTGAACCTGCATGGCCACGGCAGTGGTGGCCACTGGCCTTACACACCTAGATCCCCCTTGTTGGGCAGATAAAATATATTATGCTCACTTTGTTAAAGATGGCACTGCCTACATGGAAGCCCGTTGCCCAGTGATGATAATTGTTGGGCAGATAAAATGTATTATGCTCACTTTGTTAAATATTACGCTGCCCACGAGGAGGCCGTCGCCCAGGTGATATTAATGTGTGTTGGTGTAGGCTAAAGGCAGGCAGAATCCTTGTAGCCTGGGGCTTGGTTTTGGGATTAAGCCTTTCCTACCCTTTTTGATGTGGGGTGGTACAATCCAATCATGCCTCAGAGAAGTGACTTTGTATTAGAGACTTCCCTATTTTGTATATTGGATTAAGAGTTTGGATTTCTACACTATAAAATGGGGACGGAGCGGGAGCTTGCGCTCTTGGTTCCTGAGATCATCATTATTAGAGGAGAGAGCAGAGCAGAGAGCAGAAGGAGGCCACGTGGAGTAGGCCAGTGTAAAGCCAGCAACCACGGCCAGGGCCACCATCAGAGCAGCCCGGCTCTTGCAGGTTCGCATTGGATTCGGACAGTCGGTAAAGAAACAGCGGAGCCAAAAACTGATGGGCCATAGTCTTTAATTCTAGCTTGCACCCGGCGGGCAAGTAAAAATACACACTGGGCTCCAAAACCCAATCACATTCAGTGCTCACAAAGCTACTGATTTATCCGAGTTTCCTAGAATCAAAGGTTTCTAGCTCACCAGCCTTATTCTCCTCAGTTCTCCATCTCCTTCCTTATCCCAGATACAAACTCTACACAAACTGGCATCTCACTCAGCACTCTGCCATCTTGGCTGCTTCTCCTGGCCTACTCCACGTGGCCTCCTTCTGTTCTCTGCTCTGCTCTCTCCTTTAATGATAATCTCAGGAACCAAGAGCCCAAACTCTCGTTCCGTCCCCATTTTATATTGTAGCTTCACAATCTCTAATCCAATATACAAAATAGGGAAGTCTCTAATACAGTCACTTCTCTGAGGCATGATTGGATTGTACCACCCCACATCAAAAAGGGTGGGAAAGGCTTAATCCCAAAACCAAGCCCCAGGCTACAAGGATTCTCAACACACATTAATATCACCTGGGCGACGGCCTCACGTGGGCAGCGCCGTCTTTAACAAAGTGAGCATAATATATTTTATCTGCCCAACAGCCAGGAAAAGCAGCCAAGATGGCGGAGTGCTGAGTGAGATGCCAGTTTGTGCAGAGTTTGTATCTGGGATAAGGAAGGAGATGGGGAACTGAGGAGAATAAGGCTGGTGAACTAGAAACCTTTGATTCTAGAAAACTCGGATAAGTCAGTAGCTTTGTGAGCACTGAATGTGAGTGGGTTCTGGAGCCCAGTGTGTGTTTTTACTTGCCCGCTGGGTGCAAGCTAGAATTAAAGACTATGGCCCACCAGTTTGTGGCTCCGTTGTTTCTTTGCCAACTGTCCGAATCCAATGTGAACCTGCATGGGCCGGGAGGCTGCTGTGATGGTGGCCCTGGCTGTGGCTGCTGGCTTTACAATATTAGTTGCCCTTCTTGCTTGGGATGGGCGTGATTATGTTAATGTATGTTGGGGAGGGCTTTTGCGCCAAAAGGTTTTATTTGCTTTGTTTTTTTTTCTGAAGTTGGAAATGGGTAGGCAGTCAGACAGACTCCTGCATGCGCCCGACCGGGATCTACCTGGCATGCCCACCAGGAGGTGACACTCTGTCCCTCTGGGGCGTTGCTCTGTCGCATCCAGAGCCATTCTAGTGCCTGAGGCAGAGGCCACAGAGCCATCCTCAGTGCCCGGGCCAACTTTGCTCCAATGGAGCCTCAGCTGCAGAAGGGGAAGAAAGAGACAGAGAGAAAGGAGAGGGGGAGGGGTGGAGAAGCAGATGGGCGCTTCTCCTGTGTGCCCTGGCCGGGAATCAAACCTGGGACTCCTGCACACCAGGCCGACACTCTACCACTGAGCCAACCGGCCAGGGCCGTGCCAAAAGGTTTTTTTTTTTTTTTCTGAAGCTGGAAACGGGGATAGACAGACAGACTCCCGCATGCGCCTGACCGGGATCCACCCAGCCCGCCCACCAGGGGCAACGCTCTGCCCACCAGGGGGTGATGCTCTGCCCCTCCGGGGCGTCGCTCTGCCGCAACCAGAGCCACTCTAGCGCCTGGGGCAGAGGCCAAGGAGCCATCCCCAGCGCCCGGGCCATCTTTGCTCCAATGGAGCCTTGGCTGTGGGAGGGGAAGAGAGAGACAGAGCGGAAGAAGGGGGGCGGTGGAGAAGCAAATGGGCGCTTCTCCTATGTGCCCTGGCCAGGAATCGAACCTGGGTCCCCCGCACGCCAGGCCGATGCTCTACCGCTGAGCCAACTGGCCAGGGCAAAAGGTTTTAAAAGGAAGAGAGATCATGTTGTTCCGAGGGAAGAGTGATTACGTTTTAGGAGGAGCCCATGCTAAAAGAGAGCAGAGAAAGGCCACATGGAGGAGAGGAGAGGCAGCCAAGATGGCGGAGTGCTGAAGGAGAGGCCAGTTTGTGCAGAGTTTGGGCAGAGAGGAGATGGGGCGAATAAGGTTGGTGAGGTAGAAAACTTTGATTCTAGGAAACTTGGATAAGTCAGTGGCTTTGGGAGTCCTGAATGGAAAGGGAAGTGTTTTCCCAATGTGTGTATTTCTTGCCTGCCGGGTGCAAGCTAGGATTTAAAGCTAATGGCCCATCAGTTCTTGGCTCCGTTGTTTCATTACCACCTGTGCGAATCCATTGCAAACGTGCATGGGCCAGGTGGCTGTGATTGTGGCCGTGGCTACTGGCTTTACACCCCTTTCTATCTCTGACCCTCTTGTGTATGTGGGGGTCTCTGACTCATATACACAGGGTTCCCATACATATGTACACATTAAATCTGGTTATTTTCTCTTGTTAATTTATTATATCTATTTAATTATTAGACCAGCCAAAACAACCATAAGGTTGAGTAAGGTTTATTTCTCCCCTACAAGGGCATGAACTCCATATGCTATTTTTTTACTTTGTCCCAGTGCCTAACAAAGAGTGGGCACTCAGGTAACAGTTGTTTCATTTTCTCTATTTGCTAATTAGTTAACACATAGCTGAACAGTATAGAGATCTACAAAGTTTATCTCTAATGACATAATGTCCAGACAACATCTACTTGACCCGGAACTGCTCAGAATTTGGGAGACCTAAGTTATTCTCATTTACTAAAAAGAAATGAAGAAATGCAAAATAGACTTCCAAAAATTGTGCTATTTTAAATATTTACATTGAGGCCATTAACACTTTAACACATGCAACACAATACAATATAACTGTGCTACTCACAAGATGATTATAGGGTTTATTAAATTATTCTTTCATACTGTACCGGACAGTGTAAACTAATTAGTTAACACATAGCTAAACAGTGTCGAGTTCTACAAAGTTTAAGCATAAAGTCATATATGATGCATATCTTTCTTCAACCCCATTATTGTATCTCTTGGCTCTCTGAGTGACCTCCTGCACTCCATGTCCTTGGTGAAATGATGCCCAAGGCACATCCCCTCTTGGTCACTCCTAACCCATGATAGCACCAGGCTTGACCAAGGAGATTTGCTCAGCTTTGGAAAAGGGAGAGATAGGAAGAGAGACCCTGGCAAGTTCTCTCTCACACAGCACTCACCCTGATCTGGGAACACCCCTGTGTGGCTGGCCCAACTATAGAGGAGTCAGAAGTATCCAGTGATCGTAGCTCTTGATCAGGGTCATCGGCCTACTGACCCTGAGTTTAGGCTCACCAAACAACATGTGATTATAATGGGAGTTGCAATGTTCATAGTGCGTTGATCCAGGTAGCCATTTATTAAGTTTCCTTACCTCTCATTTAGTACCATTGAAATATTGCTGCATAAAATATTCCCTACTCCCAGACAATTTCTCATTCACAGAGGTATATTAAGAGATTTAGCAAATATAAAAAAATAGTATATAAAACATACCCCCAAAATATAGGTAGACAGATTGCACACGGACTATGAGAATTCCTGGGTTAATGTCGATCTTTTTTTTTTTTTTTTTTTGAGACAGAGAGTCAGAGAGAGGGATAGACAGACAGGAACATAGAAAGATGAGAAGCATCAATCATCAGTTTTTCATTGCGACACCTTAGTTGTTCATTGATTACTTTCTCATATGTGCCTTGACTGCGGGCCTTCAGCAGACCGAGTAACCCCTTGCTTGAGCCAGCGACCTTGGGTCCAAGCCGGTGAGCTTTGCTGGCAACATTGGGGTCTTGAACTTGGGTCCTTCCTCATCCCAGTCCAACGCTCTATCCACTGCGCCACCACCTAGTCAGGCTAATGTCAATCTTTAAAGACTTTCATGTCGTGGACCTTTTTTTCTTGTCCTTGAAGAGGAATGAGGAGCCTAGAGATGTGCTTGCCTCTGTAGCTTATGTGTTGTGTGACTAGGAACAAATGTATTAAAGTTTGTTTTCAGCCTCTTTTACTCACTGAAGAGAATTCTAAGAACAGCAACTCCCATCTCTCCTACTCCTCGGACAGCTGAGGAGGACTCTGTCTTTGCTAGGTTGGTTTCTGGGCTTTGTGGTACAGAATTGGGACAACAGTAGAAAATAAAACATGGAAGGGATGGTGTTTGGCTAGTACCCGCGGCTGTCATCAAAGCCACCTGGCCAACGCAGGTTCAGGTTTGATTCGGATGATGGTAATGAAATGAAACAGTTGAGCCGAAAGCTGGTGTTCCGTTGTCCTTTATTCTAGACTCACACCCAGCAGGCAAGAAATACATACAGCGGGAAATACTTTCCTTTCCATTCAGGGCTCCCAAAGCCACTGACTCATCTGAGTTTCCTAGAATCAAAGGTTTCTACCTCACCAGTCTTACCTCTATTCCTCATTCCTTCTCCTAATCTGCCTGTTGGTCAAATAAGTTTGTAAATATGATATATATGTTTGCTCGCTTATAGTTTGCATCAAGTGTGGGGACAGGCTGAAAGCAGGCAGGGTCGTTATAGCCTAAGGCTTAGTTTTAAGACTAAGCTTTTCCCACCCTAAGTGATTTTGTATCAGAGACTTCCTTGTTTGTATATTTGGATTAAAGGTTTTGATTTCTACACTATAAAATGAGGCAGAGGATCCCATGCTGGAGGAGAGCAGGGAGAGCAGAGAAAGGCCACGTGGAGGAGAGGAGAAGCAGCCAAGATGGCAGAGTGCTGAAGGAGAAGGCAGTTTGTGCAGAGTTTGTGCAGAGAGAAGGAGATGGGGAACAGAGGTGAATAAGGCTGGTGAGGTAGAAAACTTTGATTCTAGGAAACTCGGATAAGTCAGTGGCTTTGGGAGCCCTGAATGGAAAGGGAAGTGTTTTTCCGCTGTGTGTATTTCTTGCCTGCTGAGTGCAAGCTAGGATAAAGATGATGGCTCACCAGTTCTTGGCTCTGTTGTTTCATCACCGTCTGTCCGAATCAAATGCAAACCTGCATGGGCCAGGCGGCTGTGATGGTGGCCGTGGCTACTGGCTTTACACTGCCATTCTGGCTGCCTCCTCCATATGGCTTCCCTGCCCTGCCTCCATGGGCTCTTCCTAGAAAACGTAATCACTCTTCCCCAGAACAATGAGATCTCTCCTCCTTTTTAAACTTTTTGGCGTGAAAGCCCTCCCCCAACACACGTTAGTATAATCACGCCTATCCCAAGCAAGAAGGGCAATTAATATTATCACCTGGCTGATGGGCATCCATGTGGGCAGCGCCATCTTTAACAAAGTGAGCACAATATATTTTATCTTCCCAACAGATAGGTAGGGGTTATTTTTATGAAAAAAGGCCAAGATTTACTCAAGAGGGAAGAAGGAAAGAAAATAAAGGGGAGAGGGAGGAAAGGAGAGGAAATTCCAGAACATGAGAACTTTGTCTTTTTCTGAGGAGTTTTATAATTAAAAGATCCAGGAAAGAGAATATAAACTTGACAGGATTTCTTTTCTATATGAAGGAAATTGAAAATGGTGGAGGTGAGAGAAAGGGTTTTTAAAAACTATATTTTGTTTTGTATTGAACATATACTTTCCTATCTTTGGTGTTTTGAGAGAAATGATAGCAATAATTTTATTTTCATTAGTTTGGTTGCTGGACTGTTGCTTTGAGTGCCAAACCCCTCTGAGATTGAGCTTCTTGGGATGCCAATACTATTTGAGGTAAAAATAGATATTGGAATAAAGGCTGTTGTTTCCTTATTTAACAGCCTTTCCTTTTTCCTCAGGCTTTGAATTTTCTGTCCTGATTCGGTTAGATTATACCTTCTAGGAAATTGTTGGCATGAATATAGCTTAGTGTCTTAGCCTGGTTTTTCCCAAAGCAGATCCTGAGGCAAAGAGTTGAGTTCAGTCAGGTTCTTTGTGAGTAGGATCCCAGGGGAAGTGAAACAGGGAAGAAGCAACCACTGCGTGGATGTGGACACTGAGGGTGGCACTGTATGGATGACTGATGCTTGATCCTGTGGGACCTTCTGAGGGGCTTTATGAAATGTATCTTAAAAGTTGCTCTCTCTGATCTTCTCTTGGTCAAGGGTGGCACGTTGGGTTTCAATTGTTCTGGGCTTTCTGTTGGTGCTTGCCTGAAAGTTGAGCAGTGTTAAAAGATAAACTGAGGCACATTAAAGTTTTTGAGTTCATTTGCACAAAAATCTATTAGAATCTGGTGGTGCCAAACCAGAGGTGGTTTGGCACACTTTGCCAACAGGAGCTGAGGAGAGATCTATATAGAGAAAATGTGGAAGCAAAGCCAGGAAATTATCTGATTGGCTACAGCTTAAAGCCAAGTTGACTATTTGTGATTGGTTGTCCTTGGGATTTTATTTTGTAACCTTGAACATTTATAGGCTTAGACTTTAGTTACTTAGGAGGCTGCCATGTCATTTCAGCCATCTCAGTCTAAAGGCATTCTTGTTTAGTTATCTAGAAGCAGGTTCTCCTGGACATCTTACTTCTTGAGGTTAGAGAAGCCCCTAGGCATTAAGCAAAAGGTCCCTGAGTGGGACACAAACAAGTTGACTGGAGGCTAGACTTGCCCAGAACTGGTTGCCTCAGCAGGGGCTTGTAAAACATCATGTACAAGAATGGATAGCAGAGTGTCTGCTGGACTGTGTGTCAAAGAGCAGAGGGAGAGAAGAATGGTGAATGAGACTATGCAGTTTTATGGGCTGAGCCAAAGAATTTAGACTTCATCTTGAAAGCAAACAATGTAAAAACTTGATGCAAAAGAGTGGCCAATCAGATTTGTGTTTTAGAAAAAACAAGCTAGTGCCTGACCAGGGTGGCACAGTGGATAGAGCGTCTGCCAAAGATGCTGAGGACCTAGGTTTGAAACCCCAAGGTTGTTGGCTTGACCGTGGGCTCACCAGCTTGAGCATGGGATCATAAACACGACTCCATCCATGGTCATTGGCTTAAGCCTAAGGTCACTGGCTTGGCTGGAGCCCCCTAGTCAAGGCATATATGAAAATGCAATCAATGAGCAACTAAGGTGCCACAACTATGAGTTGATGCTTCTCATCTCTCTCCCTTCCTTTCTCTCTGTCCCTGTCTGCCCCCCCTCCAAAAAAAAAAGAAAAGAAAAAGTAAGCTAGTAACACTGATGACAATGTGCAGGATGTCTTTTTTTTTTTTTTTGTATTTTTCTGAAGCTGAAAACGGGGAGAGACAGTCAGACAGACTCCCGCATGTGCCCGACCGGGATCCACCCGGCACACCCAACAGGGGCAACGCTCTGCCCACCAGGGCGTCGCTCTGTTGTGACCAGAGCCACTCTAGCGCCTGGGGCAGAGGCCAAGGAGCCATCCCCAGCGCCCGGGCCATCTTTGCTCCAATGGAGCCTTGGCTATGGGAGGGGAAGAGAGAGACAGAGAGGAAGGAGAGGGGGAGGGGTGGTGAAGCAGATGGGCGCTTCTCCTGTGTGCCCTGGCCGGGAATTGAACCCGGGACTTCTGCACGCCAGGCCGACGCTCTACCACTGAGCCAACCAGCCAGGGCCAGGGTGTCTTAATAGGTGTGTGTAGCATGTGCAGGTGGGGTGTGGGTTGTCATGCAATTGTGAGACCTGTTAAAAGCCAATACAGACTGTCTAAGTGAGAGACCATGAGGATCTGAAATAACCACAGGTGGGGGATTACAGAAAGAGAGATGAACTGGGAAAGGCTGGCCATGAGCTGGTTCTGTGATTGGTTTATGACCCAGGCTGGGTAGAGCAGATTCCCTTTGGATCACAATCTATAAGGGTGTGACCCCAAGGACAGTTGCTTCCTTGTTCTCCACCATGTGGAGAGACTGTACGTGAGCTCCTTTTTAAAAACTTTGATTATTGTTGGAGTAAACAATCTTTCAATACTTCAGAATGAATGTGTATACCATTGTTCTTGTTTTGTTTTCTCCGGGAGTTACAAGAATGAGGCCAACACATATCAGATACTGAGGGGTATGGTGTGTGTGTGTGTGTGTGTGTGTGTGTGTGTGAGTCAGAGAGAGAGAGAGAGAGAGAGAGAGAGATGCTGTCATGCCTTTGTGTCCAGTCTACTCTGAGGCTGCTCCGAACCCTGCTCTCCGTGGTTTGACGGTCTGTTTATACACAAACGTGTAATTTTCCCTTTCTGGCTTAAGCGCTTGAGCAGAGTTTCTCACAATCAAGAGTCCTGACTAAAATAGCACTTTCGTGTGTAAAGCCTTTTTTCTACTTTAAATGATTTCCTTAGCATATATTCTTTTAAGGGAAAATAAGAGCTCCATAATTATTACCAATTTACACCATCTCCAGAAATGTATAAAAATAACTTATTTCACCGTACTCTTACTAGTATTGAGTAATAGAATTTTTAAGTTTTCTGTTAATTTCTTAGGTTAAAAAAAATCTTGTTTGAAATAATTTTTTTTTTTTAGAAAATTTATTTTTATTTTTATTTATTCATTTTAGAGAGGAGAAGGAGAGACAGAGAGAGAAAAGAGAGGAGAGAGACAGAGAGAGAGAAGGGGGGGAGGAGCTGGAAGCATCAACTCCCATATGTGCCTTGACCAGGCAAGCCCAGGGTTTTGAATCGGCGACCTCAGCATTTCCAGATCGATGCTTTATCCACTGCGCCACCACAGGTCAGGCTGAAATTATTTTTAATGACTGGTGAAGTTAAAATATTTCAATCTATTTGTTTTATATAGATTTTTTTGAGACTTGTCTAATTATATCTTTTATCTATTATCTTTAAAATCAATTTGTATGAATTCTTTCCAGCTCAAAGATCGTTAACTTGCCTGTCATAATTTATTTCAAATGTTTCCTCCAGCTTGGTTGCTTGCTCTCAATTGTGTTTATTGTTCTTTTAAGGACACAAAAATTATAAAATGTTATATAGTTCAATTTGTGTTTTCTTTCATAGTTCTTCAATTTGGTAGAAAATAAAGCAGACTTATTTTTTGGCTATAAAATATTTTTTTAAATTACTTTTAAAAACTTTATATACAGATTTATTTTTCATTCCACTAGGGATAATTTGGTTCTAAGGAAAATTCGACCCATAAGAAATGACTTTTAAAAGTAAAATCTTCCCTAGTCCTGTGGCAGCCATGGGGCCTCCTCGGACCTCACTTCCGGAGGAGCTCACCACCCAGTTGGCTCTCTGTCGCTGCAGCACCCTCAGGATGAGCCATAGCTTCGAGTCTGGACCTCTCTTTTCTCAGGCAGTTCCCCGTTAATAACTGAGCACAGAAGGGGGACTCGGCCTGGCGGTTTCTGCCAACACAGGCTCCTCGATGAGACGAGCGATCTGTGTGTGGGAGCACCCTGTTGGATTCTGTGGAAACTGCTCAGGGCAGCACTGCAGTCTGGAGCTCTTCCTCCCCCATCTCCCGCCCTGACTTCTCTTCTTTCATAGCTACCAGACTGACACTGAGGTTCTTCTACTCCGTCTCCCCTTTATTTTTCACAGGCATCACCCCCCAACAAATCCCTAGCATCTTTAGCTTCATTTTGATGCCTGTTTCCCGGAGGACACAAATGGCAGTTATTAGTTAACAATGAGCAGTTCAGAGAAATACAACAGAAAAGAACAAATCAAACAAAATCCTACATCATTAGTGCATATGAGTAGACTTAAAACGGTTTGATAGGTGGAAGGCGGAAGGATGGGGCAGGGATTTGGGTTTGTGCTGGTTACTACTCATCCTCCAGCGGGAAGTATCCGGCACGGAAATGACCCGACAGATCAAATTGTTTTCTACAGATGAGACGATATTATGATTTTTTCCATTAAATAAAAACAATGTTGAACTTCATTTTATTTGACTTTATAAGAAGGAAAAGCTTTTGCAAAACTTAAGAAATTTCTGAACCTCAGAAAAGATTTCTCACCGCAAAAGGTAATGATTTCTAGTAAGATCACTCCAAGACAAAAACATTTTTAAAGAATTAGTGAATGCCCTGGCTGGTTGGCACAGCGGTAGAGCATTGGCCTGGCGTGCCCTGTGTGGAAGTTCCGGGTCTGATTCCCGACCAGGGCACACAGGAGAAGCACCCATCTGCTTCTCCACCCTTCTCCCTTTCCTTCCTCTCTGTCTCTCTCTTCCCCTCCCACAGCCAAGGCTCCATTGGAACAAAGTTGGCCCCTGGTGCTGAGGATGGCCCCATGGCCTCTGCTCAGGGCTAGAATGACTTCAATTGTAGCTGAGCAATGCCCCAGAGGGGCCGAGCATCATCCCCTGGTGGGCATGCTGGGTGGATCCTGGTCAGGTGCATGAGGGAGTCTTGTCTGTCTTTCTCCCTGCTTCTGACTTCAGAAAAATACAAAATAAGTAAATAAAGTGAAAAAATTTTCTTTAACATAAAAATTCCACAAGGTTTAAAAAATAGAAACACATTAAACCTATATATTTATTTGTGATAAATTGATATCCTTACAATATTCAGTTTTATATCTAAAAACAGGTTCCTACATTTATACAAATCTACATATCTCTTCAACTTGGATTTGCATTTAAAAAATTAATACCACATCACTCGAAAGCTTTGTCATTTTATTTATCAATGTCATCCCAATAAACTCAATATAAAATAAAAAAAAAAAGAAATCTGAAAAAGAGTATGTTATGAGCTGTAAAAAAATTTATACCATGTAATTTTTTTTTTTTTTTTTTTTTTTTTTTGCATTTTTCCGAAGCTGGAAACGGGGAGGCAGTCAGACAGACTCCCACATGCACCCGACCGGGATCCACCTGGCATGCCCACCAGGGGGCGATGCTCTGCCCATCTGGGGCATTGCTCTGTTGTAACCAGAGCCATTCTAGCGCCTGAGGCAGAGGCCATAGAGCCATCCTCAGCGTCCGGGCCATCTTTGCTCCATTGGAGCCTTGCTGCAGGAGGGGAAGAGAGAGACAGAGAGGAAGGAGAGGGGGAGGGGTGGAGAAGCAGATGGGCGTTTCTCCTGTGTGCCCTGGCTGGGAATCGAACCTGGGACTCCTGCACACCAGGCCGACGCTCTACCACTGAGCCAACCGGCCAGGGCAAATTTTTCATAAAAATAGTTCTACTCCTAAGTATTTTATAGTTTTTGAGAATGTAAGTACCATTTATAAGTAATAACTTGCTAATTTAGAACAGCAGAGCCTGTTGCTCTCATGAACAGTCTGCGGGGTGAGGACCACGAAGACTGAGGGAGGTGGAGAGCAGCTGGAGTGACACACCTGGTCAGATGGAGTCTTGCTACCCATCCTGGGTAGTGTGTTCCCCGCTGATCTTTGAGCCCTGACCCCAATTATTGTTTAGCCAATCTTCTTCTTGTTGGCAGAGCTTTCTTTCCACTAAAGGGGCTAACTGCTGGATTTTACTTCTCAGTATTCACTGCTATGAGGAACTAGACATGTGACTCAAAGTGGCCATTGAGATGTTAAAGGAAACCTGTCGAGTACTAGGAAAGATTTTTCTTTTATAAAAGAGAGACAAGTAGGAAGAGAGCCTATCCCCTCACTTTCTTCTTGTTCTTTGAACAGTGAGTGTGAGAATGTGGTGCTCGGAGCTGTGGCAGTGATGTTGCCACCATGAGGAGAAAGTCAGGAGAATCTCACAAAATCAATCCTAGAGACCCAACATCATCATGTCATTGGATCTGCCAATTCTGGAATCACTTAATAGAATAATGGACTCATCATTTGTGTGTCTTGTCATGTGTAGCCAAGAGCTTATTGACATACACTTTCTGAATCTACTTTAGCCTCTTTTTTCCAGAGACAGAGAGTCAGAGAGGGGCACAGATTGGGACAGACAGACAGGAACAGAGAGAGATGAGAAGCATCAATCATTAGTTTTTCATTGCAACACCTTAGTTGTTCATTGATTGCTTTCTCATATGTACCTTGACCGTGGGGCTACAGCAGACCAAGTAACCTCTTGCTTAAGCCAGTGACCTTGGGTCCAAGCTGGTGAGCTTTGCTCAAACCAGATGAGCCCGTGCTCAAGCTGGCGACCTTGGGGTCTCAAACCTGGGTCCTCTGTATCCCAGTCCGACGCTCTTATCCACTGCGCCACCGCCTGGTCAGGCTACATTAGCCTCTTTTAGCTCTATGTTGTACAGCCTGTTTCTAGTTGCTAGTCCTTCCACCTAGAATGTCTGTGTGGGCTAGTTAGATCTCACCACTTCTAGCTTTCTGCTCTTCCATGCATTCTTCCTCTTATACATAACCCTCCCCACAAGCCAAACCTCCCCATGGCTTGTGGGAAGAGCCTCTCTTCTATCATGCTCTATATCCCACTTGACCATTTGTCAAAAGCTTAAAAACAGATTTTAGACAAGATAGCTACTGTGTACCTATGTTCTTTTTGTTGGTTCATCACTTACTACCTATCCTTCCTGGTAGTGGTGTCTTGTTTTCCTAGGAAGAGTTGCCTCTGCTTTACCCTTAGTTTATGTCTTGTGAGTACAGCAGATCCTACCCTTTGTATTCCTGGCCTGGCTGCCCTTCTGTCCTCCTAACCATCATTGGCTTGTGCAAGCAGTGACATAATTTGAGTCAATAAGCTTCAATCCTAGGGCCTTTATTTAAATTAAATGGAAATAAATTTATTTATTTTTTTGCTGAGATTGCTAGAGTCAGGCTGAAACAAGGCTCGAGTTTCTGGGGCCTATGAAAATACGGGCTGAGAAGAAGTCAAAACAGAAAAATACCAAGCATGAAATGGGAGAGAGGAAAAACACAGACCTGGTGACGTAGTTTGAGACCTGGGATATTTCTATCAAGTGATCCAATGATTTCCCTTTTTTGCTTAGGTCAGTTTGAGTTTGGTTCTTGTCACTTGGACTTGGAACCAAGGAAGTCCTAATCAATAGAGCTCCTGTAAATTGAAGGTTCCGGCCTCAATGATCTTTGGGTGTTGAGAGCCGATTTTAAAGGATAATACTCACAGGGCCTTGGCACCTTCCCCTCTCCACTGCAGGCCCCTTCAGCTATTTCTCCAGGTGTCTCACATATACATGCCCCTGACAAGGCCTCTCTCATCCTTCAGCTCCAGCGCCTAGGATCTAGATGATGTCTGCTGCCCATAAGTCACTTGAGGAGGGTCTCACCATCGTCCGAGTTGCCAGGGCCCTCCATCAAGACAGACCACCCTACTGTATAATCTCAGTTTTGATTCTGTGAATACGACGCAGCTGCTGTATAGAAGAAGGTAAAGTGAGTTCAGGGTGGAGCAACACTGAAATCCCTCAAAGCCCCAAGAAGAAAAAGTTAACAATTTATTACCAAAAAAGTACATTACATAGAAATATGATTTTAAATACTAAGAATTTTAAAGATATTGACTTCATGAATGAAAATCCAGATTTCAAAATCTGTGAGGAGACCCACAGTAGTTGTGTGGTAAGCATTTCTAAAGACTCATGGAACTTGTTAAAATAAACATACGTTTAAGTATTTTTTTTAAAATGTACAAAATGCTAAAAGTAAAATGTCATATTGCCTCAAAAGCCAAAAATATCAAATGTGTGTTAAACACTACTACATGAGGCTGGATTTCTGTTCACAGTTTCAGTAAGTAATTCAAAAAGACTCAGTTTGATGTTAGGTTAATGGCTTTTACTGAGAACAACTGTCTACATTAAAGTCAAATAGACTTACAGTCACTTTTTTGTTTGTTTGTTTTTTGTATTTTTCTGAAGTTAGAAGTGGGGAGGCAGAGAGATAGACTCTCGCATGTGCCCAACTGGCACCCGGCATGCCCACTATGGGGCGATGCTCTGCCCATCTGGGCCGTTGCTCTGTTGCAACTGGAGCAATTCTAGCACCTGAGGTGGAGACATGGAGTCATTCTGGGTGTCCAGGCCAACTTTTGTTCCAATGGAGCCTTAGCTATGGGAGGGGAAGAAAGAGACATAGAGGAAGGAGAGGGGGAGGGGTGGAGAAGCAGATGGGCACTTCTGCTGTGTGCCCTGGCTGGAATCGAACCTAGAACTTCCACATGTCAGGTTACACTCTACCACTGAGCTAACCGGCCAGGGCCCCAGTCGCTTCTTTTATAGAACATGAATCCTCAGGAAATCTGTCAGTATGAAAAGCACACATCAAAAGCCAATCACTTTTGTTCTTTAAAGTGTTTAATGATTGGTCCTTATGCCAGAAGAAATAACTGTAGTGATAGAAGTTATGCCGCAGTACTTCTGGATTTTTTAAGATAGTGCAACAAAATTAAAGCTTGGACGTAGTGCAAGATGGTGTTCTATGCAACCACAGTCTGAACCAACCTGAGTTCCAATTTCAGTTCAAAAATGAGCTTGGCCACCCCACCCAAGCAACTTCCCAAAAGGGCTCGCCAGGAAATACTTGGATAACCTCTTATTGACCTGATCTATTTTTACTGAATTTTATAATTGTAGTTTAATATTGCAAAGGGAAAAAAGAAGAGATGATAGGGATATGAAGTACAGCATAGGGACTATAGTTAATAATATTGTAATAACTATACAGTATATGGTACTAGACTTATCAGAAGGACCATTTCATAAATTATATAAATGTCTAACCACTGTACACTTGAAACTATAAAATAATATTGAATGTCAACTGTAATTGAAAAAAGAAAAAGAAGAGATGATGGGGTGGGGAGGGAAGGACTTGCAGTTTTGAATGACATTATCACCCAATGTAGACCTTAATCAAACAAATTGTTAAATATATGCATGATCCTTGTGAAATGACTGGAAAATTTAACAACTATTGAAATTCGATGATACTAAAGAACTACTGTTGATTTTTTAAATATAAGACAATAATAGTATTATGGTTATGTTTAGAAAAGAGAGTCATTATCTTTTAGGGAGCCATATTGAAAAGTTTGTGGGCCCTGGCCGGTTGGCTCAGCGGTAGAGCGTTGGCCTGGCGTGCGGGGGACCCGGGTTCGATTCCCAGCCAGGGCACATAGGAAAAGCGCCCATTTGCTTCTCCACCCCCCTCCCCTCCTTCCTCTCCGTCTCTCTCTTCCCCTCCCGCAGCCAAGACTCCATTGGAGCAAAGATGGCCCGGGTGCTGGGGATGGCTCTGTGGCCTCTGCCCCAGGCGCTAGAGTGGCTCTGGTCACGGCAGAGCGACGCCCTGGAGGGGCAGAGCATCGCCCCCTGGTGGGCAGAGCGTCACCCCTGGTGGGTGTGCCGGGTGGATCCCGGTCGGGCACATGCGGGAGTCTGTCTGACTGTCTCTCCCCGTTTCCAGCTTCAGAAAGAGAAAAAAAAAAAAAGAAAGAAAAGTTTATGGATGGAATAATAGGATTTCTGGGATTGTTTCAGAAAAATAAGTGGTGCTGAAAAAAATAAAATTATTGCTGAGTTGATGATAACTATTGAATCCAGGTGATGGGTAAGTGAGAATTCATTTTACTGTTCAATTTTATTTTATTTATTTATTTTATTTTTAAAAAATTTATTTAGAAAATTAAACAGGGTGACACTGATCAATAAGAGTACACAGGTTTAGATAAACGTTTTTATAGTATTTGAACTGTTGATTATGTAGTATACCCATCACCCAAAGTTAAATCATTTTCTGTCATCATATATTTATTTGTCCTTCTTTACACCTTTCTCCCAACCCCTCTTCTATACCCCCTCTTCCTGGTGACCATTTCACTTTTATCTATGTCCATGTGTCTCAGTTTTATAACCCACCTATGTGTGAAATCATATAGTTCTTAGTTTTTTTCTGATTTACTTATTTCACTCAGTATAATGTTCTCAAGATCTATCCATGTCGTCGTACATGTCACTATGTCACCATTTCTTATGGCTGAGTAGTATTCCATTGTATATGTGTACCACATCTTTTTTATCCAATTCTCTATTGAGGGACACTTCAGTTATTTCCATGCCTTGGCCACTGTGAATAACACTATGAAGAACATGGGGGTGCATGTGTCTTTACGTACCAATGTTTTTGAGTTTTTTTGGTAGATACCCTGTAAAGGGATTGGTGGGTTATATGGTAGTTCTATTCTTAATTTTTTGAGAAACCACCATACTTTCTTTCATAATGGTTGTACTAATTTACATTCCCACCAGCATTGAATGAGGGTTCCTTTTTCTCCACAGCCTCTCCAACACTTTTTATTACCTGTCTTGTTGATAATAGCCAATCTAACAGGTGTGAGGTGATATCTCATTATAGTTTTGATTTGCGTTTCTCAAATAGCTAGTGAGATGAGTATCTTTTAATATATCTGTTGGCCACTTGGGAGAAGTGTCTGTTCAGGTCCTAGCCCCATTTTTTAACTGGATTGTTTGCTGTTTGTTGCTGTGCTTTGTGAGTTCTTTATATATTTTGAATTCTTTATATATATCGACCCCTTATCGATTTGTTGTTTGCAAATATCATCTCCCATTTAGTTGGCTGCCTATTTGTTTTGTTGTCAGTTTTTCTTTCTGTTGTGCAGATGTTTGTAGTTTGATATAGTCCCTTACTGTTCTATTTTAGTATTTGTTTAAAATGGACTATAATAAAAAATGTTTGAAATATTGTTTCTGTCCTTGGGCAGCATTTTGGATGAGTTTCACGTTAGTGTTATTTTTCAAGGAGTTGGAATAGTGGAATGAGTCTCTTTTTTTCCAGCTTGTTCTTCATGCTTAACTGTTAGTTTTCCTCAGGGCCTCCTTTGTTTTTATTCTTTTCCTGTTCCCTTTATTATTTCATCTGCTCCCATGGCTTTCATTATCAACCATATGTTGCTAAATCTCAAATGTGAATCTCCTCCTGTATATCCAGCTCTATCTACGTATTTCTCAACTTGGATGTCTCAAAGGCACCTTAGCCTCCACTGAGCTCATCATCTGCATCCCCACACCTCTGTCCCTTTTCCCGAACCACTCTCTCAATGACTGCTGAGAATCACGTGTGTTTCTCTCTTTGGCTCAGGCCTATTATTCCAGCTTTTACAATTAGGAATTGACTGTGTCTTTTCTTACCGCTGTTCATTTCATGGATGAACTGACTGCTTATTGAGTACCTGTCATTGGGCGTTCTATTAACCTGTAGTTATATGTCTCATTGCTTAGCACAGTGCAAGGCATAGAAGTAAGTATAAAGGCTCTCTTGTTAACTGATTTTTCTTTTTTATTAATGAAACATTTCAAGGATGCAAGAAAAAAAAACATTGAAGAAACATAAATAGTAATGTACCTATCAGTCAGCTCAGGAAGTAAAATTTTAAAGATAGACTTCATGAGTACCTTCCATGATCCCATCCCCAGTCCTCCTTTCCCAAAGGCAGTCCTTGCCTTCAATGTTGTATTTATCATTCCCATGAATATATTAATATATTTAATATTATGGAGTAGTCTTTTGAGTGCTTCAAACTTCATATAAAATATATCATACTGCCTGACCAGGCAGTGGTACAGTGGATAGAGTGTTGACCTGAGATGCAGAGGACCCAGGTTTGAAACCCCGAGGTCGGCCCTGGCCAGTTGGCTCAGCGGTAGAGCGTCGGCCTGGCGTGCAGGAGTCCCAGGTTTGATTCCCGGCCAGGGCACACAGGAGAAACACCCGTCTGCTTCTCCACCCCTCCCCCTCTCCTTCCTCTCTGTCTGTCTCTGTCTCTCTCTTCCCCTCCCACAGTGAGGCTCCATTGGAGCAAAGATGGCCCAGACACTGAGGATGGCTCTGTGGCCTCTGCCTCAGGTGCTAGAATGGCTCTGGATGCAACAGAGCGACCCCCCAGAGGGGCAGAGCATCGCCCCCTGGTGGGAATGCCGGGTGGATCCCGGTCGGGTGCATGCGGGAGTCTGGCTGACTTGCCTCCCCGTTTCCAGCTTTGGAAAAGTGGGGAAAAAAAGAAACCCCGAGGTCACTGGCTTGAGCCTGGGATCCTAGACATGACTCCTCCACAGTTGCTGGCTTGAGCCCAAAGGTCACTGGCTTGAGCAAGGGGTCACTGACTCAGCTGGAGCCCCCAGACCAAGGCACATATGAGAAAGCAATCAATGAATACCTAAGGGGCCACAACAAAGAATTGATGCTTCTCTTCCTGTTTGTCTGTCCCTGTCTGTCTGTCCCCCCTTCTCTCACTCATTAAAAAAAAATATTATTCCTAGCGTGCGGAGGACCCGGGTTCGATTCCCGGCCAGGGCACACAGGAGAAGCGCCTATTTGCTTCTCCACCCCTCCGCCGCGCTTTCCTCTCTGTCTCTCTCTTCCCCTCCCGCAGCTGAGGCTCCATTGGAGCAAAGATGGCCCAGGCGCTGGGAATGGCTCCTTGGCCTCTGCCCCAGGCGCTAGAGTGGCTCTGGTCGCGACAGAACGACGCCCCGGAGGGGCAGAGCATCGCCCCCTGGTGGGCAGAGCGTTGCCCCTGGTGGGCGTGCTGGGTGGATCCCGGTCGGGCGCATGCGGGAGTCTGTCTGACTGTCTCTCCCCGTTTCCAGCTTCAGAAAAAAAGAGAGAGAGAGAGAGAGAGAGAAGGGGAGATGAGCTGGAAGTATCAACTCTCATACGTGCCTTGACTAGGCAAGCCCAAGGTTTTGAACTGGCAACCTCAGCATTTCCAGGTTGACACTTTTTCCATTGCGCCACCACAGGTCAGGCAAGAAATTCAGATTTTTACCATACAATAACCAGTTATTCCAGTGCCATTCATTACATAATCAATTGTTACCCACTGCTCTGCATCGCCATCTGTGTCAAATACCATGCTCCACAGAGGAGTGGGTCTGTTTCTGGGGTCCCTATTTTATCCTGCTGACTCATTTATCTATTTACCAATATTATATTGCTTTAGTTGCTATTATTTTATAATAAATCTTGACATCTATTAAGATATGTCTCCCTGCCTTGTTCTTCTTCATAACTGTCTTGGTTATTCTTAGCTTTTTTGTCCTTCTACATGAATTTTGGTAGCAGGTTGACAAGTTTCATGAAAAACTCTGTTGGTATTTGGGTTGCATTTATTTTAAAAGAATACATTGACTTGGGAATACTGAAATGTGTGCAACACTGGCTTTTCTCATCCATGAAGATGGTGTGCCTCTCTGTCCATTCAGCTCTTCTTTAATGTCTTTCAATACAGTTTTATAATTTTCTCAAATATGTTTTGTACAAAATTTGTTAGATTTATTCATAAGGACCTTTTAGTTTTGTTTGGTATAATAAATGGTATCTTTTCTTTTTAAATAATGTCTTCTAATTTTTCACCAATGGTATATGGCAAGTTGCAAACTATGGCCAATGGACCAAATCCAGCCTATAACCCCCTGCTATGAGGAACATGGCTGTGTCCATTTGATTACATATTGTCTCTAGCTGCTTTTGCACTTTAATGGCAGACATAGTGAGTTAGGTTAGAGACCATAAAGCCTTCAAAATTTAAAATATTTACTATTTGGCTATTTGTAAAAGAATTTGCTGAGCTTTAATGTATAGGACACTTAACTTTTGTATATATATTTTATATCTAGAAATGTGGCTGAACTCTTTCATTAGTTTTAATGATTTTTGTGTTAATTCTCTTAGATTGTTTTTGTGGAGTATCATATTATCCATGATTAATGATAATTTTGTATTCTTTTTCCTTTAGCTTAGTTCTTTTGAAACATGTTAAATACAAGCAGTGATAACTGGCCTTCTGGCTTTGTTCCTGACTTTAAAGAAAATGCTTTTGACCTTTTACCATTAATTAACAGGTTTGTTTTTAATTTTTTGGTAAATGCCAACGATCATATTAAGGAAATTCTCTACTTTTCTTTCTTTTTTTTGTATTTTTCTGAAGCTGGAAACGGGGAGAGACAGCCAGACAGACTCCCGCATGCGCCCGACCGGGATCCACCTGGCACGCCCACCAGGGGGCAACGCTCTGCCCACCAGGGGGCGATGCTCTGCCCCTCCGGGGCATCGCTCTGTTGTGACTAGAGCCACTCTAGCGCCTGGGGCAGAGGCCGAGGAGCCATCCCCAGCGCCCGGGCCATCTTTGCTCCAATGGAGCCTCGCTACGGGAGGGGAGGAGAGAGACAGAGAGGAAGAAGAGGGGGAGGGGTGGAGAGGCAAATGGGCGCCTCTCCTGTGTGCCCTGGCCAGGAATCGAACCCAGGACTTCTGCACGCCAGGCCGACGCTCTACCACTGAGCCAACCGGCCAGGGCCTCTACTTTTCTATTGTTAGCTGTAAGAGTTGTTTTGTAATCATCAATGGGTGCTGACTTGATCAAATGCTTTTTCTATATCTGTTGAGTACCTATTGATTATGTGCTTTCTTGTGATTCTCTGCCCATTGTGTATTACAGTATAAGGAATCATTAGAACAAATACAATGCATTTTATTTGTATTTTTCTTGTATTTTGTAATTTCCTTTTTCTTCCATCCTTTGACAATGAGACCTCAATTCTGTTCAGCCACACAGCATTACCAAATTACAATGAACCTCTTTGGCAATAACTATAGTGGATGCTTCTGGCTGTATCTGAGCTGAGATTGGTTAAGTGGTGTCAATTCACTTCTACCACCAGAAGTTCTTCAAGTGGTTTCCTAGAGCCAGCAAGAGAGGAGCGGGGTTGTGGGAGGACACCCCACTGCTGGGCCTCCATCCCCCCAGGCCCCTGCAGTAGATGTGGACTCCCTGGAGAGGTAAGGTATTTACATTTCTGCATGGAATACAGCATGGTGTTGGCACAGTATGGCCCGAAAAAGGGGCGATGACACTTGGAGCATACAGGTTTGGGATCACAGAAGACTGCGTTATGGGCAGGATATTTTCTCTGTTTCTGCAGAACATTGGCGAAGCCATGGGGCAGGCAGTAGATGGCAGAAGCTCAGCAGACTCTGGAAACACAGCAGAGATGTGTGTGTGTGTGTGTGTGTGTGTGTGTGTGTAAGAGAGAGAGAGAGAGAGAGAGAGAGAGAGAGAGAAAGAAACAAGATCGTGTATGTTGATTTATTCCTGAACACTTGTGAGACATCCCTGTGATTTTCCAGAGTCACTTAGGGTCTGCAGTGGAGGGAGGGGGCACTACTAGTTAGGAATATATTTGGGCTTAAATGCCAGTGTAACCTGAAGCTACTGGGGCTTGAGAAATTGAGGCTCTGTATCTCTACCTGCAGCATCCTGAGTACTTGTTTACTTGAATAAAAGCTTTTATGTGACAATAAGAGCTATTGTAGATCTTCTTCAAGGATCCTAAAGACTTGCCTGTGACTCTTTGGTGGACTTGATGTGTACTAACATATTTTTCACCATGGGCTGTGTGCTGGCAATTACACAGTAGAGAAATAGTAAATGTAAAACATGCAAGCAAATCTTTAGATTCGTTGCCTTTGTTCTTGATTTTCTTTTCCATGATGCAAACACTAGACACAAATTTTAATTCTTTCCTGTTTCTACAAAAATTGAGAGTACTTTCCTATGGGTTCTATTATCACTGGTTTCTAGCTATGCAGACTGGGTGGGAAAACCCAGGTATGTCTTTTTATTTTTATTTTAGAGAGAGAGGAAAGCAAGAGAGAGACAGAGAAAGAGAGAGAGACATTAATTTGTTGTTCTATTTATGCATTTAATGATTGATGCCTGTATGTGTCCTGACCGGGTATTGAACCTGCAACCTTGGCATGTCAGGACAGCATTCTACCCGACTGCACTACCCAGTTGTATCTTTGTGTCTTTGAATATCATTAATCAATTTTCAAGTATTCAGTGAAACCTCAGATAGATTTGGTCAAGGACTTTCCCCTGAGTTTTGGAAAAACATATAGATCTTAAGAAATGTACAGTATATGTTCCTTATTCATTCATCATTAAATGTTCCAAATCTGCATTGCAGGAATTAAACAATGTCCAAAAAAGCTTATTGAACCGTTTTTGAAACTGCTCTTCTACAAAAACAGAAAGTCACAATATCTTAAAAGTTAAGTGAATTTGAACTTGAAAGGTGTTGGATTAGGCTCAAAACTTTTGAATTCATAAGTCTGAGCAGATTCCAAATCTAATTTGGAATTTCTAATTACTCATCCTGTTCTAATCATGGGTGTGTGCATGTGTGTGTGTTTATACAGTACCTACTTTGTATGCACCCTGAAGTGCAGTGATGAGAAGAAGAAATTTCTGTGTTTTGATTATATCTGGTTTGGGGAGGAAAGAAAAACAGTCCTGAGGCTACAGACTTGGAAATTCAGAATGCATATTTAATCCTTTGTGAGGAGTGATTCTGGTCCTGCTCTTTGTCACTTGTTAAAGCCACTGAAATGGGGGACATTTACACGTAGTGGTTCATTTTTAAAGATATATTTTATAGACTACTTAACATAGAAACTGACATAACTGTTTTTTTTTTTGTTTTTTTTTTGTATTTTTCTGAAGCTGGAAACGGGGAGAGACAGTCAGACAGACAGACTCCCGCATGCACCCGACCGGGATCCACCCGGCACGCCCACCAGGGGCGACGCTCTCCCCACCAGGGGGCGATGCTCTGCTGCGACCAGAGCCACTCTAGCACCTGGGGCAGAGGCCAAGAAGCCATCCCCAGCGCCTGGGCCATCTTTGCTCCAATGGAGCCTTGGCTGCGGGAGGGGAAGAGAGAGACAGAGAGGAAGGGGGGTGGGTGGAGAAGCAAATGGGCGCTTCTCCTATGTGCCCGGCCGGGAATCGAACCCGGGCCCCCTGCACGCCAGGCCGACGCTCTACCGCTGAGCCAACAGGCCAGGGCCCTGACATAACTGTTATGCTTCATATTTTAGTGGATGATAAAACTGTATAAAATGATTTAGAGAAAGGTTGTTTTTTGTTTTTTTTGTGTATGAAGGCAATAATTTCCTAACAATGTCCTACACATTAGAAGAGAGAATTTTTAGATCAGTTAATAAAAATTTGACCAAAGTTATCTTATGTGACCAGGAACTGAATGTGCTTTAAATACAAAGATGAATTTGAAATGGGCCTTGCCTCAAGGAGTTCACAGTAGGCTGACAGACAAATCATCGATGTTTAGAGGGCTATGTCCAGTAGTAAGAACTTATATGAAGTGTAAATTTTGTACAAAGGAGAGCAGGGTTGAGTGTGTCTAGAGTGGCGAGAGAGGAATGTGAGGGCGTGTCCAGCACTTGGCACTGTCCTTGGCACACAGTAGAGGCTCAATAAATGTTAGTTCCTTTCTCCCCTTCCTTTAGATATAACGAGTTGATCTTTATATGCAAAGACTATGATGCCACTTGCCAAATATCAAGGGGATATGGATTTAGAATTCTGTCTTTGTGGAGTGATAGGTTAGTAATGGGCAAGCTAGGACCAGAAAACAGATCTACAAACAAATGCTCAACTAGAAACTTGGCCCTGATGTGAATATACCGGCCACATTTGCTGAAGGTTCTTCTGTCTTTGTTCCATTTTAGCAGCATGGAAGCCTACCAAACTTCTAAAAGCAGCACTTATTAAACTTTCCTTAACCATCTCAAGAGCATAGGTGGGTAAAGACTTCCTCCTCAGGCTTGGGAGCATGAAGGTTTGGAGACGGCATGGAGTATTCCACTGCAAACACAAAATGTTTAAAGTCTCAGGCTTATTTAAAAGACGTATGCAACTGCTCCAGTCCAAGCTCTAAGATATTCATTTGTTTATTTAAATATGAAAATACTGCTTTAGGTTACTACCAAGTTAAATGATTTAATTCCCTGGACCACCATGTAAAATTGATGGTCCAGGAAGAAATGTGTTTATCTTATGACTACCTGAGCCCTCGACACGCCATTTAAAAAAAAAAAAAAAAATCAAGTGAGAGACAGACAGACAGATAGGGACAGACAGACAGGAACGGAGATAGATGAGAAGCATTGATTCTTCATTGCAGCACCTTAGTTATTAAGTGATTGCTTTTTTGTATGTGCCTAACCAGGGGGCTCCAGCCAAGTGAGTGACCCTTTACTCAAGCCAGTGACCTTGGGCTTCAAGGCAGTGACCATGGGGTCATGTTAATGATCCCACACTTAAGCCAGTGATCCCGCGCTCAAGCTGGTGTGCCCACACTCAACCTGGATGAGCCTGAGCTCAAGCCAGTGACCTTGGGGTCATGTTTATGATTCCACGCTTAAGCCAGTGATCCCGCACTCAAGCTGGTGTGCCCACACTCAACCTGGATGAGCCTGAGCTCAAGCCAGTGACCTTGGGGTCATGTTTATGATCCCACGCTTAAGCCAGTGATCCCGCACTCAAGCTGGTGTGCCCACACTCAACCTGGATGAGCCTGAGCTCAAGCCAGTGACCTTGGGGATTTGAACTTGGATCTACTGTATACCAGGCTGACGCTCTATCCACTGCACCACCACCTGGTCAGGCTTGAACAACTTTGTCTTAAGAAAAGAAATAATAGCCCTGGCCGGTTGGCTCAGCGGTAGAGCGTCGGCCTAGCGTGCGGAGGACCCGGGTTTGATTCCCGGCCAGGGCACATAGGAGAAGCGCCCATTTGCTTCTCCACCCCTCCGCCGCGCCTTCCTCTCTGTCTCTTTCTTCCCCTCCCGCAGCCAAGGCTCCACTGGAGCAAAGATGGCCCGGGCGCTGGGGATGGCTCTGTGGCCTCTGCCCCAGGCGCTAGAGTGGCTCTGGTCGCAACATGGCGACACCCAGGAGGGTCGCAACATAGCGACGCCCAGGATGGGCAAAGCATCGCCCCCTGGTGGGCAGAGCATCGCCCCCTGGTGGGCGTGCCGGATGGATCCCGGTCGGGCGCATGCGGGAGTCTGTCTGACTGTCTCTCCCTGTTTCCAGCTTCAGAAAAATGCAAAAAAAAGAAAAAAAAAGAAAAGAAAAGAAAAGAAATAATAATGTAGATTTCACAGATTGTATTACCTATTAATGAATTTATATCCTGATTTATTACTATAGTCCTCATTTTCTACTCTTTTGAAGCATTCTGGATGCTTAGCCTAGTTCAAGATGTGACACAGCACTGTGCTTGCTTCAGCAGCAAGGGCAGGAAGGTCTTATACATGAAAGACTGGAAAAGTATCTCTCACATCTTTTCTTGTCACTTTTCTTTATGATAATGCCACACCATTTGCTCTCTCTCTCATCTACTTCTTTCTCTCCATTTTTCAAAGCATTTTCTTTCTTTCTTTCTTTTCTTTTCTTTCTTTTTTTTTAAGTGAGAAGTGGGGAGGCAGAGAGACAGACTTCCACATGTGCCCCGACCAGGATCCACCAGGCAGGCCCCCGACTGGGCGATACTCTGCCCATCTGGGGCCACTGCTCTGCTGCTCAGCAACCAAGCTATTTCAGCAACTGAGGTGAGGCCATGGAGCCATCCTCAGTGCCAGGGGCCAACTTGCTCCAGTTAAGTCATGGCTGCAGGAGGGGAAAAGAGAGAGAGAGAGAAGGAGGGGGGGGGGAAGGGTGCAGAAGCAGATGGTTGCTTTTCCTGTGTGCCCTGACCGGGAATCGAACCTGGGACATCCACATGCTGGCCTGATGCTTTACTGCTGAGCCAACCGGCCAGGGCTTCAAAGTGTTTTTCATGAAAATGTACAAAATGCAATTCAAGGAATGAGGGCAATGATAGGGATTAAACAGAGGGCACTAAATATAAGCCTTAGAGAAAACTCCTAATCCAAATTTGGGAGGTAGTGTGAGTAAAAAAGAGCTTCATGGGCAAAGTGATATCTAAACTGAGATTTGAAGGACAAGTAGGATTAACTAGATGAAGATGACACTGGCGCAGATGCAATAAGAGACAAGAAAGAGCAATATTCAAAGGCTCCGAGTGAGAGCAAGCAGGCATGCGGAAAGCTGCTTTCGGTACAGAGCGCGAGAGCGCGGCCAGACTGCCGTGTGCAGTAGCACAGGCAGTGGACCGCACTATACCAGCAGGGAGCGCTCACACAGACGAGGATGGGAACGGTGAATGCCAGAGGTGAGCAATTTGGCTTCCCTGTGAGAAGAATATTGGGTGGGGAAAGTAGAAGACCTTAAAAACCAAGCTAGCGGCCCTGGCCGGTTGGCTCAGCGGTAGAGCATCGGCCTGGCGTGCAGAAGTCCCGGGTTCGATTCCCGGCCAGGGCACATAGGAGAAGCGCCCATTTGCTTCTCCAGCCCACCCTTTCCTCTCTGTCTCTCTCTTCCCCTCCCATAGCCAAGGCTCCATTGGAGCAAAGATGGCCTGGGCGCTGGGGATGGCTCCTTGGCCTCTGCTCCAGGCGCTAGAGTGGCTCTGGTCACAGCAGAGCGAGCATCGCCCCCTGGTGGGCAGAGCTTCGCCCCTGGTGGGCGTGCCGGGTGGATCCCAGTCGGGCGCATGCGGGAGTCTGTCTGACTGTCTCTCCCCATTTCCAGCTTCAGAAAAATACAGAAAAAAAAAAAAAAGCTAGCTAAGTCACTTGTAGACTAATGGCATTTGTAAGCCACTGAAGGAAAGTGACTTGACCAGACTTGAAGTTTAAAAAGATTGTGCTGCTGTGGGGCAGAGAGTGGAGCCCGGGAAACCAGGTAGGAGGCTGTCCAATAGGACAGGTTGGTCTGAAGGGAGGTCCTGGAAATTAGGATTAGAATAAATAATAGATTTAAGAGATAGGATGAAAAAGATTTGATCAGACTCGGAAGAGCTTCAGGTTTTGTTCTTGGACCAAACTTGGCCCAGGGTAGTGTCATTGACTGGTTCGGGGAGCACAGGGGGAGTCAGTTTAGGGGAAGATTACTAAGTCACTTATTAACAGTCAGTTATTGAGCTGTTACTGGGCAAGGAGGAATCTTTCCTTCCTCCTGCTGACGTAGTAATGTGGATGACACTTCCCAGGGGAGATGCAAGGTATGTCTCTTCTTGTGGGCATCAATAGTGTGTGTCGAATGATAGGTGTTTGAAAGTCTTCTAGTCTCTCATCTCCATTTTAAATGTAGCTTCTGTTTATTAACTTTCACAGAGATGATTTGAGACATCCAAGAGAGAAGTCAGCAGTTGAATGGTCTGGAGATGAGGAGACATATGGTTGGTATAAGACACAGAAATGTATAAATATTTTGGACCAAAGACAAAGTATTGTCAGAGTGTGCCCAGTGGAGCTGGGCAGAGCGACTGTGTTTTTGGGAGAGTGGCCCAGGGGAGCTGGGAGGGTGGAGGAGTTGTGGAAATGGAGAGAAGAAATAAAAATAAAAAGACATCTCTCTTGAAAAGTTTGGCTGTGAAGGAGAGTGGTTACAAATATTATGAATTTGTATGATTATTTTTCTGGAGGAAGGCTGAGAATGGTGCCTTAGATTCTTCAGTGCTCCAGTTAAGGTGAAGGACCACCACTGTACCTTAGAGTGGCCCATCAGGGTTTTATTTCTTCTAACAGAGCTTGATGCTTTCACCAACTTCACCTCTTTGGCTTTTCTTAGTGATGTGGGAGAGGAAGAAACTTTCCTCTAACCCCAAGGTTCTTTCGCTGGTCTGATAATAAAATCTACATGGGACAGGTTAACAAGAGAATAACCAAATTTAATTACACATGTACCGTTGGAAACCCCATGAGAGGTTTAGGGACGGAAAGTTAAAATGAAGTATACGGCTCACAAAAATTAGAGGATATTTTATAGCTTCATATTCATTTTAAAATATCCCTAATTTGGGGGGATATATATATATATAGCATTTGGATATATATATATATATATATGGCATTCTGAGCTATGAGTGAGGTATGGTATCTTGGAGCATTAGCAGGGAGAAAGGTTCCTGCAGGGTGATAAGAAGAGCAGAGAGAAGTTCAGTCATTAATGGTTTGCCCTGACTTGTAGATAGGTCAAAAAATTGTTTCTGGTGATGACTCTCATTATGGGCAAGATCCCTAGTAAAATAAATTAATTAATTTATGAAAGATTTTATTTATTGATCTTATGGAGGTGGGATGGGACGAGAAGTAATTGCTTCACTCTGATTGGTTGCTTCTCATTTGTGTCTTGACTGGGCAAGCCCAGGGTTTAGAATCAGCAAACTCAGTGATCTAGGTCAGTGCTCTATTCACCACAGACCAGGGAACAAGGCCCCTATTTTAAATTCTTCTAGGTGCTTGGTGTTGGGGGCAGAAGTTTCTCTTGAGCCTGCAGGGACTTGGTTGCCTTGAATGCTAAATAATCCATGTACCACAGAGACACCTCTTTGGTGACTTGTTCTGAACTCTTACGTGGCTTCTCTTCTTTATCCTCTGTCCCTTTGTATTCTAAGATGAATCTTATTTTCTCAGCCTCCACTATTTTTGACTTCCTTTTCCAAGACAACTGTCTAAAAGAGTTGAATATAAATGGGATAAAATTTCAAAAGCTGTAGCAAACAACCCAGAGTAAATGCAATATTCATTTTAGCAATCCCTCACAGGAAAACTTAAAATACTTTATTTCTAAATCATGGTAACAAGTTATTAGCTCTTTCTACTTGGTTTATTTCTGAAAATTTTTTTTGTGTTGCTGAATTTTATATTTTAGGTAGAAGAGTGGTATATTGAGTAAGCACTTAAAGAAAAAAGTTCTAGTATACTTTGAGTAGAATTATTACATATCCAGCTAATGTTTCCTTTACTTGCATGATTTTAAAAATCAGATAGTTTGCCTTTATTTACTGAATTTGTACTTAGTGGCCAGCACTATAGGGACACCAAAGAAGTGTAAGACATGGCTAGTGCCCACTAGAAGTTTCTAGTATAATGAGGGAAGCAACACATATACAAAACAAAATATAAGAAATTACAGAAGACTGATACTCATAAAATAATTAAATACAATAGATGAATAATAGCAAATAAACAATGAAGTATTTAACTGAATGCTACTGATAATACATATGTTAGAAGGTCAAGGACAGTAAAGTTCAAAAGCCAAGAAAAGCATTCTGCGTTCTAAAGAACATAACCTTCAGCAAATCAACACTAAAATAACTTTATAATATTTATTTGAAAAACACCTACCATATTTCTTCAATTCTAAGATGTCATCTTTTCACATTTTAATACAATAGCTATAATAGCTACCATTCATCTTGCACTGACTTTGGACCAGGTCCTATTTTAAGTGCCTTACATATGTTTACTTGTATAGTATGGACCACTTAAAGGGGTGGAAATATTTCATCTTCTCCTCTCTGAAAAGGTGCTATTAAACCATCGGTGCAAATTGGAACTCCGTGGCTGTTTGGAATTTAGGAAGCATGGTGTGTACAAAAATAAATAGTGCTCAAAGATGAAAATTTATAAAAATTGCATTGATTGGGTGTTTTTTTTTTTTTGTTTTTTTTTTTGAAGAGACAGAGAGAGAGTCAGAGAAGCATAGACAGGAAGGGAGAGATATGAGAAGCATCAACTCTTTATTGCAGCTCCTTAGTTGTTCAGTGATTGCTTTGTCATATGTGCCCTGACCAGGGGGCTACAGCAGAGTGAGTGACCTCTTGCTCAAGCCTGCGACATTGGACTCAAGCCAGTGACCATGGGGCCATGTCTATGATCCCATGCTCAAGCCAGCGACCCCTTGCTCAAGCTGGTGAGCCCGTGCTCAAGCCAGATGAGACTGTGCTCCAGCTGGCGACCTCGGGGTTTCGAACCTAGGTCCTCTACGTTCCAGTCTGTTGCTCTATCCACTGCGCCACCGCCTAGTCAGGCAACCATGTTTCTAATCACCTTAGCCTAGTTGCTACACTCTTGGTTCTGTTTTGTGAGTATCACCTGGTAGCCCTGATACCCTTGGACCTATAGCTTAATTGTTAGAGGCCACAGAACCTTCAAAATAGAAGAGTCTTTGTTGCGGCACCTTAGTTGTTCATTGATTGCTTTCTCATATATACCTTGGGGGGGGCACTACAGCAGAGCAAGTGACCCCTTGCTCAAGCCAGTGACCTTGGGCTCAAGCTGGTGAGCCTTGCTCAAACCAGATGAGCCTGAGCTCAAACTGGTGACCTGAGGGTTTCAAACCTGGATCCTCTTAGTCCCAGTCCGATGCTCTATCCATTGCACCACTGCCTGGTCAGGTCCAGTGCTGAGATTGATTGGAACATGCTTTGGGGAATGCCACCTATGGGGAATGAGGGATCTGGGACAGGGCAGAGGGAGAAGTTGATGGGTGACATAGTTGCAGCACAGGACTCGGCTGATCCCAGGGGAAGCTCTGGAGCTAAGATGTCCTTTAGAGATGTCCTGCATTGAGACAAAAGGGCCTGGCCTTATACCCTTGTGCTGGTTGGATATGAATAGCTCCCATGGAGGGATTGTAGCCTTAGGTGAAACTATTACTTTTTTTTTTTTAATTCATTTTAGAGAGGAGAGAGAGAGAATGAAAGAGAAAAAGAAAGGAGGGAGGAACAGGAAGTCCCAGGTCACTGCTTTGTCCACTGCGCCACCACAGGACAGGCAAGAGATTCTTACTTTTGACTAAGGGCAATTCCTGGGGGATGATTCAACTTCAAGCTGTCAGCAGGCAACATTCCCAGCAGTTGAAGGAATAAAGGCTTTGATCCTGAAGGTGGGAACTGGGTGGCACACCACAGCATCTACTACCATGATATGTATTCATCTATTTTTATATTAATTTACACTTAAACATTTATGTATGCATATTCATATATACACATGAATATATAGACATACATGCATGTATTTATATACATACATGAATATATAGATATATATGCATGTATTTATACTTATAAAACTTTCTTTTTCTTTTTTTTTTAAATCTAAGTTTTTATTGTTGTTTCTTTGGGTTATTTTTTTTATTTTATTTTATTTATTCACTTTAGAGAGGAGAGAGAGGGGGGGGGAGAGAGAGAGAGAGGAGAGAGAGACAGGGGGGAGGAGCTGGAAGCATCAACTCCCATATGTGCCTTGACCTGGCAAGCCCAGGGTTTCGAACCGGCAACCTCAGCATTTCCAGGTCGATGCTTTATCCACTGCGCCACCACAGGTCAGGCTATAAACTTTTTTTTTCTTAAGTGACAAGTGGAGAGGCAGAGCCACAGACTCCTAAATGTACCCTGACTGGGATCTACCCGGCAAGCCCCCTACCTGACAACACTCTGCCCATCTGGGACCGTTACTCTGTTGCTTGGCAACCAAGCTATTTTAGCACCTGACACTAGGACATGGAGCCATCCTCAGTGCTCAGGGGGCCAACTTGTCCAATCAGCCATGGCTGCAGGAGAGGAAGAGAGAGATAAAAAGAGAGAAGGGAGAGGGGGAGGGTAGAGAAGCAGATGGTCGCATCTTCTGTGTGCCCTGGCCGAGAATTGAACCTGGGACTTCCGCACACCGGGCCAATGCTCTACCACTGAGCCAACTGGCCAGGGCCTATACCCATAAAAATTTATTTATTTATTTATTTTAAAATTTTATTTTTCATTTTTTTTTTTAGAGAGGAGAGAGAAAGGGAGAGAGAGAGACAGAGAGAGAGAGAGGAGAGACAGAGAGAGAAGGGGGAGGAGCAGGAAGCATCAACTCCCATATGTGCCTTGACCAGGCAAACCCAGAATTTCAAACCAGCGACCCCATAAAAATTTAAAAAGCATAAATCAAGTAAATAAAACAACCACTGTGAAATGTGATATAGTAAATTGAGTATATTTATTAAAAGCATAGGCTATCACTATAGTATAGTGGCACTCAGGATTGTACCTTAGAAAACATTTTTGAAATCTGAGGGTCGTATCTGTTTGCCACAAAGAATGGGAATGTCCCAAGCACTTATTAGGTGGATATCAGTGATGCTGGGTATTTCCCAGTATGAAATTTCAGTGTCCCACTGGATATTCATGTAGGTAAAAAAAATTGATTGTATTAGTTTAGCCTAGAGCTTAACTCATTTTACATATAAACACAATGGGTTTTTTTTGTTAAGATTTTATTTATTCATTTTAGAGAGACAGAGAGAGAGAGAGAGAGAGAAGTCTAAACACAATGGTTTTGTGCCCACTCTGAGTAGTGCTTTCATAAAGCTCTTCTCCAGATCTCCTTGTCATCAATCTTCCAATCCTTTTCTTTCCAAGTTGTAGGGCCTGTTCAAGTTCAGTGTCTTACATACAATTTCCATTCAATGAGGGATTGCTCTGCGCTTGCCCAGTCTTATGGGTTGGTAAATCAGATAACATCCAGTTCGTCCTGGGCAGCGGAGGGTGCACAGTCACTTGAGGTCTCATGGTCAGTCATTCAAATTCAGTAGCAAGCTATGTGCAGTTTCTCCAGCGGAGAATAGTTATCTGCAAAAGTGGGCGTGGCTTTACTCCGAAACTGAGGCCGTCTGCACTGGGATTCTTCTCTCAGAGTTTGCCAGAGGCTCTATATACCATCCCTGTTTGCCACCTACACTTCAAACATCAATGGATTTTTCTGGATCATAAAGTCTCGCTACAGAGTCTTCTTTTTCTATAATTCCTGCTAAAAATGCCAGCTGTATGGGTTAGTCAGTAGATGGGTCAGAGCACCACAGTCAAGTGTGGTATATACTGCTTCCAAAATCCAGAGGCCCAACAAAGATTGTGTCTCATTTTTAGCGATAGTTGATAATAAAGTACAGTGATTATCTTTCACGTTGGAGAGATAGTCTGATGTCTTCTGGATCAATGAAACTCCAGAAACTTCACCAAGGTGGTGAATTTTCTTAGGGTTTCATATCTCACCTCTTGGTCACATGCGTCTTAATAAATACTGTAGAGTATTTATTTCCTGTTTATTAGTTCCGGTCAACTTAGTGTCTAATATAGTGATCAAGATCTCTGCAGATTAGATTATGGCAGAGAACAGGAGAATTTACACCCCCTAGAGAAGACTATAAAGGTGGACTACTGGCCTGGCAATATTGCTGCAGTAATGTTAGCACATATAGAACTGCAGTTGCAACTGGCTCTACCATCTGATTAAGTTTACAGCAATTCATAGTTGTTCCCTAAGCTCCATCTGCCTCTTTAGAGGCAAAATAGGTGAATTAAATGGGGGAAGTGACAGTATCACCACTCCTGCATCAAAAACATCTTGTATGGTGGTACAAATATCTACATCTCTCCAGGGATGTGCTATAGCTTTTGGTTTTCTGTCCTGGTAGCAAGAGGAATTCCTAGCATCTTCTACTTGGCGTTACCCATTACACTAGCCTTTCCTCTGTAGGTCAGAGAAGTAATGGGGATTCTGCCAGTTAGAGAGTATGTCTATTCTAATTACACATTCAAGAACTGAGGTGGTAACCACAGAGGGGGGCTGCAAACCTACTGTATCCATGGTGACTTATACTTGGGTGAAAGCACCATTTATCACCTGATACTGTAAGTCTCCACTTTGATTTGTGGACCCAGTGATATTTTGGATCCTTGGGAATTAGCATTAATTCAGAAACAGTGTCTAGTAATCTCTGAAATATCAGGGCATTTCCCTTTTTCCTGTACATGGTCACCCTAGTAAATAACATCATTTACTTTGGGAAAGGCTTCGATGAAGATTTGTAGTACATATTTATGGCAACACTGCTGGGTTATTATTCCTCAAGGGGACCAGCCTATCTCTATGAAGGGGCTGCATCTGTGAACTGGCCGAGGTATGGAAACTGGATGAGAAGAATGACATTTCACTTTGATGGCCGAAGTCAGGTTTCAGGAAGCAGAACTACAGCTTTAGATAAAGACTGAGGGACATTTTAGAAGTCTGCCCATTTGTTTCATTCCCCAGGGCTACTTAAGCATTACGACATATCCCTGCAGGTCAAGACCTTTGAGTACTACTTTGTGCTGCCCATTGTAGTAAACATGTTTACCTTGTCCCTGTTAATTAAACACTGTCACTTAGCTATTGCCATTCCAAGACCCCATTATCATAGAAATCAGGGAGTCATCTCAATGGAAGCATCTCCCACCATCGTATTCAGCTATCGAAGAGCTTTTCTGTTGTTCCCCTTACTAATGTATTTTTCAATGCCTTAGTGTAGAGACTGTCATCTGGGCCTGTAGGGATATGTAGTTTGGGTTTGGGTATAGAGATTACGCATGATAAAATAACTCCAACATTCCTATCTCCATAAACTTTTGGATTTCTTTCTTTGCAGCATACCAGGGACATTCTGTTATCTTTCATTTATTTATTAATTTTAACTTTAATATTTAGTGCATGTGTGCGCAAGAGGAAAGGGGAGAGAGAGAGAGAGGAAGGGAGAGAGATGAGAAGCATCAACTCATATTTGTGGCACCTTAGTTGTTCATTGATTGCTTCTCATATGTGTTTTGACCAGGGGGCTCCATGCAAGCCAGTGACCCCTTACTCAAGCCAAGGGCCCTGGGCTCAAGCTAGTGACCATGGGATCATGTTGATGATCTCATTCATGCTCAAGCCAATGACTCTGGCACTCAAGCTGGTAAGCCTGCACTCAAACTGGCAACCTCTGTGGGTTTTTTGTTTGTTTGTTTGTTTTTTGTATTTTTCTGAAGTTGGAAACGGGGAGGCAGTCAGACAGACTCCCGCATGTGCCCGACCGGGATCCATCCGGCATGCCCACCAGGGGGCGATGTTCTGTCCATCTGGGGTGTTGCTCTGTTGCATCCAGAGCCATTCTAGCACCTGAGGCAGAGGCCACAGAGCCATCCTCAGCGCCCGGGCCATCTTTGCTCCCATGGAGCCTTGGCTGCGGGAGGGGAAGAGAGAGGCGGAGAGGAAGGAGAGGGAGAGGGGTTGAGAAGCAGATGGACGCTTCTCCTGTGTGCCCTGGCCAGGAATCGAACTCAAGACTCCTGCATGCCAGGCCGACACTCTACCACTGAGCCAACCGGCCAGGGCCCTAACCTCTGTGTTTTGAACCTGGGACTTCAGCAACCCAGGTCAATGCTCTATCCACTGCGCCACCCCTGGTTAAGCAGACATTCTGTCATCTTGATCTTACTGAATGTAGACACCACTGAGTCAGAGTTTAATTTAATCAACTAAGAAAACTGTTGGAATCACTTTTAATGCTTGAGTTAACACAGTAAATCCAGACTTTCTGGGAAATGCGCCCATATCAGTTAATTTAGCCCAATCCTTTTCCCTTTATTTTATTTGGAACTTGACCATGAACCTTTCAGCCTTTCACAAAGTCATGTCACCTATGACAATACCAAGGTTGATTTCTGAGTTGCTAATATACATCACATTCACATTGGTCTGCATTTGTAGTTCTCTCATTCACAACGGTTCTACATACAGGTGCAAGTATCTTACTATTTATTTGGCCTTTTAATAGAGTTGTGCTGTAGTATTTACTTATTGAAAGACACATTAACTATAAATTCCTTTTATTTCTCCTTTATTATACAGTTAAGACATTTGTAAGGCTGGTGGCCGTGGTCATGCAGATTCGCATTGAATTCGAACAGACAGTAAAGGAATTGTGGAGACGAAAAACGGTGAGCCATACCAATTTACTGGAGGCTCGCAAAGACAGGCAAACCAAAAGAAGACAGAAAAGAAAAATAACAAAGGAAAAGGAAAACCTGCTTTTCGCAGTGGAGGGCAAGGGATCAAGAAACAAACTGCAGCTCTCAGTGGCTGGGTGCAGGATCCGATTTCATGGTCCCGAGGGGAAGCTCTCAGTGGCTGGGTGCAGGATCCGATCTCATGGTCCCGAGGGGAAGCTCTCAGTGGCTGGGTGCAGGATCCGATCTCATGGTCCCGAGGGGGAGCTCTCAGTGGCTGGGTGCACGATCCGATCTCATGGTCCCGAGGGGGAGCTCTCAGTGGCTGGGTGCACGATCCGATCTCATGGTCCCGAGGGGGAGCTCTCAGTGGCTGGGTGCACGATCTGATCTCATGGTCCTGAGGGGAAGCTCTTATATCCTTACAATAGCACTGTCACGTGCTCCTGCACTAACTGCACAAAGGGCTTGCAGCCCGTAAACCTGCGAGCAAGCCTAACACAGCTCTTTTCTCCACAATATTGTATTGATTTTAAAAAAAAATTTGCATAGGTAGGTAATATTATCTATGAATTTCATTTCAGAATAGTAAGGGGAGTGTTTAAAATACTAGTTTAAAAGGGGATGATGGGCCTGATAGTGTTGAGAATGGCTCCCTCCTCCTTTCTAATCAGGCCCCAGTCACACCTGTATAGGCATGCTCGTAGTGAACCAAAGTGAATCCTGAGTGCATCCACCAAATTAAATAATTTGTTAACACTCTTCTGAAAGGCGGCTATATTAATTTTTTAAAAAGATTTTATTTATGTATTTTATTTATTTTTTATTTATTTATTTATTTATTTATTGCATTTTTCTGAAGCTGGAAACAGGGAGAGACAGTCAGACAGACTCTTGCATGTGCCCGACCAGGATCCACCTGGCACGCCCACCAGGGGCGAGCTCTGCCCACCAGGGGGCGATGCTCTGCCCATCCTGGGCGTCGCCATGTTGCGACCAGAGCCACTCTAGCGCCTGAGGCAGAGGCCACAGAGCCATCCCCAGCGCCCGGGCCATCTTTTGCTCCAATGGAGCCTTGGCTGCGGGAGGGGAAGAGAGAGACAGAGAGGAAGGCACAGCGAAGGGGTGGAGAAGCAAATGGGCACTTCTCCTGTGTGCCCTGGCCGGGAATCGAACCCGGGTCCTCCGCACGCTAGGCCGACGCTCTACCGCTGAGCCAACCGGCCAGGGCTATTTATGTATTTTAGAGAGGAGAGAGAGAAAGGGGGGGGAGGAACAGGAAGCATCAATTCCCATATATACCTTGTCCAGGCAAGCCCAGGGTTTTAAACCAGCGACCTCAGGATTCTGTGTAGATAGATGCTTTATCCACTGCACCACCACAGGTCAGGCACAAAATGTGGCTATATTTAACTAGAAAATTCAGAGTCCTATTCAGTTTACTTACAAAGCCATGCAGGATAATATTAATAAATAGACCATATCAACAACAGCAGTGAAAAACTCTCATAGATGTAACAAAAGCAATCTCCTTTGTGCTTGAAGGAGGCTTCGGAGAGGAAATGTTTTTATCTCTGCATCAATGAGGATGGAGGGTGGAAGCCAGGAGCTTGCTCTCTCCATTCCCTTTGTTTGCATGATCTGAATCACAATTTCACGGTTAGATGAAAAATGGGAGAATGCTACTACTCTCTTCTTTCACTCTTGGAATCTTTGAGGAGGCTCTGAGAGGAGTCCACATTTGGTTTGTGAATGAAGGTAGATGTTTGGTCTTTGTTAGATTCAGGAAGGGGTGCTGAGACTGCCAGAGTGTAATTATTGAAGGAGCCAGGACAGGGAGGTGCTGATAGAGCCCCTGTGAGGCTGAGAACAAAGAAGATCAGCACAAAAAAGGAAAAACGTTTGCATTCCATTGGTCAGAGTCCCTTATCAGAAGTTTATGTTTGAAATTCACCACTAGGCTAAACCCAGCCCCTGTTGCTATGCTGCGAGCGGACCCCTTAGTGAATAGGTAACTGCCACATCTGCTTCTGTATAATGCTTGCTTAGGATATATAAGGACCTGGCTGTAAGCGCCAGGGGTGACTTCCATTTGCATCTCCCTGTGAGTACAGTGTCTCCGGACATCTGGGGAGTTCCCCCTGCGCAGGTTAAACTTGGCCAATAAAGTACGATCTAAGCTCCTGAAAGTCTCCGACGTTTGTTCTCGTACCCAGTGGATCCAATATCTTGACCCAGAAACTCTAGTTCTGGTTCACTGTCCAATGCCATGGTTCTGCAGGTTTGCTCTATGGCAGGGGTTGGGAACCTTTTTGGCTGAGAGAGCCATGAATGCCACATATTTTAAAATGTAATTCCGTGAGAGCTATACAATATGTTTAACACTAAATACAAGTAAATGTGTGCATTTTATGTAAGACTAACACTTTTAAAGTACAATAAATCTCTGAATTTTTTTTAATAACGTTGTTATACTGTTGCTAACCAGTGATGAATAAAGTACTTCTTACCATTAATGCAACTTGGTGCTGCATGGTTTTGCTGATGGCTTTGTAGTCTGGTTGATACGTGGTGAGGTTAAGCTTCATGCAGGCGCTGAGACTTCCATCCGTTAAATGTGATCGTAGGTTGGTCTTAACGTTCTTTAGATGTGAGAAAGACTGCTCACATGCATACGTAGAGCCAAACATTGTCAGTACAGCAATACTCACACGCTGCAGTGTGTGGTATGTGATGGGAAGCGCGTTCCAAGTCTTGACAATCAGCTGGTCTGCGGGTTGAAGTTTTTTCATTTCTCCCCACTTGTGTTTGCTTGCCAACTCTGCTTGCTGTCGTCCAAGTCTTTCCAAATCTTCATTCAGTGACTTGAACTTATTCACCCACATGTCTGAGGCCTTCAGGTCAGTATCTTGTAGCTCAAAATCTCTGATGAAGACACCAGGGATGTAACTCAGGTCAGCGTTGTCCGCTGCACACTCGTGTGGATGGGTGATGAACTTAAAAAGACGAGTGCTCTCATGAAATTCTCCAAAGTGCGCTTTGAATGACTGCAGGAGATTAGATGTGAAGCCCACTAGCTGCTGGAGATCAAGATGTTGAGCAGGGTCACTTGCTGTGCATGCATCTTTAAACCCTCCCAGTTTTTCAAAGTGTAGTAAATGACCTGTTTCAATGTTGGCAATGAAGAGTTCCAGCTTGTTTTCAAAAGCAAACACTGCTTGTTGAAGGGATAAGACTGTATTTCCAACGCCTTGAATTTTCACATTGAGCTGGTTTAGATGTTCAGTCATGTCCACAAGATAGTAGAATTTCAGGAGCCACTTAGTGTTAGCTAACTCAGAATGCTCAACGTTTTTCATTTCAAGAAAAATCCGGATTTCACTCAGACAAGCTGCGAAACCGCTGAGCACCTTCCCTTTTGACAACCAGCGCACATTGCTGTGCAGAAGCAGACCAGGATAATTATTTCCAATTTCATCCAGCAGTGTTTTAAACTGGTGATCATTTAAAGCTTGGGCAACAATAAAGTGGACCACCTGAATGACCAGCAACATCACCTCAGCAAGCTGCTCACCACACATCTGAGCACAAAGCACCTCCTGATGTAGGATGCAGTGAAAACTTAGGATGGGTCTCTTTTCATGTTCACGAAGAAGCGCTACGAATCCTGTTTTTCCCCACCATGCACGGAGCACCATCAGTACACATAAAAATAAGTTTATCCATTGGTAGATTGTTTTCTTTATTGAACTCAGTGAAAGACTTGAATAAATACTCCCCTTTTGTTGTCTCTTTCATGACAAAACACCAAGACTTTCCTCACATAGTATGTCACCAACAGCATACCTTGCAGTCACACTGAACTGGGATAAGTGGCTTATGTCTATTGACTCATCCAAAGTGAGAGAAAAGAATGGTGCTGCATTTATATCCTTCACTTGTGTTGCCTCAATTTGATTTGCTATCATAATGGTACGATTGTGAACAGTTCTTGCTGACAGAGGCATGTCTTTATTTTTATTTTTATTTTATTTTTATATTTTCTGAAGTTGGAAACGGGGAGGCAGTCAGACTCCCACATGTGCCCGACTGGGATCCACCTGGCATGCCCACCAGGGGGCGATGCTCTGCCCATCTGGGGTGTCGCTCTGTTGCAACCAGAGCCATTCTAGCGCCTGAGGCAGAGGCCATAGAGCCATCCCCAGCGCCCGGGCCAACTTTGCTCCAATGGAGCCTTGGCTGCGGGAAGGGAAGAGAGAGACAGAGAGGAAGGAGAGGGGGAGGGATGGAGAAGCAGATGGCGCTTCTCCTGTGTGCCCTGGCCGGGAATCGAACCCGGGACTCCTGCACATCAGGCCGACGCTCTACCACTGAGCCAACCGGCCAGGGCCCAGAGGTATGTCTTTTATTCATTTGATTATCTTGTCTTTATTCAAAAAGCCGTCAAAAAGTTCATTGGCAACATCAAGCATGAATGTTTTTGGCATACTCCCCATCTGTGAATAGCTTTCCGTTTCCCACAATTGCTAAAGCACCAGCAAAGCTAGCCAAATTCCAGTCACCTTGTTGGGTCCAAACACGGTGTTGCTGCTGACTAGCTTGCACTCTGCACAGTAGCTCTTGACATGCTTTCTTCCTGCTGTTCCCCGCTGGATATTTCAATGCAAATGTAGTATGGCGTGTGTCGAAGTGCCGCTTTATATTTGACCGTTTCATCAATGCAATTTTATCAGTGCATATTAGACACACTGCAGAACCTGCTCTCTCCACAAAGGCGAATTCCTCTGTCCATTCCTGCTGAAAGTACGGTACTCATCTTTTTTTCTTTTAGCCATCTTCTTCGTCAAAAGGGTTTCTGCAATTAGCTAGCTGACTACTTGATTAAAAGGAGGGAAGTTTACTTCTTGACCTCACGACGACCCCTGTACGTTATGCATTATCCAATAAAAATTTGGTGTTGTCTCAGAGGACAGCTATGATTGGCTTCAGCCACCCACAACCATGAACATGAGCGGTAGAAAATGAATGGATGGTAATACATAAGAATGTTTTATATTTTTAACATTATTATTTTTATTAACGATTTGTCTGCGAGCCACATGCAGCCACATCTGGCTCGTGAGCCATAGGTTCCCAACCCCTGCTCTAAGGCCTTCCTGAGGTACATGGGGCTTCCTGGGCGCAGTACCCTGTCCACTTGTTACTTAACTCTTCCTCCTCCTGTGGTAGACTGCAAGTGGCAAAAAGCCTTTGTAGATTCGAGGCTTAGCAAAAGGCTAAGTTCTCCCTGCCCCCCACCTCTATATTGGCTATGGGCTGAGTATTTGCACTCATCCCATAGCCCCACTTCACTTGCTTGCTTAAGTTTCTGGAAGCAATTTACACGCCCTTCCTCTCACTGTTTGTTTGTTCACATGTTGGTTGATTTCACTTATGCATGGTGGGGGGATACCTGTTTATGCCTTAAGAGAGTTCCTGTTTTTGCCTCAGATGTGTAACTTTGTATCAAAGACTTCCTTATTTGCATAGGGCTATATAATAAAGCAAACTGGGGGCTCTGGGGCTCTGGGATATTGCCAGCAACATTGAAGAGGCCTCCCGATCCCATCTGATCCCATCCTCTTTTCTCGGTGAGTGTATTTTCTTAATTCCACACCGTTCTTCCTCAGGACCCAGAATTACTAGCCGTGCAGGTCCCCTACTCTGGGCAGAGTGCTTTCAGGGAAGCCTGCCTTCACCTACCAGTTCTGCCTGATTCCTTTGTAATGCATTCCTTCAGCAGTGTTTTTCACCTGTGATCTCTTATCTCAGTTTGTGATTCTGATCATTAGCGGTCAGACACCTCCTAAAACTAGCTATCCTGCCTGCTTATGCTTCCTCCTTTCATCCCAGTATTGGATACAAAGTAGGCAACTGAGTACATAGTCCATAGTCGGTGAAAGAATAAATATTTGCTCCAAATTCTAGAAGCATCAACACCTACTGTGATTGTGAATAGCGCCATTGTATTTGCACCCCATGCTGTTTGACAGTTGAGTCTACTATCTGTTGAAGAGCATGTTAACTGGATTTTGTACCAATGAGTGAGTCAGGACAGGTGGAAACACTCAAATACTCCATTAAGTCAGGATCTCTTTTCTTCTCCAGTAACTCTGCTACACCTCTGCCTTTCCTAAAACAAAACCCAGAAATTGAATTAACGATGATGTCTGTGTGTGTCTAGCTGGGAGGTAGCTGGAGACCAAGATGGGCCAGGGTCCCCATTGCCCATCCCTCAAGTGTGACAAATGCTTGCTAAACAATTACAATGTGTCCAGGGCCTCCCTCCATTAAACAAAGAGAGCATCAGAATTATGGTCTTTGACCCTGGTGTATAATTTGCAGTGTTAGGCAATTTGATTTCAGATTATGAGGGAGAGATGGAGGAGGAGGGTTGTGACCCAGTCTCCCAGGTTAAAGTTGGTGGCATGCAAGTGGCAGCCTCTTTTGCTCCCCCTAGTAGTCTGTCCCCACGGGTTTGCTCATCAGGTGTGTCCGAGGATGTATGTGCGTGTGAAAGGGGGCTAGGTAGGATCACGATCAGCCTCGAGGGGAGCCTCTAACAGGGCACCCTCTGGGGCGGGAGGGCAGCGGGCCGCCCTGGAGCCCGCGTGGGGCTGGCCGGGCGCAGTGAGCAGGTGCGAAAAGCAGGCTGCAGTCCGGCCCCACGGCGGCGCGCCGGGTGCGGATGCGGACGAGCGCAGGGGCCGAGGGCTGCGAGGCGCGGCTGCGGGCGGCAGGAGGCAGCGTCCGCCCGGGCGGCGCGCCGTGAGCGAGCCTCGCGCGGTGATGTCAGTGGCGGCCCGGCTGGCAGCAGCCGGTACTTCCTGTATAAAGGCGGGCGGGCTCGACTGCAAGCCCCACTAGCCAGTGTCAGCCTCTCGGCGGGAGGAGGCGCGGCGGAGGAGGAGCAGGGGGAGGGCTGTCAAATTCGGGAGCCAGATTTTTTTCCCTTCCCCTGGCAAGCCCTTCCGCTTCCCCGGCTCCTGGCGTGACATCTGCGGACCGGGGACCTGTATGTGTGTGAGCGCGAAGGAGCGGAAGAATGGCAGTGCTCAAACTCACCGACCAGGTAGGGGGCGGCGGCGCCGGCGGGCGGGACGCGCGGCGCGGGGCGGCGCGGAGCCCCGGCGGGGGGATGGGGGCGCGGCGCGGAGCGCGCCCGCGAGCTGTTTACTCGCGGCGAAGGGGAGGAGTGTGTGCGGCTCTTGCTTCTCCGAAAGCCGGGGATTGTGGCTCTTTTCCCTGCGCAGTCCCCACCCTGGGCTGTCGGAACTGTGCGCTGGGGTGGGAAGGGGATGGGGGCGTCAGGCGCAGCTGGAGAGCTGGAGTGCGGGTGTGCACGGGTGTGTGTTGTCCCCGGGCCCAGGCTGGGCAGGGGGATGGGAGGCTCGAGGTGCTTCCCCGGCCCCTAACGAGTTGCGCAGCGTGGGCTCCACCAGCCCGTGCTGGCCGAGGGGAGGCTCGTCCGCGCCAGCTGGGAGGAGGACGTTGGATGGAGAGGGAGAAAGGATCGCAGCCTGGGACCCTTCCCTAGGCCAAGCTGGAGACCGGTCCAGCTCGCGGCTCTTGTGTGGTCCGCTGTCTTTATCGGTTTGACATGACATCCTGACTTCCTCCTTAGTAGCCCAGACGCTGTATATATGTGTGGTGCGCGATGGGGACCCTTGGAGACGATGCTCTGGGTTCTGGCGGATCTCTCCCAGGAGAAGTCTAATCAGGAGCTCCACTCCCAGGAGGTGGACCTAGCTTATGCTGAATGCATCAGCTTTGTTGCTTTCCTGGATGAGACACCACACAGGGCAGCTTTGGAGCCCTGGTTTGGAGAGATGGAGTGATATGCTGAATGCTGGTCAGTCCTTCTGTAGGTCTGTGGAATGGAAACACTTCACCTGTGTGGACTCTGCTGCTTTTAGGACATTGACATTTAAAGGCACCCAACCAAAGTTGCATGACAAAACTCTTTGCAGCCCCATCCACGAAAAAAAAAAGAAAAGAAAAGAAAGAGAAAAAACTTGCTCCCCCCCCCCGCCCCTGCCCATTTATTCGTGGATAGTGTCGTGAACATTGTCTTGGGGTCCTGAGACCCTCAGAGGCAATCTTGACTACGAACGCGGTCAAACATGCCGGTTCTCCGTTTTAAACATCTCATACTTCTTGAGTAGGTTGCATCTGGTGCCTTGCTGTCCCCAGTTAGTATCCAGCCAGAACATCCAGCAACTTAAATGGAGTCATTCACCATAGTGATTTGCTCTCCTGCCTTTTAGAGTCAAAGCTTTGATTTGCTTTCCCTAAGTATTCCCTTTGTAGGGAAGGGTTCACTGAATTAAAATTCATATGATCATTAAATTTAGCAGAAGGAGCAGCTGGTAATTGTGAAGACTACTTGTTCCTGTTGGTTCCAGAGCATTTAAATGTGTTTGTAAGCTGATATTAGGTTTCCCCCACCTTTCGGTCACATACTTCAACAACTGTTGAACATTTGCTTGTTTTAAATCTTCCAGTTTTAGTCTGACTTAGTCTTGTCATCTTTGCCAGTACATGTTACTGTACTTGTTTGTTATTCCTAAATCTTCAGAGTACAAATAAATACTTCTAATAGGTGCTATTTTTTTGCTTATCAAACGCACAGAATAATTTCACATAGAATTTTAGAGTTGTAAGGGACTACTCTAAAGACCATCTTAGCTCAGATCTTTCATTTTGTAAATGAAGAAACAGATGTAGAGAAGTGAAGCATGTCTTCCTCAAGGACCACAACTATTGGCCTATTGGGTGGTATTGGCCTATTGGGTGGTATTAGCTCCTGTCTCCTGCCTTCCAGGCTTTTGTGTTTTCTGCTAAAGTTTAAGACACTCTGTCCTGTCATTGGATGTGTTGAAAAGTAAGGAATCTTCTTCTAAATAAATATCAACATTAGTGAAAAGTATATTCCTTGGTCTTACAGGAAACAAAGTTATTTAGTCTTAAGGGATTATCAGAGTAGGACTTTCAAGATTTCTCTTTTATAATATTTCTGAATATATAGCGCCCCCAACCCAACAAAGTAGGGTTACTGTGGAGGGAAGGAGTTGTAAAACCTTCATTTGGTTCCACTGCCGGATACATAAAAAGAACTGGAATTCTACAACTCGAGCACCAATAACTTTCCAGCCTATTTTGGGGCAAAGCCAGAGAAAGGCTGGGTGTGGAGGTGTTCTGGGTGGGGTGAGGTGGGGTGAGGTGGGGTAGTGGGCAACTAAGGTTTCTGTGTGGCTTTGGGTCCAGGAAGTGTGTGGTCTGTCTTGCCTTATATAGTCTTACCTTTCAGTTTGAGACTCTAAATTCTTAGAAGCAGGTTCTGAACCTCACCAGGGGCTTCAAAAACCCTTTGCTTAAGCCCCTCCTACATGAGTTTTGCTCCATCATTATAACTAGGGAGCCCCCTGTTTGGAATCCCTGCCTTACAGTCTGCAGAAGAGGATCTAGCTCTCCATTCAGCTATTTGTAAAATAATGTTTTCTAACTCCTCCCTCATCTGTTTAATGCCCTATTTGTGTGGTGAATATTGGATTTTGCCAAAGCTCTTGGACTTTTAGCTTGATACATTGTTGCTCTTGATAACCGGAATCACAAGTCATATTGGTTTAAAAAAATTTTTTTTGATAAAGATTTTTTTATTTATTGATTTTAGAGAGAGAGGGGGGGGAGGGGGAAGAGCGGGAACCATCAACTCAGTAGTAGAAAGAAAATGACATTTCCTGTGCTGCCGAGCGTGGGGGCAGGAGCTTGTTGGACTATGGCAGTCAGCACCTCAACAGCCAGTCCTGCTCATACAAGAGGAGGAAAGCGCCTTTTCTAACTCTGTTTTGGAAGAGTAAAAAGAGGGGGGGAAGGGAGATGCAAGTGTGGTTTGTTTTTTTAAGATGAGAAGGCACTGGGAGCTATTGCTACAAACAAACTTGGCATTTAGCACTTCTGCATTAGTAACTGTGACTCTTCTGTCTTCCTCTTCACAAAACATTGTTTTTCTGGTGGCGATAGAGGGACCAATGATCCTGGCTTGCCAATGACAGGGGTTTTCCCAGGACATGGGACTTTTGGTGCTCAAGTAAACCAGGATGAGTTGGTCACCTTACGTAGAATAGAACACACTCACCTGTGTAATTAATATGGTGTAATGTCATTGTTTTCTTCAAATGGACGTTAGGTTTATTTATATCTTTGATAATGTGAGGTATTTTTAAGTGTGGAAAAGAAAATTCTTTTACCTACAAATGTAATGCATTTTGGCTTAAGACAGCCATGAAGCTGCAATTTGATTTGCTGTTGATCTTTTAAGGGCTGCTCTCTCTGTCACATAGTTACGGTGCTGTAGTAACTTTAAGTGTGAGGTCATTACCTTCAGCTTGGTCCCCCTAAAACTGTTTAAAAGTTATGAAGCCAGAATGGTAAGTCTTGTTGGACCTTGGAAGTGTTCACTGCGTCGTCTTACCTGAATTTGCTAGTGATAGCAGAATGCTACCTCCTCCTCAAGGGCTGCCTGTAGATACACTGTTTCAGCAGGTGGCCCTTTCTGGAGCTTCCTGCCTGGAGGCCTTCTGGTTCGGTGTCCCATTGCCAAGTCCTAGTTCACACTTGAGTCACCCATCTTCGTGCCAAAGGCGGTGGTTGGCAGCTGTGGTAGTGGCAAGAAACTAGAAATCCTGTAACTTTGAGAGCAGTATTTCTAACCCATAGTGTGGGGCCTTGGAACCTCTGGTGTGTTTTACTGGCTGCCCTCGTCTTCCGCGGCTCCCGAGAGCACTGGGCTTACAGCAGAGACTACGCTGCAGTCCTGCCTTCAGCAGCAAAGAAGGGGGAAGAAAGGCTTTATTCTTTGGACTGTTCTTGAGTTGTTTTGGGATCCAGTCACATGGTTTGGAGAGTGCACTCGAGGGCTGGTGTTTCATGGCAGAGACCTAATAAACGGCTTACATTTATCTTGATCTATTGTACACTGGGCCCCTGCTGTGAATCATCCTTTTAATCCTCGCAGTGCTGGCAGCGTGATTCCTGTTTTATAGACGAGAAAACAGGAGTAGAGAGGCTAATTGACTTGTTCAAGGTCACACACCCAGTAAGTGATCTAGCAGGGTGTCCACCTACCCTGGCAGTCCCTATTGCATAGGTGGGGCTCTAACCAGAAGGCTATCCTTTGAGTAGTTGAAAGGGCAGTGCTGCCGTAGGATTTGTGCCTGCTCTTACATACAGAAGCCACAGGGTGAGCTGGAGGGCTGCCCTGCTCCCAGCTCTTGGGCCAGACCCAGTCTGTGAGATTTGGGAGCTTCTCTGAGGCTTCTGTTCCTACCAGACTCGTTTCTGGCATTTCCAGTAGCCTCTCCACCTTCCCACCCTGGTGGATGATTTGATGGTTGGTAACTTGGTGATTTTTTTCCCTTGGTCATTACCATATAAACTAGAATCATTATAGAAAAATCAGAAAGCTAAATAAGCAAAAAGAAAAACTTCAAACTGTCTGAAGTCTCTGTACTCAGAACTACTCTTGACATCTTGATATATTTCCTTCTAGTCTTCAGTCTCGGTAGCCAGTTAAAAATTTTAAACTTTCTGCGTGATAATGACAGTATCTTTCTCTTGAGCACAGAGCTGATTATCTGTGCTGTCTGGATGACTTTTCAAGATAAGCTGAACCTATGCTTCTCTGAAAGAAATGATGGGCTGCTTGAGTGTAAATCTAGCAGCAGCAAGATTTAGCCCTGGATTGATTGAAACTTTAAAAAAAAAAAATTCTACTTCAACTTCTTCTTTTCCTCAAAACAGAGAGTAAATGTAAACTCAAAAAGGCACGGTTGTTTGTACCAGAAGCAGGACCAAACATTCTTTACAAAGATTTTACTTTCAACAATATAATGGGAGTTTCTATGGGCTAAAGTATAATGTGAAATAACTTAAATATAGGCAGGAACTACAGCGATCTGATGATCCTGTGGTTTCAAACGTGTGCAAGCTCTGTCTTTTCTGTCTTCCCCTAAGAAAATCCCATATTGAATCTCAATATATAAAAGAGCTCAACAGGAGTAGTGATCCCAGAGGCCTTTCACACACAGGTCATCTGGTGTTGATATTATTTGAAAGTCCCTTTGTATGAGAAAATCACTGGTGACTGGCTCAGTGGTTTTTTTCCCCCCTGACACATCAGGTACTCTAAGAACAACAAAAAATAAACATTTATAAGTGTTTGTAGATGATTAAGAGTTATATAGAATTTGGACAACCAAATCATTTGAATCCAAACTGGGACAACTTTTGAGAATGATGGGAAAAAGCTGGGGAGACAGGTGTGTGAACCAGGACTGTCCCAGGTACACCTGCCTGGACACATGGTCACACTTTATACGTTTATGTTTGCTCATCTCAGGCTTGACAGTAGCAATGAACTGCCTTTAAGTGTGTTTGACTGGTAGACTAGCCACTCATCTTTTGAGTCAGGTTTATACCAGAGCAGGTATTGTAGAAATTGTTTTTTGACCATGTGCAAGTCCAGAGTTGGAAAATGACTTCCGTCTCACGCACCAGTTGTGCCGGTCAGCGGAGGGCTTGCAGAAGCACTGTGTCAGAAGCATCTCGACTCCGCAGCCAAGGATGGGGAGAAGCGTAATGACTGGTTATCAGGGTTTGCTGTGGGTAGAAGATAAGGCCGAGGTGGCATATACTGTGCATTATTAGGCAACTCTGTAGGCCTCAGGTTCCTCTTTGTAAAATGAAGAGGTCGGACTGGATGCTTTGGGTGCCTTGGTTCCACCCTCTCTCTCAGCAGCTCAGCTTCTGTGGGAGGGGCGTGCTCTTCACATGGTGTGTGTGATAGTCTTCCACACGAACGTGGCCATCAAGGGTGCATCTGTAGATGAGCTCTAATTTGACTCTCTAGGTAACAAGTCAAGCAGTTAACTTCAGGTTGCAGAAAAATGTTTGAACCAGTGTCAATGATTTAGGAACTGATGCCCGCCCTGAATGGTAATATCCCTTCATTTTATAGATAATCCAAGATTTTTTATTTTATTATTATTATTTTTTTGTATTTTTCTGAAGTTGGAAACAGGGAGGCAGTCAGACTCCCACATGCGCCTGACCGGAATCCACCCAGCATGCCCACCAGGGGGCGATGCTTTGCCCATCTGGGGCCTCGTTCTGTTGCAACCAGAGCCACTCCAGCGCCTGAGGCAGAGGCCACAGAGCCATCCTCAGCACCAGGGCCAACTTTGCTCCAGTGGAGCCTTGGCTGCGGGAGGGGAAGAGAGAGAGAGAGGAAGGAGAGGGGGTGGGGTGGAGAAGCAGATGGGTGCTTCTCCTATGTGCCTTGGCTGGGAATCGAACCCGGGACTCCTGCACGCCAGGCCGATGCTCTACCACTGAGCCAACCGGCCAGGGCCGATTTTTTATTTTATAGATTAGTTTTATATAACAAAATTTATGTAATAATATTATATAATCTTATAAATGTTTATTTTAAATCTAATTATTATTAACTAAAAAATTTTTAAAGATTTTATTTCTTGAGTTTACAGAGAAGAGAGAGAGGGACAGGGATCGAGAAGTATCAGCTGATACCTTTGCTGTCACATGTACCAGGCAAGCCTAGGGTTTCAAACTGTTGACCTCAGCATTCTGGGTCAGTGTTACATCCACTGCACTACCACAGGCCAGGCTATTATTAAATTTTTTCAAAAATTGATTTGAGAGAGACAGAGAGAGAGAAACATTGATTTGTTGTATCAGGGTGATACTCTAACCAACTGAGCTATCTGGCCAGGGCTATTTTATTATTTTAAATTAAATTTATTGGGGTCACATTGGTTAATAAGATGATATAGGTTTCAAGTGTATGTTTCTGTGATACATGATCTGTATATTGCATTGTGTGTCCACCACCCTAAGTCAAGGTGTATTGATTATTCCCTATACTGCTTTTTAACCAGCATCATATTTGCCTCTGTCTGTCATCAGAGATTCAGAGAGTGGGTATGGTCTCTTATCAGTGTTCTTGCTTGTAAAAAAGTTGGTAGCCCAAGAAGTGGAAATTAATGATTTATGACTAGTTTTTAAAGTTATGACATTCATAATTTTTTTTTTTTTTTTTTTTTTTTTTTTTACAGAGGCAGAGATAGACAGGGACAGACAGACAGGAACAGAGAGAGAGGAGAAGCATCAATCATCAGTTTCTTGTTGCGCATTGCGACTTCTTAGTTGTTCATTGATTGCTTTCTCACATGTGCCTTGACCGTGGGCCTTCAGCAGACAGAGTAACCCCCTGCTGGAGCCAGGGACCATGGGTCCAAACTGGTGAGCTCTTTGCTCAAGCTAGATGAGCCCACGCTCAAGCTGGCGACCTCGGGGTCTTGAACCTGGGTCCTTTCGTATCCCAGTCCGACGCTCTATCCACTGCGCCACCACCTGGTCAGGCGACATTCATAATTTTTAAGGATCCTTTTACTTGTCCTCTTCTTTGAAAACTCTGAAAATTTGGCCCTGGCTGGTTGGCTCAGTGGATAGTCAGACTGGCATGCGGACGTCCTGAATTCAATCCCTGGTTACAGAACACATGAGAAGTGACCATCTGCTTTTACTTTATTTTTTTGACAGAGACAGAGAGTCAGAGAGAGGGACAGACAAGAAGGGAGAGAGATAAAAAGCCTCAATTTTTCATTGCAGCACCTTAGTTGTTCATTGATTACTTTCTCATATGTACCTTGACTGGGGGAATACAACTGAGCGAGTGACCCCTTGCTTTAGCCAGCGACCTTGGGCGCAAGCTAGTGACCTTGGGCTTTAAGCCAGCAACCTTTTGGCTCAAGCTAGTGACCATGGTGTCATATATATGATCCCACACTCAAACCAGTGACCCCACACTCAAGCTGGTGAGCCCATGCTCAAGCTAGATGAGCCTGTGCTCAAGCTGGTGACCTCAGGGTTTCGAATATGGGTCCTCCATGTCCCAGTTTGATGCTCTATCTACTGCGCCACCGCCTGGTCAGTTCCATCTGCTTCTCTTCCCCTCCCTCTCCACTTCTCTTTCTCATCCCCCCTCATAGCCAGTGGCTTGTTTGGTTTGAGTGTTGGCCTCAGGTGCTAAGGATAGCATGGTTGGTCCAAGTGTTGGCCTCAGGCACTAAAAATAGCTTGGTTGATTTGAGCATTGGCCCCAGACAGGGGTGGGGGTTGCTGGGTGGATCCTGGTTGGGGTGCATGTGGGAGTCTATTTCACTATCTCCCCTCCTCTCACTTAAAAAAAAGAAAAGAAGGCCCTGGCCGGTTGGCTCAGTGGTAGAGCGTTGGCCTGGCGTGCAGAAGTCCCGGGTTCGATTCCCAGCCAGGGCACACAGGAGAAGCGCCCATCTGCTTCTCCACCCCTCCCCCTCTCCTTCCTCTCTGTCTCTCTCTTCCCCTTCTGCAGCGAGGCTCCATTGGAGCAAAGATGGCCCGGGCACTGGGGATGGCTCCTTGGCCTCTGCCCCAGGCGCTAGAGTGGCTCTGGTCGCAAGAGAGCGACGCCCGGAGGGGCACAGCATCGCCCCCTGGTGGGCAGAGCGTCGCCCCCTGATGGGCGTGCCGGGTGGATCCCGGTGGGGCGCATGCGGTAGTCTGTCTGACTGTTTCTCCCCGTTTCCAGCTTCAGAAAAATACAAAAAAAAAAAAAAAAAAAAGAAAAGAAAATAGAAAATGTGTCTTGTATTCTGTTAATTGGACCAAGAATAAGATGTATGTAGACCATCACTGGCTGTTTCAGGCTTTACTAAGTCAATGCTTGCTTGAATTTCTTGGTTTTCATAATTCCCTCTCTTCTACTTTCATGCTTCATAAGAATCCCAGTATAACATTCTAAGATATCCAGGAGACCATTTTTCCCCAAGGGAAACACAGAGCTCCTAGTAAATTAAGAGAAATTGGTAGGAAAATCTGAGGCCTAGACATGCAAAATTTAATTATACTTCTAACTTATATATAATGGTTTCAGTGTTAAATTGCTTGAGTTTATTTTAAAATAACACTACAATGGGAATCAGAAGATCTGGATTCTACTCATAGTTCTTTTTCTAATAGTCGTATTATGCTGGGTAAGTCCTGGCCTTAGTTTCTTTGTCTGTAAAATGGGAGTGGGTGGGTGGAGAATCCTCTAAAGTCTTCCAAGGTCTAACATTCTGAGAGCGCCCAGGTCTCCCAGTGCCAATCTCTTCTCAACCCATGGAATCTGGTTTCAAAATGTCTCTGCCTTCCATGAACTCTGACTTCCCTCGCTGTGTGGTGGTGGTAGCTTGCGAGGAGAGTTCACCAGGTCTGAGAAACACGACTTCTGTCTAAGGGCCAAGGGTACTTTCCCCAAGGGTGTCATTTTCTAGAATCTCCAGGAGCTATGTTTTCCGGACACAGAACCCCTTTGGCTTTTCTCAGTGTGGCCCTTTTAGAATTCCTCTGAGCCTCTTTCAGAGCAAGGGGATGAGCCTCTTTCAGAGCAAGGGGAGCAAACCTCACAGACCTCACGTTTGTCTGCTTGGATCTGGGGTGAGCTGGAGCCCACCTTCCTCAGAGGTGCTGCTTCAGCGAATGGCCTGGGTTCTCCCCATCATCCTGTTTTATGGAACTCCACAGTAACATCTGGGTCTAACATATCTATTTCCCAACTGTTGGCCCCTGGGGTTGGGTGCAGTTGACACAGTGACCACAAACTTTCTCAAGGAGGGAATTCCTACATGCAATCAACAGCCTCTGTAGGGGTAGATATGCTCAGTCTGCGCAGGAAACTTGTTTTGGTATCTAAAACTGGAAGAGAAAGAGGAAGTGAACACAGAAGTGTCAAGACAAAAAGCCAGGCAGAAATTCAGGTCTGTGGAGACAAATTAACCAACCAATTATTGTTAAACAATGGTCTCCAAAAGGGGGTTGCCTTTATCCGAGGGGTGAGCAAGATGGCTTAGAGTTTGGGAAAGAAAATGTAGGATTAATATGTCTTTTTAAAATCCCTTTTATTTTTGTTTATTTTTAAAATATATACTACATACTACTACTATAAAATTCTCTTAGCTCTACTTCCCATTTTTTACCACTGGGCCAAACCACCTCCTGGATTATTGCAGTGGCCTGCTGATGAGTCCTCCCCATCCAGGGTGGGCCCTTCCACACTCCTTAGAGTGATGGATCTCAGATCATGCCACTTAGTGATTCCAAACCCTCCAATCTCACACAGAGGAAAAGCTGAAGTCACAGAGTGACCTACCAGGCTCCTTCCACTCAGCCTTCCCGCTTATCTGTCAGCTCTGTCTCCTTCTCTCTCTGCCTGGCTCCTTGGCTTCAGCACACCGGCCTCCTCACTATTCAGTGAACGCACCAGGTGTACTCCTGCATCCGGCCCCTTGCTGTTCCCGCTACCTGTGAAGCTCCTCCCAGATATCCACATACATACGTACTCTGTTCTCACCTGTTAGATCTTTACTCAAGTGTTACCTTCTCAGTGAGTACTTTTCTGACCACTCTATTTAAAATGCCCACTCTACATTTTCTGTTTTCCTTTGTTTTTTTCTCCATAGTACATATTCCTTGTACCATATTAAAAAATATATATATATACATATATATTTTAAATAAAAACTTATGCCCTAGCCAGGTGGCTCAGTTGGTTAGAGTGTTGACCCTAAGCACAGAGGTTGCTTGTTTGATCCCTGGCCAGGACACATCCGGGAACAGCACAGTGTTCTTGTCTCTTTCTCACCCTTCTCTCGCTAAAATCAGTCAATTCAATAACAACAGATTTTAGAAATAAAAATTTATGTGCAGGAGAAATACAAATAACAGGGCAAAGATCTTTATTGTTGTTAGGTTGGTTGAACCACCACTGTATCTTCATCACGTGGAACCGTGGAGGGCACACAGTAAATGCTCAATAGATATTTGTTAAGTGACTTAAGTATGTGTGTATGTGTACACGTTCTAATGTTTTTACTCATGAAGTGCTCAAACTAAAAAAATTGGAAACTTCTATAAACAGAACTTTCATCTGTATACTGCGATATTGGGTTTCTATTCGAGCAAAATTTAGAGAAAATTCTCTGCACATCAAAGGATTAAAGCTCACACGTTGTTTTCTTTTCTGGTTATATTCCCCTGCTTTTTAAATTGAGCTTTTGGTAGTGGGGATGGGTTACCACTGTAGTTAGTTCTGAGCAAGTTCCATTTCTTTACCGGAGAAAGTGTTAGGGTAACACTAGGGAAAGGAAGATGTTAATCCGAAGTATTATGAGAAGGGATACTCACCCCCATGGCAAGGGGGAAGTCCTATGTATTCAAGCATTCAAGGAATGTTTATGAACTCTTATCTCCATGGGGATAGAGTTGTAGTTCTCTGCTTCCCCATTTTCCAAATAGGATGAGAACAGGTAAGAACAGTTACAATAAATTAGTTAGAAATCAGAGAATTGGGAATGAGGAGACAAGGCAATATTCATGCTTTATGTGATTTAATCCTAACAACATCTCTATGAGAAAGTGGCTGTTACTTCATTTAGAGGAAAATGAGAATGGAGAGATTAATCTGTTCAGGTCACATGACTCGGATTCACCTCTGGGCAAGTTTGACTCAGACCTGCACATTCTCAGTTGTTGTGCTTCTGGCCTCCTGAGAGGATCACAGGAGGCCCTTTTCCTCATGGAACTTACGGTCTTGTTAGAGATGATACTGGATGCTCTGTGCGTGGAAGGCCCTCATTGAATCTTGACTGAATACATGTGACATGAAACAGCTCCTATACCCGGTATAGTGCAGATTTAGATGACACTTTGGGGTACTGAACAGAGACTACAGGAGTCCAGAGATGGGCAGAATTATTAAGAAAGGCTTCAGGGACCTGGAGGAATTCCAGCGATCCTTAAGGAAGGGAATGATATAGACAGCAGGTGGGTGTGGGAGGCCCGCTGGCCGAGTGACGTGCCATGTACCTGTCGCATAACCTGAGGATTGTGAATTTACTGAAGCGTACATTTTGTGTTAGGAGGCAGGAAAGAAATATTCAACATGCAAACTTGGAAGGAAAGGTGTTTGTATATTAACAAATCTTGCTCACTTCAGTTCTTCCGCTAGGTAGTGCAAATCTTCCTGAGACAGTAATTAATGAGTTTTTGTCTGGACAAAACTCATTGTTTCCATTTGTTACATAGGCATGATCTTTTCAAATTAGTTTGCATCCCACCTTGTTCCAAAAAGCATTGAAGCATAAAGTAAGGTATTACCTGTGAGTCCTTTTGTGTCCATGGTACCACCTGCTTGAATAGAATGTTGCAGGCCTTACTTCTCATGCAACAATTTGCGGACAAGCATGTATCCTGGAATAGCACAGACGGAAAGGGGCTGGGTGGTCTTCATAGTGCAGGAAGTTGATGGCATAATGTAGTTGAACTGGAGATGACCTGTTTTTAACCTTATAAAGTCTTTTAAATAAACAATTATTTTTAAAAATCCTAATTGGTCCTGTCTGGTTGGTTCAGACCAACTGACCCAGTGTGTGGAAGTCCCAGGTTCAATTCCTGGCAGAAGTGACCATCTGCTTTTTCCCTCCCCCATCCCCACTTCACTCTCTCTTCCCCTCTCACAGCCATGACTCGATTGATTTGATTGCGTTGGCCCTGGGCACTGAGGGTGGCTCCGTGGAGCCTCCACCTCAGGTGCTAAAAATAGCTCAGTTGCAAGTATGGCCCCAGATGAGCAGAGCATTGGTCCCAGATGAGAGTTGCCAGGCCCGGTTGGGGTGCATGCAGGAGTCTCTCTCTCTTTGTCTCCCTTCTTCTCATTTAAATTTAAATTAAAAAAATTCAGACTATGGCAAATCTACAGGAATAATGACCTCATTTCTTTCTTTCTTCTTTTTTTTTTTTGACAAAGAGAGTCAGAGAGAGGGACAGATAGGGACGACAGACAGGAAGGGAGAGAGATGAGAAGCATCAATTCTTTGTTGTGGCACCTTAGTTGTTCGTTGATTGCTTGTTCATTGATTGCTTTCTCATATGTGCCTTGATGTGGGTGGGCACTATAGCTAAGTGAGTGACCCCTTGCTCAAGCCAGCGACTTTGGGGTCATGTCTATGATCCTACGCTCAAGCCAGCGACCCTGCGCTCAAGCTGGCAAGCCTGAGCTAAAGCCAAATGAACCTGCGCTCAAACCGGCAGCCTTGGGGTTTTGAACCTGGGTCCTCCATGTCCCAGTTTGATGTTCTATCCACTGTGCCACTGCCTGGTCAGGCTGATCCCATTTCTTTAAAAATAATCACTTACAAGAAAAAAAAATAAGATGGAGGAGAAATATATAGATTAAATGAGAAGTAAAACACATAAATTAATTGCAGCAAATAGATTTGGATTCTGATTCCAACAAACTTAACACACTTCTATGAGACAATCAGAGAAATTTGAATATGGACTGGATATTTGATGAATACGGTATTATAATTATGTTTGAAAAGAGTTTTTATCTTACAAAAAAATAAAACCACAGTCTGATGTGTGGTGGCGCAGTGGCTAAGCATCAACCTGGAATGCTGAGATCACTGGTTCAAAACTCCCAAGTTTTCCCAGTCAAGGTACATATGGGAGTTGATGCTTCTTGCTCCTCCCTTCCCTGCTCAAATCAATAGTTATTAGGAACAAAACAAAACAACAAAAACAAGACCAAAACCACAAAATGTTAGCATTTTCCCAGGGCACCTAAATATATACTTAAATGACTAATTTTTTTGGGAAGCTATTTGTCTTTCTTTTTACTTCTTCCTGCTATCTTCGTGGCCCTTCCGACACTCCACTTTCTTGATAGAGTATCTTTATTAGAGTTGTTAGAGTCCTTTTTGTCAGAAAAGCATGCAATTCTGCTCATTTTGTTGCCTAAAGAATGTTTCTGAGTTAGTTATGAGATTCACCCATTTGTTGATTTAGTTGAAGTAGCTCTCCTTACCGGTCAGATTATTTGAATATCTGCCTTAAAATCACAGTTTGTATGCCATTAGAAAAACCTAGCTTTGGCTGTCCTTGCAATCAATTTCATTGTAAGGTATTTCCAGGGGAGTTGCCAAAGATCACTTTGTTACATTAACTTTTTAATCATGTTTCTATTTAAAGTGGGTCATTTTTAAAGACAGCAAGCAGTGATAAGGCGTCAGTTTTCATGACCCTTGCTGCCACACCCCTCTTTTAACCTGAACAGGAAGTGGGTGTTGGTTGCTGCCCTCACAGATTTCCGTGTTGTATTAGGCATGCTGAAATACCTTCATTTATTCCTACAAGTGTGAAAATCCTTCCATATCCTTTTTAATGGAGTCCAGATTTACTAGTAGATTGTAAGCTTGAGAAATGGCCAACTGCAACTTGAGTAAATGGTACTGTCATGAGTAATGTAGAAGCCAGTGAAAGGGGTTTTAGGTACTTTGGAGACAGTATATATTTCTCGGGGTCCTTGAGGCAAGGGTAACATTTAGTTACTAATGCTTCTTTTCTTAGCAGCCAGGAGGAAGTAATCTTTTTTTGAGGAGTTGTGCTTTTTATTTAGCAAGGAGTCTTGTATCAAAGTTCCAGGGTATTCTATTACTGTATAAATAATATTTTAAAGCATTGTGGCATCTTACTGAACAATTTCTCAAAATACAACATGGGAATAGTATAGATAAGCGAATACTGAAGTTGATGTTTGGACTATAGTCCAAAAAATCTGGACCATAATCACTTTTCTGCTCTAACTAGCTGTGTCAGTCTTCCTGAGACACAGATTTCCTTAACTGTAAAATGGGGATAATAATAATGGCTTTATAGGGAAGTTGTGACAATCAAGTGGAAAAAAGAAAAATCTTTGTACAGCAAGTGGGCCATGATAGGCAGGCACTCAATAAATAGCCCTTCACTCTCTAGTTGGTTCTTAGATTGTCAAATTAAAGAGGCTAGTTCTCTAGGGTCAATTTTAGCTTTATGAGGATATGATTTTATCTATTTACTTTTGTTTTAAATTTATGCCCATTTATCTGGTCTTCTTTCTCTCTAACTTAGACAACATTGGTGGAAGGTGCTCCTATTTGTTTTATTTTTGTGTGAAATCTCCATATTTTGGTTCGAATTGCAGCATTTTGAATGAGTTGCATTTCTCTTTCATTTCAGTTTTAACAAATTAATTGACAGTTTATTTGACTAAAAAATAAATGTGTGTTGAAAACATTCTGAGGAGTTTGTAGTCATCCTTGACTGAAGTTGTCAAAAAGAACTGTAAATTAGTTATGAGAATGCCACTTCCTCTTCACAGAAGTATAAAATCATGTCTTTTTGAGGAAGTGTATAAGAACAAAATAGTTGATAGAGCAGTCTTCACAAAAAAATTACCATGGCAGAATTTCTGAAAAACACTGGTATAAAATTTCAAGCCTTGAGTGGGTATATGCATGAATACAGAAAATCATAAATTTCTCTGAAAAAAAAAAAGTGATTCAAAAAGTCAGATGAAGAATCCTTTGTAAAAAGTCATTTTAATTTGTAGTTTTTTTCTTTTAAAACAATAGAATGCTTTTGAAAGAGGAGCTAAGTTAAACATTACTGGGTATGTGTGTATATTATAATTGTAAAATGCATTTCAGTTTGAGGTTATACCCAGTTAAAATGAAGGACAAAAAAAAAAAGTCACAGGAAAGTGAAAATGGAAAACCGGAGTAGAATAAAGAAACAGGAGAGAAACATGTTTTGTTTTTTTTTTAAAGAGGAAAGGAAGAACTAATGGGAGGGAGGTTGACCATGTTACTTCCGGAGGTGAGTGTTAGAGGTGCTCTTGAACTTGAAGCTGAATTGATATTCCCTACTAGCCTCTGTTCTTTAAAATAGTTTTTAAAGAACTGCTCCTCAGCCACACTGACACTTCTTGACATTCTAGGATTGGAAGAACCAGAGTGGAGGTTGTCCTTAAGCTGCAAAGGAAATGACCAGAGAGCTGGAAAGAATCAGGCTGAGGTTATCTGGTCCCTCCTGTGGGTCCTCATGCTGATACAGAACCTTCAGAATCAATGTACAGTAGTAGCTGACAGAATATCAGTTCATCAGTTGTTTCCCACAGGGGAAGACAGGAATTGGAGGCTTCCAGTATACTAGTTTCCTAGTCTAGTAACTAGTTTCCTGTGACATCTCAGATTTTAAACACCCACTGCCTGTCCTTGTGAGTTGAACTCAAGACGGACATTTGTCATCACTGCTTTATTACCTTTTCAATTTGCCTTTTCCAAAGACCCAATTCTTACCTCCATTTCTGCCGTGAACTGTCTGTAAGACCCTGGCCTTCATTATACCTTTCTGGGCCTCAGTTTCCTCTAAGAAATGAGGACATTGGGCTTGTAGCTATTCTAGCCTTCTATGGCTCTCACCCAGAGGATGGCTGACCACTGTCCACAGGATGATCTAGCCCGCTGCCTAGGCTTCTATGACCTGCGAGCTAAAAATAGTTTTTACATTTTTAAATGGTTGAAAAAGATCAAAAGAAGAATACTTTTTGAGACTGATGAAAATTATATGAAATTCAAATTTCGGTGTCCATAAATAAAATTGTATCAGTATATAGCTTCCTCTGTTTATGTCATGGTGGTAGCCGCTTTCCTCTATGGCCTGCAAAGCTGAAAATACTGACAGTCTGGCCCTTTGCAGAAACATAGCTTGCCAAGCTCTGCTCTAACTGCAGCACAGACTGGGGACCACACGCCTCAGAAATTGAGTTACACTCTTACAGTCTTAGTATCACCTAAACTGTATTTTGGTCTAGATTTAATTAGATTAAGATGGGAATTTTTGCTTATTTTCTCCAGGAGAAAGTAGAAGCTTAGTTAGCTTTCTTGGTATGCTTTTAATTAAAAAAAAAAAATCTTCTTTAAAACAATAGTTTGTTTGTATTCAGATTTTTTTCCCCCTCTAGGAATCACTGTAGAGAAGGAAGCCATATGTTTATATTTTAAATCATTTGCCTTTTAAACTGGATTTTTAAAACTCCAGATGTGGACTCCGAAACAATTAAAATGTACTTTTGATGCTCTCAAAGAGCCAAGATGGGGGAGGAGACCTTTACCTCTTGTATTTGAGAGTGAAGCAGAGGTCTTAATATTTCCCATTGTGTGCTAAAAATACTATTTTTAGTATTTTTTTTTAAAGTAGAGACTCTAGATTTTTATGGGGATGGAAATGGCTTAAATTTTAAGGAGAGCCAATTTAAACAAATACATTTTAAAGATACATTTATTATTCCAAATAGATATGAAAATGTTAGAAATAAATATCAATAGGAACTACTTATCTAATGTTTCTCCTTATTCTAGAAAATTCAGAAACCAAGTCTGGTAATTTCTGTGTGAGTTATACATTTGGGAGAAAGAAAGATAGTTAATTTGTGTGTGTGGTTTCTAGTATTCACATCATTGTAATTATAAAGAGAATCAGCCTTCCCCTCTTGTTCTTCCAGAGTCATCTGAGTTATTCTAAAACTCCTTCTAGGCCTGGCGTTCCTTTTGATCTTGGAAGAAGATGGGCATCTTGAACTGGTTAGTGAGGGGCAGCAGGGAGGTCAATCAACACATGGCATTTCTCATCTAAAAGTTAGCTTCATTTCTCTTCTGATCTTCCAGAGAGAAAGAATTAAGACTGAAGATATTTGTTGATAAAGAAGATTTGTAAAGAAGTTTATGTAGTGTATAACTTTAGAAAACATGGACGGTGACTTAGTACTTAAACTCTCTAAAAATCATCAACATTTTCTGAACAGTATCATGAAAAGTCTGGGGGAAACAGGAGGTAAACACTTAAGTACCCATTTTACAGAGGGGAAAACTGAGGCCAGAGGCTACTTGGCTTGTTGACTCTTGATATTTGTGGGGTTTTTTTTGCTTTTTTACAGAGACAGAGAGAGTCAGAGAGAGGGATAGATACGGACAGACAGACAAGAATGGAGAGAGATGACAAGCATCAATCATTAGTTTTTCGTTGCAACACCTTAGTTGTTCATTGATTGCTTTCTCATATGTGCCTTGACGGCGGGCCTTCAGCAGACCGAGTAACCCCTTGCTTGAGCCAGCGACCTTGGGTCCAAGCTGGTGAGCTTTGCTCAAACCAGATGAGCCCACTCTCAAACTAGCGACCGCAGGGTCTTGAACCTGGGTCCTCCGCATCCCAGTCTGACGCTCTATCCACTGTGCCACCGCCTGGTCAGGTGGCTTGTTGACTCTTAGTGGGGGCAGAGTTCTTGTTTTTCCTGGCTTAGTCTGATGTGCATTTCATTCACCTGTCCTGTTCTTAAACAGCACTTGTAGAATCAGGAGTCATTTCTATTGTTATATTTAGGATACAGCTTGAAACACCATATGAGCTCCCTGTGATAGAACACTGGTCTGCCACCTAGGTAATTATTATGTAGTTCTAGTATCATATCATTTGTATTATTTAGATCAGACTGTATCACCCAGTTCTAAATTGGTGTAGAAGAGGGAGCCCATGGTGTAAGGGGCCAGAGGATGTTGCCTCATGGTTCCCCTTTGGGTGAAGGACTCTGTGATACATGCATAGAAGGCTGTGCAGCTTCACTTTTATTTGAAGCACTTGTAACTGGTAATAGTGCTGAAATACTGAGGTTTTACCTCGCCCCCAAAATACCTCCACGATGTGCTTTGTTTTCTTTTTTTAGAATTTCACGAGAAGTATCTGGAATTACTGTCGGAAGAGAGTGTTTGTCATAGAACTGTCTAATCATTAGATGCGTCTAAATGTAGGTGCATTTAATGAGCACTTTCATTTTCCTTCTGACATGGATGGGGGCGACTTGCTTTGTACAGCCTCTCACTTATGGTTTTAATCCATTTTTAGCCCCTTGATTAGTGTGTGACTTGGGAAGGTTGGAGTTAAGCCATTTATTTGCTCTTCACTTCAAGGAAAAAAAAGTTTGCACCCCCACTTTTTAATATGCAGGGCTCTGGTTAACCTGAAGGTGGGTTAGTAGTAACTGTGGGATGAATGAATGAGCTAGTGCCAGCTTCTGCCGCTGTGCTTCCTCCTTTCTCTCCATCCTTTCCACTTTCTTACTGTTTACCTTCTTTCCTCCTTCTGGAATCTTTGAAGACAGGAAGGACAGGGTGTGATTCCATTTTTTGTTACAGAAATAGCCCTAGTTAAAAGGATTGGTGGTGGTGCCCAGGCTGGATAGCTTGGTGGTTAGAACCTCGTCCCGATCCCCTAAGGGTTGTGGGCTCCCTCCCCAGTCGGCACATACAGGAACATATGTAAGTTTCTGTCCCTTTCTCTTTTTCCCTTTTCATCTCTCTAAAACCAATTTTAAAAAAAGGATTAGTGGTGGAAAATATTGCCAAGGTTTTTGGTGGAATTTTTCTTGTACTTTGTTAAATATGTATAATCAAGAATTATGTGACTGATAGCTCAGTGTGTTATGACATGAATAGATCTGAGGCAGCCCTACCAGCCTCCACTCCCAGTCAAGGAGATTGTACAAGAGGGAATGTTTGGTAATCTCCTTCCTTCACCTCCAGCCCCGTATTGGCACGATTTTAGGCAAGCTTTTACTGGGACAGCTCTTTAAAGACTTGCACAGGAAATCACTGTTAATATGGGTTCTTGGTTAAAAGTATCTAGCTTAGTCCCAAAGGGCCCAAAGGATGCCTAATATGATTCTACCACCAATCCTGGCTGGACTGAATTCAGGGAAGGCCAAGCACATCAGTGGCATCGTGCTCACAGCAGCTTTGCAACATTTTTACCCACAACTTCCACTTCTAGAGGATTTTTACAACTATGTATCCCCTTACACATTTTTTTTTTTTTTTGTATTTTTCTGAAGCTGGAAATGGGGAGAGACAGACAGACTCCCGCATGTGCCCGACCGGGATCCACCCGGCACGCCCACCAGGGGGCGATGCTCTGCCCACCAGGGGGCGACGCTCTGCCCCTCCGGGGCGTCGCTCTGCCGCGACCAGAGCCACTCTAGCGCCTGGGGCAGAGGCCAAGGAGCCATCCCCAGCGCCCGGGCCATTTTTGCTCCAATGGAGCCTTGGCTGCGGGAGGGGAAGAGAGAGACAGAGAGGAAGGAGGGGGAGGGGGTGGAGAAGCAGATGGGCACTTCTCCTGTGTGCCCTGGCCGGGAATCGAACCCGGGTCCCCCGCACACCAGGCCAAAGCTCTACCGCTGAGCCAACCGGCCAGGGCCCTTACACATTTTTTTTTTTAGGTTGACATCTGAAGGTTTTTTTTTTTAATAATTTTATTTTTTTAATGGGGCGACATCAATAAATAAGGATACATATATTCAAAGATAACATGTCCAGGTTATCTTGTCGTTCAGTTATGTTGCATACCCATCACCCAAAGTCAGATTGTCCTCTGTCACCTTCTATCTAGTTTTCTTTGTGCCCTTCCCCCTCCCCCTTTCTCTCTACCTCCCCCCCCCTAACCACCACACTCTTATCAATGTCTCTTAGTCTCACTTTTATGTCCTACCTACGTATGGAATAATGCAGTTCCTGTTTTTTTCTGATTTACTTATTTCACTTCGTATAATGTTATCAAGATCCCACCATTTTACTGTAAATGATGACATCTGAAGTTTTTAATTACAAAGTTAGAAAGATACAAAGGATGTAATTCCAGGTATAATGTAAATATTGTGGGTTTTTTTTTTGTATTTTTCTGAAGCCGGAAACGGGGAGAGACAGCCAGACAAACTCCCGCATGCGCCCGACCGGGATCCACCCGGCACGCCCGCCAGGGGCAACGCTCTGCCCACCAGGGGGCGACGCTCTGCTCCTCCGGGGCGCCACTTCGCCTCAACCAGAGCCACTCCAGCGCCCGGGGCAGAGGCCAAGGAGCCATCCCCAGGACCCGGGCCATCCTCGCTCCAATGGAGCCTTGGCTGTGGGAGGGGAAGAGAGAAACAGAGAGGAAGGGGAGGGCAGAGGAGCAAATGGGCGCCTCTCCCATGTACCCTGGCCGGGAATCGAACCGGGTCCCTTGCACGCCAGGCCGATGCTCCACCGCTGAGCCAACCGGCCAGGGCCAATATTGATTTTTAAAATAAGGAAGTTATATCACTTTAAAATGTATAAAATGGAATTTATACACTAAGGTGATTTGATGTGCCCCATCATCACTTAAAAATTACAGAGCAAGGACTTCTTTAAAAGTCAGAAATTTTACGTTCTTTTTCTTCTGAACTCATACTTTCATTCAAATTCCTCATGCAGAATTTTATCTAAATGTGACACATTAATAAAAAACAAACCACCCTGATTATCCTATGATAAATTTGCAAAAAATGTGATCCTAAGGTGCTGTTTATCTTTATAACAATTATTAACTTATCAAAATATAAATATTATAAAGTTTGATAAATTATTAATAAAAATACATGTAAAGCCTGATGAGGCGGTGGCGCAGTGGATAGAGCATTGGACTAGGATGCGGAAGGACCCAAGTTCGAGACCCTGAGGTCGCCAGCTTGAGCACAGGCTCATCTGGCTTGAGCAAAAAGCTCACCAGCTTGGACCCAAGGTCGCTGGCTCCAGCAAGGGGTTACTCCGTCTGCTGAAGGCCCCCGGTCAAGGCACATATGAGAAAGCAATCAATGAACAACTAAGGTGTAGCAACGAAAAACTGATGATTGATGCTTCTCATCTCTCTCCGTTCCTGTCTGTCTGTCCCTATCTATCCCTCTCTCTGACTCTCTCTTTGTCCCTAAAAAAAAAATACACGTAAAGTAAAACATTCTTATTTGAAATGTGTTACTTTGATCTCTTGATGAGGCTTTCTTGTTTTACATTAGTTCATGTATTTATGGAGGAAAGAACTTGCTAGGATGATGCAGGCAATTAAGTAAAGGAAGTTCTCCGGACCCACAGTATTTTGAGTCTGTCCTTTCTTTGACACCTGGATCTTTTCCTTGGTCAAAGTCAGAATGGTGAGAGGTATATTTACCTCTTGTCAAGTGAAAGAAGGAAGATGGTGAAGAGGGAAGTGTGGAAAAGCAGCAGGATTCCTTACCCACAGGCAGAAGCCTTTAGGAATGTGTCCATAGAAGCCGAGGATCTCAACGTGGCCCCATGAAACAATCCATGCCTGCAGACCTCTTGCAGAGTCTTCACGTGTTTCGGGGGCTTGAGGACCCCAGTGTGAAGCTGACCGCTCTAGGGAGGCAACCCTTAAAGAGTTGATGTCATCATGGGGACAGCCTGAATTCCTGTCCTCCCTGTAGTTCCATCGTTTGCCCAAGTATGGGTCACCGGTCACCTCAGGTGTGAATGACAGACACATTAGTCAACTCTCATAGGTCTTTGAAAGCCTATGCTTGCAATTTTAAAATACCAGGCTAATATGTGTTAAAACTTTAACTTTTTAAAAATAGAATAAAAAAATTACTCAATTTATTGGGGTGATGTTGGTTAATAAAATTATATAGGTTTCAAGTGTACAATTCTATAATACATCATCTGTATATTACCATATTTCCCCATGTATAAGATGCACCCTTTTTTGAAAATTTTGGGGTCTAAAAACTGGGTGTGTTTTGTACAGTGCTTGTAGAATTTTTTACTTGCATTTCCCGCTTTTTTGCACTTGTTTTTGCGCTCCCATCCCTTTCCCCTCTGACAGCTGGCAGTCTGTTCTCTGTATTTATGTGTCTGTTTCTGTTTTTTGAAGTTTTTATTGAATTTATTGGGGTGATACTGCTTAATAAAATTATAGCTTTCGGGTGTACCGTTCTATAACACATCATCTGTATATACTGCATTGTGTGTTCACCACCCCAAGACAAGTCTCCCTCATCACCACCTCTCCCCCACCCCCATCCTCCTCCCCCTCCCCCACCCCTTCCACCTTCCCATGCCCTTCCCCTCCCCTCCCCTCCCCCTCCCTCACCCCTCTACCTCCCTCACCTCCCCCTCCCCCTCTTCCACCCTCCCCTCCCCTCCCCCTCCCCTCCCACCCCCTCTACCTCCTCCACCCCTCCCCCTCCCCCTCCCCCTTCCTCCCATCCCTCCCCTCCCTCACTCCCCTCCCCCTCCCCCACTCCTCCCCCTTCCTCCCATCCCTCCCCCTCACTCACTCCCCTCCCCCTCCCCCACCCCTCCCCCTCCCTCACCCCTCCCCCACCCCCTCTACCTCCCTCCTCCCCCTTCCCTCCCCTCCCCCACCTGCTCCCTCCCCCTCCCCCACTCCCTCCACCTCTCCCTCTCCCATCCTCCTCCCCTTCCCCACCCTCCCCTCCCCTACCCACCCCTTTCCCTCCCTTACCCCCTCCACCTCCCCCACCCCCTGCACTCCCCCACCCCCTCCCCTTCTCACACCTCCCCTCCCCCACCTCTCCCCTCCCCCACCTCTCCCCTCCCCTCCCCCTCCCTCCCATCCCTCTCCCTCCCTCACTCCCCTCCCCCACCCCTTCCACCTCCCTCCCCCCTCCCCCACCCCCTCTACCTCCCTCATCCCCCTCCACCTCCCCTCCCCCACCCCCTCCCTCCCCTCCCCCACTCCCTCCACCTCTCCCCCTCCCTCCCCCTCCCCCTCCTCCTCCTCCCCCACCCCCACCCCTTTCCCTCTTGCAGTCCCCACACAGTTGTCTGTGTCTGTTTTTCTTGGCTTAGTCTCTTCACCTTTTTCACCCAGCCCCCAACACTACCCGCACCGTTGTTCTCTGTATTTATGTATTTGTTTCTATTTTATAAAACTTTTACTTTTGGAGGTAAAGTAGAGGGATATATAATGTCTTTACATCTATTCTCATTTAACATTTTAAAATTAAATGACCTAAATAACATTTCTTTCAGCATGTTTGTGTTTCTGTATGATAATTCTAGTAAGTAGATAATTGATGAAAAGAAAAGTTGGTCTTGTGAGTGTGTGAATGTTTGTACGACTTCTCACTCTAGCATTTGAAACCTTATTTATTTGATGCCCAGAAGACATTCTCTCAGATGTGTTGATATACCACTCTGTGCAACTGGTTGAATAATAGCAGGCTGTACGCTCTCATTTGATTTTAAATTTTAATTAGAATTCAGTGTTATTTAAAAGCTAATTTTTTATCTTTAAAGACCCGGATCCTGCTTTTATAGCTGATGTTTTGCAAACCAGTGGTTTGAAGGAGTCCATCTGACTGCTACTCTGCTTTCTTTGTCAAATCCTGAGTTAGCTAACAAGTCCCCCGATTTCCTAAATTGAAAATAGATATTATATTTGGGTACATACAAAATAAATGAGGTGAGATCTCTAGGTGTAAAATCCAAAATGATGTACATTTGTATGTGTATGTTGAATGGATTTGTCTGGCTTTTCTGTATAGTGTTTCAACAGTATCAAAAATGGTTCTTCAAAGAGAATGCTGGTGTCTGATGACTAGTGTTGCTGGTTCCTCTCTCAGAGGCTCATGTCTAGACCAAACAGAAACACGCATCCTTTCTGCCAAGTACTCTGTGACGTCACAAGGCCGGCTCGACAGCACAGTGGCTTTTTCTTACACTTTTCCTTTTCTGGCTGCGGGAGGTTTAACCTCTTCCTCAACTATTTTATCCTTTCTATTTTTTAAGGTTGGAGGACATATACTTTTATATTAGTTAGGATATTTAGTAGTATAAATTCTTTGTTGAAAAATAGATTTTACTTTTTTTTAAAGGGGTTTTAGGTTCACAACAGAATTGAGAAGAAAGTAGAATTCCCTTATACCTCTTGCCCCCTACCCAACCCTCCCTCACTATTGACATCTGAAAGCTGAGTGGCACTTTTGTTACAACCCATGAGCCTACATTGACTCATCATTGTCATTCAAAGTCCATAGTTTACAACAGTGTTCACTCTTGATGTTGTACATTCTCTGGGTTTTGACAAATATTTAATGACCTGTATCCACCACCATAGCCTCAAACAGAATAGTTTCACTGCCCTAAATGTCCTCTGTGCTCTGCCTTTTCATTCCTCCCTCCCCAGCCTCTCGCAGCCACTGATCTTTTTATTGTCTCCATAGTTTTGCCTTTTCCAGAATGCCATATAGTTGGATAGATTCTTTTTAAAAGGGATGTAATCAGATTAAGGACTTTTGGAACTTTAGGGGATCTTAGAGAAAAGTCTGTGGCCTTTTCATGCTTACCAAACTTGTTCAGTCTCACAAGAACAGAGGACTTTGCATTTTTTTTTCTTTTTTATCTTTTTTTTTTAGATAGACAGGAACATCTACCTGCTCCTGTATGTGCCCTGACGGGGATCAAACCGGCAACCTCTGTGCTTCCGGAGGATGCTCCGCGACCAACCAACCAACCAACCGAGCTATCCAGCCAGGCCTTAATTTAGAGAGAGAGAGGGAGGGAGGGAGAGGGGAGGGGGAAGGGAAGCACTCATTTGTCATTCCACTTAGTTGTGCATTCATTGGTCGCTTCCTTTGTGTGCCCTGACCAAGATTGAACCTGCAACCTTGTGGTTCAGGATGATGCTCTAACATACTGAGCTAACCGTTGCCAAGGGCCAGGACTTTTGCATTGTTTACAATTAAATTAACTATTTCTGGGAGAAATAAAGGACAGTATTAAAAAATATTAAATGGGAGGAAGTAGGAAGAAATTCTTTTTGTCCTTAGGAACTCCTTCGAGAATTCTTGACATTTTGATAGTGGTTAGGGAGATCTTTGGGTTAAATAAAAAGAGATTGCGTTCAAATTGAGAGAACAAGTATTAAACCAAAATATACCCAATTTTATTGCAGCATAGAACTGGAATCAGTTGAGACAAAAACCGCTTGGAAGGATAATAGGCGTTAGTAGTATCTTGGAGAACTCTTGAGGAGCAGCAAGTGACTGTGTCAGCCAGCCAGCTGTAATAGACAAACGGAAGTGCTCTCTTCCATGTGCCGGACTCCTTTACTGTATGCATTGGCTGGGTGGAGGTGGGGCGGGGGTGGGGTTGGGCACGGGGCCATGGGGTGGCGAGGGCGGGTAGGGGCCAGGGGCGGGGAGCAGGGGCAGTGCTGGCACACTCACCCCGAGGGAGCTCTGAGGCTCAGGCATTTTGTGTGGGAGATGAAATGGCGGAATTACTTCTCCTAGTGCTCAGTGAGAAAAGGGTGGCCTTGATTTTGTCAGAGGGCTCCCAGAAGTGACTGTGCTAAAATCTTTTAAGAATCTTGATACAATATCATTGTATTGATTTCTTTAAGCTCTGTATGGGTTCTGTGTTAGCCACACATGGGCTTTTGTGTTTTCTTTTTTTTTGTAATCTCTTTAACTAGGGCTTTTTTTTTTTTTTTTTTTTAAACAGAGACAGAGAGAGAGTCAGAGAGAGGGATAGATAGGGACAGACAGGAACAGAGAGAGATGAAAAGCATCAATCATTAGTTTTTTGTTGTGACACTTTAGTTCATTGATTGCTTTCTCATATGTGCCTTAACCATGGGGCTACAGCAGACTGAGTGACCCCTTGTTCAAGCCAGTGACCTTGAGTCCAAGCTGGTGAGCTTTTGCTCAAACCAGATGAGCCACACTCAAGCTCGAGGTCTCGAATGTGGGTCCTCCGCATCCCAGTCTGATGCTCTATCCACTGCGCCACCGCCTGGTCAGGCGTTTGGTTTGTTTTAAATACCAACAGCTCAGTTTTTATTTTTTGAACTAGATTTTAGATAGGGAGGGGGAAGAGAGAAAGAGAGAGAGATTTATTTGTTGTTCCACTTATTTATGCATTCATTGGTTGATTCTTTTTGTTGTGTATTTTTCTGAAGTTGGAAACGGGGAGGCAGTCAGACAGACTCCCTCCCACATGCACCTGACCAGAATCCACCCAGCATGCCCACCAGGGGGTGATGCTCCGCCCATCTGGGGCATCGCTCTGTTGCAATCAGAGCCATTCTAGCGCCTGAGGCAGAGGCCATAGAGCCATCCTCAGCACCTGGGCCAACTTTGCTCCAATGGAGCCTTGGCTGCGGGAGGGGAAGAGAGAGACAGAGAGGAAGGAGAGGGGGAGGGGTGGAGAAGCAGATGGGCGCTTCTCCTGTGTGCCCTGGCTGGGAATTGAACCCGGGACTCCTGCATGCCAGGCCGACGCTCTACCACTGAGCCAACCTGCCAGGGCCCATTGGTTGATTCTTGAATGTGCCCTGACCAGAGAGCAAACTTGCAACTTTGTTGTACAGGGACAGTGCTCTAACCAACTGAGCTGCCTGGCCAGGGAAAACCAGGGTTTATTTTGTAGGAACTTGTGATGGGTGCATGTGGGAGACTGACAAACAGGCCATGTCTTAGGACTGTGACACTAGGCTGTTAATAGCTTAAGAAGCTCTTGGTTATGGAAATAAGTCATAAATCCACAGAAGGATTTAGCTTCTTGAGGAAGTAAAATCTACTTAGCATGTTTATGAGAAAGAAGTGAGAGTCATTACCCCATTAGAGAGCCAAGCATTAAAACTCCCAACATTCAACTAAAATATTTTCTAAAGCTTGGCAAGTTGTTTTAACCCATGGCTTCCCACACTTGAACCTGTGTTCTTCCGGTTGCCTCATCCCAGAGAAGCTGCTGTGTGTGGATCACAACCTGAAAGAGGAACAGGTGGGAGCACGGGTAGCCTTTTACGGCATTCTTCATGGTCCATCAACTCACTTTCGGCCGCCATGGGCCCAGCTACACTCCTGCAGCAGGAGGGTTTGTGGAGCTCGCTGATAGACATTTTGCAATGGGACTCACCAGGGGCCACAGGCCTTGTGAAACTCAGACTCTTAACTTTTCCTCACTTCCTGCAGCGTGTGGTGTTGGGGGGGGGGGCGAGGGATTTGTAGAGACTAGTGGGTGATGCTCATACCTGCTCAGGGGGACAGCTCCTGGGTAGCTCCAGGCACACATTTACTCGGAGTGTCACAGAATTGGAATATCATTACCTCTGCACTATGGAAGAGGCCCTGCTTAACTAGCAGGCAATAGGTTTCTGTTATAAGTAGTGCACATCTTGATATCTTAAAATTTAACAATTTAAAATTGTTTTAAGGAGTCATCTTTCTAGAATTTTCTCTACACACGTGCACGTAGTTTTTGACTGCATGTTGCCTTCATTTCTTGTTGGATCCTGTGGTAGTGGGTCACTAAGGTTTTAGAGAAATTAACGGGAAATTTTCAGAATAAATTTATATATACAGTATACTTATTAAATGAACGTGTTATATTCTTGTTCATATGAAGCCTGGTGCTTTAAAAAATGTAGATATTTTCATATTGTAAATTCTGTTAAAGCATTTTAGTTTTGTCCTGCCTGGGTAGCTCAGTTGGCTAGAGCGTCATCCAGATATGTCAACATTGCAGCGTCCGTTCCTGCGCAGGGCACACATAATGAATGCGTAAATAAGCGGAACAACAAATCGATGTTTCTCTCTCTTCCTACCTCTGGCTCTAAAATTAAAAAAAAAAAAAGAAATCATTTCAGTTTTATTTTCCTTGTACACCTCAACCCATCAAAGAGATAAAGTCCTGGACCTTTTTAAGGAGATGGTTGTCCAACTTTCTGTTTCCTTCCTTTTGGTGAAATGGGAGTTCCCTTTATTAATTAAAACTGGAAAACCATTGTCAGCCCTTCTGTAAGGCAACCAATGCCTAGGTAATTCACATCAAATTTCTTTTGAGGCTGGTGATTTCCAAAAACTAGCAATAGGAGGTCAACACCTTTTTTGATAAACCAAGCAGTAGATGTGTTTGGTGAATGAGGAGATGATGTTGCTAACTTGCTAACTGTGTTTTGAGGGATGATGTAACAGACGGGGTATAGTTTTCTGGTATTTCCTCTACTCAAGGAATACAGGCAAATTTTGTTCTGGAATTAAAACTTATATAATACTCTAAAAAACCTCCTGGAAATTTGAAACTGCTACTGGCTTACTTGTAACTTTCCCTCATTTTCTTTGTGGCAGTGGAAGGGAAGTTTAAGTCTTGTTTAAATCCATAATAAACTTTATATGTTATGAGACTTGTTGGAATTCTCAGCGTTCTGTCTAAACGCATGTGAAATTATTCTGATACAAATATGGAAACTACAGCGCCTACTGTGTTTTTCAATGAAATTTTTTATCTAAAGGGTTTAGAGAAAGAAGGCAGAGGAGGCTTGGTGAGGGGTAGTGGCTGATGGTATGTGTCTTAAATGTTAATCTTAGCAGTTTATAATAATAGGCTGGTATGAGGTGTGTGGCAGTTAAGAATGTGAGGATGAATCTGGCATTAGGATAGAAGTAGTTTAGTTTAAAGAGTTCCAGCTGGAGTTGTTGAAGGGGCTTTGATGTGGCAGGTTGAGTCCCCCGGAGTGGCTGGCGGATCTGGGGGCCACCCTGGGATGCTGAGAGATTAAACGGAGAGGTGGTATAATTTTTGGAATTCTAGAAGGTTGGGAAAAAGGGGGTTGAGCCCAGCTTTTTACCTTTTTGACATGTAGGGAGGCAAAAAAATGAAATATTTGAAAGGTAATGAACAATGGTTGATATCGATTGGTGGTTAAAACCATGGAAATAGGGGGTTCTTCAGGTGAGAGAAAACAGCTCGGTCATTAGTGAAAGGCTCACCTACTTTTGTAGACAGAAACCACGCCATGAAACTCTGCTTTTAGGAATTAAAAATATAGCCCCTGCCAGATTATTACTTTACAAGTTAACTAGTGGCATTCTATATGTATTTAAAAACTTTTAAAATTCTTTTAGAAGTATTCCTGGTAGACTTTTTTTAGGGAAGGAAATATAGCAATACTTTTATAGAAGTGTATTTTTGTGTTTCTTTTTAAAAAATATTTTATTTAGAAAATTTAATGGGGTGACATTGATTAATAAGAGTACATAGATTTCAGGTAAACATCTGTATAGTATTTGAACTGTTGATTGTGTTGTGTGTCCATCACCCAAAGTCAAATCATTTTTAGTCACTGTTTATTTGTCCCTCTCTACTCCTCTTCCCTCAACCCCCTCCCTTTGGTAACCACTTCACTTTTGTCTGTGTTCATGAGTCTCATTTTTATATCCTACCAAGTGTTGGAGAGGTTGTGTAGAAAAAGGAACCCTCATTCACTGCTGGTGGGAATATAAACTGGTACAGCCACTGTGGAAGATAGTGTGGTGGTTCTTCAAAATATTAAGCATAGAGTTACCATATGACCTAGCAATCCTCTACTGCATATTTACCTAAAAAACTTGAAAACATTGGTATGCAAAGACATATGCACCCTCATGTTCATTGCAGCATTATTCACAATGGCTAAGACATGGAAACAACCAAAGTGATTCTCAACAGAGAGTTGGATAAAGAAGATGTGGCACATCTATATACTATGAAATACTACTCAGCCATTAGCCAAGATGAAATATTGTCATTCACAACAACACGGATGCACCTTGAGAACATTATGCTAAATGAAATAAGCAAATCAGAAAACGCTAAGAACAATATGATTTCATACATAGGTTAAGCTTTACTTACATTATCCTCTGCCCGCAGGAGAGGTTAATTTCCGTTGCTCGCACGTGGAGACTGGTGAGAGAAGTTGATGACCTCTGTCTCACAACTCGATTGCCCTGCTCCCAAATGGCCCACGTGACATCAAACTGTACTAGTTAAATTTTTTTACAGTGATGCCTATTAAGTTAAAGAAGCTCATTAAAATGAAGCTCCTTATAATGAATTCCCCAAGGAACAAACAAAATAGAATATGATTCGTTTTTCTACTAATAAATATTTATTGAATCCTATAAAATTTTGTGCCAGTCTCTAGGCAGAGCCTTTGGATATACCTTTCAGTACCTGTTCTACTGAAGCTTCAGTATTAAGCTCCACGTTTCCATATAAAACAATTTAAGTAACAAAATTAATAAAGAAACAGTTGCTAGCATGATATGTCTTTATAATTATAGTAAATATTTAATGTTTCCCTATAAAATAATCGTATTCTTAATTAGTTACCCAACTGTTGAAAGTGCAATAAACTGAATACCCGGGTGACGGTAGTTATCAAATAAATAATTTGGTATAATGGGTAGCTGTGTTTATCAAGTGATGGTACCTGCTGGCAGCTTTTACTTTTTTAGCAATCAGGTCAATAGCACAATCCGTGGCCCACCAGAACCTCGTCAGCAAGGCCCACCACGCCTGTGAGTGTTGGGCAGCGGCCTCTCAAGGTTTTCTGAAACCACGGCGTCAGCTCGGAAGTCTCTCCGTTTCTCTAAGTTTGTGGTTCAGGCACAGGTAACTGAAAACAGATGTGCTGAGTGAAAACTGCAAGTTTTCTTGTCGAGTTTTTGGTGATTTGGGGGTGGGGAGCAAAATCTGCCTTTTGCAAACCCTTTGTGCTTTTGTTACAAGCACAGTTTTCCGTTCTCAGCAATATTTGCCCACGTTCTATCCAGATGCTTTCTTTTTTTTTGTTTCTTATAGGGATTGCTGACCTAGGTGGAGAGGAGCCGGAGCCCCCCTTTCCTTTGTTAATCTCGTTCTCCTGTTCCGTTTCCAGTCTGTAGACTGCACGCGGCCCCGTGGGACCCAGGGTGATTTTCCGACCTAGCAATCGCCTCTTAGGGTTCTTCTGTTAAACACTCATTAAGCTAGTCGGCAGCCTTAGGGACAGAGTGAATTGGCAGCCCCATCACCGGCTACTAGAGAGGGCTGTATTTGGACTGCACAGAGAGAAATAGATGGTTTATGCCCTGGCCGGTTGGCTCAGCGGTAGAGCGTCGGCCTAGCGAGCGGAGGACCCGGGTTCGATTCCCGGCCAGGGCACACAGGAGAAGCGCCCATTTGCTTCTCTACCCCTCCGCCGCGCTTTCCTCTCTGTCTCTCTCTTCCCCTCCCGCAGCCAAGGCTCCATTGGAGCAAAGATGGCCCGGGCGCTGGGGATGGCTCTGTGGCCTCTGCCCCAGGCGCTAGAGTGGCTCTGGTCGCAACATGGCGACGCCCAGGATGGGCAGAGCATCGCCCCTGGTGGGCGTGCCGGGTGGATCCCGGTCGGGCGCATGCGGGAGTCTGTCTGACTGTCTCTCCCCATTTCCAGCTTCAGAAAAAATGAAAAAATAAAAATAAAGAAAGAAGTAGCAAGGGAGATGTTGAGGGGAATACGGGGGAGGGGGGATGCATTTGGGGCAACACTAGAATGTATGTAAACACACACACACACACACACACACACACACGTAGCTCACAAACCATAAATCCTGGGGAGGACCACAGTCTTATAGTGGCGATGGCTGAAGAATGGTGCTAACAGACCTTTTGTGAGTGTCCACTGGGCAAGGGGACAGGTGAGACACTGGGGAAGCCAGTGTGAGACACGGTGCCCAGGAGCTCCACAGCCCAACTGGGGCCGGTGGGGCGCATGGAAAGAAATGCGCCCCAGTGCAGGGCAGTGCCTTTACAGCGCCAGAGATCCCTATCACGGCAACCCAGGGGAGGGCGCGCATCCAGGGCAGGAAGTTTCCTGAAAAGCAGCTTTGTTGAGGATATGTGATTTGAGCTGGTTTTTAAATGCCTGGTGGTAGGAGTTCCACAAACTGGGAAGAAAAGAAGAGGGAGGGAGGAGGCACCTGAGGCAGAGGTCAGCAAAGCAAGAGGGACAACGGAAGCTCTGCCCAGGGTTTCCAGGGACACCGAGGGGAGCAGTTTACACAGGCAGCTGTGGGGCGATGGGAGCAACTGGGCAGCCCAGTGAGTGGAGGCTCCTCACCTGCACCAAGGAAACCACTGAGGAGTCTGGGTGCCATGAGAAGTCCTGGGAGACGTTTGATCAGGACTTGTGATGGGCACGGAGGACAAATAATCGAACCATGAGAGCCAGTGTCTTACTTACTGCCTGGACTGGAGGATCCTGGTTTGCAAGCCATCCCCCAGTTAGAAATGCAGTTCTGTATTGGCACAGGTGGGCCCCCTGGCGTTGTGTTAGGAACTGACCCTCGCAGTCTTGTTAGGAGAGGGCAATGTGTTATTACCACCAACTTCTCTTAAACCCACCGGGGCGATATTTTATCAGCCTTTGAAACGTGGGCTGTATGATGGATATGCAGTTGACTCCTAAATACAGCACTGCCAAGCTCAGCCCTGCAATCATGTGGTTATGAAATATTATCCAGCCTGAAACCATAAGTAAAAAAAAAAAAAACCCCTTTTAGTCTAACCCACTCACAACACATGATATGCGAGCCTAACCTTTGAAGGGGTGTGGAAAAGCTGGAGAACCGCTGACTGGACGAAATGTAAATGAGAATTCCATGTGGAGGGATTCTTCTCCAAGAGATTCTAGTGGTTTTTTTGTTGGGTTTTTTTTTCCCCCACTCTTGAATGTTTCTCCAGACCACACCACCTGTCTCTGCTCCAAATGTTTCCAAGGTCAGAGGCCTGGGAGATTTGAGGCACTTGCTTGCTGTTGACCCACATGTGGTCCCCAAGGGATGGGAAAAGGGGGGAGGCAAAAAGAGGGTGGGCAGAGGGACCTTTTGGTCTTTTTGGTTATAATAAAAGCTGGGCCACAAAGCAGAAGCAGCGTCTCATTGGAAATCTTCTTCTAGACACCTCTGATCTTCCGGCAGTGCACCTGAGATCTGGTGTGTGGAACGGGGTGTCATATGTTGGTGTTAGTCTTGCTCCCACTTAGCAGAAGAAATTGTTTGCCCACACTGATGCACGGAATAAGTGGTCCCACCTACTGCATCCTCTCTGCCAGGTCAGCGTAAGGCTGGTCCAAAGAAACCTGAAGTTGGGTTTGACCAGTTACTGATGGGTGCTGGATGAGGGTGGGCAAAGTAAGATCCCTTTCATTGCAGACTCCTGCTCCTCTTCCAACTGTGGACCTGGGGTTAACAGTCATGGTGAGAACATGTGTCCACAGAGGGGAGGCCTCCTCTGCTTTCCTTGTCATCTCGTTCCCATTGTCCACAGACATGTGGCAGCCATTACATGATAGCTTGTAGTTATAATCTCTTTGTTCTCACGTGATATGGCAAATCACTGGTTTAAAGAACACACAGAAGCTTCCCTGTGTTATTATGGAAACCCCTGCTGAGGTTGCCTCATCTCCCCCCCAGCTGCTCCTTCGTCTCCCCTCCCTCCCACCTCCTTTCACGTTGCTCTGGAGACATTCTGAGCAGTGGTTCTCCAAGTGTGGTCCCCGGGGCAGCAGAACCAGCACCCCCCACCCCAAACTATTTAAAATGTAAATTTGAGGGCCCTGCCCAGGATGAACTGAGTGAGAAACTTGGGGGTGGGGGGGCCCAGAGGCTGTGTTTTAACAAGCCCCCCAGGTGATTCTGATGCCTGCTAACGTCTGGGTGTCTGGATTTGAGAAAACGCTTGTAACACAACAGATGGCTTATGAAGAGTCTTGCTCTTTCCCTTTATAGTGATAAATAGAAATTTTGTTATCTACCTGGATGCACATCCAGGACACAGAATCAAAACAGAATCTGATGCATTTCGTCTTCATTTCTAGTCATTGCTGACAATTTCTGTGTTAAAATGGGGACGCTCAGCGCTTTGCAATTCAACAACTAGTTAACACCACTTAACCCCTTAGCTCTCGCCAATTGTTTTTCCTCCGGGCCTGTTTCCGTCCCCCCTTCCCCACCAGTCCCTCTGGATTGCTGCAGCCACTCACTATTAGGCTAATTTTCTGCTCTGGGAGACAGTGTTGAGGGGGGGCTCTCTGATTAGGTGGGAACTGATTAAGCAGAAGCTGCTTTCTGCTATTGCTGGATCAGTGTAGGTAACGGGAGAGTCCCTGGTTCCAAGCCTCCTTCCGTTTTGCTGTTACCTCAGTTAAGTTACTTTTGTACGATTCTGGCTCATTAGCATCAGTGACTCCTGAATACCTGCTCTCGTCCTAGGGTCTTTCCAGCCATGTGTGCTTGATATGCTCAGAATTCCTCTTAATGATGGTTTCCTGTTGTCCTGCATGTTGGCGACAAGATGAAGAGCAAGATGGAAGTGCGGATTTTGGATTTTGGGTCGGCCCACCCCCTTTCCGCTGGGCATGGCCCTGAGCATTAGCTGGATAGGTAAGCCCTGTCTCTGGGGCCGCCAGACCTGAGTTTAAAACCAGAACTTACTGGCTTGTGTAGGCCTCAGTAATCTTCTGGAGGACCAGGCAGGAATGGTATTTGCCTCAGCGGGTAGCCATGAGTTCTGCCGGAGATGATGTGTATGTAAAGGCTTCTGCAGTCACCCTCCCCAGAGATGAAACTCCTGCTCTCACTGTTTTTCAGATCCCTACTCCAATGCACCATCTTCCTGAAGCACTTTTTTTGGGTTGCTTTCTGGCATTTGGCAATTATGTGTCTCACAGTTTTACCCTCCCCTTTTGGACTGTGAGCACCTCCAGGTTAGGGAATAGCTCGGTGCACACTTTCTCTCCATAGCTGTGGCCACCAAGTCTGGATAAGCATCAGGATCGTGTAGGAGCTTTGAAAAACTACGGCTTTCTGGGTTCTAGCTCTAGAGAACATTGTGAAGAGTCTGGAATCTAGGAATGTAGATTTTTCATGAATGTCACGGATGTTGCCCCAGACCCCATTTTTAGAATCAGTTCTATCAAATCCAGCATTCTCCTTATATATTTTGTAACACCGTTTATCTCCTATGAAACTCATAGAGAATAGACCTCACATACATTTAAAAAAACAAACATAAAACTCTTAACTGTAATATAAAGGAGAAATACCATGAAAATAATTTATAATAAAATAGCTTGTATTGGCCCTGGCTGGTTGGCTCAGCGGTAGAGCGTCGGCCTGGTGTGCGGGGGACCCGGGTTCGATTCCCGGCCAGGGCACATAGGAGAGGCGCCCATTTGCTTCTCCACCCCCCCCTCCTTCCTCTCTGTCTCTCTCTTCCCCTCCTGCAGCCAAGGCTCCATTGGAGCAAAGATGGCCTGGGTGCTGGGGATGGCTCCTTGGCCTCTGCCCCAGGTGCTAGAGTGGCTCTGGTTGCGGCAGAGCGACAGAGCATCGCCCCCTGGTGGGCGTGCCGGGTGGATCCCGGTCGTGCGCATGCAGGAGTCTGTCTGGCTGTCTCTTCCTGTTTCCAGCTTCAGAAAAAAAAAAAAAAAGCTTGTATTTCAATATGTGCACAGCTACATTAGAAGATAATGAAATAGGTATTCACTCTTAGAATAAATTAGAGTTAAGAAGTATTGAACAGAATATTATCAATAATTATATACAAGACCTTATAAATAAGGGCTAAATAAGTCTTTTTGTGTATATCACTAAGAATAAGACAACTATAAAGTAGACCAGTACATGTGTGTTATAGAGAGGATTCATTAATCATGAGTGACATTCCTGAAACTGTCAGGATTTTTGGAGATGGTAAAAAATTCTGAGTAGAATAAAGTACACCTTCCTCTCAATTTATAGGGTAATCAAATTACTAGAATACTCAGCATATTTAAGACTGAACAAAATGTGTTCATAATACGCAGAGTTAAGATCGAGACTGAGGTAATTATGTAAACTTTGTTTTTTCTCTTTTATGAAAGTTGTGTGGGACATGGGACAGTCCTTTGTCAGGGGGGACCTTCTGGAGTGTTACAGGCTCTAGCATTTCTGCGCTTTACTCCCCGGGCACCAGCAGAGTCCTGCAATCATTGTTAACAACCAAGGTCCACTTACCCAGTTCCAAAGCCTCTAGGCAATGCCACTCCACTGAGAACCCGAGATAGAAAGACATCAGCTCTAAGCCATCAGCGCAGAGCCCTTGTGGCCCCCAGCAGGCTGCCCCCAGAACATAGTGTTCTGTATGTCATTGGTGAGTTTGAATGATCAGACTTGGATATTTGAAATAAATGGCACATATGCAAAGTTTATAAGCATGTTTTTTTTTTTTTCTAAACCAGAATTGGCCTCCACACTTTGTCACAATGCAGAAACCCCAGAGTACTTAAAACTATGAAATGGCTTTATTGCACGCTGGGCTCTCTGGAAGCAGGTGCTGATGTGGGAGTTTGGGGTGATGCTTGTTAGGGATCAACATCTGGGAAGGGAAGGAAGCAGGATTGGGCAGAGGAAGAGGTTGAAAAGGCCTCAGCCAACCTGGTGGGAAGCCCTGGAATGAGTTTTTACAGCCATGGTGTTTTGCTTTGCACTGAAACCGCTAGGCCTCAGTCACCAGATGCTTGTGTGTGCTTGTGTTGTAGGACCTGTGGGACAGGTCTCATCTCAAGGAGGCTGCTCTCTGCAGCTGAAGCAAACACTGCTCAGCAGCTGGGCTTGTCCTTCCTTAAATGAGGCTCTGGCCAGCTCACCTCTGGTCTACCACAGGCTTTTGTGAATATCCTCACTTGTGCCTCACAGAAACCCTAGGAGATAGGCACAGTTATTGTTCCCATTTCATAGATGATGAAACTGAGACTTAGAGCGTTTTCACTAACTAGCCTGGGTTAAGTACCTAACTAGTGTCTCAGTGAGGACTGGATTCCAGGCCTTCCAAATGTCCGGTCCCCTCAGTGATGTCTGCATGGGCTTGACTGTTCTCATTCATTCCGACTCATTTGGTTAGTGTGAAGTGCTATGGAACAACTGAGCTGCTACAATTCGGCTCATTTATACTGTTTTCTTTGTGGTTGGTTGAGTGGCTTACAGGTAGATTAGCAGTGAGATAGAAATATCTGAGTCCTTTAAAATTCCCGGCTTTTATCACTTGATCAGCTTAAGGAATTGCTTTGAAAAATCCTATACATGCCCAATTGCTGCTCGTTTTGTGATAAGATTTTCCTGATAGATTGTTTCTGGCATAGACAAGGACATTTCATTTAGGGCTTCCTGCAAGAGCACCTTGGGCCTTCAAGACATCAATTCCCAGGCTCCTGCCAACTGGAGTCTGTGGGTGAACCTGCCGGCTGGCAGCAGCCTCTGCAATCTGACACACACACCCGGAAGCACGCCCCGCTGGGCATACCGCCCCGGCTCCTTGGCCCCATGCCCTCTTCCTCTCTGTTTGCTGGGTGGCTTCAGTTTGGGCTCTCAGTAGCCCAGTGAAAAGGCTTTCAAGTCATTTCCAGATCCCTCAGGGGAAACTACTGTATTTAATCAAAGGCATTTTTTTGCTACTGTGTGTTGGAATAATTTTGGCTCTTTATCAAATCAAATGAAAAATGACTACTAGGTTATGAAGTTGGCCATAGGCAAGTTCAGTGAACCCTTAGAATTGTGAACCTTGTTAACTCCGAAAGATGAAATAAACACAACAGACACACAGTTCTTACTGTGATCATTTAATATTTTTGAGGCCAGAATCATTTTTAAATAGTTAAACAAAAAATTTTTTTTATTAAGTGAGAGTTGGAGAGGCAGAGAGATAGACTCCTGCATGTGCCCTGATTGCGATCCATCTGGCAAGCCCCCTACAGAGGGATGCTCTGCCCATATGGAGCCGCTGCTCCATTGCTCAGCAGCTGAGCTATTTTAGTGCCTGAGGCAAGGCCATGGAGCCATCCTCAGCCTGTGGGGCCAACTTGCTGTTACAACCGAGCCATGGCTGCAAGAGGGGAAGAGAGAGAGAGAGAGAGAGAGAGAGAAAGAAAGAAGAAGGAGGGGTGGAGAAGCAGATGGGCGTGTCTCCTGTGTGCCCTGAGTAGGAATCTAACTCGGGACTTTCACACGCCAGGCTGACGCTCTACCACTCAGCAAACAGGCTAGGGCCTAAATAGTTTAATTTTAAAAAATTACAAAATACATGCTCACTGTTGCAGTGAAATCTCCTCTTCCCTTAAGTGCTGTCATTCCCTTCAGGTCATTAATATTAATAGTTATGTGTTTATTCAAACATATCTTCATATAGTCACCTATATTTTTCCTTTTTTATTAAAATATGATTCTAAATTTTTTACAAACTACTTTATCCACAAAACCATGTGTTCTGCACTCCCCCCAGGTCAATATATAGCTTTATAATATTCCATAGTGTGGATGTATCATGATTTATTCTGCCATTTTCCCTATTGATAGACATTTGGCTCGTTTCCAGGTCTTGTTATTAAAACAGTGCTGCTGTGAATGTCATCTGTCCCACTGTGCCTCTACAGGCACCTGGAGCTGGGACCAAGGAGGGGAGCAAGGCGGAGATGCTCCCTGCTTTCTAGAAGTTCACATTGCAGTGGGGTGGGGGGCGAAGCTGTGTATAACCAGGGAAAGCAATCCATAAAATAGGAACTAGCAGCTAGAGATAAAGGATCTGCAAAAGATAAAGCAAGATGCTGTATTAGAGGAAAGACCCTTTCAAGGAGGTAAGGCTAAGCTGAGACCCCAGGACTAGCGAGACAGCCCTTTGGGCACGTGCAGTGACAGTGGTGCGGGAGCTGGAGGTCAGGTCTTGTTCGGGGGTCACTTATTAATGGTGTCTGCCAGATAACCTTTTGCAAAAGTGATAGCGATTCACATTTCACTGTCTCAGATGCCGTTTCCTCACGCCCTCCTCAGCTTTAAGTATCACTAGTCTTTCCAAATTTTGCTAATCCAATGTGTGAAAAATGGGTACTTCCCCGAGTGCTAATGAGGTTAGATAGCTTTTTATGTGTTCATGACCTTTTCACATTTCTCATACTGGAATGTGGACTTTGTCATTTTTTATTTATTTATTTATTTATTTATTTTTTTTACAGGGACAGAGTCAGAGAAAGGGATAGATAGGGACAGACAGACAGGAACAGAGAGAGATGAGAAGCATCAATCATCAGTTTTTTGCTGCAACACCTTAGTTGTTCATTGATTGCTTTCTTATATGTGCCTTGACCACGGGCCTTCAGCAGACCGAGTAACCCCTTGCTCGAGCCAGCGACCTTGGGTCCAAGCTGGTGAGCTTTGCTCAAACCAGATGAGCCCGTGCTCAAGCTGGCGACCTTGGGGTCTCGAACCTGGGTCCTCTGCATCCCAGTCTGACGCTCTATCCACTGCACCACCGCCTGGTCAGGCTGGACTTTGTCATTAAAAAAAAAAAAAGTGTTATCTGGGCCCTGTCTGGGTGGCTCAGTGGATAAAGTGTCATCCCGGCACACCGAGGTCGCAGATTTGATCCCCGGTCAGGGCACAGAGGAGAAGCAATTAATGGCACGCAACAAACAGAACAACTAAGTGGAACAACAGATTGATGCTTCTCTCTCTTTCAATCAATGGAAGTTTTTTTAAAAAATTGCGTTATCTGGCTTTTTCAGACCATTTTTTAGGAGCTCTTCATCTCTCAGAGTTTCTTGCTGCTTATACATCCTGGCTTGCTCACTCCTCACCTTTCCTCAGGCCCTCCCCCACTGCCACCCTTTCCTCAGCCCCCGGGAGAAGCAGCCCTTGCTAACCTAACCCTTTGGCATTATGAACTTTGGGCCTTGGCCCTGTGAGTTTTTTGAAGGCTTAAAAGCATGTCTGGAATCAGAAAAAGAAAGTTTTTATTGGCTTCTTGAATACTAAAAGAAAACTGTAAAATCAAAGGCGATGTACATCAAATGCCTATAAAACATAACTTTGTCAACTAGTCATTTTCGACCCAACTCAATATATAGTTACTGATAACTCAGATAAAAGTAATGTATATTTAGTGTGGGAGGTGGGTATGTTTTTAATATGGTACTGGGCAAGGCTTCTTAATGAAAGGATGGTTGGTGGCCGTGGGAGATTTTAAGCCGCCCTCGAATCTCCCAGAATTCTTTAAAATAAAACATTTTCCTACTTCTGTTTTTTTTTTTTTTTTTTTTTTTTTTTTCAAGTTCCTTGATCTCTCCTTCTCTGTGCTCTGGCTTGGATTTCTCAGCTTTCATGCCTCCAGGTCACTTAGAGGTCTGCACTGCCACTGTTCCCACTGTGCCCTGGCCTGAGCCAGCGTCTCTGGTGGCCTCCTCATCCAGCTCTCACGTTAGCCTGGGATTCTTTGGGGACGTTGACCGTTTTCTCTGGAAGCTCTTTGCTCCCCTTATTTTGCTCATTTTTTCTTAGTGCTCCTTCTACCTTTCTGACCTTTTCTCCTCAGTTTCCTGTCTCTCAGCTCAGGGTTGGTTCTTCACCAGTCAGTCCTTCCCTGACTCTCTTCTTCCTTTGGCTAATTTTGGCAATTCCTTTGTCTCAGCTCCCCTCACTGTTTGCAGTACTGCCTGGAACCCTTTGTAGAGAGATAAGAATATAAATTTTCAAAAGGCTCTGTACACCCTACACCCTTCCCACCACCACAAACAAAACAAACAATCCTTGACTTAACCTAAGAGTATTTTAAGACCGATTCCACAACCCTTGAGTGGGTTGTGAATGTAATGGTCAGTGACTATGTTAGAAACAAACAAAAAACCCCAGAAAATATCATTTTACATCACGTGTGGTTAAGGTAGATATTTTTTCATGGAACTTTTGTTAAAGTTCTGTATTTGTGTGTGTCAGGATTGGCATCATACTTTGCAGGGTCCAGTCAGTGCAGAATGAAAACGTGGGACCCCTTGTTAAAAGATAGACTGGGAATTTCAAGATGGCAACAACAGAGAACTTAACGGAGAGCAGCAGCCTCCGCACATGGGGCCTTCTGCAGCTGCTCGGCTTCACCGTGACACCGGCCCTCGTGCGTTTGCGAGTGTCTGACCTGGGTTGAGATGTAAAATAGTTTTCTTACTGTGAGTCACAGGCAAATAAGTTTTAAAGTCACATTCCAGTGTGTGCCAAGAGTTACATGGAAGGGTGGCTGTGGACACCCAGCATGGGGTGACTCGTCCCAAATCGTCTGCATTCAGCCATTCCTACTCTGGTCTGGTGACCTCCACCTTGCCTGCCAGCCGCACTCTGTCCATTCCTGCCTGCCTGTTCCCCGGGGGTTATGCCAGCCCCAGCATCTCAGCTCTCAAGCTCCAGCTGGCCTTCTCCCGGGCTTGTTTAGCCAGTCTCCCCTGCCGGGAGCCCCTTGAGGAATGGCTGGGACAGTGCTTGCAGTGAAATGCTAAAGTTTCTCTTATTTATAACCCAGATGTCTCTCCTCAGCATTACTCTATTACTAACTCCACCTGGAGGTCCCCTGTGTGCTTCCCACTCATTTTCCACCTCATCTTTCTGTCCCTTCTAAACCTGCTCTTACGCCCGTATTCATCACTTTGGTTAATGCCACTACGGTTTACTCAGTTGTCCAAGCTTCAAACTGTGAGGGTTATTTCTTATTCTTCCACTCTTCCTTCCTCTCCACCTCCTCATACCCCACAAGCTGCCAAGTCTTGTCGGCGTGGCCTCCTGTGTAAGTGCTTTGAGTGTGTTCTCTCCAAGTCTCTTCAGCAGACAGACTCTTCAGCAGTGCCTGCGAGGCCCTTCACCTTAGTCCCTACCTGCATTCTCATCCTTGACTCCTGCCTTACCCCCGCCAGCCCCTGCTCTAGCCTCGCATCTCTTCCCCTCAATTCCTGGCCTTCTCAACTGCAAGCCATAGTACCTCCTTCCCGCAGCCCCTGACCCGCGGCCATTTGGAAGTGGGGAGGCATAACTCTAGTTATCATCCTGATTGGGCGTTGCTGCCAGCAATTACTAAGCGGGGTCAGAGACGGTAACTATCCTGTAGTGTGTGGGACAGTCTCCACCAGGGACCACCAGAATTGCAGGTCGCCACCCCGTTGAGAAACAGTGGTGCAGTTTCGGGCCTCTGTCCTTTGTAACAGCTGTTCCCTTGGCCTCAAGATGCCCCTCCTGCCTGGAGAACTCCAACATGTTCTTTGAATTCCACTTTAAAAACGCTCCCTTCTCTTTGAAGTCTCCTGTGCTCCTCTCACACCAAAGGTAATCGGTTCTGCTCTGTTCCAGGCTGCCTGTACCTCCTGCGGAGCACCCCTTTGAGTGTCTTTCTGCAGAAGGGCTGCTCCCGTTCAGCTTCCTAGTCCCTGCACCTGGCATAGTCCCAGCAGGTAGTGGGTGCACGATAAGGTAAAGTGAGTGGAATGGCGGAATGAAATGAAACCATAGCCTTTCATCTGTGCAGTTCTGGGATCAAGCTTTACTTGTCACACTTGAATTTTGTCTTCTCCTTCCTTACCTGCCTCTCTTCCCCCCTCTCTTATCCTTTCTCAGTTGCAGCCTTTCTAACTCTGGCATGCATTTCTTCATTACTACAGATTGGCTATCTTCCCTAGTTACAGTCATCTGTGGTTCCTTGAGGCATCTAAGAATTGAAATAGATCTTGGCCATCTTTGCTCCCGAGGTGTGACTGCAGTAGTTACAGCTCCTGTTTCCAAGGCAACAGCCTTCTGGTTAGAATAGAGTGCTTCTCTTAGTGCATCTCCATTAGGAAAAAGGAGTCCTATGGCTCCTCTCTCCATATTCAAAGTTCCCTTGCTTTATTGCTTATAAAAGGCCAGTTTACATTAGAATAGGGCAGAATAAACTATTACTCTGCTCTCGTAGTTTTAAAATGTCTTATTGAAGCATACTATACATACAGAAGAGAGCATGTATAATAAGTACTATATATATCTCCACCAATATACCTGTATAAGTAGTACCCAGATTAAAAAAACAGCATCCAGGGCTTAATGATTTTTTGTGGAACTGTTAGATATTTTTTCTAAAGTGCATTTCTTATTTTATCTAAGAATCACATTTCTTTTCCAAACCAACTTTAATCTAGGATCCTGGGAGATGGGGCCTGATTGACCCCTGGGAAAACAGTCCTCAAGTTAGAGAGGGAGCTTTAGATCCTTCCTATTTGAAGTAACCATTTGAAATTGCTAGCACCCGAGCACTAGGGGGTCCCCATGGACCAGCTGCTCCAGGCAGATGGACTCTTGTTTTAAAACAGCGCAGACTGGTAGGGCCTCAGTGCAGGCTGATTCCTCAAGCCCATCAGAAAGTGATGTATACAGACATACAGACTCCTCTCCTCCATTTCTTGCTACTCTCTCTCTCTCTCTGTGTGTGTGTGTCACAGCTCTTGTGTATCTGTTTGTGGAAGAGGGTTTTTAGAATCAGATTTCTTCTGAGTGAATCCCACCTGTCATCCACGCTGTGTGACTATATACAATTTCCTTCACCTCTCTGATCTCAATTTCCTCATTTGTAAAGTGGGAATTATATACTCCTTTTGCAGAGGCAAAGTAAGGAATAAATGAAACAATGTATGTGAAAAATACTAGCATTGTGCTTGGTTCTCAGAAAGTCACAATAAGTGATAATTTTCTCTCCTTCCCTCCCTCCTTCCCTCTCTCCCTATCTCTCTCCCTTTCTCCCTCTTCCCTTTCTCTCTCTCTTTTTCTTTCTCCCCATTGATTGATTAGAGAGAGAGAGAGAAGGAGAACCATTACTTGTTGTTCCACTTAGTTGTGCATTCATTGGTTGCTTCCCATGTGTGTCCTGATAGGGGATCAAACCTGTTTTGGGACAATGCTCTAATTGACTGAGCTAACCAGTCAGGACAGATAGTTTCCTCTCATTATTATTATTTTTTATTGAATTTATTGAGGTGACATTGGTTAATAAAATTATATGGGTTTCAGATGTACAGTTCAGTTCTATAATACATCATCTATAGATTGTATTGTAGTGTTCATTACCCCAAGTCAAGTCTCCTTCCATCATCATTAACTCTTTTTTTTTAAATTATGATGTAGTGTTTTTTTGTTGTTGTTGTTTGTTTTTACAGAGACAGAGACTCAAAGAGGGATAGACAGGGACAGACAAACAGGAACAGAGAGATGAGAAGCATCAATTGTTAGTTTTTCGTTGCGCATTGCGACACCTTAGTTGTTCATTGATTGCTTTCTCACATGTGCCTTGACCGCGGGCCTTCAGCAGACCAAGTAACCCTTTGCTCGAGTCAGCGACCTTGGGTGCAAGCTGGTGAGCTTTTGCTCAAACCAGATGAGCCTGCGCTCAAGCTGACGACCTCGGGGTCTTGAACCTGGGTCCTCGGCATCCCAGTCGGCTCTATCCACTGCGCCACCACCTGGTCAGGCATCATTAACTCTTTATTTCCCTCTTCTACTCTCCCCCCTTCTCTCTGGTGGTCAACCTATTGTTGTCCATCTATGAGTTGTTTTATTTTTATATCTTGTCTTTTTTTTTTTTTTTTGCTGAATCTCACCCAGCCCCCAACTCCCTTTAGTTTCCTCTTTTTTAATTTAAAAAGAAAATTTATTTTTCCAATATGAGAGGCACAGACACGGACAGATAGACAGAGAGAGATGAGAAGCATCCATTCTTCATTGCGGCACCCTAGCTATTCACCGATTGCTTCCTCATGTGTGCCTTGCCTCCAGCTAAACCAGTGACCCCCTTGCTCAAGCCAGAGACCTTTGGGCTCAAGTCAGAGACCATGGGATCATGTCCATGGCTCCACCCTCAAGCCAGCGACCCCACGCTCAAGCTGGTGAGCTCATGCTTAAGTCAGCGACCTTAGGTCCGAGCTGGTGAGCTTTGCTCAAACCAGGTGAGCCCGTGCTCAAGCTGGCGACCTGGGGTCTCGAATCTGGGTCTTCTGCATCTAGGCCGACACTCCATCCATTGTGCCACCACCTGGTCAGGCAGTTCCCTCTCTTTTATTACCCAAAGGTGAAACTGGTCAGAGCCTTCATCACAGTATTCCTGGATAACTGTTGTCACCTATGTGATGTCTTTGCCTCTTCCTTCACCTTCCCCAGTTTATCTTCAATGCTTGTTTCTTCAGATATTTCTTCCTGATCCACTACATCTACCTTTACTATTTTCATCTCAAAAAGATTGATAGATTTTGGTGTAATGCCTGCTAAAGTCTGGCAAAGACGGACTTCACAGACTGGCTCCAGAGCCTTTGGCTTACCACTGCCGTGTCGAGAACAGTGTTATTTCAGGGAGTAAATGTGTTAACCGTACTGTAATGCGTGTACAGAAGTGCTTGAGACAGATTTAGGCATTTGAGAGACATTTGTAGCCTCCACCAGGCTAACCAATTGTCTCTTTGGTGTGCCGTTGGTTTTCCTGTCTCTGTGCTCACCCAGTGGCAGTGCGCTCTTACTGGTGGGTCATTGGGAAACACAGAGACTGCTTTGCCCCGGGGCCCTGGAGAAGGTGATACCCTTGGGCTGTGGAGAATAATTGGTAGCTCTTTGGCCCCTCTATTCCTGTCCTAATCTGCTGGGTTCCTCAGCCTTGCCACAACTCGAGGTGTCTGACCCCTACCTGGAGATCCTGTCCCATGTGACTTTGAGGATTTAAGGAGCTCCAGTGTTAACTCTGGCACGCTCTTCATTCAGGTCAAGTCTAGCTCTGTTTTTGTATTTCATGTTGGAAAATTGGGCTTTGGTTTTGTTCCCAGGTTGTAATTTCAATCTTGTACCTGATTATGATGACTCTCTCTCAGCTCCTCTCTTGGTGACTTACTTGTTTCTGGCTCCTCTGGAATGACTTCCTCCCTTGGAACCCCAGAGCCGCAGATGGGGTTTCCATTCCCTACGGACTGACTTCCCTGCACTCCTGGTGTTTTGTTTCGGACACTCCTACTCTAGCTCTAGACCAGCTGCTTCCTTAGATAGCCGGGGCCCATAATTTCCAGATACCCTAATAGAACTATTGCTCTTAGCACTGTGGAAATGTCACACTGAAAGAGCATTAGCATACCATGTTTGGAACTTGGCTATCTGGCCTCTTACCCTGACCAGAACAAGAGAGGGAATCGGGAAACAGTCTGAAAAACAGAGCTTGTGATCAGCCAAACCTAGATGTCTTACAAGGTCTAAGCATTGTATTCTTTACTCCACGGGGAAGTCCTCAGGCCCTCACTGAGAACCTTGTACTCTTACTTTAGACACACTGCTGGTAAGTATTGGTTGATTGGCTAAATGCACAATAGATTAGAAACAGCCAATTATAATGGGGAGAGAAGACAACCTAACAGAAGAGGAAGGGTAGGAAAAATGATAAAAGCATAAAAGAGCTGAAAAATTACGTTAAAAATTCTATAGTGATTTAGTATTTTAAAACATGCTGAGAACATCTGTGAAATATAGACTGTCACAATGGTGACCCTTCACCATTGGCAAGGTGTGCAGTTATACTACAGCCATACCACAGCCCTTACAGTCTTCTCCAGAAGGTAAGAAAGGGCGCTACACATTTTAAGAAAATTTTCACCTGAAATGGCTAACATAAAAATCATTTTCAGATTTATAAGTGCCAAACTTCTATCCATTAATTTATTTAATGTTAATCTTAAACAATTTATTTATAAATTAATAAATTAAATTAATTTATTTAATATTTATTTCATTTATTACTTGCCGGGCATTGTTGCAGGTGCTGAAGGTGCATTAAAAAGCAGAACAGATGAAATCCCTGCCTTCCTAAAGATCAATCTAGAAAAGTAGGCTATCTATAGCAACTAATTCTCCATGATCTGAGAGGGTCAAACTTAAAGTCTTTTTTTTTTTAATAGAGTAAATAGAAAGTTTTTCTATGTTGTACATAGGTTAAATGGGAAAAATTCATTTTGTAAGACTTTCAAATTCAATAAAAATAGAAGACTTTTAAAACTAGCTGTATGAGCCTGCGCTGTAGGACACAGTGGATAAAACATCCACCTGGAGTGCTGAGGTTGCCGGTTTGAAACCCTGGGCTTGCCCGGTCAAGGCACCTATGAGAAGCAACAACTATGAGTTGATGCTTCCCATTCCTCCCCACCCTCTTCTCTTTTTCTCTTTCCTCTCTCAAAAATCAATAAACTAAAAAATTAAAGAAAAAAGAAAATGAAACATTTAATAAATATTAAAAAAAACCTAGCTGTATGAATGTACATACCAAGTTGAAAGTCTCTTTGGAGCTGCCTCTGGATATTTCATTTTTCATCACAACAGGAAGTAGGAAGTGTGTTTTGTGCTTTGCAGTTGGGGAAACGGCAGAATGAAGGGGTGTAATGGCTTGCCTGAGGTTTTACAGTGTGACATTTTTCTTTGCCCATACTGGAAGATTTCCCACTTCTAAGTTCAAGTCCTGGAGTTGGGACTATTACTCAGTTTGTATGATGAAAAAAGGGAGGGGAAAAAAGTCTAAGTGTCTCTCTCTTGCTTTCTTTTTTGAAAAAGTCCAAATTTTAAATATAAAAGGTATAAAAAGTAGAGTGATTTAATGTTTGTGTAATCAGTTCTAAAATGAATTCCTCATCCATGGCTTTCTGGCTCAGATAGCAGACTTAAGACTTGCTTGTATAGTGTGGCTTAACTGACTCTCTTAAGGATATAGTTTCAACTGTAATTTTCCTTTCCCCAACTCCTTTCCCTCTGGCAGGCTTATGGAAAGCTCTTAGCTGTTATTTGAGGCTTTCTAAATGATCAAAATGAAACAGCTACAATAGTTTTTATTTTGGCCCTTAATCAGAAAGGACTGAAATTGATGGTGTTCAGGGAAGAATTCTGTAGATGGTCACTTCTGATTGGTCCGCAGAAGGACTGTGGGTTGAGCCTGGGTAGGCAGCTACCACCATCAGATAGGTTCCACTTGCCTGGGCAGTGACTTATCTATTAAAACACAAAGACTTCGTGTATAGCTTTCTCTTTGTCTGCATCTAGTTTGTGATTTTCTGCTTGGGGAAGGAGCATTTGATTTATTATTTGTTACTGAGGTCATTTTAATATATTAGGGATATGTCATATACTTTGCATTCTAGACTGATTTTTAATTACCTCAAACCAAATATATAGGCTTTACATTTTAGCCCTTGGAGGATGTGATAAAATACTTTTACTACTAGAGTTCAATTTGTGAAAATATAGGTGGTATGTTATATTGCTAATAAAAGCCAAAGGGTTGAAATATGATAAAAAAATCTTTATTTTGTCTTTTTTTTTAATATCATGGAATTATGTGCCCTTTCAAATGTTTAAGGAAAGTGATACCCATTGGTTTACGGTAGTCTCTTGGCAACATTTAATATGCTCTGTTCATAAATGGCATCAATTATAATACTCTGCATATGAGAAATCCTACACTTAGGAGTTAAGGAATCACAAAATAAAACACTCAGTCATTTTTATTAGACAAGGCAGAGGCAGTAAAAAAAAAAAAGACAGAGAGAGCCCAAGCTTTCATTTTTAAAAAAGCTTTTGCTTAGGAAAATATTTCTATGATTAAAATAGGAAAGAAACAGTATGTGGAATGGGTTAGTGATGTATTTTCTCTTGTTTGGACTTTTGGCTGGGATGAGCGTCGGGGTTGGTACTGGGCAGAGTAGTTCCAGGAGGACTCGATTCTGCAGGAGGCTGACTGGGTTTTCTGGGTTTTTGGCTGACTTCACCATTCTTGTCATCCAGCCAAGTAAGTGGTAATGACTATTAAGAAAATTGAGAAAGTTTAGTGGCTTTAAAGTAGATTGTGTTCTTTTTTTTTTTTTTTTTTTTTTTTTTAAAAGAAGACTTTCTTGTTTTTAGAGCAGTTTTCGGTTCACAGCGAAACTGAGAGAAAGGTGGAGAGATTTCCCATACACCCCCTGTCCGGCACATGCCTCCCTCACTAACACGCCCCTCCAAGTGGTATGTTTGTTACAATTGGTAAATCTGTATCAACACATTATGTTGTAATTTTGTTTTAAGAAAAAGAAAAACTATTAAATTTGACCTGGTAATTTTATCCTAAGTATTTTGTCCTATTATCTGGAGTCATGGGTTTTGAATTCCTGAAACTGTAAAAATGTGATTTTTCTCTTCACCCTCAGGGGTCTGGGAAAAGATAGATTTCCATTTCATAAATGTTGTGAAGGACTCCAGTGCCCAGCTTGTCCTTCGACCTTTCTTGACGGAGGAATGATGAGTGAGGACCAGGTGGGATCTTTGTTAGGTGGATGCTAGGACAGAAGAAGAAAAGACCTTCTCTTTCTGTAAGGATGCCCTGAGCAAAGGGCAGGAAAGGCATTTCTTGTTATGGATTACTTATTATAGATCTTGATTTCAGTGAAAGTTGATACTAAAAACACAAGAAGATTGACATTATCAAACTAACATCAAACACTGACAGTGGGTGCTAAAAATCCGGTGAAAATTTTCTTTTAAGAAACTTAGGGTACTTGCTATTTAAAGAACAGATATCAAAACAAAAAGATAGTTGTAGAATTAAAAATGCTTCAAGAGATGCATTTGTTAGGATGCTGGTTTGGTAAAAATAACAACACAGAAGTTTGTTTTAGTCTCATTTATACTGGTCTGAGCATGAGCAGACCAAATTTGAGAAGATCGCTTCTTGATGTTGGGGATAAAGGTAATCTCTCTTATTACTATGTCATCTCTATCACATATCGTCCATCTTCCAGCTAAGATGGTCGCTCCAGTTTCTCTCATATGGCAAAAGGGAGTAAGAATGGAGAGGGCAGCCTCCTTAAAACATCATGTGGTGGCCCTGGCTGGCTGGCTCAGCGATAGAGCATTGGCCTGGTGTGTGGAAGTCCCAGGTTTGATTCCCATTCAGGGCACACAGGAGAAGCCATCATCTGCTTCTCCACCCCTCCCCCTACTCCTCTCTCTCTCTTCCCCTCCATAGCCATGGCTCAAAGGGTTTGAGCAAAGTTGGCTATGGGTGCTGAGGAAGGCTCCATGGCTTTGCCTCAGGTACTAAAATAGATCAGTTGCTGAGCAGTGGCCCCAGATGGGCAGAGCATCACCAGGTTGGGGGTTTGCCAGGTGGATCCTGGTTGGGGCACATGCAAGAGTCTGTCTCTCTGCCTCCCCACCCCTCACTTAATAAAACAGAACAAACAAATAAAAACCAAACAAAAACATCATGGGGCTCATAGTTCATTGCCTATACCCAGTCACATGACTACTTACCTGCAGGGGGATAGGAAATGTACTCTTTAGCTAGGCAGCCATGTGTCCAATTAAGCCTTCTATTTCTATACAGCAAGGAGAAAATGGGTATTGGGAAGACAACGAGGAGCCTCTGCCACACAGGAATAGTAGCATCTATTTTTCAGTGTTGCTGTTACTTCCTGTGGATTCTATGCAGAGTCAGACTTGACACTACACCTTTTAAAGAGGCATAATTATTATTTACAAACAACTCAGAACATCATACAGTGTTTACATCTTGCATACTGTATTGTTTAGATGCCCATTTTAGGAAAGTAAATTCTGATTATATTGTCATTAAGTTCAAAGTGATTGTACTTTTTTTTTTTTTTGAGAGAGAGTGACAGATAGGGACAAACAGACAGGAAGGGAGAGAGATGAGAAGCATCAATTCTTCATTGCGGCACCTTAGTTGTTCATTGATTGCTTTCTCACATGTGCCTGGACTGGGGGGCGGGTACAGCCGACTGAGTGACTCCTTGCTAAAGCCAGTGACCTTGGGCTCAAGCCGTGACCTTGGACTCAAGCCACCAACTTTGGGCTCAAGCTAGCGCCAGTGGGATCATGTCTATGATCCCACACTCAAGCCAGGGATCCCGCATTCAAGCTGGTGAACCTGTGCTCAAACCAGATGATCTGTGCTCAAGCCAGCAACCTTGGGTCTCAAACCTGAGTCCTTTGAGTCCCAGTTTGATGATCTATCCACTGTGCTACCTCCTGGTCAGGCAACTGTACTCTTTTAAAAAATTTTTTATTTATTCATATTAGAGAGGAGAGAGGAGGGGGGAGGATCAAGAAGCATCAACTCCCGTATATGCCTTGACCAGGCAAGCCCAGGGTTTTGAACCGGAGACCTCAGCGTTCCAGGTCAATGCTCTATCCACTGCGCCACCACAGGTCAGGCAGGCAATTGTACTTTCTTTTAAACATGTTTTCTTGTGGGAAGAATGGACTCATTTTGGAAAATTGGAATTTTCACACAGAATTTCTTTTAGCACAAATTCATATGCATCAAAATGAGACAAGGCTTCAGAAAGGGAAGCCTTCAGGGAGCGGGTCAGAATATTTTATTCTGGATGGGAATTTGACTCTGAAGTTGTCAGTGGTTGGTCATTAGGGTTGACTTTATGATGTCGATTCCAGGAAGGGAGCCAAAACATTACAAACTCATTTATAACTTCTCCTGCCCTCTGTGAGTAACCATATTAATAAGCAATTTTAGGGTCTGGGTTCTAAAATAACCTAATTAAAATAGAGTGATGTCTTTTATTTCTCTACAAGGAGATAGTGCCAGAAAGCTCTTCCATTCATTGGACTTTGGCTGCTCCTCTCTGGGTTTTGTTTACTGCTGTCTGCCCAGAGGGCTCTGTCAGAGGGAACTACTGTATGGCCGGGAAGGTGTGTGTGAAAGTACGCGAATATTTTGTTCTGCTTGGCAGGAAGTGAGCTGTCGCTGACAGTTAAATTCTTGTTGTAAAGCCTAGCACACACCATACATTACAGATTTTTAGTTGAGGTTTCTAGATTTCTATGTGTGTGTGTTGCCCTTGGTTTTTCTCATATTCCATCATAAACAGCAAAGAGAATTTTGACAGCTGAGCCTTTTCAGATTCTGTTTTCCTCATAAGGGAGAACTACACTTACGGGTTCTGTCTTCTGGCCATCTACGACGAGTTGTCACTATACCTTAAACGTTGTTCAGGAAACTCATCAGTCACGACACCACTACGGAAGAGATAGGGTATTGGCTGTCACCGAAGCTTCATCTTTGGCATAAAGACTTAGGGCAAACATTGTAGAAGAGATTGTTTTTTGTTTGTTTGTTTGTTTGTTTGTTTTTTTGTTTTTTTTGGTTAGCAAGAAGGACTTGAATGAATTTCCCTTTAAAAGATTGTTTAGTTCAGGTTTTTCTTTACCGTTTTTCAGGGAAGGCCACTGAAATGAGTGATGTTGTTCAAAGTCATATAAGGCAGGATGGCTTCACTCTCCATCGCACCACATTACTTTTAGTGAGTTACTGCAAGCGACTCTGTTTATAGAGGAGCAAAGGGAAGCTGTGAGCCGTGGGGGATAGTTAGGGATTTCAGACAAAGGAAGAACTAGGGAAGGCACACTGCCACCGTGGCGAGTCCCCCCTGCTGGCCTGGGGTGTCTCCAGCGCCAGACTCAGCCCCTGGGATATAGGGTCTGCAGCATATGCTTGTTGCCTGTTGAATTAATGACTAGGAATTAAAGGAGAGTTTAACAATGAAAAAGGAAGAAAGAAGATTTGCAAGAGAAATTTTCTCAGGTAACCGAAGGAGGGTTGGATGAGCTTAGACGGAGAAGGTCAAGAAATTATTTGTAGGAACTGGAGAATTATGGTGGGCTAGAAAAGAGGAACCTCGAGCTGTTTCAAAACTCGGCTTTTAACTCCCAGATCTTCTAAGTGCCTGTTTGTCCTTCTTAGGTGTATGAAACTACTTTTATAACGAGGAGGTTGGCTCTGTTGCTGTGTGTGTTCTCATTGTGTAGCTCTGGGAGGGTGCCAGAAAAGGCAGGTGTGCACATGTGAGCACATGTGTGTGCATGTGTGAGCAGGAGCTGATCACCTAAGGCCTCATGTAGGAAGGATGCTTGACTCAGTGGACAGTCTCTTACCTCCAGAGCCCTGGGACCATCCTGCTTTCCACTCACTCGTTAATCTAGGTTAACTCCTTGGACAATAACACATTATTGACTTTATAGGAGAACTGTGTTAAAGGCTGCTTTATCTTAGTCTTTAAGAACTGGAAGGAAACTTGTAGAAATATCTCTTGTGTCCAGGTCCCAAGGTTTTGGTGCCAGGTTGAGATCTAGATAATGGGAAGTCTGGCTTCTCAGTTTAAATGTGTTGGAAGTTCTTCAGAGCAATGATTACATTTCTATCTTACAAAATGGAATAATGAAACAAAACGAGAAGACATATTTTGAAAAACCATTTAAAAGAAAGTGGAACAATCACTAACCATTAGGAAAATGTAAAACAAAACCACAGTGAGATATCACTTCATACCCACTAGGATAGCTATTATCTGAGAAACAGAAAGCAGTAATTATTAGTTAGGAGATGGAGACATTGGAGCCCTCTGCATTGTTGGTGGGAATGTAAAATGGTGTGGCTGCTATGGAAAACAGTATGGTGGTTCCTTCAAAAAATTGAACATAGAATTACCATTTGATCCAACAGTTCTACTTCTGAGTATGTACCCCCAAAACTGAAAGCAGATACTTGAACTAATAGTTGTATTCCAGATCACAGCAGCAGTATCACAATAGCCAAAAGATGAAAACAACTCAGATGTCTATCAACAAATGAATGGATAAACGAAATGTGGTATATCCATACAGTGGAATATTATTTGGCCTTAAGAAAGAATGAAGCTCTGATACATGCTACAACATGAACGAATCTTGAAAACATTATGCTAAGTGAAATAAACCAGACAAAAAAGGCCAAATATTTTTTGGTCTCAGTTATATACAGCACCTGGAGTAGTCAGATTCATAGAACAGAAAGTAGAATAGTGGTAACTAAGAGTTAAGGGGAGGAGAACAGGGGACTGAGTGGTCAGTTGGTGCAGTTTCCACAAGGGATGCTGAAAAAGTTCTGGAGATGTTGGTGATGGTTGCATAACAATGTGAATGTATTTAATGCCCTTGAATTTTACACTTAAAAATGGTTAAAATGCTAAATTTTATGTAACGTATATTTTGCCACAGTAAAAAATATTTGTGTAAAAAGAAGAAATAGTTTTCGGATACTAAAAATAAAAGAGAAGGTAAATGGAACTGAAGAAAGTCATGACTGTTTTTCCTCAAGATTTCTAATAAATTAGCGAAATGCTGACGAGTACTGTTGTGTTGATTCTCTTGGTTTTATCAAGTACAAAAACTTCTCTGTGTGCCTTTGTTTTTAAAAGTATACCTCTGAAAACTATTGTCAAATCTTATTGAACTGACAAACATCCAGCTTTTCCAGGTGAGCCTACACGGTAGTCACATTCGGTCAACTGATTTCCTTTGGTCCAGAATGACCTAAAAGAGAGTTCATCACCTTGACTTGAAAAACATCCATGTGGTTATGCCAGCCTCCTCCTAACGAGTCCCAGAATCTGCTCAAGCTAAGGCACTTAAACTCTAAACTTGTGCAAGCAATGCATTTTCTTCTTAGGGGTTGGATTATGTTTCTTTACCTGTTTATCTGAAGACTGGATTGCTTTTAGAAGTTTACTAATATCTACTGACTTTTTTATTTACTGTACCTGCAGAGGTCCCCACAGCAGGAATCCAGTTATTCCTCCTTCCTCCTATTGTTTAGACTTTGTCTTTACTCTGCGGTCTCTGAGAAGATGGAAGCCCCTCTCAGCGTGGTTCGCCATTTATTGGGACTACATGAAAGTCTTGGATGAGGGTCATATGGCTGGCTCAGATTTCACTGGAAGTAATTGGCTTAAAATATGAGCTGCTTTGACTTCTGTTTATGCACAGACTCTTGCACTGCCTTCTTTTCCTGTGCCATTTTCTGAAACACCTAGGCCTTTGTTTTAAATTTATTCTATGCGAGATTAATGTATTTGTATGTACACAAATTTTTCTTCGGAATGAATCTTAAAATGTATTTAAAAAAAGTTTTGAGCCTGAAAGTACATGCTTAACTTAAGGTTCATGATTATCTATCTATCTATCTATCTATCTATCTATCATCTATCATTTCCCCCCTTCCTCTTCCCCAGGCTGGTTTAGGTCTTTTTTTTTTAATTAATTTTAATGGGGTGACATTGATAAATCAGGGTACATATGTTCAGAGAAAACATCTCTACGTTATTTTGACATTTGATTATGCATTCCCATCTGATTTATTTCTTGATGTAATGACTATATATATATACCTTGGTTTTGTTACATTGATGTATATACTTGTGTTCAAATTGTCTTATCTTTTTGCTCTGTGGTGCCTACATGTCACCCTTTGTAAAGCCATCAGAATATGGAGAATATCTAAATTTTGGAGCCTTCAAGTTAAAACGTCTTTTAAAGACACACAGCCAAAGACACATAATAGAAAGTTAGGAATATTTTTCTAATAATGACCCTGACATTTAAGGGGCTAGTCCTGTTTTAATTTCACATACCTAGTGATTTAGAAACCACCTTGTTGGGTATTTGCTAGAAACTCATCCTTCATCTGAAATCTTTCTCTTTTTTTTTTTTCCTTAGTGAGAGAGACATAGAGAGAGAGACAGATAGGGACAGACAGACAGGAAGGGAGAGAGATGAGAAGCAACAATTCTCATGTGGCACCTTAGTTGTTCATTGATTGCTTTCTCATATGTGCCTTGACCAGGGGCTCCAGCTGAGACAGTGACTCTTTGCTCAGGCCAGTAATTTTGGGCTCAAACCAGCGACCATGGGCTTCAAGCCAGTGACCATGGAGTTCAAGTCTATGAATCCTACGCGCAAGCCAGATAAGCCCACGCTTAAGCTGGTCACCTCGGGGTTTTGAACCTGGGTCCTCTGCATCCAAGGCTGATCAGCCTGTGCTACCACCTGGTCAGACTAAAATCTTTCCCTTTTAAAGTTCTATTCTTATTTGTCTTCTGCCAACTAGAGAAATAGGTGAAAATGGTGTGTATCTTAGCTTTGAAAATGTGCTCAAATTATAGGTCATTTATACATTTTCTGTGAATCTACATATACAAAAGAAAGTCCGCATTAAAAAGTATATATAAATTTAGAGTATTATAAGAATCTCCTCCAATCATTTTTCTAGATTTAGACCAGATAGAGATTCCTTATTATTCTTAAATGACCCTTAGTAATTATCCTTTTAGAAGGTCTCCTGAAATGTACGGCAAAGGATATGATTAAGCATTTCTTTATTGCTAGCAGTCTTTATGTTAAGTAAGCATGGTATCCTGCTCTGGTTGTCGTTGTGTGACTAGTGGTGTGTTGTTACTCCTTGTGAGTCTATCAGCTTTACTTTCTCTAGCCATCTTGTCCCCAGCGGATGTGTCACCTGCTGTGGGGCAGCCCAACTGAGAAGGGGGGGTTGCCACATGGGCAGCGGTGACAACAGCAAAGCATGTAACAACCTGAAGAAAGGGAAGTTCACCAGACTCCTAAAGACAGGCCTGCGGTCTTCTTCCTTTTTTTCTTTTCTTTTAGATACATAACTTATAATTCACAGGTTCTCAATTTCAAAGCACAGACAGTTTAAGGTAAGGCGGGTTAGATTGGTTCCGTCCTGCTGAGCAAGAAAGAATCCATACCTAGTTGGTATCTAAATTGGAGCCTTAACAATCACGATTGTTAATTCGGTAGTGCTGCCCTCGCGTCTTTATTTTCTATTTCTAATCTCAGGGCTGTTGGGCCATAGCAGAAGTGATTGGCCTTATAGTGCATGGGGCCCTGGGCTGCTGCTTTGTGCCCTTCTCATCACTTAGCTCACGCCTCTTAGACTGGAGTTCTCTGTGGTGTGCTGGGTGACCTGCTCACGGGGCTGAGCTTCCAGATGGGTGGAGCCCAGTCCAGGAAGGACAGCCCCAGGCCGGACACCCACAGCAGCCGGCAGCCAGCGTTTCATTCCACTTCTCCCCTCTGCTGCGTCTCTGAGCGTCTGCACGCCTCCTCTCTCTGAGGACCACCTTTCCTGACTCCTCAGAGACATAGTAGAACACTTGGCTACCAAAGGGCCAGCCAGAGAGAGAGAGAACGTCTCATTTTCTCTTCATCTCCGCACATTCCCTGAACAGGAGATCACCAGTGAGGGCTCCGTTAACCATGGTGAGGACCTGGGGACAGCACAGCGTGTTGTACACATGGCCCTAGGAACTTGCTTTGTGGGCGTGTTTAGCAGCCAGGAAGGAGAGCATTTTGGATAAGGCTACAGTTAGTAGGTGTGCACCCCACAGGGTATAGGAAGTGCTATAATACGTCTACTGCTGCCTCCTGGAGTATCTATTTTCCCTATGGTTTTAGAAGAAACATTAATTTTGATATTAAAACAAATGCATCCATACAATAGGGACTCATGTAGAACATATGCAAGAATTTGTAAGATAAGCACTAAGCAAAGTGATTGAATTTGGGATATGCTCCTCTACTGCTGGTTGGATAGTTCAGGAAGCACTGAATTTCTGGCCGATTACGGACTGAAGGTGGAAGTTTAGCAAGAAACCTTGTAGTAAGTTATTGAGTGTTTTTGCTGTTTTAGTTGCATGAAGCCAGAGGGCTTGCTGCCTGTGTCTTACAGAACTGGGCGGGAAACTCCCACTGGTGGGGCAAAGAAACATTCATGTAATCTCTCAGGAAACTCTGGACTAATTATTAGTGTTGCTTCCAGATTTAGGCAGTTCTGGAGGCCACAGTGTTTTAAATAGTTAACTTACTTGTTGATGGCAGGACCCACCACACAGACATGCTCGCATTTCACACAGTGTACTTTTTTTTTTCCTGGGCTACAAAAAGAAGATAAAATTCTAACCACTGTGCCATTTCTCTACCCAGCTGAGGCCACAGCTGAGGTGCTTTTCTGTGATTTAAACACCTACATGGAAATTCTCTAGAGTTAGTAAGGAAAGAGTCAGAGAGAGGGATAGATAGAGACAGACAGACAGGAACGGAGAGAGATGAGAAGCATCAATCATCAGTTTTTCGTTGCGACACCTTAGTTGTTCATTGATTGCTTTCTCATATGTGCCTTGACCGTGGGCCTTCAGCAGACGGAGTAACCCCTTGCTCGAGCCAGCGACCTTGGGTCTAAGCTGGTGAGCATTTTTTTTTTTTTTTGCTCAAGCCAGATGAGCCCGCGCTCAAGCTGGTGACCTCGGGGTCTCGAACCTGGGTCCTCAGCATCCCAGTCCAACGCTCTATCCACTGCGCCACCGCCTGGTCAGGCTATATATTTATTCCACATATATGTATCTAGAATAGCTCATATTAATAGAATAACGCAGAAATCAACATTATTGAGATATTAAACTATGGTTATTGACATGCATGGAATACATCAGCTACCTGAGTAACATTTTGTTCAATGCTGTTTCTCTGTAACGCTGGTGAGATGGAACATAACTCTTCTTTATATCAATTAGCCTATGGTAAAATCCATTTTTTTATATGTCATTTCACCTCAGTTTCAATAACCTATCAATAACGTTGAGTGAGGTCTTACGGTACGTGTGTGTGTGCGTGTCAGTAGTATACAGTAATAGAATAATGTGGATATTGACATTATTGGATATATTAATAAACTATCCACTGTACTTACTGACATCTTAGACTTAGATTCTAATAATGCCAGACACTGACAAGAATTCATAAACAACCAAGAGATAAACTGGGAATGCCAGCTGGGTTTTTTGTAATCCCCTTTCAATTTTACCTGAAGGATAAAACTAACTTCCCCAAATCATTGAGATGTTTGAAAAAATAAAATTGCTCATGGTTGCACCACCTTCATACAAGAGCGATTGGTCATTTCTAAGCAAACAAGCAACAACGACAACAGCCACCAATTTGTAATAGGACTGAGGCTTTGTGAATACTTTCCTTTGGGGAGCATCCGGGGATCAGTCAGGTGTTGATCCTCAGCGCCACACGTTCCATACTGTACTGGGGCAAAGAGCGAAAGGTAAAAAATACTTGTCTGGGCCCTGGCCGGTTGGCTCAGTGGTAGAGCGTCGGCCTGGCGTGCAGAAGTCCCAGGTTTGATTCCCGGCCAGGGCACACAGGAGAAGCGCCCATCTGCTTTTCCACCCCTCCCCCTCTCCTTCCTCTCTGTCTCTCTCTTCCCCTCCCGCAGCCAAGGCTCCATTGGAGCAAAGATGGCCCGGGCGCTGGGGATGGCTCCTTGGCCTCTGCCCCAGGCGCTAGAGTGGCTCTGGTCGCAACAGAGCGACACCCCGGAGGGGCAGAGCATTGCCCCCTGGTGGGCAGAGCATCGCCCCCTGGTGGGCGTGCCAGGTGGATCCCGGTGGGGCGCATGCAGGAGTCTGTCTGACTGTCTCTCCCTGTTTCCAGCTTCAGGAAAAACAAAACAAAACAAAACAAAAAAACTTGTCTGTGGCCTTTGCTCATTTTTAGGCAAAAGATTAAAAGTATAAGTTGTCTTTTAAGAGCTTCTTTCAAAATACAACAGAAGTAAATACAGATCTTTTGCTCAGCAAGATTTTTTGTGTGTGTGACAGAGAGAGAGAGAGAGAGACAGAGAGAGGGACAGATAGGGACAGACAGACAGAAAGGGAGAGAGTTGAGAAGCATCAGTTCTTCGTTGTGGCTCCTTAGTTGTTCATTGATTGCTTTCTCATATGTGCATTGACCAGGGAGCTCCAGCAGAGCAAGCGGCCCTTTGTTTAAGCCAGCGATCTTGGGCTCAAGCCAGCGATCTTGGGCTCAAGCCGGCGACCATGGGGTCTTGTCTATGATCCCATGATCAAGCCAGCAACCTCAGGGTTTCAAAGTTGAGTCCTCTGTATCCCAGTCCAAAGCTCTATTTATTCCGCTACCACCTGGTCAGGCTACCCAGCAAGGTTTAAAAATGAGTATAAATATTAGCCTCAGTGTTCTTGGTAAGATTTAGTTTAAATGAGAATTTTACAGATAAAATGTTTGAAAACTTGGAGAATACAGTATTTTAAAAGTATGTAATAGATCATCAGGCCATAATCCTAAAGATTTTGACTTGTGAGACCTGGAGCCCGGATACATTTTCAAAAGCCTCTCTTAGGGATTTTGGTTTGGGAATAAATATTTAGGTAACAGAAGATGATAAGAAGCAGAGTTGTGGAGCCTAAAGAAAAAAGTGTATAAACAGTATTTTATGCCTTTTTCTTTTTTGCTAAAAGATTAAACAGTTTATTGTTTTATTATTTATGTTGTTTTGAGGAAATTTTTCCTATTAAAGCAAAATAGGAAATCTGAAGATTTGTTTTTCATCTCTGATTTTGCACCTACCTAGCAATTTCAGGATAAAAACACAAAAGGAATAATGACTCTTATCCTACAGTGAAAAAATAATCTTTTATCTGCAGAGTGTGATCAACTGTAAAAACAAAGACTGACATATAAATGTTAGTATTACTCTTTGAGCTTTTGAGTATAGTTATCTTAATATTTATTTGGGGAAAAAATTAAGCCGCAGAAACATTCGTGTTCATATTTTTAGAGCTAAGAGTGACATTTATGCCTCAGTTGTTGATATTCAGGAGGTCTGGGAAATGAGCTGGAATTTGGATCCACCCAAGTGTAAATCTAAATGAACCAATCACTCAGTCTACATACAGTCTGCAGAAACGAAATGAAATCAACTTCGTTTTGAAATATGTGAATCACAACAACAAGAACCCAAAAGATTAACTGGCAAAGAATAGGAACCGATTTTTCATAGGATGAAATACTTGCAAACATGCCTGTAGAGAAATGTTCTACTCCAAATCAAAGGAATGGAAGTAAAAAAAAAAAAAAAAAAAAAGAAATAATTTTATGGCTATTAAATTAAGAGAGACATAAAATTTACGAAGCTGATGTGACTTCAGAAAATGAGTAAATTCTTCTTTTGAAGAGGAAAGGGAAAAAGAGAGACAGACAGATGTCAATTTATGGTTTCACTTATTTATGCATTCATTGGGTGATTTTTTTATTTTTTATTTTTTTATTTTTCTGAAGCTGGAAACGGGGAGAGACAGTCAGACAGACTCCCGCATGCGCCCGACTGGGATCCCCCCGGCACGCCCACCAGGGGCGATGCTCTGCCCCTCCGGGGCGTCGCTCTGCCGCGACCAGAGCCACTCTAGCGCCTGGGGCAGAGGCCAAGGAGCCATCCCCAGCGCCCGGGCGCCATCTTTGCTCCAATGGAGCTTCGGCTGCAGGAGGGGAAGAGAGAGACAGAGAGGAAGGAGGGGAGGGGTGGAGAAGCAAATGGGCGCTTCTCCTATGTGCCCTGGCCGGGAATCGAACCCGGGTCCCCCGCACTCCAGGCCGATGCTCTACCGCTGAGCCAACCGGCCAGGGCCATTGGGTGATTTTTTTATGTGCCCTGATTGGGTTCAAATTCACAACCTGGGTGTATCAGGATGACACTGACCAACTTAACTACCCAGTCAGGGCAAAATGAGTCAATTCTTATTTTTCTGGCAGCAGTGTTTAGAGCTCAGTTCTGAAAATTACAGTGACAGTGGATGTAAAATGTTATACAGATAGGCCCTTTGTCCCAGTCATGCCAATCCTTGGAATTTATTCCAAAGAAAAACTCTTAAAGAAGAAAAAAACTATAAGGAAAAACAACAAACCAAACATTTACCGTATTTCCCCATGTATAAAACACACTTTTTTCTGAAAAAGTTGGGGTCTAAAAAATGAGTGTGTCTTATACAGTGGTTGTAGTTTATTTTTACTTGTTTTTCCCACTTTTTTGCTCTTGTTTTTGTGCTCATTGTTGAAGACAATGATTCGTCATTAGACACAGATGAGGACAATCTATGGGAGTTCTGACAGTGATGAGGAGTTGTATTAATTTCATGATGAATAAAACTTGAGTTCAATAACTTTATGTAATACATTTCCCCCCCCCAAATTTTGGGCCCCAAGATAAAGGTGCGTCGTATACATGGGATCGTCTTATATTATACATGGGGAAATACGGTATTGTACTGTTATTTCTTATGGCAAAAAATTAGAAAAAATGTAGATGGTCAACAATTAGACTATTTCTTGTTCTCTCAAGTGATCCTCAGGAAGACTAGAAATAAAGAGAAAGTTTTGGAATAGTAAAATGAACAATATATACATACGTTATAATGAAATATGTAAAAAGATTGTCAAGAAATACTTTTACTATGGTGTTGGCAATATATGTAAATTTTAAAACATTAAAAAATTTAGCAATAATGAAAGATATTTAAAAGGGAGAAGTATAAAGTTTTCTATACCTTCCATTTCAGCATAATGCAGTGAAGATGGGTGAAATGAAATCTTTTATTTGAAATCTGATGGACTTTACAACTTTTCTACTTTTACTATCTTAGCTCCCAAAATGACTTTTTTAGCTACCTCAGTTGTCTTTTCCTGCTTTACAATTTTTGTAGCCTTATAGCCAAATTTTTGTGAGCTGTAGGGTCAGATTTCTAGATTTAAACTCTAATTTCTACCACTTACCAGGTGTAAGAAGCTCTCTGTGCCTTGGTTTCCTCATCTGGAAAATAGAGATAATATTCTTAACTGTGATAATTAAATGATATAATGCATATAAACTACACAACACGGTACCTAGTACTAAAGGTACTCAACAATTAAAGCTACTATTCTGTACCCATATTTGGGAGGCAATTTTGATTGCCCGCCTCACTTAAAAAAAAATTTTTTTTTTATTCAGTGAGGGGAAGGGAGGCACAGAAACAGACTCCCACATGTCCCCCCGATCAGCATCTACCTGGAAATCTTACTAGGGGGTGATGCTCTGCCCATCTGGGATATTGCTCCATTGCTCAGCAACCGAGCTCTTCTTAGCACCTGAGACGGGAGACCATGGATCCATCCTTAGAGCCTGGGACCAACTCACTCCAATTGAGCCATGGCTGCAAGAGAGGGAGAGAGAGAGAGAGAAACAAGAAGGGAAGGGGTGGAGAAGCAGATAGTGCTTCTTCTGTATGTCCTGACTGGGAATCGAACCTGGCATATCCACATGCCAGGCCGACGCTTACCACTGAGCAAACCAGCCAGGGCCACCCATCCCACTTTCTTCCTTGGTGACAGCTACCCAATTTTGTTCAGGCACCTGGCTGCAATATGCCCAGCCAATGGTAGGATAAGGTGGGGGGACATCTCAGTTAATGAAGGCAGTCCTATTCCCATTTGGTGCAAGTTGGTTTAGAATGGGCATGTGACTTTGTTCTAGTCCATGAGATAGATGTAATGGAAAGTCGGTTGGGGGCTTCTAGGAGAGATATTCCTTCCCTTTGGAAAAAGAGAGGTATAGGATACTGTTCATTCACTTCTGCCTGCCTCCTGTTTGCCTGCTTTGGATGTCATTGTGTGATGTGTTGTTTGGAGCTGTTGTAGCCATTTTGCAATTATAAGGGGATGGTGGCCAACAACCAAGGATGGCAGAACTGAAAGATGGAAAAAGCCTGGCTCTGTGATAAGATCACCGAGCACTGGACGGCTCAGCCTAGAACCACCTGCCTCAAGAGATTTTGTTAAGAGAGATAAATGGCCAAATTGCTTAAGCTAATTTTAGTTGTCTGTTCTCGTATTTGTAGATGAAAACATCCTGAGTGATAGCTAGGGTAAATTTAATTGTTATTGTCAGCTGTAGTAATTTAAGTATTATGCCACTACAGTAAATGGTTTTTCCTAAATAGATTAAAATTTATGGAATAAGTCAGCATTCTTCTGTTAGTCTGTCATTATAGATGTAAAATTTTTATTATAGAAGTGATGCTTTTAAAACTTAACCTTCTTTAATACCTGTCTTGTATATTTTGAACGTAGAACCTTAAAAAAATTTTTTTTAAAAATTTATTTAAGTGAGAGAAGAGGAGATAGATTCCCGCATGTGCCCCAACTGGGATCCACCCAGCTACCCCCACCTGGGGCCGATGCACTGCCCATATGGGGCCACTATTAGCTCGCAACTGAGCTAATAGTGCCTAAGGAGTAGGCTTCATGGAGCCATCCTCAGTGACTGGCCTTGAATTGATCGAGCCATGGCTGTGGGAGGAGAAGAGAGAGTGAGAGAGAGAGTGAGAGAGAGAGAGAGAGAGAGAGAGAGAAGGGGCAGGGGGAGGGGTGGAAGAGCAGATGGTCGCTTCTCCTGTGTGCCCTGACTGGGAATTGAACCTGGGACTTCCACATTCCAGTTGACGCTCTAGCACTGAACCAACCAGCCAGGGCTGAACCTATAAACATCTTTGAAAGCTACTTTGGTAATAAATGTGAAATGTAAATGGATATATGCTTTCCATTATCAACATGAAAAATAGTCTCAAAATAAATACTGTAATGATGTAGACATTTGGTGAGAATGATTGTAAACCTGTTACTCTATGATGGATGATCCAGCCACAGCCCTGATAGGATTATGGCTTAAGTATTTTGACTATCTGTTTAAAAGTAAACTTTAGTGCAGCTGATGAAAAGATTATATGTTTTAATGGATGTTTTTGCTGAAATTATATATCTTAAATAAATAGGATGTTGTATTTTTCCTTTGTGCTGTCATAAAAATTTTTACTCTCTGGTGTACCATTTGAATGAAAGTCTGCTGGTGGCCAACAGGCTCTTCCACAGCTGTGGCAAAATCGGGAGGTTCTTTCTTTTTCATGATATGAATCTTTCCCTATTTTAAGAAGGTTAAATTGATAAAAATTACTTGTCAAATGTGTTTTCTAGTGGGATTTTTATAACCAAAGTGAGCTTTCTTACGTATTATAGAACTTTCAAGAATAATATAATATACATTTTTATTACATATTATAGAATTTTCTTTCTCCCTATATAGCTAAAAATGTTCGTTCTTCCTAAACAAAATTTTCCACTTAAGTCAAGCACCCCCCATCATTCCTCAAAGTACATATACCAGTGTTTCCCTCCACATGAGCACCACATGCTGCTCCTCCTTTCAGTTCCTCCTCAGCCCCCCAGAGAGCTTCTTCATCTGTAGCAAACGTCTGCTCCCCCAGTATTCATCGTTGCAAGTTGGTCCCTGTATTAGTTAGGGTTCTGCAGAACAGAGCCAATAGAATATATATGTGTATGTATAGGGAATTGGTCCATATGATTGGGGAAACTGGGAAGTCCAAAATCTGCAGTATGGGTGGCATGCTAGAGACCCAGGAGAGTTGATGGAGCCCTCACTGGAATGGGTACAGTTCCAGCCCCAAGGCAGTCTGCTGGGGAGTTCCCCCTTGCTCAGGGAGTCTGGTCTTTTTTGTCCTATTCAGACCTTCATCTGATTGGGTGAGGCCCACCCACATTATGAGGGCAGTCTGCTTTACATAAAGTTTATTCATTTAAGTGTTAAAGGGAAGGGTGATGATGAGGAGGAAGAGGCCCTGTCTGGAACCATTACTTACTGTGCAAAGTTGACAGAGTGAATGCCTTAAGCCCACAGAAACCTTGACCTGGGCCGTTGGCAGCCATTTCCCAGTTCTCCTTGGGCGTCTCCACTCTTTAGCTTGGACTCTTGGTCTGAGTTGAGCTGGGCTTGGAAAGAGGAGGCTTGGGTTCCTGTCTTCACTTTGTTGTGTGGTTTTGGTACGTCACTTCTCTTTGCACATCAGTTTTCTCATCAATTAGAGATAACAGTAAGGCCTCATCTTGTTGCTGTGGGCATTGTGTGGGAGGTTATGTGTAAGTGATTTACATCTGTAAAGCACTACAATGAATGAAGGTTAGGTTTTTACTCTGTTCCACTTGCTGCCACCAGACAAAATCTAATATATATAAAGCAATTGATTTTGCTCTAGGTACCCAGGACTTCTGCCAATATGATCGCCCTATGATAGATTTGCTAATTTTTTTTTTTCAAGGAACAAAAGGGTATAATTGTAAGGCATTTGTTTTTTAGACTGGGGAGCCATATTTCAGCAACCTATGCCCAGCTACTCACTTCTGCTCCCGCCTTCAGTGTGATTTGTAGCACATGTAGGATGCAGATCTGTTAGTGCTGGCTTGTTTGGAAGCCCTGGCTGACAGTGAGGAGGTGAACAATTAACCTAACAAGTTCTTGCCTGATTTCATTGTTGCCTGGTGTCATGTTCAGAGATTAGACTTCCTGGGCAGATGCTGAAACATTTTTTCTTTGTAACATTGAAAGTAAGGACGATGCTTGAATGAAATTAGAACTGACCATCCATTCATTAGCTTAGACATTCATTCAGTCAACACATTTTTATGGTGAGGACTGCATTGTGAATGGCACTATACCAGATAGTAAGGAAGGGACAAAAGGGAAGAGAGGGAAAGAGACTGGAAAGATACAGAAATATTTGATTGCTAGGCTGGAGAGTTTGGAGTTTTTTCTGTTGGTGTTAAAACATGGACATTGTGAACATGGGGCTTAGAGTTGGACCACCTAAGTTCCAATTCTGTTTCTGCTACTTTCTAGCTGTGTAATATTGGGTAAATTACTAAACCGCTCTGTTCTTCAGTTTCCTCATCTATGAAATGGAAAGAACGATAATATTGCACATATTTCATAGTGTTATAGTGAAGATGAAATAGAGAATGCCATAAAGTCAGAATAGCTCCTGACCCTGGGGAACTGTGCTGTAGGTGTTTGAGCTGTAGCACAAATCTGGCAGCAGTATGAGGGCAAGGTGGCGACAGCGGGGAAAAGCTGAAGGGGGGGTTTGCAGAGACCGTTGCAGTGTAAGCAGGATACTTGACAGCACCGGGGGCCTGGGAATTCAAGTCCCCTTTACGGGGATGGCTGGGCAGAATAATTTCAGAATGTAGGGATCATTTACGTCAGGGCAGAGTTATTCAGGGATCATAACCTGACTCTCATCTTTGGCCTCATTTCTTTCTTCCATTTCCTTCATCAAACCCTGGTCTTAGGCCCTGGCCGGTTGGCTCAGTGGTAGAGCGTCGGTCTGACGTGCAGAAGTCCCGGGTTCGATTCCCGGCCAGGGCACACAGGACAAGCGCCCATCTGCTTCTCCACCCCTCCCCCTCTCCTTCCTCTCTGTCTCTCTCTTCCCCTCCTGCAGCGAGGCTCCATTGGAGCAAAGATGGCCCGGGCACTGGGGATGGCTCCTTGGCCTCTGCCCCAGGCGCTAGAGTGGCTCTGGTCGTGGCAGAGCTACGCCCCGGAGGGGCAGAGCGTCGCCCCCTGGTGGGCGTGCCGGGTGGATCCGGTCCAGGTGCATGCGGGAGTCTGACTGACTGTCTCTCCCCGTTTCTAGCTTCAGAAAAATACAAAAAACAAAAAAAAACCCTGGTCTTTATTGGGGCTCATGTGACCATATTGTGTTCACATTCCTGATGTCATTTTCTGGTTTGGGGACAGAATGGAACATTAGAAATGGAGCATTGAGAGGGGAATCCAAAGTATTCCTCCCTTTTCACACTTTATTTCTATCAGTTTTCTACTTTAACTTCAATCAGATAAAGGGGAGGTCTCATGATATCTGAGCACTATATTAGCGAGTCTTATTTTATTTCACTTGCCCTCTTAGCTTTAAAAATGTTTCTGGAAGAATTTAGGTACAACTTTGATTTGATCAGCCTTTATTCACTTTCTTGTCATTTTTATTTTACCTAAATGTAAAGATCTTTCAGTGTCCTGAGGGGTCACAGCCGCCTGTGGTGGATGGTGATTCTCATGTGACGGCCCCACAGTTTCTTCCACTGTGAGGGAAAAGTCAGCCCACATACAGCTTTGCTCTCAAGTCTCCCTCAACCGCTGCACCTGATGAAAATTAAAAAGGACTTTTGTAAGGTAAATGAGCGTCCTTGAGTTTATCTGTTTGGTGAATTAAAATTTTTACCTATTTTCTTAAGTAACATGTATATATCTTCAAGATTGGCTGCTCCTAAAGTCACCCACTGAACCATGTGTTTTACTGTGAGTGGAGTGATTGATCACCTTGACAAGGGGATAGCTAACGAGACAATTAATAACATTACTGCTTGACCCTGGCCAGTTGGCTCAGTGGTAGAGCATCGGCCTGGTGTGCAGGAGTCCCAGGTTTGATTCCCGGCCAGGGCACACAGAAGAAGCGCCTATCTGCTTCTCCACCCCTCCCCCTCTCCTTCCTCTCTGTCTCTCTCTTCCCCTCCCGCAGCCAAGGATCCATTGGAACAAAATTGGCCCGGGCACTGAGGATGGCTCTATGGCCTCTGCCTCAGGCGCTAGAATGGCTCTGGATGCAACAGAGCAACGCCCCAGATGGGCAGAGCATCGCCCCCTGGTGGGCATGCCGGGTGGATCCCGGTTGGGCGCATGCAGGAGTCTGTCTGACTGCCTCCCTGTTTCCAACTTCAGAAAAATACAAAAAAAAAAAGAAATAATATTACTGCTTGAGATGTAGAGTTTAAAGAAATGGCCAGACCAAAGCTTGGCATTTTTTAGATTTGTTCAGGGTAGAAAGTGACTAGTAAATTGTCTTTGTAAATGTCATTTTCAGATTAAGAATAGACCATTTGACCCAGCAATCCCTCTACTGGATATCTACCTGCAAAACTCAAAAACATTGATACATAAAGGCACATACACCCCCATGTTCATCACAGCATTATTCACAGCGGCCAAGACATGGAAACAACCAAAGTGTCCCTCTATAGAGGATTGGATAAAGAAGATGTGGTACATATTATATATACAATGGAATACTACTATAAGAAACAATGATATAGTGACATTTACAATATGGATGGACCTTGAGAACATTATATTAAGTGAAATAAGTAAATCAGAAAAAGCTAAGAACTATATGATTTCAGACATAGGTGGGATCTAAACAGACTCATGGACATAGATCAAAGTGAAATGATTACCAGGGGGAGGAGGATTAAGGGGAGGGAGTAGGGGGGCCCCCGGAGGAGTAATAGAGGGACAAATATACGGTGATGGAAAATGATTTGACTGTGGGTGATGGGTATACAACATAATCAAGTTCAAATGCTATAGAAATGTTTACCTGAAACCTATGTACTCTTATTGATTAATGTCATCCCATTAAATTAAAATTTTTTAGAAAAAGGGGAAAGTGAAGAATAAGTGTCATTTTTCCCTTCTTCCATTTACCTATTTCTCCAGCAACAATTTCAACTGACATGTGAAACGTATGTGGTGTTCTGATCCAACTCTATCCTGACATATGCTTGGTGACAACAAATAGAAATAATTGTTAGCAGACAATAAGAGAAATATTATAATTGAGTGATCCTTTAGAAAGACAGGGGAGTAAACAAAAATCACTGCCTGCTGTTTATATACTGACCAGTCCAGAGGTTGATACATTTTTTTTTATCAAATAATTAAGAGTAGGGATTGATTTTTCTTTGTCATTGCATTTGTGTTATGTAAATTTATCTCAATTTTTTTTCATTCTACCATGGGTAGTTGCTTAAGAGAGTCTTGTCCAAGCATTTAAAAAGTTACTCTACTTTTTGTGTTGCTGCTGGCGTGAAATAATAAGCAAATCAAAGCTTTTGACATGATTTATAGCCATGTAAGTTGGTTTGAATTTCTCTGTGCTTTTGAGGTATGACTCCCAATGTATGAGGAGTATTTGGTTATTTGGAGATTTTTATTTTGGAATATGATGGTAATGACTGCTTGCTAACTTTTATACATACGTTATCTTGTGTCTGTGTTTGTGGGTAACGTAACAATAGTTCTATGTTTATTAGTAATGCTATTTTATTTGTTTTTCTTTTCTTTTTTTTTCTAAGTGAGAGGAGGGGAGATAGAGTCCCACATGTGCCCCAGCTGGCATCCACTCAGCAACCCCTATCTAAGGCCATATGGGGCCATGCTCACAACAGAGCTATTTTTTAGTGCCTGAGGCGGAGGCTTCACAGAACCATCCTCAACTCTCCAGACCCATGTACTCAAACCAGTCAAGCCATGGTTGTGGGAGGAGAAGGATGGGGAAGGAAGCAGTGGAGAAGCAGATGTGTGTGCCCTGACCAGTAATTGAACCCAGGACATCCACACATCAGGCTGACACCACCACTGAGCCAACTGACCAGGGCCTATTTTATTTCTTAATTCATTTGTTTTGGGCTTACAAATATTTCCTGTGTTTTTTATATATATATTTTTTTGTTGTTGCTATTTTTTGTTTTTTGAGAGAGACAGAGACAGACAGGAAAGGAGAGAGATGAGAATTATCAACTCATAGTTGCGCCACTTTAGTTGTTCATTGATTGCTTCTCGTACAGACCTTGTTGGGGGGGCTCCAGCTGAGCCAGTGATCCCTTGCTCAAGCCAGTATCCTGGGGCTCAACCTAGCCACCTTGGGCTTCAAGCCAGTGACCTTTGGGCTCAGGCCAGCAAGTATGGGGTCAAGTCTATGATCCCACATTCAAGCCAGTGACCATGGGATCATGTTGATGATTCTATACTCAAGCTGAATGAGCCTGCAATGAAGCTAGTGAGCCTGTGCTCAAGCTGGCAACCTCGGGGTTTCAAACCCTGGTCCTCAGCGTCCCAGGTCAATGCTCTATTCACTGCGCCACCATCTGGTCAGGCTTACTTGTGTTTAAATATGTTAATTTTAGGAAGGCCCCTCTAACTTGAACTAACACTGATTCAATTAAGAAAACATTTAGTGTTCAGGCTCAACTTTTTGTACAATAATTTTGGGTCCTTGTTTCTTAGGCTCTGTAAGAGTTCTTGTAAGCTAGTGTTAAAGTCTTCCTTGCTGCTTTTGGTTGGAATAATGACATCTTAAGACAAGTAGTGTGAGCTAGACACATATTGCATATTGGTAAACGTGTGTACAGCAAATATATACTGAAAAGCGACAAGACTTAGTTTATCTTTTTGCTTTGATTTGTGGAAATTTCTCTAAATAAAGAGCTTTTCAAATTTAGTTTTACGGGTCCACTTTAGTCCGTAGAACTCCTATTGTTAATTATTATTATTATTATTATTTTAAAAATAGAACCCTTGCGCAGTGAGACTGGAGGAAATCTTAAAACATTCCAGAAACATAGTCCCAGCAGAGTGTAATTAGAGCAGGACAATATAATTTCCCTAAACAAATAAGATTGAGCTTATTTGGCTAGTCACAAAACCAAGGCCTCTTTTTTCAAGCCTGGAAGCAAAGGAACTTGTACCTCTGTGTGGCCTTTACATCTGGCCTTGAATAGCCTCAGTGACTGAGAAGTCTGGTGCTGGGGCTTCCAGTTGACTTAATTTCCCCGGGCTTCTCTCCTTTGAGTTGTAGAATGACTATTTATTGTTTTGGGTATTGAGGTAAATAAAAGCACAACCTTTGCCTCTCTTGCCAGGTGAATCAAGTCCCAGCCTCTGCCCATACTAGTGCCCTGTTGACCATTAGACCTTTCTCCCACCTGAAAGGAAGGGGGCTATTCCCAGAACTGTCTGAGCTTACTTTGTGGGGAGAACAGCCTGGTGGAATTAGAAGTCAGGTTCCCTTGTTCATGGTGAACCGGATTGATGGCCGTGCCAGTTAATCTAGTCACTGTGGTTATAATTGGGGACAAAAATGCCTCAGCAAGAAAGTGGTTTGAAGACTTGCTAAAGATGGACTTTGATGTCTGGCTTTTCCTATGTCTTTTGAGAAACCTGGTATAACTGGAAAGGTAGAAAATCTTACGATTAAGCATATTTAACATTTTTTCCTTTGGCTGAAATTAGAAATTTTTTTTTGTATTTTTCTGAAGTGAGAAGCAGAGAGACAGACAGGCTCCCACATGTACCCAACCAGGATCCACCTGGCATGCCCACTAGGGGGTGATGCTCTGCTCATCTGGGGTGTTGCTCCATTGCAACCAGAGCCATTCTAGTGCCTGAGGTGGAGGCCATGGAGCCGTCCTCAGCACCTGGGCCAGCTTTGCTCCCCTGGAGCCTTGGCTGCAGGAGGGTTAGAGAGAGATAGAGAGAAAGGAGAGGGGGAAGGGTGGAAAAGCAGATGGGCGCTTCTCCTGTGTGCCCTGACCAGAAATCGAACCAAGGACATTCACATGTCAGGCCAATGCTCTACCGCTGAGCCAATTGGCCAGGGCCCTGAAATTAGAATTTGATTTTACTTTTCTGGATAGTTCAAGTTACTATGATTATGAAACAAATTAAGTAAGACAAAGCCATACATTACATCATAAAATATTTGTTATAACTTTAGATTTTCTATGCTAAGTTTTTTATTGTGTAAAAATATTCAATTTATTTAGATAATTAGCTAGTAAAATAACCAGTCATGATGAAGGATCTTTGAATTCTCCGAGACTAATGAGCACCTTCCAAGGCACATAATAGGTATACAATAAATTGATAAAAGAATGAATGGTAGAGTTTAAGGGTCTATTGATAAAATTTTATTTATAAAGCACCTAGTAAGATTTTATATATAGGGTACTATTAAAAAATAAATCAAGAAGTTAAACCTAAAAGGAGACCTTTTAATGACTAGGGGGAAAAAGCACAATAGTATGAATATGTATTTTTTAAGATTAATATTATATGTTTATTATGTTTGCAGCCTTTAGTTTATTAGTAGTTGAAAAAATCTTTAAAGAGTTTCTTTTTCTCTTTTAGGCCACCAGCAGCATGTAGTAAGCCATCAAAGTAAATATTTGGTTTATTAATCATACTAATTTTAGAACCCGGCATAGTGGAGGCATACAAGCTTAAAGAACAATAGCACCTCTATTTCTATAAGAAAGGACCATCTCACCTTCAGTTACTTGTGATTTTTAGAAATAACAAAATAATATAGATTCAAATACTATTTTTTCTTAAAGTGTTTATAACTTTTTTTTAAAGATTATAAATACAATATAAAATCATTATGATGAATATGAAAGTAGAATTAAAATTACGCACAGTCTTCTGTACCCAGAGATGACAGCCCGGCATTTGCAATGTATAGATTACAGGGCATATGTCATGTGTAATGCTTGGTGAACACGAGTTCAAGTAGAAAATCTGTCTACTGTGCCCCTCTTGAACATCTATAAACAGATTGGCAGTATTAAAGGCTCTGAGAAGGTCTGCAAGGAAGCAGGCTTTTTCATTTTTCAATCAGTGTTGCCCAAACTTATTTGACTACCAAGCCTCTTGTGTGTGTGTGCACGCGGTGCCTTTTAGCATTCTCACACTAAGATAAATTTAATTCTATGTATATTCCTTTTCTCCTTTTAAGACATTATGTTTTCTGAAAGTCTGCCCTGGCCATGGGAAATTTCCCTTTAATTTTTTAGGCTTGATCTCTTGGTATATTTCATAAAGAGGATCAAGATTCAGAAAGAGAAAATTTACCTTGGAAAAAGGAGGAATTATCTTCAAATGTGTAATCACTGTGGGTTGCGTAACAAGACATTGCATACCTTCAGTCCAAAAATCAAATTTATTCATGGTCAACACTTCTAAGGCTTTGCCAGCTGTGGATTATATATTTGGGAAAGCTTATGGAGAGGCTTTGATCACAGGCTGGCTTGTTGTAGAATTTCCTGACTGCAAAGAGCAGGCATTTTCTTTTAAGAGAGGATGGGTATGTGTTGGGGTGGTGGTGGAGAATAGGCCATAAAATTGTGAATTTGGAAATTATGTAGTGTACCCTGTCCTCCTATCTGTCCTTCTGAGATGACTTTTATCCATAGTAAAACAATACCACATGCTGCTGTGGTTAATCAAAAAAACTTGCTTTAAGACTGCTGTAGCCACACTGAATCTAAATGGGGCACAAAGCTTTGTCACCCTCAGGGGAAGACGTGCTGGAAACAAGTGAGGTAGCACCTCCAGCAATTTTGTGGAGGTTTCCTTTATGCTTCTAGCAACTGTCACTTCTGTCACTGCATTGCTGTTTTTAGAATAGCTTTAGGGATTCCCGTCTTGCTTCATGCCTGGCTTTTTCTCTTAATTTCTGAAATGCTGGCAGATTAACGGTTGAAGTCTGAACAACTCTCTTTTTTTTTTTAAAGAAGATATCAATCTGGTTTGACTTACTTCCTGAATATATATTTCTATGTCAGTTTTCTTCTGTAACCAACAATTCAACCATTGGTATTTTATGAAATGTAGAAATGATATGACCCAAATGTACATCAGGGGAGTGTGTTGGAGAGATTCTCAGAAAAATGAGAAACCTTTTATTGGACTGAAAACCCACACTGAAGACATTTGAGAAGAATCCGATGGGTTGCATTTGATTTTTATATAAATGTTCATCTGGTGTCATTTTTATGTCTTGTTTGAGGGGGTCTGAAACCCATCAAGAGATTCCGACTCCCAAAGACTGGTTACTAAAGCAGTAGAACTGGCAGGAATATGCAATGTGAAACTTGAAGTTGACTCTCTGAGTCAGTGTAAATGCTACAAAAATTTTGTGAATATACAAAATAAACTCAAAGCAAAACTAAAAGCACATTTCAGAACTCACATGCTGATGACACTTGGTTATCCTGCATAGATACTAACTAGTTAGTTCATGTCAGTGCTCAGATTACTTTTCCTTGTTGAATATGCAGGTTTTCTCCTCCTACTTGCTGTCTTACTTGCTTAGGTAACATCCACTTGAGGAGAGATCTGCAGTTACCACGTACAGCAAACCAGGCCCCTCCAATATTTTTGCAATCATAGCAGAAACTGCTGATCGCCACCCAGATTTCAGCCTTCCTTTCTTTATGAGTAATTAATATAAGCTTCTCCTGGAATAACGACTCTATTTTCTAGCCTCCCTTGTCACTAGGTATAGCTCTGTGACTATGTTCTGACTAAGGGACTTACGTGTGAAATTTTCAGAAAGGGGAACATCACCCCTCATTTCCCCCTTCTTTTCCCCTGATGCCTAGAATTGGATGGGATGGCTGGATTTGAGCAGCCATTGTGGATCATGAGGTAGAAGCATGAAGTAGATGCTACCATAGATAAAACCTGGATCCTTATCACTAGACCACCATACCAGTCCTGGGTAACTTCCTCTTTAGACCTTGTTTACAGTGAGGAAGAAATATACATCTATCTTGTTTAAGTTGCTGCTATTTGGGGTTTTCTGTACTATGCTGCTGCTAATCCTTCTATCATATTATGCTAACCTGAGAGCCAATTCTTCATCAGGGTCGTGATCATAGTACAGACCAGTATAAAGCAAATTCACCAAGAAGAAATCAACTTGAAAGCACTATGCTAAGCCAGTTGACTAGGCAGTTTTCAGAACAGACTCCTTATCCTCTTCATGGCTTATTTGATCTGCCCACTTACTGTGGGAGGGTATTAGAACATGATAGGGCTTGCTTATTAATTCACTCAGCAAAAAACTTAAGTGCCTACTATATGCTAGATACTGTGTTAGGCTCTGAGAATTCAGTGAGAAAAAAATAGCCATTGTCTCTCTGTCCTGACAGGGCTTACAGTCTGGTGTGGAAGATAGATATTAATCAAAGAGCCACAAAGTCTACAAACTGTAAAAAGAGCTCTAGGAAAGAAGTGCAGAAACTTGCAAGAACCTATGCAATGTGGGAATCTCATCGAGACCTCAGGGGTGAGAGGGGTAGTAGGGAAGGCTGGATGGGGGCTTTTGAATTGAGATCTGAAAGGTGAGTTGGATCTAACTAGGTGAGGAAGGGTAGAGGATGCTGTAGACAGAGGGAATTGTCTTTGTATAAGCTGTGAGGAGGACAGCTGGTGCATTTCAGGAGTGGGACGGCAGCCACAGCCTGACTGTGCATTGCAGGTGCACGGAGAGCAAGGGAAGCAATGGGGATTAGGCTTACGTGGTACGGATGCCACTTTTGTAAGGAACTAAGCATTATCTTTTTTTTTTAATTTATTTTTGTATTTTTCTGAAGTTGGAAATGGGGAGGCAGTCAGGCAGACTCCCGCATGCGCCCGACCGGGATCCACCAGGCATGCCCACCAGGGGGTGATGCTCTGCCCATCTGGGGCGTCACTCTGTTGCAACCAGAGCCATTCTAGCACCTGAGGCAGAGGCCATGGAGCCACCCCCAGTGCCCGGGCCAACTTTGCTCCCATGGAGTCCCGGCTGAGGGAGGGGAAGAGAGAGACAGAGAGGAAGGAGAGGGGGAGGAGTGGAGAAGCAGATGGGCGCTTCTCCTGTGTGCCCTGGCCAGGAATCGAACCTGGACTCCCGCACGCCAGGCCGATGCTCTACCACTGAGCCAACTGGCCAGGGCCTAAGCATTATCTTTTAGTCCGACAGTTAAATTCCAAATCTTTCACGAAATAGATAAAGCAATCAGAGCATTGGTATTTTGGGGAGTGATACCCTAGGGCATATAATTAAACTCCAGGTTTTTCTGTGCAATTCTCTTTTGCAGTGATTTACATATTATACATCAGCTGTCCCTTAGATAGTTGTACAGGTGGACAGTGGGCACAAATGGAGCCAACATTAAAAACATCACACAAATAGAAGCTTCTGTTGAGAACATTAATGCTATGAAATATTTTTAATGAGCGCATGTTCTCTTGAGTAGATTCCCTTTCCTTAAAAAAAAAAGGTTAGCAGTGTAGCTTGAATGCCAGTGAGTTAGTATGTCTCAATTTTTTTGAAAAAGATATTGCTGAAATGGTACCTTTCAAATTAATGCTACTGAAAGTAAAAACAGCAGAGACAGGAAAATACTCATTTTCCAAACATGTTTTATTTATAGATTGGTGAGTTCTTAGAAAGGATGATTTAATAATTGATTCCTTCTTTGTTTTGAACAAATACAGTATTTTGTGCCTTTCTTTTAAGCATAGTAACCAGTACAGGGAGCAGTACTATATGAGAACAGAGGTCTATTCTTAGAAAAAAAATTAATACAGTCAGCTATTATGTGAGACCCACAATTGATGGCAAGGGACTTAAAGGAGCCATGCATGCTCTGAGACGAGTCTGTGCAGCCTCTCACCAGCTCCGTGCTAGGCCATTGCCATCTCTGTCACTGCCAGGGCATGAGGGGACACTTTGTTTTGTCTATTTTCCTGACTTCTAGTGAGAGACTCACAGCAATGTCTTGCTTCTCCCAATTTCTCTGTAATGTTTCTGAATGCTGATTTGCCTTTGCTGCTTCTCTACCAAAAGCAAGAGTGTTCAGAGCATCCCCCTCACTGTGTACTCGGAACAGACGGAACTGGGGACTGGCCGGGTACAGCGTTTCTCAGTAGCTACTGTGGACTTTCTTTCTCCCTTCCTTCCCTCCTTCCCTCCTTCCCTCCTTCCCCTCCCCTCCTTCCCCCTCCCCCTCCCCCTCCCCCTCCCTCTTTCCTTCCTTTCCTTTCCTTTCCTTTCCTTTCCTTTCCTTTCCTTTCCTTTCCTTTCCTTTCCTTTCCTTTCCTTTCCTTTCCTTTCCTTTCCTTTCCTTTCCTTTCCTTTCCTTTCCTTTCCTTTCCTTTCCTTTCTTCCTGCTATTTATCATGGGGAAACTGGAAGTTTGGGGCTTGAGTTGAGACTTTCTGATAAATGGAGAAAGAAAATTGAAGCTTATTTAAAGGTTCCCTCATAAGGATATGTAGGCAATACTTCTAGGCATAGAGTTGAGAGAAACTACTAGGCCCTATAGACCAAACCAAGCCTCAATATCATAGAAATAAGTTAAAACAAGAGATCTTTAAATAATGTCCTCCTTTCTATTGGTCCACATACATATACTTTATATATTCTCCTGTCACTTCTTTTTTAAATTTATTTTTTTATTATTATTATTATTTTTGTATTTTTCTGAAGCTGGAAATGGGGAGAGACAGTCAGACAGGCTCCCGCATGTGCCCGACCGGGATCCACCCGGCACGCCCACCAGGGGTGATGCTCTGCCCACCAGGGGGCGATGCTCTGCCCCTCCGGGGCGTCGCTCTGTTGCGACCAGAGCCACTCTAGCGCCTGGGGCAGAGGCCAAGGAGCCATCCCCAGCACCTGGGCCATCTTTGCTCCAATGGAGCCTCGACTGCTGGAGGGGAAGAGAGACAGAGAGGAAGGAGAGGGGGAGGGGTGGAGAAGCAGATGGGCGCTTCTCCTGTGTGCCCTGGCCGGGAATCGAACCCTGGACTTCTGCACGCCAGGCCGATGCTCTACCACTGAGCCAACCGGCCAGGGCCTAAATTTATTTATTTATTTATTTATTTATTTATTTATTTATTTATTTTTTACAGAGGCAGAGATAGACAGGGACAGACAGATAGGAATGGAGAGAGATGAGAAGCATCAATCATCAGTTTCTCGTTGCACGTTGCGACTTCTTAGTTGTTCATTGACTGCTCCCTCACATGTGCCCTGACCGTGGGCCTTCAGCAGACCGAGTAACCCCCCACTGGAGCCATTGACCTTGGGTCCAAGCTGGTGAGCTCTTTGCTCAAGCCAGATGAGTCTGCGCTCAAGCTGGCGACCTCGGGGTATCGAACCTGGGCCCCCCCGCACCCCAGTCCGACGCTCCATCCACTGCGCCACCACCTGGTCAGGCATTAAATTTATTTTTTATTGAAAAGTTTTTCATGAGTTCAGGTTTACCATTGAGTAGGGAGGTGGGTTCAGGACACCCTTAAGTTGGAGTGGGTGGGACACCCACATGTTAATGCTTTCAAGGTGGGGACCATATGTCTTCATCTGGTCTTTACATGGGCACAGCAGATGCTTAGTGGTGGTTTTTGAATGTATTCTCATACACAAGCATCCTTCAGGAGAGAAAAAGTGCCTTAAATTTAAGTTCTGATCCCTCCCCGAAGGCTTCGTCGTGAAGTGTTTTGCAAGCTGTTTGGCCTGCACTCGGGGTTTGCTGTGGCACTATTTCCTCTGGTCCTATTTCTACCAGATGTACAATTATACTTCCATTCGTTGTCCAGGTGTCTGTTACTGCCAGAATTACTGTTTTATGGTCACATAATAACTGGCCCTTATCAACTAACTCCTCGTTTGAAGCCCCCACTGCAGTGCTGAGGGCCCTATTCAGAATGACTTGTTTATTGCTCCTATTGTTTATTTACTTACTTAATCATGGATTACTTTACATTGTTAGTTAATTGTTTTATTCCTTTAAACCTCATTTCTATATTTTATAGCTCTGGAAGAAAGAGGTTGAATCTTATACTCCTTTTGAGCCTCTCACAGCACATAGTAGGCAATCAGCAAATATTTGAATTTGGAAGTTCCAAGTGAAGATAGTTTTTGTCTTGTAGAAGAGCCTAACAGTGTAAAAAAAAAAATATATATATATATATATTTAATAAAGAATCCAAGACCATGCTTAACTGGGTAAACAATTCCTTATAGTGTGCTGGAATTTCTTATAGGTGTACCATCTCTCTTTGAGGTGTGTGTGCATGCATGTGTGTGTTGAGGCTGAAGTGTGTAATGCTTAATTTAGCACAGGAAACCCACAGGTAGAGACCCATTTTTCAGGTAAAACACAGCACTGATGGAAAAAATGTTATTAACAATGGATAAGGAAGCAGTTTGAAAGATTTAGCAGTAAGCTTGACCAGGCAGTGACGCCATGGACAAAGCATTGACCTGGGATGCTGAGGACTCAGGTTCGAAACCCTGAGGTTGCCAGCTTTACTGTGGGCTCATCTGGCTTGGGCATGGGCTCACCAGCTTGAGCACAGGGTTGTCTGCTTGGGCATGGGTTCATGGACATGACCCCTTGGTCACTGGCTTGAAGCCCAAGATCGCTGGTTTAAGACCAAGGTTGCTGGCTTGAGCAAAGGGTCACTGGCTTGGCTGAATCTCCCCAGTCAAGGTACATATGAGAAAGCAATCAATAAATAACTAAGGTATTGCAACTATGAGTTGATATTTCTCATCTCTCTCCCTTCCTGTCTGTCTGTCCTTCTCTCTCTCTTTAAAATAAAAGAAACAAACAAAAAAACCCCACCATTTGTTGGCGAGTCTAAGAGCCCTAACCCTCTCTTTAGCCCCTTCTTAAAAAGGCTCTATTGAATTCACACTATTTTCATAAAAGAATCTCTGCTTCTTATTACTGGGAGGTAGGTGATATTAGAAAGAACTTTATTGGAAGTGGGTTTCAGGTGAACTTTGGAGAGAGGCAATCAAATGGAGTCCATTAGCAACTTAACTTTAAAAGTTTAGCACAGCTTTGTAGTTTTGAAAATTGGCAGCCACCAAGGTTCTATCAACAGGGCTAAGTAAAGCTTGGAATATTTTCCTAAGAGAGAACATATGCTATTAAAAACAATGAGATGGATAGGCATGCATGACCTGAGAAAATCTACAGAAAGTCCGAAGAGCAAGTTGTAGAACAGATTTTGAAATATAATTTCAATTACAGGGTGTCTTCAGGTTGTGACACAATTTTGTTCCTACAACAGTGATGTAACCTGAATTTTGGTCTAAGTCGAAACACACCCTAGTCTAAGTCACTTACCTATTATAACACAGTTGTAAAATCATAATCTAGAAAATAACAAAATTAAGTCACAGGAAATGAAAAAGACATAAATATACTGTACTGTACACTGTAGTGTAGTAACAGAAAAAAATGACAAAAACTGAGTGTAAAAAAATTCCTCATCTTTATTCCAGTGGTTGGCTTGCACACTGGAAGGGGCATTGCAAGGTGGGAGAGAGTGACCAATTGGGAGGAGGAAGCTGGAGAGGCAGGAGAACCTGCATAAGGTGCTGGAGACACTGGGTCAGGTGAATCAGGATTGCCTAAGGAACATGCAGGAGATACTGGAGATGATTCTACCTGTACTACAGGTGTTTCATCTTGAGAAGCAGCTGATGTAGAGGGTACAGGGTCTATTGCAAGCCTCTCTACCTTCTTAAAGGATTGTTCCAGGCTAGTCTGGAAGGTTGATGACTTCTCTTCCAAAGTCTGCCTATAGCATTGCAAGGCATCCATAACAGCTCTGTAGACCTTACTGAGTCTGTCATCGCTGGGGTCCTCTGCCAAACCCTTGGTAGTAAATTTCTTGGGTTCTGGGGTTTCTATCTCTTCCTCTTTAATCAGCTGCTTCTCCAGCTGAATGAGGTTCTCAGCACACAGCTCCTCTCCATGGGATGCCAGTAGCTCTGTGACATCCTCAGCCTCCACCTCCAAAGTAAGCTGTTTACCCATGGCAACAACCTTCTGTGTTACAGCCTCCACTGACTCCTCAAAGCCGTGGAAGTCATACACAAACTGGGCACACAGTGTTTTCCACACACTAAGTTTGTTTGTCTCACTTCATCCCAGGCAAAAGCAATGTTTTGTACAGCATCAGAAATGTTAGAAGACTTCCAAAGTTTTTGAGTGTAAGGTTCTTGTCTTTCTCAGTTGCATTAAGAGTCACAGCAAATGTCCTCGGGAGGTGGTTGGCCTTGAAAGAGGCAATGACGCCTTGGTCCGTGGGCTGTAAAAGGGCAGTGGTATTAGGTGAAAGGTAAACCACCTTGACATTAGGGTTAAAGTCACTCCAGTGGCCAGGGTGACCAGGGGCATTGTCCAGCACTAGCAACCCCTTAAAAGGTAGCCTCTTGCTAACACAGTAGTCCTTCACTGCTGGAACAAAATGGCTGGAAAACCACTCCTCAAAAATCTGAAGCGTCTTTCAAGCTGTCTAGACGACAGGCAGTTGACCTTTCCATGTGCCCTTCAGTGCCCTTGGATTCTGTGCCTGGTACACCATCAGAGGCTTGAGTTTGAAGTCGCCTGCAGCATCCCCCCAAGAAGCAATCAGTCTCTCCTTGTCAGCTTTATGGCCTGGTGCTGTCTCCTCCTCTTTGGTGATGTAGGTCCTGTTAGGCATACGCTTCCAAAAAAGGCCTGTCTCGTCAACATTGAACACTTGTTCAGCAAGTAGCCCCCCTCTCTAATTAACTCAGCCAACTAAATTAATTGGCTCTTCCTATTAGGAAATTCGCTTGCTGCTTTCTCATCCCCACTAGCAGCTTCACCCAGCACTTTAAGGTTATGTAAGTTGACACAAGCTTTGAAATGCATGAACCAACCCCACACACTCTTCACTCCCTACTCTTTTTTCACTTTTTATTGCCTCAAACAATCCTTTAGCCCAGGGGTCCCCAAACTTTTTACACAGAGGGCCAGTTCACTGTCCTTCAGACCGTTGGAGGGCTGCCACATACAGTGCTCCTCTCACTGACCACCAATGAAAGAGGTGCCCCTTCTGGAAGTGCGGCGGGGGGCCGGATAAACGGCCTCAGGGGGCCTCATGCAGCCCGCGGGCCTATAGTTTGGGGATGCCTGCTAGCCTCTCCTGAATCAACATTAGACTAACGCTATATGTCGCTGGTGCTGGTCTTCCAGACACAAAACTCATACAGTGTTTCCATCTCAATCATGATGCCAGTCCACTGTTTAGTAATCACAGTTGCTTTCATAGGGGCTGATCCCTTTACGTGCTCTAGGATATGGTCCTCATCCTTGGTAACTGTTGCTACAATAGAGCCGCTAAGGCCTTCTGTGGCTGATGTTCGTCGCTGAGTTTCCTTTTTCTGATCTATTTACAATGTCTGATTTCACTTCTGTCATGATGGCTTTCATCTTCTTTGAAGCACTACTATCTGAAGACTCTGACTTTCGTTTAGGAGTCATGGTAAGGGCCAAAAAATCGCCAAACAAAGCGACACAAACAAACACTGCACTTTCAACAGTCCAGAATGGCGTAGGTAAGTGTACCGGGGGATGCCAACTCCCTCACTCCTATGTCATGTTACATGTGTTCTTCCACTGTGCCACCAAGCTAGTTCACCCACATAGTCCGTAAGTACGAGCCTAATGACATAAGCCGAAACATCTCTTTTTTTTTGTTTGTTTTTATGACATTGTGCATCATAAACTCGAAATGTTTTATGTCGAGACTTTCGTAACATAAGGACCCGTTGTATATAACAAAACAAAACAAGAGACTTCTGTATATATGCACATACAGTCAATCCGTAGAAAGAAATCTGGCAGGATACACCCCAGACAGATGGACAGTTGATTACCTCTGGGAAGTGAAGATAGGTGGGGTTTTCTGATTTACTCTGTATATTTTTAAAATTAAGAATACATTTCTATATTATTTGGTTAAATATAGTCAATGATTTATAGACATTCCCTGCCATTACAGCTTGGTGATGTCTTACGAAAGAAAATGGCAAGAACAACTGAACAAGGTATAGTTTTGAGTTGTTTAATTGCACTATTGTTCTTGCTCAAAGATGAGTGGTTAAACTTGAGTTATTGTTAAACTGTGAGAAGGTATAACATGAAATAGAATAAAAGATGTTGCTGCTTATTTCCTTTGTTAAGTCAGTTTAGAAGTCATCAGTTATTGGTTGAAGGAAAAAGTGCAGCCCTTGATTGGTTTAATGATATCATTTATGTATTTGTATTTGTATTTTCTAGCAGTTTTTCTTTAGTTAGATATATTCAGTGTCTCAGAGGCATTTTGATCATTTCTGGGAAGAGCTATGACACCGCCTCCCATGGTACTTTTGCACATTTTATCCCATAGAATCCTTCTAAGAGCAATGGCTCGAGGAGGTCAGGCAGCATTGGTTCTGCTCAACACGGGAGGAAATGGCCCAGGAGAAAATGTGTGACATAAATTAAGTCACAGAGCTAATAAGTAACAGGGTCAGGAATCAGATGGAGCCCAGTCTCTTCATTTTTAAATTTTCTCTCTTTTTACTCAGCATAAGGGTGTGTACTACAGCAGGGCTGCCCTGAGTAGAAAGTACTGGGACCATGGACCATATTTGCACTGATAAAGCCTCAAACCATTGAAAGGTATTGTGAGGGAATATTAGTACTGAAAGAAGAAGATGAGGGTCAAATAAAATAAAAAATATGAAAGAACTTTCTTGAGAACCATTTTACAAACATGAGGTGGTGTTTTGGTCATGGGCATAATAGTCCATTGAGTCTGTTCTTGGCGTGTTGGTGAGGCGTGCCCAAGAGCACTGCTCTTGTTTCGAGCGGAAAGCCCGTGGAGTGGAAGAGGAGAGGTGAGATGGGAAGAAAGCCAGGAAAGCGAGTTCATGAATTGACTTCCATTTGGATCAAATGGGCTCCCTGCCGTTAAAAGAAACTTCTTTCTAGGAAGAAGTGGGCCCTATTCCAGCTGTAAAGGGGCTCCTCCTCTCTTGTGTGGACAGATTTTGAATGACAAACATTTTTGGAATTGTGCCCATCCCCGAGTGCCATGCTATGGGGTCTGGGATAGTAGGTGTATTCATAGAGACTCCATATGAGATGAAGTTCCCTGTGCTGCTGTCGTATGGCTACTCCTTCCTCTATCTTTGGATGTGGATGAGGTTTTATGAAGACCTGACTTGTAAAGGTGAGGCTTTGTATCTCATTTCTAGCCTCTGGTCATGTGTTCCTTTGAGCATTGGGTTTCTTAAAGACAGATTGGATTATGGCCTCCTTGTTGCTGTTTTGTTGAGAACCAAATACCTTGATTTATTCAAAAGGTCAGAGTGTGGTACACAGTAGTTCAGGGACAAAGTCATCTATCCATCCACTCATTCAGTACCTGATAACAGTGGACACTGGAGTGTGGTTATGGCTGCAGAGGCCAATCCTATTCTTGTCTCCTAGCTTGTAGTCTGTTGGGGAAGGGGAAACAGAAACACAGAGATAGCTGTTTTACTACAATGTGTTAAGTGAAGCACTGGGCACCTAGTGACTACACAAAGGCTTATGAGTGGCAATGTTAGAATAGATGTATAAACAGTGCCCTGGATTCAAGGCCTAGCGCAGACTCTCTGAGCCACAGTGCTGTTGACATTTTGGGCCCGATAATCCTCTGGTGTGGGGGACTATCTTGTATACACTAGGATGTTAGCAGCATCCTGGTCTCTCTCTATTAGATGTCTGTGCTAGTGCTCACCCAGCTGTGATCATCAAAAATGTCTCCAGATGTTGTCAAATCTCCCTTAACAGCGCAAAAATTTTTCTGGTTGAGAGCCATTGGCCTAGAAGAACATGGGACTGTCATGTTTGGCAGGGTTAAGGAAGGGTGTGTAGGTAGGACATTCTCTCTCTCTCTCTCTCTAAAATTTTATTTATTTATTTATTTATTTATTTATTTATTTATTTATTATTATTATTTTTTTCATTTTTCCAAAGCTGGAAATGGGGAGGCAGTCAGACAGACTCCCGCATGCGCCTGACCGGGATCCACCTGGCATGCCCACCAGGGGGCGATGCTTTGCCCCTCTTGGGCATTGCTCTGTTGCGCCCAGAGCCATTCTAGCTCCTGAGGCAGAGGCCACAGAGCCATCCCCAGCGCCCAGGCCATCTTTGCTCCAATGGAGCCTTTGCTGCAGGAGGAGAAGAGAGAGACAGAGAGGAAGGAGAGGGGGAGGGGTGGAGAAGCAAATGGGCGCCTCTCCTGTGTGCCCTGGCTGGGAATCGAACCCAGGACTCCTGCACGCCGGGCCGATGCCCTACCGCTGAGCCAACTGGCCAGGGCTTAAAGATTTTATTTATTGATTTTAGAGAGAGGAGAGAGAGAGAGAGAAGGGGGGGTGAAGGAGCAGGAAGTATCAACTCGTAGTAATTGCTTCTCATATGTGCCTTGACCATGCGAGCCTGGGGTTTCAAATCTGCGACCCCAGCATTCCAAGTCATGCTTTATCCACCGAGCCACCACAGGTCAGGTGGGGATGTTCTTAATGGATAATTTAGGCTCAGCTCAATTTAGCGTCAAGAAGCATGGCTGCTGACAGTGACTTAGGTAAAGGCATATAGGTCTCTGTTTGTTAAATTTGGGTTCATTTTCTTTCTCCTCTTCATGGCAGAGATAATAATGCTCTATTTTATCAAATCTTATATTCTTTCCTTTCTGGGCTTATTTTCCAGCCTTCCTTGCGTGGACACAGGTGACTAAGTTCTGGCCCATGGGATGTGGCCACTTTCTCTCCTTATCCCTGTAGAACTTCCCAAGTGATCCTTTACTTTGCCTCTCCTGGTTTGTTGACTGTAAGTACAGCATCCAGAAGAGGTCCTGGGAAATGATGGAGCCACTGGAGAAAGAAGCCTAAGGGACCCTGAATGCCGACATGGAGCCCAACCCTCTTCTGATTTGTACTGCACTTTAACATAAGAAAGAAATAAACTCTTCTTCTGTCATATTACCAAGATTTAGGGGCTGTTTTTGCATAGTGGTTAGCTTTCCTAATAACTATACTCTTTCCTGCTCCCTCTCTCTTGTTACTTCTCATGTCATAAAAATACCACTTAATGTTACTTCTCTATGTGAAGTAATCTGGTGACCTGCACTTGTCAAAAGCTAGAATATGCCCCTATATTAGCAGTCCCTATAATACAATTAGTTATATACCTTTCTAGCTCAAATGATTTTTCTTTTCAAAATCTTCCTTGGAAAGGATGAGTAGTTGGATCTGTCTTTAGCTGCTTTTTGAAATGACTTGGACCAGGTCATGGAATAAAGAATTCTGGTTACAATCCAAGAAGAAAAGTTTTCCTGAATGCTGAGTTCATAGTAGCTTTATTCCCTACACAGTTCAAATAGGCATCCCTAAGGCAGAGGAAGATAAAGGACAGTCAATCCTTTTATTTAATTTTGGCAAGACTGCAGGTTATGGTGCTCTGGGGAAATGCAGCCACAGATGTATCAATGTTGTGAAAAATTGTTGGCAGTCTAACCTAAGTCATAAACCTAAACACAGACAGCGCATTCTTGAAAAAAGCTTGTGTTGCCTGTATTTGACCCCAACATCCCACCTTCCAAGATGATCCTTCCATCTTTACTTATGAAATGCAAGTTCCGTTTGTATATTTTAATCAGTATTTGCTTACTAGATTATCTGGGTGTGTTGTGATTTTCAGCACGTTAGACAGTTTTATGATTAGCTCAGCAACCACTATATTACATTTGCTGCCGAGTTATGGATAAGCGTAAAGAGGTTTCTTTTTTCTGATTCTACAGTGATATTTGAGAGGCAGCATAGCAAAGCGAATGAGAACATGGACTCTGGAGCCCTGCTACCTGAGTTCTAATCCAGGTTTAGCACTTTTTTTTTTTAATTGTGTGACCTTGGTGTACCATACTTCACTTCACTGCACTTTGTTAGCCTGACCTGTGGTGGCGCAGTGGATAAAGCGTCGACCTGGAAATGCTGAGGTCGCCGGTTCAAAACCCTGGGCTTGCCTGGTCAAGGCACATATGGGAGTTGATGCTTCCAGCTCCTCCCCCCTGTCTCTCTCTCCTCTCTGCCTCTCTCTCTCCTCTCTAAAATGAATAAATAAATAAATAAAAATTAAAAATTAAAAGGAACAATAATTGTACCCACTTCACAGAGCCACTGTGAGAACGAAAGGGTTAATTTATATGTGGACATTAGGTGTGTGCCTGGTACAGTATAAGTGCTTTATAAATATCATCTATCAGTATTACTAAATGCAAAGCTGTTTGTTTTCATGTATTTTAATTACATGGTAATCGAAAGGAGAAATTAGTTATCATTTAATTCATTAGGTCTTTAAAATGCCTCTGTGTTTTAAAGGGACTTAATTAGCTAGAGTTATTCCCTCATTTGGGGAATTTCTATTTTATTTTTACATATAGCTGGACTGGAAAGTATGAAAGATTATATACTAAAATGTTAATAGCATCGTCTCTGGGAGGTTTGAATAGGGATGATCTTTTTTTATTATTTATTAGAGAGAGGGGTGGGAGAGAAAAATAGGAAGAGATGAGAACCATCAACTCAAAATTGCTTCACTTTAGCTGTTCATTGATTGCTTCTCACATGTGCCTTGACCAGGAGGCTCAAGCTCAGCCAGTAAGCCTTTGCTCAAGCCAGTGTCCTTGGACTCAAGTCAGCAAGCTTGGGCTCAAGCCAGTGAGGTTGGGCTTCAAACCAGGGATCTTGGGATCATGTCCATGAGACCATGCTCAAGCCAGTTGCCTTGGGGTTTTTTTGTTTGTTTGTTTGTTTTTTGTATTTTTCTGAAGCTGGAAACGGGGAGAGACAGTCAGACAGACTCCCGCATGCGCCCGACCGGGATCAACCCGGCACGCCCACCAGGGGCGATGCTCTGCCCCTCCGGGGCATCGCTCTACCACGACCAGAGCCACTCTAGCGCTTGGGGCAGAGGCCAAGGAGCCATCCCCAGCGCCCGGGCCATCTTTGCTCCAATGGAGCCTTGGCTGTGGGAGGGGAAGAGAGAAACAGAGAGGAAAGGGGGGGGTGGAGAAGCAAATGGGTGCTTCTCCTATATGCCCTGGCCGGGAATTGAACCCGGGTCCCCTGCACGCCAGGCCGACGCTCTACCACTGAGCCAACTGGCCAGGGCCTGCCTTAGGGTTTTGAACCAGGGACCTCAGCATCTGGGTCAGTGCCCTACCACTGCACCACCACCAGTCAGGCAGGGATGATCTTAATTCATTTAAAATTTTCTTTGCATTTTCTAACTCTCTACACATGAGCCTATATTACTTGTAGAATTTTGTTTAATAGAGTAAGGAGCTTAACTAATATCTTTGACATTTCCAAAGAGAATGTTATTTGTGCTGTTTTACATGTGAATATATGTTTCACATATCATATGAAGTTTCACATCAAGTGAATGCTTTTTGCATTAACTTTTTGTGGCCCTCCCATCCCGTTTTTCTTCATTCAAATGAAAGTGTTGGTAAGATCAGTGACACACATGGCCCATTACAGAAATTTCTAGAACATAGATGCACATCTCATGTAACTTCTCTTCAAGTAGCTTTTATTCTTTTGTTTGTTTGCCTACTATGTGTGATAATTCTGGGAATAGGCTGGATTTGTGCCAGACACCCTGACTTAGCTATATGATCCAATAGTTGTAGAACATGGACCTAATACTGTGGGGATGCTTCCTGCTTTTACCTTGAAAAACATGCTCATTATCTGGGGCCCCTGGAACATGGTGATACATCTGTGACTGAAATGTGAGGGTGGTTATTCAGAACTTTAACAGCCTACCTGATATCACTCAATGCCTATGAAGAGTTGGACCAGGTCAAAAAGAAATCTTTGGGTGAGAAAGTATAGAATTTGCAATGTGGCCTTCAGTAATATTTCTGGTTGTCAAAAGGGAGAGCTGGAAACTCAAGTAAACAGTGACCATCTATTACTAAAAACTTTCTGTGTGCCATCACTTGACCCATCTGATCCCTAGTGTTCACCTCAACTCTGTGACACAGGGGAAGTATGAAAGTAACAATAATTATCACAATAGGAACCAACAACTAGCACTTTTTTTGAACACTTACCTTCTGCCAGCCAGTGAGCTAAGTAAGCTCTTTTCATGATTATCATGTCGACCTGGTCAAATGTCCAAGAGGATATGCTATCATGCTCCTCACTGTGTGAGTGAGGACACTGAGGCTCTGAGAGGTACCTCGATAGAGCTCAGATTTGACTGCAGGTCTGTCTGACTCCACAGTCATGCTGGTTCAACATGACGTTTTATGTGAATCATTCTAAACTCAAGTCTTTTTTATTACTTGTTTTAGGTGTTTAGTACCTGAACATCTTAACTTTTTATCTGGAGATGTAAGTTTCTTTTAATCTCTTTTGTTCTTTCTAGTAAGGCATACATTTCTGTACAGTTTTATAAGGATTTTTTAATGTACATTATCTATCTGTTTGGTTTGCACAACCAATGGGCCAGTCACAACAGGCATCATCCCAGCTTTTCCTCAGGAAAATGGAGCCCTGAGAAGTGGACTTACCCCAACATGTGACAAGTAAATGCCAGCAACTGGGCTGGGGTGATGTCTTTGGACTCCTGGTCCAGTTCTTGTTCAACTGTGCTGGGTTTTTTTTTTTTCCCGTTTTGTGACACACACACACACACACACACACAGAGAGAGAGAGAGAGAGAGAGAGAGAGAGATAGGGACAGACAAACAGGAAGGGAGATTGACAAGAAGCATCCGTTCATCGTTGAGGCACCTTAGTTGCTCATCAGTTGCTTTCTCATATGTGCCTTGACCGGGGGATACAGCAGAACGAGTAACCCCTTGCTCGAGCCAGCGAACTTGGGTTCAAGCTGGTGAGCTTTTGCTCAAACCAGATGAGCCCGCGCTCAATCTGGCGACCTCGGGGTCTTGAACCTGGGTCCTCGGCATCCCAGTCCGACGCTCTATCCACTGTGCCACTGCCTGGTTAGGCTCTGCTGTGTTTTTGACACATCTTTCTCACAGGTTGTCCATCTTTTTCTTCTTGCCCCAGAGGATTACTTTTTATTAAAAACAAAAACATTTTCTTGGTTATTTTTAATAATTTAGCAGGATTGGGACATACACATGGGGCCAGGCAGAGCATTCAGAGAAAGGACCAGGCCTTCCAGGCGTTTTCACACCTTACGTTGTGTGTATCAGGAGGTGTTCCCTAAACCCTGGGTGGATCCACTGTGCTTGTCCCCTTCCAGAACCTCAGAAAGGGGCCAGCGGTGCAACGTGACACCCCATACTTGAGGAGCTTGGCTCAGTTCCAGCTCCTCGCACTGTGTCTGCAGTGCCATGTACAGCTGTCCCTGAAAGCATAGCTTCAGACCACCCGTCAGTAAATGATTTGTTTTTTTTGAAGAAGTTGCCCTGAAGCCATTTCTTTATATGAAAGCTTTTAGTTCATCCCTGCGCTAGAAATTCAATTTACCACTGAATGAAGTTTTTAAAAGGAGACTGTTATTATTTTATTTAAAGTGAAGTATTAGAGGACAGGGTTTGGTGGAAGCAATAAAAGAAAACCATTAATATAAATTGAGAATTAGGCCGCTGCTTTCCGGTGAAGATGGCAGGAGGGGTGTTTCCCTCTCACAGGATGATGGAGTGGCCGTAACAGCAGCAAGCTGCCCGGCACAAAGGCAGCAGGAGACTGTGGTAGAGCTGGTCTCTGGTCGCTCTCAGGGAACTGGGTCCAAATTGTGGTCCCTCTTTGGAATCAGATTTTGGCATCTATAATTTTGTAAGGAGGAAAGGAGCTATGAAAGAAGGTAATAGAGAAGAAAGAATCTGAGATGTGGGCTCTCACCCCAGCTATGGGACTAATTATTTACCTGACTTTAGAAATGTCACTTAACAGCTCTGGGCCTTGGCTTCCTTACCTGTAGAATGAGGTCGTTGGACCAGAGCAGGCGTATCTGACCCTCACTATGCATCAAATTGGTGACTTTCTAAAAAATACAGATGGCTGGGCCCCATCTGTAGAAATTCTGATTTAGTTGTTGTGGGGCGTGACCCCATATCAGTATTTTTAAAGGCTCTCCAGGGGATTCAGATGTGTAGCTCGGTTAGATAGACTCTAAAATTTCCTCTCTCTCTGACAGTCTATTTAAAAATATTCATAGTTGGTCTCTTACCAAGGGATTTATGAACTACACAGCAGCTTGTAAATGGGTTTACTGTAATGAAGGACACTGATCATTTTTGTCTTGGGAAAACAGAAAAATTATTGAAGAGTTATTGAAGCTATGCCATTGGTTTGTAAGATAATTCTTCAGGGGAAGCCATAAAAGTTTTCTTTTATTAGATATTGAAGATGGCAGAAAGTTAGATAGTTTTAATACAGCCAGAAAGGAGGAATTGTTAGTTTTTAGGTAAATGAAAGTGTTTTTCCTGAGAAGTTTATGCTGGGAGACGTTCTTCATAGTCCTACAAGAGAATGTTTGGGTTGCAAACTATTTTTTAAAATTAATTTTAATTTATTGTGTTAACATGAGTTCAAGTGTCCGACTCAATATAACTCCCTCACCCTTGTCCCTCATGCAGACTATTTTTTTTTTTTCATCTTTTCTGAAGCTGGAAACAGGGAGAGACAGTCAGACAGACTCCCGCATGCGCCCGACCGGGATCCACCCGGCACACCCACCAGGGGCGACGCTCTGCCCACCAGGGGGCGATGCTCTGCCCATCCTGGGCGTCGCCATATTGCGACCAGAGCCACTCTAGCGCCTGGGGCAGAGGCCACAGAGCCATCCCCAGCGCCCGGGCCATCTTTTGCTCCAATGGAGCCTTGGCTGCGGGAGGGGAAGAGAGAGACAGAGAGGAAAGCGCGGCGGAGGGGTGGAGAAGCAAATGGGCGCTTCTCCTATGTGCCCTGGCCGGGAATCGAACCCGGGTCCTCCGCACGCTAGGCCGACGCTCTACTGCTGAGCCAACCGGCCAGGGCCCATGCAGACTATTTTTAAGGTGAGTACAGTAACTTTTTTTTTTTTTTTTTTGAGTACAGTAACTTCTAACCCACACTATCTTCCTAAGACCTATCTGGAGATGTAAGTTTCCGGAGTCCTAAGTCAAACAGAGAAAATCATATTTTTATAAACGCTTTTTATAATTATTAGGCTGTTTTGGGGGTGAAATTTTCAGTCCTTGCTAAAGAAAACTACCCTTCCTTGGGACTCAAATTCCCCTGAACCAGTTTTATTTTTAAATGTAATGCACTGAAAAACAAAAAAAATTAATTATTCTTTTTATTTACTTAATTTCAGATGAGTAACCTTACGAAAATTATGCTGAATTATTTTATAGTTTATGCATGAATGTCATAGGAAAATTTAATATGGATGGCATACATTTGATACCAGAGGTTTCCTCACAAGTACTTTGGTTAAAACCTGGCCCCTCAGGTCCCCAGAGTCTGCCATCATCCAACACTTAAGCGGGTCGCAGTGAATCCAAGTCCAAGGTCACCTCCCTCCCCTTCCCTCTCTCCCTCGCCAGCTTGCACTTAAAGAGCTTTGGCTGTGTAATCCTCTTCTGTGTCTGAAGAATCCAGGCAAGATTCCGACTGTTGTTTCTTCCGAACAGGAAGTCACCAACTCTATTCAGGATAAACTCCACATTTTGTAAAACTTAGAGCCTGGGATCTATAACAATTCTATATGAGGAAAGTGAAGAGTGATTGACCTCACCCTGCATCAGGTAGGAGGAGCAGATAGAATTAGATAAGAGGTGCTTTTAAAACAATGTGGACACTCATTACTAACCCTTAGCTCTTTTTCCTAAAAAGAGAAAGAAAATCGAGTTTGTAATGAAAAATCCTATGAGGCTTTAAAAAAGATGTTGGGTGTTAGATTTTTAAGTACAGAGAAGCATAATGAAGAAAAAAAAATAACCCCAAATTCATCACCTAGGTAATCTTATAAGCATTAGAAACTCTAATGTCTGAAAAGGGCAAAACTATTCCCTAAATATCTACTTTAAATAGGGAACTTTATTTTCTTATTTCTAAAATGAGGCTAAGGGGTAATAACTAATATTTTTGGCTACTTGTTATGTGTCAGTTCCTAACTTCTAATTCTCCAACAACTATTATATTGTAGGTATTATTATTATCCTCACTTTAAAGATTAGAAAAGAGACTAAGTAACTTGCCCAAGGTCATGGTTAATATGCAAGACAGCTGGGATTTGAAGCCAGACAGCTTGGCTTCCAAGGCCCAGATCATAAACCCTTTATGCTGCTTACCACAGAATGCTGGGTCTTAAATTGTGATAAGTTATAACTATTCTTGCTAAGTGACTAGGCTGCTATGACAACAGAAAAGTATCCTAGGTTTTCTTTTTGTTTTTTATAAATAAATTTTTATTAATGTTAATGGGGTGACATCAATAAATCAGGGTACATATATTCAAAGAAAACGAGTCCAGGTTATCTTGTCATTCAATTATGTTGCATACCCATCACCCAAAGTCAGATTGTCCTCCGTCACCCTCCATCTAGTTTTCTTTGTGCCCCTGCACCTCCCCCATCCCCTCTCCCTTCTTCCCCCCCCCCCCAAACCACCACACTCTTGTCCATGTCTTTTAGTCTCGTTTTTATGTCCCACCAATGTATGGAATCATGTAGTTTTTGTTTTTTTCTGATTTACTTATTTCACTCCGTATAATGTTATCAAGATCCCACCATTTTGTTGTAAATGATCCAATGTCATCATTTCTTATGGCTGAGTAGTGTTCCATAGTGTATATGTGCCACATCTTCTATATCCAGTCATCTATTGATGGGCTTTTTAGTTGTTTCCATGTCCTGGCCACTGTGAACAGTGCTGCAATGAACATGGGGCTACATGTGTCTTTATGTATCACTGTTTCTGAGGTTTTGGGGTATATACCCAGTAGAGGGATTGCTGGGTCATAAGGTAGTTCTATTTTCAGCTTTTTGAGGAACCACTATACTTTCTTCCATAATGGTTGTACTACTTTACATTCCCACCAACAGTGAATGAGGGTTCCTTTTTCTCCACAGCCTCTCCAACATTTGCTATTACCTGTCTTGTTGATAATAGCTAATCTAACAGGTGTGAGGTGGTATCTCATTGTAGTTTTGATTTGCATTTCTCTAATAACTAATGAAGATGAGCATCTTTTCATATATCTGTTGGCCATTTGTATTTCTTTCTGGGAGAAGTGTCTGTTCATGTCCTCTTCCCATTTTTAATTGGATTATTTGTTTGTTGTTGAGTTTTATGAGTTCTTTGTATATTTTGGATATTAGCCCTTATCTGAGCTGTTGTTTGAAAATATCATTTCCCATTTAGTTGGCTGTCTGTTTATTTTGTTGTCAGTTTCTCTTGCTGAGCAAAAACTTTTTAGTCTGATGTAGTCCTATTCATTTATCTTTGCCTCCACTTCTCTTGCCTTTGTAGTCAAATTCATAAAATGCTCTTTAAAACCTAGGTCCATGAGTTTAGTACCTATGTCTTCTTCTATGTACTTAATTGTTTCAGGTCTTATATTTAGGTCTTTAATCCATTTTGAATTAATTTTAGTACAAGGGGACAAGCTGTAGTCGAGTTTCATTCTTTTGCATGTGGCTTTCCAGTTTTCCCAGCACCATTTGTTGAAGAGGCTTTCTTTTCTCCATTGTGTGTTGTTGGCCCCTTTATCGAAAATTATTTGACTATATATATGTGGTTTTATTTCTAGACTTTCTATTCTGTTCCATTGGTTTGAATGTCTATTTTTCTGCCAGTACCATGCTGTTTTGATTGTCGTGGCCCTATAATATAGTTTGAAGTCAGGTATTGTAATGCCCCCAGCTTCATTCTTTTTCTTTAGGATTGCTTTGGCTATTTGGGGTTTTTTATAGTTCCATATAAATCTGATGATTTTTTGTTCCATTTCTTTAAAAAATGTCATAGGAATTTTGATGGGAATTACATTAAATTTATAAATTGCTTTGGGTAATATGGCCATTTTGATTATATTTATTCTTCCTATCCAAGAACAAGGAATATTTTTCCAGGACATAATCCTTCTACTTTTTATTCGGGCCTATCTTTGGGGATCATCTCAGAAAAGCTGATTTGATTTTAACAATGATACCTGAAAAATTAGGAAATTTTACATGCTGTGTCAGATTAAAACTATTATGTTTACAAGGGGGAAAATGCCAATTATGGATACAGTTTTTCCTTTCTTTTTTATTTATTTTTTTTCTAAGTATCTTCAAAATGTAATTACAATAAGCCATGGAGAGTCACTTCCATCAGAAGAATGATAATGGTGGTGATGTTTGTCTGATGAAGCCTAGGACTTGATTTGCCTCTAGAATGTGTCCTCAGAGAACAGTTTTAGAAACCAAGATCTTTTTTCTTTTAAGTTGAAATCAGCGCCTGAGAAGCCCATGTTTCATAAATACGGACAGAAAACAGAAAGGTCTTTTTCCCAATGGAAGTATGCCTACCACTTTTTGGGGATTACTTACACATTTGTAGACTCATGTATTTATTCATTGGTGACACTTTTTTCTTTAAAAACATTTTGGCATTTAAAAACTTCTGTTGTATAAGGAATAAGTGAAAGCACAAAACAAGTAGATATAAACATTGGATTTACAAGAATTAAAATCTGAAATTAAGAAATGATAGAGAAGATAGCACTGAGGGTGGGGAGGAGAAATGCATTTCTCCCAAGCCCCTCGCTCCACTGCTTTGTATCCTTAGGGGGTTTTTCCCTGGAGGAGAGGAGAGGTTGAGGCTGGAAGTTATGCTTTTCTCGTTAGCAATGACTTTTGAGTCAAAGGATAACCAAACTGTTATGTTAAAAAAGGTTTCCATATCTAGCAGTTATATTTTACAATAATTCAAATTATGTAAATTTAGGAGAAGAATATGTTCTCCCAAGTGTTGTTTTAAAAGAAAATACCTTTCACCTCACATACTAGATCTCAAATGCAAATGTTCAGTTCTAAGTCTGCCTGTGAGTCCAAGTAACGTGGGCTCCTCAGTGCCCATTTAATAAAGGCTGTTAAATGTTTCAGAGGTGTTTTTTTTTCTTTTTTTTTTTGTTTCAGAGGTTTTAATGTTGATTTATATAATAAGTAAATTTCAAAGGCAAGATTTTTCTGAGACTGATTGCTCTGGGCAAACTAAATACTTTAGCTGGGAGCTGTGCTTGTAATCCATTTTTTTCTTTTTCCCCAGAAATATAATCAGCCTGACTCAGCAATTAATTAAAGCATCCATCTTCTGGCTGCAGAGCCTCCTGGCCAAAGTGCAGGGTATTTGTAATTGAGTATGGCCACCAAACAAATTGCCAGTGTCTACCTATAATAGCTCTCCATACATTTCTTTCCCGAGGGCAGATTCTTTGTCTCAAAATATACATTGGCAGTACTTAGAAGAGTGGAAAAAAGGCAGAGGAATCAGAAAAACCATTAGAGAACCCATTTTCTAGGTAACAAACATGATACCAAGAACATAATAGTAACTAATCTAATTCCTTGTTGAATCTTAACACCATCAGATATAGAATCACATATTTAGGCATCTTAGTGACAGAGATTTATTCTTGGAGAAAATGGAAATACAGTGTCATTCAAATTTAAATATATATTGTAAAGGAGAAGAAATAAAAGCTGCAAGAGAATTAGGCCTGCTATAAAAAAAGGAATATATTGTGACTACCTTTTCCCTACATTAAAAAATATTATATACTTTCATTCTTATGCAAGTTTTCTGGATTGTACACTTTTAATCAATTATTTCTATGTAGGAATATGCTATGAAGACTTGCAGAGTTAGAGTAAACAATCAGGGACAGCGAGGCACCCTAGGGCGAAAGCCCTGAGTGGAGGAGAGTCCAGGGGCCTCTCTGATTCGTTCTGGAAACAATGTGTGTTGGAAACAGCAAAAGAGCAGGATAAGATTCAGTAACAGAAATGTTTAGGCTCTCAGAACAGAGATTAGTAGTCACCATGTCCCTAGTGCTTTACTTTACCCCCTGAGAACTTCTGTCTGCTTCCTTGAGTTATTTGTACTGGCTAATAAATATTTGAGTAAGGCTGGGGACGGGGTTTCAGTCATTTGGTCTGCTGAGTGGGGTTGTTGCCTCCCCTCAGCCCCTCGGAGCATGTCATCTGGTTTCTGATTAGTCCGTTGTCGCCGCAACATTTCTATATGCAATGATGTGGAGAGCACCTTCCCAGCACTTGTGAAAGCGAAGGGATGCCTTCCTGCCAAGGCTTTCACAGCCTTCATTACTTCCTCCCTTCTTCTCTGAGGCATCTTCCTGCCTTAAGAGAGTTGTCTCGCTGGCCTGATTCTAATTTGTTCTGTAGAATGTTATCTTCCCTTAGGAGATGAGATGCGAGCTTCCTTTGTGTCTTTGTGTTTTCTCCTGTTACAATATGAGGGCGAAGAATCCTTTTCCCTGATTTACTCACCATGATCCACGTGGTTAATTATCTCTGGTCTCCCCAGACACCAATTATTGCCCAGAACCATAGTCAGGAGCCCATTTTCTGTCATTGTGTCATAAAATTTTGCTTTTTACACTGGTTTTAAGACAGCCCTCATATCCTTTATGAATTTTTTTTTTCTTCATTTTTCTGAAGCTGGAAACAGGGAGAGACAGTCAGACAGACTCCCGCATGCGCCCGACCGGGATCCACCCGGCACGCCCACCATGGGGCGACGCTCTGCCCACCAGGGGGCGATGCTCTGCCCATCCTGGGCGTCGCCATGTCGCAACCAGAGCCACTCTAGCGCCTGGGGCAGAGGCCACAGAGCCATCCCCAGTGCCCGGGCCATCTTTGCTCCAATGGAGCCTCGGCTGCGGGAGGGGAAGAGAGAGACAGAGAGGAAGGCATGGTGGAGGGGTGGAGAAGCAAATGGGCGCTTCTCCTGTGTGCCCTGGCCGGGAATCGAACCCGGGTCCTCCGCACACTAGGCCGACGCTCTACCGCTGAGCCAACCGGCCAGGGCTCCTTTATGAATTTTTTTATATTTATCAATCTATACTATGCACTTATGCATTAGTCAGGATTTTGTTAGATGTAGTGACTGAAATCCCACTCAAACTAGTATAACCAAAAATGACGTTATATTGTGGAGGTAGATGGTGGTGATGGTTTTACAACAGTGTGGATGTACTTAATGCTGTAGAACTGTACATTTAAAAAAAGTGACTTATGCCTCCCCCTGCCCCCCCCCCTCTGGGAAGTCTAATGGTGCCTCAAGAAACTTATTTTTCTCTCTCTACCTCTTAGATATCCAATATTTAACTTCTCATCATTCCTTATAAAGCTCCAGAGTTCAAGTCTCTTTTAGTATGTGACCGAGAGCTGAGGGAGGCGGGGAGTAGACTAGGGGATGAGTCACAGATAGTTTCATGGAGAAGTTGGTTATTGATCTGTGGTCACTGGCTTGGGAACAGTTAAAGGAAGAGTTCTCCAAGTGAAGTGATCAGCTCCAGCAATGGTGTAAAGATGGGAAAACCGGGGTAAACAGTTTACTTTATCTCTAGACTGCCCTGTACAATGTGTGCAAAGGGAAGGCAGGTAGAACTAAGCTCAAGGAGGATGGCTGGAATAGGGTGTCCTATTTTGTATTTTAGGGAGAACGAGGGAGGGCAAGGTTGGTGGCTCTGCAGACAGAGGCAGCACCCCTTCTCTGGGAATCTGAAGGGAAGGAGTGTTGGAGAACAGTCATCTCAGTAAACGTCTTCATTCCTTCTGTTCACATGTCTCTCTTTTCCTTGTTTTAAATTCAAATGCCTTTTTATCTTTCCACTTACAGAATAGTCTTCCCATCTCTCTGTCATCTTGCAGGACCTCTCCTAAAGTACCTCAAGTAAATAAGTCATCCTGTCTGGTGTCCTGGCCTCAAGAATTATTTTTTCCTGCTGTCTCGTTCTAGTATTTTACCTACGCCTATAACTTTTCTTCTTAATGGCCTTAGCCCTCATGCTATTGACAGTCTTATTCTATTTATCAATAGGAAGCCGAGGGAACATTTTCATCCAAGAGTGAAGGGCTTTGTTGCCGAATATCCATTCCTCTGGGGCCAATGACTCAAATGTTTTCCTGGAAACTGTGGGAATTGTGGATTCGGAGCCAACTGTAGACTTTTTAGATCTGGAAAGGACCTAAAAAACACCCCACAACAAAAAAACTTGCCATCCCGCTGCTCATCTAACAGATGAGAAAAGTGGACCCCACCGTTGTACGAAACTCTTATCTTTTATTACCTGAAAGGATAGAAATCTCCAGGATGCACTCCGAGGACGGCTGAATGAGTTATTCCGAACCAATACTGCTCTGCCTTGAAGTGGAAGATAACTCTTCTGGACTCATCTAGCCGTGTTCCTGTTGCTTCATTTCTCAGGTGTTTTACACAACAAAAGTTTCAAGTGTCTTTCCGACACGGAGTAGAATGTGCTCTTTTTGCTGCCTCCCTCCAGGAGAGTCTGTTATGTCATCCAAGCAAATGATAGTCTTTCTCTAGTAGAGTCACTTGAATTTTGGTGGGCTGTGATGGCACCCACATTTTTTATATTAAAGAACACTGATATATCCCTCCATCATATCCATTCTGGGAGCTGGTTTCAGATTCTTTGAATGAAGACCTGGTGGTGTTTGCACCCTAGCTGACACCTGGGGTCCTTCTTTGCTTCTTTATGGGTTTGGACTGACTAGAAAAAAAAAAAAAAAGGTGAATCAGTGAGGAATAGGAGATAATTGTGATTGTTTAGATAACCTAGTAGTTTGGAAGGTAATTGGGCCATGAAAAAAGTAGAGAGTAAATGAAAGGATCTGAACTCCTCAGAAAAATCAAGCTCACTTGGCAAACAGTGACGAGAAAATAGTCAAAACTCCCGCTTCGTCTTCATGCTCCTCTGAAGGGCTGGCTGGTGATTTGTTTGGGAGCCTTTAAAGGTCAGCCAGCTCTGCATTTTCATTTGTCATGGTGGTTGAGTCTTTTAGCTCCTTTTTTATTTGGGGGGGGGGGTCAAAGGAGTAATTCTGATTGTATTTCTATTACTGTGCTTGCTTACAAGCTAGCTACTGGATGCTTTAGGTTTCGTGCTATTTCAGGGCGGAAGGTGTGTTTTCCAGACATTGACGCTTGAGAGGGTGGAAATGTTTTTCTGCTGGAAAAAGGCCACAAAAGGTGGTTCTGTGTGAGATGATGTTGGTGCAGAGTGGAAAGTCGACTCTCTCCAGTCACAGAAGGGGAAGAGGGAGACGGTGACCTGAGCCTTTACCCAGTGTCATGGAGAGAGGTTAAGGTGGAAATCAATTCCTGAAAAAGAACTCTGGCTGACCAGGCTGGGTCCTGCGCCTGCCCCAGTGGCGAGGATAGCTGAAGGAAATGTCGTAACAGTTCCACCTGAATCACAGCATTTAGGAAGAACGGTTCCTAAAGTGGGGGGAGGTAGGACAGATGAAAATGTCCTGTTTTCCCCCAGAGCAACACTGGTTCTTCGGAGCGCATTGGTTAGTTCACATCGGGCCACTCAAAAGGAATTTGTTGGATCACTGATAGCGTGAACCATGGAGGAAATTTTGGCTTTATGTGAGAGACATTTAGGGTGAAATATCAACTCATTTTCCCCTTTGAATCGAAATACTGTCCTTGTATGTTATTTCCAGAGTAGGACAATAATGTTTGAATCAGACACACTCTAGTTGGAGTGATGATTTTGTACTTCGTACCTCCGCATGGGCAGCTCCTTTGAATCATCACAGCAGCCAGAAGAGGTAGGCGATTTCTTCTTGGTTTTATGGGTAAGGTGACAGGGACCGAGGGGCGAGGTTTTAGAGCTGGCAAGGGTCAGAACAAATCCTCAAACCCCGGTCTGTGAGGCTTTCTGTGTACCTTCCTCAACAGTCTAGCTGCGTGGGACAGACCTGGCAGATGCTGCTGTTAATCAAGGTTGTGAATTTGAATAAAAATTGAGAAGGAAATATGGAAGAAAGAACATCATAAATCTCAACACAAAAGTTTAAGGCTTTGAAAGACCTTCAATAGTATGTCATAGCTCTTAGGATCTCTCAGTGTGTTGTGACATAATTAGGCCCCAAGTCTTAACTGCAGGTCAGTTTCTAAAACTGCATGCCCGTGTGCCTGCAGGATTTGTGTTGAGACACATACTTTAATTAGATGGCAGCATAATGATAGGGTTTAATGTACAGGGTGGGCAAAAGTAGGTTTACAGTTCATATGGAAAAAAATACAATAAAAAAATAAAACAAGAATAAACTACATGGTTTGCATACTCACAACTATAAACCTACTTTTGCCAACCTCTGTATAATATTAGGTGGGGGGAATAAGTAAAAACAAAACAAAACATACCCAAGGCCTGGCACACAGCAGACATGCAAAAAGGAATTTTGTTGCACTGAGTAATACATACGTACATCAGACAGCAAGTCAGTATTTTAAGTACATATACACATACATAAATAAGTAAGCATGAAGAGAAGAGCAAGAGGAAAAACAGCAACATGTCAATAGTATTTACCTCTTAGTTGTTAGGTTACAGATAAGTTATTTTCTTTTTTTTTCTCATGTATATTCCAAATTTTGCAGTTAATATTCATCACTGTATATATAGTTGGGAGAGGAAAGAAACATGATAAAAACTAACTGCAGAAACATCTGTGTTAAATAAAATTGCATTTAAAATGGAATTTTTATTTTTTTTATTTTTTAATTTTTTTTTTGTATTTTTCTGAAGTTGGAGATGGGGAGGCAGTCAGACAGACTCCTGCATGCGCCTGACTGGGATCCACCCGGCATGCCCACCAGGGGGCGATGCTCTGCCCATTGGGGCACTGCTCTGTCACAACCAGAGCCATTCTAGCACCTGGGACAGAGGCCATAGAGCCATTCTCAGTGCCCGGGCCAACTTTGCTCCAGTGGAGCCTTGGCTGTGGGAGGGGAAGAGAGAGACAGAGAGGAAGGAGAGGGGGAGGGGTGGAGAAGCAGATGGGCGCCTCTCCTGTGTGCCCTGGCTGGGAATCGAACCTGGGACTCCTGCACACCAGGCTGATGCTCTACCACTGAGCCAACCAACCAGGGCCTAAAATGGAACTTTTAAAAGTAACTAGAACACAGAATCCCGATAATATTGATAGCTATGGCAGAAGCAAAGCACTGGACCAGAAGGTCATGGATGCTTCTACCCGATGGATGCACAGAATTAGGCCAAACCAAAATCCAGGGACTGGATAAACCAATAGCTGTATTTAAAAAACAGGTGTATAGCTCATCTTAATTGTGCATCAGAATTTTCTATGCTAGGGTGATATATTAAATCTAAGCCAAAATGTGCTAGTTTATTTTACTCTGTTTACTGAAAAACATTAAGAAGTAAATAGCCAGCCAGTCCCAATTTTCCAACTGAAGCTTTTTCTTGCTTGTGGCAGAGAAAGGAGTATTTTGTGTGTCATTGGCTGGACTACAGAAACCCAAGGATTTGGCAGCAGGAGGTTCTCTCGGTGCCATTAGCCGGTACTAGTATCTCAGTGTAACGGTAAAATGACAAAGTGTAGAGCAGTGAACCCATAGTTTCCAACTTAGTCTGACCCTAAAACCATGGATAAGGGAAAATTTCCCTAATTTTTGATGGTTCAATGGCTTCAATGAACTGAAATAAACATTCCTGTAGTATAGCAAATATTTCTTTAAAAATACTCTGAAATGTCATTTTTTAATAGATGCATAATATTCTACCATTTGGTTATGTCATGTTTTATTTTATAATATCCCCAAGACGGGATAGTTAAGAAGCTTCCAAGTATTTTTGATAATAAATAACACCCCAGTAAATATCTTGAACATAAATCTTTGTGCTCATCCCTAATTGCTCCCTTAGGGTAATTTCCCACAAGAATTATGGGGATAAAGAATGTGAAGAAAGTTATATCTAGGTATAAGATGAATACATCTTTCAACTGCAAACTTCATCTTATTCTTTGATTCCTTGTTGCCTAAAGTGACCTCATTACCTTAAAATAATCCTAAAATTCACACAGCATTAAAGAAACATAAAAGATGTTTTAGAAAAGATTCTATACTCCCAAAGATACAAATATTTAATCTCTCAAAGTGGTTGTGGTTAAGATATGAATCTTTCTAACAAGGAACAAAGAGCTCTAAGCTTGTTTATGCAAAAAGTCTAATAAACCAGGTCATTAAAGGTGTTAGAATTGTCTTGAATTTGAAAACTTGTAGTTGTTTTAAACTGGCTATTTAAAGATTATATGAATCAGTTGCCGAGAGTTTAGCAATGTACAGGCCCAATTCCATTACTTGCTCAATAGCTGTGTTAGCTTATGCTTAGCATGAAAGGCTGATAATTGTGGTGTGATAAGGCTACACAGTGCTCAAGTGTATAATAAGCCTTACTTAGTTGGGATAGAGAAATATTTACTAGTGCTCTGCTAATGAGCTGTAATTTACATCATTTAATTAGCTGGATTTATTTTAGCTAAGGTTAAATGTGTTTAATGTATTTGATAGAGGTCTTGAAATAATATGTGCCAAAATCAATTAAAAGAAATGCAGAAATATTTCAAGTCGGCTTTCTGTGGAATAATCACCATGCAGATTATTTTGGTTCATTTTAAACCCAGAAAACTGGTTGGAAGAAGATATACTGAATCCTAATCCATGCCCAAAATAATATTGTCTGTATTACAAACACTTCTGTGATAGATCACTTATGTAAGTAGATGTACAATCCTCTCCTTTGGAAGGTACTCCTTGTTCAACCTAATCTTGTTTTGGGTGACATATCGGACTCTGCTGCAGGGGGTGCAGCTCACTGAGTGGCTATTTTTAAATCTGTCTATGAGGCAGAAGTTGTGTAGACTCAGAGTTAGTTACCCTTGAGAATCCCTTTGGAAGGCTCCACATCGGAGGCCTAGCCTCTGTCTGTCATTGAGGCCAACACAGCCAGTCTTGCCTACAGAGCTGGAACGGATTGCTGTATCTCCGAGCATCAGATATGCAGTTGGCTTGTGTTTAGGGTTGAACTTGTATGTAAAATATGTTTCTTTAAACACGAGAATCCCCCCTCAGCTCTATGGTCTGCTCACACTTGCTGGAATGAGACTGAAGGAGCTACGGAGTCATGTTTCCTTCTTTCTCTCACCCTGGGGTGTGGGGTCATTGAGTGGGACGGCTGGTGTGCATGCAGGAGTGCGTGGGTGTCTCTGCCTCCCTCCCCTCTAGTGGGTGTTACTGAATTCTTTTGAGTGAAGGCATGTGTGATGTGACACCACCACAGGTGCTGTGAAGTGATGTGGAATTTTTAGCCATGTAGAAGTTCTCCTGTGAGAACCTCCAGTGACCTTATTGGCTACACATACCATAAAAGCAGAGCAGAGAGGCTGGACAAATGAGTGGGTAATTTTGAAATTATCTTATGACCATACTGTAATGTTCCCTTCCCTACATTCAGTGAGCATAGATTTATTGAGGGCCTACTATATGCAAGGAGTTAGGGACACAGTGGTAACCACAGTAGACCCAATTCCTGCCTTTCTGCACCTTTTGGACTGGTAGGTCCCTGAGAATTTGGCTTTGTCTAGGGCTAGGCAACAAGAGAATGACTAGATCTATAGGAGACCAAATATTTGGTGCAAGAAATGCTTATTTTTGGTTCTTGATTTGAGACTGTATGATGCAAATGGCTTCTATGGGAGCTATTTAATATCTAAGCTCACACACCTGCTGGCTTGCAAAACCCAGCCTCAGAGGTCAGTTGACCTTCCTATCTAATGTCAGCATGCTGTCAGCATATCACTATCTACCTGGTGTCAGATCTGGGGCTCTTGTACTGCCTGATCTCTGACAGCTTCTGTATCTGTCAGCACCTGCACCTCCTTGCTCCAATTCCTCATTCTTAGGATCTGCGTGCCTGCAGGACCTCCTCCCTTTCCCCTAAGTAGTGGTGGTAGGGTGTGTGTGTGTGTGAGAGAGAGAGAGAGAAAGAGAGAGTAAATGAAGTAAATCCCTGCACATGAGAGTTTACTTTAGATTACTCACCCTCCTCACTAACATTGGTCACACACCAGGAGAAGAGGAGAGGGCAGTGATCGGATTCCCAGGTGCATATGTCTCTTTGTCCTTGGGTCTTGGTCTGTTGACTTCCATGGGGCTTCCTTGTGTCGTGTCCTTTCCTGTTTGTTATCTCTCACTATTCCTCTTATCTGAGTTGTGCTTTGTAACTTGCTGCCTTTCTTAATGAACACCTGGGACCTCCAAATTTAGTTAAAAAGAGCAAGAGTGAGAGAGAGAGAGAGAGAGAGAGAGAGAGAGAGAGAGAGAGAATTTCATGTTGGGGTGGGGCCGCAGGACTCTGTGACCCTGACTTTGTCCAAGATTTTTTTGCTCCTCAAAATGGCACACCCGAAGTATGCCGGGGTCTGTGTAATTTATAGGATTAACATGATTTATCTTTTTAGACAGTTAATGTTTTTGTCAGTCAGTGAAATGCATTGCTTTTACATGGAAACAAACATGGCATATCTTAAGGCATAGACTGCAAAATTTACATGAATTTCAAGTTAAAAGATTATTTTTGAGGCGGACACCCAGGGAAATACATTCATTCTTGTCTTCTGTTATAAATACTTTGGAAGACGAGGTTAAACTAGGCTCTTGGAATCCTTGCTCCTTAGTTATTATCTGACATGGGAAGTGCACGGTGCCTGCTGCCACCTAACTTCGCTGCTCCACCCCCCACCCCAGTTATCCCCTCATAGTTCTGTCTCACTGAAGGTGCTGTGCTCTGTGCCACCCCTCCTGCATGCCTCCCTGTTCCACAAACGCTGCTGGCATTGCTTCCGGGCTTCCTTAGACCTGCTCAGAGGGCACAGACGCTGTGGTTCCACAGAAGACTGCGGTGAGGATCACAGGACTAAGGAGTGCGCGGAGCGTGACTGCAGCCTGGCTCTGTGGCGTCAGGGTGGGAAGCCGGTGCTTCGAGAACGGGCGTGGGGTCCGCCTGGCCTGTTACTCTCTCCTGGCACACATGGGGTCCGCCTGGCCTGTTACTCTCTCCTGGCACACATGGGGTCCGCCTGGCCTGTTACTCTCTCCTGGCACATGGGTGCACTATGGAGTCTGTGTACCAGGAGAGAGTGTCTGTCGTCCTGGTGTACCCCACCAGTGGAGCAGGACAGGATTCGCTGGCCACAGCACTGACCGGAGTAGATTCTGCCCTGGACGCTTTCTGTTCCACCAAAGGCTCTGTCAAAGGCTGTAGGAGGACATTCGTCCCTCCAGCCGTTCACTGTCCGCTGCCTGGGCCTGAGGCCGTGTTCAGTGTCCGTTTCTGACCTTTTTTGAAGCTGCTTCTCTCCATGAGGGAGGAATGACATCTGAGCCGAGAGGAGCTGACGCATGCCATTCTGGTCTGTGGCTCCAGCCCCCTAATCTCTCCAGGACAAGATGTTCCAACAGGTGTGCTGATCCTTCCCTCTTCAGGTCTGTCTTGCAAGGGGAGAATGTACTTCCTTTCCCATCTCTGGAAGGAAGTCACGGAGTAAGATTGGCATCAGCCTTAAGGAAAAATTCCCAGAGTGCCAAGTGTGTCTTTGATGCCTTCCCAAGGGAGCCGGCCCAGTGGCAGGGCGGCCGCAGGCTTTGGAACCAGATCTTCATTGGGACCGACTTCAGTCCCCCACTAGCTTTCTAACGTGGGTCGGGTTATTTACATGATCGAGCCTCGTTTTCCTGATCTATAAAAGGATGTTGTTAATACTAACTCTCTGCTAATGGTGAGGAAGAAGCAAGGGGATGTTTGGAAAGTGCCTGGCGTGTCATAGCAACTCAGAAACTCTCCTCCCGGCTGCTGTGCCGTGTGTCCCAACCCCAGTGTTGGATGCAGGGTGGCCCTTCTTCTAAATCACATTGTTTCCTTGTCTCTGTTAAAAACACATATCCCCCACCCCCTGCTGCTAATCTTTTCTTAGTAGCCAGGAGAAGCAAACAAACACATCAAGCACCTTATATAAAGGAAGTCTCAGTAAGATGTGACTGAATGATATAGTCATCTTCTACCTTGCTCAGAGGTGATCTCAGCCTAAAGGAGCAGCTTTAACTCAAGGGAATTGATGTGTCTAAGAGAAGGCTTTCGGGTAGTAGAAGTGGGTTCCCACAGTTTCTGAGAAGGTTCGTGCTTGGCCCATGTTCCCCTAAGTGAGGCCCCCAAGTGTGTCTCTCTGGGCAGCCCCGACCGGCTAGCCCCGGTCCCGCGTTCAGTCCCTCTCAGAGGCAACCCTCCCCCCGGGTCTTTGCTCTGATTCATAAGGCAACCTTGGCTTGCAGTGTGCTGGGGCAGCATATTTATCTGGCCGGCTCACAGAAATCAGAAGCAACTGTTTTAGCCCTTAACCCTTTCTAGCTTTTCATGGTGATTTCCATAAACTATCTCAGTTCTTAGAGGAAAATAGAATTTAAAAAAAAGATCAATATTTTAATCTTTGTATGTAACTGATGGATCATCGAGGTTTCTCTTAAAGTAGAGTGACAAATAGGCCAGCTATTATTGATTTGTAAATTGTCACCGGGAGGACTTGAGTGTTGACCAAGATTCTGAGGGTGTGTCTATGTGAGGTGGAAAAAGGTATGGTGCTTGATTAGTGATGTCTGCTAGAGGCATCAGGCGGGAAGTGGCAGCTCGCGACCACATGTTTGTCATGACTTTCTCCAGCTCTCCAGCCACTAGTCACTCCGTCATTTCTCTCTTCATTTGCTCTTCCACTTGAGAACAGTCCGGGAATCAGAGGTGTTTTCCAGCGAGGTTCACTCTGGTAAATGATTTAGCAGGGCTGAAGCATGACACCAACTAAAAGTTTTCTTTGGTTTCCTGTAGGTTTAATATTTATCCTATTTTTCATGTCCATTGACATGAATAATCAAGAGTTGTTATGGGTTAGGGTTTTGGATCCCTATAAGTGGCATCAGGGTTCGGTCCATTCAAAGAAACGACCCAGAACATTTTATCGTGCCTTTTCCTCCGAAGGTCCATGCGCACGTGAACCATAGGCACAGAGATGAATTGCATTCATGAATCACTTGAGCTGCACAAAGCAAAGCAAGGAGCTGCCTCTAATAGTATTGGCTGTTGTATCCACTTTGCCTTTATACTAATATGCCAGTTTTTCAGATAGCCTAATGGATGAATCACAGTATGTGCTGAGAGAGGCAGACCAACAGCCCGGAGAATACAGGTCACTCACGTGCAGTTTCAGGCTACTCTTTTCCAAGGTTATGTTAGAACCCATCTGAGAGCATTGAAAGGAAAGCTCTTCTTGAAAAATAGACACCTGGTGTGTGGCATGGCTTAGCTTTGCCTACTCAGCTTTTGCAGTGGGAAATGGAACTTGTCTTTGGATATGGGAAGTAGACAGGCTAACAGCTTTTTCAGGAGGTTTCGTTTATCTTCCATTCTCTCCACTTACCCCCTGCTGGGGGAAGAGGTGGGGTGGATCATCAGGCAAGTTTTTTTCTGTGAACAGAGGAGAAGTGTCTGAGCCCTGCTCTCAGACCGCCGTTGGTTCTGGCACTGCTGGTGTGTCTGTGGGTTCTTATTTGCATGGTGTTCTCCACGTGGATGGGTTTAGGTCACAACTTGGTTTTGAGAGTCTTCTGTGGAGTTACTTAGAAGGAAAATATCCAAAATATGGAACAAATCTTGAGCATCTCTTGGAGAATTCAGAGTAAAATACATACTTTCTAAATATATATTTTACAAAATATGCAAAATAATTTTTATAAATTTATCAATATTATGCAAAGCTACTAAACCATAACTCAGTAATAGCAACAAAAGTCTCCATCACCATTTGGCCTCTCCTCTCCTTTCCTTCCTTGCTGTGAAAGTTATAAAAGGAGGAGGGAGACTTTACATTTTATGTTTAAGGGAGTCTGATACATTTTTTTATAAGCTGATCCTGTTTGGAGGCTGACTCATAAGTACCCGGGGTATGTATGCCTCTTCCTCATTTCTGCTTTTTCTCTAATTTGCCAAATGTGAAGGCTAGGATTATTCAGTCCTGTGGGACAGGCTTTCCTTCTTTCTGCACCATTTTTGGGCATGCGGAGTTTGATCGGTACGCTCCCCTTTGCTGCTGGGCCAGGGAAAGGGGTATCACATACAAGTGATAGAGTACCATGGCAAAGCAAGAGGCTAGAAGAGGGTCTTTCTCTGTAACTTTTCAGTGGCAATGACCCGAGTTGGTGTTGTAAGAGCCATGTGTCAAGTGCAAGACAGAAGGGGGAGGGAACAATTTCATTTTCTAATGTCTTTCTTTCTTTCTTTCTTTCTTTCTTTCTTTCTTTCTTTCTTTCTTTCTTTCTATTTATTTATTTTTTTCTTAAGTGAGAGGCGGGGAGGCAGGCAGACAGGCTCCCGCATGTGCCCTGACTGAGATCTACCTGGCAAGCCACATACCGGGTGATGCTCTGTCTACCTGGGGTGTCTGCTCTGTTGCTTGGCAACCGAGCTATTTTAGTGCCTGAGGCGAGGCCATGGAGCCATCCTCAGTGCCCAGGGTGAACTTGCTTGAACCATTCTATAGCCATGGCTATAGGAGGGGAAGACAGAGAAAGAAGGAGAGAGAGAGAAGGGGGAGTGGTGGAGAAGCACATCATCCCTTCTGTGCGCCCTGACCAGGAATCGAACCCACATGCTGGATTGATGTTCCACTGCTGAGCCAACCGGCCAGGGCCCTTTTTTATTTCTTGCTGGCCATGGAGATGCTAGAATGATAAAAGCAGAGGAGTCAGCTGAGAGGTCACGAAAAATAAAATCTATAAACGAGAAGCTGCTTAATGTGTTACCCACAGGCACAGTTGTTTAATTAAGGGATTCTTACACGGGGATCAAGTAAAGGAATGAAAAGAATGTGACTGAAACTACAAGAGCTCTGGTAAGACTGTCCCAGCCTCAGGACTGAGACCTGAATGGAGTTATTCCAGAAATGGAGAGTACAGATTTCTGCGGGCAGCGCGTCAGAGCACGGGGAGCCCCTCCAGACCGCTTGCAAGGCCCTGAGCGGGCAGACCATTCAGATACCCGCTGCCCACCCTCCAGAGCTGTGATTCTCTGGTTGCTTATTCTGTGGTCAATATTTGGTAATGCAGACTTGTTACCAACACACCTAGAACTGTCCTGAATACACCAAGCAGAGTTTTCAGTTAATTTAGTGTGGGGCCACATTTACTAAGTTTTTAATAATTCTTCTAATTTGTTAATTTAATATCCATCCCCATTCTTTAAATCCATCATTTCTGTTTGAGAACTGATGAATTAAAATGTAGGTAAAATCGTCTTCCTTCCCATTAATGAAATACATGTAGCACAGGTCTGATTTACATTCTCACATAGGAATATTAGGAATGTAATGCGGAGGAGTCCTGGCCTTATTAGGATATGCCTTTATCGGTTTATATGGCAGGGCTCGAATGCTTAACGGTCTTTCATTTTTAGGTAGCATTCAATATATCTAAAAATTTATTATTTATATATATTATATTATTTCTTAATATTTTTAAAAATATATATAATTTTATTATCATTACATATGTATTTTGTTATTTATATATATTTTAAAGATTTTATTTATTCATTTTAGAGAGAGGAGAGAGAGAGAAAGAGAAGTGGGAGGAGGAGTGGAAAGCATCAACTCCTAGTTATTTCTCATCCGTTCCTTGACCAGGCAAGCCTGGGGTTTTGAACTGGCAACCTCAGCATTCTAGGTGGATGCTTTACCCACTGCACCACCACAGGTCAGGCTCATTCAAGACTTTGAAAGTACTTCCAAAAACATCCATTGCCTGGCAGAGGGCGATCTCCGTGACAGCAAGGACTGTGCTTGCTTTTGCCCACACTTGTGCGCCTAGTCCTAGTAGAGGGGCGAGTGCATAGCCAGGACTTTGTAGAACTATTGATTGGAAGGGAGAGGGGAGAGGGGGGAAAGGAGCATCATCTCGAATGCTTCACAGCATCTGCCCCACCACCACTGTCATGTGGGTGACCCTCACCTGATTAGCTGAAATTGCTGTCCCAGCCTTCCACGTGGCCTCCCTACCTTCAGTTGATCCTGCCCTGCCAATCCATTTCCACACGATAGCCAGTGTGATCTTTGTAACATGTGATTCTGAGTACATCACTTCCTTGTGTGAAGCTCCAACTGCTTCCTCTTTCCCTGACGATAAATGGCAGTCCTTTAGTCCACCTTGCCAGCCCATGTCTGGCCATCCGGCCACTCTTCTCCTTGCAGGCCATACTCCAGCCGCCCTGAACTGTCCCATTGGCTCAGTGGTAGAGCATTGGCCCAGCATGTGGATGTCCCGGGTTCGATTCCCGGTCAGGGCACACAGGAGAAGTGCCCATCTGCACTTCTCCAACTCTCCCCCTTTTGCTTCTTTCTCTCTCTTCTCTCTCTCTCTTCCCCTCCTGCAGCCATGGCTCGCTTGGAGCAAGTTGGCCCCTGGTGCTGAGGATGGCTCCCTGGCCTCTACCTCAGGGGCCAAAAAATGGCTCCAGTTGCAATTGAGCTAGGGCCCCAGAGGGGCAGAGCATCGCCCCTTAGTGGGCTTGCCGGGTGGATCCCAGTGGGTGCATGCAGGAGTCTGTCTCTGCCTCCCCATCCTCTCGCTAAATTTTAAAAAAGTTATATATATGATTTTAAAAAAATATTTAACAATAAAAATATTTTATACAATTTGAGAAATTACAGAACAATGTAACAGAAATGTATCTGTCAATAACCCTGTTTAACGTTTTTATGAATTTCTGTCTAATCCTTGTTTTTCTGTGCATATTTGCATACTATGAAACTGGGATCACACTGTCAGAAGTTTCACAGACTGCTTTTTCTATACTTTTCACATCTCCTTTGAAAGATCAATTTTAATAACTATTCTGTTTTTTTTTTTGTATTATAACTTTATTATGGTAAAATATATATAACATGAATTTTAAACTTTTTAAATCATTTTAAAGTTCAGTGACAGTATATTTACAACGTTGTGCAGCCAGCACCACAGTCTGGGTCCAGAACATTCTGTGAGCCCATGTCCATGGAGCAGTCACTTCCTATACTCTTCTCCTCCAAATCCCTGGGAACCTTTATCTGTTTACTGTCTCAATAAGTTTACTTAATCTGGATATTCATATAAGTGGAATCATACATGTGGCCTTTTCATAAATTCTGTGGCTTCTTTCACTTAGCATGTTTTCAGGGGTTCATCTGTGTTGTAGCATCTATCACTATATGTTATTCCTTTTTTTTTTTTTTTCATTTTTCTGAAGCTGGAAACAGGGAGAGATAGTCAGACAGACTCCCGCATGCGCCTGACCAGGATCCACCTGGTACGCCCACCAGGGGGTGATGCTCTGCCCATCCTGGGCGTCGCCATGTTGTGACCAGAGCCACTCTAGCTCCTGAGGCAGAGGCCACAGAGCCATCCCCAGCGCCCGGGCCATCTTTTGCTCCAGTGGAGCCTTGGCTGCGGGAGGGGAAGAGAGAGACAGAGAGGAAAGCGCAGCGGAGGGGTGGAGAAGCAAATGGGCACTTCTCCTGTGTGCCCTGGCTGGGAATCGAACCCGGGTCCTCCGCATGCCTGGCCGACGCTCTACCACTGAGCCAACCGGCCAGGGCTATGTTATTCCTTTTCATGGCTGAATAATACTCCATTGTATGGCCGTGCCACATTTTATTACCTACTCATCAGTTGATGGACATTTAGGTTGTTTCTACCTTTGGCTGTTGGAATAGTGCCGCTACGAACGTTTGTGTACAAGTTTTTGTTTGAACATCCATTTTTAATTCTTTTGAGTATGTACCTAGGAGTGGAATTTCTGGGTTATATAGTAATTCTGTGTTTCACTTATTGAGGAACTACAAACTGTTTTCCATAGTAGTTGTACTATTTTATACTCCTGTGAGCAATATTCCAATTTCTTCACATTCTCACCAACACATATTTTTTTTGTGTTAGCTGTCCTAGACTGTCTGAAGTGGTACCTTATTGTGGTTTTGCTTTGTGTTTCTCTAATGATTGATATTTTTGAGCATCTTTTCATGTGCCTGTTGGCTATTTGTATATCTTACTGGGATTTATATATTATAATATTCAATAGTTTCCCCAGCTTTGACTTTGGTTACTTTCTAAGTTTTGCTATCATGAATATTATTGTTATGAATATCTCTATATAAAAATTGTCTGACTGTCTAGTTAATTCTGTAGAATAGCTTCCTTGCAGTGGGGTTGTGTGGGTGAAAGGTATAATATTTTGAAGGTTTTTATATGAAGAATCATATTTAGCACTGCAAGTTTGAGGAGTACAGATAAGCCACTTGGGAAACCTTTTCAAGCACCTGTGCTAGGATTTCTATCTCCGACTTATTGCACGAGGCTCACTGGAGGGGACCCAGTTTCCTGGGAGAGTCTGATATGCAATGCAGCCATGAACCATTAGCCCAGTTTCCTCTGCAGCCATGTAGGTCTTCCAAAGGAAGAGAAAAAAGGGCATCATTGACTGTCCCCGTACTCTGACCAGTTCTGAGCAGGTTGGTCCTTCTCTTTCTCTAGCTGTGGGCAACATGCTTGCTGGCCCTGCTGTTCTCACAGAGCGAGCTTGGCATCCCCTGGACCCCTCAGTGGGTCTTGTCCACATGAAATCTGATCTTCGCCTTCTTGTTCTTGGGGAGCTGCTTGTTTTGAACCTATCTTTTCTGGTGAGGAAACAGGTTTCTGCTAGCTTTGTGACTTGTTGAACGCCTACTCACCAAGGCTAGAGCAAACCTAGGTCTCCTGGCTCCCCAGATCATTTCTTTCCACTCCCCTCAGTGCCCTTGTTTTGAGATTTTTATTGGCCATGATTCAAGAGGGGAAAGGTAGTCACACACGCCGAATGTACGTGGAGTGCTCTAGAGAGAGAGCAGGCAGCCACACGTCTGGGCAGGCCTTTGCCGTCACACGGGACCTTAGCTTTTGGCCACGCCCAGCTCTGTCCCTGGGAGGAGGAAGGGCAGCCAAAAGTCCCCTGAGTTGGGACAACAGGACCATGATCTCTAAGGACCCATGGTCATATTGTGCAGTTTAGACCCCTGGAATGCTGTTATATTGACTGGATAACAGTTGCTAAGGCTTTTGATGTTAGGCGTATAGTGTAGATTCTCAAATCTAGATTTAACTTGCAAAGATACTGATGGGGTCTCCAGACCATGTAGAGCTGATTCAGGGACAAGTTGGTGAGGAGAGGGGGTGTGGAGCCACTGAGGAAGGAGCCCTCTCAGTTATGGTCAGTGGGCCGGGGGAGAGACCTCAGGACCCCAGCTGCCTCGCTAACACCCTGTCTCACACCTTAGTTGCCTTTGCGATTGGGCTGGTGCACTGGAGGTCAAGGGCTACCCATCCCCCACTGCTAAATAGGAACACACAGCAAATTAGGCTTTGTTTAAACTCAGTAATTTCTTGTCCTTATTAAAAGTTCATATTTTCTGCAAAATGACTGTCAAGATTATATCTTTCAACTTGGCATTCAAGTTCACATTCTCCAAGTACATCTTGTTTTCCTAAAGTTTAAAAAGTATGTTGAAAGCTAATTTTAGATTGGGAAGGGTAATGAAAAAAAAAAGTGAGAATCACAGACTTCCCTGTGGCGCCACTTCAGTTAAGAATTACATGCAACCTTTTAAATCTCACATTTTTGAGATAAAAGGCACGTTAGTTTACTTAGGCCTAATTCATTTTCAGAGCTTTCTCACAGAGTCATTTGTGTTCAGTATCAAGACATAATCTGCATTTGGCATACACACTGAGCTCTCAGATCTTATGCACCAATATGATAAAGTTTAAGACAAATTACTAAATATATTTTATATTTAAATGGACAGTAAATTGCAAACACAGCATTGTAACAGAGTGAAAGACTGACTATAATGGCTAATTTACAAATACCAACCTTTTTAAGAGTTTTTGATTCTCAACTCAGGTGTTTTTTTCCCCCCTTTTAAAAATTACAATAATTTAAACTGCATTATTGGCCCTAGCCGGTTGGCTCAGTGGTAGAGTGTCAGCCTGGCATGCAGGAGTCCCGGGTTCGATTCCTGGCCAGGGCACACAGGAGAAGCGCCCATCTGCTTCTCCACCCTTCCCTCTCTCCTTCCTCTTTGTCTCTCTCTTCCCCTCCCGCAGCCAAGGCTCCATTGGAGCAAAGTTGGCCCAGGCGCTGAGGATGGCTATATGGCTTCTGCATCAGGTGCTACAATGGCTCTGGTTGCAACAGAGCGAAGCCCCAGATGGGCAGAGCATCACCCCCTGGTGGGTGTGCCGGGTGGATCCCGGTCGGGCGCATGCGGGAGTCTGTCTGACTGCCTCCCCGTTTCCAACCTCAGAAAAATACAAAAAAAAAAAAATAAATAAATCTATAAAATAAACTACATTATTACTTTTTTCCATGCTATTCATATAATTTTCCAGATGGACAGGAACAGTTTAAAAGACTGCTATTGTTTAATGGGCACAGAATAAAGTAGTGTGTGTGTGTATTGGCAGGGGGTGTGGGGCATGGGAAAAATTTTCAAGCTTATGCTGGCTAGAAGTAATGCATTTTATTTTATTATTATTTTTTTAATTAGAGTGCAGTTGACGTATAACATTATATTGGGTTCAGGTATGCAGCATAGTGATTCTTTTTCTTTTTCTTTTGGTTTTATTTATTGCTTTTTAGAGAAAGGGGAGTGAGAGAAAGAGGGCAGAGGAAGTGGAAGCATCTACTCATAGTAATTGCTTCCTATATGTGCCTTGACCAGGCAAGCTCAGGGATTTGAACTAGCGATCTCAGCATTCCAGGTCGACACTTTATCCACTGTGTCACCACAGGTCGGGTTGCAGCATAGTGATTCAACATTGATATTCCTTACAAAGTGATCACCATAATAAGTCTAATTACCATCCGTCACATTACAAAGTCATTATGATATTATTGACTATATTCTCTGTGCTGTATGTGACATTCCCGTGACTTTTTGAAAGCAGTGCATTTTTAAATCAGTGTTACTATCATGTCTGCGGTAGCTAAGCTTAGGATTCTTTTATGTCTTTAAGCAGAGGCTGGAGAGGGGTGGGAGAATATGAGAGGCTCTGTTAGAAATGCAGTGACTTGGAGAAGCGGCTGCTTATTGTTGCTCCTGAGCATGTACGTGTCTAAAGTCACTCCTGTGCCCTGGCTCATTCGTCACTCCAAAGTAGAATTCTCCCCGCCCCCACCTTTCGATCTAATCTATTCCCAGGCCTTGTTCAAATCTTGCCCCTCTTGCTTCCCCCTTTTCTGAATCAGAGAAGAAAGCCCCTTAAAATGTTAGGGCTAAAAGGACCTCTGAGCTGCTATCCGTCCAGTCTGTCATTGTGTCAAAGGAAAACTTGGCACCCATTTGTATGAAGTCTGTAGAACATGGTTCAGTCCTGTCTCACAGTTTAATTGTTTTGTGTGGGTTAGGCTTATTTCCCAGCTATATTTGGCTGTCTCTGAGGAAGGGACTATGTCACACATTTCTTTTGTATATTTCATAAAAATAGCATGTAGTAGGTACTCAGAAAATGCTTTCAGCTCCAGTAGCACTTTCTGTGAAATGCTCTGGCCAGTAGATAACAGTGGAGGCTTATTTTTTTTAGCACAAACTAGAAACAGCCTGAATACTCATTCAAAGGAAAATAATTCAATAAATTGTGATGTTTTCATATTATGGAGCATTATATAGCTATTAAGAGAAGTGAGTTAATCCTATAGCTACTGAACTGGGGGATGTCCTCAATATTATTCTTATTGTTCTTGCAAATGAGAAGAAAGGAAAATGTGAAACCCTACTCTGGTGATAAGAGTGTCACTTCCTGGACCTGTATTTATATTTCTGTAGATCAGCAAGAACATGGGGAAAGATGTAGAAGGATACACATTAGCCAGTTAACAGTGGTGGGAAAGGGTATTAAGTTTTTCTTAGCCTTGTCTCTGTTTTATTGTAACGGGGAAAAATGAAAAACCAGCAAGAGAAAAGAGAAAACACATAGAGGTCTTCACGCATTAGAGAGTTCCTTTCCTGTAATACTTTCGAGTGTTCAAACTTTGTGTGATTTTTAAAAAATGAGTTAGCCCTTTGATTTAATTTTAGAGTTAGGAAATAAAGATAACATTATACTTGGGTTAGGGTTTTTTGTTTGTTTGTTTCAGCTCGTGACAGGAAGATAAGTTTTCTTTTTATCAAATCCTAAACTGTGAAGGTGGCACCCAAACCGAAGCCTCCGCACCCTGGTTTCTGTGGTGGCGTGGGTAGAGAACTAGCAGGTTGTACCGATGCAGGATGCTAGTTGACTTCAGAGCCCTAGTCACTTCCTGTCCCAGGGCTGCACAGAACAGAGTGCAACTGAAAAGCCTTGCTTAAGTGGAAAAGTAAAAACAGCAAACACTGCAGAACTTCCGGTGCTCCTCCGCCGATGGCCGGTGGCCCGGGTGGCTCTGCTCCAGAGGGCCGTGCATCCCACAGAGGAAGTTGGTGAGAGTCTCCGATGTAGGCAGCATGCCTGAGTGGGCTAGCTCTTGTTGCATAATGGTGGTTAGAGTTCATTTACCTTTTAGATCCACGTCTTGGCCACTAGAGGAATGTGCTTCCTCAAAACTGTAGGACACTCGATCCCCAGGACCACTTCTCGCCCAGATTGTTACTACAACCTCCTAACTTGTATCGCTCTGGTCTTTTCTTCCGGTTCATCACACAGTCATCCGTTTCTAGAGTGATCATCCTAAAGCGCTACTCTTGAGTCACTCCCCTGCTCAAAAACCTTGCATGGCTCCCAAGTTCTGTAGAAGAGAGTCCAAATTTCTTAGCATGGCATTCAAAGCCTTCTATCACATGATTCCTGGCTACTTCTCAGCTTTACTGCGCTTCTCTCATGCTCCAGCCCAGTGGAATTGTTCCCTGTGCACGTTGAGTCTTTCCAGCCCCTGCTCATATTCTTCTGAGGTAGGAGCACCCCCTTCCCATTCCGTCCGTCTCTACCTACCTAAATTCTCTCCGCTCTTCAGTATTCACATCAAAGGCGGCTTCTTTCGGGAGGGCACATGTGATTTCCCTTCCTTCTCCATGTACTGCTCCGGTGGTATTTACCCTGTACTCAGGTTGTGTATGCTCACAGACTTGCTCTTACACCCAGTGCCTCTGTCGGGGAGCAGCCACCTGCAGCGCCTCAGTGTCTGAATTTCTTATGCTTCATACATTTCTTACATTTACCCTGTCTTTGTTGGCTTGTATTAAATAAGGTTATCTGAAATCTACCAGATTAATTTTTTAAAAACATTTTTCATCTCTTGTTGGGAGGGGATTGCTGGCAGAGAAAAAAAAATTGAACTGAGTTGATGTCTCTGCAAGGAAATACGAAGTGATATTCTACTCTTTTGCATATTTTCCATCTTCTATCATCTAATGTTTTTCAGTCTCTTGGGCTCCTCTTTTCCTGCTGCCTTATCGTGTTTCCTTTTGACATCTGTCACTGGTCGCCCTTGCCATGACATTGGGTGGGGACACTGAGAAGATTCTTCCTGGAAGATTACACCAAGAGGATCCCTGATATATTTGCTTTCCTGTGACTTTGTTGGTTTTGTGGGTGGCGGGGCACCTTCTGGGTCTCTCAGGCAGGGATACTAATCGAGGTCCTGGTCAACCCACCACCACCCTAGACTGGAGAGAGGTTTGACCAGCCAGAGCCAGGTAGATGACTCAGTTTTGCGCATTTCCCTACTCCCTCACCTGGCTCGCCATAGAGAGGTGGTAAGAGTTGATCTGTTCTCTACTACTTTTCCAAGGAATATACAGATGGAGTTTTAAAAAAGAAAAACTACAGGAAGGAAGGAGGAGGTTTAAAAGAAGACGATCACTGTCTTTGGAAAGACTTGGACAAAAGTGGCTTTCTGATGTTTTGAAAGAATTTAGGTTCCAACAGATTTCAGACACACCTAATCTGGAGTTTGCCTAACTCATGAATGCCTTAACGTGACTGAGTGAATCCATATATCTCATATGTAGCCAGTCCATCCTCTTGAAATACAGTGGTTCCTCACTTATTGTGGGGGTTAGATTCCAGAACACCCCCCCCCCGCGATAGGCGAAAATCTGTGAAGTAGCAAACTTATATTTATTATATATATATATATTTTTTCTTTACAGGGACAGAGAGAGAGAGTCAGAGAAAGGGATAGATACAGACAGACAGACAGGAACGGAGAGAGATGAGAAGCATCAATCATCAGTTTTTCGTTACAACACCTTAGTTGTTCATTGATTGCTTTCTCATATGTGCCTTGACTGCGAGCCTTCAGCAGACCGAGTAATCCCTTGCTTGAGCCAGCGACCTTGGGTCCAAGCTGGTGAGCTTTTTGCTCAAACCAGATGAGCCTGCACTCAAGCTGGCGACCTCGGGATCTTGAACCTGGGTCCTCTGCATCCCAGTCTGATGCTCACTGCCTGGTCAGGCTATTTATATATATTTTAAGGCTTTATAAACCCTCCTCACACTCTTATAAAACTTTACCTCACTGTTATTAACCTTCCACACACTTATTTTGCCACAAAATAATTAAAATAATATATAAAAATACCGAAATGCCACAAAATCCTGTGATATAGTGAAAAATCTGTGATACAAAATTAGATATATACAATTTAAAAATCTGTGATACAGTGAGACCACAAACGTGAACTGCGATATGGCGAGGGGCGACTATAGAGCATGAGCCTGCCACCTTCCTGATGCATGCCTTTTATTTCTGCACACTGATTTTTTTTTTTTTTTTGTATTTTTCTGAAGCTGGAAACGGGGAGAGACAGTCAGACAGACTCTTGCTTGCGCCCAACTGGGACCCACCCGGCACGCCCACCAGGGGCAGGGGCGACGCTCTGCCCCTCAGGGGCGTCGCTCTGTTGTGACCAGAGCCACTCTAGCGCCTGGGGCAGAGGCCAAGGAGCCATCCCCAGCGCCCGGGCCATCTTTGCTCCAATGGAGCCTTGGCTGCGGGAGGGGAAGAGAGAGACAGAGAGGAAGGAGGGGGGGGTGGAGAAGCAAATGGGCGCTTCTCCTATGTGCCCTGGCCGGGAATCGAACCCGGGTCCCCCCCGCACACCAGGCCGACGCTCTACCGCTGAGCCAACCGGCCAGGGCCTCTGCACACTGATTTTGTTGTTGTTTTTAAAGGACACTGGAATTGCTTTATTTAGCTTCCAATATTTAGGATTCTCAAAAATTATAATTACTGTTAACTACAAGAGAATAGAGAATATTACTGTAGTTATAGGTCATTTTCTACTATACATATATATTTTTTTAATTAAAAGATTTTTTTTTTTTTAGCATGCACAAGAGGGACATACAGGAAGGGAGAGAGATGAGAAGCACCAATTTTTCTCCTTAGTTGTTTATTGCTTTCTCATATGTGCCTTGACTAGGGGCTCCACCTGGACCAGTGACCCTTTGCTCAAGCCAGCAACTTTGGGTTTAAGCCAGTGACCTTTGTGTTCAAGCCAGCAACCATGGGGTCATGTGTATGATCCCATGCTCAAGCCAATGACCTCACACTCTAGCTGGTGAGACTCAAGCCGATGAGCCTGTGCTCAAGCCAGTGACCTTGAGGTTTCGAACCTGGGTCTTCAGCATCCCAGGCTGACACTCTATCCACTGCATCACTGTCTTTAGGAATACTACTATTTTATTTTCGTCCTGATTAAGATAAGGGATGCACATATCAGCATTAATAATAACTTGTGTTTGTACAATACAATATATCCTAAAACTGAGAACCACTTACTGTATCTGAACAGAAAAAACATTTACTCTGAATACATTTACTATCCTGAAAATCATCTTTTGGATGTATATGTTCTTTTCCCCACCAAGATTACTAGAATGACTTATACTGATTAACATTATTAGGTCACCTTTCATATTTTAAACCACGTGAATTCAATACGCTATAAGATACAGTTATACAAAGAATGTAAGCAAAACTAAGATAGGAAATAAAACCTGTAAAACAGTTTTTCTTTTTTTTCTTTTTTTAATTAATTAATTTATTTATTTTATTCATTTTTCTGAAGCTGGAAACAGGGAGAGACAGTCAGACAGACTCCCGCATGCGCCCGACCGGGATCCACCCGGCACGCCCACCATGGGGTGACGCTCTGCCCACCAGGGGGCGATGCTCTGCCCATCCTGGGCGTCGCCATGTTGCGACCAGAGCCACTCTAGCGCCTGAGGCAGAGGCCACAGAGCCATCCCCAGCGCCCGGGCCATCTTTGCTCCAATGGAGCCTTGGCTGCGGGAGGGGAAGAGAGAGACAGAGAGGAAAGCGCGGCGGAGGGGTGGAGAAGCAAATGTGCGCTTCTCCTCTGTGCCCTGGCCGGGAATCGAACCCGGGTCCTCTGCATGCTAGGCCGACGCTCTACCGCTGCGCCAACCGGCCAGGGCAAAACAGTTTTTCAAAACAGGAAATTTGTAGAAGTATATGGTTGTTGTTTTTGTTTTACTAAAATTACACAGATTTAAATATTTGGGAGGAATTTACCTCCTGGATCCATTGTGCTCTTACTTAAATTAACTTTCTTTAAAAGTTAACTCCTGAATGGTATTTAATTAACTTAGCTAAAGTTCAGATTTTATCGTAAACCATTTGAAACTCAACAGAGTGAAAAAAGATGTGGAGAGTTGGCAGCAGAGCCCAGTCAAAATATGGCATTTGGCAACGTATGTCTGCCTTGTTTTGCTTTGCTTTTCTCTTTATGGATGTGACTTATTTTTGAAATGCTTTGGTTTAAATTCAGTGATCAAGTGACAAGTCTGACAAAACAGAGCTCACTTCCGCAGAGGTTCTTTAGGGGAAAAATGGAAGTGTTCCAGAAACGAAAGGAAGTAACCTCGATTTCACCTGGAAACATTAGTGTCTCAGGGGCAGGAGATTTGGACTCGAAATAAAGAGTAGAGGAAAGTGGCCAAGATGCTGAGCCAAACTTGCATCCAGGAATAGAGCAGCATCAAAGAACTGCAAACAGTATCTTTTGTTTCCACTACATGTATCCTTGTAAGTAGAGATCGGGGAGCTAGAGATAAAGGAAGATTAGAAAGTTCTTTCCTGTGATGCCTTGTATTATGGCAATGCTTTTCTACTCTATGGGTTCTCTACCTCCGTTTTCAACTCCTTCAGATGTTCACTGCGCACTGTGGACGGCTTAAATGTTTGCATAAACTCTTGCTTAAGACATCAGTTCCTGTTTGTCCACACGATGAAGTTAAAATTCCTTCTCCTGGCTTAGTGTTCCCCTCTCTGTTATTTACTTTTCTTTTCTTTTTTTTTTTGTATTTTTCTGAAGCTGAAAATGGGGAGAGACAGTCAGACTCCCGCATGCGCCCGACTGGGATCCACCCGGCATGCCCACCAGGGGGCGACGCTCTGCCCACCAGGGGGCGATGCTCTGCCCCTCTGGGGCGTTGCTCTGTCGCAACCAGAGCCACTCCAGCGCCTGGGGCAGAGGCCAAGGAGCCATCCCCAGCACCTGGGCCATCTTTGCTCCAATGGAGCCTCGCTGCGGGAGGGGGAGAGGGAGACAGAGAGGAAGGAGGGGGGGTGGAGAAGCAGATGGGCACTTCTCCTGTGTGCCCTGGCCGGGAATCGAACCCAGGACTTCTGCACACCAGGCCGACGCTCTACCACTGAGCCAACCGGCCAGGGCTCAGTTACTTACTTTTCTATCCTCTTCATTTACTGTTCTCCAATGGGAAGGATTTATTCCAGTTCTATTCTTCAAAATTCATTTTAACACCTACCTTCTTCATCTTTCTGGTAACTCAAACCCATACTGAGCTCCCCTACTTTGAAAGATTGATTGTAGCTGTTTATTTCTTAACTTGTGGCAAGATTGTTTTATTGTTAGTTATTTTGTTCAGACTAACTCTATCTAGAAATATGTATGGATATATAGTCACTATGTGGCATATCTATAGAGCAGGGGTTGGGAACTTTTTTGGCTGAGAGAGCCATGAACGCCATATATTTTAAAATATAATTCCATGAGAGCCATACAATGACCCGTGTACGTTATGCATTATCCAATAAAAATTTGGTGTTGTCCCGGAAGACAGCTGTGATTGGCTCCAGCCATCCACAACCATGAACATGAGCGGTAGGAAATGAATGGACTGTAATACATGAGAATGTTTTATATTTTTAACATTTTTTTATTAAAGATTTGTCTGCCAGCCAGATGCAGCCATCAAAAGAGTCACATCTGGCTCGCGAGCTCTCTCTATATCCCAACCCCTGATATATATATAGAGTGTGTGTGTTATATGACATTTTTCTTGGTCATATGGTATATAATATTTTTTTATATAAAATATATTGAAACTGAAGCTGAATTCATGACCATGAATTATATTTAATATACTTACTCTATATTCATTGCATTTGCATTGCATTGTATTAACATGACCTATGAGAGACAGTACTAAACTTCAAGAAGCAAGAAAACTAAGTTCTAGCCCTGACCAGCTGGCTCAGTGGACAGAGCGTTGGCCTGGTGTATGGATGTCCTGGGTTTCATTCCCAGTCAGGACATACAGGAGAAGTAACCATCCGCTTCTATTCCCCTCCTTCTTCCCCTTTTCACCATCTTTCCCTCCCATAGCCAGTGGCATGATTGGTTCCAGCCTCAGCCTTGGGCTCTGAGGATAGCTCAATTGATCTGAGCATTGGGCTCAGGTGCTAAAAACAGCTCAGTTGGCTTGAACATGGGCTCAAGATGGGGTTGCCGGGTGGATCCCGGTCGGGGTGCATGCAGGAGTCTGTCTCACTGTCTCCTCTCCTCTCACTTAAAAAAAAAAAAAAAGAAAGAAAACTGAGTTCTAGTCTCAACTTTTGCTTTGATGCCTTCACAACACCAACCATGGAATTAAATCTCCTTTATGACCACCAGCAGAGCATAAAGGAACAGTATAACTATACATGTTTATGAGCACTTTCAATAGTAAAATTATGATTGCACATCTAAACCAGTGGACATGAATGTGTGGCATACTTTGATTAATCGAAGAAAAATGATGTAATGCTTGAGTTGCTTTGATTTTGGTTTTCTAAATTAGGTCCCTAAGTACAGAAAGGTTGTGTGACATTTTTTAGTTTTCCCAGTATAATAAAGGCCAACTAAGGCTCAGTTTGATTTTTCCGCCTGTGTATAAAAGCTTCTCTCCTAGTAGGATGGCCCCCTCTGCTTTACAGGAGGTGTTGAGTGGGTTATAATCCTAACTTGATTTATTCTGTAAGTTTTTAGAAAATCTCCCTAGATCACTTATTTTTCCAATTGTAAGATGGACATAATAGGTTTCACTTGACTGTGAAAGTTTTTAAGCTTCTTAACTCAAAGTCAACACTAATCACTATTTATTTTGAGTGTGCATTAGGCATCTGGCCCTGTACAAGGGGTGCTACATATATAACGTAATTTCTTAAATACCTCTTATAAAATAGCTATGATAACCCCATTTTATAGATGAGGAAACTATGGCTAGGCGTTAATCTCAGGTCAACCTGAAAATATGTATCAATCTTCTACTGTGGAAGAAAAAGAGAAAGATCTCAGGCCTGTGAAAATCAATGTTGCTTCCAGATTTTAACTTAACCAATACTGTTGTTTCACCGTTTTCTTTTACCTAACCTTTCCTGAGTGCCTGGTTTCCATTTTCCCTTGGGTTAGCTATCTTCTGGTGAGAATGGGAATGAATGATGCTGTATTAAAGAGCAGAGACATAGCCTAGGACAGTGGTAGTCAACCTGGTCCCTACCACCCACTAGTGGGCATTCCAGCTTTCATGGTGGGCGGTAGCGGAGCAACCAAAGTATAAATAAAAAGATAGATTTAACTATAGTAAGTTGTTTTATAAAGATTTATTCTGCCAAACTTAGCAAAAATCCAACATAAAGTATTTGGTAAGTAATTATTATTATATGCTTTAACTTGCTGTAACTCTGCTTTATAAATTTTATAAAGTAAAGTTACTTCCCTACTTTATATATCACCATTACTGTGGAACTGATGGGTGGTTAGAAAATTTTACTACTAACAGAGATACAAAAGTGGGCGGTAGGTATAAAAAGGTTGACTACCCCTGGCCTAGGAGTATCTCAGGAAAGAAGGTACAACAAAGGATATGCATGTCCGAAAACTGGATACTTGGTCCTTAAATAACTACAGTCAAAGCCTATGTGCTATTTTCATTTTGGAAAAGGTTAGATAATAAATTAGTTTTTCTGCCTGACCAGGCAGTGGCACAGTGAATAGAGTGTCAGCCTGGGATGCAGAGGGCCCAGGTTCGAAACCCCAAGGTCGCTGGCTTGAGCACAGACTCACCCAGCTTGAGCACGGGGTTGCCAGTTTAACCGTGGGATTATAGACATGACTCTGTGGTTGTTGGCTTGAACCCCAAAGTTCCTGGCTTGAGCCTGAGGTCGCTGGCTTGACCAAGTGGGTCACTGGCTCAGCTGGAGTCTGCTGGTCAAGGCACATATGAGAAAGCAATCAATGAACAACTAAGGTGCCACAGTGAAGAATTGATGCTTCTCATCTTTCTCCTTTCCTGTCTGTCCCTATTTGTCTCTCTCTCTTTCTAAAAAATAAAAAAATAATTAAAAAATTAGTTTTTTTATTTTCTGACTTGTTTTTTTTTCATAATGTTTAAAGAGTTAATGAATAATTATATATAGAGAGGATATTACTGATCCTTGGAGTTTTATGTTTTTTTGTTATTAATATAATAATTGGAAATGTTACAGACATTTGCTCTGCAGCATAGTTTGTAGGAGACATTTTCAGATATGTAGTCCTGCATTAAAAATGTTTATGAGGATTCAGTATATTTTGTACAGTTCTTAAGGGAAACAGATTTTGACTTTATGATCATCGTTATCTTTCTGTGATGGAGTGAACCTTCTCCCCAAGTAAAGAGTGATCTACATTCAGGAAGCACTTACTGGCATGCTTTCAGCAGATCACACAGCAAGACCCGCATGAATAGAGCTAACAAGTTTTGTCCATTAAGTTTACTGACTTGAACAAATTTTTATTATCCTTTTGTAAAAATGCAAGCACTGCCTCATACTAAAACCAGTTGTTACTTAATGAAGTGTTTCAGCATGTTCATATAAGTTGATGGTTTCATATAGCCAGATTATTGCAGCATCAGCTATTAGCTACTAATAATAACATGCTCCTAGCTCACTTTAATGACATACTGTACTCAGAATACTCAAGTATGGACAGATGTTTTGGAATATCAGTTTTTTCCTCTTGGCTATTGATTGATTCCCAACACCCACTCCTGATTTGAATACAAGATGTTTTCTTTGATACTTGGAGTCTTTAATTACCCAATCAAATCAGAAAAATACAAGCAACAAACACACCAGGAATTTGAAACAAATGGCTGGAGCATCTTCTTCGACTTTTTACCATTGACTGTAGATACAGATGCTCAGTGACAGCCACTGTCGCTCTGCTTATCTTCCAAAGCCAACTGATCAGCAGAGAACATGCAGCTCTAACCAAGGGAACGTGAAGTGCACCATACCAGTTTTAGCAAAAATCAAATTGGTGGTTTCATTAGGGGACTTTGGAGGAGGGACCCACAACCTGTTTGCAGGGTGGAGTGGACATTCTACACTGGCTTGCTGTGCTCTCTCCGTTGAATCCAGAATGGGCTTTACTCTTAAACTGTCGGATGCACTTTTTTAAAACTGGAATTGAAGAAATAATTGAATTGGGTTTTAAATTGATACTTTAAAATGATAGTTTTTTTTTCTAACAAACTGGACCCTCAGGAATCAATAAGAAAGTTTTTTTTGTCTTTTCTTTTGGTATGTAAATACATGCATGTTTACTTATTATTAAGAATTTTCTCAGTTCTTTTATGTCTTGAATAAAGTGCATCCTCCAGCTTCCTTACTTTTCTTAATTGCAGAACCTGAGCGTTTACTCTCATTTCCCAGGTAACAAATTACCGTCTTGCTCCCCCTAGTGGAGTTGTAACTCTACTGCAAAATTTGAGGAGACTGGATCAGGATGGGTTTTAGTATCTTATTTGTGGAAGTCAGGTGTTTTCTCTATTTGTTTTCAGACTGAGGATAAAATAGAGAAATGTTGCATTGTGTGGGCTTATAGGGGATGTGCATAAAGAAACTAACATTTCGCTGATAAATGTTAGTAAGGTTAGCTATATAGTTCGTCATGGCTGCCAAATTCAAGTGGCCTCTCTGCTCTGCACTTACTTCTCCATCTTAGGAGGGTCCAATGCAGACCGTCACTTCTAGAAGACAGCTGTCAATACTCCTGGCAAAGACGGTAAGGGGCGGGTAGCTGGTTATGTTGAAATAGGACAGGCCCCGTCTGAATATTGAATCCCACTTCTGTCATTGGTAGAGTAGGCCCAGCAGGTATTCTTACAACTCTAAACCTACCTGCGGGACTGTGACAATATCCATGGCACACGGCCATCTTCTCCAGTTCACAGCTCCTAAGCATGCTAAGAAAATTCTAGTAATTGAAGCTGAAATGACTGCATACCTCTCTTAAGAGTTTGAATTTCTGTAGGGAATGATAAAGTTTTCATGGGATCAGAATCTTTCTCTTTTTCTGCCACTGTTCGCATTTCATAACTTTGACCCTTATTATGATTGTATTTATCAACTTTGTACCCTGGTGCACACAAAGCACTCCTATTTTGTATGTGCTAGTGGTAAATGTGGGAAACATAAAAAAGAAAAGACTCATAAAAACATGAAAAAAAAAGGCTTAGGCCTCGGCTCTTTTTCAAGTAAGACTTTGCTTCTGAGCCTTATTAAGGTCACAGCAAAAGCTCAAAAGATGCAGTTGTTGCCAATTAGTGATTAATACAGTATAAGTACTTTGTACTTGTAAGCAAGAATATTGTAATTAAAGTAGTTCTTTCTTAAAATCATGTACTTGAGACAATAGTTAGATATATCTTCTTCCAAATATTTATTCTCAGAGTAAGTGTTCGTACTTAGGGAAAAATAAAACAGCAGGATTGATAAAAATCCCAACAAAAGGGAATGCCAAAGTGCTTTCTGGACATGTTTTATTTGGGAGTGTGGAGAAAAAAAAGAAATACCCATAATGTTTTTTTAAAAAATACTAATTTGCTCATGAGTCATAGTAATTTAGTTTAAGAATTATATACATCCATGCAAACACAGAGCTTCTGTTTCAAACGAAACATGTGTCTCATAGTTCTAATTTGGAATCCCATGATGGTTGGATTCATAATTGTGAAGACAATGATGTCACAGTGGCCACATGACCTAGCTGGGGCTAGAGATGTCCATCTAGCAAGACTTTGGGGAACAGGGACTTTTCTATTCTGCAGAGAGTATGAGGAATTTGTATGTGAATCAACATATGCCTCTGTGTGTACACACGTGATTGTAGATGCCCGTGCAAATGTAGGCATGTACTTATGGGTATATCTATGTATATATGTGACTGCAAAATTGGAAGAGTTACAATAGCTCAGCGTCTACTTCCGAGTGGGTGCTGGAAATTCTATGCATTGACAGTACTTTCCAAAGCAGCTTTCACAGAGCTGGGCCCAGAGGTGTTGGACAAATGTGCTCACCGACCTCTTTGCATTGATGATACCCTTCAAACCAGCCTCAAGGACTGTGCCAAGAAGTGTTTGGGAAGCTCTCTACACCACTCCCTTCTAAAGGACTGTGCTGGTGTCCTTGTCTGGCGGCTTTGTCAGGGTGGCTCTCCTTGGGAACATTCCAGCCATGGCTTGTAACCCTTGTCTTTCTTGAGAAGTGTGAGGACTGAATGCAATAGAAGTGTCTGTACACATTCCTTATACTTATGAATGATGAGAGGCTTTTCTTACCTAGCTGTGTTTCCTTAAAGTGACGGGTCAGCAGTGTGTTGACTGCTGGGCTGGGCTTGTTCCTCAGCATCTTAACTTCTCAACTGTTGATTGATTACTGTTGATTTAACACTAAACTCTTGCTGGACTCTGCCTCTGCTTGTCATCCTATGGTTATTGGGGTTTGTAATTTGTTTCCTCTTAGGGTTCAGAAAGGCAGAAAAGTGCATGCAAGCATTTGGCCAGGAGCACAGCAGATAGAGAATTATGAAGCAGCTGAACAAGATTCAGCATCTTTGCTGAATCCTGAGTTTGAGTCATATTCTGGGTTTTATGTGAGATGTAGTCCTGGCCATGGGGCAGATGACCCCGAGCCTTGGTTACGAGGTAGTCAGCAAGCATGTGGAAGGCTCTCTTTGTTTGGGCAGAGCAACCAGCTGACGCTGCACTAGTAAAAAACTTGCATTCTTTTCAAGATTTCTTTCCTTCAACTGAATTGTTGGCAAATTGAGAACATATCTTTGAATCATGCACCTTGGCAGGAAGGTAGAATTGAGAGAATATTTTTTGGGGAAAAAAAATCTGTTCAGTTGCTGGAAACTTTTATGGCAGAAGAGAAAACTGGACAAGTTCCTGGCATATTGAAATATTTATCTGCAATTTAATATTTTTTGAATAGTATTTGCTCAAGGAATCTTACTATATCCCACTGGCAATACTTATGTTGGTCCTCCCAATTAACAAGGAACACTATTAAAACCTGTAAGAAAGGCAACTGAGTGGTAAAAAAAAAAAAGGAGGAAAGACAATTTATAGGAAAAATGAGGACCTGGATTCTCAGATAGCACATGATACTGCCTTAGGGTGGTGCTCTCCAGTTCCTGTGAACTAAGTGGGCATTTATTAATCATCTAAACTCACAGGCCCACACCCAGCTCTGCTTAACCAGAATCTGCGGCGAAGGGATCTGGGACTACTGTTTTAACAAGCATCTCAGGTGATTTCTTTTTTATTTTTATTTTTTTAATTTTAATGGGGTAACATTAATCAATCAGGGTACATAGGTTCAGAGAAAACATCTCCAGGTTATTTTGACATTTGATTATGTTTCATACCCATCACCCAAAGTCATATAGTCTTCTGTCACCTTCTATCTGGTTTTCTTTGTGCCCCCCCCCCCCCCCGTAACCACCACACTCTTGTTCATGTCTCTGAGTCTCATTTTTATGTCCCACCTATGTATAGAATCATATAGTTCTTAGTTTTTCTGATTTACTTATTTCACTCAGTATAATGTTATCAAGGTCCATCCATGTGTTGTAAACGATCTGATGTCATCATTTCTTATGGCTGAGTAGTATTCCATAGTGTATAGGTACCACATCTTCTTTGTTCTATTGAAGGGCTTTTTGGTTGTTTCCATGTCTTGGCCACTGTGAACAATGCTGCAATGAACATGGGGCTGCATGTGTCTTTCTGTATCAATGTTTCTGAGTTTTGGGGGTATATACCCAGTAGAGGGATTGCTGGGTCACAAGGTAGTTCTATTTTCAGTTTTTTGAGGAACCACCATACTCTCTTCCATAATGGTTGTATTACTTTACATTCCCACCAACAGTGGATGAGGGTTCCTTTCTCTCCACAGCCTCTCCAACACTTGCTATTACCTATCTTGTTGATAATACCTAATCTAACAGGTGTGAGGTGGTATCTCATTGCAGTTTTGATTTGCATTTCTCTAATAGCTAATGAAGATGAGCATCTTTTCATATATCTGTTGGCCATTTGTATTTCTTCCTGAGAGAAGTGTCTGTTCATGTCCTCTTCCCATTTTTTTTATTGGATTGTTTGCTTGTTTGTTATTGAGTTTTATGAGTTCTTTGTATATTTTGGATATTAGGCCCTTATCTGAGCTGTTGTTTGAAAATATCTCCCATTTAGTTGGCTGTCTGTTTATTTTGTTGTCAGTTTCTCTTGCTGAGCAAAAACTTTTTAGTCTGATGTAGTCCTATTCATTTCTTTTTGCCTTCACTTTCCTTGCCTTTGGAATCAAATTCATAAAGTGCTCTTTCTAACCAAGGTCCATGAGTTTAGTACCTATGTCTTCTTCTATGTACTTTATTGTTTCAGGTCTTATATTTAGGTCTTTGATCCATTTTGAATTAATTTTAGTACAAGGGGACAAGCTGTAGTCGAGTTTCATTCTTTTATATGTGGTTCTCCAGTTTTCCCAGCACCATTTATTGAAGAGGCTTTCTTTTCTCCATTGTGTGTTGTTGGCCCCTTTATCAAAAATTATTTGACCATACATGTGGTTTTATTTCTGGGCTTTCTATTCTGTTCCATTGGTCTGAATGTTTATTTTTCTGCCAATACCATGCTGACTTCAAATTATATTATAGAGCCACAGTAATCAAAACAGCATGGTATCGGGTGATTTTTATGATCAGGCAAGTGTGGAAAACTGCTGTCATCTAATTGCCTCCTAGTACCAAAGTATTAACAAAAGTTATGAGTGAATGAGCGAGTGTGTGTGTGTGTGTGTGTGTGTGTGTCTAATTGCCAAGGGTTTTAAAGTTTGAAAAAAATGATCAAATATTCCATATTTGCATTGTTAAACCTTTTCTTCGTGAGAACATGTTATTTGTATGGGGTTATATGGCTACAGAGGGTTTGCCCATACCTTGTCTGATTTGTTCCTAGTCACAATCCTGTAAGGGGTTGGGCAGCAGAGAGCATGCTCAGCCCGTCACACGACCTCGGCGTGGAGCTGGCAGGCGGTGGAGCTGGCTTTGACAGGGCTCTTCACCACCTGGGGCAAGCCCAGCACCAACCGCGGAGCCCGCCATTTTTCTTCCTTTACCCCATAGCCTGGTCACCAGGTCGACGGCAGCATTTCTAACATATCAGGTTCTTTGTTCACACCTTTGCACACCTTCTCATCTCTGCGTGAAATGCCCCCCCTTCCCCGTTTGCAAACTCATAGTCTTTAAGGTGCCTTCCACACCGCTCTTCCGCGAACCCTCCTCTCCTCACTCTGCCTGCCACCTGAGCAGAGCTGGTTTCTCTTTCAGCTGCTTGCGTGTCCTTCTGCTATGTGTTGGGTATTATTTAATGTAGGGGTGTTCAGCAGTAAGTGCTCAGTAATGCCTCTCTTTCCCCCTCCTTACCCACCTTTATGCCATAGACTTTGAATAGGCAGTGTGTTGTAATCATGTTTAGAATACTCAGTGCTTGTTGGCTAAATAAAGCTATGGGAGGTATTCGGGAATGAATTCAAAGGTTTTCCAAACGTTGACAAGTATTCAGGAGGCCAGAAACATGGCCGTTGACATCCTCTGGAAATGGATTTATTTGCGGGTGCCAGGGAGCATTGTCTAATGAAAGGTGGGGGATGATGGAGAGATGCTATGCACAAAACCACGGGTTTGGTAGTTTCCTTGATGGTGAATTTAAGGGCCTGTCAAGGACAATTTTCAACTATCAGCGATTTTCATTTTATACTCATAGCCCCAGGTTAGAAGCGACTGTCTGTCATGGCTTTCAAATCGTATTATAGATACTTCTTTATGCAAATATCTCCCCTACTAGACTTCTAGTGAGGGTGGGTCTGAGCCGTATTCATCTTTGTCTGCCAATTGAAAATTGTTGAATTAACTTTTTGGGAACAAATTTTCTAAGCACATGCTTCTGAATGCAATCCTATGTATTTAGTTGTAGTGGTAATTCAGATTCTCCTGTGTTTACAGCCACCACTGGTCCAGGCCATCTTCAGCGGTGACCCAGAGGAGATACGGATGCTCATCCACAAAACGGAAGATGTGAACGCTCTGGTAGGCGACGCTCGGGCCCCTTAACCTCTTCTGTCCCATGGACCTCGCTGGTATCTAGTGAAAGCTCCAGGACTGCTGCTCAGAGTTGTTTTTTAAACCCATAAAATAAAATATATTGGGTTAAGCAATCCGTGATATCGAAATACAGTCATCAAAATATTAAAAATCAAGTTTGTGATCTAATAATATATGTGCTTCTTTGGCAATATATTTAAAAATCAAGATACAAGAGAAGGCCTTGGCCGGCTGGCTCAGCGGTAGAGCGTCGGCCTGGCGTGCGGGGCACCTGGGTTTGATTCCCGGCCAGGGCACACAGGAGAAGCGCCCATTTGCTTCTCCACCCCCAACCCCTCCTTCCTCTCTGTCTCTCTCTTCCCCTCCCGCAGCCAAGGCTCCATTGGAGCATAGATGGCCCGGGCGCTGGGGATGGCTCCTTGGCCTCTGCCCCAGGCGCTAGAGTGGCTCTGGTTGCGGCAGAGCGACGCCCCAGAGGGGCAGAGCATCGCCCCCTGGTGGGCAGAGCGTTGCCCCTTGTGGGCGTGCCGGGTGGATCCCGGTCGGGCACATACGGGAGTCTGTGTGACTGTCTCTCCCCGTTTCCAGCTTCAGGAAAAAAAAAAAAAAAGATACAAGAGAAGATCTGATAATGGCCATCATTTAAAAATAACAATGAGCATGATCAGTAGTCTGTGTTGTTTGAAACTAATGTGGTGTGAACATCCCTGTGATTTTTGCGGGTAGCCAAGTCACAGTCACTGCTGACACTACTGCAGTTTGCTGCCTACATTCATAATGGAAGGAAATGTAAAATTTCCACTAGAAGTTAGTGAAAATAAAGAATTAATATTTTTATATCTAGAACCCAGGCTCTACAGCAGGGGTTGACCAGCTATGGTCTGTTACCTTTTCTGGACAAACTACCAACTAAGACTATTTTCATTTTTTTTTTAAATGGCTGAAAAAAAATGAAGGATAATATTTAGTGATGTGAAAATTATATGAAACTCAGATTTCAGTGTCTATAAATAAACTTTTGTTGGAACATAGCCATGCCAACTTTTGCACTACAACTCAAGAGTCAAGTAATTGTGACAGAGATTGTGTGTGGTCCAAATAGTCAAAAATATTTACTGTCTGGTCCTTAGAGGAAAAGGCAGCAGACCTCTGCCTTGGTGTGTCCATGAACCGGGGCTCATGGATCAACTGAGCATCCTGTATGTACCTGAAAATGTATGTAATATGTGTGTGTACTTGCAGACATATATTTTTCTGTGAAAGGGTCAAGACATTTCACCAAAGTGTTAAAAGGGCCTGACCAGGCGGTGGCACAGTGGATAGAGCATCAGACTGGGATGCAGAGGACCAGGGTTCGAGACCCCGAGGTCGCCAGCTTGAGTGCAGGCTCATCTGGTTTGAGGAAAAGCCCACCAGCTTGAACCCAAGGTCGCTGGCTCCAGCAAGGGGTTACTCGGTCTGCTGAAGGCCTGCGGTCAAGGCACATATGAAAAAGCAATCAATGAACAACTAAGGTGTTGCAACGCGCAATGAAAAACTAATGATCGATGCTTCTCATCTCTCTCAGTTCCTGTCTGTCCCTATCTATCCCTCTCTCTGACTCACTCTCTGTCTCTGTAAAAAATAAATAAATTAAAAAAAAGTTATATTAAAAAACAAACAAACAAACAAACAAACAAAAAACTGCCATGCAAAGTGTTAAAAGGGTATGTGACCCCTAAAAGGTTAAGAACCACTATATTGGGAAGATCTCAAAACAAACCTGCACCAAAGAATGAGTTAGTCAATAATTTACCTTTTTTTTTTTTTTACAGAGGCAGAGATAGACAGGGACAGACAGACAGGAACGGAGAGAAATGAGAAGCATCCATCATCAGTTTCTCGTTGCGCGTTGCGACTTCTTAGTTGTTCATTGATTGCTTTCTCACATGTGCCTTGACCGCGGGCCTTCAGCAGACCGAGTAACCCCCTGCTGGAGCCAGCCACCTTGGGTCTAAGCTGGTGAGCTCTTTGCTCAAACCAGATGAGCCCGCGCTCAAGCTGGCGACCTCGGGGTCTCGAACCTGGGTCCTTCCGCATCCCAGTCCGACGCTCTATCCACTGCGCCACCACCTGGTCAGGCAATAATTTACCCTTTTAATAGTTTCCTAGACCTGGGTCTAACAAGTAATTATAGGGAGTACGTGCTACTAATTCTCTTAAGTAATCTCATTACCTAAATGCTCCAGTCCTTCAAGAAGAGGCCTTCTCTCTGAGGTCTCTCGTCTTCAGTAGAGATGATAGAAAGGGTCTGACGTCTGCTGTGTAAGAAGAGCTTTGCCGTGGGGAATGAATTGTGTCTGAGGTTGTATCTCGATCTGGACGGCTGAGTGCTTTATTCAGAAGGCGAACCGTTTGATGCGGCCGTTGTTCTGTGGCAGTGCAGGTTGTTGTGGCTTTTTGAAAACGCTTTTGGCAGCTTCTTCCCTGCAAACAACACGGCAGTGTTTTGTGGCATTTTTGCAAAGTAAGCACAGATGAGGCCAGGGCCAGACTCCTCCAGACGGCTGTTGGGCATTTGTCCAAGATCAGTGGGGCGTGCCCTGTACTTGGGAGAGGAGGCGCGGCCAGCAGAGTTCTGACATCAGCGGGATTCACCCGCGCTCTGTTGTGGCTGGGGCTGCAGCCCAGGCAAGCCCAAGGAAAAGTTACTATTTTTTCCTGATGCTCATGAGCAAACAGAACTTTTGTTCAGTCATACGTACTGACCTCTGAGTGGCCTCTGTTTCTCCTTAGGGATGTGGCAGTTGCTGGCTGATAGAGGTTAGGGAGAGCTTAATTTTAGTTGTAACTTGACTCCTTGATTAGTTAGATGATTATAATATACAGACTCCAAATGTAAATATAAGAGATGTTTAGTTCCTTATGGGCAGATTGGCAGGGTCACTCTTTTCCACACAGGATCCCAGGTATCGACATGTGGCTTCTGAGATTACCTGAGGGGTTCATCTCCAGCCCAGCCAGCCAGAAGGGGAAGGGCTCATGGGAGCAAAGCAGGGGAGGGTGTTTATGGGTCAGCTTGGAGGCGGCCTCGTCACTTCCACTCACATCACATTGACCAGAACTCAGGTGTGTGCGCACCTGCCTACAGGGGAGGTTGGAAAAGGATGTAGCTGTGTCCCAAAAGGACTTGGAGGAAATGAACTTTGGTGAATAGTTAGCAACCTTGGCTATATCAATCTTGTCTTACAAAATTCTAAGGGATTCAAGTGATACCACATTTCTTTGTGGTGTGTTTTTTATTCATTAAACGGTTATTTACTGGAAAGTTTATGCTGTGCTAGGGCCTAGGGATACAGGAGTAAGAGGACAGCACTTTCCATCCTGGAGCTGGCAACCTGGCAGAGGAGTTAACGAATGAGAAGTCACACTGTGGTGTTTTTTTTTGTTTGTTTGTTTTTTTTTTGGTATTTTTCTGAAGTGAGAAGGGCGGGGGTGGGTGGGTGTGGGTCAGATAGACAGACACCTGCATGCGACTGACTGGGATCCACCCGGCATGCCCACCAGGGGGCGATGCTCTGCTGCAACCGGAGGCATTCTAGCACCTGAGGCAGAGGCCAGGGAGCCATCCTCAGCACCTGGGCCAACTTTGCTCCAATGGAGCCTTGGCTGCAGGAGGAGAAGAGAGAGACAGAGAGGAAGGAGAGGGGGAGGGGTGGAGAAGCAGATGGGTGCTTCTCCTGTGTGCCCTGCCCAGGAATCGAACCCAGGACTCCTGCACGCCAGGCTGATGCTCTACCGCTGAGCCAACTGGCCAGGGCCCACTGCGGTGTGTTTTGAAAGGGAAATTCCAGGATGCCATGTGTGGGCCTAGGTTAATCACAAGAATAAGGTGACATGTAAACCGAGACCTCAGGGTACTATGGTGGAATTTGCTTTGTGTTTGTGCGCCATTGGATGTGTGGCAGCAGGGACGGGAGGGAGGCAGGGAGGGTGAGAGATAAATGAGTGAATGAGTAGTTGAATGAGTGAAAGAACACATACAGGAGGGCTTGAGTCCCTTAGGTTGATTGTGCGGCTCTCCAGGGTTCACAGTCCCTCCCTGTACTCATACTTTTTTTTTTAAATTTTTCTTTATTTATTAATTTTTAGAGAGAGGGAGGAGAGAGATAGAGAGAAGGAAAGAGGGGGGAGAAACAGGAAGCGTCAACCCGTAGTAGTTGCTCCCTGTATGTGCCTTGACCAGGCAAGCCCAGGGATTTGAACCGGCGACCTCAGTGTTCCAGGTTGATGCTGTATCCACTGCTTCACCACAGGTCAGGCCTCATACTTAAAAAAAAAAAAAAATTCAATTGCAGTTTATATTCAGTATTAGTTTCAAGTGTACAGCATCGTGGTCGGACGATCATGTGCTTTACAGAGTGGTTCCCCAGTGTTTCAAGTACCCACCTGGCCCATATATAGTTACTACAATATTATTGACTGTATTCCTTGTTCTGTGGTTTACATCTCCACTCACACTTCTCTAGGCTCCCTCTTCACATCCCCCTCTCCCTTCCCTCAGGTGAGTAGAAAGAAGATGATTTGATCCTCCCTCAGTTAGGAGGTATATTGTGGGCATTGAGCTGTTCTCTGAACATCATGCTTCTCTTCTGCCAACACTCCTTCGGGATCAGTCGTAAGGACTCTTGCTGAGGGTGGATTAGGTAGTTTAGGGGAAGTGGCAGTTAACAAAGGGCACAGGGAGATGGAAGACAAGGATTAGGAACCTCAGGCTGGAGATTCATCTCAGGAGGGGAGAGAAGCTGCAAACCAGTTCATTTCAATGTCAAGAAAGGGAAATTGGCCCTGGCTGGTTGGCTCAGTGGTAGAGTGTCAGCCTGGTATGTGGATTTCCTGGGTTCAATTCCCGGTCTGGGCACACAGGAGAGGTGACCATCTGCTTCCTACCCTTTCCCCTTCCCATTCTCTCTTTCTGTCTCTCTTCTTCTCCCACAGCCATAGCTCGATTGGTTCCAGCACATCAGCCCCAGGGTGCTGAGGATGACACCATGGAGCCTTCGCCTGGGATTCTAAAAATAGCTCGGTTGCAAGCATGGCCCCAAATGGGCAGGGCATCGGCCCCAGACAGGGGTGCCAGGTGGATCCGATTGGGGCACATGTGGGAGTCTGTCTCTCTAACTCCCCTCCTTTCAAGTGGAAAAGAAGAAAAAATAAAAATAAGGGGAAATTAATAGTGGAGGAGCCTCCTGTTAGTGGGACACAATATTGACCCTCGTTCCTTCTCAGCCTTTACTTTTCTCTCTTTATCCCTGTTTATTTACTTAATTTTTTTTCTTTTCTGGCCTAAGTTCTGTTTTTCGGGGGCCTTTTTTTTTTCTTTCACACCACTTGGTGTCTTGTGATGGGTTACATGGTATTTGGTGTAAATACGCTGTGATTCGTGAATCCTGATATAGAAGGCAGTCTCCTTCAGCTTTGCCTTTGTGTTTTTCCAAACTTGATTCACGAGCCCTATGCTTCAGCCAAATCAAGTGACTCAACCCGTTGGTATTTATTCTTTTCTCACTTCTCCCCTCTTCCAGTCCCACGTGCCCTTGCTTCCTCTGTTAAGTTGTCCTAATTCCACTTCCTTTCTGCTGCCTTCTCTGCCACCTCCCCAACTCAACCGAAGAAAACTCACCCTTCTTTCAACTCCCACAGCTCTTTGTGTGTCACTGACCACTTTACTTGCATTATTTGTATATTTTACTCTTGAGATACTATGTACTTGTTGACAAGGTAACAATGTCATTCATTCTCATTTTCTCAATTGCCCAGTTCTATCCTTGCAACACATGTTGAGTGAATGACTAAATCCTGCTTTCCTGCTTATGTTGGGCCAGTTTGTGGTGGCCTGTATTTCATTTCTGCCAATGAGGACAAGTTGTCTCATGTGTGTGGCTTATTGTCCCTCAAGTCTCAGTTGTAAGAATGAAGTCTGTAGATGTGGTAAGTACCAGGCGCTGACCAATGAGCAAAATAAACTGACAGAAACAAAGGCAAGGATGCATGGAACAGACTGACAGCTGTCAGAGGGGAGAGCAGCGAGGGGACTGGATGAAGGAAGGTGAAGGGATTAGCCAATAAAACACACACATAGCACAGAGACACAGACAGCAGTGTGGCAACAGCCAGAGGGGAAGGGGGGTAGGGGGGTGGACGTGGGCAAAGAGAGGAAGGTGGAACGGAAAGAGACTTGGCTTTGGGTGAAGGGTGCACGATGCAGTGTGCAGATGTTTTGTTGAATTGTACACTTGAATCTGTATGGTTTTGTGGACCAGTGTCAGCCCAATAAATTCAATTAATAACAAAAAAGATTAAAACGAACCCAGAAAGTCTGTAGATGGATTTGAGAAGCCACTAAAGCAGGGGTCCCCAAACTACGGCCCACGGGCCACATGCGGCCCCCTGAGGCCATTTATCCGGCCCCCGCCGCACTTCCAGAAGGGGCACCTCTTTCATTGGTGGTCAGTGAGAGGAGCATAGTTCCCATTGAAATACTGGTCAGTTTGTTGATTTAAATTTACTTGTTCTTTATTTTAAATATTGTATTTGTTCCTGTTTTGTTTTTTTACTTTAAAATAAGATATGTGCAGTGTGCATAAGGATTTGTTCATAGTTTTTTTTTTTATAGTCCGGCCCTCCAACGGTCTGAGGGACAGTGAACTGGCCCTCTGTGTAAAAAGTTTGGGGACCCCTGCACTAAAGGATCAGAAAGGGTACTCCGAGTCTTTTTTTTTAAATTTAATTTAATTTTAATTTATTGGGTGTACATAGATTCCAGTGTCCCCCCGAGTACCCCCTCTCCCCCGTGTTCCCCACCACATCCCCCTCTGAGTCTTTTTTTAGTAGTCTCTCTGGCTAGGAGCATGCCGGAACCTGGACCCATGGGAAGAGAGTACACTCTGAGAAATCCATTTAAATCAACCCAGATGTGGCAGATAACTAGAAAGATTTGAGAAGGCTTCAACAGACTAACCAAATTGAGCTCAAGATAGAACATCTGAATTAAAAACGAATGCAGGGAAAACCAAAATTTGAACTCGGTAAAGGCATTTTTTGGGATTATGTTTTGACAACATGACATCAACAGACAGTTGGAACAGGGTCAGAGACAAATTGGTGCCTGTCAGTGGTGAGCGGTGAGGACGGGGGGCGGGGGACCGTGCCATGTGAGGAGTGAAGAAACGGGTGACGTTTTTAGACTTGGAAAGGGAGAGAGAATGTTCCCAAACAGTTCAAACACTGTCGAGTTAAAATGGAGCTAAACTTAATCATTATGTCATGTGGTTGTAAGCTACAGAAAACAAGATTTCAGCTTAAACTATAAAAAATAACTTAATGAACAGAGTTGTCTAAAGAAGTAATGAGTTGACTTGACAAGTAATAAGCCCCCCGAAAGCCCGCTAGACTGGAGGTTCTCAGGTGACTAATCGTTGTACACATGGCCCACTCTCCTAACTTGTGCCCTTGGCCTGCACTGTTTAATGGAGCGTGACTTTTATTTTTCTTTGACTCATAAAGACCAAAGTTTCTTCTCAGCATAGCATTATTAAATTGGGTTGGCCTGAAAATGGAAATGTTTTCCCCATGTCTGAACGAGGTGATGTTTAAAGTCTGTTACAACTGTGAAAGACTGTAAATCTTGTGATATCCCACGTGACGGCAAACCCATGGAGTTTACTTCTTTTTTAAAGTATCACAGATAGGAACACACACACACACACCACCACCACCACCATTATCATACCAAATAAAATGAACAATAACTCCTCAGTATCATGTAATAATACCCAGTGTATGTTCTGTTTTATTTTCTTCTAGTAGTCTCAAAAATATCTTTCTTTTTACACTTAGTTCATCCCTAAGTTGATGATTTTTAATCTATTTTGTCACACTGTTAATGTTCATTATATAACAATAGGATTTGGCTCAAGTATATTGGTGCATTTTTCTTTTTCCAATTTCAGGGTGGGAAGGGATGATATGTGAATATAATAGAATGAAACTAGAAAGCTAAGCTATGTTGGCAAAGAACTTACGTGGAAAAAAGAGGGGGAAAAAAATGAAAGCTGCAGTTCTGGACTCTGGGTGCTAATTCAGATGGCAGTGACGTCCTATGATCCAGGTGACTTTAAAAAGAAACTGATGAGGGGACTTGACAGGTTATCCACAGTAAACTTGTCTCGAAATGATCACTACAATAAGAGGAAACATCCATCACCACACAGAGTTACAAATTGTTTTCCTGTAATGAGAACTTTAAAGATCTACTCTCTTAGTAACTTTCAAATATGCAGTACAGTATTATTAACTATCGTCACCATTCTGTGTATCTCCAGCACATCTATTTTATAACTAGAAAATTTCCCTATTTCTTTTAAAAATAGAATATATTTTTGAATCTACGCAAAAGGGTGCAGTATGACTTTCCCTAAAGAACTTCAAGTGATAAATTGAATATTGTCTCTAAATTTTCCTCAGCTTTATTTTGCCACGTCACATCCCCAGAATGTTAGAGATACAAACTACCAAACAGAGCATTTTAAGCTTCTAGATATTTTTTGTGTATTTTCCCTCACCTGTGTACAATTGACTTTGTTTTTTTTTCTTTTTTAATAAATAATTTGATAGAAATATAAAGACTGGCGATGTTTTGTTAGTGGAGGGAGCTGGACCCCCTCTCAGCTAGCCAGTCAGTGGATGTGAAGACCTGCTAAGTTCTCACCATGTGTCACCGTAGCGGAATGCAGGCAAAATGTGGCCAGACTTTTTCAGTTTTAAAGAGAAAATAGCCCTGGCCAGTTGGCTCAGCGGTAGAGCGTCGGCCTAGCGTGCGGAGGACCCGGGTTCGATTCCCGGCCAGGGCACACAGGAGAAGCGCCCATTTGCTTCTCCACCCCTCCGCTTTCCTCTCTGTCTCTCTCTTCCCCTCCCGCAGCCAAGGCTCCATTGGAGCAAAGATGGCCCGGGCACTGGGGATGGCTCCTTGGCCTCTGCCCCAGGCGCTAGAGTGGCTCTGGTCGCAACATGGCGACGCCCAGGATGGGCAGAGCGTCGCCCCTGGTGGGCGTGCCGGGTGGATCCCGGTCGGGCGCATGCGGGAGTCTGACTGTCTCTCCCTGTTTCCAGCTTCAGAAAAATAAAAAAAAAAAAAAAAAAAAAAAAAGAGAAAATACAGGAAATCTCTAAATTGTTAAATGTGGGTTCCAAAAAAATGGTCCAACATTGTTCAGGCCAAGGAAAACACTGCGGGCCAAACCCAGCCTGCAGGCCGCTGTTCTGCACACCGTGTAGGAGCGCAGCAAAGGCTCCGCAGTTACGCAGTTACGGTGTCTCTGGCCACCCATGCCTGGAAACCTAACGTGTGATCCCGAAGCCGATTCCTTGCGTTCCAGAGGGCGCAGTCGCCTGTGTGCTTCAAGTGTGGACTGCACTTTGGTCCCCCGGCCCCGGGGCTTGGTTGGTGGTCCCTTCACTGTTCTTGGAAGGGGCATTTCTTCTCCTGAAGGGAGGTGCCCGTTCTCTCAGCACGTGCCAGGCACACTGTCACATCCCCTGCTCCTTGTTGGACCACTGCCCAGGATATGGGGCTGTGGTTTGGAAAGCATGACTTGTGTCCTGTAGATAATGATTCATGAACTCCAGACGGCACGGAGCAGGCTGCGGCAGTGGTGTGGCTTCGCAGCCAGTTAAAATATGCGAGGGGAGGTCTGGTTAGCATCATTCCTAGTTACGCTCCGGCTACGCTCAGCAGTTTGAGGCCTTCTTTCTCTAGCACTGGCCTTGGAGTTTGAAGGAGCAATCTTACGATGGTATTATACAATTTACACCCTCCAGATAATAGAGATGAGTGTATTGGAGCTATGGAAACATTCCAAATACAAAGGCATTGCCACTATTTTGCAGTGTTAGGCCTTTTTGACAGCACAAAGAGACATCTCACAGTTAAAAGATGTACTTTGTAGAGCTTGAGAATGTAAACATCTTTAGGATAAAAGGTGTGTTGCCCTTTTTTCATATTAGATATTAAATGGGGGGGTACTGTAAATGTGAATAAATGAGCTTCTTAGATAAGAAGACCTAATTGTTTGATATTAACATAGAAATTTAGTGCAATTGAACTGGCTGGTAGACTTGGGGAAATGTGACAAGACCATTCGAAACTTAATGTAGAGGAATAAATAATCTAGAGGAATAAACATGTGAGACTAAGACATTCTTGAAAATCAATGAAGAGTTTTGCAATATTAAAACAAATTGCAAAACTATAGCAATTAAAATAGTATGTTACTGGCACAGGAGTAAACAATCAAATTTATGGAAAAGGTTAGAGAGCCCAGAATTGGACACAAGTATTATATGGATATTTGGTATAAAATAAAGGAATCATTTGAAATAACTGGGATAAGATGGATTATTTAATAAATGGTGATGAGACAACTTCTGGGAAAAGTATAAAGCTGAACCTTTACCCAGTTTCTTATATCAAGATAAATTCTAGAGGTTGAAAATAACAAGATGAAAGTAGTATAATATTATAGAAGGGGTGTATTTTTGCAATCTTGGTGTGGGGAAGGACTTTCTAAACATAATAGCAAAGATAATAACCCTAATGGAAAAGGTGGCTACTTTTGATATATATATAAAAAATATGTTATAAAATAGTGGTCCATTTCATTCTTTTGCATGTTGCTATCCAGTTTTCCCACACCGTTTACTGAAGAGGCTGTCCTTTCCTCATCGTATATTGTTGGCTTCTCTGTCATAAATTAATTGAGCGTATGTGTGTGGATTTATTTCAGGCCCTTTTGTTTCATTGACCTATGTCTGTTTTTACGCCAATACCATACTGTTTTGATTACTATGGCTTTGTAATATAATTTGAAATCAAGGAATGTGATGCTTTCAGCTTTGGTCTTTTTTCCCAGGATTGCTTTGGCTATTCAGGGTCAAAAAATTCTTTTTGATTGTTACTTTACATTAGAATGAAAATCAAATAAAACCTTCCAGAAAAGTTTTCCACTTTTAGATTTTCTTTATTTTCTAATTTCTTTTACAATCAAAATATACTTGTAATCAGAAAAAATTTTAAAAGCCTTGTGGAAAAGAGATGACTCATATTTTAAAAATGAATTAGGCAGTGACAACCAAGTACCCAGATTATTCTTCTCTTCTCTTTTTATTTTTTTTTAATTCATTTTTAGAGAGGAGAGGGAGAGACAGAGAGGAGAGACAGAGAAAGAGAAGGGGGGAGGAGCTGGAAGCATCAACTCCCATATGTGCCTTGACCAGGCAAGCCCAGGGATTTGAACCGGCGACCTCAGCATTTCCAGGTCGACACTTTATCCACTGCGCCACCACAGGTCAGCAGATTATTCTTAAAAGACATGTTTAAATAAAAAGCCTATAAGGTATATTTTAGATCAATTAGCTGTGCAGGCCCTGATTTTTACCAAGACTATATTATTTTTGGTTTCAAATGTTAAAAAAAACTATATAATTATGACAGCCAGAGAACTTCACAACTGTAGTTTTATAGATATAGTATTATTAAAGGTGACTTGAAAAGGCATGCAAAGAGCTTAAATGTATATGTTATTCAATTCGGGAGAAGCCTGGGGGTGTGGACGGGATTTTTCCCAAAGAGGCTGTCTAGCGGGTCACCCGCATGTCACTTTCCAACTTCCTGCTTACAAGGATGTTCCTGGCTGTCCGTCTAGGACACTTACAGGTTTCTTGCTGTGTACTTTCTGAAGCCATCCTGCATGTAACACAGGCCACCTTCTCCTTCTTCTTTAGTTCCCCTTTTTAACTCCTTCCTGGCTTCCCCTACTCCCACATGCACATATACAGTTTCTGATAGAACTCCTTTCCAACCAAACCTTGTCTGTCCCTGCTTGATATATTTTATTTGTTTGTATACAATCCACCAGTCACACCGCAGTGCAACCACAGGGTAGGGAACAGAGCACTGAACTTACCTCAGAGGTCGAAGCCTTGGTCTCTTTGTGTCCTTGAGTCAGCCAAGGACTTCACTTCACTGCCTATAAAATGGGCATGATAACAGGCTTTTTTAAGGTTATAGTTAGGGAAAGGACATAGGATACGTATATCTGTTAGCATCATATTTGACTGCGTTGTGCAGAGAAATTAATAACAGTGCAACCGTGGCTTTTAGTAGAATAGAAATTTATTTTACTAAAATTCAGCAGTTTTGAGTAAAATAAAAGTTTATTTCCCTTGTACAACAAGTCCAGAGATAGTCTGTACAGGGCTTAGCATGGTACTCCCTGGTGGGAGGAGCCAGTCTCTGTCTCCTTTTGTGCTGCTGTCCTTGGCAGGTGGCTTCCATTTCACTTCCCCAAATGACTGCCTGTGCTCCAGCCGTCACATCTGAATTCCAGCTCACAAGAAGGAGGAAGGCGGAAGAAGGGTACACCCCGTTTCTTTAAGGACACTTCCACTAAGAACGGGTTGCTTACCAGCAGATGGCCATGTGTTGAGCTAAAAAAAATATGTGTTTATTATGAATGAGAGAGGTATTGGGGCGAACTGGCAGTCTCTGACACAGTATGTGAAAGACTTTTGAGACCTAGGACATGCTCTGAACACAGAAAAATATATTTCTGTAATATAGCTATGAGGCAACCTCATGCACATTCATTCGTTCACCAAATGTTCATTAAATACTTGCTAGAGGCATAGCACTACAGCTGATGCCCCATATACTTCCTCATACATTTTCTTAGTCACTTTACGTTATCCCCCGAAAGAGTCTGAGGGATTCAGATAGCTGTGGTCCCCCCACCCCTTGCTGAACGTGTGGGAAAAGAACATCACTGAGATACTGTATCCCTTTCTGGGGAGAAAGGAGAGGAAAGGGTGACACTGGGTCGTGCAATGAATGGCAGCTCTCTAGCCCTCCAGCTCACACAGGTCCTATCTATTATCATCAGTGTTTCTTGTTGATTTACGTCTTGTGTCCTCACTTGCTCTGTATATATGCCTTATCCCATATTTAAAACACATGCTGGATTGGTCTCTATTGTCTTCCCTCTCCCTTTCAAAGCAAGAACACTCCCTGTTGGAAAGTCATATATTTTCCTTGGGAAGCCAAGACAGACAGACAGATAAACACAGATAGATAACCAAGCAACCATGCATAACCTGATGGTTAGGCAGCATTGTCTACAACTGGCTATTTTTCAGGGCGCCCCGCTATGCAGGATCCCGAAGGAGATGGATCTGCAGTCACAGGCTCAAGATGTTCCATTTGGAAGAAACCCAGAGGTGTCTGATATCCTTCCAGCCAGTCTTTCAGGAATTGATATTAGTGGGCTTTCTTTGTAAAAATCTTCTTGTTTTATTATGAAAATATTCAGAGATCAACTGAGAGCCTACCACTGAGATGGAACACATGTTAACACTTTGCCATATTTACTTTAAAAATTTTTATAGATGAAGAGCTTTCCCCCAATAAAAACACACGATCCTTGTGTCGTTCATGTCTTTGCATAAATACCACCTCATCTGGGACGCCCTCCCTTGTCATCCTGTATCAGATAGCCCCTTCCGTCAGCCTCTCCCCTCCTCTTGCCAGCACTTTTCACCACCTAACATATGCAGTGTGTTTGTTTGTCTGCTGTTTCCCTGCACTAGCATGTTGGCTGTGCGAGAGCTGGGATGTGGCTTTGTTCCCACTGAGTCACCTCATCTGCACTGGGGCTGGCACAGAATAGGAACCAGTGACCAGAGCTGAAGACTTCTCTAGGCTTCTGACCTGTCGCCTCCCTCCCTGCCCCTTTCCTCAGGGGCAGCCACTGCCTGATGATTTATAGATCCCCTTCACCCTTCTCTTTAAATACTCTAACTTAATTTATACCTTTAAATCTGTGTGTGTGCATTGTGTACATATATGCCAAAATAATAGATGGTGTTGTGTATCTTTGGAAACATTACATATGTAAACTGTTTACAGCCTCTGTAACTTGCTTTTTCTCACTCAACATTATATATTTGAGATTTATCTGTATGGATACATGAACATTTACTTCACGTATTTCATATTCCTACAATATCCTTTGTAGACTTTTATCACAGTGGGTCTATTCTTGGCCAGCGCCTTTTTTTTTTTTTTTTTTTTTTTTTTTTTCTTTGTGGCAGAGACTGAGTCAGAGAGAGGGACAGATAGACAGAAAGGGAGAGAGATGAGAAACATCAATTTTTTTGTTGCAGCTCCTTAGTTGGTCATTGATTGCTTTCTCATATGTGCCTTGACCGGGGGGGCGGGGGGTGGGCTACAGCAGACCGGGCTCAAGCCGGTGAGCCTTGCTCTAACCAGATGAGCCCATGCTCAAGCTGGCGACCTTGGGGTCTCGAACCTGGGTTCTATACATCCCAGTCCGACATTCTATCCACTGCACCACCGCCTGGTCAGGCGGCCGGAGCCTTTTAATAACAGTGATATCACCCTTCTTTTCCAGGGCCTTTCTGAGTCTGATGTACGGTAACAATTTTACCAATCCCAGAAATGGGTTAGGAAAGTGATTAAAATGATAAATTTTATGTGTATTTTTTTCAGAATTAAAAAAATTAAAAACATCACATTGTATTGTACACTTTGAGAAAAATAAGTTAGAAGGGGAAGCAAGTTGGAATGATCAATAAGGATTTGTAAAAATAAAATCATGGTAAGTGATATTTCTTAGAGAGTACATTTTAATCAACATCATTGGATTCATTTATCTATAGAATTCTTTTTATCGAATTGTGATCTTTTTCTTGATACCTTAGAAAATAGAATTCCCTCAAAGAGGACATAACAGGTGGCCAGTGGGTACATAAAAAGCTGCTTAACATTCCTAATCATCAGGAAAATGCAAATCAAAACTACAGTGAGCTAACATCTCACACCCATTAGGATGGCTGTCATAAAAAAGACAGGAGATAGTGTGAGGGAGGATATGGAGAAAAGGGCACCCTCGTGCACTGTTCAGGGGACGATAAATTGGTGCAGCCACTACGGGCAACAGTATAGAAGTTCCTCAAAAACAAACAAACAAATAAATAAAATTTAAAAAATGGAACTGCCATATGATCTAGCAATTCAGCTTCTGGGTATTTATCTGAAGAAAGCAAAAACACAAACTCCCAAAGATGTAAGTACCCTCACGTTCATAAAAAGCATTATTCACTGTAGCTAAGTAGAAACAAACGAGGTGTCCACGGGTCTATGGATAAAGAGAATGTGGTATGTGTATACAATAGGATAGTCTTCAGCCTTAAAAGAAAGGACATCCTGTTGCCACAACATGGGATGAACCTAGAGGATATTATGCTAAATGAAATAAGGCAGACAGAGAAAGACAAGTTCCACATGCTCTCACCTCTATATAAGTGGAATGAAAATAAAAAGGTAAATACATGAGGAGATAGATGTGTTAATTATCTCCCATGGGGGAATCTTTTCACAGTGCATATGTATATCAAATCATGTTGAATACTTTAAGTGTCTTACAATTTTGTTAGTTATACCTAAGTAAAGCTGGGAAAGGGGGAGAAAATAGAATTCTCTTAACAATAAATCATATTTCAATATATAATTCATCAATGTTACAAAACATTTAATGGTTTTCCTCCTAAGGAGGAAAACTAGAGAACAAATATGTTGAGTTGCCCTAAAGTGATATTCAGAATTCTTGGCTTTTGACAAGATTCTAAACGTCAGAGAAATCTGATTTTGCTGTAACGTGACAATTTGACTTCAGACAGGAACAGAATAACCCAGTGGCTGGGTTTTCTTTGGAACTCATTTAATTATCTTCTTCCTGAGCTTCCTATCAAAACAATACTTGTTAGAGGACAAGGCTTTATTTATAAAGCATTTTTTATGGATATAATTGTAGGTATAATTGAAAAAGTTAAAGATGGTTTTACCACCTATAATTTTGAATAATAACTCAATAATCCTTGGCTAAAAGTGAAACTGTTCTAGAAAGATCACATGCTTGACCCTGTTTTGCATTTTGCTCATATAAATCCATCAGGGCTCTACAATGGATACCTTGTTTCTAGAGATACAGTCAGACTTTAGTTTGCTACTTAGCAATTTCAAAACAGGTCAGGTTATGCATTTCCTAAATTTAATTGGCATGTTTCCTCAAACCCTATTAAATTTGAATATTTAAAGATCATATTTAAAACACATGTGGCCGTTAAATGAACTATCTAACCACTGTAGTTTCACTTCTCCTATTCAATCAGCAGACATTTATTGAGCCTCTACCATGTTCCTGGCATTGTGCCAGGGGCTGGGATGATTAAGTTAAATGTGACAGGGTTCCCGTCTTCCTGGATCAGATAATCAGGTGGCTCAGACAGATATTTAATCAGATTATCAAAGGAAATGGTCAGTGCTACAATGGAAACAGAAATGTCTTTGCATACTCTCAGTGTGGCCAGAACTCTTAGAGCAAGAGCTCACTACCCTCAGCAACAATGTCAGGAAGTATGTGGGTAGGTGTGGGGATGGCGATGGAGGGAGGGGTTTTAAGCCCGCCCACTATCCTTCTCAACCTTCTTCTCCAAGCTTGTACTACTACTACTAATTACTACTAATGGTAATGATTAATACCAGTATTTTCTTATTTGGGTAATTGATGTTTTCTCAATCTTACATAAGGTATGACTAAAAAGATCTTTAGAAAATTTTGATTTTATTGAACTTTAAAAAAATAGACTTTTATTTTTTCCAAACAGTTTTAGGTTCACAGCAAAATCGAGAGGAAGAGATTTCCCACATACTCCTTCCACCCTCTCAGGCATTGCCTTGCTATTATCCACATACTCCCGCAAAGAGGTGCACTTGATACAGTCCGTGAACCCAAGCCGACACATCATTTTTACCTAAAGTTCATAGTTTATAGTAGGAGTAACTCTTGGTGTTGTACATTCTAAAGGTTTTGACAAATGTAGAATGCCATGTATCCGCCATTGTAATATCAAACAGAATAGTTTCATTGCCCTACAAATCCTCTGTGCTGTCTGTTCATCCCACCCTCTCCTGTTTTACTGAGGTTCATATACGACCTAAGTAAGAACAATTTGCCAGACCCGCAGAAGCAGCTCCAGCCAGACCGCCATGTCCACGCCGTCCCAAACACATTCTGGGATCACTGCTGACTGTGTTAACGCCTTTGGTCCTCTGTGCCTCTCTGTGAGAACTACTGGGTTTAGCACAAATATTGAGGGTCCGTGGCATTAAATTCTGCAGTTCCAAAACCAATGAATGTGACAGATGTGCTCAAAACCAACTTGTTGCTCACCGCCGTCCCTGTCTCATCACACTTGACCGCCTTCCTCTGAACAGAGAGATTGGAATTCCGCAAACAGAACTGCCCCTGTGCTTCCGAGGGTTGGATGTAGGCTCCAGGTGCCCGATTACAGAACACGCAGACCTGTGTGTGTCTTTAGGGAAGCAAATGTCTTCGGTGTTCAACTGAGCTTGTAAAATTTCATTAAGAAGCTAATCATTAGCCCTGATTAAGTAAACACTGGATGTTTGGCATGAATATTTTAGCTCCCTATTTCCAAACTGGCTCAGCCTTCTCAAGGTTACTGGTTGTCAGTTGGGACCAATAGTTTTTCAGTCACCTGTGCAGTTTTCCACTCCATCATCTGAAAATCTCCTCCCCGCCTCTCGTTCAGTGGGGGAAAGAAGGCAGGACTCTCCCAGAGCCTCCGACGTGAGGCTGGCTCTCTGCTGCGCATTAGAGGACTTTTCCCTCACATTTTCCACAGGGAACCCCGCTGCTGCCTATTCCAGCACAGGAGGAGAGACTGAACTCCGCTGCTCCTAATTCACCAGAAATCGCCGCCATTTTCTATCCTTCCATATTTGCCTTTATAAGCATTTCCAGCTTTAACAAAGATCAGATTTTCACTGATAATAAAAGATTGTGGAGATGTGCTTAATATTAAGCTTTTGTCTTCAAATATAGGAAAGAGCAAAAGAGATAAAGATGCACAGAGCTTAAGGCAGTTCCTGCCAGCGACTTAGAGATTGATATCACTGTAGGCACAACGAACTGGAATAGCATTAGAAAGATGTTCTCTGGGAAAGAATACATTATGACATTTTCCAAAGTGTGTTTCTCAGAGCCCAGGACAAATCTGACAAATATTTAAGAGAGGAAAAAAAAGGGGTTCTGTGCCTAATAAAATTGGGAAATAGTTCTTCCAATTTCCCTTTGTTTTAATAATTTACAGTGCATATTGCCATATGAATGGTTCTGAGAATTTCTTCCATAAGAAACAAACTTCTTTGAACACAATATTTTCCAAAGCCATTTGGCTTTGAATGCCTACCTTTTTTTTTTTTAATTTAACTTAATACCTAGTTCTGTTCCTCAAAACCAGTGGAATTTACTTACACTTTGGGACATACTGTTATAGAATGAGAATCTCTAGAATGGCCTATGGCAGTAGTACTTGAACTTGAGTTTGCATCGAAATCTGGGATATTATCACAATACAGGTTGCTGGGCCTCACCCCACAGTTCCTGTTTTGGGAGGTCCAGGGTGGGGCCTGAGAACCTGCATTTCTCATATGTTCCCAGGTGATGCCTGTGCTGCTGACCAGGGACCACATTTTGAGAACCATGAGTCAATGGTCAAACTGGAAGGAAAATGAAAGTTCTGCGGAGCGGGTTGGGGGTGGTTCTACAGGTGCGCTGCTGTACAGTATGCAAATTAACATACTCATCCAGCACATACTGACTGAACCTGCTGTAGGCTAGGCACCGTGCTCAGGCCTGGTCTTTGCCTTCAGGAGCGGAGACTGTAAACGTGTAAAGGAAATGAGGCAATAGGCCCATATAAGTTGAGAAGACTGCTGTGAAGGAAGACAACAGTGTTCTGTGATACTGAGCAAAAGGTGGTCAGACTGATTGCTCTGGGGGGGTGGCAACATTTAAGCTGAGATTGGCCAAGAGAAACTGGGGGCTATAAGAAGATGGGGTTCATGTGTCGGTCTAGATAGACATGAGCAAAGGCCCTGAGGGTTTGGCAAAGAGAGTGACAAGTTCCAGGAATAGAAAGAAGGCCAGTGTGGCTGGAAGACAGTGAGTGAGAGAGAGAAAGGGGAAGAAAGGGAGGTTAGAGGGGAGATCAGGAAGGGCCAGGTCATCAGAGCTGAGTGAAGAGTTCAGGTTCAACCTAAACGCAAAAGGTTCTTATGAATGTTTTAAAAAATCACTCTGGGTGTTGTGTGAGGAAGGGTTGTTAAGGGGAAGAACAGAAGCTGTGAGACCAGCTGGAAGACCAGACCCAGAGTTGGGGTGGAAATGATGTGCCAGGAGTTGGGCGGTCGCCGTGGTCAGGGATGCCATACACTCAGGAGCTCTAGGGGGCGCCACTTACTTGTAGCCACTAGAGACGGAGAGACTTGGATTGCTTCCAGGTATATCATGGAGATGATCACACAGGATTTGCTGAGGGATTAAATGGTAGGGGTAAGGAGAAGGAGGGGCTAAGAATGACTCCTAGGCTCCTGGCTTGAGCAGTAGAGAAGGGAAAGAAGTATAGGAAGAGAAGGAGGGGGAGACAATTCATTTCTGAGAGAGGGGACAGAACTGAAGAGTCACTGTTCCAGAGACAGTGAAGTCACCATAGCCACCATTATCCTGCAAATAGAGTAATTGGCTGTTTGCTGGTACACAAAAGGAATGGTGTTAAGGTTTAATAAATGCTCCTATTAGAGAGTTGCCCTATACATTGTATGTCAGTGACTGCCTGGTTGCCCTGAATTAGCAAACAAATAGGCCATTTAGCATTAAACATAATGTTGTCTTTCTCCAATAATTCAAAGAGCATTTTGGAATCTCACAGAGACTGTTACTATTGCTGTGTAACAAGGTACCCCACAATTTAGTGTGGTGTAAAACAACCATTTTATTATGCTCATAGATTCTATGGGTAGGAATTCAGACTGGGCAGAGCAGGATAACTTTGCTCTGTTCCATGATGTTTGGGCTCAGCTGGGATGACCGTCAGCTGAGGGGATGTGACAGATGGGGGCTGGAATCACCTGGAGATGGCTTCACTCACATGTCTGGAGGCTGACGCTGGCTGTTGGCCTGAGCACCTACACAGGGCCTCTCCCCCCGTTGCCCGTGGCCTGCGTTCCTCACACAGGGCACCTGCAGAGGAGTTGAACTTGGCATGGCAATTCAGGGCTCCAAAGGTGAGTCATCATTGCAAAGATCTTGAATCTCTAAATTACATGAGACAGGTAGCTAAATCCATGTTCTGCTTAATAGAATGCTAGATAAGAAAGAAATTGCTGTGCTCAGCAGGCTGCCACGGGGATAATTTGACTTGCAGGGAGGAAGAGCCCTGTAAAGAGAAAGAGCTTGCTGTTTTGCATTAAACCAGATGACAAGGATATTCTCACTTTGACTGGGAGCCAGCCATGTGGTAAACATGTATTTTTCCAGTCTCTCTCACTTGCCCAACTCGGAGAAGTGAAGCAACTGAACATACAGTTCATGCTTATGGGATAATATGAGGATGTTTGTAAGCTGGAACATATAATGACAGGTTTGAATTATTTTGAAAAACATTACCTGGACATAGAGTTTCCAAGATCTCTAGTCTTAGATTTGTTCTGGTGGACTTCACCATGAAGTAGCAATGCACAGTGCTTCCTTTCAGTGTAGAAACTTCTTTTTATTAAATTTATTGGGGTGACATTGGTTAATAAGATTACACAGGCTTCAAGTGCATATGTCTATGATACATGATCTTCCTGTTGCATTGTGTGCTCACCGCTCAGTCAGATCATCTTTCGTCACCGTATATTTGACCCCTTTACGTTTCCTACCCTTTATCCCCTTCCCTCCTGTAACCACCATACTGTTGTCTGTGTCTATGAGTTTCTGTTTTTCTTATTTGTTCATTTGTTGCTTTCAGTTTTATATCCCATAGATAATGAAATCATGTGGTTCTTACATAAATTATTTTTTATGTCAATCTTGAATAAGCTTTTTTATTTGTGACAGAGACAGAGAGAGGGATAGATAGGAACAGACAGACAGGAAGGGAGAGAGATGAGGAAGTATCTGTTCTTCATTGCAGCACCTTAGTTGTTCGTTGATTGCTTTCTCATGTGTGCCTTGACCGGAAGGCTACAGCAGACTCGGTAACCCCTGGCTCAAGCCAGTGACCTTGGGCTCAACCTGGTGAGCCTTGCTCAAACCAGATGAGCCTGCGCTCAAGCTGGCAACCTTGGGGTTTTGAACCTGGGTCATCCGCATCCAGTCCGATGCTGTATCCACTGCGCCACCACCTGGTCAAGGCTTGGATAGGCTTTCATGATTGGAAGATGCCAGTCTGAGTTGGATGGTACAACCCTAAGATAAGATCTTTGATCTAAGGCCATAAATTACAAAAAAGTGAACATAGGCATCCCAGGAAGTGTGCCAGATGATCCATTGGAGGCAGTGGACTACCTACTTCTATGTTTTAAAAGCATTTTAATGTATATTTTTGTGTGCATCTTATGAATGTTAAATATGATAACAAAGTAGTGAGCATATAAAATTTATGAATGACTAGTTAAATAAATAATTTTGTGCTCAAAAAGATTTTTTTGGTGATGGGGCACTGCTTGAAGGTGTGTCTTATCACATTTATACCTTGTAACTAATGCTTTTCAAACTTTACGATGTGTATAAATCACCTAGAGAGACATCATTTTCTCAGCTAAATGCCAAAACGATTGAAATTTGGGGAATTGGTTCATACTATTTAAGGTCAGAAGAGACTGATTTGTAAACTAAAATGCCATACTTACTCCTTCTCAATAGCTTGGGAACCAGACCTATCACTTATACATGATATGCTTTTATACTTGGATGAACTCATTTCTCTCAGGATACAAAATACCAGAAAAGAATTGGCATAATGAACTTTAAATCGAAAAGATAAACTTGGAGGAATCACACGACCTGATATTCAACTATACTACAAGGCCACAGTAATCTAAACAGCATGATACTGACATAAAAACAGACACATGGATCAAGAGAACAGAACGGAGAGACTAGAAATAAGCCCACACCTTTATAGTCAGTTAATCTTTGACAGTGAAGGCAAAAACACAGAATGGGGTAAAGAGAGTCTACTCAATAAATGATGTTGGGAAAATTGGACAGATATATGCAAAAAAAAAAAAAAAAAAAAAAGAAAGAAAAGAAACTAGATCACCTTCTTATGCCACACACAAGAATAAACTAAAAATGCATTAAAGAGGGCAGGAGATGGGGTTGACAGGTGTGGGGAGATGGAGGGAGAACTGCAGGAAGGGGAGCATTGGGAGGTGCAAGAATCCTGTTGCAGGAAGACCTTCCTCCCTGATTAAGTGGATGGAGGTCTCCCAGCCAGGGAAGGGGACTCACTACCACACATGCTCTGCAGCCTGGAGACAAAGCCTGCCTTTCTTTCTTCTACTAGAGAGACAGTGCTCTGGGGGAGGGTTCTCCTGAGAGCTGCTCTTCCGCTGGGGAAGTGCATGGCCTGCCTGACCCGGTGTGGCCTGCAGAACAGAGGGAAAGGCTTCCTGGGCAGGCCTGCCTGGGAACTCCAGGGACACAACAGCTGTGCTCCCCTCCCCCCACTTCAACCCTCTCCTACCCGGGGCCCTTGACCCTGTGCTGCCAGAAAGGGGTCCTGCTACCCAGACACAGCTGGTGGCTTCTGAGGCCAGATCTCCAGTGACCTGGGGTCTGTAGAAAATCCTCACCTACTCAGATTGGAATGAAGTACTTTCTTCCCTCTAAATAAAGATTTCCCCAGGAACTCTTGATCCTAGCCAAGTGACCTGGCTGATTTGGATGTGAATCCTCCAGCACATTTTTGAGAAATTCATCCTTCTGGGAAATTCTTGAGGGACTGAGAAAAGTTAGATACCACCAGTGACCCTGCTTCCTTTTCTTGTCCTTTATAAAGCATTTGGATAGAACCACTCCGCCACGGCAATCTTGTCAACCTCTTCCATTTAAGAAACAGTGTTCCTCTTCCAAAGCACTGAATTGGAAAGAGATAGGCATCCATGTGTTCACAGCAGCATTATTTACAATGGCCAAGATACGGAAGCAGCCCAAGTGCCCATCAGTAGCTGAGTGGATAAAGAAGTGGTGCATATATACAGCGGAATAGAACTCAGCCATGAAAAAGAATGAAGTCTTGCTATCTGCAACAAAATGAATAAATATCGAGGGTATTGTGCCAAGTAAAATGAGTCAGACAGAGAAAGACAAGTGCCATATGATTTCACTTATATGTGGACTTCAAAAAATAAACAAGCAGACCAGAAACAGACTCATAGATACACAGAACATTTTGACAGTTGCCAGATGGGAGGGTGCCGGGGGAATGAGTGAAAAAGATGAAGGGATTAAGAACTACAAATTGGTAGTTACAGAATAATTGGGGGATATGAAATATAGTATAGGGAATATAGCCTATAATACTGTAATAGCTCTGTGTGGGTCAGGTGGGTACTAGATTTATTGGGGTGATCACTTAGTAAGTTATATAAATGTCTAACTCCTGGGCTGTACACCTGAAACCAATATAATAGTGTACATCAACTGTAATTGAAAATTTAAAAATTATTAAAGAAAAAAAGAAATTATGTTTGTCTTCTCCCTCCCTAGCACCTTCTACTTTCTGTAAATCTGTTCCAACACCTAATTTTTGTTGGTTTTTTTTTAAATTAATTAATTAATTTTTTACAGAGACAGAGAGTCAGAGAGTGGGATAGATAGGGATAGATAGACAGGAATGGAGAGATGAAAAGCATCAATCATTAGTTTTTGGTTGCGCATTGCGACACCTTAGTTGTTCATTGATTGCTTTCTCATATGTGCCTTGACCACGGGCCTTCAGCAGACCGAGTAACTCCTTGAGCCAGCGACCTTGGGTCCAAGCTGGTGAGCTTTTGCTCAAACCAGATGAGCCCGTGCTCAAGCTGGCGACCTCGGGGTCTCAAACCTGGGTCCTTGGCATCCCAGTCACCCCCTGGTCAGGTGGGTTGTTTGTTTTTTGTTGTTTTTTTTTTGGTTGAACTATCCACACCAGCAGAAATAGAAGCCTCTAATCGTTTCATATACAAGTTTGGGCTAGTCAGAAACAAGGAAATAAATATTCCACATTAAAAAAATTAAATGTTGGTTCCCTAGTTCTACAAGCCACTGAGTTTCCAGGAACTGGTATTTGTAGACTGGTCATGGTCCACAATTCATGACCCTCTAGGTCTGTGATGGCGAACTTTTTAATAAAAACCGCCCGCTTTTGCAGTGCTGGTCAACCTGGTCCCTCCCACCCACTAGTGGGCAGTCCAGCTTTCATGGTGGGCCAATCGCAGTGCTGTTTGGTTGCTCCATTACCACCCACCATGAAAGCTGGAATGCCCACTAGTGGGCGGGAGGGACCAGGTTGACCAGCACTGCAAAAGTGGGCGGTTTTTATAAAAAGGTTCACCATCACGGCTCTAGGCCTTACTGTTAGTGAGGTCTCACAGAAACCAGAATGCTACGGTGGGCAGCCCTCATTGCAGGGAGCACTGGCGAGCTTTATTAATAGGAATGCTAGCTGAGCCTCATCGCTTCTTGGAACCACCTTCTTAGCAAGCTTTCTCACCCACTGGGCAAGTCAGGTGCAAAACCAAGGCCCCAAGTGAGAGCAGCAGAATCGATAGGAAGTCTGAAGGGTTCTGGGCTGGTTATACAGCTTTGAGACAAGGCCAGGTCCTACCAGTGGTGGGCTGAGGGGTTGCTCTCTTCAGTCAAGACAGCAGTCAAGGTTAAAGGTGGACAAAAACCATGGACGACCACGTGCACACTCCATCCAAACACTGGCATCTGCAATCCCTCAGACAACCAATTCTCTGTCTCACCACAGAAACCTGCAGGTTACTGTCACACAGGCCTTTTTTTTTTTTTTTTTACTGGGATGTAGGTTTTGATAGCATCTAAGATTAAAGCAAGATATTACTCATTTTGATTCCTGCAAGACACATATATTGAGCACTTGCTGTATGCCAGGCTTGGTGCTAGGTTGATACAGCAGTTAATAAGATTATCCCTACTCTGAGCCCACCACCTAGTTAGTGTGAGGCAGGAAAGTAGTCAAGGGCAGACAGTTGGATATGACGGTGCCATGATGGGAAACTGTCCAGGAGAGAGCCCAGTGGGGGAGGGAGTCAGAAGGGGCCTCGGAAGAAAGGACACTCGAGCTGAGGGTCAAGAAAAACTCTTCCAAGTGACTCAAAACCCCAAATCAGAGGGGTTTTGAACTTGAACATAAAATGTTTTCTTTGTGTTAAATGTCCCCACTTCTTCTCAAGAGGCAATTTTTTTGTGCTTAATGTCTCAAAGCTTCATTCACCCTTCTGCGTTTCCACCTAACTGAAACTTGCCTTTTGGTTATAAGATCACCTTGGCCAGCAGTCTTTGCTTTGGCAAGGAGAGGGTAGAAGAAACTTATCGGGCTTATAGCAGGAGGAAATACAGATTCTTAGAAATAAAATGGTGCATAATAAGTGGGCCAGAGGTCATAGAGCTCTGATTTCACCCAGTGGCATTCAGTAGTAGAAACCCAAGCACCTGTGACATTTAGGGTGGGAGGAGAAATCGTGTCAGGGAAGTTACGCTTAAAACCTAAGCATATCTTCTTAGGGATGAAGTTGGGGAATGATCTCAGGTTAGCACTGACTCAAGGATTACGAGGAGGAAAATATCAGGTGCCAGAACATACTGTGGCCTAAGCCATCTAGCTAGATGGATCACTACTGGTGATGGGGTCTTCTCAGGGATTTCAAGGCTGAGCTTGAACCACATAAATGATCATGGGGCTGGCGGAGAAGAGGTGATGGAGGAATAGTTTCTCCAAGCCATGAGCTCATGACAAGGTATGAGCTGATAGATTTTCCTATCTATAGGAATTAGGACGCTGATGTGCTAAAGAGACATGTCTGGGTCTGTGTCATCTCGTGGTCAGATTGCCCAGAGAGAGACACACAGAGACCTGAAGTCTAGAGCAGCCCCAAGGGGTGATGCCCCTGGACCTTATCTGATCAAACTCTGTGTCCTCATGTTTTCTAGTCATTATTTTATAATTCAGTGGGAAAGCCAAATTTAAACAATTTAATGTGCAGACAACTTTCAGAAGTACGTATGGTATGCAGAGCAAGATACATCAACCCTTTGAGTACTATGAACATTCATGTATGTCCCTGTGCCTCTTGACCATCCAGAGTACACATTTTAAAAATCTGTAAGGCACCATTAAAAAAAAGGTAAATGTATGTTCTTGTTTGCATGAATTGGTTATCAAACGGACATGATTTTAAGTTAAAAAAACTGTAACTGGAACTAATTTCATCTTTTAAAAAAAAACCTCACCCCCAGGGGTCAACGAGCATGAAAACTTGCTACTCAAAGAGTTAAATTAAAAAGTATTCCATCTTATGAATACCTAAGCTCAATAGAGAAAAGATAACACTTGCAAGCAGGCGACATTTGGTCACATTAGTGTTTGATTTGTCAGTGGAATGCTGTCGCCATGTGCTCACTGCTGTTGAGTACATGGCTACTTCACGTCTTCTGAAAGGCCCATCCTGCCTTTTCTATGCTCTTGAAGTCAAATTGTCAAGCGAGGATCTTAACAGGCTCTAGTGAAAAGGTCCTAGTTAGTCTGGAAATACAAAGCAATTTAAGATTGGGTTGGGTAAAAATATCCCTTATAGTCTACATTTATGAAAGCCAAAAACATCCCCAGAGACCATTTTATTTGATGGTTGTTCACAGAAGTATAATAGATTTATTTGGGATCATGCTGGAGGTGGAGCAATGTATCTTCCATATCCCTGTTATCAAGAGGTGGTGCTATCTAACCATTCCCAATTTCTGGGGCTGCTCATATTGTCTGTCATTAAGGGGCTTGGAAAGCCTGCTGTTTTGCAGTCTTACCTTGTTCAGCAGAAGGCTCACTCTGTCTGCACTGTGCCATTCGTTCAATTTAGTAAAGGATATAGGGGAATGCTTTTTTGCTTGTCAATGTAGAAGTGGCCTCCTAGTTGTCTTCTTGAGACCTTTAATGTCGGTGGTAGCTTCTAATAAGTTAATAAAGGGAACTTTTATTGATAGTATAGGTGTCTTGGGTGGCAAAACCCTCTTGTTCAGAATCAGAAAGGCTTGGTGAGGGCACAGCTTAGGGATGTTTAGAAGGTTTTCAGCTTTGGGGGAAGAGAGAGAGGACACAGCATCTAACCCCCCAGGGCAGCTCCCATCCTGCCAGGTTGCAACCAGATGCGGCTGTTCTGAGCAAGGGTTTGCAGCTGCGAAGGTGTAGGTGTGTTAGGTAATTCTATGGGATAGAACCACTGCTGTTCCCATGATGTAAAGGATGAATCAAGCCAGGTCCAGCTCTGGAGTCTGGGAGATGCTTCCTTCAGCTGACTTTTGGTTGTAGTAGACAGAATGCAATGGCCCAGCCCATGGAGGTTGACTGCTTCCTGCAGGAGAGGAGGTGGGCAAAGCTCTGCTATTGGCCAGCTTTAGGTAGGGAGCTCCAGCCCTCCTACTGGTAAATTTAATTTATTCACAATAAAATTGTTTCTCCAGAAACTATTCTGAATCTCTGTATTTTTTTCTAATCATCAAGACAAACTGAAAAAAATTAGGATAAGCCACACAGATGTCAGTAATAATTAATAATAATAATAATAGGATGACTAATATTTATTGGACATCTAGTTTGATCCTATTTTTATTTTACAGAAAAGGAGAATGAGTCTCAGAGAGGCTGGGTTATCTACTTAGTCACACAGCTCATAGGTATCAAGGAAGGATTCAATGTCAGGTCATTCTGATGCCAGATTCTATGTTCTTTTGGCTACAAGAGGATGCTTCTAATGAAAATGTGTTTGTGTGTGTGTGTGTGTTTGAGTGTGTGTGTGGGTCCCCTGAAGGTCACTTGACAGTAAAGGGGTATAGAATAGGACAAAGGCCTTCAAAGTACTGTGAGGAGAGTGGAAGCAGGCTCTTACCTAGAGAGGAATTCTGACCGGTTCAGTATGGCCCATGTACTATTGTGAGAGGACACGGAGAATGTGGAGTCAGGAAGTCCAGAGTCACCAAATATTGGTGTGTGACTTTAGGCAAGTTGTTTAGCTCTCTGAGTCAGCCCTGATTCCTGTCCTGTAAAATTGGGATAACAGTCCCTATTAGGTCAGTGTCTCTGGGTTTTTTAAGACTCAGATGATGCACTGGGTAAGGCACTGTTTTGGCAACTCTCTGGAGCATTGCTCAAGTTACAGTGTTTAGACACAAACATAATGTTCTGTCATTTGCAAAAAAAAAAAAATACATTCACATATCTTTTTATTGTTTTGTTTTTCATTTTTTGTTTTTTAAAATTTAGAAAGTTTAATTTAACGGGGTGACATTGATCAATGCGAGTTTAGGTTTCAGGTAAACATTTCTATAGCATTCGAAATGTTGATTATGTTGTGTACCCATCACCCAACGTCAAATCATTTTCTGTCACCATATATTTGTCCCTCTTTAGTGTCCTCGCCCTTCCCCATGACCCCTTCCCCCTGGTAACCACTTCATTTTTATCTATGTCCATGAGTCTCAGTTATATGTCTATACCACCTATGTGTGAAATCATATAGTTCTTAGCTTTTTCTCATTTACTTATTTCACTCAGTATAATGTTTTTATTTTATTTTTTTCATATATCAATTATTTAAAACCTACTACAATATAATTAAGGGTTTGGACAGGGAATAATGTCCAGTGCTTTACTATTTATATATAATATTTAAAACTAGCTCTTGTTAGAGCAGCTCTATTTTTTTAAATGGGAAATTCTTTTCTTATTTACAAAAGAATTTTGTTTTCTTGTTTCTAAGCTGTATTACCTATACATCTTGAAATACAAGCAGAGAAAGAAGAAAGTGAAGGACATTTATAAAATTATTCACCCAGAGGGTAATCATTTTTTAATTTTTCCATTGATTTGAGAGAGAGAGGAGGTGGGGAGAGAAAGAGAGAGGGAGAGAGAGAAGCATCAACTTGTTGTTCCACTTATTTGGTCCATTTAGTTGTGCCTTCATTGATTGCTTCCGTACGTGCCCTGACTGAGGATGGAACCTATGACCTCAGTGTGCTGGGATGATGTTCCATCCACTGAGCAACCCAGCCAGGGCCAAGAATAATCATTCCTAACTTCTTGGTGTACTGAGCCGATCTGATATCTTAGGACTAGATAGCTGTTTTGGTAATTTTTATTATCAGTATTACATGTAAACTCTGTTTTTTAAATATCTACTTGGAGGCTTAAAAAAAAGCTTAGTAAAGAGATACTAATCATTTCAGTTAAGAGGATTTTCTGTGGAGTACAGAAATTGTTATTATAAGCTTTTGCTTTTAATTGCCCCGTAAAAGAGTGAGAGAGAGAAACAGACCCGACAATTGAGAGTTCTTGTGGTATTTGGAGTAGATGTCTCCTTTTATGCTGCACTCTCTCCATCTGGCATTTTCTAACAGTGTGTCTCTGCTTTTTGCTGACTGATGTGATTGTGTCTCTGCTCTTTGCTGACTGGTGTGATTAATTAAATCTCAGTCTATTGGAGTAGATAGCCCACTGGAGTCCAGAGAGCAGGACTCTGAGGCCCTATGAGGGCTGGGGCTGCCTCTTGAGTGCTGCTACCTCCCAGGACTGAGCACGGTGTCTGGCACTTAGTAGCCCCGGTAAATATTGTGTCCTTGGTATGAATGAAAGTTTCCACCACCGCCATTAGCAGTTGTGTGACTTTGGGCCAATTAGTTACCCTCTCTGGATGTCTCTAATATCTTCCCAGGTCATATAGTTTGTAATTCCAGGCTTCCTCTCTTGAGATTTTGATTCTGACACTGTGTGGTCACTTAGCTGGTGACAATTTTTCACCACTGGTATCCCCTTATAAAGGCATGAAAAACTAGCAGCTCCCTTTTCTTCGCCCTTTCATCAGCAGGAGATAATTTTCCAACTGACTGTTTTTTTAGTTATCTGTCCTATTAGACATCTATTTGTTGAATAGATTTAATGTACTAATTAAAAGAGAGAGTGAGCCTGGGGTGGGGCCCTAACTGAAAGTAGACATCCCACTTCATTGATTAGCTCATTGGAACCAAGAGACATATTTTCTATAAACAAGAATTATGGTTTCTTTATGAAAAACTATTCAACAAATGCTTTACATTTAAAGGCCCTACTTTTATTTTCTTTTTATAAACTTGGGATGCTGCACAGAACACCTGTGAACTGTATTAACTTTGAGGATGCAGGAGGAAGTGATGCTCTGATGATCTTCACATTTCATCACAAGCTCCTGATGATTGTTTTTGCAGTGCATGGATGCATATTACTGCTTCACTGGCAATGAAGCCCAAGCATCTTGGCCAGTTTTCCATTCTATAGGACTAGAGTGCTAGTACCCTTTTCCATGTTCTGTTTCCACTGACTCTCAAGAAATGTTCCTGGCCAAATGATAACAGGGCAACAAAACACATTCCAGCGGCTTTCCCAGGTAGAGACTGCTCTCGAAGGGCTTCTGTCACTTGAAAATTTCTGAGCCGCGTGGTAAGATCCCAAGGATACTCTAGTAATCCACTGCTGATGTGCCACGAGCAGGTTAAGCATAAACCTTCCCACTTTCTGGATTTGTTATCTGCATCCTTTCTCAATACACATTTATCAAAGGTTTCAGTTAGAAAATGTAAATGTTCTAGGGGATTCTGAAGAGAAATCTTGCTTGTGACTATTTTAAAAGAATATAGTCTCTAATCCAACACCCCATGCTTTTACAAGATCTTCACTTTAATGTTCATACGTGACTAGGACAAAATATGGGTTACCTCGTTTCTTTTCATGAGTTTGCCATTTCTTTTCTCCTCTTAACTGAATTTGTTGTGTTGCCTACGTGTATTTTTTTTAACTCTTAAGTATGCCCTCTTCATGTACACAAGAGAGTATATTTTATTTGCCGCCTATGTATTTTAAAAACAGCTTCATTGAGATGTAAGGGACATATAATAAACTAGACATACTGAAAGCGTGCAGTTAACAAAGTTTTGACATCTTTACATTTGTGAAACCATTGCCATGATCAAGATAACGATTATATCTATTGCCTCCCTCTCAAAGCTTCTTTTTGCCCTTTGGTAATTTCTTTCTCTTACGCCTTCTGACCTCTCCCCCAGCCTCCTCAGTCAACTCCTGACCTGCTTTCTGTCACTGTACATTGGCTTGCATTTCCCAGAATTTTATGTAAATGGCTTCATATAGTATATACTCTTTTTCCTATTTTTTTTTAATTTGGCCTGGCTTCTTTCACTCAGTGTAACAATTTTGATTCATCCACGTTGTGACATACAACAATAGTTCGTTCATTTTAATTGCTGAGTAGTGTTTCATCAGATGGATACCAGTTTGTTTTTCCATTTACCTATTGACCAAAAATTGGATTGTTTTCCATTTTTGGCTATTATGAATAAAGCTGTTATAAATATTTATGGGAAAGTCTCTGTGTGGACACATGCTTTCATTTCTCTTTGGGTAAATACCTAAGAGTGGACTATCTGGATCATATACTAGGTCTGTATTTAACTTTTTAAAAAATTGCCAAACTTTTTTCTGAAGTGGTTGTACCATTTTGCATTCCCACCAGCTGTGTATGAATATTCCAGTTTCTCTATATCCTCACCAACACCTGATATTGTTAGTCTTTTTCACATACGTATGTAATGTGATTTTGATTTACGTTTCCCTAACGATTAATGGTGCTGATCATTACTTTATGTGCTTGTTTGCTATCTATATATCTTCTTTGGTGAAATGTCTGTTTAAACCTCTGCCTACTTAAAAAATTTTTATTTATTTATTGAGTTTAGCAAGAGAGGAATGGAAAGAGAAAGTGAAAGAAATAGGAACAGTTAAGGTTCCTGTCTGTGCCGTGACCCAGGGATCTAACCCTCAGCCTCTGTGCTTTAACCACCTGGGATGATGCTCTAACCAATGGAGCCATCCGGCTAGGGCTGCCTACTTTTTAATTGGATTATTTGCTTTTACATTAGAGAGTATTTTGTATATTCTAGATAGAAGTCCATTATCTGTTTTAACATATTTTCTTTCAGTCTGTGGCCCATCTTCCTTTTACTCTCTTAGCAGTGTGTTTTGAAGAGCAGAAATTACTAATTTTGATGAAATACAGTTTATCTGTTCTTTATAGTTAATGCTTTGCTATTATATCTAAGAAATCTTTGTTTAACCCAAAGTCACAAGAGATTTCTCCTGCATTGTCTTTATACTATATATTGTACCATTTTATGTTTTACATTTAGTTTTATGATCCATCTTGATTTGATACTCATTGAGGTGTAAGGAGTGGATCAAAGTATTTGTCTGTTTTTTGCTTATGGATATCTAATTGTTTCAATGCTATTTGTTAACAAGGTCAATTTTTTTTCACACACAAATTGCCTTTGTCTTGTTTTTGAAAATCATACACATATATGGTCCATATATGTGTCTTTGTAGCAATACCAAATTGTCTTGATTACTGTAGGATATCCTACAATCAGGTAGTCTTAGTTCTCTAATCTTATTCTTCTTACTTGCTTATACATTTTACTTGTGAGAATTTTGTCCTTGGGTCTAGAGTATTAGCTCAAGAGTACTAATTGTTATAGACAATAACTTTTGTTTATCAATGCTTGTAAGTACTCAGAGAGTCAGCAAGGGCATGAGCAATGGCTTCAGGTCTGGTTCTACATCCTGGTTCTACCACTTACTGGCTGTGTGACTCTGGTCAAGTTCCTTATCATCTCAAAGTCTCAGGCTCCTCAACTATAAAATAAAGGTGATAATATTTACTTCACAGAATTATTGTAAGGATCATATTAGAAAATATCAAATCTCTGATAAAATTTTTGCTTACTATATATTTTAGTTTAAAGAAATTAATGCAATAAAACGATCCAGTATTTAGTTACCTAAGGCAGATATAATAATATCTTTGTCATTTTCATTTGAAAGTCTTTTGGGTTATTCTTGTTTAGTTTCAAGTATTAGATATAGTTTTGAGGTCTGAACTTACTATTTGATCATTAAGTATAGCAAAAATATAATAGTGCTTCTCCAATATTTGTGTTACATTCAAGTGCATGGCTTAAAATACCAATAGAATGATGGTTGAATAAAGTTGTTTGATAGCAGGGGTGGACAGGGGCAGAGATTTGCTATCGCCTTTTAGTCATAGACAATTCCAGCAAGGAAAATCTTGCCCATGGGATAATGCATAGTGCATGAAAGATTAATAACGATCGTCAATCTAACATTTTTCTCGTATGGTGACTTGGAGTAGACTTTGATCCACTTCTGCTGTATTTAGGTGAAGGTGTAATTTGAAAGTTGAATTAAATAATATTTTAAAACTCCTCATATCGTAAGAAAACATCTAATAATTGAATGTAGAAATGGGTAAAGAATTAGTACAGGCAATTTGCTATTGAAGAAGCCAGAACTTTTAATAAAATTATGGAAAGAATCTTAACCTCACTTGTACTTAGCAAAATACCATGTCAGGAATATCATATTAGGTATGACTGAGTAATAAAGTTGATGACATCAAGTATCAGCAAGGATGTGAGGGAAAGGATGTGGCTGGTGGGAGTGTAAATTGGTAAAACTAATTTTGAAAGTTACTTGATAATACCTGTTAAAGTTGGATATAAATGTACCCTAAGGTCGAGCACTTCCTTTTTTTTGGTGTTTGCTCTAGAGATATTCTCATACATGTGCCCAGGGAGATATGTAGAAAGAGGTACATTGCAACACCATTTGTAATGGTTAGCAATCGAAAACAGCCTAACCTACCTTATTCTCTCTCTCTCACACATACACACACATATACACACTCTCTTTCTCAAGTTATTTTCTGAACCACTGCAAGTAAGTCACAGTACTCATGGTGCTTTACATCTAAAGCTTTTTTTTTTTTTTTAAATAGCAGATATAGAAAAATGTTAACATGCTTGAATTTCCTGGTAGGAACATAATGGTCTGTCATTTTCTATACTTGTTTATATTTGCGAGATGTTAAAACTTGAAAGTAAACATGAACGTTTTAAAAAGAAACATGATATTTCTTCTCATCTGCTTTATTTTCTTCGTTACAAACTTCTTTTAATTCCCCACCTTAAAACCAAGTGTCTTTCTTATTTGCCTCTTGTTTTTTTTGTTTTTTTTGTTTGTTTGTTTTTTACAGAGACAGAGAGAGAGAGAGAGAGTCAGAGGGATAGATAGGGACAGACAGACAGGAACGGAGAGAGATGAGAAGCATCAATCATCAGTTTTTCGTTGTGACACCTTAGTTGTTCATTGATTATTCTCTCATATGTATCATACCTTGACCGTGGGGCTAGAGAAGACCAAGTAACCCCTTGCTCAGGCCAGCGACCTTGGGTTCAAGCTGGTGAGCTTTGCTCAAACCCGATGAGCCCACGCTCAAGCTGGCGACCTCAGGGTCTCAAACCTGGGTCTTCTGTATCCCAGTCCAATGCTCTATCCACTGCGCAACCGCCTGGTCAGGCTGCCTCTTGTTTGACTTACATTTGTTACATTCTTCGGTTATTTTCCACACAGGATTTGAAGTATCTTCAAGGTACGTGTTTTGTGTTCAGAGTTTCCTTAGACACCTCCTTGCTTCCAGTGATCTCTGTTTGTTCCCCCATTAAGCGTGTTGGGCCTAAGTTGTCTGTTACTTCCCTGCTTCTTTGATATTAGTGGGAGTTTGGTTTGACAATTAGAACTCATGTATTTCGTGACAGGAAGACTTTGCAGGGCTTGTTTTTTAATAGTGGTCCATCTGTCTGTCTTGGTATGTAAGATATTTACATGTAAGGAGGGATGTTTGTTTTAGCCTGGGGCAGATACTTACAATGAAGATTAGATCATGTACTTCTGAGAGTTTCCAAAGCATGTAATAAACAACTCTCAGCCTTTGAAACAAAGGCCTGGGTGCTCTCCCCCACCCTGCTCCCAGTCTCCACGGTATTTTTAGCTGCCAGAATAAACTCTCTGCCCATATCAAGCACACTTAATGTGTGTATACTTCAAGTTCCCTATTTTCTTTCATCTGCCTCTTTGGTAAACAGACAGCAGAGACTTCCTCTGCCTGATTACTCTATGACATACTGCAAATTTAGCTCAGACGCCGACGGGACTGTGTGTGCCTTTGGCTATTCATAGAGAGGGGAGGTTTACCTTCCTCCTTTCTCGAGAAACCTGGGTCTTTTCATGGAGAAACTGAATCTGTTCGCAAAGGACTATTTAGAATTGTAGGTACTTGAGCAACCCGTTATAGAGACTGCTCCAGCGAACCATTGAACCATTGCCGGTGTGCGTTGATCTCACTGCCCTTGCTGTTGATTGTTTTCCCCTGTTTGTTTGTGGGAGACGTGAGGGCCCTGCATGGCCATTCATAGCTGCCGGTTATCACACAGTCCCCTTGGGCAACAGGTGGCAGAGTGTGCAAATGGCACGGAGCACGTAGCTCATCCACCCTGCCTGAGTGCTACTTGAGGCCCGTCCTGGTCCTGTATAATTTTGATCCAGAAGCTACTTTGAAGTCAGTCTTAAGATACAAATTAGAAGGCAGAACACCTAATTCTTTGACGTGTTTGCTGTGCTGGGCAAGTCATACGTCCCATTCAAGGGCTCAGATTCCCTCTCCTCTAAGGGGTGGTAATAAGACCTAACAACACAGTTATGGCAGGTGTGTTTCCCCTGCTAGGGATGTTATGTGACTGAAGTAGTAAAAAGGTATTTTGAAAAAAGAAATTAAAAGCTCTGTGTCATTACCAGATGGGTTGTGTTTCTTCTTCTAGACACTCAGGGGCCTAGAAATTATTTTTACTAGTATTAGTACTAATTCTCTCTTTTCCACTTCTTCTACCCTTGCATCTCCTCCATTTGTCCAGCTTAGGACAGAGCAGAGTTGCCTTGAATCTAAGAAGAGGGTGAACTGCAGACTCCTGGGTGGTTTCACGTGATGGTTGTGGCTGTTATTTACCCCTTGACTCATGATCCTGTACATCTCTCAGGTTCCTGCTAGAGAGCAGGTGTTAGCAACCTTTGGTCAATAATGGAAATGATTTGTTATTTTGGTTAAGGTCTTAAGAGGACACGAAATTGTTTAAATGGTTCTGCTGCTTCAGAGAGACATAGGACTGCTGCCTGAATACAGATCTTCTCTGCAGTTACCTGTCTGTGGCATGTCACTGGTGGAGATGACCAATCAGCATAGATGTCTTGGAAGCTACATCATACTTTTTTTATTTTTTGTATTTTTAAGAAGTGAGAAGCAGGGAGGCAGACAGACAGACTCCTGCATGCCCCCGACTGGGATCCACCCGGCACGCCCACCAGGAGGCGATGCTATGCCCATCTGGGGCATTGCTCCGCTGTAATCAGAGCCACTCTAGCGCCTGAGGCAGAGGCCATGGAGCCATCCTCAGTGCCCGGGCCAACTTTGCTCCAATGGAACCTTGGCTGTGGGAGGGGAAGAGAGAGATAGCGAGGAAGAAGAGGGGGAAGGGTGGAGAAGCAGATGGGCACCTCTCCTGGCCAGGAATCGAACCCAGGACTGCCACACACTGGGTCGATGCTCTACCACTGAGCTAACCGGTCAGGGCTACAGCATACTTTTAAGTGTATATTAACAGGGACACTAGGATTTACAATCAAAGATTTTTGCAACATGATCTCATGTAACACACCCATTTTATACTGTAAAAACCATGTCATAAAAGGGGCCACAAAATCAGGAAGGCCACTTATATAACAACAGGCCAACAAATTTCAATATTAAGGTTTTCTTGGTTTTATTTGAGGCCAGATTCTCAGAGCACTGACTTTGCTTCAGGTCAGATGAAGTTATAATTTGGGTTGGGTTAGTCCTTGTTGAAATCACTTAGGTAAGGTTTAATTTGTTGAATCAAACCCTGGAACCAGTTCAATTCACAGGAGAACGTATAATTATATGACTTTTATCCCAAGACTCAGGAGAAAATTTTTTAGTAGTTAGAGTGGGGATTTAGTAGTTAGAACAGAATATGAGGCTATAAATGCAAAGTGCTTGTAGAGATCTTAACAGAGGAACAAAAATAGAACGCATTTGTGGGAGCCTGGTCTCAGTTATTTGTATATAATTCATCGCACAAGTTGATACATTGGATTCTCAGATAAGCAAATGTGTTTTCAAAGATTGAATATTTTCACAGAAGGGGTGCTATAGCTATCTATAAGAAGGTGAACCATGGTTGTATATCTTACTGAATTTTCCAAGGCGTACCATTATTTTATATGGAATAGTTACGTGGCTGTCTGATTTCCACTTACCTGTAGTAATTACCTGCAGTATACATTGACAACATAAGTTCCAAGCTAATGCAGACTCCTCTTTTTATCCACTTAAAAGTTAGTTCATCCCTTCATAAAACCTATTTACCAGACCTCTTAACAAATAGACTGGTTTGAAGATCAGCTCCTTCATGTCCCCTGCCTGCCATCTGTTTTATGTATTAGTGCAGGGGTCTCCAAACTTTTTACACAGGGGGCCAGTTCACTTTCCCTCAGACCGTTGGAGGGCCGGACTATAAAAAAAACTATGAACAAATTCCTATGCACACTGCACATATCTTATTTTAAAGTAAAAAAACAAAACGGGAACAAATACAATATTTAAAATAAAGAACAAGTAAATTTAAATCAACAAACTGACCAATATTTCAATGGGAACTATGCTCCTCTCACTGACCACCAATGAAAGAGGTGCCCTTCCAGAAGTGCGGCGGGGGCCGGATAAATGGCCTCAGGGGGCCGCGTGTGGCCCGCGGGCCGTAGTTTGGGGACCCCTGTATCAGTGAGTCATGAAATGCCTAAAAGCAATGGTCTGAAAAGACTAAGCAAGAGCAGAGGGCATGAACGGTCAGAAAATGGAATGATATCCTTCGGCTAATCAAAGGTTGTTAGATGGATTGTATTTATATAATCAAGTTATCACAGGAATAATGATTAAAATTGGTAGTGAATCCGTGAATCTCTGGCAACTAAAATGCGTGCTAGTTTTAGGGGAAATCTCAGAGACAGCACACAGGCTTTGGTTACCATCGTTATGGGGCAATCAATGGAAGTTTGTGAAAGAGACCATGCATGCAGACCAGTTTAGTTTGGCCAATTTCTGCTGAACATCTAGCTTGTTGCTATGATAGGGATAAATGGGAGTAAGTTTTACTCTAAGAGTTCTCAGTCTTGGTAGGAAGATGTCACATAACTGTCTGTGCTGATGGCAATGATGGTTCTGCATGGAGCGCCTGCTGCATGGGCCAAGCCTCATGCTGCTTAGGGCTTTGCTTGCTTACATTATCCTGAATTCTCTTATCAGTTCTCTAAGGTAGATGTTATTATCTCCAATCATGTACAGCTAGGGAAGCAATATTTTTTCCTCTGCATATTATTGTATTGCACCTTAGCACAAATGTTAAATGCCTTGCCAAGGACTTGGACTGAAGTCTGGTGAAAATCTAAGCTTGGTTCTACTATATACTTATTGGGTCTTGAGGAAATTTCTTAATTTATTTGGGTCTCAGTTTCTCCTCCATGAAACAGAAATAGTAATGTCTGCCTCAGCTCTCAGCTTCATCCTCAGCATCCTCAGAAAGGCCTCACCTGACTGCTCTAAGGAATTTTATTCCCATCTTCCCAGTTACTTGATCCCATTGCCGTTTTAATTTTGTTAAGGCTTTTACCACCATCTGAAGTGGTCTGATGTGTCATTTGTTTACATGACTATTGTTGACCTCCCCACCTGAATGTAAATTTCATGAAGGCAGGGCCTGGGCCTTTCATCATCGCTCTTCTGTCCCCAGGAACTGGATCCTGGTACATAGTATGCATTCAAGAAGTATTCTAAATGGGCCCTGGCCAGTTGGCTCAGTGGTAGAGTGTCGGCCTGGCGTGCAGGAGTCCCGGGTTTGATTCCCGGCCAGGGCACACAGGAGAAGCGCCCATCTGCTTCTTTATCCCTCCCCCTCTCCTTCCTCTCTGTCTCTCTCTTCCCCTCCTGCAGTCAAGGTTCCATTGGAGCAAAGTTGGCCCAGGCACTGAGGATGCCTCCATGGCCTCTGCCTCAGGCGCTAGAATGGCTCTGGTTGCAACAGAGCAACGCCCCAGATGGGCAGAGCATAGCCCCCTGGTGGGCATGCCGGGTGGATCCCCGTCGGGCACATGCGGGAGTCTGTCTGACTGCCTCCCCGTTTCCAGCTTCAGAAAAATACAAAAAAAAAAAAGTATTATAAATGAATGGGAAATGGCCAGTGGTCGGCAAACTCTTTAGTCAACAGAGCCAAATATCTGCAGTACAACGATTGAAATTTCTTTTGAGAGCCAAGTTTTAAAAACTTTTTATAGGTAGGTACATTCCTTATCGAGGTAGTGACCGCACGTGGTATTTTCTGAAAGAGCCACACTCAAGGGGCCAAAAAACCACATGTGGCTCGCGAGCTGCAGTTTGCAGACCGGGGACCTAGGGGGATCATTAATGGAGGTAAGGTAGAAAGGAGAAGATGACCCTACTTATGTTTCACGTCCTAAGAACACTTCCATAAGAAAATGTTGAAAGCTTTGAGCTCTGTTGTTAAAGTTGGTAAAAGGTTCAAATTTGATTTTCAGCCATTCCTTAAGGTTTGAAAATAAATTTAGTTTCATCTTCCACTCCATGATGGTCCATCCTTGACCTGAGTTGGCTTTCCGTAAAAGGAGCAGGGAGGCCAGCACGACACACAGACACAGAAAACCGGATTTTTGCCCGTGTGATTGTGGGGGAGGCTGAGAGAAATGTATAACCAGAAGAGCTCACCTGAGAAAGTGTTTGGCCCTCACTCTCTCCCAGAAGCATTGGCCTCAGAGTAGGTGACTTGTCTTACATTGTCTACAAAAGGCACCTCCAGCTACAACTGACTTGTTTGTTTTTGCCATCGTTTCAGGATTCTGAGAAGCGAACTCCGCTTCATGTGGCCGCATTTCTGGGAGACGCAGAGATCATTGAGCTCCTGATTCTTTCAGGTAAATACCAGCTGTCCTTCAAGCCACCTGCAGATAATAATTTAGATGGCCAATTGACTAGATTGATTATTGTAACAAACCCAAACAAAATTTTTTTTATTGTGCTCATGGAAGTTTATTTGATTAGCGATTTTATCAGTAGGTGTAAGACAGCGCAAGACGTTCTTACTGAGAAAGGGTGTCTCTGGACCTGGCTGGTTTGTTCAGTGGTAGAGCATTGGCCCAGTATGTGGAAGTCCCGGGTTCGATTCCTGGTCAGGGTGCACAGGAAAAGTGACCATCTGCTTCTCCACCTCTGCCCCCCTTCTCCTTTCACAGCCATAACTCGAATGGTTTGAGAAAGTTGGCCCCAGCTGCTGAGGATGGCTCCATGGCCTTACCTTAGTTGCTGAAATAGCTCGGTTGCTTAGCAATGGAGCAGCAGCCCCAGACGGGCTGAGCCTCGCCCTGTTGGAGGCTTGCCGTGTAGATCCCGATTGGGGTGCATGCGGGAGTCTGTCTCTCTGCCTCCCTGCCTCTCACTTAATTAAAAAAAAAAGAAAGAAAGCATCTCCAGTAAAACTTACATTGCTTTGAACATCTGATTCCTGACTATCTAATCAGGCCCAGTCTTGTAAGATGCATTCAGGATATTTGGGTATCTTTTAATTTTTTTTTCCATTATAGGAAAAAAATAAAAGAACAAATAAGAAACTGGTTCCTTACAGTCTATATGAACAGGCACTAATGTGTATATTTACATATATGTGAATTGTGTTGCAAAACAGTGCTTTGTTTTGTTTATGGATATGTGACTATGACTGTAATAAAAATACAAGAACATTGAAGGAAGGGAAACACCAATTTAAGGATAGTGGTTACCTCTGAGGAGGCAGGTTGAGCGAGAGATGTTTTCAGGGAAAGGTATAAAAGGGACTACAACTCTAAAATTTTTTTATTTCCTAAAAATTGGGAGCAAATGTATGTTAAATTTGATTTGTGTGTACACTGGTCTTTGTGATATTATTTTTATTTTTCTATGGGTTTTAAATATTTTACCTGATTTTAAAATACCAATGCTTTCTTTCATTTTTGGAAACCTGTATGCTTAGTATATCTCACCAAACAGGTGTCTAGAACCCGTATGGCCTTTCTCCCCTGAGTATGTGCCAGACAGATCCCCGGAATGAATCCAAGCACAGGCGCATGTCTTAGGGTGGATTATATGCAGACTGAGTGGCTTCCTTCCTCCTCCTTTTTGTTTGGGAAGATTAAAATCTGGAGGAATGCCTCTGCCCATAAGACTATGCAAAAGGCTCTCCTAAGGTTTGGCCTTTGTTTGCAGTAGTGAAGGGAAACTGTAGAACCCAAAGGTAAGTTACGCAAAGGTCGAGCAGATACATGTGTTTAAGCTGATGTGGAGAACACAGTGGAGAAGAAACAAGAATTGTGCTATGATACACAAGGAAGATTCGCGTTTTCCTGATTCTGTTCTGTTCATCTTCTTGAGGTGGGTTTTCCTGGGAAACAGGTATCTGAGCCTGACAGCGTGTATGTCCTGTGCTCCTGACAGCTACCTGGAGCTTAGGTTAGATTTTGTGTGGCATTCCTTATGTCCTTGAGAAGAGGTCTTCCTTCTGACATTCTAAAGCTATTTCAGGCTATATTCCAAACAACTGAACTGGCACAGACTATGGTTAAGGGCCACCATATACCTGAGCTGTTGTCCCAGCAGTAGAAATTTGGCTCATGGGAAATTGTGGGCAGAGATCAGTGGGGTTGTGAAAGAGTTTTGTGATCCCAACTAGCTGTACCCACCATCCAAATGTTGCATTAAGAGACATCTCAGAGTCTCAGAAGAGCTAGATTCATGAATGTGCAAATTCAAAACTTTGTCTTAGACCCCCAACTTTGGTTTTTGTTTGTTTTTCCACATCTGAAAGGGAAGGTTTTAGTTCTGCGCATGAAGTTGAGCCATCTATTTTCCTCAGGTATCTGGGAGTTGGTGACTGAGGAACGTGATTTCATGTCACCTTCACCTGGGCATGGAGTCCACCAGCCTTTCTTACTTGTGGCTCCTTCAGCAGAGTCAGGAGGGGCTGTTCTGTACATTTTGATCTGTACACCTCTTTGGTCTTTAGAATTACTGAGCTGTTAACCTCTCTCATGTAATTTTTGGGTGACACATGCCAAGGAATTTTTCGTCCTCCTGCAATCAAAGATGCAGGGTATGAGAAAGATGTAGGGTATGAGAAAGCATTGGGAAAGTTCTTTAGAAATTTCACTCACCTGTGGAAGTTTAGGTAAAGGCTTGGAGTTCACATAGCTTTAATTGTCCCTTAGAGGTCCTGTGTTCAATCCGTAGATTGTGTTCCTAAAGAAATATCATTGTAAGAGCATGATGATTTCATCTCTGAGCTTACATCTGGCAGCTGACCTTTTAGGGAATCCAACCAAACGGTTTTCCAACTTAATAATGAATGAGGTGTTAATGATTCCCACGTTGGACAAATAATTTGGTCTTGCCAAAATAGCCCATTACGGCTGTGTTCTCTATTGTTGTATTAACTTACAGGCCGCGTGTAACCCAAGCCTACTTAATTCCTACCGACATTATCTCCTATGAGCCAGGCATATGGAACCCCAAATGCCTCTGAGCAGACAGAGAGGAATTTAGGCCTTGCAAAATTCCTCTTCTTATAACTGCCAGGCCAGACTCTGGCTTTATTTCCCCACACCTGACTCTAGCTTCTGTTTGGGAACTAGCCTTGTCAGGCTTAAGTCAGAGAGAAGGTCAAGAGCTTGCTAAATTATTTGCCCAGAGATGTATGAATGAGATCAGCGTGAGCCAGTTAGTGGATAAGACTTAAGCGGCAAGGGTTGAGATAATAGGAAGCAGAGCACACAGAAATGTGACCACAGTGACAACAGCTTGTGCAGAAGCTCTGGGGATGCACAGGGTCCACGTGCTGAGCCAAAGGAGGAACATGGGAGTTACCCACCTCTATATGGAAGTGTTTGGGACATGTAAGGACTAATTAAAAATAAGAATTTTTTTGTATGTAAGCCCCCAGACAAGTGGTATTCCTGTCAAATTATTTTCCGTGATTTTTCAAAACTTGATTTCAACTTTGACTGTACATCACCTCCAGAATCATGGCAGGTCATTCTTTTGATTCTCTTATGCATTACAAATATTCATCCTTTAAGGCTCTATTTATTTTTATTTTTGTTTTTGTTTTTTCCCCTCAGGAGGGGAGGGGGGCGATTCAATCACTGTGCTGATTTTGGCCCCCAGTATGTTGTGATTATAAAGTGATGAGCCATTATCCGGTGGGTGTGTAAACTGGCTGCAAAGGCAAGTCCAAGTGGAATTCTAAATATGTTCTGAGCAATTGCCACATATACGCACTTCCAAGGTCATTGCTTTGAAGGACACTGCTGTTGGACTATAATAAGATTTGGTCAGTTTGTTAAAAATAATAAAATCAGCCTGACCAGGCAGTGGCGTAGTGGATAGAGTGTCAGACTGGGACACAGAAGACCCAGGTTCGAAACCCTGAGGTTGCCAGTTTGAACATGGGATCATCTGGTTTGAGCAAGGCTCACCAGCTTGTGCCCAAGGTTGCTGGCTTGAGCAAAGGGTCACTCAGTCTGCTGTAGCTCCCCCACCTCTCCCCATCTAGGCACATATGAGAAAGCAATCAATGAACAACTAAGGTGCTACAACCAAGAATTGATGCTTCTCATCTCTTGCCCTTCCTGTCTGTCTGTCCCTATCTGTCTCTCTCTGTCTCTGTCACAATAAATAAATAAAGAAAGAAAATAGCAAGGTAATCTCATTATATTATAATCATATTTCATATGATCTTTTGTTTATATTTAGTTCTGCAATTAAAAGCCAAAGTTTGGATAAATCAGCCTTAAGAATCAATTATTCTCTTTGACCTATGAGATTTACCAGTTACTTTGTCTACCTTTTGTCTACGTTCGGCTTTTTCCTAGATGACAGGGCTAAGAGAGCAGAAGTATTGCCTCCGGAAAAGACGCTCTGAGTTCATGTTACTCTTGATCTTTGTGAAAATAAAATCAAGCGTTAATAGGCATGAGACGAAAACATACTTGTAATCAAGATTTATGCCTGGCAACTTTTTGTTGGGTCTTTGTTTCTGAAGAATCAATATAGCTTAGCACTTTTTTTTTTAACGTTTAAGCTTTTAAAATGTCCTTGGGTAAAAAGCAGTTGCCTTTAAATCATTAGACATGCAGACTCTGTGTCCTTCAGTGCACAATGGCGCCTGACAGGCAGGTAAATTACGTGAAGCTTCCTTTAGAAAAATCAGTTATAAATATTCAAGTCAGAGCCAGAACCATCTGACATCTGCCGCTGACACGTAAATAAGACTCTGGGATGTGTTCGGGGAAGAGGATGAGGAAGGCCAGTGGCAGGGGATCACACTGATGAAATACTGCTCGGTCCCCTTTGTCATAGTAAATCTGTGGTTCAGGGAGAGGAGGTTTCCTGGAAGCTGCCTATTCGGTCTTCTGGAGGAGGATGAGTGGAGGGGCAGAGGACTTTGACCTGAGAGAAGCCACTTCCGAGGTTTCTGATTATCTTTTGATACCTCAAGCTGCTCAGAAACAACACTGATGTTGTTTGTTACACACTTGGGGGTGGGGTGTTGCTTTATTTTTTTTTTTTTTTTTATTTTATTTTATAATTTTATTTTTTTTAATGGGGTGACATCAATAAATCAGGATACATATATTCAAAGATAACAAGTCCAGGTTATCTTGTCGTTCAATTATGTTGCATACCCACCACCCAAAGTCAGATTGTCCTCTGTCACCTTCTATCTTGTTTTCTTTGTGCCCCTCCCACCCCCTATCCCTCTCCCATTCCCCCCTCCCCCCGTAACCACCACACTCTTATCAATGTCTCTTAGTTTCACTATTATGTCCCACCTACGTATGGAATAATACAGTTCCTGTTTTTTTCTGATTTACTTATTTCGCTTCGTATCATGTTATCAAGATCCCACCATTTTGCTGTAAATGTTCCGATGTCATCATTTCTTATGGCTGAGTAGTATTCCATAGTGTATATGTGCCACATCTTCTTTATCCAGTCATCTATTGATGGGCTTTTTGGTTGTTTCCATGTCCTGGCCACTGTGAACAATGCTGCAATAAACATGGGGCTGCATGTGTCTTTACGTATCAATGTTTCTGAGTTTTGGGGATATATACCCAGTAGAGGGATTGCTGGGTCATAAGGTAGTTCTATTTTCAGTTTTTTGAGGAACCACCATACTTTCTTCCATAATGGTTGTACTACTTTACATTCCCTCCAACAGTGTATGAGGGTTCCTTTTTCTCCACAGCCTCTCCAACATTTGCTATTACCTGACTTGCTAATAACAGCTAATCGAACAGGTGTGAGGTGGTATCTCATTGCCGTTTTGATTTGCATTTCTCTAATAGCTAAAGAAGATGAGCATCTTTTCATATATCTGTTGGCCATTTGTATTTCTTCCTGGGAGAAGTGTCTATTCATATCCTCTTCCCATTTTTTTATTGGATTGTTTGTTTGTTTGTTGTTGAGTTTTATGAGTTCTTTGTATATTTTGGATATTAGGCCCTTATCTGAGCTGTTGTTTGAAAATATCATTTCCCATTTAGTTGGCTTTCTGTTTATTTTGTTATCAGTTTCCCTTGCTGAGCAAAAACTTCTTAGTCTGATGTAGTCCCATTCATTAATTTTTGCCTTCACTTCTCTTGCCATTGGAGTCAAATTCATAAAATGCTCTTTAAAACCCAGGTCCATGAGTTGAGTACCTATGTCTTCTTCTATGTACTTAATTGTTTCAGGTCTTATGTTTAGATCTTTGATCCATTTTGAGTTAATTTTTGTACAGGGGGAGAGACTGTAGTCCAGTTTCATTCTTTTGCATGTGGCTTTCCAGTTTTCCCAGCACCATTTATTGAAGAGGCTTTCTTTTCTCCATTGTGTGTTGTTGGCCCCTTTATCAAAAATTATTTGACTATATATATGTGGTTTTATTTCTGGACTTTCTATTCTGTTCCATTGGTCTGAGTGTCTATTTTTCTGCCAATACCATGCTGTTTTGATTGTCGTGGCCCTATAATAGAGTTTGAAGTCAGGTATTGTTATGCCCCCAGCTTCATTCTTTTTCTTTAGGATTGCTTTGGCTATTCGGGGTTTTTTATAGTTCCATATAAATCTGATGATTTTTTGCTCTATTTCTTTAAAAAATGTCATTGGAATTTTGATGGGAATTGCATTAAATTTGTATATTGCTTTGGGTAATATAGCCATCTTGATTATATTTATTCTTCCTAGCCAAGAACAAGGTATATTCTTCCATCTCATTATATCTTTTTCGATTTCCCTTAACAATGGTTTATAGTTTTCATTATATAAGTCCTTTACATTCTTTGTTATGTTTATTCCTAAGTATTTTATTTTTTTTGTTGCAATCGTGAAGGGGATTATTCTTTTGAGTTCCTTCTCAGTTGTTTCATTGTTGGCATATAGAAAGGCTATTGACTTCTGTACGTTAATTTTGTATCCTGCGACCTTACTGTATTGGCTTATTGTTTCTAGTAGCCTTTTTGTGGATTCTTTGGGGTTTTCGATGTATAGGATCATATCATCTGCAAAAAGTGATACCTTTACTTCTTCTTTTCCGATATGGATGCCTTTTATTTCTTTGTCTTGTCTGATTGCTCTGGCTAGAACCTCTAGTACCACATTAAATAAGAGTGGAGAGAGTGGACAACCCTGTCTTGTTCCTGATTTAAGGGGGAAAGCCTTCAGTTTAGTGCCATTTAATATGATGTTAGCTGATGGTTTATCATATATGGCCTTTATCATGTTGAGATATTTTCCTTCTATACCCATTTTGTTGAGAGTCTTAAACATAAAATTGTGTTGTATTTTATCGAAAGCCTTTTCTGCGTCTATTGATAAGATCATGTGGTTTTTGTTCTTTGTTTTGTTGATATGGTGTATTACATTAACCGTTTTACGTATGTTGAACCATCCTTGAGATTCTGGGATGAATCCCACTTGATCATGATGTATTATTTTTTTAATATGTTGTTGTATTCGATTTGCTAGTATTTTGTTTAGTATTTTAGCATCTGTATTCATTAGAGATATTGGTCTGTAGTTTTCTTTTTTTGTGCCATCTTTGCCTGGTTTTGGGATGAGGGTTATGTTGGCCTCATAAAATGTGTTTGGAAGTATTGCTTCTTCTTCAATTTTTTGGAAGACTTTGAGTAGAATAGGAACCAAGTCTTCTTTGAATGTTTGATAAAATTCGCTGGTATAGCCGTCAGGGCCTGGACTTTTATTTTTGGGGAGGTTTTTAATGGTTTTTTCTATTTCTTCTCTACTGATAGGTCTGTTTAGGCTTTCTGCTTCTTCTTGACTCAGTCTAGGAAGGTTGTATTGTTCTAGGAATTTATCCATTTCTTCTAGGTTGTTGAATTTAGTGGCATAAAGTTTTTCATAGTATTCTACAATAATTCTTTGTATATCTACGGTGTCCGTGGTGATTTCTCCTCTTTCATTTGGATTTTGTTTATATGAGTTCTTTCTCTTTTTTCCTTGGTAAGTCTTGCCAAGGGTTTGTCAATTTTGTTGATCTTTTCAAAGAACCAGCTCCTTGTTCTATTAATTTTTTCTATAGTTTTTCTGTTCTCTAATTCATTTATTTCTGCTCTGATTTTTATTATCTCCTTTCTTCGGCTGGTTTTGGGTTGTCTTTGTTCTTCTTTTTCTAGTTCCTTAAGGTGGGAAGTTAAGTGGTTCACTTGGGCTCTCTCTTGTTTGTTCATATATGCTTGGAGCGATATGAACTTCCCTCTTATCACTGCTTTTGCTGCATCCCATAGATTCTGATATGTCGTATTGTCATTTTCATTAGTCTGTATATATCTTTTGATCTCTGCACTTATTTCTTCTTTGACCCATTCATTTTTTAAAAGTATGTTGTTTAGTTTCCACATTTTTGTGGGATTTTTTTCCTCTTTTTTGCAGTTGAATTCTAGTTTCAAGGCTTTATGATCAGAAAATATGCTTGGTACAACTTCAATTTTTCTGAATTTGCTGATATTGTTTTTGTGGCCCAACATATGGTCAATTCTTGAGAATGATCCATGTACACTGGAGAAAAATGTATACTCAGTCACTTTGGGATGAAATGTCCTGTAGATGTCTATCATATCCAGGTGCTCTAGTGTTTTGTTTAAGGCCACTATGTCTTTGTTGATTCTCTGTTTGGATGACCGATCTAGAGCCGTCAGCGGTGTATTGAGGTCTCCAAGTATGATTGTATTTTTGTCAGTTTTTGTTTTAAGATCAATAAGTAGCTGTCTTATATATTTTGGTGCTCCTTGGTTTGGTGCATATATATTAAGAATTGTTATGTCTTCTTGGTTCAGTGTCCCCTTAGCCATTATGAAATGGCCATTTTTGTCTCTAAGTACTTTTCCTGTCTTGTAGTCAGCATTATCCGATATGAGTATTGCTACACCTGCTTTTTTTTGGATGTTATTTGCTTGGAGTATTGTTTTCCAGCCTTTCACTTTGAATTTGTTTTTATCCTTGTTACTTAGATGAGTTTCCTGTAGGCAGCATACAGTTGGATTTTCTTTTTTAATCCATTCTGCTACTCTGTGCCTTTTTATTGGTGAGTTTAATCCATTTACATTTAGTGTAATTATTGATACTTGTGAGTTCCCTATTGCCATTTTATATCTTGCTTTCTGTTAGTTTTGTGTCTTGTTTGATCCTTCTCTTTCGTTTTTCTATCTTTTGTTTTTATTTGGTTGTATTCCATACATCTTTCCTCTGTTGCTATCTTTTTTATCTCATGTGCTTCTGTGGTGGTTTTTTCAATGGTGGTTACCTTTGAGTAATGAAAAGGGTCCCTACCCTGTTCATTGTAGCGAACTATTTTGTGAGTACTTTTGCACTCCATCGTCCTTTGCTACTGTTAATCTCCGTCTTCTCCCCCTCTTTCTTTTTGTTGTTGTCACAGTTTAAATTTGGTTTTATTGTGTTCTTCTTGGAGCTTTTACTTGTGGCTCTGTTTTTTTTTGTTCTTTGTATCTGATTGGAGAACCCCCTTTAGTAATTCCTGGAGTGGGGGTTTTCTCATGATAAATTCCCTCATCTTTTCTGTATCTGTGAATGTTTTTATTTCTCCTTCGTATTTGAAGGATAGCTTTGATGGGTATAGTATTCGTGGCTGAAAGTTCCTCTCTTTCAGGACTTTAAATATTGGGGTCCACTCTCTTCTAGCTTGTAGAGTTTCTGCTGAGAAATCTGATGATAATCTAATGGGCCTTCCTTTATATGTTGTATTCTTCTTTTCCCTGGCTGCCTTGAGAATTTTTTCTTTGCTGTTGGTTTGTGTCAATTTCATTATGATATGCCTTGGAGTAGGTTTGTTGGGGTTAAGAAAACTTGGAGTTCTGTTTGCTTCTTGAACTTGAGGCTTTAGTTCTTTCCACAGGCTTGGGAAGTTCTCATCAATTATTTGTTTAAGTATGTTCTCCATTCCATTTTCTCTCTCTTCTCCCTCTGATATACCTATTATTCTTATGTTATTCTTTTTGATGGAGTCAGATAATTCTTGTAGGGCTATCTCATTTTTTTTAATTTTTGAGTCTCTTTCTTCTTATCTCTGTTGTGCCTCAAGTTGCTTGTCTTCTATTTCACTAATCCTCTCTTCTATCTGACCTGTTCTATTAGCTAAGCTTGTTACTTCATTTTTCAGCTCGTGAATTGAGTTTTTCATCTCTGTTTGATTTGTTTTTATAGTTTCAATTTCCTTGGCCATATATTCTTTGTGTTCATGGAGTTGTTTTCTGATTTCCCTATATTGCCTTTCTGTGTTTTCTTGTATATCTCGGAGGATTTTTAGGATTTCTATCTTGAATTCTCTGTCATTTAGCTCCAAGGTTTCCAATATATTAAATTTTTTCTCCATAGATTTTTCCTCATCTAGCTGTGTTACCTCTCTTTCTTTTGTATCCATGATATTCGATTTTCTCTTCCTTAATGGCATCTGAGGGTGGTTTTGTTGATAGTATTAATGAGATTTAATAAAGAATAAAAAGTTTAAAAAAATAAAAAAATAACAAATCGAAAAGAGTTGTTTTTTTTAAAAAAATTAATAATGAAATAAAGAAAAATAAAATAAAATAAAAATTTTTTAAAAAAGGAAATTATTCCCCCCCTCTTTTTTTCCTCTCCTCTCCTCTCCCCTCTTTCTTGAGAAAATCTTGTGGTGGACTGTGAGTTATAACAAACAATGCCTGTGATGGAGGGCCTGAATTGGGGAAAAGTAATAAAGGGGCAAAAAAGAGAGAAAGAAAAAAAAAAAAAAAAAAAAAAAGGAAAAAAAAAAAAAGAAAAAAGAAAAAAAAAAGAGCGTATGGACCCACAAAAAGCAAATAAGGAAAAAATTTGGGTCAAGAATAAAATGATTTGCTTTTAGGTGTTGGTTTTCTAAGAGTTATGATGAGAGGAATAAGAGGAAAATGGAAAAATGGGGGGACAAATTAAAAACTTACTATTGTATTTAGTGGAACAAGAACTAGATAATATGGAGAGCCAGGGATGGGAGCACTGCTAGTGAGTTAAAAAGGTGAAGTAAAAACCCCTCAAAATGCCACAAACATAGGTTTGAGTCCCAGATAAGATAATTTGTTTGTTATTGAGGTTTGAATGAGAGGAGATGTAAAGGAGAAAGGAAGAAACTAATATAGAGGGAGAAAAGAAAGAGAGAGAGAGAAAAAAAGAGGGAACCACTAAAAGAAGAAAAAAGAAAGGAGAGAGAGAGAGAGAGAGAGTTAAGGGTTTTGGAGTGCAACCCTCATAGAGAGAAAGGAAGAGAAGAGAAAAGATAATGGGAGATGTAACACTTATGGGTAGTGTAGTTCAGGGAGAGGAGAGAGTAAGACCGGTAGAGAGTTAATTGGCCAAATTGGAGGAGGAAAAAAAAGTCTCAAGAATGAAGATAAGAGAAACAAATGAACAAATATAATAAAATGGGATAGGTTATAAAGTCTGCAGATTATTCTTGATTTTGAGAGGTTATCTTCTTGCTTTTTCTTTTCTCTCCCTCTTCCTGGTCGGTGACTCTGTACCCCGGGTTCTGCCCCTTTGGCACGCTCAGGTAGAGGTGTGCAGTTGATAAGTCTCTATGGCAATGTCATGTATTGTGCTTTATTCTCGTTGGGAGTCGAGGCTCATTAGCATTTATAGGCTCCGACAGTGAGAGAGTCCGTGTTCCTGGAGCCTTTCTCCTAGTCTTTCCTTCCTCAATTAGTAGCCTGATAGTCCAGGTATGGGGTTGCTGCTGCCTCTGCCTGGATAGTAAGAGGCTCAAATTGCTGGCAACTCCCCACTCTATTTCCACTCAGCACAGGGCTCTGGGTAAGGCTCAGTCAGTCAGAGCTGCTAGCATAATCAGGCGGGCTTTCCGCCCACTCGAAGACCTCTGGCTCTGCCACTCTATCCGGTAACACAAGCGGGCGCCCACTTCCGGGGGGCGCTTGGAGGAAACTCTCATTCACTATCTGCGCGCGCAGACCAGGATATCCGGCCAGCAGTCTCACGCTCTGAGTGAAACCCCCAACCGCAGGGAAAAGTTGCAGCGTTGGAATTGAGTCTCGCTCCGTCCCCGTGTGCGGCTTTTGCAAGGCGCTGGGGCGGCCCGAGATTCCGCTTTGGCCCACACAAAGGCCCCTGACTCTGCCCCTCTGTGCGATAACACGGGCGCGCACTGCCGAGGCACTCGGAGGAATCGCTCACTCCTTATCTGCGCGTGCAAACCAGGATATGAGGCCAGCCGCGGTTCCCTCTGAGTGAAGCAGCCTCCAGCACGGAAAATCTCCACCGTTGGGATTAGTTCTCACTCCCTCCCGTGCGTGGCTTTCCCAGGGCGCTGGGGCTGCCCAGAGACTCTGCCCTCAGCCCACAGAAAGGCCTCTGACCCTGCCTCTCCGTGGGGCAACACGGGCACCCACTTCCGCGGCTTAGGAAGAAATCTCTCTTCCACTAACTGCGCACCGACCAGGAGACCGGGTAAAATGGCCGCTCCGCTTGTCTTTCTTTGTTTGGGTTTGGCACGAGTGTTAGCTTGTATTGCCCGGGTTGCCACAGGATCAGATTTTCCTCGGCTTGGATCTCTGAGCCACAGCCTGGTTCGGCCGTTTTTGCTGCGGCGGCCTGGATCTATTCACCCCCTTTGCCCGCCTCAGTTTCTATATTCACAGTTACCAGAGAAAGCCGCCCTGTTTAGGTTAGTGAGGAAGGCGGAGCATTTCTTACTCCCTATTTCCTTCGGGGTTTGGTTATATATTTAGCCAATTTTTCACTCAATCATACCTTTGGGTGTATTGCGAAGCATCTGGAAGCTCCAAGTATAGGTTTTTCTGTTTCTGGTTGAAGATCTTGTTGAGTTTTGGGGGAGATTTATCGGTATCGCTTCCTACTCCGCCATTACTCTGACGTCATCTCCGGGGTGTTGCTTTATGATGCTCAGCAAGCTCGAGGTCATTTTTCTCTTTGAAAGAATTTTAATATTAAAAGCCACATTTGGATCTACATAAAACTGAAAGTTTTCAGAATACATAAATAATAATACCAATAACTATACAAGATAAATGTCTCATTATAGAGTATAAAAAAAATAACAAAAATAAGGGAAATAGGCAAAGATTCTGAACAAGCAGTTCTCAGAGAATGAATTTTAAATGACCAGAAAACAAACATATTAGAGGATAGCCAACCCCACTATTAACCAGGAAGGAACAAAAATAAGCTATCATTTTCTTCTAGTCAGATTTGCAATATTTTAAATGACTGGCGATACCAAGTGTTAATAAGGCTGTGGGAAAACAAAGCAGTCTTGTTCAACTGTATTTGAGTAAACTGGCACACTTTGGAGGGTGAGACTATTAAAACCAAAAGTGTGCACGAGCTATGACACAGAAAGTCCATTTCTAATTCTCTATCCTATACAAATACCTGCACATTTGCATAAGAAATCATTTTACAGATGTTTATAGCAGCATTGTTTGAATAGTGAAATAACTGAACTACCCATTAATAGAGAGAATGTCTTAAAAATGTTGGATTACATATGGCAATTAAAAAAAATGGACTAATGCCCTGGCCGGTTGGCTCAGTGGTAGAGTGTTGGCCTGGCGTGCAGAAGTCCTGGGTTCGATTCCCGGCCAGGGCACACAGGAGAAGCGCCCATCTGCTTCTCCACCCCTCCCCCTCTCCTTCCTCTCTGTCTCTCTCTTCCCCTCCTGCAGCCGAGGCTCCATTGGAGCAAAGATGGCCCGGGCGCTGGGGATGGCTCCTTGGCCTCTGCCCCAGGCGCTAGAGTGGCTCTGGTCACAACAGAGCGAGGCCCCAGAGGGGTGGAGCATCGCCCCCTGGTGGGCAGAGCGTTGCCCCTGGTGGGCGTGCCGGGTGAATCTCGGTCGGGCGCATGCGGGAGTCTGTGTGACTGTCTCTCCCCGTTTCCAGCTTCAGAAAAAAAAATGGACTAATTCTTTAAGTATCAACATAGATAGATATGAAAAATATATTTTTGAGTGAAACAAGATTTGGAGTGTTATTACAATATGATACAATATATGTAAAGAACACTTATGAAACGATACTATAGATTTTTAAAAATTACCCTGTAACAGACTAAATATACAAAAAGCATATTGGACTGACCACTCAGCTGAGTTTCCTCCATTTTTTATGGATACACATCTTTGCCTCTGAAGGCATTAGAGAAACTGGAAGCTTGTGCACCGAACTACATACCAGCGGGGGTTTTCTTCAGGGAGGGGGAGAGTGCGGCACTGGGAGTGTTGCTCAGGGGGGCTTTACCTAAATCTGTTAACAATCCATTTTTTTAAAAAGAAGAATTTGTTCATGTATCGCTTGTATAATCAAAACACGGAGTGGAATTGGTCTGTCGCTGTTTAATATGATAGGCAAATTTTCATAGCTCCAGTTCAGGTCAATTCAGCTGAAGAGATATTGCTGAATCTCTCTCTCTTTTTAAAAAATATTTTATTTATTGATTTTACAGAGGTGGAGGAGGGTAGTGAGAAGCATCAGCTCATAGTTGCCTCATTCTAGTTGTTCATTGCATGCTTGTGTATGTGCCTTGACCAGGCAAGCCCAGGGTTTCGAACCAGCGACCTCAGCATTTCCAAATCAATGATCTATCTACCGCTCCATAACAGGCCAGGCTCCTTAATCTCTCTTTTAACCGGAAATCATCCTTCACTTGGCAGCTCTTAATTTAGGTCTGGCTTGGGCTTAGAACTGTGCCAATGGCAGATGCCTCCAGACTCTAACCTTTAGTCCCTGACTCTGCTCCAGTTATAGTTAGCAAGCAATGATATAGTGCTTCCCGTATGCCTGGAAGTGATCTCAGGCTTTTGTGGTACATCCTTCTAGACTGTTCAACGTTTTTACAGAAATGAGCTCATTCCATATGTAATGTTTTAGTACCTTTTTTTACATAACAATAGCAGGTGAATGTCTCTCCACATTATTACATATTCGTATAAAGCATCACAGCTATGCTTTTCTGCCTCTGACGCCAAAGTTGTTTCTGGTATTTTACTTTTAGCCAACCTTTCATAAATCATCCTTGAGATTAGTGTTAATATTCACTCATAGTTATTTCCTTTAGAAACATGTTATAGAACATTCTAATGCACACACACAAAGACAGAGGTGTATTTAAGGAGGTGGGGAGTGAGGGAGAGGGAAAGGGGAGAAAGGGAGAGGGAGAAGAAAGAGAGGGAGATAGAAAGTAAAATTCTGACATGCAGTGGCAAAAGCAGGTTAACACAGGTCTGGACATGTACTACACATGTGCCCTCGGAAGCCGGGTAGGCTGGCTGGTGAGGGAGCTACTGGGATGAGATGCTTAGATTCAAAAAGTGCTGATAACAAAATAGCATTTGTAGAGACAGAAAAAGATTCCCTAAGATTCTGGAGCTCTGCCACACTTATGGATAGACATGGGCTTCCTTGGTCCTGCCGTTCCTGAATGAGCCTACCTTGCCTCTGTTCTACAGCTGGGAGTTTACCTTTAAGACCAGTTGTAGCGATTATAGAGAGAGAAGAGCATGAGAAAAATTTAAGACATTAGCATGTAACACATCCTTAACTGGAAAGTTTCTTTTCAAATTGAACTGTGAAATCAACAGCATCTTGCTATAATTCTCTTATTCCCCTGGTATAAACCTTAGGAAAATTCTGGAAGATACTGTGTGGTTGGACCACTTTATCTGGAAAGAGTAAAAGTATCATTTTTTTTTCTTTCTTTTTTTTTTTTTTTTTCCTGAAGCTGGAAACAGGGAGAGACAGTCAGACAGACTCCCACATGCGCCCGACCAGGATCCACCCCGCACGCCCACCAGGGGCGACACTCTGCCCACCAGGGGTTGATGCTCTGCCCCTCCAGGGCGTCGCTCTGCCGCGACCAGAGCCACTCTAGCGCCTGGGGCAGAGGCCAAGGAGCCATCCCCAGCGCCCGGGCTATCTTTGCTCCAATGGAGCCTTGGCTGCGGGAGGGGAAGAGAGAGACAGAGAGGAAGGAGGGGTTGGGGGTGGAGAAGCAAATGGGCGCTTCTCCTATGTGCCCTGGCCGGGAATCGAACTCAGGTCCCCCGCACGCCAGGCCGACACTCTACCGCTGAGCCAACTGGCCAGGGCCTCATTTTTTTTTTTTTTTGTATTTTTCTGAAACTGGAAACGGGGAGGCAGTCAGACAGACTCCCGCATGTGCCCAACTGGGGTCCACCCGGCATGCCCACCAGGGGGCAATGCTCTGCCCATCGGGGGGCGTCGCTCTGTTGCCACCAGAGCCACTCTAGTGCCTGAGGCAGAGGTCCTGGAGCCATCCTTAGCGCTCGGGCCATCTTTGCTCCAATGGAGCCTTGGCTGCGGGAGGGGAAGAGAGAGAGAGGAAGGAGAGGGGGAGGGGTGGAGAAGCAGATGGGTGCTTCTCCTGTGTGCCCTGGCTGAGAATCTAACCTGGTACTTCTGCACGCCAGGCCAACGCTCTACCACTGAGAAACCGGTCAGGGCCGAAAGTATCATTTTTATATCAATGGACACTAATCTAGAAAAAAAATAGTGTAAAAACGACTTAATCCACTCCCCCACATTTTTATTAAGAAATGTAAAACTTCAAATGTGTTAGGTCTCTTAAAAATATTGTGTTAGTAAATATTTCAAATGTACAGAAAAGTGTGGAAAATAATATAATTAGTACCCATGTATACGAAGTTTTATGAAATCAAAGTTCCCATATCTGTATTATTTCTTTTTAAATTTTTTTCTTTTTATTGAATTCATTGAGGTGACACTGGTTAACAAAATTATACAAAAATCAGGTGCACAATTCTGTAACACATCATCTGTGCACTGTATTACTGTATGTTTACCCCAAGTCAAGTCTCCCTCCATCACTCTTTATTGCTTCTATTGCATCCTCCACCTCCCCCCACACCCTCTCTCCTTTGCAATCACCTCACTGTTGTCTGTGCCCATGTGTTTTTTTCTCTTTCTTTTCCCTCAAAGACACAGTTGCAGCCCACTGTTTGTACTTGTTTATCCTTTTCCTGAGACCCTCCCTCCCTAGACACAACCACACTCCAGAATTGGCATCTGTTTTCTTTAGCCATATTTGTTACTTTTATGTCATGTCTGTGTATCTGTAAACAACATATAGAATTGTTTTTGTAAATTAAGAAACTTTATGTAACTGGTTTTGTGCCTTAGGTATTATTCTGCAACTTCATTTGTTCATTCAATATTCTATATTGAAGTGCATCTGTTTATATATAGAAGTTCAGTCTGTTCATTTCTGGGACAGTGTTGCATTCCATTGTGCAACTGTGCCACAGTCTCTCTGTCCATTTTCCTCTTGGGAATATTTCAGATTCCAATTTTTGCTATCACAAACATGTTTCAGAAAGCATTCTTGTCCGTGTGTGAGGGTTTCTCCAGGATATATGATTGGGGTAGGATTGCTGGATGGTAGGGCACACACATTGTCAACTTTACTAGGTAGAACCAAATGACTCCCTGAAGCGGCTTATACCAGTTCAGACTCCCACCATCTATACTTAAGTCTTCCTGTTGCTTCATATATCTTACTAATTCTCACCATTGTCATACTTGATCATTTTCACCAATTTGATGAGCATGTAATGGTATACTAATATTACTTCCATTTGCCTCTCCCTAATGACTTTTTTAAACTTCCTGAATTATTTTCTTTTGCAACTAGTAAATTTTATCATTCAAGACATTATTTAAGTTACAGTTTATATTCGTATTATTTTGTATTAGTTTCAGGTGTACAGCATAGTGGTTACACAATGATATACAGTGTGTCTATAAAGTCATGGTGCACTTTTGACCCATCACAGGAAAGCAACAAAAGATGATAGAAATGTGAAATCTGCACCAAATAAAAGGAAAACCCTCCCAGTTTCTGTAGGATGATGTGGCAGCATGTGCGCAGGCGCAGATGATGACGTAACACTGTGTGTACAGCGGAGCAGCCCACGGCCATGCCAGTGGAGATGTGGACGGTACAGAGGAAAGTTCAGTGTGTTCTGTGGCTTGCTAAATTTGAATCCGTGACCAAAGTACAACGTGAATATCGGCACGTTTATAACGAAGTGCCACCACATAGGAATAACATTACTCGGTGGGATAAGCAGTTGAAGGAAACCAGCAGTTTGGTGGAGAAACCCTGTTCTGGTAGGCCATCAGTCAGTGATGAGTCTGTAGAGGCTATACGGGATAGCTACCTAAGGAGCCCTAAAAAATCTGTGCGTGAGCCCACCTCAAACTGCACTGAATAGGTATGAAACTGGGAGAGTTTTCCTTTTATTTGGTGCAGATTTCACAATTCTCTCGTCTTTTGTTGCTTTCCTGTGACCGGTCAAAAGTGCACCATGACTTTACGGACACACTGTACTTAACAGAGTGGTCTCCATGACATTTAAAGTATCCAGTACAGAGTTATTACTAAATTATTGACTATATTCCCTATGCTGTACTTTTTACATCTCAGTGACTATTTTGTGACTACTAACTTGTACTTTTCTTTTAAATATTTTTTAATTATGGTTGATGTACAATATTATATTAGTTTTAGGCACTACTTAATTTCTTCACCTTTTTCACCCAGCCAATACCCCTCAGTGAATTTTGAGACTATCTTTTCATATGTGTTGCCATTTGGGTTTCTTCCTCTTATATTAGCTTTTTAAGTTTACACAGAGGCAACACAAAATTTACTCTGTCAAGGACTATGAATAATAAGATACGTATTTTTGTTTTATATTATTATAACCTCTCACTCCCTTGAGTCATAGATGTAGAGGTGAATAAGACATTAGAGGGGATTTGGGAACAAGAACTACTAATATTTTTCTAGTGCTCTGCAATTTACACAGCACCTTCAGAGTCACTGGATTCTCCCAACCACCCAGTGATGTGGGTAGAGGACTCTATCATTGTGTTCTTGTTAGCTCGTTTTACAGATTATTGGCCCTTGGTCACTGGGCCAGTAAGTGTTGAAATCAGAACTCAAACCTGAGTCTTTGCCCATGAATCCCCCTGTCGTTCCAAGGGCTCATTCATTTCCCTCCAGAACATTTAGCCCAAGGCTTCTTGTGCTGGGCAGGGAGATGTCTGCTGCCTTTGATTCTCAGCATGCTCAAACTGATTCTATTTGTTCCTTATTGATGTAAGGGGCTTGGACTCTCTCAGGTAAGCTGCCTGGATGAAACTAGTAGAATTAGGATTTAAATAATTTTAAGCTTAATAAACTCAGCAACAGTTTATCTGTGGCTCTCAACCTTGACAGAATATTGTAATAACCTTGGGTCCTGGGGAGGTTTTAAAGTATACTTGGGTCTGACCTTATCTCAAACCAATGAAATCAGAATGGGGCGGGGATAGAGAGGAGGCATTCTGTCTCTTTGTTTTAGGAATTTTTATATTCTTGTTGTTTTTTTCTCAGCAATGTTTTATAAGTTGTTTGTTTGTTTGTTTTTTACAGAGACAGAGAGAGAGTCAGAGAGAGGAATAGATAGAGACAGACAGGAACAGAGAGAGATGAGAAGCATCAATCATCAGTTTTTTGCTGTGACACCTTAGTTGTTCATTGATTGCTTTCTCATATATGCCTTAACCATGGGCCTTCAGCAAACCGAGTAACCCCTTGCTCGAGCCAGTGACCTTGGGTCCAAGCTGGTGAGCTTTTTTGCTCAAGCCAGATGAGCCCGTGCTCAAGCTGGCAACCTCGGGGTCTCGAACCTGGTCCTCCGCATCCCAGTCCAATGCTCTATCCACTGCACCACCACCTAGTCAGGCTATTCTTGTTTTTTTATAATTAATATTGTTGATGGTATGTTCTTCAATTAAAGAGGAAAAAATTGTGTAAGTTCTTTGTGTAATTGTGTAAGTGATTTGTTATTTTCTTTTAGCTGGTATCTTAAAATAAATTTCTAGCTCACTTTTATCCATGAAAACCTTCTGGTAACTTTAAAAAACAAAACAAAATAAAACAAAAACCGAAGTTTCTATTTTTTAAGCTGTCAGATGGCCTGGGCCTCCCAGAGACTAGTCAGGCCCTGCTTCCACTTGACTCACTCTCACAGCCCCTGTCCCAGATGTGCCTCTTCCGCACTTCCCCTCCTCTGCCCTACTTTCTAGTCTCTTTGATTCATCCCTCCACTCTTCTTCCTCACAGGCTTCCTTCCTTGTTGTCCTAGGGCTAAAATAGTCCCATCTTATTGTATCAACAAAGATATCGATATTTTCTCCTTTAATGTAGCCCTTTTATAAAACTTTCCATCTCTGATCAGAAGACTGACCAAAACCCTGACCCCCCCCCCCCAAAAGGAAGCTCAGATTGGGTATAGACTTGGAGGGCTTGTACTCATGGAGAATTGTGAGGGTGTCATGGAAGGAGGGCACATCCTACTTTCCTTGAATCCATTCATGCAGAGCTGCTGCTCCATGATGGAGGTGGCCCCAGAGAGATGAACACGAGGCACATTCGTGAGTGTGAGCTGGTTCTGGCTCATGTGCGAGCCTTTCTGCCCACCCCGTGGTATGAGGGAGCCATGAGCAGCTCATCGAGGCTTTATGTTATGTCTGTCCAAAAGCTCCATGGAAGCTGGCTTATTCCTACTGAAATACCTGGCTAGTCTCAGACCAAGAATTGGGGTTCCTAAATAAAACAGATTTCTGCTAATCCTCTCAGCCCAGGTGAAATCTCATCAGAACTCAACTTTACAAGATTTGTTTGAAACTTAACTGGCCTCTAGTATACATTCATTGGAAGGCTGTTCATCGCTGACAGTTTGCCGAGAAGGGTATTGGGTGTCCTGTGAGATAAATATACTTACTAACTAAAAGTAAAATAACATATCTAATCATTGAGGAATACACACACAGACACACACATGCACACATACACTTGAAAAGTTCTTTATTCTTCAGAACATACATTTCCATAGTCCCAGAAAAATTCAGTCTTCTCACTACTTCTCTTATCCAAGGAGATGCTGTATTTTTCATCTGGTTTTTACCCATTTCTCGTGACATTCTCTGTTCCTGATCTTTCTCTTTCTACTGTACTGGGTGTTTCCTCCTGTCTAGTTTATAGAAAGCACATGACTGATACGAAGAAAAAACAAAACGAAACGCAGTGATTGTACTAGGAGAAGGAGGGTGCAAGATACAGCATTTGGTATAACATCAGCAGAACTTCCCTGACCGCATCACATCTCTAACCTGTGCTGTTTGGTTCCAGGAGCTCGAGTCAATGCCAAGGACAACATGTGGCTGACCCCACTGCACCGGGCTGTCGCTTCCAGAAGTGAAGTGAGTGATTATCTTATTTAGTCTCGCACCTTCAGTCCCTAGGAAGAAGAATTCTTCCTGATGAATTAGGGATTCTCACTAGTGAGCAAAGGCTTTTACTTCTAATCCAAGCGGGTGCCAAGGTTGAAGAATTGTTTATTTGAGTACGTCCTATGTGCCGGGATGGTGCTGGGGGTTAGTGACTGGGGTAGTCCAGGATGGGCAGCATGGTTCTTGACTTCAGAGGGGGAGGCAAACAGGTAGGCAGACCTGTACAATATTAGAACTGAATCAGAGGAGGAAGCAAATCAATGTCTGCTCGACTAGAGGAAGTCTTCCAAGAAGAGAGGCTGGCTAAGCCAGTCTTTAGAGGATGAGTAGGGACTTACCAGGCCAGGGGAAAGAGGGAGGGCTGAGTAGGAGGATAAAGATGCTAGTGGACAAGAGGCCCACAAGTGAATGAATGTCAGATTCAGTTGGGTGTGGCTGGAACATGGGATGTAGGGGAAGGTAAGTCTGATAGTGGAGGCTGGGGTAGATGGCAGAGGGCTGGGTGTCCTCTGAGCAGCGAGGGGTGGTCATAGCGGAGATGAGTGTGAACATGACAGGATTCGGAACCTTGTGAGGTGAGTTGGTAAGGAAGCCAGTGGGTGAATGGTGATTCTGATAACTGAGAAGGCAGGGGCAGAGGAGCAGGGGCTGGGTAGCTAACCAGTTCTGTTTCAGCAAGCCAAGTTTGGCAACCATATCACTTGACTGTAAACCCCATGAGGACAAAAATCTGTTATATGTTCCCTGATGTATCCCAAGCCTGATACACTGTAGATGCTCAAGAAAGGATTTATTTGAATGGTGGAAACTGAAGTAGGATGGCTAACCAATTACCGTTATTTATACAGGTCTAGAGCTTAGGAAGGGAAAGGATGGTGATTAAAACCATAGCAAACGGATCAGCGGGCCCAGGGAAGTTTAGAGGGTTGAGAAGACCAATTTTGGGGAGGGGTGGCAGGGAACCCCGGTGAATGTAGTCTGGTCAGAGGGGATGCCCTCCATCCGTGGAAACAAGAGGCTCTAACCTTGGAGGAACTTGGCATCACATGACTAGTCTTTGTAGCTGGTTTACCCAGTGAAGCTCCCCTCTGCCACTGGAGAAGGTGACATTCCCCAGGTTCACCTAGGAGCTCGGGATGTCGCCGAAAACACACAGACTGATGTTGCAGGTGTTGATGACTGGCAATTGGCCACTGTCTGGGAACTGCACAGTGTATTTGGTAGATGATGGTGGGCTTGGTGCTCACACTCTTTCTTGCTGTGCTGTGTGATTTGGTTTTTTTTTATAAGAGGTTGGGTGTATTCACTTTCCAAATAGCCGCGGAATGAGTGATGCTTATGATCCTAAATTGCCTGGCTCAGACCCTGGGGAATTCAGAATCTTCTTACAGTCCCACATTTCATTTCTGTTGTACCTGGGAAAGCAGGTGCAGTGGCTGCTTGATTCGTACCACCAGCTTCATGAGACCAGCTTCTTCACAGAGGAGTTTTTCTTGCTCTTTGGAAACCATTTGATCTTTGGTTAATTTTCTCTCTTTTTTTCTTTCTTTTTTTTTTTTTTAAAGAGACAGAGTGAGAGTCAGAGAGAGAGGGATAGATAGGGACAGACAGACAGGAATGGAGAGAGATGAGAAGCATCAATCATCAGTTTTTCATTGCGACACCTTAGTTGTTCACTGATTGCTTTCTCATATGTGCCCTGACCATGGGCCTTCAGCAGACTGAGTAACCCTTTGCTCGAGCCAGTGACCTTGGGTCCAAGCTGGTGAGCTTTTGCTCAAACCAGATGAGCCCGTGCTCAAGCTGGCGACCTTGGGGTCTCAAACCTGGGTCCTCAGCATCCCAGTCCAATGCTCTATCCACTGGTCAGGCTGGTTAATTTTCTTTTAAAATAAAAATTAAGTATCTTTTGAAAGATATGGCTTTGTTTCCTCTGAACAAGTACCAGGTCTTTTTAGTACAGAAAACCATTTACTAAGCATTTCCTATATGCCAGGCACTGTGCTTGCTGATGGAGCTACAATGAAAAATAAGACACGTGGTCCCTGTGCTTGGGAAGCATGTGGTCTAGTGGGATGGAAAGACACAAAAACAGATGATTTCGATACTATGGAATCGTCATCTTTGTTGGCTCAACTAGCTGCACAGGCTTCAAGCCTCAGAATATCTGTTTTCCCTTAACCATCAGCTTACCTTTTTTTTTTTTTTAACATATCTTCGGTTTGTTTGAAATCAGTCAACCCAATGATGAATCAATCTTTATACCTGAAAAGGCATTGCTGTTTCCCTCAGGAACCAGTTCCCTCTGTAGGTTTTCTGGGGGAAAATATCCCTTGCCAGGTGCCGCTTGCCAGGAAGGAATTAAAATGCAAACAGAGGCCCTGGCCGGTTGGCTCAGCGGTAGAGCGTCGGCCTGGTGTGCGGGGGACCGGGGTTTGATTCCCGGCCAGGGTACATAGGAGAAGCGCCCATTTGCTTCTCCACCCCCCTTTCCTCTCTGTCTCTCTCTTCCCCTCCTGCAGCTGAGGCTCCATTGGAGCAAAGATGGCCCGGGCGCTGGGGATGGCTCCTTGGCCTCTGCCCCAGGCGCTAGAGTGGCTCTGGTCGCAGCAGAGCGACACCCCAGAGGGGCAGAGCATCGCCCCCTGGTGGGCAGAGCGTCGCTCCTGGTGGATGTGCTGGGTGGATCCCGGTCGGGCACATGCGGGAGTCTGTCTGACTGTCTCTCCCCGTTTCCAGCTTCAGAAAAATACAAAAAAAAAATGCAAACAGACACTGAGTTGTAAATAATCAGAGCCATCTATAAGCTTGCAATAGAAGATGTCTTCATATTAATATCTGTCACAGCAAGTTGAATAGTTTCTTATGAAAATTGGAGTATTTGTAACCATTGTTAGAACTGATTGTGGGCCTCTTACCCCCAAAGCACATCACTCAGAATTTAGGAAATGTAGATGTAAGAAATTCAGATTTCCTTTTTAAAAAAAATTCTGTCCTATAGCTATTATTTCATGACTCCCCTAAATAATAGCTGGGGAAAGGGAAGCAGGCCTTAGAGGGAAAGAACAGAGAAGGGTTGGACTGCTAATCTGGCTGTTAGCACTTGCCGAAGGGGGTGTGTGTTCAGCCCGAGAGCCGGCACACCTGTCTGCTGCTTAGATTGGCAAGCAGTGCTGTTTCTGACACAAATATGTATCAACTCTCATTGCTTCATTGAAAGTCTTATAAACTCTATACTGTCCTCAAAGCCCCTTTGCTTCTAAAACATAGGTAAGTGATTTCTCAGGGTTCAGTGCTCAATCAGGAAAGCTGCACCACCATGAAAAATATAGAATATGATATTTAGTATAGGAAATAGACCATACACAATTGCGTGAGCTGCTGGAGTTTATGTCAGGCTGTCACCTTGTTTTGTGTGGTCCTGAAGTCACTGTTGGCCGACAAAGTCTGCAGTTGATAAGAAAAGCTGGACATGAAATGGGGAAGAACAGGGACAAACTGGAACCCCCGTCTGTCTCTAAAATTGCCTCAACATCAGGGGCGTGGGTGACTTGTAGAAAGAGCTGCGTGTTTCACCTCTGAACTCTCGTGCACCTGGCCCGAGACTGGAAGAGCCTGAAGAAGATACAGCAGCATCTGAAGAAGCATCAGCCTGGTACTGCCCTGTGCCAACATGGCGACCCAGCTGGTCAGCCAGCGGCGACAGTACCCGGCAGCCAGCACAGCAGTCATGCTGTAGTTTCCTGTCTGCCTTCCAAAACGCATGCAGATTACTCTCGTGGCCAACCCTAAATGGAACCATACAGCAGGGAATTCTGGGAAATGTACTTCAACTTGGCTAACTTGACTCAATATAAAACTACCATTGAAATGTTATTTTATTTTAATTAAAAAGATCTTCTAGACAGTAAGCTCCTTGAAGTGAGTGTCACATGTATTGCTTGTCATTGTATTTCTAGTAACTAACTTGCTCTGTAAACATTTATTTTTATTTATATAGGGGAAGGGAGAGAGAGAGAGAGAGAGAGAGAGAGAAGCATCATCTATATAATTGTGCATCCATTGATTGCTTCTCATATGTGCCTTTACCAGGGATCGAACTGGTAACCTCAGGATTGAGCTGACAACCCAGGGCTCAAGCTGGCAACCTCAGCCCCTAGCCAGCGACCCCAGGTCTTGAACCGGTGACCTTGGCACATCAGGTTGACATTCTTTCCACTGAGCCACCACAGATCAGGCAGTACACAGTTAATTTGGAGTTTCATTCAAGTTAACTTCAGCTATGTGAATGAACAATGGTTTTCTGTACAGCTACTTTATGGAACTACTATACTCCACAGAGAACACTGGTGATAATCATCTTTCATAAATGCAAGGTAAACTGACTTGAAGCTTGGAGTGAGAAACTAGAAACAAATTAAGCCACTAGACCCTGCAAAGTCAGGATGAGTTTCAAATTATATGTAACAGCGATATCAGAGTAAGTCCAAGATAACTAGTCAGCACAAATCAAAATTTCTGAACCTTCTTTCCATCTGGGCTAATTTTAGGTTCAGATATCTATGCCTGGAAAAATGATGTTCATTGCTAAATTCATTTCCTGAGCCTGTTACAACAATAGGGGTATCAGATCACAATATTGCGTAGACATCCACCCCTGCCTGACGTTATGAAAGCTCTTCTGCAGACAAGGAAGTATTGTAGATCAAGACATGGCAATATCTCCTAAAATCATGTAACATAATTGGGTTCCAGGGATAAACCTTCAAGGGTTGTTTGGTACTGACCAGGCAATATTGTGCGCTCCCATCAAGGCCCATCCCCCACACCCCTCCCACATCTGGAATTCCCAGGAAGGAAGCAGCCAAACAGATAATCAGAGCCAAACAGCCATTGTCTCCTACTGACTCCCTAAGGGCTTCACTGGTCTATCTCCTTCTTTAACTATGTACTTTTCACAGCTGTGAAGAAATGAATACTCTGTTACCAAAATATTAGGGAAACATATTTTGCTATTCTAGATAATGTAGATAAGCAAGATTTGGGGCTGCCAGGGAGAATTTTCTGAACTATTGTTAAGTTATTTCATATTGTTTCCTCTGTTTAGCTTGTTCTTGTTGCTTTTTTGTTTTTCTTTCTTGGAAAAGGGCAGCTGTAGGGGAAAGGAAGTAAATGCTTACAGGCGTGGAGAGTTTAACACATGTTTATTGAAGCCCACTCCCGGGAAGGAACTGTGAAGTGTGCTATAGGGGCCTGGAGTGGGCACAAAGGGAGGCTGCTAGGACAAAGTGTTTAGGGCAGACGGCCAGGCACACAGCCGAACATGGCCTGCGTCCAAACGCAGCTGGCCTTTCACACATGCCTTTTCTTCTATAATGAACCGATAGTAGCACCAGGGAGAGTTGATGGACTTTTCACTTCCCTGTTCTAGAAGCGGTCTTTTAGATAGAAAATTTAAAAATGGTTGTATCCTCTCTTTTGGCCGTGGCCGGTAGGCTCAGTGGTAGAGCGTCGACACAGCATATGGATGTCCTGGATTTGATTCCTGGTCAGGGCACACAGGAGAAGTGACCATCTGCCTCCCCCCCCCTCTTTTCTTCCCCTCCCACAGCCATGGCTTGATTGGTTTGAGTGCATTGGTCCAGGTGCTGAGGATGGCTCCATGGAACCTCTGCCTCAGGCACTAAAAATAGTTTGGTTGTGAGCATGGCCCCAGATGGACAGAGCATTGGCTCCAGATGGGGTTTGCTGGGTGGATCCCGGTCAGGGCGCATGTGGGAGTCTTTCTTTCTATCTCCCCTTCTCTCACTTGGAAAAGAAGAAAAAGGAAAAAAAAAAAACTGGTTGTATCCTCTCTTTGGAATAGAGCATTGAGGCTGTTGTTTGTGAATATGTATTGTCATGATAAATATTTATTGAGCACTTGCTGTGTGATTCCATTTTTCTTCCAACTCTCTCTTTGAGATTGATATTGTTACTAAGGTTAAATTGTTATTAAGGCTAATTCAGGAAACAGGATCTCAGAGAAGAACCTAAGATACTGCAGCCAGTAAGTGGAGGAGATTATAATAGAGAACCTGCTCCCTTAACCACTGTGCCTACTGCTTACCTTCAATTATATGAGCCCCCTTGATACTGTTCCAACTAATAAAATGAGTCTATTCTTATGTCTGTGCAGACGGAAGTCCCAGTGGGTATAAAGATGTTTGCCAGAGTTGAGTAAGAAAACATTTTATTTTATAGCATGAATTTTAAAAACATGTTTTTTTCCTTTTCTTTAAAAATATGGTCATTATTGTGTGCTACATCCTACTAGACAGAATTGGAAAAATTATATGACAGACTAGAATATCATTGCTTTCCTTAAATAAGCTTTATGATTATAAAAAGATCATGAAGAACATATACTGCTTACAAGAAGTAGGGAATATTTTATTGCTTCATATTAATTTTTGAAATATCCCCTAATTTCTGTGAGCAGCATAGATCATACCTGGAATGGGAAGGAAGTATTTTATACCCTGTCAGTTAGAATTTAGATGGGTCGTACTCAGATTTAATGTGCATTCAAGTCAGCTGGGTGCTTGTTAAAAGTACCTGTTCTGGCACCTCACCCCAGTGATGAAGCGGGTGGTTGGGCCTTCATTTTGCAAAGAAGATTCTGAATGCATGTGGTCTACATACCACTCTTGAAGACTGGGGACAGGTTAGTATCTGCAGAGCCTTCCCAATGTTTGAGGATGGCACTTCTTGAATAGTTTCCTTTAAATTCTTTCATATCCCTAAGTCTCCAGTGAACCCCTTTTATACTACGTGTTCTTTGAATAATTGTCCTCAATAATCATTGTAATAATAAAGGGTGAGTTTAGTTTCATAATGAATACTTTTAGAGGAATCATCTGATTAATTGAACAAATTAGCTGGGCAGCAATTTATAGAATTCTTACAGAATATGGAATTGCTATAAATAGTAGGGGATGAAAGCCCAGTGATTTCAGGATTTCAGGAATAGAGTAGATGTCTTCAGGACATGAGTGCAGCCTCAGGGGTGGCAGCCCACAGTAAATGCCTCGTTAATACTTGCATATTATTCTTAGAGAGTTTGCTAATGATTATACTGATATGTTTATTCTACCCAAATTTATTGAATATACACTGTGTGCAAGGCATCTGCCAGGCTTTGTAAAGAGCACAGAAATTTGTATAAGGCTCAGACCCTGATTTAAAGCAACTTGCAGTTTATAAAATTTGACATTGCTTAAGCCTGCAAGGACTCTGGAGTCATAAACAATTACTTTTCCATGAGTAATTTATGACCTCTTAAACGCAGTGCACATTTGAGAGGAAAAGACAAATATTAGGGGCGACACTTTTGAGGACACGTGCTTCCTATTTCTTCTCATCTTTTTCCATGTGCCATAATGTATGTTTCTACTTCTTTTTACAGGGTTGGAGCGGCCTTTTATAAAAAGAGAAAGTCATAAAAAGTAGATATAAAGTAACTGTAAATGCCATCTCCAGTTCCTTCCCATTTGACATCCCATGACAGTCCCTCTTTCTGTCATTACTGTGTCTTATTTAGCACAGCTACTATGGAATGGAACCCAACAGGCCTATGGTCCTAACACTGAATGTTAAACAGACTCTTCACACGTGCCGGGTCATTAACTGCTTTTGTCTTCCTTGCTATGATACGAGTGAAGCATTCAGAAACTTATAGAGCAAGCTGATAGCGTAATTTCATGCTTCCTGAATTTAATAATTAAATAATTGAATTTATCTTTTTTCATTTTATTATTGTATTTACTTTTTATTGTATTTTACAAAAGTATTGGCTCATGATGTATTTGAAATGATGTAATTTTTTAAAACACTAGTCCTTCACCACTGCTAGTTTGAGAAGTAGCATGTAAGTAACTTTTCTTGATTCAGAAAGTGTTCAACTTTCCTTCCACCAAATTGGTTTCTGTTTTACCTTGTAAATTTCTGTCAGAGCCAACTTTTGGATATTAATTTTTAGCCCGTGTGTAATACAGGAGGAGAGACTGTTTTTTTTTTTTTTTTTTTATTACAGAAATCATGAATTCCCTAAGTCATAAAATTATGACCTCTTCAAACCAAGTTAAAGTGTTTTCAAGATTAAAATATTTGAAAGAGAAGTGGTTTTAAAAGAGAAAGTTGTTGTCTTTTTAAATTCAAGCTTTATTTTGCCAAAATATATTAAATTTCTGTTAAGTGTATTAAGCCAGTTTGGCAGGCTAAAACTTCAGAGCTTAACAATGTAAATAACTAAGGATAATTAACATTTAAAATTATTTATGTCAGCATGCTTGGCTGATACTGTCTACTGAGTTAGCTGTGGCCAAGCAGAAATGCATGAGCCCTTATGTAAGCCAGGCTTGATCTTTGCCCTGGACTGTAGACATCTTGTCTTTAAAATGAAGCTGCCAATCAAATGAAGGGGTCAGAACACTTCCATATGTCTGTGAATTTAATTCTGTAATCATTTTAGCCTCCTTATATTTTCATTTTAAAAATTAATTTTTAGAAATTAAGTAAGAACTTCTCCTTTGTATACTAAGTATTTCTTGATAGAATCCTTTCTTGTCAAGTAAGATGAAAACTAAGCAATTCATTACATAAGCAGAAATAGAAATAAAAAAGAAGAATGGAAAATTTAAAATGTTTTATAAAAGTAACGCTTATTCTAGATGTTCTTGATCTTTAAAAGTAGATGTTGGCGCTCTGGCCGGTTGGCTCAGCGGTAGAGCGTCGGCCTGGCATGCGGGGGACCCGGGTTCGATTCCCGGCCAGGGCACATAGGAGAAGCGCCCATCTGCTTCTCCACCCCTCCCCCTCTCCTTCCTCTCTGTCTCTCTCTTCCCCTCCCGCAGCCAAGGCTCCATTGGAGCAAGGATGGCCCGGGCGCTGGGGATGGCTCCTTGACCTCTGCCCCAGGCACTAGAGTGGCTCTGGTCGCAGCAGAGTGACGCCCGGAGGGGCAGAGCATCGCCCCCTGGTGGGCAGAGTGTCACCCCTGGTGGGCGTGCCAGGTGGATCCCGGTCGGGCTCATGCGGGAGTCTCTCTGACTGTCTCTCCCCGTTTCCAGCTTCAGAAAAATGCAAAAAAAAAAAAAAAAAAAGAGTAGATGTTGGTATGAAGACCAATGTGGTGAGATTGGCACCACATAGGAAGTGCCTGAAATTCACATGAAAAGGGATTCAGTAGAGACCCCATGCACTTATTTTTTCTCCCATCTGATCATGAACTTGAAACGTTTCCCTTTCTAATATTTTAGGTGTAATGCAGATGTTGGTCAGGGGCACCTTGCCTTCTAAACAGATAGGACCGGCTGGAATCTTCATGCAAAGGCTAATATTTTCCCAGCAATTCCAAAGAATTCCTAGAGATTTGCATTTTTGATTGGCTGGCTCGAGAACCTTGTTCCTGCTACTCTCATTTGGTTTCCATGTCAGCTTTCCCCTCTTCCCTCTTGGCCTTCCGACTGTTCCCAGCTAGGTGCATACCTCTGCTCTGGGGTGCTGGGCTCGTGGCCTCTCTCTGTCTTTTCGTCCTCGCCCTTCCTTCCCGCCCTGCTCTGAGGGCCTCTCACTCTACTCTGCAGAGCCATGCAGCTCCGTCCAGCCCGGATTCACTGTAGACCCAGCACTGACTCGCAGGGGCTGAACACAGAGGCTTCCGACTCAATGGGACCTATCCTCCTGAGATGACTGTTTGGACTTAAAACTGTATTTTTTCATGCTGGTAATTCACAAAATTTTATTTTAATAAAGTTAATTCGCAATTTGTGGTAATTTAAACAAGGAGCTGGACCAGGGGGTCTGCAAACATTTTTTGTAAAGGGCTAGATAGTAAATACTTTTAGCTTCAATGGCTGCTTATGATCTCTGTGACAGATACTCAACTCTGTTGTTATATTAAAAAACAGCCATAGATAATGTGTAAACAAATGAGTGAGGCCGTGTTTCAATAAGACTTTACTAACAAAAAGAGACCAAAATCCTCTGTGATTAAATATATTTAGAAGTATATTGCTTATTTGAGAATACAGGTTCCTCCCAGCCCCAAACTCTGAAAGTGCTTGTTTAGATATAAGCTATAACTGGCATGTAAATGTATTTTTTCTTTGCTTAACCTGTTGCTTTGTATGAAACACAAATAATTTCTAAATATTCATTTAAAAGTAGTACCTCTTTCCCTGGCTAGTTTGCTCAGTGGTAGGGTGTCGGCCCAGCATGTGGATGTCCCAGGTTTGATTTCCGGTCAGGGCACACAGGAGACGCCACCATCTGTTTGCCAACCCTCTCCCTCCCCCTCTCCTTTCTTCCCCTCCAGCAGCTATGGCTCAATTGGCTCAAGCAGAGGTGGCCCGGGCACTGAGGATCGTTCTGTGGCCTATGCCTCAGGCACCAAAAAATGGCTCTGTTCCTGAGCAATGGAGCAAAGGCCCTGGATAGGCAGAACATCACCCCCTAGTGGGCTTGCCAGGTGGTTCCCAATTTGGATGCATGCAGGAGCCTCTCTGCCTTTATTCCTCTCACTAAAAAACCCCAAAAACCTCAAAGGTAATATCCATTCCTTTATTCTGAGTTACTCTGAAAGTAATCACATTTTTTTACTTTTAAAAAACAAATTTATAATGATTTCATTGGTCTTATCTCCAAAAAGTATAAATTGGTGAAATGTTCTTGTGTAGTTTGTTTTGTTAATCTATTCTGAATTTACATAATACTTAATGCAAAGCAAGAATTTATACAGATGCAATAACGCACAAGACAAAGGCATTAAAGTATTAAAGTACAGTATGGTTATTTTGTTGTTAATGTGTAAAAAGGATACTGTACCATTTTTTTACAGTATTACTTTGAGATGATTATCTTCAATTTTTCTGGCCCTATATCTGCAAAATTTTTAGCATACATATTCAAAATATATATCTCATTTATTTATAAATTATATACTGGAACTACTATCGTTAGCTAATGTCTCAAAGCCCAATATACTTAGGGTGAGGCTTTTCATTTATCATAGTCTTACATAACCAAGGTAGACAACAGACTTCTGAGAATTTTCCTCTGTTTTGTCCAAGCTGTTGTCAGATCTGATTAAATCTGTCATTACTTTTACTTGTAATGTAGGTGATAGAAAGCTTTTACTATGAGTAGAGGTGTCAGCTCTGTGCCTTGCACATTATTTATGTGGGTTCCTTGCATAAATCTTGCTTATTTTAGAACACTTTTAGTTTGAGAGTACGTATTGCAATCTGTAAATCGACTTGGCAAGTCCATCACTGCACCTTTCGTGCACTGAAGGCAAATGAACGGAGCCCGGGCCAGCCCCGCCCCTCAGCCGGGTAGAAGCCCCTCTCTTTCCTGAGGGCATCTCCAACACTGTGAGGGCCCAGCGCCAACCCAGAAGTTAAATACCAGCTAAAATGCTTTCCTTTTTTTCAAAAAATAAATATAAATGAAGGTTCCAATATTTTCTTCCCACATCACAATGAGTTGCCTCCATATTTATGAGACCAAAGTTGATAAAACTATTATTTTTCTAATGTAAATTTTAATTCTTTATTGTGATTTAGCCTTTTTTGTTTGTTTGTTTGTTTGTTTTTGTGCACCTGGCTAGTTTTCAGGATGGAACCTGGGTGTTGTTTCTTTCAATCTTCCTTAGTTGTAGCTGTATTTTGCACAGTAGGTGAGCATGGCATACACATGTTTTGCTCTGAAATGAACGGGGTCAGGGAATGTTTAGTATTACTTTATTCTTCATCTTGCTGAGGAGGAGTGGCATATGTCTTTTTTCCCCTTTTTTGGTAATCTTAAAATGTTTGCTTGGGACCTATCAGCTTATGACCCTTTGTTGATAGCGCCTGAGTGGAGTCACACTTTTTATTTAAGCTATATTCTCTAATTTGCAAAGTTAATTTCTTTTTGCTCTCCTTCTGCTGTCTAAGTTAGTTATTCATCTCAACATGTTACTACTCCTGATTCATGGAACATTCTATTTATTTCATCATTTATATCCCTGTTAAAGGTATTAATTTTGATGGTTCAAATGATCTACTTTCTGGGGGCACTTTTATAAACCTGTATGATAAAGTAGACTGGACAGTCAGCCGGTGGGGCTTTGGGTGGACAAAGGTGAGTTCTTGGACCATGAAGGGTGGGTGGCAGGAGTGTGGTACTGATGCCTTTCATTGGCTCATTGGCGACACATTGATAAGATGTCCATAAAGAAGCTCCATTCAGCCTTGGCCGGTTGGCTCAGCGGTAGAGCGTTGGCCTGGCGTGCGGGGGACCCAGGTTCAATTGCCGGCCAGGGCACATAGGAGAAGCACCCATTTGCTTCTCCACCCCCCCTCCTTCCTCTCTGTCTCTCTCTTCCCCTCCCGCAGCCAAGGCTCCAATGGAGCAAAGATGGCCCGGGTGCTGGGGATGGCTCCTTGGCCTCTGCCCCAGGCGCTAGAGTGGCTCTGGTCGCGGCAGAGTGACGCCCCGGAGGGGCAGAGCATCTGGTGGGGAGAGTGTTGCCCCTGGTGGGCGTGCTGGGTGGATCCTGGTCGGGCGCATGCAGGAGTCTGTCTGTCTGTCTCTCCGTTTCCAGCTTCAGAAAAATACAAAAAAAAAAAAGAAGCTCCATTCACTGCTCCCAAGGATATCCCTGGAAATTAAGAGAAACAAGCAACAGCCACTCCCCTTTTCTAGAGAAGCTATGTCATTCACTTGACTGAACAGAAGAGAGTCTTCAATCCTGGCTGTGTAACCCAGTCCTCAGGGAGCTCTACAGAAATTCTGAAGCCAGTTAGATTCTCTGGGGTGGGACCAGGTATCTGTATTTTTAAAGGCTCCCCAGGTAATTTCATTGCACAACCAAGGTAGAGGTATATAGTTCAAGCGGCTGATATGCTGGCTAGGTCGAGAGAAGGAGATAAAAGGTTAGAGGCTCGGTGAAGGTGAAGGAACTCAGTAGGTGAAACTACCTCTTTGTAACATGGAAAAGGTTGGAAAAACAACCATTTTGTAGCTTCAAGTTGAGGAAGTAAGAGGTCTCCTCTTTCCTTGACTGCTTATTAATCACTGAGTGACAGTGAAGATGTTGGCTGAGGGAACTAAAGATTTACAAATGGATCCAATTTATGAAGGGCTTTGCGGTCTTTGGCTTTGGAAGAGGGAGACTTACTGACAAATGCCTCTAACCTCACATAATCTTTGGGGAGCTCTTTGGCTGATGGATTTTCACCCCAATGAGTGTACATGAGTGTTCTCATTTGCCCAAATATACCTGATACCTTATAACAGTGGTCCCCAACCTCCGGGCCACGGACCAGTACCAGTCCATGGGCCATTTGGTACTGGTCCACAGAGAAAGAATAAATAACTTACATTATTTCTGTTTTATTTATATTTAAGTCTGAACAATGTTTTATTTTTAAAAAATGACCAGATTCCCTCTGTTACATCCGTCTAAGACTCACTCTTGACGCTTGTCTTGGTCACGTGATACATTTATCCCTCCCACCGTAAAGGCTGGTCCGTGAAAATATTTTCTGACATTAGACAGGTCTGTGGCCCAAAAAATGTTGGGGCCACTGCCTTATAAGGAAACCTTATACTTAGAAGGTTTTGGAGATATGCCAGGGCTCTTGGCCTAACAAAGAAATGTGCAGTGAATCTATTTTAATCTCTGTCACTCTTGATCTTTATCATATATTACTTTGCTTATCACAGAAGAATATCCATCTCAAGCCAGCCTTTGAGGGCAGGGAACCTTCCCTTTTAGTAGTTCCGGGGTCTAGTGAAACATCTTACACCCAGTAAATACTGATTGAGCATTTGTTTGTGACCCTGGAAAACTCTGCTTTTGTTTTAGGAAGCAGTGCAAGTATTGATTAAGCACTCGGCTGATGTCAATGCGAGGGACAAGAACTGGCAGACCCCCCTCCACGTAGCAGCAGCCAATAAAGCTATCAAGTGTGCAGAAGTGATCATTCCCCTGCTGAGCAGCGTCAATGTCTCTGACCGAGGGGGCCGCACAGCTCTGCACCACGCTGCTCTGAACGGCCACGTGGAGGTGGGTGTCCTCGTCACTGGGAAGAGAATCCTTCCGACAGACTCTCTTAGCCCCAAGTGAAACCTAACATTACTTCTGAGACCTGCACAGAGTGTCGTGGTAGTATTTGTACATGAAACCATAGGCAAGTGTGTCTGTTTTTAAATTCAGAGTCACAGTGAATTGAAAAGGTAGCTGTCACCTCAGTCTTTTTCTCCTGGTACACATGCCACAGGGTTGGCTGTGATGTCATCTGCCTACTTCGTTTGAAGCCCAGATCTCTGATCTGCCCTGACATTAATTTGGCTCAGACCAGCTGCAGGTGGTGAGGAGCCCTCACCAATTTACATGTATACTTGATTTCATTATTGGTTATTTTTCAGATGGTCAATTTACTCTTGGCCAAAGGGGCAAACATCAATGCATTTGACAAGAAGGACCGGCGTGCTCTGCACTGGGCAGCATATATGGGTAAGGATGCCATAATGGAAAGCAAAATGCATATAATCTTTGAAGAAGCCATGGGTCTCTCATGGACCATATAGGTATTTTTTGGGGGGGGGCAAGCCTGACTTCTTTTCAAACTTGGGTTCAACTGAATTAAGATTTGGTCTGTTTTATTGGCATGTGTCAAACATTCAGGTTGGGCAGTTGCTTTGCCAAAGATTTATTTCTCCTACAAAAAGGAGGAAGGAGGACTTATGACCTGGACCTCACTGAATATGTTTCAATCTGGATTGGAAAGCTGCACAAATTGTGTTTATTTTAACTTGTTAACGGGAGCAAGATAAGATGTTTAAAAAGAAGGAGGACTGACTAGCAAAACAAGGACATAAATTCCGCTGGCATTTATTTTTATTTATAAACATTTTTGAAAGAAACAGAAAGGAAGGAAGTACGGACAGCCCCCTGGCGGCTGTGTCAGTGGCGGTGACCAGTGACTCACGGGAGTTTCCGGCTTCTCTACCTGCAGCAGAGCTGGGGCCGGCAGTCCTTGCCTCTGCCTGCTCCGCGGGGGGAGAGGAAGGAAGAAATTACATTTCTATGTTTTTCCTTTTCACTTTTGTTGGCACAAATACCACTGACAAGTGATGGACCTTATAGAGTTTATTCCCGATGTAATCCTGTGGTAAATGAAGATCCTTCTTTTGTGTTTCTAATTGGAGAACGTCCTGCAATTAGAAAAGCAGGCAAGAATCTATCGGCACCAAGTTATAAACGGCTTGAATGGCCATCTGCAGGAGATTGTGTTGGTGAATTATGGAGGATCTACACATGGGGCCCTGTGCAGTAACCATAGTGATGTCATTAGTATTTATTAACGTAGGAAGATTCTGTGATATGTTAAGTGAAAACAGATTGTAACACACAGTATGAATAATATCCCCATTTAAAAAAAATCTATACAATGAATATAACCTGGGATATATTACACACCGAAATGTTAACTGATTATTTCCAGGGATTGGTGATTCTGGATGATTTTGGTTTCCTTTTAATACCCTTTGGCTTTTTCTGAATCCTTTCTAACAAGCACATAGGCCTTTTATTTTATAAAAATTGCCATTTCTATGGGCCAAAAACAAACCGACCAACAGTCGAACAGCAGCAATTTCATATAATTTAAAAATCAATCTGGAGCCACTCTGATTAATTGATTTTTTTCTTCCATAAGTTTTTCCAAACCAACTGCCAGTGTTGGGGTTTTCAGCGAGGAATGGCAATTGGTTTCAAAAACATTGCTTTCATTTTCACAGAATTTTTTTAAGGCAGTGTTACTAATATATTACAGCACCTCATTATTTATTTATTTAATTAATTTTTATTTTTTGTTGTTACATGAGAGGCGGGGAGGCAGGGAGATAGACTCGCGTGTGCCCTGACCAGGATCCACCTGGCAAGCCCTCTATGGGGCGATTCTCTGCCCATCTGGGGCAGCTGTTCTATTGCTTGGCAACTGAGCTATTTTAGCACCTGAGGTGAGGCCATGGTGCTGTCCTCAGTGCCTGGGGCCAACTTGCTTGAACCATTTGAACCATGGCTGTGGGAGGAGAAAAGAGAGTGAGAAGGTGGGGGGGGGGGATGGATAAAGAGAGAAGGGAGAGGGGTGGGTAAGCAGATAGTCACTTCTGTGTGCCCTGACTGGGAATCGAACCCAGGATTTCCACACACCAGGCTGATGCTCTACCACTAAGCCAACCGGTCAGGGCCTGTTGTTTTTTTTGTTTTTTTAATTTTTTTTTGCATTTTTCTGAAGCCGGAAACAGGGAGAGACAGTCAGACAGACTCCCACATGTGCCCGACCGGGATCCACCCGGCAAGCCCACCATGGGGCGATGCTCTTCCCACCAGGGGGCGATGCTCTGCCCATCCTGGGCATCGCCATGTTGCGACCAGAGCCACTCTAGTGCCTGGGGCAGAGGCCGAGGAGCCATCCCCAGCGCCCGGGCCATCTTTGCTCCAATGGAGCCTCGGCTGCGGGAGGGGAAGAGAGAGACAGAGAGGAAGGCATGGCGGAGGGGTGGAGAAGCAAATGGGCGCTTCTCCTGTGTGCCCTGGCCGGGAATCGAACCCGGGTCCTCCGCACGCTAGGCCGACGCTCTACCGCTGAGCCAACCGGCCAGGGCAGGGCCTGTTGTTATTTATTTGTGAACAGGCATCTCTTTTTCTAGATCTTGAAGAGGAGGCTCACATAAGAATCATCTGTTTTTTATCCTATAGTATTTACATAAAGTCTGACACATAGTAGGCACTCAATAATATTTGTTGAATACTTCCATGAACCAGCTTTTTTTTTTTTAATTTAATTTAATTTTATTTTATTTATTCATTTTAGAGAGGAGAGAGAGAGAGGAGAAAGAGAAAGGGGGGAGGAGCTGGAAGCATCAACTCCCACATGTGCCCTGACCAGGCAAGCCCAGGGTTTCAAACCGGCAACCTCAGCATTTCCAGGTCGATGCTTTATCCACTGCGCCACCACAGGGTCACTGAACCAGCTTTTTATAAATAGCTCAGCAATATGCTGGTGGCAGCGAAAGCTAATAGTGATAATTTTGGTGGAATGAATCAGCAAATTGTCCTATAAAGGTTAACAACATTTTTCTGCTGCTTTCTTTGTAAAGGCCACCTGGATGTTGTGGCGTTGCTCATTAACCACGGAGCAGAAGTGACGTGTAAAGATAAGAAGGGTTACACCCCCCTGCACGCTGCAGCCTCCAATGGACAGACCAGTGTTGTCAAACATCTCCTGAATCTGGGGGTGGAGGTGAGCTACGATTCCATGCATCAACTTATGGTATATTAGTGGGCTTTCTATTTGTTCTGAAGTAAAATCCTGTGTATTTGTGGGTTTTCTTTTGTTCAGAAATTAAATTCTGTTTGCATTTTAATTCACAAGGATAAAAACTATTCTTTCTATTACTCTATCTTTGAGTTTCTGTGGGCAACTGAGGAGGGTGATAGGATCTGATAAGGCTAACTTTCTATATCACGATAGAGAAATAAGCAATAGCTATATATATATATATGGGATAAATACATACACACACACACACACACATTAACCAGTCATTTTTTTAAAGACTGGCTACAATCCCACATCCCACCCTCAGAATCTAGCCTTCTAAATTGTGGCTTACCAGCAGAAGTGAGCGAATGAATGACAGGGACAAACAGCAGAAGTGTCCAGTGCTGAGCTGGAGAAATCTTCCAAACCCCTTTAAGCGCAGAACCGGAGCAGTAGTGAGGCTTTGGAACATCCCTGTCCTTGGAGGAAAGGACAAGGTGCAGGACTGAGACCATGATGTTGAAATCCAGCGGTAGGGGCAGTAAGAAAGAGCCATGGCCTAAATACCCAGGACAGCTTCATGGTCCTGCTCTGGCACGTGGCCTTGTGGGCTGTCAGACAGCAGAGCCAAACCCAGAGTGGCAGCTGAGCCCAGCTCCTGAGCTGAGGTTCACAGGCCCTCCTTGTGCCTCTGCCGCCTCTTTCTCTCCAGATTCGTGGTTGAGTTTCAGGCTTTTTTCTCACTCTCCTGATTCAGTTCTCCTCTGGCATTTCCAGACAGCTCTGCCTTTCACTTTTTAATCCCTTCCATAGCCCCAAACAATCTCTGTACAAGTTGAAACCTTTAATTCACTCTTCTTCTCTAGTTCACTTTTTGTCACATTTACCTTTTTGCTGATTTTTACTTCCAGTGACAAGCATTTGTAGGATGACCACAATGGGCGACAGCAGGCTCTGAATCATTGTGTTGACAGATGGACATTTCCTTTCTCTGGCAACAGCTATTAGGCTCTTCTGCAGAAAATGGGATAAATTGGCTGCGATGATTTTAATCACCCTGTTTTGGACTCACTCGCAGATCGATGAAATCAACGTCTATGGCAACACGGCTCTCCACCTGGCCTGCTACAACGGGCAGGATTCTGTCGTCAACGAGCTGACCGACTACGGTGCTAACGTGAACCAGCCCAACAACAGTGGGTTCACCCCTCTGCACTTCGCTGCTGCCTCCACACACGGTGCTTTGTGTCTTGAGCTGTTAGTAAACAACGGGGCGGATGTTAACATCCAGGTATGACACTCTTTTTTTTTTCTTCTTTTTTTAAGATTTTATTTATTGACTTGGGTAGGGGGAGCAGAGTACTTGTATTTGCTTTGACTGGGCAAGCCCGGGGCCTCTAACCAGCAACCTCAGTGTTCCAGGTCGATGCTCCATCCACTGCACCACCGTAGGCCAGACCAGGTCTCTCTCAATGTTAAAAAGCTTTGGGTTGAGGCTCTGAGCAAAATCAACTGCTGTAAATTAGGTCAGGTTTGAATGATTTGTCCTTCTGAGGACCTCGACCCCATGGCCCCTAGGTACTGTTTCCATTAGCTGCCCTGTTTCTGCAGGAGTGGTGGTACCAGCTGGAAAGAACTGAGGTTCTAGCCACATGTCCAGGGTCGCCCAGTGGTACTGTTTCCGTTAGCTACCCTGTTTCTACAGGAGTGGTGGTACCAGCTGGAAGGAACAGAGGTTCTAGCCACATGTTCAGGGTCGCCCAGTGAATATTCCAGAGGAAGTACAGGATCTCAGAACTGTTGATTTGGCCTAGATTCTAATACTGAGGTGACTGTTGAGCTGATAGGGCAGAGCTATTGAGAATCGGAAGGAAGGCATGATCTCGTGTCTGTTCCCAGCCCTGGCTGGCCCTCCGAGGTGTTTCTCAAATGCCTTCTTATAGTAAACCCCAGATAGTGGCTTCAGTGACCTAACAGTGACCTGGTCTTAATGGCGAGTCCTTTATTCAGCAGGCTTACTGAGGACTACTTAGTGTGCTCTGTTTGGTATAAGAGAGTACTCCAAGATGAGAGGTGGTCTTTGCCCTCAAGGAATTTACAATATGGTAAGGAGATAACACACTCAGATAATCAAGAGGCAAGAGAAAATGTGATGAGTGGCATGAGAAAGTACTAAAGCGTTGTAAACTGTAAGAAACAAGTATTGATTTGCTTCTTGCTTGGGCATCAGAAATGGCAATTGCTCAATTTGAGATGAGGAGGCATAGAGAGAATTTGAGAGAGGGTATTCTAGGTAGAATAGCATGGGTGCTGGGAGTACTGGATAGGAAAACCTCTGGGTAAACTTTAGGTACCTAGTTAGCTCCCTGTTGTGGATAACTGAGAGGAACATATATGGCAGTCTTCATGATCCTGGTTACATTACTTGGATGCGCTTAGGTTACAGCGGAACATCTTCACCTGCACCAAGTGACCAGCTTCCCTTTTCCCAAGCACACAGGAATCCCGAAGCAAGGTCCCAGTGTAATCTGCCGCTGCTTTTGAAAAATTATTTAAAAATTTAATTTTAAGAATATTGGATTAATCTATTTTTATGGCCTTCTCTATTTACTTTTAAAATCTTATTTTTTCTTCAGCAAGAGAGACAGACAGGAACAGATAGACAGACAGGAAGGGAGAGAGATGAGAAGCATCAATTCTTGGTTGCGGCACTTTAGTTGTTCATTGATTGCTTTCTCATTTGTGCCTTGACCAGGGTAGTGCAGCCAAGTCAGTGCCCACTTGCTCAAGCCAGCAACCATGGGGTCATGTCTATGATCCTACGTTCAAGCTGGTGACCCTGCACTCAAGCTGATGAGCCCACGTTCAAGCTGGATGAGCCTGCGCTCAAGCCAGTGACCTCAGGATTTTGAACCCGGCTCCTCAACATCCCCAGCCAACACTCTATTCTCTGCACCACTGCCTGATCGGGCACTATTAAAATCTTTTTATGTTTTTTTTATAATTTTTAATAGTGGACATATAGGACAAATTATCAGAATAGCAATTTATACTGCCTGACTACAGTATAAACCATGTGAAAAAAAAATGCCAAGAACCAGCTGAAATGTGTCCTAATGAAGAGGGCTTATCTACTGGCTAAGGACTTTGGGCTTCCATAGGCTGTGAGGGCCACTAATCATTACAGAGGTCATATGATCAGAACTAAGCATTAGAAACAGTAATCTAGCCATAGAACACCAGAGACAGAAAATAATTATATTTTAAACTTTTATATGATAAAAAAAGAAGAAAAAAACAAAACCCCTAACATACTATTTAAAAAGGAATAACTCAGGGAAGTTTTCTGCAGTGTACATGATAAGCAAAGAGTTAATATGCTTAACATATTAAGAAGTCATAAAAATTAATAAAACTGTAAAAATATTTAATATCACTAGTAATTAGTAAAATACAAACTAATACACAAATATATATTCCCTTAAGATTGGAAACTATCAACAGGACTAATAATAGCCAGTGATATCAATGAAAAAAATAATATGCAATAAATAAATATGATTTCTTTTTTCTTCTTTTTTAACTGAGAGGAGGGAAGATAGACTCCTGCATGCGCCCTGACTGGGATCCACCCAGCGAGCCCCATCTGGGGCTGATGTTTTGCCCACCTGGGGCCATGCTTGCAACTGAGCTATTCTTAGCATCTGTGGGAAAGGCGCCACAGAGCCATCCTCAGTTCCCAGGCTCATGCACTCGAACCAATCAAGCCATGGTTGTGGGAGGAGAAGAGAGAGAAAGAGAGAAGCAGGAGGGGGAAGGGTGGAGAAGAAGATGGTCATTTCTCCTGTGTACCTTGACCGGAAATTGAGCTTAGAACATCCACACGCTGGGCCAGTGCTCTACCACTGAGCAAACAGGCCAGGGCCAGATACTTTTTATTTAAAATTTTTTTAAAAATTATGTATGTATGTATGTATGTATGTATTTTAAGCAAGAGAAGGGGAGGCAGAGAGACATTCCCTCATATGCCTTGACTGAGATCCACCCAGCAAGTCCCCTACTGGGTGATGCTCTGCCCATCTAGGGCCATGTTTGCAACTGAGATATTTTTAGCACCTGAGATGGAGTCCATGAGCCATCTTCAGCTCCCAGGGCCAACTCACTTGAATCAATCAAGCTATGGCTGCAGGAGGGGGCAGAGAGAGAGAGAGAGAGAGAGAGAGAAAAGAAGAAGAAGAAGAAGAAGAAGGAGAAGGAGAAGGAGAAGGAGAAGGAGAAGGAGAAGGAGAAAAAGGAGGAGGGGGAGGGGGAGGGGGAAGGGGAAGGGTGGAGAAGCAGATGGTTGCTTCTCCTGTGTGCCCTGACTGGGAATCAAACTGGGATATCCACATGCTGGGCAATACTCTGCCACTGAATGAATGAGATCATTTTTTATTTTAAAAAGTTATGTGTCTAGGCCCTAGGTGGTGGCTCAGTGGATTGAGCATCTGCCTGGCATATGGACATCCCGGCTTCAATCCCCAGTCAGGGCACACAAGAGAAGCAACCATCTGCTTCTTCCTTCCTCCCTCTGCCCCCTTCTTTCTCCCTCTTCCTCTCCCACAGCCAGTGACTCGATTGGTTCTAGCCTGGCCCTGGGTGCTGAGGATAGCTTGATTGGTCTCAGCCAATTCACCTCAGGCTCTGAGGATAGCTTGGTTGGTTTGAGCATTGGCCCAGACAGGGGTTGCTGGGTTGATCTTGGTTGGGGTGCATGCGGGAGTCTGCCTCACTATATCCTCTCCTCTCACTTAAAAAAAAAGTTATGTGTCTGGCCCTGGCCAGCTAGCTGAGAAATAGAGCATTGGCCCAGTGTGTGGAAGTCCCGGGTTTGAATCCTGGCTAGGGCACACAGGAGAAGTGCCCATTTGCTTCTCCACCTTTCCCTCTCTACTTTCTCTCTGTCTCTCTCTTCCCCTTCCACAACCAAGGCTCTATTAGAGCAAAGTTAGCCCAGGTGCTGAGGATGGCTCCATGGCCTCTGCCTCATGCGCTAGAATGGCTCCTGTTGCAATGGAGCAATGGCCCAGATGGGCAGAGCATCGCCCTCTGGTGGGCATGCTGGGTGAATTCTGGTTGGGCACATGTGGGAGTCTGTCTCTCTGCCTCCCCACTTCTCAATTCAGAAATAAAAAAAGGTTATGTGTCTATGTATATGCATAGAAAAAGAAAAATATATGAATATATACCAATATACTAATAACACTTATGCAGAGAGGCAAAATTATTATTTGGGTTTCTCAGGTATTTTACATGTTTGTTTTAATCTTATGATTGTGATATAATGAACATGTGTTATATATCCATGTTTTTATATCCAGAAGAAAGAAAGGCTATTCTTGTTATTATAAAAAGAAAATTCAGGTAGAGTGTGCCTAGAGACAGGACATCTAGAGGAGACAGCTGAAAAAAGGGAGAGGCTTTGCAGAAAGAAAGTCAGCAGGATTTGGTTAAATGAGAGATGGAGGACTTGAAGATGAATGTAAGAATTGAAAACGGCCTAAGAGAGGCAATACAGTATGGTGGTTGAGCATTCAGTTCTAGAGCAGACTTGCTAGATTCCAGTCTAAGCCTTGACTTTCAGTAATTATATAATAAACAACTTCTCTGTATGTCTCAGTTAGTTTGTAAAATTAGGGAAACAGTGGTATCTTCTTCATGAAACTTTTTGAGCATTAAATAAGTCCTCTTACATAAATTACTTAGAACAGTGTCTCTCACGTGGTAAGCTGACTCAGTAAATGATATTTGGTATTAAGAGGAATGTCAGGAGAAAGATTGGGCTAGAAGGTAAAACTGTTGAGGTTAGTGTTTAAGAAGCTGATTTTGAGCTTTTGATACAGCCAGTATGGGAAAACCAATATGGAAAATGTGATAACTTAGTGTGGGTAGTTTTAGAGAATAGTGTAGAAAAAAAAATTTAGGTTGCCTCATTCACATAGAGGTAATAATTGAAACTGGGAGAAAAGGAGGCAGTCACCCACGAGAGGGTCCATCGTAGCATGATTAGATAAGGAATGGAGGACTCCAGTAACCCTTTACTCTTAGGATCAGGAAGAGAAGGAAGAGCCAGAGAAGGGGATGATGAAAGAAGAGTTAGAGAAGAAGGGAAGGAAATGGAGAGGAGTGTAGTGTCTTCATGAAGGTGAAAAGCAAGTAATAAAAAAGTAGAGCAGATGAAGAGAATGGCAGTTCTAGATCTTGTAAATAGAGACCTACCAAGGTCCTAAGTGGAGGTAAGATGAAGGTCTTCAGGGGCATTGAAGAGATCAAGAAACTGTATGTAGCCCAAGGTAAAGGAAGAGTCATTATGGGTGATTGAAGTTGGAGAAGATGGTGGGGAGAAGCAAGAGGCTAACAGTGGCCAAACTTTCAATGTCCCTAACTTGTGGACATTGCCATCCTGGTGTCTGAGTGACATTGTTGAAGTCTCCAAAGGAAGAAAAATAATTGAAGTTAAACAAAGTAACTCTCTTCACCTACCTCCATTTAATCAATTCTCAGGGTTTTCTATTACTTCTGTAAAACAGCCGGCTGATGGTCTCAATGTGCTACATCTGAGGCGAGAGGCCCCCTTTCTAACATACCTACCTACTTCCCTCAGTTAACTGACTAGTGGTCAGTCCAGATTGGATTAGGGGCTTCAGTTATATCTGGTGCATGGCTTGATGGCAGCCTTCTCTTCCCCATAAAATTGACCTAGAAGGCATGGTTACTTGGTTTTAGTATTTAACTTTTCCTGTGGACTGCTAATCATCAGTAGAATATAAGAAGTAGCTTTTTAAAAACCTGAGACTTGGGTTTATGTGTTCTCTAATCTATGTAAGTGGGATTTTGAATCAAATCCAGCCTTCTCCCTCAGTCTCCCTACATCCACCCTGTCTGCATCCTCTGATTTCCTAATTCTCTAGAATCCTCCTTCATTATTCCGGATGGCCTCTGGCTACACAGCTCATCTGACATTTCCGTAGAGCCATTCTGTCTGACTTTGGAGGTAGCTTTCTAATTAAAGTTGTTATCTCTCTCTACCACATTGCTCCTTGGATTTTGAAAGTATTTGCAGATTGCAAGGCACTTCGTATTTGTTTAGATTTTCTAAAGTTTGAGGGAAATCGCATACTGAAATGTAGCCAGTACCTACCCACATGGTCACTTTATTTCCTCTATCCTCACAGAACACTAAGAGCAACATCTTCATGGGCAATGACAAGATCACTGAAAGAGGAGGAAGATACGTATCCTGCGTGCATTTTTCAGACCCTCAGTTTGCTTAAATTGACTGTGGCTTTGACCTTGTAATATTAGTTTTCCTGTGATAAAATAATAGAAACATAATAGTTTACACAATAATCCACTGAAGGTTCACGTGTATTTTGCAAGTAGGAAGAGCAAACATAAAATAATGTTTTTTCTCCATTATAAACCACATTGTCATTTTCAAAAAGACCATCTCAAGGCTCTTTTTGGAAGCATTCAAAGTAAGTGTTAAAGAAGGCACTAAACACATAGCCATGCCAGCTATGACTCAGCTAGATTCAGAAATGACCATTGCCAGGTTGCCTACCTTCTGGTCACTGACATTCAGCCTGCCCATAGTCTCAGTTCTCTTCTGTTTGTGGACCCTTAGATCATTCAGCCCTAGGAGAGACTGGATTTGAAGGCTATCACACGTCTACTGAAGTGGACCTGCTCCCTTCTTTATCTGTATCAGAACCAAATTATAGAATTGGAGTTGTTTTGCAGAGGTTGCTGGTGAGACTGGAGTAGGCAGTCATAGGGACATCGCACCTGGAACTTTGGAGAGCACGTGAGGAAAGGAGAGGAGGGAATGTTTGAGCCAACTACATATCATTTCCAGCCTTCGGAACCAGTATAAAAAATATTGAACTATGCCCTGGCTGGTGGCTCAGTGAATAGAGCATTGGCCCAGCGTACGGACATCCAGGGTTTGATTCTCTGTCAGGGCACACAGGAAAAGTGACTACCTGTTTTTTCCCCTCATCTGCTCCCCCTCCTCTCCCTCTTTCCCTCCTGAAGCCAGCAGCTCAGTTGGTTTGAGCATGGTCCCAGGTGCTGAGGATAGCTCTGTTGGAGCACATCAGTCTCAGGTGCTAAAAATAGCTCATTACTCAAGCATTGGCCCCAGATGGGTTTGCTGCCTGGATCCCAGTTGGGATGCATGTGGGATTCTCTTTATCTTCCCTCCTTTCACCTAAAAAAAATATTGACCTACACATGACCTTTTTGCAAACCAGGGTTTTATATTGCTGTTCCATTGTGTTAGGAAGCTCTTTGGGGTTTTTGACTATATCTGGACCCTCCCCCCACCCTGCCCCAGCTGACCTTAGTGTTATACTATGGAGGCTTTATTGTCCTTTAATAGGGTCACTGAGCTATGTGACTCTAGGAGGCATCATACCATAGTCCTGGCTTGTAAGAATGTCTGTAAGTTGAGGAAAGGTTTTGTGAGATGTTGGAGGATGAGGAAGGAAGGCATTAGGAGAGGAAGAAAAGAATGAACAGATTTCTGAGGAAAATGGTGGTCAAAAATATTCTCAACCCTCATTAGTTTTTCTTTATGACTTATGACTGAACTATGAATCGGTAAGAGTTCTTTTTGCTAATTAAATAAATCCTCAAAATAAGAAAAAAAATTTTCCAAGCCCTGAATCTGATGGGAAAATGCATCTAGAAATTAGAAGGAGACTAGAAATTAAGAATAAACTTTATAAAAGCAAAGCTTTGATTAACTAGAAGAACTGACCATATCCTCTCCTTTGAGACTGTAAGGACTACCTTATCTCTGAAGTTCTCAGGACAGCAGCAGCAGCAGCAAGTCCAACCCTGTGAACTATTTCTCAGGCGGATGCGAACCGTATCAGGAACCCTCGTCTCAGCCTGAACATGCTGAGTTCTACGTTGTAAAGGCTGAATAAACAGTATTATCCTCTTGACCTTTACTAGTGTTCAGTGGCTTTTTGAAATAATGAGTTCCTTTTACATTATAGCATATAAACAAAACTGCCCCCCAATTGCTGCCACCATACTCTTAATGCTTCCTGTCCCCACGTGCTCCCGCTCTTGCCACTGAAGTCTCTATGAGGGAAAAAAACCAAACAAACAAAAATAACCTGTCAGCAGCAGCCTGGGTTCAACGATAGATGAACCCAGGCAAAGATCTGCAAAGATAAACCTGAATAAGCATCACCACTGACCATAAACGAGTCCTTTGACTTTTAGCTAACTGTGTCATCCTACTTCTTTTGTCCCTTTACCAAAGGCACGAACATTCCAAGGTGTGGCGCTTACTATCCTTGAACTGGGTCCAACTTTGTACACCACACACAGGCAGAATAGAAACCCACTCTGCTTTGGCTCGCTGGCTGCAGTTCAGCTGGTGCCTCCCAGCTGGGTGGTTACTCCTTGGTAAAGCCTTTAAGCTATTTACTAGGCACGGAAAAGTGCTGAGTTAAATATTTACAAAGATATTGTCTAACTACTGAAATATTTATGGGTTTATATATACTTAACGAAATGCTAATTAGTTATGTTTTCATATTAAATTTAAGAGAAAATATTGGAGCCAAATGTAAAGAAATAGCACCACCTAGGGACAAGTGAATGCCAACTCTGCAGTTCCTGTTTCCCGTCTCCTTCAGAGACTTGCACAGCCATCACTTTTTTATTGGAGGGGGTATGTTTTAAATCCTTATTCCCGGGTAGTTCCCAAGGTTTCAGCCCTTGAAACTGCCTGCACTTCCAACAGCCGGGGCGCAGGCTCTGGAACCGATGACTGTTTCGTGCTCTCCGCCACTGTGATCTCGTGGTCAGGGGGCATCTTAGCTTCCTTATCTTGATTGCTGCTGCTGCCTTTTTTTTTTTTTTTAAGATTTTTTTTTAAAGATTTTATTTATTCATTATAGAGAGGGGAGAGAGAGAGAGAGAGAGAGAGAGAGAGAGAGAGAGAGAGAGAGAGAAGGGGGAGGATCAGGAAGCATCAACTCCCATATGTGCCTTGACCAGGCAAGCCCAGGGTTTTGAACCGGCAACCTCAGCGTTTCCAGGTTGACACTTTATCCACTGCGCCACCACAGGTCAGACGGCTGCTGCTTCTAAAAATATCATTTCAGTAAACGTTCAAGTGTACTTTTGTCTTTCTCAATCGTTTCTGATTCGGTATCATCATATAAGATGGAGAAAAGATCCAAATTATTTTTTTCTTTTTTTGCTATCTACCTGAGAGCCTTTCACTTACAAAGATTGTTTTGTCAACCAAGATGCAGTTACTGCTCTCATTCACTCTCCCTGGTGCACAGACTGTGCACAACTCCTTTCTAAAGGAATAGACTTATATAATACAATTTCTCTGTTAGAACTTTGTGGTTTTATAAGCCACTCCAGCCCACAGTCTAAAGCAGTGTGCTATGCATGTTGCAGATGGGGCTCCTATTACCCCGTTCTGGTTCAGTAAGCCTGTTCTGGACATAGAACTCACAGCGATAACAAGATCCCTGGTGATTTAGATGCATATATTCCTTGGTTCGCTCTGAGAAACACTTCTTTAAATAAGTATTTGTTTTCCACTGTGAAATTTTTTTTTTTTTCATTTTTCTGAAGCTGGAAACAGGGAGAGACAGTCAGACAGACTCCTGCATGCGCCTGACTGGGATCCACCCGGCACACCAGGGGCGAAGCTCTGCCCACCAGGGGGCGAGACTCTGCCCATCCTGGGCGTCGCCATGTTGCGACCAGAGCCACTCTAGCGCCTGGGGCAGAGGCCACAGAGCCATCCCCAGCGCCCGGGCCATCTTTGCTCCAATGGAGCCTTGGCTGCAGGAGGGGAAGAGAGAGACAGAGAGGAAAGTGTGGCGGAGGGGTGGAGAAGCAAATGGGCGCTTCTCCTGTGTGCCCTGGCTGGGAATCGAACCTGGGTCCTCCGCACGCTAGGCCGACACTCTACCGCTGAGCCAACCAGCCAGGGCAAATTTTTTAAACAAAGAGATATTTTAAAGCACAAATATATGGGGTTCATCACCAAAATGAACCTGCATTTTAGAAACCACATAGTTTAACCTCAGATTTAAGAAAAAGACATCTCTCGAGACTCAGAAAAATAACCATTATGGTACATAGTTGTTTTTTTAATATAATTCTTGAATGAAAGAATATATTCTCTCTATTGAAGATACCTTTGGTCTAAAATAACAGTAATATTTTTGAGGAAATATTACTATTTTAAGAAGAAATTCTGTAAATGACTATTTTATAATTAAATGTGTAGGACTTTGGTATTTGGTATAATTATGATCAGTATATAGATTCTATACACTTCTTTAAAGTTTTGGCTTAATCTATGTCAGGAAGTTCTATTGCTTATATCTTGAATAATAAAGAGACGTATACATTCAGCACACATTTCCAAGTGATCATTAAAATGGCAATTTGCTAAATAGTTGCATGCCTTAATCCTGTGATTTCTGGTGAGTTGAGTGAAGTAGCATTTCTGTTCTTAAACAATCAAAAGTGTTGGTTTCCTATGGAATTAGAATTTAGGGAATGGTGGAGGATTCTAGGTTAGTTTTGAGAGTCCCAGTGATTTATAGCAGTTTGGTCAACTTCAGGTCAAACAGAGCCAAGCAAATAAGCACATAATTTGTCTCTTTTTTCACATAGTAGAGACAGAAGTTGAAAAAAATACCTTGAAGGAAATTTCCCCCATCAGTAGACTACTGGAGATGAAAATACATTTTGGGCCCCTGGCAGGTTAGCTCAGTTGGTTAGAGTGCCGTCCTTATACACCAAGGTTGTGGGAGTGTTCCTGGTCAGGGCACATATAGGAAGCAACCAATGAATGTACAACTAAGTGGAACAACAGATGATGTTTCTCTTTTTCTCTCTATCTCTTCCTCTCTCTGTCTAAAATTAAAAACAAAAACCATTTAGATGATTTCTTCAGTTTGAAACAGGGTAATTTAAAAATTGTGAGTATAACTAGAAATTTTGTATTTTTTCCCTAAAATATTCACTTCAAGTTCCTTTATAATGTGATATTATGCAGTAACTTGAGATATAATACATACTTTATCTTTTGCTTTTAAAGTTATCTTTTGCCCCTTGTAATTTTTTTCATCATACTTAAAAACATTTAATTGCTGTTTTCAGGGCATTGCCAGCGGTATCCATAGGGATGTTTCAGATTGATGCCACTGATCCATTGTTTCTCTCTCCCTTATTTTTTAGAGTAAAGATGGCAAAAGTCCACTGCACATGACGGCTGTCCACGGGAGGTTCACACGGTCACAAACCCTCATTCAGAATGGTAAGAGAAATTCTTCCGCAGTGTCATTATTTGAACAGTTTTCGGGTCGAGTTTGTCAGTCACCTGCATGTGAAAGATGATGCTCCGTTTTAGAATTTATTAAGCTCGGACTTACATCTTCCTTTTACGTACTTTGCTAAAAATTCTTCATTAAACATATTATCGCCATCCAGCTTAGAAGTGATGATATAAAGCCACTAAATTTCACAGTCAATTCCCAGTCAAAAACGTGAGTTTTGAAACTAGGGATAATATACATACCTATCTAGGCTCAAGATCCTGCACTTTTCACTCAGGAATGAAAAGTGCTGTACATTTCCTAGCAGGAAAGCTGAATTCTTTTAAAAATTTATTATTTATTTTATTTTTTTTTTACCTTGAATTTATTGGGGTGACATTGGTTCATAAAATTACATAGGTGTCAAGTGTACCATTCTGTAATATATTATCTTTATACTTCACCACATATTTTTAACTTTTAGAATTCATCATAGTTCCCTAAGTGAAGCTCATTGAGCTTTTTGGGCAAAGATAGGAAAAATAAGGTGACTCAGAAGAAAAGCAGGTAAGTATGTGATATAAAGAATCAGAAAAATCACACTTGTTAGAGACCTTGGAAAGTCACATAAAGTAATTTTCCAGGCTGATAGCAGGGTACTTGAACCAATGGGGTGTCTCTGTAGCGAGACTGGGGAGTGTCACTTCATGTCATGGGTCATGACTGGCATCTGTGAGTGAATTGATCCTGACAGGGCAAGTCTGTTTTCTTAACAAATCTTAGAGACAATTGGAAAACCAAACGAAACCAAACCAAACTGGTTTTAGCCCTGATTGTATGCTGACATTCCAGGTGAATGCAGCGGTCCCTAAACCAGTGTTTCCCAACCTTTTTTGTGCCATGCCCCACCTTAACCTTTCTAAAATTTTTATGTCCCCCCCTATGTAACATACATAATTTTTAACATTAAAAAATTGATTTGTTCACTTAATAAACATAAATGATAGGTTCTAGGAAGAAATCACTATGAAATTGTTAACAAAACATAGTAAGTAAAATTTCAAAACATATAATGAAAAACAGAAATTTAAATGCCAAATAATTTTAATACAGATTTTTCTATATTAATTTATTATTTTAATTTAGTGTGATCCTTGTGCTTGATGCTTGCTGCACAGAGATTTTATATTAGGTTCCAATTTGGTTAGCTTTAGTCTCAAGTCTCCACGTTGTGTTATATCCAGCCGATTTCTTTTTTTTTACCAGTAAATCATTTACAGCACTAAATCCACATTCAGCTAAAAATGAAGATGGAAGCGGTAGCAATAGTTTTCTTGCACATTTGGTTGAATTTGGGTATTTGATTTCTGTTTCCTCACAAAGCCATGCCATCGCTCCTTTGATATTAAATAAATCTTTAACTGACTCATCATTTTGCAATTCTGCGAGTTCTTCTTGATACTGCATATTTGATATATCAGACAAATCCACTAACATTGGCTGCATCATCCATGTTGGGAAATCAATTTGTTTTAAATCAGAAAATCTTTCTTTTAAATCAGCCGATAGAATATTCAAATGATTGACAATAACAAGTAAAGCGGTATCAGTTACTTCACATTTTTGGAGCCAATGAAACTGTGCTGGGGTCCAGCCCCAGGGGGGATTCAGGGGTCCCACAGGAAGAGAAGGCGTCTGCGAAAATCGAGTGAGAGAGCCGAATTCTTTTCTTTCTCTTTATTCTCTTGTTAGCATTTACTGCCAGGCATCTCTCTTTTCAAATGCTAGTATAGGTCCCTTTTTATACACACACTGAGTTACAATTACATGGTGTTAATTATTGCTTTTGTTTCACTATGTTTACATGTTTCCGGATAACAGTTAATTTATATCTATAAATCACAAACCAGGTAGCAAATCATTCAAAATACAAAATAACTTGAATAGCGATAACAACATCGGTAAAAGCTTTTAAGGTATTAGTACTAATAGTTAACTAACTTTACTGCTGTTGTGAGTTAAGGGGCAGAGAGAGATTAGCAGACAAAATCATTAAGGACTAACAATGGACCACTGCTTGCTCAGGTAAATGGCTTTGAGTTTATGCAGTGTCCTACTTTATCTCACAAGATTCTAAAAGGCTTGCCTATAAAGAAATTGACTTAACATTAAGAATAGCTTTCACCCAAAGATATACAGAGTGCACTTGCAAGATAGCCTAGTAGCAACATAAGACATTAACTGTTATTACTTCTATGGATTCCCCTACATTTCTCTCATTATCAAAAAATCTTGGAAAGCATATAAATCTCATGAGAACATCTCATTGAGAAAGCCTAGCAATTGCCTTTAGTCAAAAGACAATTCTCAGTAAAACATTCTTTTCTTGCTGACTACGCTCTCATCCTAGGCCACACAATGGGCCATTCTACTATACCTTACCTAAGATACTATTGTCTAGTCAAATATTACTTATTTATTATATTTAAACACTAGTTAAGTTCTGACTCTATTCTTCTCAGAGTGTACCACTATCTGCAGATCAAATAAGGAAGAAGAAAGGAATGTTTCTCTACTCTATCACATGAAAAGGCTAGGGAGGAAAAATGTTGAATTAAGTGAAGGCCGAAAGGTGCTCTGTGCACAGCCACTGCCTCCTACCCATTCACAAGTCACAATCTATTCTTTCTAACATGATTAAGAAAGAATTCTCCTACAAACTTAACCCTTTACGAGGGATATCATAGCCAGCCTCTTATGTTTATGAGCCCAGTTCAAGGGGCTTACAGGCTTTTCTGTGGAACTCACACCCTCTGTCTCATTACCAAAGAAATTACTACGAATCTACAGGGAAAGCACGGTACTATTATCCCTGTGCCATAAATAATAGCACACACCCAGAAAAGGGGGGATATAAGGCCAGATTAATTCAAAAAGTCAAAGGGGGAAGTATCGTTGTGTCTCTCCTTTGGGTGACTTCGTCAACCCGCAGCCATTGGTCTTCTCTGCTGTGACTTTGTCAATCAGCAGTTTTTGATCTTCTTCTGCTGTGACCTTGTCAGCCAGCAGTTGTGGGTCTTCTCCTGCTGTGACCTTGTCAGCCAGCAGTCGTTGATCGGCTCCCGACAAAACTGTTTAAAGTTTTTGTTGTTAATATGTTTCTGACATAACTCAATATTGGTAATGAAACCAAATATCTTTGCTTTTGCATCGACAAGAGTTTTATTTGTTCCTTGAAGTTGCTTATTTAATATATTTAGTTTTTCAAAGATATCGGCTAAATAACTCACAAATGCTTTACCATCTATTGTTAACAGATACTTCATTTCAGGTTTGTCGCTTAAAAAATCACTAAGAGTATCAAACAGTTCCATAAATCTTTTCAAACAGTTTCCTTTAGATAGCCATCTTACTTGAGTATGAAGTAAAAGTCTCACATGGTCTTCATTTTATTCTTCACAAAATAGCTTGAAAAGACGCTCACATTTGGCACTAGCTTTAATAGCATTAACACACTTTATTACTGTATGTAATACTTCATTCAGAACAGGCGAGATGTTTTTAGCTACCAAGTTTTCCCTATGAATAACACAATGCACAAGAATCATTTCTGGATTCACATCTTTCATCCATTTTAAGCAGCCATTTTTCTTGCCCATCATATTGGGAGCACCATCTGCAGAACAAGATGTTATATTTTTCATTGGTATATCATTGACATCTAAGTAGTTTTTTAGCTTATTATATATATCTTTGGAGGTAGTGGTGCTTTCTAATCTTTTACAGAACAACATTTCTTCAGCAAAATGTCCTTTATCAATATATCTTACGTAAGTTATCAATACTGCCTCATTGTCTCTCAAAGTTGATTCATCCATTTGCAAGGAGAATTTTCTTGTTTTCAGCTTTTCAATAAGTTGTTTTTCAATATCCTCACCCATTTCGTCTATTCTTCTGCTAACAGAATTGTTACTGAGTGGCATAGCTTTTACATCTTTGTCATCTTTTTCAAGAACCGATTAAAGAAATGCCTGATATTGATGGTTTTATTAAATTCTCTCCTATAGTGTGATTTTCTCCAGTTTTAGTGATGAATAAAGAAATTTGATAACTAGCCTCAAGAACACGATTATTAGTTGAAGTATGAGCAGTAAATAGAGACTTTAATGTTCTTTTTTCAAAATTTTTCTTTAAAGTTTTAAAGTAACTCAAATCTGAATTAATATGAGCACTATGTTTCGCCTTCAAATGCTCCTCAAGATGACCTCGTTTCATTGATTCGTTGGTCAAGCATTGCTGGCGTAAAAGACAAAAAGGAATCCGCTTATCGTGAACAGCGGGTATAAACCCAAATTTTAAATATTCCTCCGAATATTGATGAGTTTTTTTCTTGCTTGCACCACTCATTTTACTATGGACTATAAGAAATAAAAATAAGATCAATTAAAAACTAATATTAAAATATGTGTTAAAATATATTCAATGTGACATAGAGTAAACGTATACTAAAAATTCATATTTATTTAAATGTATATAACACATTTACTACACTACCACCGCAAATCAAAAGGTATCTATTTTTTCCACTTGACAAAATTTTCTGGAAAGTTATGCTTCTAAAATTAAAATTGTCGTGCATGCACTATTATAGCCCCAATAATATTTATAAAATATTAGTGCTTTCTAGCCCCGATGCAAGAAGTACTTAATAAAGAGTTTAATATTGATAAAAATAAAATCAAATACTTACCAATTATATCTATACAATATATATGTGTATATTTATTAAATCAACAATCTTTTACAACAGTTTTAACTGACACTTATTTCAAATTAACACTAACTGAATGATGTGAAACACTACAGAAGTTGCGATGGGCCAATTAGGTGAGAATAACTGCATTGTTTAGCGAGTTTTTAAAACATCCGGGGTTCCCCACGGCAGACGGCACGCTCCGCGGTGAACCCAGGACGAAGTTTACTTGACGACGCCAATCACCCAGTTGATATTTTGGTCTCGTCAAACGAAATTATGCTTAATAATTATTTACTGCAATTATTTAAGAATTGCATTTTTTGTTAAATTTGGCACCGATATCTAGCATTGCATTTAAATGGCCCGGGGCAAAAGAGTTAAAGTCGTGTCGAGTCCATTTTCAAATTGCCCCCCTTAACTATCGAATTGCCCCCCTGTGGGGTGTGGGCCCCACATTGGGAAACACCGCCCTAAACTATCTCTCAGTGACCCAGATTCTTACTTCTCAGAATTCTGGCATCAGTCAGTTTTCTTGGACCTACTTTTCTCTCACCTGTAAGAATTTTAGATGACATGCACTTGAATTAGTGGTACTGAGTTATGTCATAGGCATTCAGATCATAAAACCAAACAGTCATTTGACATTTGGATAGAAGACCAGCTAGTGAAATTATGCTTAGAAAGCAAAATAACTGCAGCAAAGCAAAAGAAATAAGCATTTCAGTGAAACTGTAGGGGAAAGGAAATCCTAACAAGTGGCCAGTGAGCCAAGGAAGGTAAAAGGGAAATTAACTGTACAACACTCATCCTTTCTAATTGGAGATATGTGGTATGCCTTTGACATTCACTTTGTTGACAGGGCCATGCTAATTGTTTTATTTTACTGGACAGGAAGGAGGTGGTAGTGACCCTAGTGTTTCTCTTTTGCTCAGTTTCCCTTCCCCACTGTATTTCTTTCTGTATTTTTCAGAAACAATGTCCCCTGCCTTAAAAATAAACAAAACTAAGGAGATATTTGGTAATCATTTATTTTTTTATAATTTAATGCTAATTTAATCATTGGGTCTTAGCTCTGTGGCATAAAAGGCTTTGTTCCCTGCTAAAGCAATTTCAAGCACCAGTGACCAGACCAGAGTGAGAGCAATTTTTCACCATGTAAGCACTGCTTTCCTAGAGGTCCATCTTGTGGACCAGACCGTACTGGCCCTCCCTCTTGAATCATAGCCATGCCCCATCTCCCCTCTGTTGTGCTAGTGTGCTTACAAGTTGCCCCCCACCCCATTGGGGGGACGCAGGGTTTTTGGCTGCTTTGACCTTTCCAAAAGCCATCCTTGTTGGCCTGGACTTCCATGCCCTCTCTGGACATTCTTTCTAGACTTTTGAGTTAGGATGAGACCTGAAGGTGACCCCATCTCTTCTCCTCTTTGATCAGGTAGCTTGGTTTCAGAGCCTGTCTTGTTCTTGGCTGGCCTAGCATCTTGCTGTTGGTTGGATGGGATCCAGGGGTCTCAAATGATGGGACTATAGTAACTATAATATATAGCCCATTAAATGTAATTACAGAGCTAATATTGGTTGAGTGTTCGTACTGTGCCAGGCACTTGGCTAAGTACCACACATAAATCCTTTCAGCCACCCCAGGAGAAAGAGGTACTGCTACATCTCCATTTCAAAGAAGGGGAAATTGAAGCAGGGAGTTGTGACTTTTATTGGGATGTATGGCAGGTATGCTAAAGCACAGAGATTGGAACTGAGGCAGTCTAACATCAGAGACTGATTTTTTTTTTAGCTGCTATACGTATGTTTTTTCTGGATAAACAATGACATATTTAAACATATATTTTTAAACTTGAATTCTATTTTTTTTAAAATTATATTTATTTATTTATTTTTAATGGGGTGACATCAGTAAATCAAGATACATATATTCAAAGATAACATGTCCAGGTTATCTTGTCATTCAATTATGTTGCATACCCATCACCCAAAGTCAGATTGTCCTCTGTCACCTTCTATCTAGTTCTCTTTGTGCCCCTCCCCCTCCCCCTTCCCTCTCCCTCTCCCAACTTGAATTCTGTTTATTCCAAGAGTCACTTATATTTGGAATAGAGTTGTCCCTGTAAGAGGATGATCTCTCATTCTTTTCTCTCATCTGAGAATTCTTTGCATTCATCACACATGTGAGCACTGTGAGTTCTTCCACTTGACATTTTAAAAAATGCCCTTAGGGAGAAGAGAGGAAGCTCTTTTCTTTCCTCTTGTTTGTTGCCTTCCTTCTGAGAAAGATACGGAGGCTCACGCCGCAGGGCCTGGTGTCCAGAGTGGGTCACTGCGCAATAGCACCTGGAATGCTGGTCCCACGTGGGGACAGCAGCTGGCTCTCTAAACCAAGTGAACATGCCACTGGGGAACATTCTTTGTGTTTGTTTGTTTTGTTAAATCACTCTGGTGTTTGGACTTCGTGTGGCTTTTCTCCACTTCTCTGACTGCTCTCCGGTCAGGGTTCTTAGTTCTTCATAATAACTTTGTTTTTCCAGAATTATTCATCTTTTCATAAGGCAATCATTAAAAAAAGCCCTCTTTAATTTTTTTAGTTAGTTAGCGAAGACCGCCTCTGCTGATGAGTCGCATTGTTTGTTGTCTGAAGCTGTGCTGGCGCAGCCAGAAGGAAGGAGCTGAACGGAAGCACAACATGGGATCCGGAGGCGTTCGGTCCAGCTGTTTGCACTAGGCAGCTTCTCAGATGCTGTTCAGTAGGTCACACAAGTTCAGAAGTGAAGTTTTCTTCCAGAAGCATTATAATAAATAGAGTTTTAAAAGGAAGAGTCAAGTGATAGGTTGATTCATTGTGGGAGTTTTGACCTTTTGGCTCACAGTTCTCCTGAGGCAGCTTAGCAGGGTGAACACTCTTGCTTGCACAATGAAAAACTCAATTTTGATGAATGCTTAGACAGTGCTGCATGAACTATCCCTCTGACATGCTCTGCAGTCTTCTAAACTCATGAATATTTATTTTCTTCACTAATGATCAGTGGCAGATTACCAATATTTAATTTACAACCTTTACATGAATAGTTAAAGGTATTTAATATGCATTCCTAGAAAACCTTAAAGGTTTTCAGGTAAAAATGGCAATGTTTGGGTAACTGTTAAATGGAAATTCATTCATCTAGAGGTCCTACTTTGATATAAAACATTTCTGAATAACAAATATACATTTTGTCTTTTACTTTTCAACTAAGCTATGATGTTTTCTTTTCTCTTTTTTTATTTTATTTTTTATTATTTTAATGGGGTGACATTGATAAATCAGGGTACATATGTTCAGAGAAAACATCTCCAGGTTATTTTGACATTTGATTATGTTGCATTCCCATCACCCAAAGTCAAATCGTCTTCTGTCACCTTCTATCTGGTTTTCTTTGTGCCCCTCCCCTCCCCCAACACCCTCCTTCTCCTCCCCTCTCATAACCACCACACTCTTGTCAATGTCTCTGAGTCTCATTTTTATGTCCCATCTATGTTATGATGTTTTCTTGAAATGTGTTTTAAATGATCCATAAAAGCATATGTGGAAGTTATCTATATTTTTAGAGTTTTTAATTGAGTTATTAAATGATAGCACAAGGAGAAGAAACTTTACCACTCAACCTCTTTTCCACCCTTTTCAGTATTTTTCACTCTTCTTTTTCTCTACTCAATTATTGGCTTATTTGAGGTTGGTAAACATGGCGGCCCTAGCATTTGGTGGCTTTCGCCTGTGAAGAGCCTGGAGTGGTTTAGTGTATATTCGATCTGCCTCCCACATTTCCCAGGATCAGTTCCCTGAATGGACATCTCAGGCTGACCACAGCAGGCAGTTCTTAGACAGGTACAAGTACTTGGGATTGCTCCGAGGTCTCCATGGAGACCAAGTGGCGGCCTGTCCACAGGGCTACATCATGTGACAAACATGATTGATCTAAGTTGGATGCTTCTGAATTCAGATAATAGTAACCAATCTATGGAGTCCCTAATTAATTTTATTTTATTAAAATAAAATTAATTTATTTTATTTTATTATTTTCCTGATTATAAAATTAGTACATGCTCAATGTCAAATAAAATTAAATCATTAAAGAGATTGCCCATTATATTCACCAGTGTGCCTCCCCAACTCCATCCCAAGAATTTCTGTTGACAATTTGGTAAAACTTCCAGATTTTTCTATGTATTTAAAAATGTATGTGTGTGTGTATATATAATAAAGAAATGTAATTATTACTTTTACAGAAATGATAGTCTATTTATATGAACAACTGATTTTTAAAAATAACTAGTGTACCACAGAAAGATTTGAGGAAAGACCAGCATTTGTATTCAAGTTGTCATTTATATTTCTCTGTCACAATCAAAGTAAAAAAGAGATCATAAACAACTATTAAGTTGCAAACCCTCATGTGCAAATTTATTGGCAGTAGATTGATTTTCAAGTAAACTGTACATGCAGAAGTCTTGACTGTGGAGTAAAACATCTTAAATCTTGTGTAAATGTATGTCCTAATACGGTTTTTTTGTTTTTTGTGGGGTTTTTTTTTGTTTTTTTTTACAGAGATGGAGAGAGAGACAGAGAGAGGGATAGACAGGGACAGACAGACAGGAACGAAGAGAGATGAGAAGCATCAATCATCAGTTTTTTGCTGCGACACCTTAGTTGTTCATTGATTGCTTTCTCATATGTGCCTTGACCGTGGGCCTTTAGCAGACCGAGTAACCCCTTGCTCAAACCAGCGACCTTGGGTCTAAGCTGGTGAGCTTTGCTCAAACCAGATGAGCCCGCGCTCAAGCTGGCGACCTCGGGGTCTTGAACCTGGGTCCTTCGCATTTCAGTCTGATGCTCCATCCACTGTGCCACTGCCTGGTCAGGCTGTCCTAATAGTTTTGAAGTATTTCTCCTCTCTACAAAGCCCACACATATTTTGTAATTATTTCACTTTGTAGAAAATATTCTTATTCACTAAAATCTATGTTTTACTAATATACCTGACTAGAAAAAATGTTGTTTGCTGAAAATAAATCTTAGGGAACTGAAGGCTATAATTACCAATAATAGGATTCATTAGAATGAAGGCCCGTACAACAGATATTACTGGGAAGATTTTTATAATGGTCCTCTTATAATGAACACAGACAAAAGTGAGATGGTGACCAGAGGGAGAGGGTGGAGGGAGGGGAGCAAAGGGGGCCAAATATATGGTGATGGATAATGATTTGACTTTGGGTGATGGGCACACAACACAATGAATAGTTCATATGCTATAGAGATGTATACTCCAAACTTGTGTGTTCCTTTGGCCCAGTGTCACCTTTCCCCAGATCTGAGAAGACTCTCAGCAGCTTCTTTTTGGTATGATGTTCAAATATACTGCTGATAGGAGTGCAAATGGGCACAGCCTTTCTCAAAAGTAGTTTGCCTGTGTTTATCAAGGGCTTTAAAAATATTCATAGTTTTGATCCAGTAGTTCTACTTCTCAAAACTTTCATGAAAATCAAGAAATAAAGGACCCAGCCCTCCACACAAATACACATATACACTTAGAAAAATGGGCAAAAGTTAATGACAGATAGTTCATAGAAAACAGATAAATTGTTCTTCAATATATGAAGAGAAGCTGAACTTTCTTAGTAAGAGTAATTCAAATGAAAACTATACTGAGATGCCAATTCTCAGCCATCACATGACAGGTACTCATAAGCTTGACAAGGCTGTGGGGAAAAGGTTCCCTCATACATTGCTGCTGTAGTTGCAAAATTGCATAGGGCCTAAAGAAGGGAATTTGGCAGAATCTAACAAAACCACCTGTTTGTATACCCTATCACCTAGAAATTTTTCATATCCGCAGACTGGAACTCTGTAGCCATTGCAAGTAATGGAAATGTGCATCATCCAATAATGCAATGACTTGACCTTAGGTGTCTGTTGACGAGGTGGAGTGGGAAGTGCACATCAACTCTGGGGTATTCTTGCCAAAATGTTTAGCCTGAATCTAGTAATAAGGAAATAATCAAGAAATTTCAGAGTGCAGAACATTCTACAGGACTCCTGGCTTGGCCTCCCAAAATATCAATGGCACAAGAGACTAAAAAAAAAAAAAAAAAAAAAAATATATATATATATATATATATATATATATATATGGCAAGAAGATTGTTTTAGATTAAAGGAAACTAAAGAGACACAACAACCAAATGCTATCAGAATTTTTTATTGGATTCTGGATTCTTTTAAAATAGCTCTAATGCACTTTTTTGGGACAACTGGAGAAATTGGAAGATGCACTGTTTATTTCATAAAATTATTGCATCAATGTTAAATTTCTGTGTATAATGATGAAATTATGGTTATGCAGGAAAGTTTGTTCTTAAGGATGAAATGTCATATGTCTAACTTATTTTTAAGTGGTTCCTCAAATAAATGAATAAATAGACTAATTATATTTATATATAGAAAAAGGAGAGAAAGAAATTTGCTAAAATAAAAAGGGGAAAAAGCAAAGTAAAACAAAATATGAATATACTATAATATTGATATTATAGACTATAGATGATTAGTGTGGTAGTTTTCATAAATATAAATATTTTTAGTTCATAGTTTACACTTTTATTCATTTTACTCTAAATTAATCAAACTACATAAAAGACTATCCTGAGCTCTCTATTCCCTTTGGTTCTTATGCTTTGGTATAAGGTTTACACGGGTCTTTAATTAAGCAGGTAAAATTAAAATTGAATGTGTCTTCGGGATTACATTTGATGGAATTTGATTGCATTGTTCCTTCAGAGCAGGAACCTAACTGTAAGATTTTAGATCCTTAAATAAGACAATATGGTATAAGATTTTTCAAAAGCATTTCTAATAGACATCCCTTTATGCAGATTTTCAGATGGTGACTTGTCCCCTTGAAAAGCATTCCTGTACTTCAGAGTAGAGATGTACGCAGAGTGGAAAGGAGATCAACATTTGATCGACATGAGTGACTGGCATAGAACGTAGTATCTGAATCAGTCTGAATTCTTATATTACACTGTATTTAAAAATCTCTTCCAGGAGGTGAAATTGACTGTGTGGATAAGGATGGCAACACTCCTCTCCATGTGGCTGCAAGATACGGTCATGAGCTTTTGATTAACACCCTAATAACCAGCGGAGCTGACACAGCCAAGTAGGTTACTGCAAAAATACGGTGTAATAATTGCTACATGTGGGAATTCTGCCAAAGGGATTGTGGCATGCAGTGGATAGTGCCCATTTATCCCGGTTAGGGGAGATCTGTTCCATTATGCTAACAACAAATTAAATTTGAACTAAATGAAGTGACATTTAATGACAGATGCAAGGAAGAACCAAATTTATTTTTCAGCCACATCAAGAAGAGGCCTATTTCAGTGGTTTTAATTAAGGAGATTGAGCTCTGTTCCTAACTCGGCTTCGTAATATTTTTCTGTTCTTTCTCATATTTGATGACAGTGAAGCAGGAAAAATGAAACATAAACGAGCACATTCAGAATTTAGTCAGGATGCTTGTTTAATTTTAACTGTACAATTGTAGGGCATATCTGAGTAAATGTGCTACACAGGGACGGACGACACGACTTCATTTTGCACTTCAGTTCAACGAGAGCGTATAAAGCACAGGTGCCGGGTGCTATGGGAAATTTCAGAAGTAAGTTGCTAGTTGGCACCTTCAAGGAGGTCAGGTCATAATTGTGTTGCAGGGCCAAGGCCTACCTAAGACAAAGAACCCTGCAGGACAGTATACAATAAACTTCTGAATGAAACAGGACTTGAGAACAGAGATGTTGGTGTACATAATATGCCCTAGGGCAGTGGTTCTCAACCTTTCTAATGCCGTGACCCCGCAATTCAGTTCCTCATGTTGCGGTGACCCCAAACCAAAAAATAATTTTGGTGGCTACTTCATAACTGTAATTTTGCTACAGTTATGATTCGGAATGTAAATACCTGATACGCATTATGTATTTTTCGATGGCTTTAGGCGACCCCGCTGGGGTCGCGACCCACAGGTTGAGAACCACTGTCTTAGAGTGTGGATGGGAAGGGGAGACCTCTAAGGTGGCCAGAGTTTTAGAAAATCCTTTAAGGAGAAGGTGAGTTCTAGGTAGGCTTTTGAAGGATGAGAATTATTTGAGTGGAGAGGAGGGTGGCAGACACCCCAAGCAGGGTGGAAAGGAGGAACAAAATATGTAAACAGGGCAATTCCAGGCAGAGGTGGGCCTGACAGAGTGGGCCTGACGAAGCGCTGCTCTGCCCGTGGGACCACGGGTGGGAACCAGCTTTCACGGACACTGCCCAGGCTCCAGTCCAGGCTGCTCTGCTTCTGAGCTGTGTGACCTCGAGCCCACTGCTCCATCTCTCTGTGCTTTGGTTTCCTCATTGGAAAAATGAGAGTAATAATAACAGTTAACCGTAGGTTTGTTATGAGAATTAAAGGACTTAATTACTAGTGAAGTGCTCTGAAATAGGTTAAGATCTGTATGAATTATATAAATACATCTGTTAACATTATTAAACAAGACAATCCATGTTAAAGCGCCTTGAACATTGCCTAGCACAAAATAAGCTATCAATAAATGTTAACTGTTATTTTATTGCTTAAATAATATGTAGTGAAACCAAATTAAAGAGGGACTTAGATGTCTAAAGAAAGAGTTTAGCCTTGATCCCAGAGACTGTGGGGAGCAAATGTTCAGGTGAAGGGGCCATGAGGGCAGTGTATTATGAGGAATTTGATTTTACTTGAAAATTTTGTGCAACCGAATCTTGCTTGAGAATGAGCCAAAATGGAAGTGGTCCAGGAAGGTGTGGTGGGTCGTGTGACCTCCCGTGCACCCAGTGTGGTGGTGAACATCAAGAGTGAACGACTGCAGTTTTGTGAGGTTTATTATGATGGAGGCTGGGATCAGGCCAAGGGAATAGTGACTCTCTGGATTCTGCAAAAGAGGGGACATTTCAGCAAAAGGAAGGATAAAGAGGAGTTTGCCAGGTGGACAGAATTGGGTGAGGAAAAGAAAAGATGTGGGGGGGGGGGAGCAAGAAAAGATGTTCCGAAAGAGGGAACAGTATTTACAGAGGCACAGACGTGAGAGTGTGTGGAAAGCAGATTCCCGAGGCTGGATTGTCTGATGTGTGTGGGGGCGGGGAAAGGCAGGAAGAGCCACATCTTGAAGGACCTATGGGGAAAATATCAAAACGAGGGGAAGGAGAGTTGGAGAAGATCAGCTTTACTAAAGGCCTTTCCGGAAAATCACTGTTCTCTGGGCTCCTTATAGACCTATGTAGAGTAGCTTACTAACAGGGAAATGCAGGCCTTTTCTTCTGTATATATGGAAACAACCACAGCATTTATGAAAATAACCCATTTTCATTTATAAAAAATATCGCCAAGTGTATTTCAAAAGATCTCTGTGACAAGTGTTGTGGTCATTACTTTCTTATGAATTTATTTGAATTTTATTCTTAGGCCTTGATTGAGTGTTCTTCGTTATTCCTTTTGCACCTCTGAACTCTAATTCAGAGCACTTTCTGCAGCGTGACTCTGCTCACGTAAACGTATATAATGTCAAAGCCCTTTGGTTTTTCTTCTTCAACTTCTTTAGGTTTGGGACACTTGTCTCTAGGGTTTTCATTTCTCTTCCAGCTGACCAATTATGCTCTCCCTTCTTCTTCTGCCTCACCTGCAGCAGAATCAGGAATATTAGTTTTGCAGGGAGCTGTTCTGACATTCATTTATTCACTAAATTGTTGTTGAAGGCCTATTAAGTGTCAGCCACAGTGTCCGGTTCTGGGTTTACAGAGGTCCCTGCCCTCTTGGAGGCAAAAATTAAACAAGCAGTTACAGTCATGCATGCTAGTGTGATGCCAGACCAATTGCCAGTGTCACTGGGATACGCGGGGGATGTATCTGGGACACAGCAGGGCTAGGCAGGGCTCCCAGGAGGAGCGGTGGTCTGCGGGATGAGTGGCAGTTAGTTAGGTCATGGTGTTGAGATTCTTGCAGATTCCACCTATAGACTTAAATTATTTTTATTCTAATGTTACTTGAATTTGTATAAATATAAGACTAGATAGAAACCCCTTAGGCTTTTTGCTCTAATATATCAATAAAAATTACAAAACACATGCTAGCATCATTAACTTGAACTACACAGATTAGCAATCAATAGTAGCAAACATTCGTAAGTGCTTAGGCACTACTTTGATACTGTAACTGTCATAGGAACAATATAGGCTAAGTGCTATGACTGTCACCGTCTTACAGGTGAAATAAACGAGGCACTGAGAGGTACCGTTACTTGCCCAAGGTCCCAGAGCCATGAGAGGTGGAAATGAGACTCCGTCCTTGGCTTTCTGGATCCGGAGCCTCAGCTCCTAAGCATGGGGCTTGCTGTCTCTCCAAGTAATGAATGATGTGATAGCCCACATTTTACCAAAATTAAATGACCATTTGTATGGTATGATGGTCCTGGCGGCTTTGCTGCTGACTCTTTCCAGTTGAGGACGTGCTGCAGGACTGGAGGTTTTGCAGTGGCTCAAACAAAGTGGTAGGACAGTGGACTCGTCACACGGCACAAACTATTGCTGAATTTTGTGCCTACAGAAAGCTCACCGGACTGCATTTTCATTGGCCTGCCCTAGGTTCAGACACCATTTATCAGTCAAGTCCACCTTTATTTTTTTTTATTGTCCCCTGCCAATTAAAGTGGTACTCCACCACACCAATGGGATCCTAAATACAAACATGGGTCCTGGCTTTGCAGAGGTCTGTAGTGATAAGGCGGTCGTTCAGATGAAACAAAATAGGCTTTTGTGCTCATTGCTTTAGATTATCATCAAATGCAAAGACAGTTTAAAATTTTTCACAGAGAACTCTTGAAAGCGCAAAGATATTTTCAGTGACCCTCAGAGATTCCCTGATTAGTTTGAGAAGGGCTACGAGAAGCAGGGGAGAAAGAAAAGAGAGTTGCAGGTGTAGAGACCTGCATATGCAGAAGTCTGGGGCAGGACAGAACTTCCAGGAAGAATGGACACAAGTTCACTGAGGTTCTAGAATACACAAAGGTTAAGCAACAGCCAGATCCAGAAAGGGCCTTGTAAGCCACATTAGTGTTTGGACTTTAGTCTAAAGGAACCACTGGAAATGACTGTAGGTTGCAGACAGCAAGGACCAGGCTTCACTGTTGTCAGTTATACCCAAATGCTATAACTTAGGGGTGCATGATAAACACTTAAATGACATAAAGAAAATGAATAAGACATTGATGTTTTTATTTGGGTTGATCAATACAGTAAGAATCAAAATCATTTGATGATCAAAAATCAAATTTTTTGTTTTGACTGTTTTACCAGTCAGTGGGTAAAACAAAACCAATTCCGTGTACCTGAGGAGAGTTGTGAAATAAGTATAGTAAAGGACCTTGAGACATGGAAAGACAACAGAAATGCTAGCTGATCACAATTCACTCTTAGCTTTTAAGGACGCACATAACTAGTTTTAAGGAAGTATAACCTGATTACAACTTCCAAACTCACAAACTGCTGATAATCTAACTAAGCTAATAACAATTTAATGGGCAATAATAATACTAACATGGATGGTAAAAGCTTAGCAGGGCCAGATCCTCTATGTAGCACTTTGTGTACAATATCTCAATTAATCCTTATAATTACTCTATACAGTTGACTCTGTTATCTTTATTTTCTGGATGAGGGAACTATTATGTGCTTGCTAAAGATCGAATAGCTAGCAAGTAGCAAAACTAGAACTCAAGTTTAAAGTTTCTGGCCCTATCCTCTTAGCCACAGTGTTCTTTACAACATCACCTAAGGGAAGATTCTAGAAAAGACCAGCTGTGGGAAAAGACAGCCATGTCTCTCTGGTGCTAAGGCCAGTGCTTAAAAGAACTGATATTCTAATGGTGTAATGGTCCTTTCCTCACCTCTGATAGCTGCCTACAAATTATTCTGACCTCATTTGTTCTGAAATAGCTGGGTAGGAGACGCCAGCTAACAGCTAAATTAGAAATAGCTAATACAAATGTGTTCCATTAATTTTATGACTGGTCAAATAAATGTAGCTATTTAACTGGAATTGGTCTCCTCTTTCCTGTAACTTATGCATTGTTAAGTTTAGTGTCATCTGACATCTTTATTTCTTTATCTTCCTGGATGTATATCTGATGAGGTAAGACTGATCCTCCTTACTTTGTAAGACAATCAAACCCTAATTTTTGCGCTAAAAGTTTTGTGATATTTCCTTTATAAGCAATCTTTTCTATGATAATGAGTAATTTTATTTTGAAATGTATGAATCCTTTCTGAAGTGATTCAGAGATTCTGAGTTTTGCTTCTTTGTTCTTTCTAATCTTGGTCTTATATTTAGTTTTTCTATTTGAACCATAGCAGCATATTCAAGTTCAAATGCCAGTAGCACTTGGGTCTAAATTAATGTTTTCAAAACCTACAGTGGGGTAGTGACTTTTTATTAACTGGAATAAAAAATATATATCAAACAATTTTTGCCAGACCTTTTAGAGTAATCCCCCCTCCCTTATCTTCTCAGGTATATAAGGATAAGTAACAAACTGAGAAATGGAATTGAGACAGTGGAGAGATCAAAGGGACCAGAGGAAAAGAGGACAGAGGGAAAGGGGATGATAGGATGGGGATAAAGCTGAAGGGAAGGGGGGGTGTTATGGGAGGGGGGCAAGGGAGATGTTGAGGGGAATACGGGGGAGAGGGGGTGCATTTGGGGCAACACTAGAATTTATGTAAACACAATAAATTAAAATCAATTTTAAAAAAGTATAAGTAACAGCAAAACAACAACAACAAAATTCATAATTAGCTAACGTAGAGTGTGATGAATTACCTAAAGACAATGGGTTAAGTGGTAATGTTGATTAGAAGTATTAATAATGAAGATTATGGAATATCTTACAATACTGTTGCTGCTGTATTATCACTTGTACTTTTTATGTTTCCTAATTTGTTTCTTATAGAGTTTGCTGCTATTTTCTCTAATTCATTTGCCTGTATTATTTTCTATAAATATATATGTTATATAGCTTTATAAAATATATTCTATATATTATCTATTGTGCATACATATATATGTGTGTATGTATATATAAATATATAACAACATTTTAATATATTTGTATTATAAGATTTTATTTATATAAGGAATGAGGAAGGCTCAAAGAAATCTTGAGCAGTCCAGTCCATATTTTCTCAGGAACTCGAAACCATCTTAGAAATATTTTATCCATTTTCCTCTCGCAGATGTCCAGAGATATTTAATCATTTATTTTTACCCCAACAAAATAAATAAAATGGTTAGCTAAAAATCTCATTAAAGTTCCATTTAATGAGAAGGTTTTAAAACGTGTTATACATTAAAAGAAATTACTACATTTCACCAGCATCCAGGGAAGAGTATAAATAGCAGCACAAATGGAAAAGCCTCTCCCCCATTCTCCAACACATTCTTCCTCTTCATGAGCATCGAGATTGTCACCGATGCAATTGCTTTTCAGATTTTTTTTTTTTTGTAAATGATGAGAGGCAATTACAAGCAGTTCTGCGCATGACACTGCCCGGAAGACAGGCAAATTGCATCTCTTGATGAATGCTAGCTATTATATACACTGAGTTGGAAATCTCCATATAGGGAAAGAAAAGGAACAGAGAGAAGAAGTCTGAACAAAAATACCAATAAATAGAAATTTTCACGAAAAGAGAGAGGTGTTTAGTTGCTGGCAGACTCAGATTTTGCAGAACGCTGACTACCATGAGATATCTGTGAATGTGTATATACTTCCACACACATCTTAATAACTTTTTGAGATAGGAAATAAAGGTAATGTATTCTACACTTAACGAATTCAAGTCATATGTGGTTTTTATGAAGCGTTGAATCTAAAAAACGGCCACTTTGTGCCAGAGAACAAACTTAGGTAATTTATTCTGCAGGTATAAAGAGACATGCTTGTTTTATGCAGAATCTGAAATATAGTCTTTGACTATAATGAGATGTTGTGCGAAATGCTAACATTATAAATGCTTATAAGTACACAGGAATCTCCCGGTGATGCTGTTTATAATGAACCACAGTTCAGCACACGGCTTTGGGTCCTTGTTCGAAGAGAGGTGATGGGCAAGAGGAGAATGTAATTCTGAAGGCGAAAGGCGCTGCCGTCAGAAGGCTGCCTGTCCCTTAAAAATCATCCTCAGGACTGTGTGATGGTGGGGGATCCATCTAAAAAGTGCTTTCCAGATGCTTCCTGTAATACTGTTAGGAAAAATATGCTAGATTTATGAAATATATGCAAGCTAATGTGTGTTACTCCCAACTATGTTTTTGTGACTGGTATCCTGATGTGGGTTAATGTGCAATATAAAAGTCTATTAGGAAGTTTTACCTGTGAAAGGTAAACAGTTTTTCTTCTCATCTAAAATTTTATTTTCAGTTAGTACAGCCATTATTAACTTTTAGCAAAGTGCTTGGCACATAACAGGTCAGTAATCAATATTTATTTATTCAAGTAATAAAGCAGGTTGCTTTTCAAAGCTGAGAGTTTGTCCTGTTATCCTAGCAGTTAGCATAGTATCTGGTACTTAGAAAGTGTTGACAAATAAGTGAGACATCTAATTGCTAACCTGAAAGAAAAAAAGAAAAGAAAAATAATTTTAAATGTGAAGAGTCACATAATGTGTACGTGAAACATTTTTTTAAAAAATATCCACCCCTACGGTTACGAGCTTCTAATTCTGGTTTAGGTCTAGGACTTTATTATTTTAAGGTAGAACATGATTGCATAATTATTTCTCGAGTGGAAGAATTACAAAATTATTTCAGTCAGGAGTCCCCTAAGCAAGGTGTTGGGGAAGTAAGTTTCATCAGAGAACTTCTAGGGAGGTCTGTGTCCTTCTGCATGTGTCTGGAGGTCTGTTACCGTGAGCTGCTCTGTTCTTTTCCTCCTCAGGTGTGGAGTCCATAGCATGTTCCCCTTACATTTAGCTGCCCTAAATGCTCACTCTGACTGCTGCAGAAAGTTGTTATCATCGGGTAAGTAACTCCATCCCCGCAGATGAGGCTTAATGTGTCCTGTAAGTGAGCCATGTGGCTTCAGGTGTCTGGTCAGAGTGAGTGGCTGCCTGTGCTTCATGTCATTCATTACCTGTTCTGGGGACAGCTCCCAGCAGTCCTTGGTGTTGGAAAGTCAGTATTCCTGCCCCTGAATGACAGTCTTGTCTGTTTATCAAGTTAAAGCTTGGGGTGATCCAGAGTTAAGAGACAGGCAGGGAAGGCCACAGCTTACAGAAAAAATTCGTCATAAATGAAGGAAACATCTTTGAAGCTTAAAATGGTAGCTTAGCAGTTAATATATTTTTTCAACAAAGAGAAGAAGCCAAATACCCCACATTTCAACAGTAGAAAATGTCATGTTACCTTCCCACTCTGTGGGCTCTGGAAAAACATTGTAGTTGATCCCCTCAAATTAGGTTTAATTTTTATTTTTTTAATGCGGGCCTGTTTGGAACCAAGAAATTCCTTCTGGTTTGGAGCTTTGCTAAATCTTTCTTATCACTGCTTCTGCCAACCTCCATGTATTAAGAAGTTCCTGGCTTTCAAAGGTGATAGAGATCTGCAAGGCAAAGATTGTTTATGAATTAATTCAACAGATATTCCAGAGGCATTTTTTCCCTTTTAAGTTCTTTACTTATGGTTGATTCTGCTTTCATTGCTTGTGGCATGTTTAAAAATAATCCCTGCATGAAAGCACGTTTCCCAAATCTTCAACCAGCTGAGAGCTAATAATACATTAAGGAAATCTCTATCCCAGCATGCTAAGGATATCCTTTACCCTCCATGTTTTCTCGATGTGGACTGTCTGCCTATCTATTGCCCTCCTTATTTCAAATTGGTTTCATAAATTTCTATCCTGGGATTGAAATATGGGGCTGTGCTTTACCCAGAGCTGAGTGTGAAAATAAATTCTTCTTGTCTTCACCGTTCTTCCTATAAAAATTGCCAAGCTTGAGCAGTTACCATTCGTTTCCATGACAACCTCTTTCTGACTATAGTTGCTTGCGTTCTGGTTTTTCTACTAACTGATTTTTCTGTCTCTGCAATGTTTCTTGTGGTTTAACTAGGACAAAAGTATAGCATAGTATCCTTGTTTAGTAATGAGCACGTGCTGTCTGCAGGCTTTGAAATAGACACCCCAGATAAATTTGGAAGAACGTGCCTTCATGCTGCTGCTGCAGGAGGGTGAGTAGTGAGCAATTTTAGTTATTATGTTTTTGACTTAATTACTAACTCACCTTAATTGACTTAAGTTATCTATGATTCAAAGGTAATTTCCTTAGTAAAAATTAGTAAGAATCATTTCTGCCAACACCAAATGTCACTGTTTTACATTTCCAGGTTTACTTCCATTTCTGTTCTTCTAAAGAAAAATTTTAGCCCATCTCATATGGAATATAGTTTTTCTTTTGATTTGTTCTCTCTCTCTTTACTTTCTTTTCTTTCCATTTTTTTTTTTTTATTCAGTGAGAGGGGGGAGACAGACAGACAGACTCCCTCATGCGCAGGGACCAGAATCCACCTGTCAAATCCACTAGGGGATGATGTTCTGTCCATCTGGGGCTGTTGCTCTGTTGCTCAGCAACAGAACCATTTTTTTTTTTAGCGCCTTGAGGCAGAGGCCATGAAGCCATCCTCAGGCCCGAGGCCAACTTGCTGGAACCAGTCTACCCATGGCTATGGGAGGAGAAGAGAGAGAGAAGCGGGGGTGGAGAAACAGGTGGTCGCTTCTCTGTGTGCCTTGACCCAGAATTGAACCCGGAACATCCATATGCCAGGGCCGACACTCTACCACTTAGCCAATAGGCCAGGACCTCTTTCCATGTTTTTAATTGTACATTTTCACCCTGTGCAATATGTATCTGCTTGGTGCTCCCTACACCGAAAGAAAATAATGAGCTTTTTTTAAAGATTTTCCTTTTTGTTGCTGTTATGTGGATGATGATCAAGGGAATCCAAGATTGAGTTAATCCATGTTCATTACCATTTTGTTCTTATTTCAAAATTGATTTTTAAGTCTTTATAGTGGTTACATGTGAACAATGGTTAAGAAAACCCAAAGGATAAGAAAGAAGTGATTTAATTCTTACCTTTTTTTTAAAAGTTGTAAAGAGAATTGTTCATCAGACACTCTTTTTCATATCAGTGATTATTAAGGCTCTGATACATACATTTACCAAACATGGCCCTTCTCAGATGGCTTTGTTTGGGTCAGATGTTGGTTGCTTTTTAATCCACTTGTCCAGGGCGCTATTGGGAGGGGGGCAAGGGGGATTTTGAGGGGAATACGGAGGGAGGGGGGATTCATTTGGGGCAACAGTAGAATCTATGTAAACACAATAAATTGGCCCTGGCCGGTTGGCTCAGCGGTAGAGCGTCGGCCTGGTGTGCAGGAATTTCGCGTTCGATTCCCAGCCAGGGCACACAGGAGAAGCACCCATCTGCTTTTTCACCCCTCCCCCTCTCCTTCCTCTCTGTCTCTCTCTTCCCCTCCTGCAGCCAAGGCTCCATTGGAGCAAAGATTGCCTGGGTGCTGGGGATGGCTCTGTGGCCTCTGCCTCAGGTGCTGGAATGGCTCTGGACGCAACAGAGTGATGCCTCAGAGGGGCGGGGCATCGCCCCCTGGTGGGCGTTCTGGGTGGATCCCGGTCGGGCGCATGCGGGAGTATGTCTGACTGTCTCCCCATTTCCAGCTTCGGAAAAATGAAAAACAAACAAACAAACAAAAACACAATAAATTAAAATAAAACAAAACAATGCAGCAATAAAAAAAAGATGTGGGTTGCTAATCAGTTTCCTAGTCTTTGAGGAAAAGCAACACTTAAGTTTTCTATTTATTTGTATATCAGAAGGGGATTCACTGGGAAGCGTTAGGGCCCCTTATTTTCATGGTTCCCTTCCCAAGTCTTGTATCTAGTTTTATATTCATAATTTTGTATGATTTTTTTTTAAAAAAAACCTCCTTCTCCCTTCCTCATTCCCTCAAATCATGTGAGCTTCATGAGCTTCCCCTGGGATCTGTCTCTGCCTTTGATCCTTTGGCTTCGTTCAGCAAGGACAGATGCTTTGTATCAACTGGCATGCTCCAGCAACACGTAATGGCCTCAGAAAGTTCTTGTGTTTTATGGCTGAAAGAGCTAGTTCTCTGAGAAAGGTCGCTATCCAGGGTGGATGTGGGGTGGGGAGAGCCCCGCTCAGGTTTATCATTAATGAGGTCATTTTCCTTATTTAAATGATAATAAAACAGTAAATCCAAGGCCACTTCTTAGCATTCTAAGTTTAGAACAATGATGGATGATAGTCTTTGTTGATGTGCACATTTAAAAAAATGGACCTGTACAGAAAGTGATGACAGATCATTCTGAATTCATGTCTGAAACTCCTATTAGAATTAATATTTAGTTACATTCCCTTCAATAGGAAATTCACTTCAGTGGGTCCTTTGCTCTCTGCTAAGCATGATTTATTGCTTCTGCGAATGACAAAGAAGCTTTGGAAGATCTCTATGCGCCATTACATCATTTTCGGCCCTGGTTCTGCACATGCATTTACCTAGATTACAAAGACAGGGAAATGCAAGCTGTTTTATTTTCCATTAAGGAGAGTCTGGGCCAAAAATGGTTATCATGGTGAATTCATTCTTCCGTGAAAAAAGGTAATGCTCATCCACTTGGGCTCATTGTTTAAAGGTGACATGAAATTATTATAGATTTAAAGGGTTATTTCATAAACTCTTGATGGTTTTTGAAAGAGTATTTTAGGATAAACAGCAAAACTATCACTGAAAGGTTTAATCATATAATAATCATTAAATTCCCTAGGCATGGAATTGAAAATGTTTCATCAAGCTCTTTCATGTATTGATTTATTAGCTTTGAAAAAATAATTTTAGGTACTTTAGGTCCTTAATATGCCATTACTCTCATATGTTTAAGTTATTTTTGTGTTAGCAGAACTTAAAGCTGGAGCTGTTGTTCCGTGTCTACCCGCACTCTGTGGAACACAGCTCTGTCTGAAGATGGCCCCGCAGTTCGCCTCTGCCACCTTCATGATGTTTTTCCCTGTCTTTCTAGTAATGTGGAATGTATAAAACTCTTGCAGAGCAGTGGAGCGGATTTCCATAAAAAGGACAATTGTGGGAGGTACGTAAACAGGGAACTTTGCTTCAAGTGCCTAAATAAAAGAAGCAGGGAGCAGTCCATCTGGAAATCATGTTATGTTGAAATGGTAAACAGGAAAGCTAGCTGGGTTCATTCCATCCTCGGAGGGAAATCCCTTCTCGGAGTGTAACGCCAGCAACGCAGGCACCAGCCATGAGGACAGCATCTCACAGCTTCTGTTTAGAAGTGCCAATTGTCTGTCTTCTTCCAATTCTTTTTAATCCTCTGCATGGATATATAATAGTTTAGAAACTTCTGTTGTCAGCGCAGTAGAGCAGTTTAGCCCCCCTAAGCCAGAATGTGGTCACAAGATCTAGAGCCTGTTTTTATATTTATTGAACATTTCATCTTTAGACATGTTTAAAACATTAAGCACTACCACCAGCAGTAATGGGTCATAAAAATTATTCTTACCTTACTGGTCCTTTGCACGGCTATATCATGCCATAATACTACCATGTATCAATACATGGCTATAAAATTTTAAATTAAATTACATTTTAATTTGTTTTTTCCATAATCGCTCTCTACTCGTCCTCACCACATGCACCCTGGCTCTTGGAGCTGCTATAAATTTCTTCTCTTACTAACTAATGTACATAGGACAACGCCTACTCATCCTTCCAGATTTATGTTGTGACGCCTCGCTACCACTCTGACAGGTGCCTCCCCTGCGCCCCGCGTACCCCACATTCCCATGACTGTAGCACAGACCACACTGATCCAGTGGACTCGGCTCCCTGCCTCTCTCCTCGCCTGACTCTGGGCTCCTGAGGACAGGGACTGGTCCTCATTTTCTCTTTATCCCAGGCTCTGCCACATAGTTGATATACCTAACAATTTTCAGTCCAATTAATAAGAACACAAGTGATCCAATATGCAAAATATTTATAATTACCTCATTTTAGAACTAAAAAAGAGTAGATCAACTTAGTCAAAGAGCCCATAAATTGACTACAAAATATAAAATGATTGTACTTGAAAATTGATAAATAGCACTTGAAATAAAGTTACTCCATTTCTGGTGTTCTGTTTGCTTGTTATTCTCTGAAAATTGTCAGGGAACACTATATAACTGTTTAATAATTAATACAATAATAATAATAATAGTTTAATAAGTAACATAAAATATTACTTTAGATTTCTGCACTGCCTCACCCTTTACAAGGTGCTGTGTTTTCTGTGTTACTCACTTGGTGTCTCATAGTAACTCTATGAGGTATATGGAGATGCTTATTATCCTTTTCAATTGATGAGAAAACTGAACCCAGAGAAACTAAACAAGTTATACACGTGCATAGAATTTCAGACCCAGAGTGGACTTTAGGGGACAGCTGCTTAAAAGTCCTTATAGACATAAGCACAAAGCCCAGGCCTGGAAAGGGGATGCGATCGGGCCCATCTCGCAGATCTGTTCGGACCGGAACCCAGAGCTTCTGATTCCTTGTGCATCGTTCTTCCTGTTACCCTTACATAGTTCAGTGGAGAAGATGAGACTACACCAGGGGCTAACATCCAGGCTATTAGATGGGACTTTCCCATTATTAGACGGGAACCCAAAAGAGGCCCAGACAGGAGCTGAACAATCTCAGACAAAAGAGAAATAACTTGTATAAAGGATGAGCGGAGTTTTGACGGGTGGAAGTGGTTCAGCAAGGGACATTCCAGGGAAGAAAACGTGGGCAAATTAGAGAGGTGTGGACATGATAGGAAAACCTCAGGTCACTTAGTTTGGAATTAATAATAGGTCATCTAGGGGAGAGATTCTCCATGAAGGTAGATTGGGAGCAGCTTGGGGAAGTCTTCTGTTTCAGACTAAGGAATCAAGGCTTTGTTCAGAGGAGAGGACCAAAGGTTTTAGGACAGGATTGTCATATGTGGGTATTGGACCTTAGAAAGCCTGGTTCTTCCTTCGTAACAACTAGAAATTCAGTGGAAGTTTGATTAGAGATAAAGAAGCTAAGAGGGATGTTATTGCAATATTCCAAAGGAACAGAAATGTAAACCTGAACCAGGATAGGCCTGAGGAATGGTAAGAAAGACTAGATCGACTGGTAGATGGCCTAGCCAGTGGTCAGCAAACTGCAGCTCGTGAGCTACATGCGGCTCTTTGGCCCCTTGAGTGTGGCCAGTTTAGGAGTACCCTAATTAAGTTAATAACAATGTACCTGCCTATATAGTTTAAGTTTAAAAAATTTGGCACTCAAAAGAAATTTCAATCGTTGTACTGTTGACATTTGGCTCTGTTGACTGATGAGTTTGCCGACCACGGGCCTAGTCTGAAGGCACTGCTATTGCAGCCTCAGTTGCGGTTTACAAAGTCAAAGGAAGGCATTATCTCTTGGCGTCCACGCTCTGAAAGACAAAGAGTGTTCCACACCCATAGGAATACAGCTGTCAGTGCTAGTGTGCCGATGTTGATCTGTTTTTCAGACTGAATGAATAAATTGCTGTTTGTTTTCCAGGACCCCTTTGCACTATGCAGCTGCAAATTGTCATTTCCATTGTATTGAGACATTAGTGATCACAGGGGCCAATGTTAATGAAACAGATGACTGGGGACGGACAGCTTTGCACTACGCTGCTGCTTCAGACATGGATAGAAAGTAAAAACAGCCTTGTTCCTGTTTCCTCCGGGAGTAGGGCTGGGGCGGGGGAGGGTTTGCTTGTTTTCTTCATTCCGATGCAAGGAAACTGTGACTGAGGGATCTCCCTCACCCAGACCCACAGGAGTAGGAAATGCTCCATCCCTGTCCCCAATTTTTCCATTCCACTCTCTTTATGTGTGATGATGACATGTCACTGCACAATTATTTCTGTTTTTTGGGTTGAATGCCAAGTGGAGCTGTCAAGCCCAGGTTTTCAGTTCATTCAAAATCTGTTGTAATTTATTTTGTCATACACTGCAGTTTTCATTATCACCACTTAAATGCTTCATTTGCTGTGAAACTTACATTTGCTAATATACATGTCATGTGTCGAAAATGCCCATCTGTGCAGAATCCCAGCAGCCTTTAAAGGCAGTGGCAGTGTGTGTCAGATTGTCACTGCTGTTCCGGACCTGGGTGTGAGTGCCCTCTCCGGCCGGAGAAGGAAGTTGATTGCCCTGGGCTTGTTTGGATCCTGGGGGGTGGGGGGAGGAATGGAAGGCAGGGTTAAGTGAACTAGGTCAGGGGGAAAAGGTAAGAGAGGGGCTCACAGTTGATGAGATTGTTCTCAAAGACTTAAGAGCCAGGGCCTGCTTTATAGGAGTAGCTGTGTTAGTGACCCTGATGGTCAGGGCTAACTCCTTTCTTATAGAGCAATGGTTTTCAGCCTTTTTCATCTCATGGTGTACATTAACTAATTACTGAAATTCTGCGGCTCACCAAAAATTTGTTTTTTGCTGATCTGACAAAATGAGAAATAGGTATAATTTTGCATCATTCACACCAAATGGCTATTTTTGTATGGGCTGTTATTTAACAGTCTAAGAGGTCAGTGCCTCTGACTAAATATCAGGTATTGGTTATTTTTAAAATTCTTTCAGCACACTGTTTGAAAATTGCTATTGTAGAGCAATGGCTTTCAAACAGTCACTCACAGTAGGAAGTACATTTTATATCATGACCCAGTACACACAGTCACATATATATATATATATGTTGTATATGTACATATGTATGTATGTGTGTATGATGGAAACAAAAATTTCACAATCATGTTTTCTTTTACTATGCCTAATGCATTCTGTGTTCTCTTATATTTCATTAAAAATTACTGATTTCAGCCCACTAAATTGACTTTATAATTCAGTGGATTATGATCCATGTTTCCATGTTTAGGAAACACTGCTTGTTTTCCCCTTCATATATTTCTAATATTGGCACGTCAGATGTAGCAGCCAGGATCCATAGCCCTGCAGGTTATTAATTCAGCAAACATGTGTTGAGTATCTACTCCGTGCCAGGCTCTATGCTGTTCACTTGGGGCAGAGTCAGGGAACAAGTGTACTTCTTCTGTTAAGAGCTGGAAAAGGAATCCCGAATGATGAAGTGTTGCTTTGGCAGTTGAGGGGTGACTAGGAACCCCACTCCTGGATAAGTGACATGAATTGGCGAGGAGGCAGCAGAGAATGTGGTAGGGGTCAGAGAAGTTTAAACTAAATCACTTCCTTTTTACTTGGGGCATTTAGGATATTTAGGGAAGGTTATGAAAGGGTGGACAGCTTGAGTGGTGTCTTAATTGCTGATACCTGGGTGGAAGTTTTAGGAAAGTCACGTCTCAGTTGGATTCCTTGGGAGAGAATAGATTTGCCAGAGAGCTTTGGAGAGAACCATGTAAAATACACATCCTTAGTGAAAACTCAATAGTGCTTGTTTCTTTTGGGTTGAGGGAAAAATTGTTAAGATTTAAAGTGTACCAAAATCATTAGCAACTTCGCTATTAAAATAATAATTGCAACTTTTTTGTCTTTTCCGTATGCTGAGAAGTAAGACTACCTTAGGAAATGCCCATGAAAATTCGGAAGAACTTGAAAGAGCCAGAGAGCAGAAGGAAAAGGACGCTGCACTGTAAGTTACTCCCGGCTTCGGCGCAAGGTGCCCTCGCCGGTGCCTCGTCTGCTTCTCCGCCTTGCCACGTGGGCAGCCGTTGGGGGGTTTCACTTGGGATCTTGAGAAAGTGGGCTTGTCTCTAATGAAGAGGAAACTGTCCTTTTAGTAATCCTTCAGTTACGCTGTCTTCACCCGGGTACTGTTTCTAAAATTGTAAGCTTTGACATGCCGACTGCTGTGATTGGTCAGCGGTTTTTGGAAGCTGGTGTGTCTTTTTTTTTTTTTTTTTTCATTTTTCTGAAGCTGGAAACAGGGAGAGACAGTCAGACTCCCGCATGCGCCCGACCGGGATCCACCCGGCTCGCCCACCAGGGGCGACGCTCTGCCCACCAGGGGGCAATGCTCTGCCCATCCTGGGCGTCGCCATGTTGCGACCAGAGCCACTCTAGCGCCTGAGGCAGAGGCCACAGAGCCATCCCCAGCGCCCGGGCCATCTTTGCTCCAATGGAGCCTTGGCTGCGGGAGGGGAAGAGAGAGACAGAGAGGAAGGCGCGGCGGAGGGGTGGAGAAGCAAATGGGCGCTTCTCCTGTGTGCCCTGGCCGGGAATCGAACCCGGGTCCTCCGCACGCTAGGCCGACGCTCTACCGCTGAGCCAGGGCTGGTGTGTCTTAATTATCAATTCTGACTGCTAGCATCATGTGCCTCAGGCGACATACTGAAATTTCTCTTAGGGTCTTAGGCTCTCCTTTTATGACCTGCGGATAACTATTCAGCAGATTCTATAAATAAATGTGTTGCGATTTCAACATGAAGTGCACTAATTGTACTCTCCTCTTCGTCCCCAACACACACGTCATCTTACAAACAGCCCCTCTCCCCTGCAGCCAGCTGCTGTGTCCCACCTCACCCCACCTGCCGCTCTCTGGCTCCTGATGGAGACTCAGCTATTGCTGTGATGGGGTGGGGGTGGGGGGCTGCCGTCACCCAGCTGTGCTGATAACACGGGCAGCCCTAATGTTTCGTCCTCTGGGAGTCCTTCCTGTACAACAAGCCACAACAACAAGCTTGTGCTGCCCAGTGCAGTGACCAGCATGTAGATGGTGTTCAGTAAGTGTTTGTGGACACTTCATAACAAATACATGGTGCCCACACTTTGTGTCTGGGGACACAGTGGGTGTAGTGCCCCGAGATTCTGCACCGTCAGAGGAACTAGTTTCTCTGTGACCTAAGTGCTTGTGTCCATGCCAGGGTCTTCCTGCCACCCACTGGGCTCTCCTCCGGTGTCCAAACCATGGAATATAGTTACAGGTTAGAAGCTGTATATGGAAATTAAAAGGATATATTTAGAAAGTGTGCCTCTGGGGTTGATTGTGACACATGACTTTGTTACTGGGGTGGGGACAGGAAACACAGCTGTGTGTAAAGCGAATGGCTAAGGTTTTACTCTAATATTCCAAAATTAGAATAATCATATTAACTGGAATTTTAAGCCACCTCAACAATTGCTCCCTTCTCCAGTGAAATGCAGGCTTGCCCTGGGCAAGAGCAGTCCTCTTCCAGCTGATGGGCCGGGATGGGCCAGGCCTGGCAGGGCAGGGCCGGGAGGGAGGGAAGGCTGACGGCCTGCCTGGGCGCTCTTTTATGCAGAGAGGCTACTTCCTTTGTCCAAACACACCCCTGACCTGCCGTGGACTTGCACAAACTCTGGGGCTTGAGGGAGAACAGTGCAGAATTAAGAAAATAGACTCATCGAGAAAAGAGGATGGAATCGGGAGGCCTCTTCAATGCTGATGGCAATATCCGAGAGCCCCATAGCCCCCAGTTTGCTGTATTACATAACCATATGCAAATAAAGAAGTCTTTGATACAAAGTCACACATATGAGGCAAAAATAGGAACTCTTTTAAGGCATAAACAGGAATCTCCCACCACACATAAGTGAAATCAACCAACATCTGAACAAAAAAAAGGGTGAGAAGAAGGGCATGTAAATTGCTTCCAGCAACTTAAGCAAGCAAGTGAAGTGAGTGCAAATACTCAGCTTCATAGCCAATAAGGAGGTGGCGGGGAGAACTTAGCCTTTTGCTAAGCCTCGAATCTACAAAGGCTTTTTGTCACTTGTAGTCTACCACACTGACCTAATGTGCATCTCTTAATGTTACAGTTGAAGTGCCAAAATCTCTAGTCAGGGCCCTGGGAGGAGAAAAGATAAGCATTTCCAGTTAAAAGTTGTTATTCGCTGTCCCTCAGAAAACCATTTTAGAGAATATCCAAATTCTATACTACTGTTGTTATTTCTAACACCACTATTGATAGTATAGGGTGGGTATATTCTAGATTAAATAACTCTTGGGAGACAATTCCAAGTTCTTTCCAAATTACACATTCAGTTTATCAACAGATTTTCAGAATGTAATCCTTTCAGAAGCTGGGAATTGAGTATGTACTAAAATGCTATTCCTATTGAATGATTTTATATAAAGAGCCAAATTTGGTTTAAAATGAGTCGCACCTGGAATCTTGTCCATGGACAGTCAATTACCAGAATAAAAAAGGACTTCCTTCTAAGGCACAAATCACCAGAGACAGAATGAAGTCGGTACTCCGATAATAGTTTGATTTATTATGGAGTATTTTATGGATACATCATGTGACATGGAGACATTTGGTTTAAAAAATTTGTCTTTCATCAGTTTTTCTAGAAATTAAAATATCATTTTAAATCTTCTCTATATGTGATTTATTTTCTCCTTTTGCCAAAAGATAGGTTAATGCCATTTAAAAAAATTTTTGTGTAAACTATAGAAATTTTTTATTAGAAGTATTTAAAGTACAGGCTTATATATATTTAGAGTCTTAGAATTTTGATTTGAGTATGAGTTTGAATTAGCTTGGTTTTGTGAAGGAATTGTTTGTCCCACTACCACAAAAATCAAGTTGAAATTAGGGAGGAGGTTGCCAGGTCGCTAACTCCGCCCCCCCCCCCCCCCCCCCCCCCCCCGCCCTGCCCTCCCAGCAGGATGGTAGCGGCAGCGGTAGCCCCTCCCCCCCAGGACTCACGGAGTGCCCGAGTGCTTGCTTGTGGAGTTTGGGCTCTGCGAAAGACTGGGACGCAAGCCTTTATCGAACTTATTCCAAAAACTGTGGCTTTTTTAGAAAAATGGCAACTTTGTCATAAAAGGCTTTTAGAGTGTATTATTTATTATTTGTTTCAGTCTATATTTGTAATGGTGCAATTTGAGCCTTTTATTCATATGTGAAATTGTTTTTTAAATATTTATTCCTTTAATCTTTTTATTGTTTAGGCTCTTCTTGGGTTTTTATTGTTGTTTTGTTATACTTTTTAACTTTCATTTTTCAACCTTTTGATCTCAGAGTCTCCAAATAGCAAGGTTAAAAAATAAACACCCTCCCTGAGGTTTACCCTCTTGCAATTGCATTACCACTTCTTTATTACAATTGAGACATCGCCTTTTGAACATGGAGCTCTAGCACTTACTGTTCTTGGTGATCTTGATGACAGATGATTTCTACTTTAGGATGAGAAGGAAAGGGAACTTAATTACCCCTTTGTTGCGAAAGCTTTTCGTGAATCCTAGAATGGGTATTTTAAGCTGAAATAAAAGAATCACGACCCCCCCCCCCCCACACACACACACACAACTTCTACTACATAAAAGCTCATTGCTGTAGGATTTTTAAAGAAACAAACTCACAGAGTATTTTGTAGAGCATTCATGATAGGAAGAAATTTACATTCATTATCTCTTTTGGTCTGGGGATATTTTCTAAAATAACCTCATCTTTATGCTTACAGATGTCTAGAGTTTCTGCTTCAAAATGATGCAAATCCATCCATCAGGGACAAAGAAGGTTACAATAGCATACATTATGCTGCTGCCTATGGCCACAGACAGTGTCTGGAATTGGTGAGTTGCTTTGTCTTGTTTTGTTTTCTCTAACACGCACATACAGCCAAACCTGAAAATGCTGGTCTTGATCTCTCAGCAAATGACCTTCCTACCCAGTTAAGTTCCCCCTGGAAGTCACCTTCAAGATATTCTGTGGTAAGTGATTAAATTAACTTTATGTTATGTAGGTCTCTTTGTTCCTACTCTGTCCATCTTAACTTTAGAAATGACTGATGGTGAACTCTTTCCCACATTAATTTGGGCTGAGAATGTGAGACCTGTGTGTGGACAGTTTGTATTTCAAAGATCATTTGGATGCATCAAATAAGCTCAGTGTGTATCTGGAGGCACACTTAGCACTCCAGTATTCAATAACAGTGTTACGAGATGACTCATATAATCATGAGGGGTATGAATTTGTTGTGGTCCCATATTTGTAGTTTAGGGACAAAAATTGGCAAGGGCACAAAATCAGAATTTACTGGAATTTCCAAACCACCAAAAAATTCAAACCGATAGTGATCAAAGAACACTTTGCAGTTTGGGGTCTGAAACACCTCTGTTAGTATGGGTCAAGAGACTCAAACTCAAATGCCCACAGGGTCCAGAAATGTAAAGGTGTGAAGTAAACCCAGGTATAGAATAGGGAGTAGTGGGGACTGTGGCAAATAGAGACCACAGGTTCTGTCTAAAGGGAGAATCAGCTCCAGCTGACTGAGATGAAGTGGGAATGCATGCATACCTGGCGTTGCTAGACTTCCAGTGTTTCAAGAGAAGGAGAGAAGGTAGAACTCTAGACTTTTTATGTGAAATTCCCTGTTTTGAAAACCCTGGGTGGGCTAGGAAGAAAAAATGTGGATTTGTGGCTAAATTCTGTTTGCTGGCCACCGTTTGCCATCTCCTGAGCATCGTCTGTGCTTCAGCTTCCCCAGATCGTGGGTTATCCAGACCTCACTACTGCTGGCCCAGTGACAGGCGCCACCTTTGCTGGCTGGACTCTGGCTTTCACTTATCCTTTAAAAACAAGTCCTGTTTTTCAGAGTTATTTGGAGGTGCGTTTGGGGAAACACTTGCCCGATTACACAGTCTGTTGGGAAAAGCATGGGGCAGAAAGCCAGAGCACAATGGTGTCAGTGCCAACATAGAGACTAATGATGCCCCCCGCTCATGCCTTTACCTTTGGCTTTGCTGTTACTTTCAAATGGTTCCAATTAGGGCAATTCTTATTGTATTTCATTTATGAATATAGTAAGAACTATGAATGTTCATAAAGGTCACCCAGTTTGGAAATAAAAAGGTGATTGTTCTGGTGGGGTTTTTGGTAGCGTTTATTGGTGAATCATACCTACCTTCATCCTTCTTGAATACTTCTGGGTCTTCCTTCCTGTGGTTCTTGTGGATGCTGACATGACAATTTCCTTGTTTGACCTTGAGGATGGCATTTTCCCCGTCTAGTTTTGATTCCATCATAGTTCTTCTTCCAGTTACTGTGGTCACATAACAAATAATCCCAAAAGTTAGTGGCTTAAAACCACAATAATTGTTTATTAGCTCTCACTGTTTCTGTTGATCAGGAAGTCAGAGTGGCGTAGCTGAGTAGTTCCAGTTAAAGGTGTCCTATGAGATTATACTCAGACAGTGGCTAGGCTGCCACAATCGCAAAGGCTTTGTCACTCGTGTGTCAGTCACCTGGGTTGGAAGAGTCAAGCGGTGGTATTCCTTGGGCCTCTCTCTGTCTCTGTCTCTATGTGATTTATTACTTGGTTTTCTATAGCTTGGAGGTTTCAGAGTAGCTGGATATCCTATATGGTGGCTCAGGAATCCAAAGGCATCTGTCCCAGGAAAGAGAGTGAGAGTGAGATGGAGAATGAGATAAAGTGAGAGAAAGAGACTGTAGCACTTTTAATGATCAATCTAGCCTTGAAGTTCTCACAAGGTCACTTCTGCTGCAGACATCCATTGAGGCAGTCACAAAACCCAGAGAGATGAAGTGGACTCTGCCTTTCAAAGAGAGAAGTGTTGAATTTGTGGATGTATTTTAAAAGCACCAGTTTCATAGGAAGAGGTAGAAAGCCAGTGATTTCACACTTCTATAAATTGAATTTTTGTATAGAATTACAAGTGGCAATGGGACAATCCCTAATCTTGATGGCAAATCAAAACCTGGGGGGGGGGCATTACCTGGTTTGTCCAAAGTCATAGCGCTGGCTGGCAGAAGAAGCAGAACACTGAATCAGGATTCCTGATTTTTAAAATAATGTTTACCACACCATGCTGCCTTCCATCGCAGGTTAAAGCCCCACCACCCACAGGGGTTTTCAACATAGAGCAAAAGCTTGTAGGAATTGGTTAAGATAAAAGGCAATATTACTTCACCTTCTACCATCAATGTTGCTGTGAAAGTTGATCTAGACCTATTAGATTTCACATAAGAAATGCTCCTTACAAAGTATGTGTGTGTATGTGTGTGTGCATGTGTGGTAACCCTGGCAGAGCAACTGTAACTACTCGTTATGACCCTGCATCCCAAAATATACTTAAGACACAGCTGCTTTTAATTATTTTTCTCTACAAAAACCATGTCATCATTGGGACCTACGAACTTTTATTACAAAGTTTGTTATTAGAGCCTTGATAACTTGTGCTGTTTTTTTTTTTTTTTTTTCTTTAACTTGTGCTGTTTTAAAGTACATTGATCAGTTATCTTTAACCCCATAGTATAGTAATTATGAGAATGATTATTCTGTAACACCTTCTTTCTATGTAAATAATACATTGCACATTATTTTTATTTTTCAGGAAAACCATTTTAGGGCCTTTTGTCTGTTAGCCAGTGAAAAGTTTTTCATCTATAAGAAAGTTGCACTAATTCTGTTAGATAATGAAATCACTCCTTTGATTAGATCAACACTTACCCTGTGTGATTTACAAAGAGATGATTATTCTTGGCAATTACAAGACATCTTAAATCAGACGTTGGGTGGAGAGAGGAGTTAGGTGTGGGGTATTAATTGATCTTAATTTGCAATGTCAGCTGAATAGGACCAGATTATCCATATAAGTTGGTAGAAATGTCACCATTGTTTGCTTTCAGAAAAGAACCCTGGTGGGTCATTTATAATAGGGGTAGATGGAACACCTCCCTCATTTTCCTGAATTATTATTTAGTTATAGGACAAGTTCTATGTATTTCCGTTTTGAAATGCATCCTAAAATTCCTCTTGGGTATAGTTCAATTAAGCAAAGATCCTGAGCAGGCTATAAACATTCTTGTACCCTGCTCCCTCCAGTTCAAAGAAGACATGATCCTGGGCTCTCCCCTGGGAGTGGCGTCAGAGAGCCAGACCTTTGTAGGTCTCTCATCCCCACTAGAGGCTCACCCAGCTGTGAATGGGTTTGGGACTGGGGTGGGGAGGGACCACCACCACTGGCATTTATTATGTGTTCATCACATGCCAGGAATTTTGCATACGTTATATCATTTAATTATTTTTTCCTCTCGGTTTTATTGAAAATACAGCACTGTGTAAGTTTAAGGTGTACGGCATAATGAGTTGACTTACATATATTGTGAAATGACTGCCACAGTAGGGTTAGTTAGCATTCATTACCTTATAGAGATACAAAAAGAAAAAAAAATAATTTTTTTTCCTTGTGAGAAGAATAAGACCTGTTTTTTGACAAGAAGTGTGCTTTTTTTTTGCAGGGGTATCACTTTTTATTTACTTACTCTCTCTGGCACTACAATACCATCATATTCTTTAAAACTCCCGTTTCTTTGGGTCTTAGACGTTAGGAGAGCAAACCGATCAACCAACATGCAGAAGCAGGTAGATTCCTCTGACCTCTCGCTGCCGTGCCAGGCTTCTCCCTCACCTTACCCCACAGACACCCAGGCCTCCCAGAGCACGTGCTTTTAACAAATGGTCCTGACCCTGTGTTAGATACTAGATAATGCCAATGAAAGGCATGTTTCTGGTGCTCTGGATAGCTTATTTGAGCCTCTGAGCGGGAATTAGGCACGGAGACTTTTCTTTATGTTATGTTCCCTCGCCTATGTTTCTGGCCTGTCAAAGGAATACAGAGGATAAATGAGTATTTGTGGCTTCTGAGCCTTTCCTATCAGACTAGGGCCTTTATCCTTCGGGAGGCCGAGTAAGACTGAACAGGATGGTTGGCCGTCAGAGCCAGCTGATTTGTGAGGTTGATAAAAATTTGTTTTTTGCCTCTCTTCCCGTTTAGTGGAGCCATTACTGTGCTTATGCATATGATTAAATATGTATCATTCATTTTGATGCATCTTTTACTTGACTCTGACATTTAAGTTGGTGTTTGTTTACTTGTGGGTTCTCTCTGTGATCATGAGCTTGGAATTTATAAAGCATACATTTTTGTTCAGCCTGTTTTGCTATACTCAGAAAGGAACAGAAATTATTTTAGTCGTTTTCGCTCTCTTTTCCTCATAGAAACTACTATTGAATTTGTTCCATAGGCACACAATTTCTAGAAGGTAGTCTGAACCCCTCGGCCTTGAGAGAGGAGCCAAGGGTCGGAATTCCGCCCAGTCTGCCTGCTGAGGCCAGTGTTCTCGGCTGCACTTGATCAAGGATGTATGCACTGCGCGTGTGCAGGCAAAAGTCTGCCCACAAATGTGTGCTGAGAGCTGTGATCAGTTATATACAACTGTGCTCAAAATATCAAAGCAGAATAGAGGAGACCTGGCTAATACAGCATCTTGTCTGAATAAAACTTACGTTTCAGTGGAGGAAGGGAGCTGGCAAAGAAGAGCTAGCTCTGTGCCTCCCTTTCCCTTATGTGGGATGCATTCTTACTGACTCCGAAGAGAACAATCACAGGATTATGCCTCTATTTGGAATGTGTGTTTATATGCGCCTACTGTATTTCTTCATCAATCTTACAGATTGGTCTGTGAACATAGAGATTTTTGTGGTTTTGTTATTGAAATGGGAAAACGCATGTGCCGATATGATTACATAAATTGCCCACAGAAATTTAGGGAGATTGTTTGAAAACTCGAGGCTTCTGATGAAATTCAGCCCAAGATTTTGCCCCGCCAGAGCGCTTGGCATTTGGCTGCTTCATGCAGGGCTTCTCCCCCCATTATGAGCTAACGTGAACTTCAGTGTGAGAGTGGGTGGGGGTGACAGCCCTGCGTGTCGATGCGAGGAGGTTTGGAGGTTCTCTGAAGACAGACCGAAGACAACTGTAGTTTGGGCAACCGAACACTGCAATTATGCTCTTTCAAGTAAACTACTCAACGTTTTGGGTTGTTTCTTATGTTTATCCCATGAATGTAAGAAATGACTACCACCTGGCTCTGGATCAGATGGACTGATACGAGCAATGTCTTCATGTGTCAAGGCTAAGAAAGCAGAGTATAGGAGAGTTTAGAAAAGAAGAGTTACCAAGTAGTCATCTGCTGACAAGAAGATGAAAAACCAGCAAACTTGAACCCTAACTTGAAACAACTCTTTGATGGCTTTTTCCTGTCCCCAGAGGTACCGCTAAGAGAAAGGCTTGGTGGCCACGACCTCCCAGCAGGCAGATTTCCAATGAGCAGTGGAAACCTCAACAATGCCGGTCTTGTTTCTTTCTTCTATTTAATTCAGTTGAAACATAAAATCTTACGGGAAACTCTTTTAAGGGAAGGAGGAGGGGCACAGATATTTGGATGCTGTTGGCAGACTATTCACTGCTGTGAATGTAAATATATAAGCCCGCAGTTTTGAATCAGAATTTGTATGTATGTCTCTGTCCAGAATGATGGAGTAGACAGTATTTTACGACAAAATGTTCCCATTATTTCCTTGTAACATAGCAGGTAAAAAATGTTTTCGGATTTACCATGAATGAATTTGGCCACTGGTGAAAGAACCATTAATGGAACATATTAAAATAAACAATTTCAGTTTTACCTTTAGTTGCAGAGCCAGGACAGTGGAGCCATTGCCCCTACTTTTCAAGGTGAGATACTAGTGTTTCAACCTACGGCCCCTTTCCCTATTTATGAAGTTGATATCAGAGGGTACATTTCTTTGAAGACAGCTCTGCTGTGAATCCCACCACCACTGCCTCCTCCCAGTGCAGGGGGGCAGGTGGGGAAAGGGTGCTTTCTCCTGATCCCAAGCCCAGCGAGAGAAGCTTCAAGGAGATTGCTTGGATATCTGATTTGTGTCTCATGCAATTTTGGGAGTCAAGTGTACTGGCTTGTGGTAATTCTGAAGACTGTGGATGGCTCTGTCTAGAGCTTGTTTGCCAGAAGTTAAATCAAAAAAGGTCCGTGTTTGAGAAATACTCTACCCTCACCAGTGAAGGGTCAGAAGTGTATATTTCCCAATGTCCAGATGTAATCCCAGAGCCACATCTGTCCAGGAATTCTTCTGGCTCCTACTCAGGAGGGCTGCCTAGAAGAGTGGGGAGACTCAGGACGCCTGCTGGGGAGAGGGGAGTGTAAGCTAGCAGGAGTGACTTGCCCAGCTAAAGGGAACAGCAAGCCAGAGGCCCCAGTGACGGGGGGGTTGCTGGAGAACCTAAAGAGGCATCCCAGAGATGGGTTTGTAAACATCTGACCTGGTCAGAGAATTTCACTGGCAGAAGAGTGCCAGGTGGATGATTGTCCTCTCCTGTGTTCTTTTCCCTCTCCCCTTCAGTCCTAGAGGAAACAGAGGGAGACAATGAGGGTAAAAGAGGAGAAAAAGCCCTAGGCTGGGGATCCAGGGGGTCAGCCTTTCTCCTTTTCCCCTGAAGCCTTTGGGGGTGGCAGAGAGAAGCTTCAGTGTTAAACAGAGTTTGTGATTACTACGGTGCAATAGGCGTACCAGTTACTGACGTGATAACTAAAGTACCCAGAGAACTTTTTATTATTTGTTGGAAATTATATCTGAGGTGGCAGGAACAGACGTAGCCTCATAAAGAAGACTGGACCTCTTATCGGGAAAAGGAGAATAAAGTTATTGTTTGATTGTACCCCATGACTCACTAGTTCAAAATGAAGTCACATACTCAGAGTCATTGTTTTAGGAAAGATCAATGCCCAGTTCTAAAGGAAAATAAACTATAATCTCTTAAATATATGTCAATTTAAATATCAACTTTATGCATAATAAGGTTTTTATGCAAATAGGACATAAATAAGGTCCTAGTAATGCCAAGTACTTTTCAGGTCACAAAAATTGTTGAACAAATGAAATATACTTGTGAATGATTACATTTGACTTAGTGATAAAACATAACTGCTGTTATAAAAATAAGTGTCATAGTGACAACCCTATTTGTTAGGAAGGTATTTTTTAGAAGACACAGATGAGAGAGGAAATGAAAATTTAAACTTTTGTGGCTTGGCTTTTTCTTTAGATTTGATTACTTCCCAGCACAAACTTATTTTATTGCAATCTTCCCTCCATTTGTTTTTATTTTTCAAGATATAAAAACCCAAGCTAATGTCTTAAACTGGTATGAAGACAGCTGCAAAGTTAAAATTGCATACACACTCACATCTGTAATTTCTTTCAACTGGATAGTGAGCACTTGGGATTCAAAGAAGAGGAAATATTGCTCCTGAATAGGAGCTCCTGAGAACTCAATGATGTAGGAAAAACAAAAAAATTCTTAAAATGTAGTTTACAAGTTAGCCAATACCTGCCCTGGCCAGATAGCACAAAAGTTGCCAGTTCAATACCCGGTCAGAACACATACAGAACAGATCGATGTTCTTGTCTTTTTCTTCCCTTTTTCTAGCTCTAAAATCAATCAATCAAATAAATAAATAAAAGCCAATAAAAAGTTAATCTGGCCTTCTTCTTCTTCTTTCCTTTCTTTCTATCTCCTTCTTTCTTCCCTTCCACTCAGTTATAAACTCATTAGGCAGTTCTGAGTAGGGCAGGAAGGGAATGGAGTCCAAGGAGGAGGATGTCAGGAAGCCAGCCCAATAAATATTGGAACCTATTCATGGAGAGTGTCCTAAATCTATATGTACCAAATGATAGCATTGCATAAGTGGTAGAACTAAAAGGATAAATAGAGAAATTCATAATTATAGTTGGAGACTTTAGAGCTCTCTCTCAACAACTGATAGAACAACTAGACAGAAAACTATCAGGCATTTAGAAAAACTTATTATTATCAACCAAAAGGATGTAATCAACATATATAGGATACTTCACGCAACAACAGAATATGTATTGTTTGTGCTCATGGGACATTCATTAAGATATCCGGAACCACAAAAGAAACCTTAACAATTTTGAAATATATAGTATATTGTCTTACCACAATGGAATAAAACTAGAAATTAATACCCGAAATATACCAGGGAAACGTCCAATACTTGGAAACTAGATAATGGACATCTAAGTAATCCACGAGTCAAAGAAAACATCTCAAGGGAACTCCCCCAAATACATTGAACTGAATGAAAATGAAAATATAATAAATTTCGGGAAATAGTGCTTGGTGCCAAAAATTCTATAGCACTAAAGTCTTACATCACAAAAGGGAAAAAACCTCGTTTATAATCTAAGTTCCCACCTCAAGAATCTAGAAAAAGAAGAGCAAAATAAAATCAAAATAATCAGAAAAAGGAAATAGAGATGGGAACAGAAATTATGGAATTAAAAAGTAGAAAATCATTGGAGAGAATCAGTGACACAAAGATCTGATTCTTTGGAAAGATCAATAAATTGACAAACCTCTATTAAGAATGATAGAAAAAAAGAGAGGCGACCCAACTTTCTAATATCGGGCATGAAAACAGGTGCTATCACTACAGAACTTGTAGATGTCAAAAGTGTAATGAAAAAATATTTTGAATAGCTCCACACACATAATTTTGACAACTTGGGTGAAATGAACCAATTCATCAAAAAACACATACCTTCACAACTTACCCAATATGAAGTATATTATTTGAATAGCTTCGTAACTATTGAGGATATTGAATTTTAAAACTCTCCCAAAAGAAATCTCTCAGTGAAGATTATTTCTTTGGAGAATTCTACTAAATATTAAAGAAGAACTAAAACTAATTCTATGCAATTTCTTCTGAAAAATTGAAGATGGAAGGAACACTATCCAATTTATTTATGAAGCTAAAACTGAGATACTCAAACCAAAGACAGTGCAAAAAGAGAAATATAAACCAATCTCTCTCATAAGTGTAGATAGATGCAAAAATCCTTAAACTATTAACAAACAGAATTCAGTAATATATGCAAAGAATTATATACCATGACCTAATGGGAATTTTACAGGGAAAGCCTATTTTGATGTTTGAAAATCAATGTAATTCACCATATTAACAAGAAAAATCACATGATTATGGGAAACAATGCAGAAAAAATTTTGACAAAATTTAATACCCATTCAAGATTTTTAAAAAACTTTCAGAAACATAGGAATAGAGGGGAACTTCCTGAAGTTGATAAAAAGCATTTAACATGAAAAAAACAAAAAACAAACAGCTAACATTGTATGTACTTAATGGAGAAAGACTGAATGCTTTTTTCCTAAAATAAGGAATACAGCAAGGATGTCTGCTTTCACTACATCTTATTCGACACTGTATAGAAAACCCTAACAAGAGCAATAGGCAAGAAAAGGAAATAAAAGGCATAAATATCAGAAAGGAAAGAAGTGAAATTTTCTCTGTTTGCACAGGACAAGATTGTCTATATAGGAAATCTCAAGGAATCAAGAAAAAAGGTGAAGGGGTTAGCCAAAAAAATATACATAATACAGGCCCTGGCCAGTTGGCTCAGTGGTAGAGCGTCGACCTGGCGTGCGGGGGACCTGGGTTCGATTCCCGGCCAGGGCACACAGGAGAAGCACCCATTTGCTTCTCCACCCCCCCCTTCCTCTCTGTCTCTCTCTTTCCCTCCCGCAGCCAAGGCTCCATTGGAGCAAAAGATGGCCCGGGCGCTGGGGATGGCTCCTTGGCCTCTGCCCCAGGCGCTAGAGTGGCTCTGGTCACGGCAGAGCGACGCCCCGGAGGGGCAGAGCATCGCCCCCTGGTGGGCAGAGCGTCGCCCCTGGTGGGCGTGCCGGGTGGATCCCAGTCCGGCGCATGCGGGAGTCTGTCTGACTGTCTCTCCCCATTTCCAGCTTCAGAAAAAAAAAAAAAAAATATATATATATATATATATATACACATATATATATAATACATATATACAGACAACAGGGTAGCAATAGCCAGACGGAATGGGGGTAGGAGATGGGAGGAGGGGGACAAATAGGGGGAAATAGAGTGGAAAGAGACTTTGCACGGGGCATGATGTGGTGGTGTGTAGATGGTGTTATATTGAGTGGAACACTTGAAATCATGTCAACACAATAAATTTAAGAAATTAAGTAAGAAAGAATGATGATGCTAAAAATCAATACAAAATTAATTTACCATGCTCAATTATAGCATGAAAAAAAACCTTATTGGTGAGTTCAGAAAGGACACAGGATACTGTACAAACAGATAAAAATCAATTGTATTTTTATATACTAGAAATAACATGTGGACATCAAATTAAAAATACATTATTTACACCTGCCAAAAATGAAAAATGAGACTTGTATGCTGAAAACTACAAAATGCTGATGAGAGAAATCAAAGATAAAAAGAATGGAGAGACGTTCTGAATTTTATGGCACCAAAGTTTATAGAAATTTGATCAACAATATAAGATTGTTGGGCCCACATTTCTTTCTTTCTTTTTTTCCTAGAAAGAGAGAGACAGGAAGGGAGAGAGATGAGAAGGATCATCTCATAGTTGTGTCACTATTAGTTGTTCCTTGATTGCTTTCTCATACATACCATTATGAGGTGGGGGAACCAAGCCAAGCCAGTGACCTCTTGCTCAAGTCAGTGACCTTGGGCTTTAAGCCAGTGACCTTTGGGCTCAAGCCAGTGACCCTGGGGTCATGTTGATGATCCTGCACTCAAGCCGGTGACTCCATGCTCAAGCCAGATGAGCCTGCACTCAAACCAGTGACCTCAGGGTTTTGAACCTGGGTCCTCAGCATCCCAGATCGATGCTCTATGCACTGTGCCATCACCGGTCAGGCTGTAACTCCCATTTTTTTAATCTATATTTCCCATGTGAGTATTTAAACTACTGAGAGATTTAATACCTTACCCTGGGTTATACACTTGGTGTGATGTAGAACCAGGACTCAAACCCATGTTTATCTCACTCTAAATTCCAAGCTTTTAACCACTGTGCTCTACTGTCTGGAGGACTGGCAAACTCCAGACTTTGAAAGACAGAGCCATTCTAGAGCATCTGAATTCCATATCAGCCGAGACAGTGACATCCAGCCAGTGGTGGGACTCAAATAATTTAACAACCGGTTCTCTGCCCTAATGACCGTTTTAAGTATAAAAAAATGATATACCGAAAGGTAGTTTATTATTTCACGCATTTAATAGTTAAATAAGAACAATAAAAGAGGTACCCAAAACTAGATTATGTTACAAGAAAGAGTTCTAGCCTGACCAGACAGTGGCGCAGAGGATAGAGCATCGGACTGGGATGCTGAGGACCCAGGTTCGAGACCGCGAGGTCGCCAGCTTGAGAGCGAGCTCATTTGGTTTGAGCAAAGCTCACCAGCTTAGACCCAAGGTCGCTGGCTTAAGCAAGGGGTCACTCAGTCTGCTGAAGGCCCGCGGTCAAGGCACATATGAGAAAGCAATCAGTGAACAACTAAGGTGTCGCAATGCGAAACGAGAAACTAATGATTGATGCTTCTCATCTTTCCGTTCCTGTCTGTCCCTCTCTCTGACTCTCTCTGTCTCTGTAAAAAAAAAAAGAAAGAGTTCTAAAATATTGAATAATACCTGACAATAAGTTGTCACCCTCTAGTGGTTTGGCACTTTTTCTCTTTACGTTATATGTTTGTTTACTGGAGTAACAAATGTGAGGCAATTAAAATGTAGTATTTCACCAAAGGTATAATGAGTTTCATGAAATGAATAAATATTACAAGCATTGTTCCATCAAATTTTTCCACCTATGGATGGAATGAATATGACTATGGCCACTTAGAATATGCTGTTGCACAGATGAACATTAAAAAAGAATAAGGAATGTCAATTTGTAATTTCCACACTGGGCGGCTGCCCAGGTGTCCACCTTAGGGAGAACCCTGATTACCGGCCGTTTTAACCACCGGTTTGCCAAACTCAACAAAAAATTAGGTATCAGTTCTGCTGAATCAGTGACAACCAGCTGAATCCCACCACTACATCCAAACAAGATATCCCAGAGATGAACAGTCTTGAGGCTTTGTCAGAAAGAAGCAGGAGAACCCTGGACAATACCAATGATAGTTATGTCTGGGTCGTCTATTTCTTTAAAAAGTCTTGTCTTGACTGGCAATCTGCATTTTCTTTTTCTGTCAGGAGAGCAGAACCCACCCAGTGTGTGTGTGTGTGTGGGGGGGTAAAATAGTCCCAGGTACAGCTCTCAAGTACATCCCATTGTTTGGATCTGTAGCACTAACCCCCTGGACTTCACATATTTGTATAAAAGCACTCTTCTGAACCTAGCCTTTCTCCTGGAATCTCTGTTCCGTACCTTTCTAACAGCTGCTGGCAGTGTGGCCTCACTCTCCTTAGGATAACAGCTGCCAAAGATGGCCACTTCCAGCCTGGGACGGGTGTGGGGAGAGGAGTGTTGGGAGGAGGAGTGACTTCCCAGCAAGATTGTTTCTCCAAAGATACTTTTATCTTTAGCAGCTGCCAGGGACACTTTATTTGGGAAGTCTAGACCTGGTGCCTGAGACCATCACTTCCTTCTTGATCTTCATTCAGTAACAGGAACTGCAGAGGCTTGAGCATTTTTAGTCAGAATGAGAGCTCACATACACACCTGCGCCTTCAGGTCATGGGGTTATGATACAAAGAACAAAGAGCCTTTCTAAGATTCCAAAGGAGGGTAGAGGCTCAACCGACTGTAACAGCTGAAAGGGCTATTTGGAAAACCTAAATCGCTCAGCGATAACTGAGATTTATTTTTCTGTATGAGCACATCCTTATCACCTAAGTGGTAACATCCCGCATTTAAATTCTGTGAACCCTTCAGCACTTGGAAAAGTAATTTTGTTAATATTAAACAATAAAATATAGTTGGTCACTGGGAAGGCAATAAAATAGAGTGACAAATTCATAGCAATTTTCCCCCTGGGAAAAATTTATAGTTTCCAAAACACGTCTTATTTTACATACATACAAATTTATGTTTTTAATTATATAAAGATTTTTTAGTTCGTAGCAACCGTCTTTGAGTCTCAAATACCTCATGCAGATATGAGACAAACTGTAGTAAGAAATAACCCAAAGCGGCCTGGCCTGTGGTGGCGCAGTGGATAAAGCATCGACCTGGAACGCCGAGGTTGCCGGTTCAAAGCCCTGGGCTTACCTGGTCAAGGCGCATATGGGAGTTGATGCTTCCTGCTCCTCCCCCCTTCTCTCTCTCTCTCTCTCTCTCACTCTCATTCTCTCCTTTCTTTCTAAAAATGAATAAATAAAATTGAAAAGAGTGAATTTAAAAAAATATATAAAAAACTCAAAGCAGTTATTTCAGATAAGCAATATGTTTTGGGTGTCATTCTCTCTTAAAATATATATTTTTTAAAAGTTAAAGGAGTATCACCATGAAGATGATACTTGATGTTTCCTGTGTACTGGTCTCTTAAAGGCTCTGCTGGTACTAGCAGTTGGTGAGGTTGGAGATCAGGATCAGCATACCAGCTTTTATAAGTTCATAAACTAACTTTATTAGTTCTTTTTACGAGTCATATGTGTTATATAAGGAAGAACATCCTTTCTGAATTTACAGTGAAAAGTTTAACTATTAAGAGGATGAGGAGTTTCATGTCATTTGCTACAACCACAGTCCCCTCAGTTTTATAAATTGAATGAAGATCTGAAGTTTTATTCCTGAATATAGGATTAAAATAAAAGAAACTGGCCTGACCAGGCAGTAGCGCAGTGAATAGAGCATCAGACTGGGATGTAGAAGACCCAGGTTCAAAACCCTGAGTTCGCCGGCTTGAGCGCAGGCTCACCAGCTTGAGCACAGGGTCACTGGCTTCAGCATGGAATAATAGACATGACCCCATGGTCACTGGCTTGAGCCCAAAGGTCCCTGGTTTGAAGCCCAAGGTCTCTGGCTTGAGCCCAAGATTGCTGGCTTAAGCAAGGGGTCACTTGCTCTGCTGTAGCCCCCCCGGTCAAGGCACATATGAAAAAGCAATCAGTGAATAATTAAGAAGCCTCAGTGAAGAATTGAGGCTTTTCATTTCTCTCTCTGTCTGTCTGTCCCTATCTGTCCCTCTCTCTAACTCTCTGTCTCTGTAAAAAATAAAAGAAATTGTATAAAAGTCAGTGAACTTAAGCTCTAGTGACCTAGTGTATCCTCTTCTACTCAAGATCTAGTGCCTTGTTAATCACAATACTCTTGGAAACCTGTCCAGTTCTTTCCCCTTCACAGGAGAAAGTGAATTACCCTTATCACTGGTTCTGTTTTTCTTCAAGTCCATGGAAACCAACCTGGTAGTCCACTGAGACAATTTCTATGACGTGACTTCTTTTACATTAGCTCCCTTTAGGATGGCTACAGAGTAGCCATCTGGATGTACAGAGTAAATTATAGGGCCACGCACAGGGAACCATGGCTAACATAGAGATCTATTAGACATGGATATGACTTGAAAGAAGATTGTCTTCTAGCATGGGAAGTAAAACATATGCTATATAAATATTGGCTCCAAATGTCACTCATATTTTCTAGTTCTCTACAGGATAAGAATAGGATTATAATAACCATCTCCAAATTTTTTCTCTGGCCCTGTCCCCTCCTATTCTGCCAAAATTTTGGCTTTGGTTCCTTCTGAGGTGGTTTTGTCATGTTTCCCATGCACTCTCGGCAGTTCTCTTAGCTACCACAGCATGCTCACTACTTTCCTCACTCCTGTTCTTGCTTGCTGTGGTTGTATCTTCGATTATTATTAACATCCAAAAGCTGTGAGGTCACAGATGTCTAGTAAAAATGCAGCTCCCGTCACTGTCCCCTAGTGGCAGTGCAGAGGCTGCCAATGGCTGTGCCCAACGTGTGGGGTCTGCACTCAATCACCTTCCACAGTGTCACCGACCATCCTTAGACCTCACACCATGTGGTATGGTTGAAAGTTCAAGAACCTATATCACACAGGCTTGAATTAGAATGCCTGCTCTGCCATTTCCTACCTGCAAGGTTTTTAAGCATTTTACTTCACTTCTAGAAACCTCTGTATCTTGCCTAATCTGTCAAGTAGGGATTAAGTTGTTCTGAGGATTAAATGGAATAATATAAGTAAAGTGTCTAGCATGGTACTGACATATGATAGTTACAGGTTGAAGCTATTGTTATGTATTTATTTAATGTATCTTAATCAAGTCACCCTACCTCCGGGGCTCTGTGCTATATGCCAGTTCTAAAAAGATGAAGAAGTTTCTGTGTCTGGGAGCTTACTGTCCAATATTGGGAGTCAGCATCTAAATAAATAACCATAATAAAGGACTACAGTTGCTCTGTTAGAATTCCGAATTTCTCTTATTTTTATCATTCATTTTTCAGGATGACATGTGATGTCCCAGAAGAGAGATAGAGGTGATGTGCTGTGGAAGTTAAGGGGACAGAATGTCCCGTTCTGGGTTCAGTGGCTAATGAGAATTACTGGCACTCATCAGCATGATGTGTTCACTGTCTCTTAGCGTTTCTGTTTCATCACCTCACCATTTACGTGAACGTGGAATAGTAGACCAAACCTGAAATGAATTGAATGATGGAGAATGTACGTGGACGTTTGGACTTAGTTTGATAAATTGACCAATATCTTATTTTCAGTATATCAGAGAACCTGTTTTCATGATAGGCTCCTTCCTTTTGATGATATTTGTATCATCCACTAAACAAAAAAGTTATAACTGACATGGTACATTGGATGCTGTATCTCAAATTGTGCTCTTGAATCCTGTCACCATCTGGGACCAGCCATTCAGAAAAGATTAAATGTGAGGCAGGCCTGTATCTGAATACATGTGTGTCAGTCTTTCCCATCTGTTTTAATTTTGCTTAAAATAATAACAGCTTTCTTTACCCCCCTACTTGAATCTGTGCTGATTCTTTTAATGTTCATCAGCCAGAAGTAGTCTTTAGTACTTAAGAGTTTCAGAATCCTGCAAAGACTACCTTTAATTGAACCAATAGAAAAAAATTATAGCTGCGTATTTTATTGTCTGGGCTAGAATCACTAAAAAGTTATTGATACTTAGAGCAGAATATTTATACTGTAATTTAACATTGAAAAGACTTTTATGTTGGTCTGCACAGTTTTTGTAGGACTAAAAGCAGGTAAGCAAAATGTCTTTTCTGTTGCATAGCTTTTTAATTATTGAAAAATTAATCACATTTTGTATTCAAATCTATTATATCCTTTCTATTTTTCTGCATTTTAAAAATTATATTGCTGTGAACCTCAGTTTCTACATTGCTCTCCAACCTAACCCTAAATAAAACATCTCTTGCCCTAGGCAAATAAATTTTACCTTGTTCTGAGGCAAAAAGTAATTTAGCATGATGATAATGTAATTCAGGGAAATTTGAGAATATAATATCGATGAAAATTATAGCTGATTAAAAGGGGTAACTCTTAAACTTAATAATTGCTCTCAGAAGTTACCATGGAAACATGAGGCCAGTATTATTGTTTCCCATCATACTATACACAAAGAACTTTATATGCTGAGCAAGGGGGATTGATGAAACATAACACCTATGACCCTGAATATTTTACAGGGTTGACTACCTGTCACCATATCAATATGCCTGTCATTTAATACAATCAAGTGTTTTGCAGTGCAGAACTTCAACTGAATTAGCTTTCAGATGAGTACTTCTGTTGATAGATATGTGGATAAGGGATAGGGGACTGAATACATTTTAAGTAGTGTAAAATGTAGGAGACTAGGAGACCTGCTGCTTTTTTGTCGTAGATGCCAATTTATAGTGATTAGGCCCCACGGCTATATAAAGACTCTTTAATAATCAAAGCTTTTATAGATATTATAAATAAACTAATAAATCCCTTGGAAGTGAAAAATTAAGCCAGCTAACTTAAAATCTAGACTGTTAAACTTTTCGTTAAAATTATTTATTATTTTGTCTCATCTTGTATGGAATCCCTTTTCTGTTTAAAAAGAACTTAGTTTGCATAACACAGTGCAATAATAATTCAGTGCTAGGAAAAAATATTGAAAAGATTCTCATTCTAAATGTGGAAAGAACACCCTTCTGAATCTCCCAGTTTCACTCAACTGCTTTTCTCTGATAACTTTAAGATGTATTCACTTAAATATTTGGTGACTTTGGGGCCTGCAGTGTCACTGGTGGGATAAAGGAGTAGATAATTATCAGTATGTGCAGTAACTGAAATCCCAACATATTATTTTTCAGATAGTACTTAAAAAGAAAACATTTTTTATTGTTAGAATATAAAGCTAGCCTGACCAGGTGGTGGAGCAGTGGATAGAGCATTGGACTGAGATGTGGAGGACTCAGGTTCGAGACCCCGAGGTCGCCAGCTTGAGCACAGGCTCATCTGGTTTGAGCAAAGCTCACCAGCTTGAGCCCAAGGTCGCTGGCTCAAGCAAGGGGTCACTCAGTCTGCTGTAGCCCCCAGTCAAGGCACATATGAAAAAATCAATCAATGAACAACAAAGGAGCCACAACGAAGATTGATGTTTCTCATCTCTCTCCCTTCCTGTCTGTCCCTGTCTCTGACTCTCTCTGTCTCTGCCACACACACACACACACACACACACAAAAATACACACACACACACACACACACACACTAGACTATTACCTATACTGGCCCCACCTGGTGGTTTGATTTTTATTTATTAAGAACATATAATGGCCCCACCTGGCCCGCAGAGCCTGGGGCTTGCAGCCCAACTTGCAAGTGCAGCTCTGCCCATGGGGCAGGGCAAAAGCCCAGGAATGGGCTGAGAACCGTGGCTGAGCAAAGGTGCTCACCCCTGCCCTTGGTGCCAAGGCTTGTGGCCCCAGGCTCAGGGTGCAGCCTCACCCACAGCAGCAGGGCAAAGACCAAGGCTTGTAGACCAAGGCACATGAACACAGCCCCTCCCATGGAGGAGAGGTGGAAACTGCAGTGACAGCCGCAGCTGCCCGGCGCGGGCAACGCCCATACCCAAACGCCCAAACACCCAAGGCAGTAGCAGAGGGGGTGGTGGGCCTGCAGACAGACCACATCTAGGGAACACAGAGGCCACACCCATTGGACTACAATGGCTACAACCTTCTTATACAGAGACAAAATGGGAAGGCAGAGAAATGCAACCCAATTGAATCAAGAGAAATCCCCAGAAAAGGACTAGAATGAGTCAGATATAACCAAATTACCAGATTCAGAGTTTAATGATTGTTAGGATGCTCAAAGATCTTAGAACAACAATAGATAGTCATAATGAACAACTAAATAAAGAGATAGCAAGTATAAAAAAGGACATTGAAATATTAAAAAAGAATCAGTCGGATATGACAAATACAATATCAGAAATAAAGACCACAATGGAAGGAATTAAAAACAGAATGGATGAAGCTGAGGATCGAATCAGCGAATTGGAGGACAAGTTGAATGAGGGCACGGAAGCAGAGCAGAAAAAAGAAAAGAGACTCAAAAAGTCTGAGGAAACTCTTAGAGAGCTCTGTGGCAACATAAAGAGAAATAACATCTGCATCATAGGGGTTCCTGAAAAAGAAGAGAAAGAACAAGGCATAGAGACTTTGTTCAATTATATAGCTGAAAACTTCCCTAAATTGATGCAAGAAAAAGTCACACAAGTTCAAGAAGCACAGAAAATTTCATTAAAGAGAAACCCAAAGAAATCTATACCAAGACACATCATAATTAAAATACCAAAGCTAAGTGATAAAGAGAAAATATTAAAAGCTGCTAGAGAAAAAAAGGCTATCACCTACAAAGGAGCCCCCATAAGGATGACATCTAACTCCTCAACAGAAACACTTGAGGCCAGAGGGAATGGCAAGAAATATTCAAAGTAATGCAGAACAAGAGCCTACAACCAAGACTACTTTATCTAGCAAGGCTATCGTTTAAAATTGAAAGAGAAATAAAAAGCTTCCCAGACAAAAAAAAAAGACTGAAGTAATTCAAACAATTAATTAATTCAAAGACTGAAGTAATACAACCAAACCAATGCTACAAGAAATGTTAAGGGGCCTGTTGTAAACAAATCAAAGGGGGAAAAGAATATAGCAAAAGAGGAATACAGCTTTAAAGAATAAAATGGCAATAAACAATTACATATCAATAATAACCTTAAAGGTAAATGGATTAAATGATCCAATCAAAAAACATAGGGTAGGCCCTGGCCGGTTGGCTCAGCGGTAGAGCGTCGGCCTGGCATGCGGGGGACCTGGGTTCGATTCCCGGCCAGGGCACATAGGAGAAGCGCCCATTTGCTTCTCTACCCCCCCCTCCTTCCTCTCTGTCTCTTCCCCTCCCGCAGCCAAGGCTCCATTGGAGCAAAGATGGCCCGGGCGCTGGGGATGGCTCCTTGGCCTCTGCTCCAGGTGCTAGAGTGGCTCTGGTCGTGGCAGAGTGATGCCCCGGAGGGGCAGAGCATCGCCCCCTGGTGGGCAGAGCATCGCCCCTGGTGGGCGTGCCAGGTGGATCCCGGTCGGGCGCATGCGGGAGTCTGTCTGACTGTCTCTCCCTGTTTCCAGCTTCAGAAAAATACAAAAACAAAACAACAACAAAAAAAACATAGGGTAGCTGTGTGGATAAGAAAACAGGACCCATACATATGCTGCCTACAAGACACACACCTTAAAGCAAAAGATGCACATAGACTGAAGGTAAAAGGATGGAAAAAATATTTCATGCAAATGGAAATGAAAAAAAAGCTGGAGTAGCAATACTTATGTCAGAAAAAATAGACTTTAAAACAAAGACTATAGTAAGAGATAAAGAAGGTCACTACATAATGATAAAGGGAGGAATCCAACAGGAATATATAACCATTATAAATACCTATGCACCTAATATAGGAGCACCTAAATATATAAAGCAGACTTTGATGGATATAAAGGGTGAGATCAACAGCAATACTATAATAGTAGGGGATTTCAATATCCCACTATCATCACTAGATAGATCCTCCAGAAAGAAAATTAACAAAGAAACAGCAGACTTAAAGGACGCACTAGATCAACTGGATTTAATAGATATCTTCAGAACCTTTCACCCTAAAGCAGCAGAATATACATTCTTTTCAAATGCTCATGGTACATTCTCTAGGATAGACCACATGGTAGAGCACAAAAGCAGTCTCAACAGATTTAAGAAGATTGAAATCATCAGGCATCTTCTCTGACCACAATGGCATGAAACTAGAAATCAACCACAACAGGAAAACTGAAAAATACTCAAACACTTGGAAACTAAATAGCATGTTATTAAATAATGAATGGGTTAACAATGAGATCAAAGAAGAAATAAAAAAATTTCTAGAAACGAATGATAATGAGCATACACAACTCAAAATTTATGGGACACAGCAAAAGCAGTACTGAGAGGAAAGTTCATAGCAGTACAGACATACCTTGAGAAGCTAGAAAAAGCTCAAATAAACAACCCTGCATCTAAAAGAACTAGAAAAAGAACAGCAAGTAAAGCCCAGAGGTAGTAGAAGGAAGGAAATAATAAAGATCAGAGCAGAAATAAATGACATAGGGGTTAAAGAAACAATACAGAGGATCAATGAAACAAGGAGCTGGTTCTTTAAAAAAGTAAACAAGATTGATGAACCTTTAACCAGACTCACCCAGAAAAAAAGAGAGAGGACTCAAATAAATAAAATTAGAAATGAGAGTGGAGAAATAACAACTGACACAACAGAAATACAAAATAGTGTAAGAAAATACTATGAAGTATGTCAAAAAATTAGACAACCTAGATGAAATGGACAAATTCTTTGAAACATATAATATTTTAAAAATCAATTGGGAAGAATCAGAAAACCTAAACAGACCAATCACAACAAATGAGATGGAAACAGTTATCAAAAAACTCCGAACAAACAAAAGCGCAGGGCCTGATGTCTTCACAAGTGAATTCTACCAAATATTCAAAGAAGAACTAACTCCTGTCCTCAAGCTATTTCAAAAAATTCAAGAGGAAGGAAGACTTCCAAGCTCCTTTTATGAAGCGAGCATAATTCTGATCCCAAAACCAGGCAAAGATAACACAAAAAAAGAAAATGATAGGCCGATATTCCTGATGAATCTAGATGCTAAAATCCTCACCAAAATATTAGCCAACCAGATCCAGCAATATATGAAAAAAATCATACATCATGATCAAGTAGGATTTATTCTGGGAAGGCAAGGCTGGTACAATATTCACAAATCAATCAATGTGATTCATCAGATAAACAAAAGGAAGGAGAAGAACCACATGATAATTTTAATAGATGCAGAAAAAGCATTTGATAAAATCCAGCACCCATTCATGATCAAAACTTTCAGCAAAGTTGGAATACAGGAAACATACCTCAAATGGTGAAGGCCATCTATGACAAACCTACAGCCAACATCATACTCAATGGGCCAAAATTAAAAGCAATCCCCCTAAGATCAGGAACAAGGCAGGGGTGCCCCCCTTTCACCACTCTTATTCAACATAATTCTGGAAGTCCTAGCCACAGCAATCAAACAAGAAGAAATAAAAGGCATCCAAATTGAAAAAGAAGAAATAAAACTATCATTATTTGCTGATGATATGATATTGTACATAGAAAACCCTAAAGTCTCAGTCAAAAAACTACTGGACCTGATAAATGAATTCAGCAAGGTGGCAGGATATAAAATTAATACTCAGAAATCAGAGGAATTTTTATATACCAACAATGAACTGTCAGAACGAGAAAATAAGGAAACAATTCCCTTCACTGTTGTATCCAAAAAAATAAAGTACCTAGGAGTAAATTTAACCAAGGAGATTAAAGACTTTTACTCGGAAAATTATAAAACATTGACAAAAGAAATCAAGGAAAATACAAACAAGTGGAAGCATATACCGTGCTCATGGTTAGGAAGAATAAACATTATTAAAAACCGATATTACCCAAAGCAATGTATAAATTCAAGGCAATACCAATTAAAATGCCAATGACATACTTCAAAGATATAGAACACATTTTCCAAAATTTTATATGGAACTAAGAAATCACACAAATAGCCTCAGCCATCTTGAAAAGGAAGTATAAAGTAGGAGGTATCACACCTCCTGATATCAAGTTATACTACAAGGCCATTGTACTCAAAACAGCTTGGTACTGGTATAAGAACAGGCATATAGATCAATGGAACAGAACAGAGAACCCAGAAATAAACCCACACCTTTACGGATAACTGATATTTGACAAAGGAGGTAAGAGCATACAATGGAGTAAAGATAGCCTCTTCAACAAATGGTGTTGGGAAAATTGGACAGCTACCCGGGATGCTGAAGACCCAGATTCAAAAACCCTGACATCACCAGCTTTTGTACGGGCTCACCAATCTGAGTGCGGGGTCACTGGCTTGAGTGTGGGATCATAGACATGACCCCATGGGTTGCTGGCTTGAGCTCAGAGGTCGCTGGCTTGAGCAAGGGGTCACTGGCTTGGCTGGAGCTCCCAGGTCAAGGCACATATGAGAAAGCAATCAATGAACAACTAAGGTGCCACAACAAAGAATTGATGCTTCTCATCTCTCTCCCTTCCTGTATGTCTCTCTTGCTAAAAAAAAAAAAAAAAAAAAAAAAAAGGCTGATTTTAAATTTTATATGGAAATGCATAAAGCAAAGATTATACAAGCCAATCTTTAAAAAGAAACATTTGGGATCTTATACTTTCAGGTATCAAAATCTATTATAAAGCTATAGTAATGAAAATAGTATGGTATTAGAGCAAACGTTGATAAACTAACCAATGGGACAGAATTTATAGTTGAAAAATAGATCCACAGATATATGGTTTCCTGATTAATAATTAAGTTGGCAGAGTAGTTCAGTGGGGGGAAGAGGATCTTTTCACTAAATGGTCTTAGGTTAATTGAATATCCATATGAGAATAATGAATCTTTTCTTTTGCCACATACAAAGCTTAATTCAGGATAGATTGCAGATCTACATGTGAAAGTTAAAACAATAAAGCTTTTAAAAGAAAGCATAGAGGAACATCATCATGACTCAGAAGAAAAGATTTCTTAATTAAGATGTAAACAAATAATAAACCAAAAATAAAAATTTGATATATTGGAATATATTAACATTAAAAAATTTTGTTCATTAAGAGTGCAAAGGCAGCCCTGGCTGGGAAGCTCAGTTGGTTAGAGAGGAGTCCAGATACGCCGAGGTTGTGGGTTTGATCCCTGGTCAAGGCACATACAAGAATCAACCAGTGAATGCATAAATAAGCAGGACAACAAATTGATCTCTCTCTCCCTCTCAATTCAGTACATAAAAGAAATTTAAAAGAGAGTACAAAGGCAATTTGAAGATTGCAATACATCAATAAGTAAGGGGTTTTGTATTCAGAATTTATGAAGAATTCCTACAGAATATAAAATAAATCTTAAAAACCAATAAGAAAAAGGCAACCCAACATAAAAATGGGAAAAGAATTTGAACCTGCACTTCACCAGAAAGAATATCCAAAAAATAGGAAAAGTTGCACAACTTCATTAGTCATCAGAAAAATGCAAATTAGAACTACAATGTATTGTTAGCCCTCTATTGCTGTAATAACCGATGGCCACAAATTTAGTGGTTTAAAACAACACAAATGTATTATCTTACAGTTCTGTAGGTTAGAAGTTCAATATAGGTCTCATTGCCCTAAAATCAAGGCTGAATAACACTGGATTCTTTTCGTGAAGGCTCCAGGAAAGAAGACATTTTCCTCCCTTTTCAGTGACTAGGGGCTGCCCTCATTTCTTGGTTTTGCCCCCTGCCCTGCATTTTCAAAGCCAGCAATGTTGTATCCCTCTAACCCTTTTTCCATCTGTCTGTGACCGCCAATGGGAAAGTTCTCTGCTTTTAAGTATACACATTAGATTAGATTTATCCAGATAATCCAGGATAATTTCCCATTCTTAAGGTCCATAACTTTAATGCATCTGTAAATTCCCTTTTGCCATGTAAGATCATCTATTCAAAGGTTCTGGAAATTATAATATGGACATCTGTGGGGGACCATTATTGTGTCTACCACAACATGCTACAACTTCACACCCACCAAAATCGCCAATAGAAAAGAAAATAAGTGTTGGTAAGGATGTGGAATAACTATAATGCTCATACATGGCTGCTTGAGAGTAATAACATTTTGCTTTTAAAAAAACCCTTTTTTATTCTGTGTGTAGGGGGCTTCATTTTGAAAGAGATTTTCAATGCTTATAGAATGCTGTGTTGACAACCTTTTGATTTCAGTACTTTAATAATGTCACTCAATGGTCTTCTGGTTTACGTAATTTCTGATAAGAAATCTGCTGTAAATTCTTTGTTCCTCTGAATGTAGTGTTTCTTTTTTTTTCTCTGGTTGTCTTCAAAATTTTCTCTTTATCTATTGGATAACAGTAGTTCAGCTAGCATGTATGTAGGTGTGTTGACTTCTCCTGCCTCATTTTGGTGTTTATTCTGCTTGATGCTCCCTTGAAGTTTCTGAATCTTTTTTTTTTTTTTAATTTTGGAAAATTATTCAAATATTTCGCTGGCTCATTCTCTCTTCATCTTTTAGGACTCCAGTTATACATATGCAATACTGTTTGATGTAGCCCCATAGCTCTTGATTTTTTGTTATGTTTTTCTTTAACTCCTTTTTTCTGTGTTTCCACTTGGATCTTTTCTATTGACCTATCTTTAAATTCACCAATTCTTTTTTCCATAATATTCAGTCTGCAGATGGATCTTTTGAAGGAATTCTTTATCTTTGATATCATGATTTTTCCCCTAGTATTTCTATTTAACTCTTTATAGTTCTCTCTGCTGAAATCCCCCACTTGTTTGTACATCTTTTACACCTTTTCCACTGAATTCTTTAACATGTCAATCTTAGATATTTTGAAGGCCGTGCCTGATACTTCCACCATATGGATCATCCTTCTTTGTATTGTTTTAATCTCTTGAACATACATTGGGTTTTTTATTTTTTTGTGTCTTTCATAATTTTTGAATTAATGATTGGTGTTGAGTGTGGAAGAATAGTAGAGACTGAGGTAAATTTATAATATCGTTCTCAGGGTGGGCATGTATCAGTGTATTGAGGAGCTGAGCCTGTGTGAGTTTTGTTGTTGCCATAGCTGTCTTCATTCAGTACACCAGAGGCTTCAAACTCCTCTAGAATGGACTGCTGGTACCTTCAGCTTAAAGTTGAAGCTCAGGTGCCAAAATGATTGCTCAGTCTTCCTGCCTCACTCTCAGCTTCCAGAGGGTGAGGCAGTCCCTGCAAGGCTGTTCCACAGAAATGGTTCTTTCCATGCTCTTGCTTCCTTCTCAGCAGTTCATTGTTGTTGCTTGTTTCTTGATGCTGTGCTTACTGTGGGGTCTGAGCAACATTCTCAATTACTGGTAATATGTTTCTTGGTCTGTGTGCTGTTTACATAGAATTCTTGCTACTGGAGTGATTCCTCTGGATCAAGGTCCTGTGTTTCAGGTAAGCTGAAACATTTCTTAGAAGGGAACAAACATGACTACCCACTGGTATCTTAGCTCAGAGAGAGAATGAGAAATAAGACAGGTACATTTTGTTCTATGACGGAGACTTGAACAGCCAAAGGCCATCGTTAGAGCACTAAATACATGAGAAACTACCGATCCTAAGAACTACCATTTTCCAGGTCTGTCTGCCTCAGGTGATGCTACTGGGACCATGTCTTTTTCATATTCTGTGGTCTCAAAACATCCTATCACTATAGTATCCATCAAGAATGTATTCTGTAAGAGGTGCTTTAAACAAAGAGTTATTGGGACTATTGTTTTTAAAGAACTCTGTACTCATCAGCAAACTCATAAATCGAACAGGAATTTCCCAGTGTTAACAATGTGGGACTGGAAGTAGCTAGTGGACAAGATCAGTTACCTGCTGCCAGAATCACTGCCCACATAATTTATTTCTTACTGTTGACTTAAATCAAGACAGCCTCATTATGACTGACTGGTAGAAGCAGGGATTTTCTTCATTTTGCCCTCACACAGAAATTTCATTATCTTTTGCTTAACTATGTAGACTTTAAGAGGATGTGTTCTTTTTGATGGTAATACTGATTAATGTTTTATGTGGCTTTGCCTTTGAACCTGAAATATTTGCTGACTTTTTTTGAGGTGGAGTTGTCAATTCTTGCTTTGATATGTGTAAGTCCAGTCATTTGCGTTTTCTTGGGATCATAGCAAAACTAAACATTCTCTCAATTCTTTGTTCACCATAAAATTTAGGTAAATATATGTATCTCACCTCTTATGTTGTAGGAAAGTTGTGCTTCACTTAGGCCAATGGCAGGTACCTTTGGTTATTGACCTGTCAGAGAATTTTATTGAATGTATACATTGCATATAACTTTCGATGTTGACCTTAAACATATTATATTTCAGATTCTTTTCAAGGGGTGAGCCATATATCTTAATATTTCCTATAACTGGCCTGTTGTGACCTGATATCTGTTCTCCACCATGACCTTTCCTTCTAACTTTACAGTGCCAGAATGTAAAGATATATATACTATACAAAATAGAATTTGAAACATCTTTTGATAAACTAGTCCTTGAATAGCGTGTTAACAGGTTACCCATTAGCAATATGCCATACAGCCAGCTCTATATGTAGGGAATACGGGGTAAGATTTTGATCCGATTAGTATCTGTCATCGGTTATTTATACTTGTCCACACTAAGTACTCGATGTCAGCATTTAAGGGATAACAGTAAAGTGAGAACTGAATTATAATTAGAGAATAAAATAGAAAGCATTCTAGATGGGTTATAACTAACTACCATATCAGGCTTTTTCTGATAGTAAAAGTGTGCTGAATTGTAGAAATTTTGGAAACATCATAGAAATATACAAAGATAATTGAAATCCCCTATAATGTCACCATTCGCAGATGGCTCCTGTTCGCATTTTGATCTATTTCCTTTTAGTCTTTTTTTTCCCCATGTGTATGCAGATGCATGCATGGGTGTGTGTTTGTATGTCAAAATAAGTTTTTTACTATCTCAAGGTCTTCAAAAACAATAACAAAGCAGGACATCGTTTTTAAAAAAGGAATGAATATAGAGTCTTAGGAGTGGTGCAGTGAAGAATCAGTTTAACTTAAACTTCATCACAGAGACTATTTTATTTAGAATGTGGCTAAAGAGACAAATTGGGGTCATCTGGTGTTAACCCCCCTTTCCCAGTTGAGCCAAACACCTCACCTTTTCTGCAGTACTCACTTCCCATGCTGTTTGGCAGGGCTAAGCATACCCTGGCATGATTGCTAAAAAAAATTAATGCTTCTTAAGTCAGCTTATAATTACTCCTGACAGAACATGAGTCTTCTGTAGGTTTGGAATCTTGCCTAATTTTCTCTATGATAAGTAATTGGGTGCTGAAGACCGATAAGGCTCCTTCGTCTGAGTATCTGCCAAACAGCCTACGTCTCTAATGCGGTAAGATGATTCAGATCTAAAACGGCTGGAGGTTTTCTCATGTGTCACAGCACTGAGGAGATGTGTATATATTCTACCCCCCAAGCCCAGCACTTCCCCAAACAAGAAAAGATTTAAAATGGATCAAAAATGTCTATACCTACAGTCACTTAGATGGTTTGGTTAACATCTGTTTTCTACTGTATTCTTTGTTCAACTCACAAATTTTCTATGTCATCAAATTAAATGTGAAAGATGGGTTTCTCACCAGCTGTGAATACTATCAAGTTGGTGATTACACTTTTCTCTGAAATTTGGTCTTTATATTGATGGAATCGTGTTTACTAAACTCCTTTATAAGAATATATTGGGACATTTCTGTCATAGGGCTTCATCTTCGTACGTCTGACTATTGTGAAAGTCAAAGTCAGAGCTTTGTGCTCCCTGGGTGATAACTCTTTCCAAAGGTTCAAAGGCAATACTTTTTTTTTTTTTAATTATCTGCTTTTGTTTTATTTCCTTAAAGCAGGATTTTTAAACCTTGACACTATTGACATTTAAAGAAGATGATTCTTTGTTGTGGGGGACCGTCTGGTGCATTGTGCGATGCTAGGCAGCATGGCTGATCTCTATAGCCACCAGGCACCCATAGCAACCAATCCCCCTCCACGGGTTTCTTAATTTATTTCTTTAATTTTTCCCCACCTTTTAGAGAGATAAAGAGACAAAGGAGAGGGACAGAGAGGAGAAGTGAGAAAGAGAGCAAGAAGCATCAACTCATTGTTCTACTTAGTTGTTGCATTTAGTTGTGCACTCATTGATTGCTTCTCCTACCCTGACCAGGGATTGAACGTATGTGCTGGGTCAACACTTTATCGACCAAGCCACCCGGCCAGCAACCCCTCCCCCAAATATCGACAATCAGAATTTCTCCAGACATTGTCATATGTCCCCTGGAGGTTATAATCACCCTTGTTGAGAACGTCTGACCTACCAAATAGTATTCACATCTCAGTCGTGACAGTGTAATAACATATATTTATTGGTGAGATGTAACTGGGGTTCCAAGCTAGTACTGTTTGTTCATCTCTTCCACAAAGTTACTATAAAGAAATTCAGACAGCACAAGTAGAGAGCACTTGCTTGAACACATACACTAATTTAAGCAAGCAGATTGATACCTCCTAGTAAGCTGGATTTGACAGAAGCTACTAGTTTTGAAAAGGTTGAGTCTCGCTGTTTGTGAGTCATTATCACTTTAAAGGTAAGAAAGTAAGATATGAGGCCCTGGCCGGTTGGCTCAGCGGTAGAGCATCGGCCTGGTGTGCGGGGGACCCGGGTTCGATTACCGGCCAGGGCACATAGGAGAAGCGCCCATTTGCTTCTCCACCCCCCCCTTCCTCTCTGTCTCTCTCTTCCCCTCCCGCAGCTAAGGCTCCATTGGTGCAAAGATGGCCCGGGCTCTGGGATGGCTCCTTGGCCTCTGCCCCAGGTGCTAGAGTGGCTCTGGTCGCGGCAGAGCGACGCCCCGGAGGGGCAGAGCATTGCCCCCTGGTGGGCAGAGCGTCGCCCCCTGGTGGGCATGCCGGGTGGATCCCGGTCGGGCACATGCGGGAGTCTGTCTGATTGTCTCACCCTGTTTCCAGCTTCAGAAAAATACAAAAAAAAAAAAAAAAAGAAAGTAAGACATGAGTAATATCACACATAGAGTTATTCAACCCAGGGGTTCAGTTCTGCTTCTGAGAGTGTACAGCTAGGAATAACCGCGGTTGATTTATAGAACTTTCATTAGGCAAGAATTTTCAAAAAATAACCTGATGGCTTGCTAACAGAAGGAGGCTCCAATTTAATTAGCCCAAAGTAACTATAATTATTTAGAGAGAAAGGTTTTAATTGCAAAATAGCATATTGCACATGTGGGATGAGGGAGAAGTAAACTGCTTTGTACTGGGGGTCAGGGAGTGCCCTGGCCAAGACAGGCCACAGGATTAGTTTAGAAGGCAGAGTAGTGTGTGTTCAAATAGAAGTACTGGCCCAGACCGGTTGACTCAGTGGTAGAGCATCGGCCTGGCGTGCGGAAGTCCTGGGTTCGATTCCCGGCCAGGGCACACAGGAGAAACACCCATCTGCTTCTCCACCCCTTCCCCTCTCCTTCCTCTCTGTCTCTCTCTTCCCCTCCTGCAGCCAAGGCTCCATTGGAGCAGCAATTGCCCGGGCGCTGAGGATGGCTCTGTGGCCTCTGCCTCAGGCGCTGGAATGGCTCTGATTACGGCAGAGTGATGGCCCAGATGGGCAGAGCATCGCCCCCTGGTGGGCATGCTGGGTGGATCCCGGTCAGGCGCATGTGGGAGTCTGTCTGACTGCCTCCCTGGTTCCAGCTTCAGAAAAATACAAAAAAAAAAAAAAAAAGAAGTACTACAGCAATCCTCTTTAAAATCGCTGCTAAGGTCAGACTATTAAGATAAGTCAGAGAAGCATGTGGTTCTCCTAAGACATATAGAAGGCATGGAAAATTTAAGGCATATTGACATAAAAATATGAAAGTTAAGTAAGTGATGAAATGTTCCCTTAACAGCATAGAACATAAATATTAGAGTCTGGTTGTACGGATGTTATGGAGGATAAAACAAGTGTTCTTGCTACCCTGCACATGTTTAGAAATTCCCAGGTACCCTCCACAGTGATGTCTCATGAACTTGTAAAGGTTATGGAAAAACATTTTGCACATAAATTATTAGAAGATGACAATTCTTTAATGATTAGATACATGAAAATAGGTCTGTTTAGAAAAGCACAATGTAGAAAATAGATTATTTCACAATTTTCAGAAAATCTAAAAAAAAGATTCAAATAGCTAAAAGTAAGGGTTAAGTTCTTATAGGACTGGCAAAAACTATTTCAACAAAGAAATTGTGAATGTGTGGGTTTGTTTATTTCTCTGAGAATCAGATGTTTTTAGTTCCAGAGGGCGTGTGTTATAGGTATTCAAAAAACTCACTTATTGAATGTCAACTGTAATTGAAAAAGAGAAATATTTTTTATTTTAAAAGTCACTCTTAAATTCTTACCTCATGTTGACTTGGAATGCTGAGGTCACTGGTTCAAAACCCTGGGCTTGCTAGGTCAAGGCACATATGGGAGTTGATGCTTCCTGCTTCTTCTCCTTCTCTCTCTCTCTCTCTCTCTCTCTCTCTTTCTTTCCTCACTAAAATAAAATTTAAAAAGTCTTACCTCTTATCCTCTTACTATCTCACTCTACTCTCAGAAGCCCTTTTGGAAAAGATCCTTTTCTGCTGAGTTCCTATAAAGCATACTGAGTATCTCTCATTACTGCAAACATTGTAGCACTAGTCTTATAAAGTGAGACATTCTTTCTTCATTAATCTGTAGTGGTTATTATTAAATAAACAGACTATTTAATTACTCAAGTGGTCACTCTGAGTCCACTGTGTATATTTTCCAAGAACAGGTAAAGCTAAATTTTAAAATCTGAGTAGACTGTTAAATTCCTTATTATTTTGTGTTCACTCACATTTATAGAGGATTGCATTTTAGTTAACACCTTAAAATAGCAATTTATATACTTTACCAACTGGAGATAAATGCTTAAAGAATATCTTAGTAGTTTTCTAGAGACAGTTATTTGTAGATAGCTATGAATACTTTTTTTAAAAAGAAAAGCTAACTTTTTATTTCTTTCTTTCTTGCAAGTTGAAATTTGTTATTATTAAAACTAGTGGAAAGGACCAGGTTTTGTTTGTTTGCTTTAATTTAAACATGGGTCAGTTTATATTTTACTTTACTTATTAAGAATGAGCACAGTAAAGCTTTGCAAAGTTGTAATAGTACATGATTCATTTTTTAAAAATATGCTTCTTACCAGTAAAAGAATTTAAAGGCACATACACTGCAGCTGGGCATGAAAGAACAGCTGGAAATACTCATGGATCTATATTTAGTGAAGAAGAGACAAGCTTCCTTCTCCCTTTGAGGGTTCAGTAACCAGCTCCTTGGAAAATAACTGCTTTGATGAGCCTTGTAAATGTAAAATTAGAGGTAGGGTTGAATAGTGTTGGAAATGATGAACTAGGACCCAGCAAAGCATATCCTCAGGCACCATACCTCAAGTTACCCCCAAAATTCATTTTAATTACCAAGAAGATTTTGCCCATTATAAATCAAAAGCCTTAATATTCTATTCTACTTTTTGCAATTTATCATCAGGATGCCGTGATGAATATTCATAAAGATTCAGCCTCACAAACATTCATAGCTGTTAATAGCAATACTAATACCTGGAAGGAGATCATCTAAAAGTTGGAAAATAGTGGAGAAAGTTAAATTATTAAGACATTATTGCACCGATTTATTGGAATGCTGTATAATCATTAAAGTGACACTGCAAAAGAATATTCAATGTATGAAAAAATATTCATTACATATTAAGCACAAAAAGAAAAGTTATAATACGTACATCATGATTAATGTGTGTTTATAGGCTATTTACCTAGGTCTAGGAGGACACATTCTAGAATGGTAGCTGGTTATCTCTGGCAGTCCCCATTATGAATTAGGGTCCATGTTATCTTCCTTCCTCCCTCCCTCCCTCCCTCCCTCCCTCCCTCCCTCCCTCCCTCCTTTCCTTCCTAAAATTTTACTTAAAAATTACATTTAAAGGGGTAACATTGATCAATAAGAGTATATAGGTTTCAGGTAAACATTTCTTTTTTTTTTTCTTTTTTTTTTTGTATTTTTCTGAAGTTGGAAACGGGGAGGCAGACAGACTCCTGCATGCACCCAACCAGGATCCACCCAGCACGCCCACCAGGGGGCGATGCTCTGCCCCTCTGGGGCATTGCTCTGTCACAACCAGAGCCATTCTAGCGCCTGAGGCAGAGGTCACAGAGCCATCCTCAGCGCCCGGCCATCTTTGCTCCAATGGAGCCTCGGCTGCGGGAGGGGAAGAGAGAGACAGAGAGGAAGGAGAGGGGGAGGGGTGGAGAAGCAGATGGGCGCCTCTCCTGTGTGCCCTGGCCGGGAATTGAACCCAGGACTTCCGCACCCCAGGCCAACGCTCTACCACTGAGCCAACCGGCCAGGGTTCCCTGAGCATGAACTTGATAACATTTTTCAAAGTTGTTTCAGCAAATTTATATGGAAATTAGACTATATTTAATTTAATTTAATTTTTTTTTTTTTTTTTTGCTTAGGCATAAAACTTCCTTTTTATGGCATAGCGAGGAATTTGTGTAAACTACTTCCAAATTGATTGCTTACTTTAATGTTTTAGAACCAGGTGAGATCTCAGTCTGTATTTAGGATGTTGGGCATTTATCAGAACAATGTCATTTTTCAGACACAAATTTAAAATTGATCATCATGAATGAATGCAAAGCACCCTCCTAAGGAGAACATTCATTATGGGCCAGACTTTAAAACTACAACGTGCAAATGGAAGCATCAACTTGTAGTATTTGCTGTCATATGTGCCTTGACCAGGCAAGCCCAGGGTTTTGCACCGGCAAACTCAGTGTTCCAGGTCAACACTCTGTCCACGGTGCTACCACAGGACCCGATTTCCAGAGTAGTTAAAATTCATGAGTTATCCACGGGCTCACTGGGCTTGTGAAGACGTATGTTTGGTATTGTGGTGGGTGATAGGAAGCAGGCTGCATGTACTTCCCAATGAGACTGCAGGTTATTTACAGATGTGTCCTGGAGGCTGGAAAGAGCTTTTTTTGTTCTCGATCTTGTTTGTTTATTTGTTGTTTGTTTGTTTGTTTTGGAAGTGGAGGGGAAAGCTGTGGAATGGGAGGATGACATTGGAAGAAACAGGAGTTAAGATCTGTAGACAGTATCCTTTCCCAAGAGTTCTGGCTGCTTTGGAAGGAAGGGGTTGATATTCCCTGCTCACTATCAGTAAAAGGACAAGATAACCGGGGTCTGCCTGGGGAGGGGGTTGGCCTAACACCTCATAGAAAGTGAATCCCTTTGGGCCAGATCTGCCAAAATGCTGCCTGCAAACTGGCTCCTGGCAGCCCCTTCAATGAGGGAGAGGCGTGATGATCAGGGTAGAATGTGGCTAACATGGCTCCACAGTGGAAAGACCAGAAGAAACCATTTTTTTTTTTTTTGTATTTTTCTGAAGCTGGAAACGGGGAGAGACAGTCAGACAGACTCCCGCAAGCGCCCGACCGGGATCTTCCCGGCACGCCCACCAGGGGGCGATGCTCTGCCCACCAGGAGGTGATGTTCTGCCCCCTCCGGGGCGTCGCTCTGTTGCGACCAGAGCCACTCCAGCGCCTGGGGCAGAGGCCAAGGAGCCATCCCCAGCGCCCAGGCCATCTTTGCTCCAATGGAGCCTTGCTGTGGGAGGGGAAGAGAGAGACAAAGAGGAAGGAGGGGGGGAGGGGTGGAGAGGCAGATGGGCGCCTCTCCTGTGTGCCCTGGCCGGGAATCGAACCTGGGACCTCTGCACGCCAGGCCAACGCTCTACCACTGAGCCAACCGGCCAGGGCCAGAAGAAATCATTTTTTAAGTTGACACACATTAAAAAACAGGCTTTGAACTATCATAGTTGCCTCATGTTATTTTATAATTGTTTTATCTTTTTCAAACCTGAAAACATTTCTAAAAAATATTTTCCTGTTTTCTGTATCAATAAAATCACTATGGCGTAACAGTCATCTTAATGAAAACATGACTTAATGAAATGAAATTTTATGAGTTTTGAGAGAAACAATTCTTTGAATTATCTTATTTAGCTTGAATGAAATTAGTGTGCTCTTGCTTTCGATCATAAATGATCTGTGCTTTATTGTGTTTTTCATTTTCTTCTGCAGTGAGATTTATTTTTGAAGGTGAGATGAGGGAGGTTGAGAGAGGTCTTCCTCTTGGGCTGTAGGTGTCCTGACGTTTAAGTCCTATAGGGTCTGGCTGGGGTAAGGTTTTCTTCAGTTGAGCTAGGGAGTCTAAATAGGAAAGGAGTCCAGAAAGAAAGAAGAGATGGTACACTGAGATTCCCCTGCAGTGTGAGAATGAACTTAGCACTCAGAGAAACCTCCTTTCTGAGAATGGAGGCAAGGAGAGAGGTAATGTTGGTATCTGGCAGCTCCTGTTGGTTCCGGAGAGAAAAATAAGCAAGTGCTCATATGAAAAGTTCTTGGCCATTACCATGAGTCCTGCATAAAGTAGACACTTGAAGAAGGGAGGGGAGCCCATGATTCCTCAGTCTCAGAGCGGATGAAGAGTTCACTAGAAATCCAGTGGGATTGATTTTCTAAGCTTGGGAAAGCACAGCTCTTTGCCCAAACTCTGTGCAAGTCCCTTTGGAAAGAGAGGAAGGCACTTCTCAAGTTCTCTTAACGTTCCCATAAAGACAGTCAACTCTGACCTGACCAAGTGGTGACGCAGTGGATAGAGCATTGGCCTGGCATGCTGAGGATCAGATTTGAAACCCTGAGGTTACCAGCTTGAGTGTGGGATCATAGACATGACCCCATGGTCTCTGGTTTGAGCCCAAAGGTTGCTGGCTTGAAGCCCAAGGTCATTGTCTTAAAGCCCAATGTCACTGGCTTGAGCCTAGGGGTCACTGGCTCAGCTGGAGCCCTCCCCTGGTCAAAGCACATATGAGAAAGCAGTCAATAAACAACAAAGGTGCCACAGCTATAAGCTGATGCTTCTCATCTCTCTCCCTTTTTGCCTTTCTCTGTCTGTCTTCCTCTCAAAAAAAAAAGTCAGAAGTCAATTGTGGAACAACAGTGAGGGGAAGAGACTGTTATAGGCCTTTTCCAAAGGATATTCAGACTTTTGAGGGCTTGTGTTAATTGGAACTGATGGGTGATGTGAAAGCATATACTTTTCAAAAACTTTAAACAAGACTGGCACACAAAGAGAGGAGGAACATGTGTTAAAGATTGCTGTAAGTAAGGATGGGATTCATAATGTGCTAAAACTTATTCAAAGAGCATATGAAGAACAGAGCATTTATAGGCATTTTAATGAAGTAATATTCAAATAAGATTGCTAGCTTAGATACAAAACTGGTTAACAGCCTAAAGGGCAATAAGCTATATCCTCTGGCCTTATAGCATTCTTGTACCATGCAGAAGGAATGTGTATCTCTGTTGGAAACAAATCTGCAAGTTAACATGTACATTGAGAGACTGAGTCCTTAATTATCATTATACTAAATAATTCTTGGGTGGAGCTATTAGAACAATGCCTCAGTATGCTTTTTAAAAGACATAGAATTATTCTTGTTGCCATATTTACAAGTTTTGGGTCATTTTTCTCAACAATAGGAATTGATAAATATCATATACCTCTTGATATTTACCCCTCTTACTCTTTAACCTAAGCTTATATTACCCATGTATGATAATGCTTAGCATTGACCTTTGCTTTTGTCTTCTTCTCCCCTGCCCCTTTACACACACATGCGCGTGCGCGCGCGCACACACACACAAACACACACACACACACACTCACTCACACACCCCATGGTCACCTTAACACGCACACATACTGATGGAATACACCAAGATGTTGAACTCACTGCTGGTATTGAGGGGCGAACTTAACTCTTGAATTGCTCTGCAAAATTCAGGAGGTAAATAGGGATGGTGAAGGCTAATTCCTTTACTATGAATATCAAGGAAATAGACAATGTGTGTTGATGTTGTTGTACTAAAATTTCCTTGCAACAGTTGTTGCCAGATCCAAAAGGACCTGTGGCACTGATAATCACATCCCTAGTAGATGTATTGATGATCCCCAAGGCGTACTTTGTTGGTATCAGCAACCATGGCACACACTGTGTATCTGGAATTTGCTGACGGTTACAGCCTGTTTGTGTTCCCTCAGAGATTTTCACGGGGACCCTTTCAGCTATCTCTTTTATCCTGTCTCCAAGACATAAACATTCCTTTCCTCTTCTGGCTCACCACCCACACAATAGAGTGACATCAAATTCAATGTCCTGTAATCAGTTTTGGCTTCCTCTAGCCTTGATCAGTCCTTGTGTTTTCAGTAACCATTGTACCTTAACCCGAAAGATAGGGGGTTATTTCTTCTGGGTTAATCTTAATACTCTTAGAGATGATGTCAGAGTAATGGCGGAGTAGGAAGCGATACCGATAAATCTCCCCCAAAACTCAACAAGATCTTCAACCAGAAACAGAAAAACCTATACTTGGAGCCTCCAGATGCTTCACAATACACCCGAAGGTATGGTCGAGTGAAAAATTGGCTAAATATATAACCAAATCCTGAAGGAAATAGGGAGTAAGAAATGCTCCGCCTTCCTCACTAACCTAAACAGGGCGGCTTTCTCTGGTAACTGTGAATATAGAAACTGAGGCGGGCAAAGGGGGTGAATACATCCAGGCCGCGCACAAAAGGCCGAACCAGGCTGTGGCACGGAGATCCTAGCGGAGGAAAAACTGTTCCTGTGGCAAGCCGGGCAATACAAGCTAACACTCGCGCCAAACCCAAACAAAGAAAGACAAGCGGGGCAGCCATTTTACCCGTTCTCCTGGTTGGTGCGCAGTTAGTGGGCGAGAGATCTCTTCCTAAGCCCCAGAAGTGGATGTCCGTGTTGCCCCACAGAGAGGCAGGGTCAGAGGCCTTTCTGTGGGCCGAAAGCAGAATCTCTGGGCAGCCCCAGCGCCCTGGGAAAGCCGCGCACGGGAGGGAGCGAGAACTAATCTTAATACTCTTCCTCATCTGGAATGCCTATGGCAAAATGAAAAGAATCATACTATTCTGTTACTTCAAAAACATAAAGCCTGGCTTTTTTTTTCTTTTTAAAATTATTTTTATTCATTTTAAAGAAGAGAGAGAGAGATAGAGAAGGGGGGAGGAGCAGGAAGCATCAACTCCCATATGTGCCTTGACTAGGCAAGCCCAGGGTTTTGAACTGGCGACCTCAGCATTCCAGGTTGATGCTTAATCCACTGCGCCACCACAGGTCAGGCAAGCTTGGCTTTTTTGGGACTGATTTAGGTATTTACAACCAGAAAATGTGTTTGGAATTCTTTTACTTGTATCTCATCTTCTTTGTAGTATTGGTCCATTGATCGTACCAAAGTTTAATTTGCTGTTTGTCTTCTTTAGTACCTTCTGACCAAGGAACAGAGGGTCCCCTCATGAGGTTGTATGACTCATAACAATAAACTGATGTGCTTTAGAAAGACACTTATCCTAGAACATTTTTCAGTTGCAAGACCATGTTCTGTGAAAGGTCAGGTTTGTTTATTTGTTTTGCTGGTTAGTTGGTTGACTGGCTGGTTGGTTTTTAAAATGCAGCAACAAATGTGTTGTTAGATTGTTGTAATGGGAAAAATCCATCGAAAATATAAGATACTAGTAATGTTTTTTGATAGTTCTGCACTGTCAAAGCAGGTAAGCAAATGTGTTAACATTCTGTAATTAATTTCACTAATGCTCTCTCACTTATTAGTAAGGTGACCAATCGTCCTGCTTTAGGGAGGACAGTCCTTCTTTTGTAAGTTCATCCTCCCTCGAATAGTGTCCTCCTACATGTCCTCCTTTTTGATATTGGAAGACTAATCTGTAAATGTCCATGTTAGATCGATGCAGAGTCGATCCATTGCGTGTGATGGGATGTATTTGTATCTAAATGAGTACCTTTTTCTTAAAATTATTATTAAAAATTAATAGTCATATAAGTATCATTACAATATAAAATATTACAAATGTTTTTGTTATGCATTTATATTATAGTATATTATTGTTGCAATGAATAAAATGTTTCTTTTATTTATGATATTGTTTTCTTCAATTTATTTTTGTCCTTTTCATTGTAAAAAAGTGGTCACCTTATTATCACATTTAAATTAAATTCAACAAACATTTATTGAACACATACTACATGGTACAGGTAGTCCCTGCCTCTAAGGAATTCGCAGTTTAATGACCATGAAGAAATACTCTCAACCAGCAGTAGCACTGGCCAGAATGGTAACATTGCTTTAATAAAGGTATATGGTACTAGCCTTGGCCAGGTAGTTCAAATGGTTAGAGCAGGGGTAGTCAACCTTTTTATACCTACCACCCACTTTTGTATCTCTGTTAGTAGTAAAATTTTCTAACCGCCCACCGGTTCCACAGCAATGGTGATTTATAAAGTAGGGAAGTAACTTTACTTTATAAAATTTATAAAGCAGAGTTACAGCAAGTTAAAGCATATAATAATAATTACTTACCAAGTACTTTATGTCAGATTTTTGCTAAGTTTGGCAGAATAAATCTTTATAAAACAACTTACTATAATTAAATACATCTTTTCATTTATACTTTGGTTGCTTCGCTACCGCCCACCATGAAAGCTGGAACTCCCACTAGTGGGTGATAGGGACCAGGTTGACTACCACTGGGTTAGAGCATTGTCCTGATACACCAAGGTTGTGGGTTTGACGATCCCTGGTCAGGGCACATACAAGAATCAACCAATGAATGCATAAATACATAGAACAACAAATTACTGTCTCTCTCTCTAATCAATCAATAAATAAGAAATTATATTAATCATGGTCTTGAAACATCAACCCATTAAATTTTGGTTAAATACCATGTAGAATATAGCTTAAAGGACCTTGGAAGTCATCTGGCTCAACCCTTTCACTTTTAAATAGAAATTTATCTTATTCTTTACTAAAATAATCTATATTTGTTGTAGAAAGTTTAGAATATGTAAAAAAGTAGAAACAAGAAATCAGACCCCAAAGCCAACCACACCAAAGTTATTGTTTTTAGCCTTTGGTGTGTCTCTTTCCATGCTCCTCACATATATTGTATTTATCACATATATAATATCAAATTATGCAATTTTTTAACATGATTTTTTTTCCATAAAATATTATGGAAATTAAGAACTCTTGGTAAACATATTTTAATTTAAATAATGGTCAATTATTGGAGCAACCATAGCTTAGAGATTCTACAACTGGTTAGGTTGTTTACACTATTTTACTCTTAAGTGGCTTTGGGCTTAAAACTTTCTCAGGATAAAGTCTCTGAAGTAGGTTTATGGATCAACAACATATCTGAACGTTTTTAAAGCTCTTGCAAGATAGTTTTGAACACTGTGCATTTTCTATCTCGCATTTGGCTTTATCATCACAGCGGGTTTCATTAGCCTTCCTTACACATCCTATAGGCTCTTCTGCCTTTTAATTGGCAAGGAAATTACCAGGAACTGCACACACACTGGAGGGAGGAGATAAGCACAGCAATCAAAATCAGCTCCCAGGAAGCAATGGAAACTTAATCTCGCTAGCTTCTAGCAGCACCCTCCTTCATTTGTGTTATCTCCTTTTGAGTTTGCATAGACCTTGATTTACACAAGTGTAGAAAGTTAATGGTTCCTTACCTATGGAATTGGGGGGGGGGGGGGAGGCAGAAATTAGATTAGGTTCATGCATTTCTAGAAACCACCGAGTTTCTGATAATTGTTGTTAATAACAATTTCAAGCAAGACAGCTTTTTCTAATAGCCATGAAGGGATGTGAGCAGAATCATGAGCAAGGACAGACACTGCTGTGACTGATGTGCCATCAGGGAGAAGCTGGTTTATTCTGGGCCAGGCCCAAAGGCCTGGGGTCCACTGAGGTTCAGTGTAGCTGGAACATACTAGCAATTCTGAGACCGAAAGTCCTGTGGGATCCCCTGAGCTCCATCCCAGGCCCCTGGGGTCCTCTGAGCGGAACACACTGACACGGGCTGGGTGGTCTGAAACTTCTGCAGACCCAGCACTTCCTGCAGGACTGCACCAGAGCCAGGTCTCGGCACAGTGGACTCAGGAGTGGCCTTGAGGTTGCCCAAATAACATTTTATTCTCAAGCACAGACAAGTGGAATGCGAAACAGAATTTCTTACAGAGGTGCCAACTTTTCAGGGGCGTTGGCCTGCTTCCAGCCCTTCACAGACTTAAGACTTATAAATGTCCTCTTAGTCCTCACTGCTAAAAGATAAATAAGCCCATTTTTAAATCTTTTCACAGCGCACCTCCTTTACATGGTCCCTGTGGGTATTTTCCGGTTGGTTTTCTGGTTCCTCCTCTCCCTCCTAACTTGTGGAAACAGTTTTGTAGTCAGTCTAACCATAACCAGCAAGAGAGAGCTTACTTCACCGACCCCCTGGCTACATGTTTCTGTTTTTACAGTCTGAGCCATACTTGCATTCTGCCTTCTTAAATAGCACATTTAAAAACTAGTTCAGCTCAGCTTTAAGTCTCTGAGGATCCCTGATTTTTTTTCTTGCTATATTTTCAAACAGCTAGTTATAATACTATTTGTAAAGGTCAGGTTTCTAGTTCAAGTGTAATACTTATGTTTCCTCACAATTTTGGATAAGATTACTGATTTTTTTTTTTAACCCAGCAGCCAGTTGAATTACCACTGAGTTTATATTTATCCTTGATTTTGTTATCACAGATTCAATTTGTAGAGAAAACCTTAAACTTGGCCTTCTATTATTGCCTTTGCTGCTTTTAAATCTAAGACCTTGAAATGTTCCTTGTGTGAGCCCACTAATCCTGAACCCTCCAGATTCAGAAAATGTCCTATAAATTGTTACAATCTCAAATAGAGTCATTTTCTCAGGTCCCCAGAATTATAGAGTCCCGCCCCCCAGGAGCTCATGCCTCACAAATAAGACAGTTCAAAAGCCTGCTTGCTGTCATCCTAGCTCCTCTCTCTCGATTGCCGCATCACGCGTCCAACTCTACTAGTCAGTGGTGGTTGGAAATGGCTTTAATCCCGAACCTTCTGGTTTTTTACTCAAGAATGCCTTGGTAAATGTAAGGTTGTAGGAGGAGGTTGTGAGGAAGAAATGGGGTCAGGCAGTGCTGCGCCCGCCGTATAAGCTTCGTAAATGATTGGTCAATTGAGAGAAGCAGTTCTGGGATTTGGGAGATGACAAGAAGTAAGATTAAGGAGTCCAGATAAAGGCTTGATTAAAGCGCCATTTTAACAGATTGTTTAGGCAGAGGACCAAGTCAGCCCTTGGAATGAGTGCAGATTTCTTTTTATTGTGCCACTAGAAGCCTATGATGACAAACTAGATGGTAGGTTTGTGAGTGTAAGACACTGAAAACTAGCGTGTGAATGCGTGGATTATGTACATGGTGCTGATAAGCCTGAGAATATATCAACCAGAAGTAGTTCTACAAGAGAGAAAGTTATGGTTAGTTTGCATTAGATTATACATATAAAATTGTATTTTTTTCATTTATAACCACAAGGCTTGTATATATAGCTCATTGCTTTTTACAGTGCTGCTTCTTGGCATGTATGCTAAGGTTTAACTGTTTCAAAAGAGCCATTCCATTTCTCATTTTGACAAGATAGGTCGAAGTTGCTCTCCGGACAGCACTGTTATTTTCCAGTACTGTTGCAGACCACGAGCTGAATTATGAGTTTGTACAATGAGTCATGGTATGAGCTCTCTGACTCCGGCCCCGTAGCCTCCGTGAGATGTTTACGCAGAGCAGACTCTGAGCACTGCTGCGAGCCTGCTTCATCCTGTCGGCTTGATATGTTTACAACAAAATTTTAAATTAGAAAAAAAGGTTAAGTCTAAATTGAAGTGCCAGCTTTGAATAATTTACACATTGATTTTTCTCTCCACTGTCTTCTTAACTAACCACTCCTTGGGAAAGGAAGAAGGAAATCTCAAAGATTAAATTGTTGAAATGAGAGATATAAAAGACACACATATTTAAAAAACAAAACCCCAAAGATCTTGTTTTTTACCCTCATCCCGGCTGCTTTTTAATTTTTTTTTCCTTTTTTTGATATATCAGGGAACAGCTTTAGCCTGTTAGTTGATGGGAAGGCACTGCTGTGTGGGGGAAATGAGTTTGGGGTTAGACCTGGGTTCAGTTCCGTGATCTGTCCTCTCCAGGGTGTGTGAACTTGAGCAAATCACTTAAGGAATTACTTGAGGATAGACTGAGGTGATCCATGTAAGGCCCTTCCTCGAGTGCTTGGCTCTCGGTATATGCTCAACCACTTTGGGCCCTTCTCAACGAGAATCTTCATCATCGTCACTGGTCACCATCAACCTTCATGTCATGGTAATCATTGTTGCCCCGCTACCTCCACCAACATCATCATCATCATCATTTTACTCTCCTGGTTTCCTCCTACCTCTCTGTGCCCTGCACATGGTCTCTTTGGCAGATGTTTTCCTCTTCCAAACCCTTACAATACTAGGGTCCCTGAGGCTTATGCCCTACACCCTCTTCCCTTCTCTCATTACACATTCTCCTGGACAGTCTCATCCATAGTAGGGGCTTCATGCATCAGCACTGCTGATGCTCCTCAAATCCATGAATAGCCATATCTTTCTTCTAAGCTTTGAACATTATATCCATATAACCACTGGACATCTCCTCTTGAATGTTCCACGGAATTCAACACATTTTTCTTTCCCCTGAACATGTCTTCTCTTTGTTTCTAATCTTATTGAAGGCATCACCATTCACCCTGTTACCAAAGCTAGAAAACGGTGTCACCCTTGACTCTATGCTTTCCCCTTCCTCCACAGTTAACCAATGATGGCGTCCATTGCACCCTCTAGACCAGGGGTCTCAAACTCGCGGCCCGCCCACCAATTTTGTGCGGCCCGCAGACTAATCAAACTTCGTTGATTAGTCTGCGGGCCAGTCTGTGGGCCGCACAAAATTGGTGGGTGGGCCACATGAGGCCTGCCGGCCCGAGTTTGAGACCCCTGCTAGACTATAAGTTTCATGTGGTTAGGGACCACTTTAGAACTGAAACTGTCAGCGCCTAGCACAGTGCTCAGTAAATAATTATTGAATGAATGAGTGAAGGAAACTTTGAATACACCTACTACCTTTTATTTCCACTGCCTCTTTTGAAAGGTCAGGCCACCATCAGTTCTCACCAACTTAATAATTCACAATCTCGAAATCCCATAGTTAAAGTATCCTAACTGATCTCCTTGCTTCTAGGGTGGCAGCCTCCACCCCCAACACCACCGTGGTTCATTTCCCACACTGCAACCACAGTGATTTTTATGAATCCCAATGAATCTGATCATGATTATGCTTCTTCCCTGCTGAAATCACTTCACTGACTCTGAATGATTGTCCTGATTTAATGCCCAGGTCTACAACTGCTGTCCTAGCACAATTATCATTCTCAAAAATGTCCCTGATTACACAATTATAATACGATCACCCTGTACCTAATCTGTCTAATGCTTACGTTTCCAGCCTCATTGCTCCTCATTCTTTCCTCGCCCCTACATGCTGCTCTCATCTTACTGAAGATTGTTGTGCTCACCGCTGCCACATTCTCTTCCTCCTGCCTGGAATTTCCCTTGACCCCTTGCCTCACTGACTCCTACTGCCCCAGTCTGGCTAGACCTTCCTTTATAGGTCAGTCTTCTCTGACCCCCAAGGTTATGTCAGATATCTGTTTGTGTTCCCATAGCATCTTTTATTCTAGCTCCTGCCTCATTATTTTTATGACCTGTTAACTTCTGTGGGTTTTCCACTAGCTTTTAAGTTCTTCTGTTGAGTCAGTGACCGTATATGTTGGGTGCACAGTTGAATCCTGATATCTAACCCAGAGTCTTGCGCAGGAATTCTCAACAGATACTTGGCGAGTGATTGAAATAAAATGTCACCTGCTATTTGCACAAAGTACGTGTGTGGAAAATGATATTCCATAACTAATCTTCTGGGAACATGCCTAATTTGTGGCTGTAAACAGTATATTGTCTTCTTGCCTCTGTTCATCGTGTTTGTGATAATGGTGGAAATGATTCTGTGTTCCTTTGATTAAAAGTTCATTCGAGGACCGGATTTGGAGTTGGTACACACGGTCAATTCCAGGAAGTCTTGCAGGTGATAATGTTGCAAAACAAACCAATGAACAGCTGTTTTCTAGCCTTCTCAGCAGTTAAAGCTGCTTTTATTTCAACTATGTAAGGCAGATTGGTTTTAAAGTTATTTTCTTTGAAGTTAAAATTAAATTCTCATTATTCCAGCATACCTGGATTGTTTAAATTCCATATTCTAGTCTCACACTAATGAAAACAAACATAAAATATCTCACACTTTCAATACAATTATTTGTATTATTTGCAAACTTGAAATTATGTGCTTTTAGATGCTAAGGTATTTTTTTGTTTTTATTTTTTGGTTTTTGTTTTTTTGGGGGTTTTTTTTTTAGTGATAGGAGGGAAGGCAGAGACATACTATTGCATGTGCCCCGACCAGGATCCACTAGGCAAGCCCACTAGGGGACGATGCTCTGCCCATCTGGGGTCCTTGCTCCGTTGCAACCGGAGCCATTTTTTTAGCACCTGAGGCGGAAGCCATGGAGCCATCCTCAGCACCTGGGGTCACCAACTTGCTTTAATCGAGCCATGGCTGCAGAGAGACAGAAATAAATGAGAGAGGAGGAGGGATGGAGAAACAAATGGGCGCTTCTCCTGTGTGCCCTGACCAGGAATCAAACCCAGGACATCCACACACCAGGCCAATGCTCTACCACTGAGTTAACCGGCCAGAGCCTAGATGATAAATTTTACACTGTTATTTGATCTACTAAAGAATCCAAACACTTTGTTCCCCATGCATTGACTAGAAAAGAGTTCTGGACCTACCCAGGGGTCTGTGAACATCAATTTTTAAAATAAAAGAAAAGGGCCTGACCTGTGGTGGCACGATGGATAGTGTCGACCTGGAATGCTGAGGTTGCTGGTTCGAAACCCTGGGCTTGCCTGGTCAAGGCACATGTAGGAGTTGATGTTTCCTGCTCCTCCCCCCACCTCGCTCTCTCTCCTCTCTCTAAAAGTCAATAAATAAGATCTAAGAAAAAGAAAAAGAAAGGTTAATAGTTTTTTTCCAAATAGAGCTTTAGTGTTTTTCTGATTATGAAAATTACAGTCACTGGAAAAAAATCAAGAAAGATAAAAAAGAAAAAGTAAAACTCATCCATAATCTCATTCTCAGGTCATTTTGTCAAATATTTTAAGGGATGTACCATATTTTTCGCTCCATAAGACACACCTAGGGTTTTAAGGAGAAAAATAAGAAAAAAAAAATTCTGAACCAAATGGTATGTTGAAATATTTTTTAAAATACCATATTTTTTGCTTCATAAGACACATGGGTATTTTCCCCTCCACTTCTGGAGGGGAAAAGTGCATCTTATGGAGAGAAAAATACAGTATTTCTAGGCTTCTTTTCTGCATATGTCATGCCAGTCCAATATTTTTTAGTTGAAAATGGTATCATTCCACAGATCTGGCTTTAAAATGTGTTTTCCCCTTGACAACTTTGAGATTTCCAGGGAGAAAAATGGGTAAAGTGGATTTTAGGAAGGCTTCTCCCAGGGTATTGAGTGGTCTAATTTCCCTTCACCATCCCCATTAAGAAAACTTCTATAATAATCTGTATTACTCTTTGAATCAGTCAGGATTCATTTGAAGGAAACAGAAACCATGCTAGCTATTTTGAAAAAGATTTGATTTTTTAAAAGAGGTGTTTACAAGATTGTTGGAAGGTCTAAACGAGGGGACTCTATAGACCGTTCCCCCAGAAGTAAGTCTGAACTGATGAACTTGGACTGTCAAGGTTGCTGCCCCTTCCCTGTGCTCAGGGAGACGGGGAATCAGAAAGCAGCCACCGGAATGGCTGCTCCATAGACACATCAGTCTAGCCGGTGGATGGGGACAGGCTCGTCACTGCCGCAACTATCGGCCTGATAGCCACACCTCGTCTGCCTGATGCACACTGGCAGAAGCGGGTGCTCTCCATCCCTGTGCCTTGTTCTTTTCTACTCTCACTAAACCAGTAGCTGGTACACAGGAAGCTGAAGACAAGCACACAAGTCTTCCTGATGGCACTTGCCATAGAAATCCCAGAGATGTCCTCTGTTCACATCTGTCTTTAAAATTTCAGGTGAGTGGATCTGTTGGGAAGAACCTAAATCATAGCTCTAAGGAGTCTAGGATATTGAAGTTTTCAGCCTCTGCAGTGTAGGGCCACACAGGGCAGCCCATGCCCGCCAGTCAGAGGCTGGCGTGAATGTGAGTGTGACCATGTTCATGCACATCGGGGCTTTCGGTGGGTGTTGGATTTTCAGTCCTCTAGGATGCATCACCATGCAAAGAACTTAAAGGCAACATAACAAGGCAAAATTTATCATAAGAGGTGGTATATATCACTATAATTTATTTAATTCATCCCTGTTGCTATTTACTTTATATATATATATATAAATTTTTATTAATGTTAATGGGGTGACATCAATAAATCAGGGTACATATATTCAAAGAAAACATGTCCAGATTATCTTGTCATTCAATTATGTTGCATACCCATCACCCAAAGTCAGATTGTCCTCTGTCACCTTCTATCTAGTTTTCTTTGTGCCCCTCCCCCTCCCCCTTTCTCCTTTCTCTCTACCTCCCCCCCCTAACCACCACACTCTTATCAATGTCTCTTAGTCTCACTTTTATGTCCCACCTACGTATGGAATAATGCAGTTCCTGTTTTTTTCTGATTTACTTATTTCACTTCGTATAATGTTATCAAGATCCCACCATTTTGTTGTAAATGATCTGATGTCATCATTTCTTATGGCTGAGTAGTGTTCCATAGTGTATATGTGCCACATCTTCTTTATCCAGTCTTCTATTGAAGAGCTTTTTGGTTGTTTCCATATCCTGGCCACTGTGAACAATGCTGCAATGAACATGGGGCTACATGTGTCTTTACGTATCAATGTTTCTGAGTTTTTGGGGTATATACCCAGTAGAGGGATTTCTGGGTCATAAGATAGTTCTATTTTCAATTTTTTGAGGAACCACCATACTTTCTTCCATAATGGTTGCACTACTTTACAGTCCCACCAACAGTGAATGAGGGTTTCTTTTTCTCCACAGCCTCTCCAACACTTGTTCTACCTGTCTTGTTGATATTAGCTAAGCTAACAGGTGTGAGGTGATATCTCCTTGCAGTTTTGATTTGCATTTCTCTAATAACTAATGAAGATGAGCATCTCTTCATATATCTATTGGCCATTTGTATTTCTTCCTAGGGGAAGTGTCTGTTCATGTCCTCTTCTCATTTTTTATTGGATTGTTTGTTTGTTGTTGAGTTTTATAAATTCTTTGTAAATTTTGGATATTAGGCCCTTATCTGAGCTGTTGTTTGAAAATATCATTTCCCATTTAGTTGGCTGTCTGTTTATTTTGTTGTCAGTTTCTCTTGCTGAGCAAAAACTTTTTAGTCTACTGTAGTCCCATTCATTTATCTTTGCTTTCACTTCTCTTGCCTTTGGAGTCAAATTCATAAAATACTCTTTAAAACCCAGGTCCATGATTTTAGTACCTATGTCTTCTTCTATGTACTTTATTGTTTCAGGTCTTATATTTAGATTTTTGATCCATTTTGAATTAATTTTCATACAAGGGGACAAGCTGTAGTTGAGTTTCATTCTTTTGCATGTGGCTTTCCAGTTTTCCCAGCACCATTTGTTGAAGAGGCTTTCTTTTCTCCATTGTGTGTTCTTGGCCCCTTTGTCAAAAATTATTTGACCATATATATGTGGTTTTATTTCTGGACTTTCTATTCTGTTCCATTGGTCTGAGTGTCTATTTTTCTGCCAATACCATGCTGTTTTGATTGTCATGGCCTTATAATATAGTTTGAAGTCAGGTATTGTAATGTCCCCAGCTTCATTCTTTTTCCTTAGGATTGCTTTGGCTAATCGGGGTTATTTATAGTTCCATATAAATCTGATGATTTTTTGTTCCATTTCTTTAAAGAATGTCATAGGAATTTTGATGGGAGTTGCATGAAATTTATATATTGCTTTGGGTAATATGGCCATTTTGATTATATTTATTCTTCCTATCCAAGAACAAGGAATATTTTTACATTTCAATGTATCTTTTTCTATTTCCCTTAACAATGCTTTGTAGTTTTCGTTATATAGGTCCTTTACATTCTTTGTTATGTTTATTCCTAGGTATTTTATTTTTTTTTGTTGCAATCGTGAAGGGGATTATTTTTTTGAGTTCATTTTCTAATATTTCATTGTTGGCATATAGAAAGGCTATGGAATTTTGTACGTTAATTTTGTATCCTGCGACCTTACTGTATTGGTTTATTGTTTCTAGTAATCTTTTTGTGGAGTCTTTGGGCTTTTCGATGTATAGAGTCATATCATCTGCAAAAAGTGATAGCTTTACTTCTTCTTTTCCGATATGGATGCCTTTTATTTCTTTCTCTTGTCTGATTGCTCTGGCCAGAACTTCTACCACCACGTTAAATAAGAGTGGAGAGAGTGGACAACCCTGTCTTGTTCCTGATTTAAGGTAGAAAGTCCTCAGTTTTATGCCATTTAATATGATGTTGGCTGATGGTTTATCATATATAGCTTTCATCATGTTGAGATATTTTCCTTCTATACCCATTTTGTTGAGTGTCTTAAACATAAAGTTTAAGATAAAAGATTTGATAAAACATATTTTATCAAATGCCTTTTCTGCATCTATTGATAAGATCATGTGGTTTTTGTTCTTTGTTTTGTTGATATGTTGTATTACGTTAACTGTTTTACATATGTTGAACCATCCTTGAGATTCTGGGATGAATCCCACTTGATCATGATGTATTATTTTTTTAATATGTTGTTGTATTCAATTTGCCAGTATTTTGTTTAGTATTTTAGCATCTGTATTCATTAGAGATATTGGTCTGTAGTTTTCTTTTTTTGTGCCATCCTTGCCAGGTTTCGGTATGAGGGTTATGTTGGCCTCATAAAATGTGTTTGGAAGTATAATACTCCAAGCAAATAACATCCAAAAAAAAAGCAGGCATAGCAATACTCATATCTAATAATGCTGACTAAAAGACAGTAAAGGTACTCAGAGACAAAAATGGTCATTTCATAATGATTAAGGGGATGCTGAATCAAGAAGACATAACAATCCTTAATATATATGCACCAAACCAAGGAGCACCAAAATATATAAGACAGCTACTTATTGACCTAAAAACAAAAACTGACAAAAATACAATCATACTTGGAGACCTCAATACACCGGTGACGGCTCTAGATCGGTCATCCAAACAGAAAATCAATAAAGATATAGTGGCCTTAAACGAAACACTAGAGCACCTGGATATGATAGACATCTACAGGACACTTCATCCCAAAGCGACAGAGTATACATTTTTCTCTAGTGTACATGGATCATTCTCAAGAATTGGCCATAAAAATAACATCAGCAAATTCAGAAAAATTGAAATTGTACCAAGCATATTTTCTGATCATAAAGCCTTGAAACTAGAATTCAACTGCAAAAAAGAGGGAAAAAATCCCACAAAAATGTGGAAATTAAACAACATACTTTTAAAAAATGAATGGGTCAAAGAAGAAATAAGCGCAGAGATCAAAAGATATATACAGGTTCGCCCTGGCCAGTTGTCTCAGTGGTAGAGCGTCGGCCTGGCATGCAGAAGTCCCGGGTTTGATTCCTGGCCAGGGCACACAGGAGAGGCGCCCATCTGCTTCTCCAACCCTCCCCCTCTCCTTCCTCTCTGTCTCTCTCCCCCCCCCCCCAGCCAAGGCTCCATTGGAGCAAAGATGGCCCGGGTGCTGGGGCTGGCTCCTTGGCCTCTGCCCCAGGCACTACAGTGGCTCTGGTTGCGGCAGAGCGACACCCCGGAGGGCAGAGCAGCATCGCCCCCAGTGGGCAGAGCATCGCCCCCTGGTGGGCGTGCCGGGTGGATCCCAGTCAGGCGCATGCGGGAGTCTGTCTGACTGTCTCTCCCCATTTCTAGCTTCAGAAAAATACAAAATAAATAAATAAATAGATAAATAAAAATTTAAAAGATATATACAGACAAATGAAAATGACAATACGACATATCAGAATCTCTGGGATGCAGCAAAAGCAGTGATAAGAGGGAAGTTCATATCACTTCAGGCCCATATGAACAAACAAGAGAGAGCCCAAGTGAACCACTTAACTTCACACCTTAAGGAACTGGAAAAAGAACAAAAACAACCCAAAACCAGCCGAAGAAAGGAGATAATAAAAATCAGAGCAGAAATAAATGAAATAGAGAACAGAAAAACTATAGAAAAAATTAATAGAACAAGGAGCTGGTTCTTTGAAAAGATCAACAAAATTGACAAACCCCTGGCAAGACTTACCAAGGAAAAAAGAGAAAGAATTCATATAAACAAAATCCAAAATGAAAGAGGAGAAATCACCACGGACACCGTAGATATACAAAGAATTATTGTAGAATACTATGAAAAACTTTATGCCACTAAATTCAACAACCTAGAAGAAATGGATAAATTCCTAGAACAATACAACCTTCCTAGACTGAGTCAAGAAGAAGCAGAAAGCCTAAACACACCTATTAGTAGAGTAGAAATAGAAAAAACCATTAAAAACCTCTCCAAAAATAAAAGTCCAGGCCCAGACGGCTATACTAGTGAATTCTATCAAACATTCAAAGAAGACTTGATTCCTATTCTACTGAAAGTCTTTTTTCTTTTTTTTTTAATAAATAGCGTTTTGATAAATTGCTCCTGAGTCACTAGTAGCCTCCATGTTGCTAAATGCAGCGGTCAATTCTCAGGCCTCATTTCACGCGACCTACCAGGACTTTGACATGGCTGCTCATTCTCTCGCTGATACGCCCCCTTCCTTGGTTCCCAGAACTTCACACTTTCCTGGCATTCCTTCCAGTTTACCTGCTCAGTCTGTATCCTGCTGGCTCCTCCTCATCTCTCCAGCTCTTCATGTTGGCTGCTGCAGGACTCAGTCGTCTCTGTTTACTTTACTCCCTTGCTCGTCTCATCCAGTCCTGCAGGTTTCAGTACCCGGAACTCCACACCCATGTGTCCAACAGCTGCCGGGTTAACATGTTTCTTTGGATGCTTTAAAAACATCTCAAACTTAGCATTTCCAGAACTGGACTTCTGCTCTTTCCCACTAAAAATTTCCCATTCATAGTCCTGTCCATCTGAGTTCATGGAACCTCCATCCTTTCATGTGCTTAGGACAAAATCCCAGGGGTCATTCCTGGTTCATCTTTATTTCTCCTGCATTCACATTTAGTTCCTCAGCAAATCCTGTTTATTCTATTTCCGAAATCTCCACCAACCAACTGCTTCTCTCCACTTCTCCTGCTGCCCACTGGTCCAAGGCACTTTTCTTTCACTCTTGGATGATGTCCCCAGCTCACCAGTGGTCTCTGTGCCCTCCCTAAAAGTTAGAACATGTCACCCATCTGCTCAAAACACCCCAGTGACATTCTATCCCACTCAAGATAAAAATCAAAATCCTTCTAAGCACCTAGAAAGTTCCTTATGACACCAGCACCTGCACCACCACCATCTCTCTGATTTCCTTTCCTGTCATTCTCGTTCTTGCTCACTTTGCCTCAGCCCCTCGGTGTTCTTAAGCATACCTGTCCCAAGGGGACTTGGCGATTGCTGGCCCCGTGCTCGGAATGCTTCTCCCAGGTATCCACGAGGCTCTCCCATCGTCCTCAAGACTTTGCTAGGCCATCATCACCTCCTCAGTAGGACCTTCTCTGGTCTCCTTACTTAAAGTTGCAAACAGACCTCCCCCTGGCCCTCCAAAGTCTCCTTCTCCATTTTATTTTTGTCCATTGCACCTACCACTTTCTATTAACTACACACTCCTTTCTTTTATTGTCTGTCCACCCCTATAAGAAAAATGGTTTTTAAAAAAATATTTATTATTGAATCCTCAGTGCATGAAACAGTGTCTGAGCACATCGGTGATCACATTGATGATTTATCAAATGTTTGTTGAATGACTAAGTTTCTTTATACATGCACCATTATACACTGTGTAATTATTTACTAGAAATTAACTCCTATGGTCAAAGGTAAGCACAAATTGTCCAGAAATGTCTTAACAATTTGTTTTTCCACCAAGACTCCCTGCGAATGTCTTTTTCCTGATATACTGGCCAACATCATGTCCTGGTCACACTAGCCTTTCTGTCCCTTGAGCTTTCCATGTTCGTCCCCACTTGATGCATTTGCACTGACCACCCCCTCCTCCCAGCATACTCTCCTGCCACACCTTTACTTGGTGACATCCTTCTTTTCATTCAGGTCTCACTTTCATGTGACCTCCTTGGAGAGGCCTTCCCTGACCCTCAGCTGTGAAGTGACCTCCCAGTCACTCCTATCTCAATCACACTATTTTATTTTCATTATAGCATACATCAGTACCAGAGATTTTTTATTTATGTGTTTATTTGTTCGTCTGCTTTCCCTCTCTACAACATAAGCTCCACGAGAGAGGGAGCTTCCTATGTCTTTTCCAACACGACCGCAAGTAAATGTGTGTTTGGTAATGGAATAAACATTACCATTGTTTAATGGAATAAAACAAGGCATTGTAATTTTTTCATTACGACCATCTGGAGGGTAAAATGTGGACCTGATAGGAATTATTTTTCCAGATTGGTGAAGCTGGGCATCTTTTGAAGTGTGAAAGCCTGTTTTTGACAGCTCTTTTCTCAATTATGCTGACACTAGTATCCATAACATAGGACTGACACCTTTTGCAAATTGCACTTACATACTGTTGTTTTCTTTTCATCTCCACAGCTTTTGGAAAGAACCAACAGTGGCTTTGAAGACTCAGATTCCAGTGCTACCAAGAGTCCGCTCCACTTAGCTGTAAGTGCGATGCTGTGGGCAACTCTGCTTGTTACAGAAAGAACCTGAGCATCCCTAAAACTGGGCTGCTCTTAAAATGAAAGCATAGTGCTGCCGAAATCACTGGTGATGAAGGCAGTATGTGGGGAAAGGCGCAGGCTGTGAAGAGAAAGACGGCTTCAAGTTCCAATCCTAGCTGCACCCACGGGTGACCTTAGGCACATTACTCACCCTGTCTGAGCCTCGGTTTTCTCATCTGTAAAACGAAGGCAAAGGAAAAGAGATAATGTGCACAAAGCCTTTACCACAGTGTACTTAATAAATGAAAGTTACAAATTTTAACAATGTTTAACAATAAACTGAGGAAGTTCAAAGAAAATATTTCAGTTTAAGAGATTTGATTATAAAAAATCCACAAGTATTCAACCTACAGGTGATTAAAATACCACATTTTAAAACCCCAGTTAAAAACTCGTGAGGTATTTCAGCACGGACTTGTGAGAGCAAGGTGAGCGCGTCCATAACTGCCTGACGCCAGCTCTCCGAGGTCTCAGGCTGGGTGAGGTTTGGGAAGGCGGGGACGAAGAGTTATTCTGTCACCAGTAGAGCTTCCCCTCCACATCCCAGTAATGAAGAGAAGTGCTTAGAGTGACGATCCCCAAACTCTTCGTGGGGGTGACTGAGCTGGGACCGCTGCCACCACCCGGCCTCAGATAGCGCCCTGCTAACAGCGAGCAGTCAGCAGCGGTTCCCTCAGAGCCTCTCTGACTGGCAGCCACGCCCAGCCACAGCCACTCAGTTGCCCAAGGTGCTGTGGAATCGAAAGCCCTCCGTCCACGGCCACAAAGATGTTTGCATGCACCCAGCGGCTGGGCACGGGAAAGGGTCAAGAGGGCAGGGTCTCTGTTTAATTGTTACAGCATTCCTCTTGATACCATGCATACATAAGCACCTCTCCAGTGTCATTCTGATGAAAAATTGAGATGGACATTTTGGAGAGCACAGAGGAGGTGAGAGGGGACAGAGCCACCCCACAAGGGTTAGGGTGACCGTGTCATACTGCACTGCGTGGCCCTCCCTCCACTACTGTCCCCCCATGTACTCACCAGCACATCTGTTGGCACCCCACTCACCACCCTCTGTCACGCCCACCAACACGTCCACCAGACACACACATACACACTTTGGGTCCAGTGAAGTCAGGCTAAAATGTGCATAAATCTTTGTTTCTAGACATGGAATTTGGATGGAAAAGGTGGATGGTTAGTGGGATACTTATATGTAAAAAAAATTCATACCAGTTGGCTTTCAGTATTGGTTCCTCTAAAGTTTGCTTCTTAATATCTCTGCCCACCTTCCTGGGAAGTCACCCCAAAGCTGAGGGTCACAGACAGCACTCGCTGCGCCTGGAGAGGCCATTTGAAAGACGATCTCAGACAGAATCCTGATGTCCCTTGAAAGTGGGGTTGATGGCATCGCCAAGCCTACTGATAATCTGAGAAGAGACTGTCTTACCTTCCAAAAATTCTATCCCCTCATTCATTTTTTTATAAAATTATTGTTTAGAACTTATTGTATGCCAGGTGCTCTGCTACGCGCTGTGGGTTTCGAGTCATAGAAAGACAGGGCATGATGTCATTGGAAAGAGTTGGTCTTTGATAGGTCTGCAGCTGGCCGGGCCTAGAAGTACATACAGAGAGGAAATCCCAGCCACCAACATTCTCATTAGCAACTCACTGGGACCTGGTTTCCCCACCTGTAAATTAAAAAGAGTGAGTTAGCTAAGGATCCCCAAACCCTTTCCAGTTTGTTAATTTATTTAGTTGTTTGTTGTATTATCTCGACTAAGTACCTAACCCCTCATGTCTCAGTTTCTCCACCCACAAGATGGGGAGGATAGCAGTACCGCTGTCACAGGGGCACTGGGGGAATGGCCTGAGTTAATGCACGTGAAGCAGGCCGGACAGTACCTGGTACATCTGTGCAATCAGCTCGCTTCATCCTCACTATTATTAACAAGAATACCGTTCTTTCATTTGACATATACTGACTGTGTATGTACTAAGCACTGTTCCTGGAGCTGGAGATGTAATAAAACCCGGCCTCTGTCCTGGTAGAGTTTCCAACCTAGGGGAGACAATAGGCAAGTAAATCTATAGCAGGACAGATGGGGAGAGGCGCTGCGTGTGCTACAATGGCATCAGCAGGCGAGGGAGCATCGAGATGGCAGACAGGGCGTGTTTTGCACAGCCGAGAGGCCATGAATGGATGCCTTAGAGCTACTCATGCTGAGAACGGACAGAAGAGTGTTCCAGGCAGAAGTACAGAGGTGGGAGCATGCTTGGCATGGTACCAGAAGAGCAAGAGAAGCACTGTGGCTGGGGGGGAGCAGAGAGGGCGCGTGGCAGAGGGTGAGTCTGACCTGTCAGGAAGGGGCGGGGAGCCACACGTGGCTTCAGCAGGCCCCAGAGGACCTCATACTCCAGTGTAAGGACTTTGACTTTTACTCTGAGCAAAGTAGGAAACCATTTGAAGAAGTTTAAGAAGACAGGTGACATGATATGACTTCTGTTTTAAAAGCATGTTGAGTTTAAATTGTAAAAGAGTAAAAGCAGAAGGAAGACAAACAGGCAAGCAATGATGAGGATGACTTTGACCAGGGAGATAACAGTGGGTTAATTCTAAAACTATTTTATTCTTGCCCTCCTAGCCACCAACATTCTCATTAGCAACTCACTGGGACATGGTTTCCCCACCTGTAAATTAAAAAGAGAGTTAGCTAAGGATCCCTAAACCCTTTCCAGTTTAATTTATTTAGTTGTTTGTTGTATTATCTCGACTAAAAATATTATTTGTATAATATTTTAAAAAATATTATTTGCCTTTGTAAAAATATTATTTGTTTCATGAACTGCACAAATATGCCCATCACCCTTTCCTGGGGTCTCTGTAACAATTAACTTGATAAAATAAAAAAACCCAAGGCACATTATTTCTTAGGTAGAAGATTTCTTTCTACCTAGCAATGAAACGGAACCAGATGCCTTCAAACCTTGACTGCCGTAGGATACCTGACCTGCCCCGAGTTACTATTCCCTGGCTGAGTGATTCAAGTCCCTAGGGCTACCAGTCCAGTGACCTTCATAAACATTTTTAACCACTTGAAAAAATTAGATCAAGAAACAGGGCTACACATCTCCAGCTATTGAGATTTCCAAACGGACCCATTGTTTCAGGGATTTTGTGGAGAGTCCAGAGCCTTTCTCCTCGTTGCCCTCAGTTCCAATCTAAAAAGTTGAAAGAGGCCCTGGCCCGTTGGCTCAGCGGTAGAGCGTCGGCCTGGTGTGCGGGGGACCCGGGTTCGATTCCCGGCCAGGGCACATAGGAGAGGCGCCCATTTGCTTCTCCACCCCCCTCCCTCCTTCCTCTCTGTCTCTCTCTTCCCCTCCTGCAGCCAAGGCTCCATTGGAGCAAAGATGGCCCGGGCGCTGGGGATGGCTCCTTGGCCTCTGCCCCAGGCACTAGAGTGGCTCTGGTCGTGGCAGAGCGACGCCCCGGAGGGGCAGAGCATCGCCCCCTGGTGGGCAGAGCGTAGCCCTCTGGTGGGCGTGCCGGGTGGATCCCTGTCGGGTGCATGCGGGAGTCTGTCTGACTGTCTCTCCCTGTTTCCAGCTTCAGAAAAATACAAAAAAAAAAAAAAAAAAAAAAAAAAAAAAGTTGAAAGAGATTAATCACGTTTTAATATTGTAAAACAAATTTAAAATATTTGCTCCTTCTAGCTGAGGCATAAACTGGGCTTTCTGTTGAAAGCCAAAATGTTACATGCTTTTTGAACCAGCATATGTGCTTCTTTGTTTGTTACTTCCTCCTCTAGTTGTTTCAGAAATTGTTTGGGTAATTACCTACTAACCACCTGGTTTAAGGTAGCACTAGAAAGAACAGTAGGATAATTTTCATCCTGTACTGCTGACATGGGAAAAGTCTCCTTTCCTGGCTACTTGAGTGTCTTTCAGAGAGTTTAAAACTTTATTGTATACTTTTTTTTTTTATACTCCAAGAATCATATAACTTCCCAAAGACAGAATCATGCATTTAACCATTAAATAGAATTGTGTTATATGGTAGTTTTTTTTTATTTTATTTTTTTATTTTTTTGTATTTCTCTGAAGCCGGAAACGGGGAGAGACAGTCAGACAGACTCCCGCATGACCGGGATCCACCCGGCACACCCACCAGGGGCAACGCTCTGCCCCTCCGGGGCGTTGCCCTGCCGCGACCAGAGCCACTCCAGTGCCTGGGGCAGAGGCCAAGGAGCCATCCCCAGCGCCCGGGCCATCTTTGCTCCAATGGAGCCTTGGCTGTGGGAGGGGAAGAGAGAGACAGAGAAGAAGGAGGGGCAGGTGGAGAAGCAAATGGGTGCTTCCCCTATGTGCCCTGGCTGGGAATCGAACCCGGGTCCCCCGCACGCCAGGCCGACGCTCTACCGCTAAGCCAACCGGCCAGGGCCTATATGGTAGTTTTTTTTTTTAAATAGGTTAAGCTCTGAAGTATGAAGGCAAATTATAGTTCTTGTATAATCAAAGTTACCTTTATTATTCCTCTTATATTGCCCTTGAAGTTTAGTACTTAATTGTATGTCTTCAATTCTCTATTGTAATGCATATGCATACTAAAATTCAAGAGCTGTAAACTAGTAAAGGATTCTGTAAGTAAATCTGGACTTTCAAACATTCTATCATGAAGAGGATTTTTAAGCACCTGGTGTAAAAGAAAGTATGGATTGTAATTCTGAAGCTTTTCTAATTACCAGCAAGGTTCACTTCATTTTATTTTTATATTAAGCCTCTTTAGTGCATACTAGTAGATTTATTTTTTGTCATGAGGTTTTGAGGTTTTTTGGGGGGAGAGGTTGGTATTTTTCTGAAATGAGAATCGGGGAGGCAGAGGTACCGACTCCCACATGCACCTAACAGGGATCCACCCGGCATGCCCACTAGGGGGCGATGCTCTGCCCCTCTGGGGCATTGCTCCACTGCGACCGAAGCTATTCTAGCGCCTGAGGCAGAAGCCATGGAGCTATCCTCAGCGCCCAGGCCAACTTTGCTCCTATGGAGCCTTGGCTGCAGGAGGGGAAGAGAGAGACAGAGAGAAAGTAGAGGGGGAGGGGTGGAGAAGCAGATGGGCGCTTCTTCTGTGTGCCCTGGCCAGGGATCGAACCCAGGACTTCCACACGACAGGCCGACGCTCTACCACTGAGCTAGCTGGCCAGGGCTCTTGTGAGGTTTAAAGGAGAAATTGCGGGGTCTTTTAGAGGAGATAAGTTCTGAAGTCAGCACCTAACTCAAGTGCCCTGATGTGACTGCTGTTCTGAACAACGCCGATGCCTCCACACTGGCTTCCTTCCTGAGTACGTTTCTCTTTCCCCTGTGAGTCTTCTCTTTATTAAATCTAAATATGTTAGCTATCAGGGTTTGGAGATTTGCATGCAATTTATAAGCTGCTGATTGTATTTTCCTAGGCTGTCATATTGACAGAAATGTAAATGTTTACTATTTTTGTCATAATAATAACTGGCACTGAAGGAACCATGATTTGCAAATAGTGTCTAGAATCTGCTGTTATCTGTGTGGAGCCATTTCCCTTTGCTGGAAGTCAGGGTTTCTACACAAGCTGCAATGGTTACTACCATTACAATTTTTTTTTTCTTTCATTTTTCTGAAGCTGGAAACAGGGAGAGACAGTCAGACAGACTCCCGCATGCGCCCGACCGGGATCCACCCGGCACGCCCACCATGGGGCGACGCTCTGCCCACCAGGGGGCGATGCTCTGCCCATCCTGGGCGTCGCCATGTTGCGACCAGAGCCACTCTAGCGCCTGAGGCAGAGGCCACAGAGCCATCCCCAGCGCCCGGGCCATCTTTGCTCCAATGAAGCCTTGGCTGCGGGAGGGGAAGAGAGAGACAGAGAGGAAAGCGCGGCGGAGGGGTGGAGAAGCAAATGGGCACTTCTCCTGTGTGACCTGGCCGGGAATCGAACCTGGGTCCTCCACACGCTAGGCCGACGCTCTACCGCTGAGCCAACCGGCCAGGGCATTACCATTACAATTTAATATGAGGGGAGGTGTTATGCAAAGTCAATTTTCAAGGAAGCCACAGACTCAAACACAGGTGAGATCGACTGATTTACACCTGGAGGTAGATGCTCCTGTTACCACAGCCCTTTAGAAACTATGGGTGCTCTTGAGTTGGCTTAAAATCACCCGTGGACTGAGTTGATAATGGCTGAGAATAGATGATAGATACATAGGTATTTATTACATTATCCTATCTTATTGTATAAGTTGGAAATTTTCTTATTATAATAAGCTAAAGAAACATACACACACACCTTTTGGCCTTGTTTGAATCATGCACCCTATCACTTAGTTGTTCTTTCCTCATCTCTAAAATGTTCATTATTGGTCTCTTTACCTGTTACTAGATGGCATTCTCACTTCTTTAATTTTCACACCACAGATATAATGCTGGCCCTCCTCATTCTCATTCCTAAGTTTCTTTCTTTTTTTTTTTTCTTCCGGCCTGACCTGAGGTTGCGCAGTGGATAAAATGTCAACCTGGAACACTGAGGTCACCAGTTCAAAACCTTGGTCTTGCCAGTCAATGCACAAATGGGAGTTGATGCTTCCTGCTTCTTCTCCCTTCTCTCTCTCTCTTGCCCTCTCCCTTCCTCTCTCTCTCTCCTTTCTAAAAATGAATAAAGTCTTTTAAAACATAAATTATTTAAAAAATTTATTTCCATGTTTTTATTTTTTTCCTGTGTTAACATGGATTCAAGTGTCCCACTCAAATAAGACCCTCACCCCCAACCATGTGCCCCTCATTACATCCCTTTTGTCCCTCTCTCCCTAACTCCCTCTCCCCTTTCCCTCTAGGATTTGCTGTCCTGTTATCTATATCTCTGTGTTATATATATATATATATATATAATTTCACTAATCCCTTCACCTTCTCTGATCCCATCCTCTCATCCCCCTTCCCTCTGACAGCTGTCCCTCTGCTCCCTGTGACCCCACCTCTGTCTCTGTTCCATTTGCTCCTAAGTTTCTTAAATCCCCACTTCTGGTCTCTCTACACTGCCTTCTGAGAATTTCCTCAGTATTGGTCTCCACTTTCATAATTGGTCCTTCAGCTTTGTCTCATCCTCAATGGATGAATGGTTTCCATGTGTTCATTCTGTTGAGGGTGTTTCATCTCCCACATTTTTAACTCATGCTCTTTTATAAAACAATCTGTATTTTCATTTCAAAAATTGAATCCTCCCTTTATTTTTCAGATATTTAAACATGATAACCTCAAATTACTCTTATATTGTCCTACTGACTATTTTGTTGCATGTGAGAGTCTCCATTATCAGTAGATTGCTGTCCATAGCACTGTCTGTCATTATTAGGATTACTCTATGGAAAGAAAAAAAAAGCTAAAGAAACATATACCTTTTGGCCTTGTTGCAACATTTCCATAGAAGCTCATGAAAAGGCCACAGCTCAGGCTCCGGGGTCTGAGTGGTCTGGATTTCAGCTCCACCATGTAAGGCTGTGTGACCATGGAAGGGCTGGGTAATGTCTCTGCTCTTCTGTCATAAATAGTAAACAAATCAATAGATATATAACAGATAGCAAGTGGTAATAAGTGCTATGAACCGATGTGTAATAGCACATTATAATAGGATGTTTCCACAAAACAGACACAAGAGATGTAAACAAACTCAAGTGCATAATTGTAAAGTCTAATAAAATAATTAGGAAGCAATAAGTTTTGAGTATTGACTACTGGTTGTGTGTGTGTGTTTGTGTGTTTTGGGTTTTTTTATTGAATTTTAATTGACATATAGTATTGCATTTCAGGTGTGCAGCATGGTGATTCGATATTTATATATACACTACAAAATGATCACCACAGAGTCTCTTAAAATTCATCACCACACATAATTACAATATTTTTTCTTTTTTTTTCTTTTTTTTAAGTGAGAGGAGGGGAGATAGAGAGACATACTCCTCCTGCATGCACTCCAGCTGGGATTCACCTGACAATCCCCGTCTGGGGCCAATGCTTGAATCAACTGAACTATCCTCAGTGCCTGGGGAAGGCACTCAAACCAGTCAAGCATAGAGGGAAAGAGGGAGAGAAGGGAAAGAGAGAGGGGGAGAGAAGCAGATGGGCACTTCTCCTCTGTGCCCTGACCAGGGATCAAACCCCGGGCAGCTGCACGCCAAGTTCTTGCTCAATCCACTGAAACAACCAGAGAGGGCCAAATTTTGTTTCCTGTAATGAGAAATTTTTAGTGCCTTTGTTTTTTTTTTGGGGGGGGGGTTGCCTTTGTTTTTAATATAGTGTATTCAACATTTTTTTTCTAAAGTGCTGTGAAGATAAAATAAAGCAGGATCAGTGTGGTAAAGAGTGTCTAGGAGTGTTCTGAGGTGGAGGGGGAGGGTTGTTGTAAAGAGGTGCTCTGGGAAGCCTCCAGGTAAAGTATTATTTGAAGCAAGAGTACCAGGAAAGCCGTGTGTTCTCTGGGGAAGAGCCCTCCAAACAGAGGAAACCAGTATAGATACAGTAGCCCAGAGGAGGAAATGCATGTATTTAACCATAGTGGAGGATCGTGTGGCTAGAACCGAGTAAGCGAGGAGACATGCTGATGACCAGGGTGGAGGAAGGCCAAATCCAAAGGGCCTGAATGGTCATGGAAAGTTTTGAAATTTTTTATCATTGAGAGAAGAAGCTATATGCTAGTTTTTATCAAGGAGTAATATGTCCAACTTGGGTGTTAGGAGATTTCATCTGATGGCTGTGTCTATAATGTATTGCGGGGGGGGGGGGGGGGCGGGGGGGAGGCAAGGATGAAAAAGGAAGCTTTTGCCATCATCCTGAAAAAAGGATAGTGGTGTAGGGAGAACTGGATAGATTCTGAATATATTTTAAAGAAAGAAGGGAGACGATCATGGCTTGCAAGTAGAGATAGATGATCATGGCCTTGAGAGCTACTACTGGTCACACAACACCTGTATGTGAATTAGAAAAGGGATATGGTAGATGCCTCCTGCCAGCTGCTTGAGAACCTGATGACACTTCTGTGTGGTTAGCAAAAGGTGTCCCTTCCTCTCAGAAGGCCTGTCCCTCCTGTACCAGGGCATGGCACAGTTGGAGAGGGGGAGTAAGGGAGTGGAAAGAAGCTACTGTTCAGCACTCATTTGCCTTCATGTCTCAGAGCCCTGGTGCAAGACTATAACCCTGGGAGTAAGAAGAAAGATGAAGATGACACCAGAGTTTTGGGCCTGGGCAACGAGAAGAATAAGGTTGCCATTTACTGAGATGGGGAAGGCTGCAGGTCGAGCCAGTTTAGGGAGGAGATTAAGAATGTGGTCTGGAACATGTTAGTCTTAGGATGCATGTTAGACATTCAAGTGGAACTATCAATAGCAGTTGAATATACAAGTCCAGAAGCAAAAGGAGAAGTTGGAACTGGGATATAAATTTTAGATTCATCAGCATATGAGTTCATGTTAGGTGTGTGTTTGTGTGTGTGTGTGTGTGTTTAATGAATAACATAATGACCATAATCATTCACAAAGATAATGTAATGAGAAACTTTTAAAACAACTATCAGTACTCTTAATTTCTCTGATCTTTGCCATTGTTGTTGCTGTTAACATATAATTGAGGAAAAAACTCAAATGATTTTTAAAAAGATAAAGTGAAAAAGTCCAAATTCATAACTTTACCTCTCATTTCTAGAGGTTACTAGTTTCTCTTGTAATCTTCTAAAATTTGCTACAAATTTAGAAGTGTACATATATCCAGATATGTGTATATCTGGATATATTTGCTTTTTGTATAAATGAGGTCATGCTATATGTGCTGTTTGCAACTTAGTTTTTTATTTTGATAGATTTTTGTCAAAGTGTTCTCCACAAATGTCTCACTAATCTATATTCCCACCAACAGAGCATAAAATTGCTTTTTTCTACTGTTCTTAACTAATACAAGACATGACCAAACTTAATCATTGCCAGTCTGGTAGTTAAAATATAGCACCATAATATATACATATTATTCCTATATTTATTGACGTTTTGTATTTCTTTTTTATGTGAGCTGCCTTTTTATGCCCTTTGCACATTTTTCTACTTTTTTAAAAAAAATGTTTATTTTATGGATTTTAGAGAAGAAGAGGGACAGAGAGAGAGAGAGAGAGAGAGATGAGAACATCAATCTGTTCCTGTATGTGCCCTGAGCAGGGATTGAACCAACAACTTCTGTGCTTCAGGACAATGCTCTAACCAACTGAGTTATCCAGCCAGGGCACATATTTCTAGTTTTTAAAATGCTTTGTAAGAGAACTCTATATATTAAGGAAATTAGTATTTTTTCTGTGCTAAGCCTTTTTTCAAATAAATTGTGCCTTGAGTAGTCATTGCAGAAGAAAAATAAAAAGTGCAAGAGACGAGAGAGGGAACTTTGGCTGCTGAAGACACTGGGGGACAGGCTTTTCCTCTAGTTCCTTTACTTCCTTCCCTTGCTCCTCCTGTTCCCTCATTCCTGCCTTTCTCCTCCTGCTGCCTTGCCCCTGTGTTATCATCTTTTCTTGTCTTTATTTCAGTGTCCTTGCCTTGTGTGTACATAGATATTGTTTACCTTATAGATTTAATAAAAATCATCTTTCAGACTTTTGATTTTGTTTTTTAGTAGTGTGAAGGCTCTGAACCTTAACATAGCGTAGGACCTCGGACTAAGTCTGAACTTGGCATTAGTGCATAGGACACATTTCCATACTGTTTTCTATGTTTTCACTATAAGCCATGGAAGATGTAAAGGAGAGAGGAGGAAGCATCAACTACATACAAGATAGTATACAAAGCATGTGCAATTTTATCTCTTTTCATCTTCCCTGGGAGGCACCTTTTATTGCTCTCATTTTATAGGTGAGGAAACAAATTAAGTGAAATTAAAAAACTCATCCAGGATCATATGGTTAGAAATTAAAATGTTGAACTGTAATAAGGTCTGTATGAAAGGTTTTAGTAGTAATTTTTTCTCCAGATTTAACAAAATCTCCTGAAAAAAAAATTTCATCATGTCAATATGTTTAGGACTGAACTGACCGGTAAAAGAATATATTAAGCCTGACCAGGCTGTGGCGCAGTGGATAGAACATCGGATTGGGATGCAGAAGACCCAGGTTCGAGACCCAGAGGTCGCCAGCTTGAGCGCGGGCTCATCTGGTTTGAGCAAAAGCTCACCAGCTTGAACCCAAGGTCGCTGGCTCCAGCAAGGGGTTTCTCGGTCTGCTGAAGGCCTACAGTCAAGGCACTTATGAGAAAGCAATCAATGAACAACTAAGGTGTTGCAATGCACAATGAAAAACGAATGATTGATGCTTCTCATCTCTCTCCGTTCCTGTCTGTCTGTTCCTGTCTATCCCTCTCTCTGACTCATTCTCTGTCTCTGTAAAAAATATAAATAAATAAATTAATTAAAAAAAGAATATATTAATTTTTCAGCTACTAGTTGCATTAGATTAGTAGATCAGTAGATACAAAACAAGAATACATGAATACATTTAGTGTCTTGGGGCAAATTATTTGACAAAAGAAAAAGTACTTGAAGGAATTCATATATAACTGATTTTTGTGCATTATAATTTTTCATTCTAACTCTTGGGTTTCCTGTGTTTCCATAATTAGCCCGGTGTCTTTCTGACGTGCTTTTTGGGGTAGTCTCTATCTATAACCTTGGAAGCTTAGCCCCTTATTTGGAAAGTTGTGGGATTTGAGGCGAGAAAGATTTGTGTCATTGGTTTTCTCTTTGCAGGCTTACAATGGGCACCATCAAGCCTTGGAAGTCCTTCTGCAGTCACTGGTGGACCTGGACATCAGGGACGAGAAAGGCCGCACTGCTCTGGATCTGGCTGCCTTTAAGGGACACACAGAATGTGTGGAAGCACTTATCAATCAGGGCGCATCCATCTTTGTGAAAGACAATGTAACCAAAAGAACCCCACTTCATGCCTCAGGTAGGTCTTGTCAAGGCTGGTTACCCTAGTTTTGTGGCCCACTTCTAAGTTTGAATAAAAGGATGACAGCATCTTATTTAATCCCAATTTTTAAAATATTTCCTTTCTACATCAGATAGGCTTGCACTCTTCCAAAATGTTTGACTTACTGTCCACTTTGTGATGATTGGTGTTCTCTGGCCAGATGAGCTCTTTCCATTTTCTTTTAAAGACTTTATTTTTTTTTAGAGTAGTTTAAGGTTCACAGCAAAATTGAGAAGAAAGTATAGGGATTTCACATATACCCCCCGCCCCACCACATGCATAGCCTCTCTCATCATCAACATCCCCACCAGAGTGGTTCATATGTTACAGTTGATGAAACTGACACGGACACATCATAATCATCCCAAGTCCATAGTTTACATTGGGGTTCACCCTTGGTGTTGCACATTCTGTGAATTTGAACAAATGTAAAATAACGTGTACGTTATTATATCATTGTATTGTGCAGAGTACAGTACTATAAACCCAGCTCTAAATATCTTCTGTGTTCTATCTGGTCTTCTTAACTCAAAAGAAAGTTCAGAACCTCTGGCCAATAGCTATCACAGAACTTTCTGAAAAAAAGGGACAAGATATAATGTGATCTTCAGATAACTTACATTGAACAAAATCACACAGCATTTTAAAGCATAAAATTCATGATATTTTGATTCAGGGCTGTTTCATAAAAAGAGTCATCAGACAGCAATCGAATCAGTACCTCACTCTGCCAGCCTAAATGATGTTCTTAGTATTTGCTCTAATTCTTGATGTATCAAGTGTAAAAATAGAGACTCTTAAAAACCGCATGTATATATCAAAAACTATATAGTAAAATGCCTTTCTGGGGGTTTTCTCTAATATACATAAAATGAGACTGTGTCAGAACAACGGCTCAAAATATACACAGGTGTAAAAGTAATGTGGAGAGTCTCTAGTGCAGCGAAGGCATAAATTCCTTCAGGGCTAGGAATTCAATGACATCCACTTTTGATCAGGATAGTAAGTGTTGTCTTATAATGAGAAGTAACTGTCTTATGCCATTAAATGAGTGTGTTGAGGAAGAAGAGTGAAGATAGTTTTCAGAAAACTTAATGCTCTTGTTACTTGGGAAATTTTTCTCAGAATGTTAGGCTTTGTATAAGTATTTCCATCCACATCCCTGAATTTCCAAACCACTGAAGGAAAACAATATGGAGATAGAAAAAACCATGTCTGTGGCTTACCTACCTAGAAACAATTATTCCTGGAAAAGTCTTCAGTCAGAAGATCAGTGGTAGTTTGTATGGTTAAATTACTAAATTCTTATTTCTTATCACACTTAGTCTTTTTGGCATTATTATAAAGTATTATAAACTTTGATATTATAGATATCCTTGGTATTTTTATAAAGTTCAAATTTAGTCTTTTCTAAATATTACTTACCTATCATCACGGCAAGCATCCTGCTTTAGTTATCAGGTACTTCCTGACAATTACAAAGGGCCTATTTTCATTGTGGAAAACTGCTCTTGTTAAACAGGTAAACAATGAAAAATAATCGTCACTTATTTGCCATTGCATAGGTTGTGGTCTAATGGAGCCCCCTAGTGGTCAGGAAGACTCACTCCTTTTGTATTTCCCTCAAGTCATTTATTTAATAACACAGGCTGTCATTTGACTCTGTACGCCACAAAATGTCCGCTATGTGGACGCTTTAGCCTGTGCTTTAAGAATTTGCTCATCCAGAATCTTTTACAACTCATTTGAAAAGCCAGCCTTTTTTTGTTGTTTCAAATCCTGGGAATATTGTGAGAAGCAGGAGTCAGGATGGATGTTAGAGGTTTTGGCACAGCTAACCGCAATGACAGTTGTGGTCTTTGAGCAGCATGAAAAATGGCTGTCACTCATAGTGAGGGAGAGGCTGAGCTAGTCTAAGACAAAGCTAGACACGGCAGGGCACAGCTAAGGAGATATTAGCATTTTTTTGCTGGAAGGCAATTGGGGAAAATATAGTAATGTAGGAAGCCAACAAAAATTCTCGTTTAGCTAAACTTTAACAATAAGGGGGACTTATATTTACCAGAGGGCTATTAGCTCAGTTGAGAAAGCTGCAGTTCACTGCCCCCCCCCACCCCAAATAAAAAGCACGGCTGTAGAAATTGGTTTGCTCTCCAACACACTGGGACAGTGATATGAACTCAGATGATTTTTTTTCCCTTTTTTCTGTTTAGCCAAAAATCAAATATCCTTGAAACTATTACGATTATGAGCATGTAAAGAATGTCAAATTGATACAGAAAGAGGCATCAAACTCCCCTGTACCTCCCTCCACTTTATGAACCCATGGCCCGCCGTATTTAGCTGTCAGCCCTGTTAATCACTTCCTTTTGAGCCTACATTAAACTACTTGCATATAGTAGGTACCAGTGGTACCAGATTTAATGGACTGTTTAAAACAAACAAACACCCAACAGCAACAAGAATATATTGCCTATATTCAGTCCCCAAAATTTCCTCCTGACATACCATATTTCCCCATCTATGAGTGAGACACACCCTTTTTTGAAAAATTTGGGGTCTAAAAACTAGGTGCGTCTTATACAGTGGTTGTAGTTCTTTTTCTTGCATTTCCCGCTTTTTTGACAATGATGAAGAGTTGTACAAATTTTGTGATGAATAAAACTTGAGTTCAATAACTTTATGTAATACATTTATTTTCCAAATCTCCAGCCCCAAAATTAAGGTGCGTCTTATACTTGGGAGCATCTTCTACATGGGGAAATACGGTACATAAATAGGATGTTGCTGAGAATGCGCTGAATGCAACGAGCTACAAAATGTGGACATTATTCCTACTGTTAATTTGAGTGGTGTCAATAAATATAAGCTAATTTTAATATGTATTGTTCCTGAAAAATGTGTCATTATTAAATAACCATTCTCTCATGACTGGCATGCAATACCAAGGAACATAAAATACAGCTCTTATACGAGCCGTCATTGACCCAAATAGCTGCATCTGTTCCCTTCTCTCTCCACATCCACAGCAAGGTAAATGCAACGTATATTATAGTGTTCTCATTGTTTAGAGAAGAGAGAAGGTCATGTCTTGAAATTTAAACACTACTTGTTCTCATCCTACTCCCTGAGTGTAAAGCCATGCCTATTGTAAGGCTGTGAGTTGCATTCAACAAGCTGGAGGAAGTAGTTTATCACACACACACACACCCCCTGCTTTGCTCCAGGGATTGTCATCCTAGGAGGTTTACTTCCCAGTGCCCAAAGCACCCATTCCTAAAAGAAGCATCATGCCTCCTGCACACAAGGGTGCGCCCTTGTACTGCACTCTAGCTGGTCACAGGCAACAGAGTGTTCTGGCTGCATCTCCTGCCCGTTGCCACCTCCTACTACATCTGCTGGGTGACTGGGAGCGAGGACTTGCTATGCCTGGGAAGCTCTGGAGTCAGGGCTTGGCAGGAAAAGAGAGAGCAGGGATGGAGGGGACTTGGGTGTGAGGCCAATGGAGAGCCCCCTCACCCTGCCTCCACCCCCCAGCATGCTGGAGAGACTGTCAGGCAGAGAAACAACTGGCTGTGGTCTGAGGAACTCTGGGACAGAGGGGCAGCCACAGGCAGCCAGTCTGGTCAGTCAGTGAGCAATGAGAAACCTTTCTGGCTTCGGGGTGTACTTTAAGTCACTGCTAATCAATCAGACCTGTTACTTGAATGTACAATGGCTGAGAGGGAAAGAGAAGCAGGACCTGTTTGCTCTCTTCCTCCCCTCTTCTGTCCCTTTCCCCCTCTATTCCTCTCCTCCCCTCCCCTTGGTTTCCTCTCCTCTTCTCTCTCCCCTACCCATCCTATTCCTGCTCCTTCCTCCCCCTCCTCTCCTTCCTCCTGCCCCTCCTTTCTTTCTCAAGGCTGGCTGGCCACAGGATTATGTAGTGTGGGGTGACTCTCTCAGAGGAACAAAAAGAGTAACTGGAAAGTGGAGAGAAATGACCAAACTCATTCAAAGTGATATTGAAAAAGGACAGTGTGTTTAAGGGAAAATAACCCCCAGTACATGAACCAGGGAACAGTTAGGTAAGGCCCAGAGTGCCCTGACAGGAAGAAAGGAAAGAATGGATTAGTGAAATAAACAGTGAACACGCTGTGCCCAGCAGCAACTGGAAACCTGGGGATATCTGTCGGCAACAAGTGAAAACCAATGATTTCAAGTCCAAATAAATTTCACTTTGGATGAATATATATAATATAATAGTGCTGCTCTGTCAAAAGAATGTCATTATTTTCTTCTTTCAGTAATTAATGGTCACACACTGTGTTTGCGGCTGTTACTGGAAATTGCAGACAACCCAGGAGTGGTCGACGTGAAAGATGCCAAAGGACAGTAAGTGTCCACAGCTGGTGTGGGGGTGACATTTCCATCACGACAGGTCACTGGTTAATTTGTTAAGCAGCTAGGAGGGCTGACTGCTGAATTTTAGTTTTGGGGGGTATATGTTTGGGTGAAATTTATGAATGAGAATCCTAGAATAATGAGGTGGCTTAGTGCTAGAGAATATATATCCGTATATCCGAGAAAAGTATGTGTGGTGTGTGTGTGTGTCTTGATGAAAAAGAGCCGACTTTTTATGTCTGTGGGCATGGATCCTGTCCTTTTAAAAATAATCTTCTTTTATTTCTTCTTTCTCAACATTTTACCCCCTTTTGAAGCTACTACATTCCCATATTAAAATTAATAATGGCAATGACCTCAAAAGTTATCTCAATCATAAAATTCTTTTATATTTTTATTCTTGCTCGGGTTTCTTTTTCCAAAGCCTTTCCCATCTGCTAGCTCATTCCTACACCCAGTCTTCTCTTGCAAATAGGAAATGCAGAGCGAAGAGCACTGGTGCCTCGCGCCACATAGATGAGTTGGTGCCAGATATATGAGCAGTCAGAATTAGCACCTCCCCTTCTGGACTCCGGCACTCTGTTCTGTTCTCTAGATTTGTCTGACTTTTCTTTAAGGCAGTGAAGCTTCGTTCAAATGAAATATTGACAAACACCAACACAGAAAACCAGGGAAGTGGAACTACTCTGATAGAAGCAAAAGGGTCTGACACACACACACACACACACACACTCCCTACTCAGTTGAGATTTAGTCAATGCTATGTACTTTTAAAAATTGTAGAATTAGCCTGACCAGGTGGTGGCGCAGTGGATAGAGTGTTGGGCTGGGATGCAGAAGGACCCAGGTTCGAGACCCCGAGGTCACCAGTTTGAGCGCGGGATCATCTGGTTTGAGCAAAAGTTCACCAGCTTGGACCCAAGGTCACTGGCTCCAGCAAGGGGTTACTCAGTCTGCTGAAGGCCTGCGGTCAAGGCACATATGAGAAAGCAATCAATGAACAACTAAGGTGTTGCAACGCCCAACGAAAAACTGATGATTGATGCTTCTCATCTCTCTCCGTTCCTATCTGCCTGTCCCTGTCTATCCCTCTCTCTGACTCTCTCTCTCTGTCTCTGTAAAATAAATAAATAAATAAATAAATAAATAAATAAATAAATAAATAAATAAAATTAAAAAAAAATTGTAGAATTAAAATGAACATCTTGAGAAGGAACGTTTCCCTGCCCCACCCATACTAATCACCCCTCTGACACCATTCCGTGTGGCCGTTAACCACCAGAGGCAGATAGCTTGTTCCAAGTAGCATACAGCAAATTGGGGACACTCAAAAATATCAAGCCACTGTCAAGAAGAGAGAGTGACAAAGTGACAGAGAGACAAAGAGAAGGTGGTCCTTCCCCTTGAAATGAGGAGTATTTTTTTTACCCTTCTAAAAGGCCCGATTTATCTCTCTGCCTAGAACCCCACTGATGCTCGCGGTAGCATATGGACACATCGATGCTGTTTCATTATTACTTGAAAAGGAAGCAAATGTCGATGCTGTTGACATCATGGGATGCACAGCTTTACACAGAGGGGTATGTACCTGTCCCTCAGCTCTGGGCAAGCAAATCTTTAATTGAGCACGGTTCTTCTTTTACTTCCCCATATGAATTTTCAGTAAAAAGACTGTTTCCTAGGATAACCAATTAATCTCAGTCGTTCTAAAAGAAATTACAAAATCTTTTGCAAAAGTAAACTAATGGGAGATATTCTTAGGTCCCGCTGTTGAGATTTTGTGTTAAATTGTGATAATAGATAATATGTGAACTCCTACTGTTGGTAGAATTGGTTCTGCTTTTTGATTACAAAATATGTGCGCATCATAGAAATTTTGCAAAATATATTCTTTTAAAGCACAGAGCAGAAAATCACTATCACGAGTAATCCTACCTCCTGGAGATAAACCATTCTTTTGGTTTATATACCCAATCTTATTTTTTTTCTATATAGATTTACTTTGAATTTCTTTTAAATAGAGAATACCGAAGATACCACTTAACCTACTTATTTTCCTTCTGGAATATCAGGAAAGTTGTCCCAGTAATATTTTTAGTAAATATTTTTCTGCTGCATCATTTTTAATGGTCCATTGTGTGCAGATGTCATAATTTATTTTAGTGATTACTTAGTTTTGAGTAGTCATGCTATTTCTAGTTGCTCTTTATTAATAATGTTGACCCATTCTATACCTAAAATACGTATCCTGCTGAAACATGTATCCTGTGGACAATTCTTTGTACACATCTGCTGAATTGTTTTTTAAAGCATGTCAAGGAAACTAGCTCGAACAAAAGCAGAAATATAAAAGTGTTATTTGGGGTTGGTGCTGAACACCGTGGTTAATGAAGAGAAGAGGAACTCTAAAGCCATAATCACAGTTCTCGTTTCTTAAGTACTTCCTATGAGTCATGCAACAGGCTATGGGCTTTTACATATCTTGCTAGTCCTCCCAACAACCTGTGGGGTCATTGTTACTATTCCCATTGAAGGTAAATGAGACACAGAGAGGTGAATTGATTTGTCCAAGTTTTACCAGAGGAAGCCAGGATTTAATTCACACCTTCCTGATTCTAGAACTGATGTTTTCCACTATATCATGATACCTTTCATGGTTATGTTTGGAGAGTCCAGAGATGTTTCCAAAATGCTGATGTTCACACAGATGTTTCTGCTGTGAATCTTGCTGGGTTGCCCTGTCGCTCTCTTCTGAAGCAGGGCCGACCTTATGCCCCTTCAGGCCCAGGTGTCTTCGTCCTCTTATTCAGAGCCCAGCCTCACTTAACTGAGCCTTTCGCTTTTCTGAAATGTGTTTTCTGTTTATAACTGCCATGTATCAGATTATGACGGGCCATGAGGAATGTGTGCAAATGCTGCTGGAACAAGAAGTGTCGATCCTCTGTAAAGACTCCAGAGGGAGGACACCTTTGCATTACGCAGCTGCCCGTGGCCACGCCACGTGGCTGAGCGAGCTGCTCCAGATGGCACTTTCTGAGGAAGACTGTTCTTTCAAAGATAACCAAGGCTATACACCGCTGCACTGGGCTTGTTATAACGGTGAGTTGATTGTCATGTGACCAATTCCAGTAAGCATCCTGTGAGCCCAGCACCACTGTGATCTCAGTGGAGGTGAGAAGGTAGCATAATGCTGCATAACTTTGATACACAGGCTTTCTGCATCCAAAGTACGTTTTATTTCCCAGAATTATTTCCTACCACAGTACTCTAATGAGATAAAAATTCACTTTTTCCCTTTATGTTAATTATAACATATAACTCCTAATCAGAATTTCTGATGAACTGAATAACCAGGTTTAATCGGGGTTTCTGATCTACATGATATAACCAATGATCCTACAATGAATTTAAATAATATAGCTAAAACCAATAATATATATCTGATGTAATAATCTGTCATAGTTGCCTGCTGGTCAGACTGCCGGGTAAGTGATTTGTCTTTTGGCATCTCTCTTTTTTTTTTTTTTTTTGTATTTCTCTGAAGCTGGAAACGGGGAGAGACAATCAGACAGACTCCCGCATGTGCCCGACCGGGATCCACCCGGCACGCCCACCAGGGGTGCCACTCTGCCCACCAGGGGGCAGTGCTCTGCCCCTCCGGGGCACCGCTCTGCCACCACCAGAGCCATTCTAGTGCCTGGGGCAGAGGCCAAGGAGCCATCCCCAGCGCCCTGGCCATCTTTGCTCCAATGGAGCCTTGGCTGCGGGAGGGGAAGAGAGAGACAGAGAGGAAGGAGAGGGGGTGGAGAAGCAAATGGGCGCTTCTCCTATGTGCCCTGGCCGGGAATCGAACCCGGGTCCCCCGCACGCCAGGCCGACGCTCTACCACTGAGCCAACCGGCCAGGGCCGGCATCTCTTTTTTATATGTCACTTCCCATTTATTTTGTTGTACTTCCAATTCAGAATATTTAAAATATTTTTTATTTCACTCATGTGAGTAAAAACAAAATACATGTTAATCATAACATTTCAAAAATACAGACATATCTAAAGTAAAATTAAATCTGTTTCCAAACTCACTTTCTGATGTAATTTGGTGTGTACCTTTATACTTTTTTTCTTGAGAATATAAACAAATAAAAATATATGTGCATCTTTTTTAAAACTAGAATCATAAAATAAGTATCATTCTATAGCTTTCTTTTTTGCTATTGTTTACTTAACACATGGTGGGGCAAAGGTATAATGGCCACCGTAACAAAGAGGTATCTTCAGAGAGAAGAATGATACAGGCAATTCCATAAAATATGATAAATTGTTATAGGGTAACTTCCTTATAGGGATGTAGGGTCAGAGCAGACAGGTGACCTAGAACTCTGTGCAGATTAGTCTCCACTAAGACCCCTGGTAAAGTACTTTTATTTATGGTACAACTCGGGTGCTAATGATCGACAAGACAAAGCAACAAAGAATGTAGTATGCACCGGAGGCCGTACCTCCTGGTGGTCTTATGATGGAGAATGGTTTAAAATCGACACTATCCCCAGTTTCATATTTATCATGGTTGTCATGCCATTCTGGCTGTTACTAACAAAAGTATTTATGGTACATTTTATGGAACAGAGATAATCATCAACTAGAGGCTTTGATATGCTTCCTAAGGACAGTTAGGTTGATCAAAGGTCAGTCACAGCATAAAAGAAATCCAGGACACAAAGATGGACTTAGTTTTGTTGATATCTACTTCTATATACATTTTACTGCAGAAATCCTTACTAGTTATTATGTATCAGTATTGACTATCTTAATAGTGGTATATTTCATAGCAGATAAATATGGATGTGTGTGTATATCAGAATCTATTATTTATTCTACTGAGTCCCTATTGAAGGACATTCAGATTGTTTTCAGGTTTCCTCCCCTTACAGACAATGCTGCGGTATGTATACTCATATTAGGTACCTTAAATTCTGTCAGATAAGTTTCCAGAAGTGAAATTATTGATAAGAGGACATGTATATATTTTTAATTTTAATAAATTATACCATATTACTTTGCAAAACGGAGGTATTTTATTAATCCACCAAACATGTGTATAAAACTTACTATTTCCCCAAGCCTTTGCTAGCCCAGGATGATACCATCTTTTTCACTTTTGTAAATTTGAAGAGCAAAAAAGGTTATCTTATTATTTAGTATGTTTCCCTGTGTAATAGTGTATTTATTTATTTGTAGTTTCTCCTCTGGAAATTAACTTTTCCATCTATTGCTTATTTTTTCTCTTGACTTTTATCTTTTCTCATACGTTTGTTGGAGCACCTTGTCCTAGAGCCGTTAATCCTCTGTTACGTGTATTACAGATATTTTCTCTCAGTTTGTCATTTGTCTTTGTTCCTTGTTAATGATGTCTTTTTCCATGCAGAAATCGTGAACTTTTGTGTAGTTGAATCTGTCACATTTTTATTCTGTAGGACCTAGGTTTCCAGTCTTTCTTAAGGTCTTCTGCCTCGAAGTTTATATGGCTATCTGCCATATATCACCTATTCTGCTTCTATAATTTTATTTTCCATTTCCAACTCTTGTATTATACTATGATGACTAGGTCCAGAAAGGTTTTGGGAGTGCTGTAAAACATTTCATTTCATTTTCATTACAGCCTCTGGTTTCATTGGCTCTGATCTCAGTAAGAGCCTGATTTTCTACTTGCTCAGCTTGGTTTTGTCCTGTCTCTGCCACTGGAGAAGCGTGACTTTTTACCTGCTAATGGATGAGGGCTCCCTAACCCCCTTGTAGGTCGAGCTCTGAGACCTCTCTGGCAGGAGGAGGAAGATGAGGAAGAAGGAGTGTTGGTTAGAATGGAAGGTGGCAGACGCTCCAGACCACATGCTCCCCTCTGAAGTGAGGGCAGGGCTGATGGCAGGCTCTGCTCTGGGCCTCTGCAGGGGCGAGCCAGGGGAGAGGAGCAGCCCTCTCCTAAACGATCCCAGCACAGCCTTCTGCCGGGGCCAAGGTTCGAACTCCCATCTTCCCAGAATCCCCTTCACTGAGCACTTGGAAACAGCATAAGTTGCTCAAGGATCCCAGTCCTATCTACACAGACCCTGAAATTGGGATTCATGTAGCCTCCAAGTGATGTTGTGTATGATGCTTCCCTCAGCTCCTGTGGGGGTGTTCAAACTCAGAGAGGATTAGAAGTAATCAAATGAGTGTTGGATATAGTTGGAAAGCTAAGCATAGGTAGGGGATTTTTAAAAAAATTCATTTTAGAGAGAGGAGGAAGAGCAGGAAGTATCAACTCCACTATGTGCCTTGACCAGGCAAGTACAGGGTTTTGAACCGGCGACCTCAGCGTTCCAGATTGATGCTTTATCCACCGCGCCACCACAGGTCAGGTGCTAGGTGATTTTTTGATTTATTACTTCATGTTTTTTTAATCCTCCTAAAAGCAGCTTCACTTTTCTTTTATAGGTGGAAGGTTTGATTTGTGTTTTAACCCTTTGAATAGTACGAATGTTCACGTACGTCCTCACTCAAAAGGATTAACAAAAAACTCACTACTCAAAGGGTTAATCCTGAAAATGCTCTGATCTACATTATTCTGATGTAGATCATAAGAGAGCTCTAACTAATTTGGCACTGAGTTCAGCCAAGAAGAGGTTTCAGAACATAATTGAACGACAAGATAACCTGGACTTGTTATCTTTGAATATATGTATCCTGATTTATTGATGTCACCCCATTAAAAAAATAAAATTATTAAAAAAAAAAAAAAAAAAAAAAGAACAGCACTTTATACTCTAAAGCCAAATAGCTTTGCCTTTTTGTCGTTCACAAGCCACATTCAGGTCCTTTATCATGTAAAGCTCCCGTCATCCTGTGACATCACTAAGGCAAAGTCTTTCTAGTCTGATTTTTTTATATATGAGAAATTGAGACTTCAGATTCCAAAGGAGGTGCCTTAGATCACACAACAAGTAAACTAACAGAGCTGGGGCCTTAGTTAACTTAAATTCAGTTGATTTGAAAACTACTTGTCATTTTATTGAAAATAATTTCTCATATACATTGCTCTACTTATTTTTGAAAAATACTTATCGGGCACATGTTTGCCAGGAACTGGTCTTGGTGCCATTTTAAACACGTAGACAGTGTATTCGTGTTCCACTCATTGTCTCAGATACCCTTTCCTGTCAACCACATCTTCTCCCCTTCACGAGGGGACATAATTATAAGTGAACCTATTTATATGGCGAAAGGGAAATTTCTATTGTAAATATGGGCAAGCTGAGGTATGTTAGGTGTCTATCTCGCCAGAGTTGAGCATAATATAGAATCTGTTCTGCTTGCAAACAGGTCTCTTGTGTGTCTCTTTCCACCAGACCATGTGACCTTCTCATTGTTTTGTTTCTTCATTATGTCTTGGAACACCTGTGAGCACAGTTAATAATGTTTTGACATTTTGTGAATTTTATTCCATGGAGGATGAACATTCAGCCAACGCAGGAAAATTCATAAGCTAAAATTCAATACTTAATCACACAAAAAAAATTGATTGTGTTTTGAACAAAATTTCTCTTGTGGAAACTCCCTAAATTCATTTGCTTCCTTGCAGGTAATGAAAATTGTATAGAGGTACTTTTGGAGCAAAAATGTTTTCGAAAATTTGTCGGCAATCCCTTTACTCCACTGCACTGTGCAATGTAAGTAGAAATGCTGAAGTACCGGTGTTGCTTTGATTCTTTTAACTATGCAGAGGGCTGTTGCCTTTTAGGGAAGGATAGAGCTTTCACATCACAGATAAGCCCATTGTATTCCATTTGCTAAAGGCAAATAGGTCTGACAGCAAAGTGCGGTCCCTAAGGTTAAGATTTCCCAGGCGATCTGTGTGGACTGCTGCCGTTCCAAGGTGACCCACATACCACCCGAGGGGAAGTACTGGAAGTGGTAGGCTGACAGACACACGCCACGCCACGTGAAGAGCTCTTCAGATGTACTTCACCTTCGTCAGCCAAATTCTAAAAATAAGTTGCGGCTAGCAACAATGTGCCTATTAATTAGGAAGACATTTTATACCAGGAAGATTTTTCATATATTGTCATTCTCTATTCTTCATATGTTATATATATATATTTTTCGATAGATGTAGTTTTTGTTTCACTCTCATGGTGCGAAACATTGTTCAGATTGTGCATTGACTTTAAGTCAGACTTCAGTGGTCAGCCTGGTGGATCGTGGTCACCTAGGAGACCATGTCACCTAGGCAACCATGGTCAGGGGTGTGGGGACTAAGACTTGGGAGTGCTTTCTCTTCGCCTTGTCTCTGGGCTTCATATGAAGCTGATCATTTGACGGCAAAGATATTGGAGCCATAAAGTGGGTTGATAAAGAAGGGATGTGGGATAAAGGGTAGAAGTGATGTTAAGTCTAAAGGAGCTATGTCTTTTTCAGTTTGGTTTCCCCCAGTACACCTTACAGCAGGGGTCCCCAAACTATGGCCCACGGGCCACATGCGGCCCCCTGAGGCCATTTATCCGGCCCCCGCTGCACTTCCAGAAGGGGCACCTCTTTCATTGGTGGTCAGTGAGAGGAGCATAGTTCCATTGAAATACTGGTCAGTTTGTTGATTTAAATTTACTTGTTCTTTATTTTAAATATTGTATTTGTTCCCGTTTTGTCTTTTTACTTTAAAATAAGATATGTGCAGTGTGCATAGGGATTTGTTCATAGTTTTTTTTATAGTCCGGCCCTCCAACGGTCTGAGGCACAGTGAACTTGCCCCCTGTGTAAAAAGTTTGGGGACCCCTGCCTTACACGATGCCTTCCTTACATAAATGGTATGCAGTCAACTCGTTCTTGGATGTAACAGTCCTGAGGAAATGAGCGTGTGCCATTAGAACTGTTAAAATGGTAAAGAAGACAATTTAGGTGCTGTGAACAAACTATGAAGCAGGCAGTGTCCATTCGCAAGAGTTCAGAGACCTACAAGTGGGGCGCAAGGAGGGAGCTTTTACAGGATAGAGTAGAAAATGAGGGAGGGAAGGAGTAAGAATGGCTGATTGGCTGGGGTTACACCTCTGGCCTTATTTGAGTTATCATAGGAGCGGGGCAGTCACCCCGGTAACTAGGTGATCACATACATAGTGGTTACCAAATGGTCTAATTTGGGGGCATGTGGAGCATTTACAAAATCATGATACCTAAAGCTGAAGTTTTTGTTTGCTGACATAGTTCCCCAGGATCAGTGAGGCCTGGCCTACCTACCAAGGAAAGGTTGAATAAAGTAAGATCAACTGACGATCCCCCTCACCCTTCCACCTTGATCAACCTTTGGTCAAGCAAGAGGTATAGTCAAAACTGGTGGTGCAAGTTATTCTCAGTTACCATTTCCTCTTTGGGTCTCTGTGTGTATTTACAAGATAGGGTGTCAAGGTCAGCATTCCACTTGGAGGGAGACCGTTTGTTGGTTGGCTGATGACTAAAACCCTTGAGAGAACACACAACAGACCAAGGAGATGGTACTTATTAATAGTAAAAAAAATTCCTAAGGTTTTCAGGGTGCTCCTGAGCCAGGGTTCCCATGAACTAAACCAACTGGCATCAAGTAAGTCAAGAAATGATCCGAAAGAGGAGCTACTTCTTGAAGCCGGTTGACCTGTACATGTATTTCATGTCACAGTGTCTCTGTACCCTCAGGAGTATTTATCCAGTAAGCTTGTTCCTGAGAAACTGAGGCACTAAAAATCAGAGAAAAGTTAGTGACAGGCAAAACTACAGGATCACCAACTTGTAGTAAATCCAACAGTCATTTGAAGGTTCACCTTCCTGTGTAATGGCATGAGATATGTGAACAATGGTATTATCTTTCCAGGCCAGAGCAAGGCACAAAGTAGACAAAAGAATCATAAAGACTTTTATGGTGTAAAAATTATAAAATATGTGAACAGTGAGGGAAGGAAGAATGGAAAGAAATGTCAGCCCCTTCTGTCCCTAGTCAGTTTGATTCTGAGGTCTCCAGTGTCTGCACAGGACCAGACATCAGGTGGAGCCGCCTTTAGTGTGAAATATGCACCTGAGATTCTTCAGCATCTGGTAATGTGACAGGGGTGTCAGTGGTCAAGAGGACTCTAGGGCAGTGGTCCCCAACCTTTTTTGGGTCACAGTCCAGTTTAATGTCAGAAAATATTTTCACGGACCGGCCATTAGGGTGGGAGGGATAAATGTATCACGTGACCGAGACAAGCATCAAGAGTGAGTCTTAGACGGATGTAACAGAGGGAATCTGGTCATTTTTTAAAAATAAAACATCGTTCAGACTTAAATATAAATAAAACAGAAATAATGTAAGTTATTTATTCTTTCTCTGCGGACCGGTACCAAACGGCCCATGGACCAGTACCGGTCCGCGGCCCCGGGGGTTGGGGACCACTGCTTTAGGGAGCTTTCCAGGAATATCACTTTTGCAAAAGCATCAGAGTAAAACAGTAACTGTAAATGACAAAAGACTTAATGTCCTGGTTAAAGATCTGCTGAGAGCTCAGTATAGTGGGATTGACAAGGAAATTTAGTTATTTCTGTGGCACACAACATTTTAAGGTGATAACTGGAATTAAGACTGATAACTTTATATCAGGACATATCAGAATTTTAGAATACCATTTCTGGAACACTTATATTGATCATCGGTACCTGAAGATTAGCCTAGATCACGTCAATGTGAAAAACTTTTGGGTTAGTTTCTACATTTCTGAGAGTATACTCGATTTATAAAAATGTCTAATTTTCTTTAAGCCAATTAAATGGAGCTCTTTACAAAATAATTTAGGCATTACTCACCAGAGGCAAAAAAAGTCGCGTATCTATAACATAAAAATAACTGAAGAATAACTGATACATAGGCATACAAAAATATATGGACAGACACAAACAGAGATCTTACTTACACCTTTCGTTTCAAAATTTTAGCCATGAGACAGGCTTGATAAGGCAACACTCTTTAGTTTATAAAAGAACAGTTTGATCCAGATTGTTTCTGGCAGGTGGAATAAATTAAGGTGAGCTACTCAGATGGTTACACTTCTTACTAATGCTGGAGGAGAAGACTTTTAAGACTTCATTCTTCTGTTCCAAATAGCCTTTCTTTTTTATTTTCTTCCTTCTGATAAGAATTAGCTCCCTGAAGTGTGCATTTCAAAAAGCATTTTGTTCCTCGAGAAGACTCAGTTGAACATTTATTATCTCAAAGGCATGAGAAAGGAGTTCACGTTCTTCCAGGAAGGACTGCTGTTTCCTAAATACAGAATTTTTATACATACAGACTTTTAAGATAAAGAGTGGATGTTTTGGGATAGGTAAAAAGGAGAGGTGGGCTTTTTTTCCTCTTCTTATAAAGTCTTGATTTGTAAGACAAGGACAGTTTTTGTTTTTAATTCCTTAAGGAATTGGGTTGCAACCCTTGTGATGCCAAGGGACTATCATCCAATGACATTAACTTCAATTTGCTTCTTTTTATTAGGAAGATCTTTAACTACTACAGAAATAAAAATCTTTCTATTTTCTAAATTTTGAGTTGTTTGTCTGGAATTTACACTCCCCCGCCCCTTCCCATGGGTACATATATATTTTCAATTTAGCTTAGGGGAAAAGTCAGAAAAAATGTTCCTATTAGGTTCTGAATATCAGCTTCCAGATTGGCCAACCTCTAACCATAAAGCTATGCATAAAAAATCTTTTCAAATATCTTGTCAAGCCTGACCAGGCAGTGATGCAGCGGATAGAGTGTCAGATTGGGATGCGGAGGACCCAGGTTCGAGACCTCGAGGTCACCAGCTTGAGCACGGGCCCATCTGGTTTGAGCAAAAAGCTCACCAGCTTGGACCCAAGGTTGCTGGTTTGAGCAAGGGATTACTCGGTCTGTTGAAGGCCCATGGTCAGGGCATGTATGAGAAAGCAATCAATGAACAACTAAGGCGTCGCAACAAAAAACTGATGATTGATGCTTCTCATCTCTCTCCGTTCCTGTCTGTCTGTCCCTGTCTATCCCTCTCTCTGACTCTCGCTATCTCTGTGTAAAAAAAAAAAAGTTTTCAGCTGAGACAAACAGTAAATATCCTGGCAATATTGAACAATCCCGTGGAAGCCAGAGTTGTCCCCAAAGAGGGTGCAAGAGACACTACCCTCCCAAGATCCAGAGCCACTACCAAACAGAACCGGAAGAAAGGACTAGGGCAAACAAGCTGCAACAGCTAATATGCAGCCTAGTGACTTATAGTTAACAATACTTTATTGCGATTTGTAAGTTGCTAAGAGTAAATTTTAAAAGTCCTCAACACAAGAAAAAAATTTGTAATTAAATTGGTGATGGGGGTTAACTGCTCTTCATGTGGTGATCATTTTGTAATATGTACAAATATTGAATTATTTTGTATACCTAATAATATATCTCAGTAAGAAAAAAATAACTATTAAATTTAATATATATATATATATATATATATATATATATATATATATATATATTAAGGCAGCAATAGCTATCCCTGGGAGAGAAAAGGATCAATAAACAATGAGTACCTCCAGAATAAATTCACAAGAATCTGAATTTGGAAAGGAAGGGACAACCTGAAATTTTGCCTTCCTCTCTTGATCAGGCATGACAGAGATTGGGGAGAGCTGCCCCTGGTAGAATTCTCACTTTCTGCCAGCTTATGCCAGTTTTCCCAGGACTTCATCTGAGGCTCCAGAGTGAGTCGGCTTTAAAGTAGAGTATTATACCCTGGTATCTTCCAGAATTTGTCAGGGTTTTCCATTGACCTTGATTGTAGTTTCCCCAGAACTATTAATATTTAGGGAGTAACTGGTAGAAGTTTACTAGAGAATCCCTCAAAGTCTCATAAACCCTGGGAGGGATCTAGAGAGTGTTCCTCCTTTTAATTGGTTGGAAAGATTTGCACAAAGCCTTCAAGGACAGTTTTTGTTTGTTTGTTTGTTTGCATTGATTTTGGTTTTTTGTTTGTTTTTTATGGCAGAGACAGAGAAGGGACAGATAGGGACAGACAGGAAGGGAGAGAGATGAGAAGCATCAATTCTTCATTGCAGCTCCTTAGTTGTTCATTGATTGCTTTCTCATATGTGCCTTGATGGGCGGGGAGGGGGGGTCTACAGCAGAGCAAGTGATGCCTTGCTCAAGCCAGCAACCTTGGGGTCAAGCCAGAAACCTTGGGGTCACGTCTATGATCCCACACTCAAGCCAGCAACCCCACACTCAAGCTGGTGAGCCTGAACTCAAGCCAGATGACCCCATGCTCAAGCTGGTGGCCTTGGGGTTTCGAACCTGCTCCTCTGAATCCCATTCTGACGCTCTATCCACTGTGCCATCACCTGGTCAGGCAAGGACAGTCTTTTTTCCAGTGTCCTGGCTGATTGCAAGTGAGACAGTGATTTCTGGGCCAGTGTCTTGATGACGGGCCCCCTAGGAGTGTACAACAGGGGAGGCCCAGGTATTGATTTAGGTTTCTGGGGGCTTAGAACTGTAGCAGCTGTAAGGCCACTAACTTTGAGAAAACTTTTATTTATGGTCTTGTAGCTGCTTCAGAGGGGAAAGGCAATTCAGAGAATTAGTGGACTGTGAGTGTTTAGGTAAAAAGATAGAGGCTGAGTAGTCGGAGTAGTAACACCAGTCTTACAGTCTTTTGTTTTGGGCACCTTTTGCATGTTTGATTTTTTATTTGCTTTTTGTAGTGAATTTTTCTATGAAGCTATTTTGGAATCTCGAAGCCTTTTGGAGGCTTCTGCGTGCTAATAAAATAGGTATCCCATTATGTTTGTTAATTTGGGAACCTTTGATTTCAACTGTCATCTTAAACGAACACTCGTATCTAATTGGAACGTTCCCCATAATGGCCATTGTCATGCTAGGTTGTCTTAGTAAGATTTTGCCTTCTTTAATATATACCTATCATTTCTGGGACCAAAGTTCTTAGCTATAAAATAAGCAGGTGTGCTGGAAGGTGGAAATCTCAATTCTTTGAAACTTGAGAACACCATTTCTAAGCTAAGCCTTGAGCCTCTTGGAGCCAAATGTATATATACCTGAGAGGCATGTGCCACCGGGTTGGAGATTTTATGGTGCTTTAAGTGTGACCTCATTACAGGGACATTATCTTGAGGTAGGCGGGTGACCTAGTATTGATCTAACCTGAGCTGTGACCAACATAAGCTAGCGGAGGAGTCTTAGATTTAGGTGGCGAGCACTCTTAACAGCTTTTAAGTGCTTGGCCCTCGCCCACAACTTTATTCAGTGATGGCTTCCAAGATTCCCATTAGCAACCGATCTGTTACTCCTTTCACAAGAAGATTTCTTTATAGTGGCAGACACCCTAATGGCTTTTAATGGTCCCACTTGTGCCCACTTAGATTTTGATGTGCTGCTGGTCACAAATTTTTCATTTTAATTTATTTCTGGAAGTCCCTGTTAGTCTATTGGCGCTGCCACCCACTGCACAGTCCCAGAATAACTGTCCCAGGACCTTCCCACCATCCTAGCACCTTTCTAGGAACTTAAAAAAAAAAAAAAACAAGCAAGGAAACAAAAACCTTTTTATTTAAAATTTTGGATAAAATTTGTTTGGATCTGAGAGCTGTACACAGGGAGTGCAGCTCAAATTCAAGAGTGACTTCCTCACGGCCCTCGGTGACCTCAGACCTGGGGCGGGGGTGCTTTTCCTGTGCCTCTCACCCCACAGACCTTCAGCGGTCAGCCTCAGCTCCCCGCCTCGTCACAGAACTGTCAGAATGATTAAAATCTTGAGAGTGGAGACTGCCTGTTTCAGGAAGTATTCGCGTTTCTTGGTATCACTTAAATTGCCTTCTTTAACCATTTTAACAGAACAGAGGCCACACGCACTTGCATCAGTTTTTTAAAAAATATATCAGATTGTTAAATATACACTGCATAGGAAGATGAAGGAGGAGAGGATGTATAATTTCTTAAGTAGTGAGATTTTTTTACATTTAAATCCATTTTCACTTTAGAATAAATGATCACGAGAATTGTGCGTCGTTGCTACTCGGGGCCATCGATTCCAGTATTGTCAACTGCAGAGACGACAAAGGCAGGTGAGTGGTGCGCAGGTGGCACGCCCCTCTTCTTGCTGACTGAGTCTCTGCTTTGTGGCTGCAGAGTGGCCAAACATCTTTTTATTTTTCTAATTGAAAAAGTACTATATGAACATGGTGTTTGAAAATTAAATTTTATAAAGGGTATACAATGAAAATAAATTTTCCTTTTAGCCCAGAAACCCTGTCTTCTTCCCCGAGGAAGCCACTTTAAATGGTTCTTTTGAAATTTTTATAGTCTCTCAAATATTTCCTATATATAGCTACAGACATGAATAAAAATATATGTGCTTATAGACTTCATGTGCAAATGGAGCATTCAATTGCAATGCTCTGCTTTTAGTATATCTTAGAGACCTTCCCGTACTGAAGCATGCAGATTTACCACATTCTTTTTAAAACTGCACATTATTAATTTGACTGAATATATTATAATCAGCTTGTCCTCTGTCGAAGAATATTTAAGTTGTTTCCAGTAGTTTGCTATTCCAGTAGTTGTGTCTATTCATATGGCCCAAGTGTATCTAAGAAATAAAATCCTAGAAGTGGAATTACATGGTTAAAAGGTCAATAGTCTTTAATTCTGACAAATAATGCCAAATTGTCCCCCCCAAAAAAATCAATCATCCACATTAGATGATGTGAGCTTTTTAAAAAAAATAGCCAATTATCTACAAATTTAAAGTGAAATTTAGAAAATGTTTTTATCAAAGGGGAGAGAAAAGTCACTGGAACTCAAGACTGAAGCAGTCAATAAAGATACTAATTTCATTATCAGGGCCACCACCTATTCCCCCCACATAGGTGACACTTCATTGTCTACCCTGACTGTCCTTAGAAGGGGCCTGATCATTATCTCTGTAAACTGAGAAGTTTTAAATCCCAAAGACAAAACTCTACCCGTGTTTCTCTTTGCAGAAAGAGAGTGTGTTAAGTTGAAAGGGAGCTAAAATTGTATCTTGCTTTGAATTGTTAGGACACCGCTGCACGCAGCAGCATTTGCTGATCACGTGCAGTGCCTGCAGCTCCTTCTGAGACACAATGCTCAAGTGAATGCAGCAGACAATTCAGGGAGAACAGCACTGATGATGGCGGCCGAGAACGGGCAGGCAGGCGCTGTGGGTATGTGCGACTTCACATTTATGCCTCTCCAAATCAGAGTACTGCAAAATCAAGAAATCAGTAACTCTCTTGGTATATACGTACAAAAGGACCAATGTTTTATGTAAGCTACCTGACTCTACTTGCAACCTTTCTGCGGTGAAATCTCTTGACATTTAGAAACCAAATGTAACAACAGAATCATTTTACTTGGAAACAAAATTGTGAAGACAATTAAAATTAATGCTTATAGACCTTGGATTCAGATAAAACAAATATAGCAATAAGTTGTTCCTTTTTTGTTAAAAACATTAAATGTGATTATGTGAGCCTTGCTAATTTAAATATGTTACTGTTTCTGTAGTAACCTCTTCAAAATGAATGTAATTAGCGTGTAGTCTAAGTGACTTTCTTCTGTTTTTTTCTATAGATATTCTGGTGAACAGTGCCAAGGCTGATCTGTCTGTAAAGGATAAGGACTTGAACACACCCTTACATTTGGCTTGTAGTAAAGTATGTAATTGAATTTGTAACATTGTTATTTAGGGCAATAATTAATATTAATAATAATAATGTAATAATACCTCTTAAATTCTATCTCTAAGTGTGTACCATAGCTCATAATTACGATTTGCATTTCCCCAGGATGTTGTCACCTCTAAGTGGAATGGAAGGAGTAAATGCAGAGGCAGACCCACACAGGGTTGATAAGGAGATGCTTTTCTTGGCATTTGCCACTTGCATTCTTGCTGCAGTCTGTCTTGATGCTGCCACTGTATCTGTTTCCACGGTTGTGGTACCACATTTTGGTTTTAAACACAAGTTAGGACCTTAGATAAATGGCTTCTAAAATATAAGCTGTTCCACTTGTTTTCATTTGAAAGCATGGTAATAACACAGCCAAAAAATACTCCTGTGAGGCAAATGAATGTGTTCATGTGCATTTATACCCTCTTCCTTTTTTTCTGGTGCATTATTCAATGCAAAGAATGCATTTGTTTGTTTGTTTGTTTGTTTGTTTTAATATTTTTTTTCCTGAAGTTGGAAATGGGGAGGCAGTCAGACAGACTCCCACATGCACCCGACCGGGATCCACCGGGCATGCCCACCAGGGGGTGATGCTCTGTCCATCTGGGGTGTTGCTGTGTTGCAACCAGAGCCATTCTAGCACCTGAGGCAGAGGCCATAGAGCCATTCTCAGTGCTCGGGCCAACTTTGCTCCAATGGAGCTTCGGCTGTGGGAGGGGAAGAGAGAGACAGAGAGAAAGAAGAGGGGGAGGGGTGGAGAAGCAGATGGGCGCTTCTCCTGTGTGCCCTGGCCGGGAATCGAACCCAGGACTCCTGTACGCCAGGCCGACGCTCTACCACTGAGCCATCGGCCAGGGCCTGTTTGTTTATTAATTGTATGTGTTCACATGTAGTTCAGAGTCCCTGCTTCAGTAAAATATAAATGGTACATATAAATATATGATTGTACAAAAGCAGGGTTGTACGGTTTAAACCTGCTTTTGTAGTGAATCATGTGTTATCAATATCTCTTTTTAGATATTTTATAATGTTTTAGAAGATATGTGGTATTCTACTTTAGGAATATGTCATCCTTTATCAACCTTTCCCCTACTGTTAGACATTTGCTTGTTTTCAAATATATGCTACTACAAATATTAATTTTGGAGAATATTTTTTAGGAATCCTTGTTCTTTTAAAATAAGTTCCTAAGTGTGAAATTATTGAGCCTGAGGCTGTGAACATTTTAAAGACCAAATTACCCTGTAATGAAGTCACAGCCATTTACAACCTTACCAGTAGTATTATCAGAATGAAACCACCATAGACATTCCTAAAATTAGACTTACAGGTCTCCCTTATAAGGCAGTATAGTATGATGCCAGTTGACACCGGTGATAACAGTTTATTTCAGTGTAGTTATAGTATTATAGGTGTTGTCTGTACTCACTAGTACCAGAAATCTCAGCTGTACCTTTCATTGGATGCCTTTTCTCACTTTATGTTCTGGGAAACCTATGGAAACCACCGTTGCATAAAGTTTGTTTCAAGGTATAGTTTTCATGAATATAAGTGTGGTGTTTTTCAAGCATTGTTGTGCCATTGAATCATATGAGGATATTAAGATTGAGATTCTGATTTAGTAGTAGGTCCGGAGTGGGGGCTGAGATTCAACATTTCTAAGTCCCAGGTGATGCTGATGAGGCCGGTCACAACGTCTCAGGAAGCCATGGCCCCTGAAAGGAGTGTAGGCCTGAAACTGTGAAAGGATCTCAGATGATCAATTAAAATTTTAAAACTATCAACTGTCTATTGTCATAAGATGCAGAGATGATTTTCCCTGGTCGAGGAAGAAATGAACAAGCTTTCTTGATAAAGAATCCTTTACACTATAAGGCAGTGAATGATGAGTGATACAGATAATAGGCGTAATGGGAATTCCAACAATAGATGGATCACTGGTTGGTAATTGAAGACTAGAGAAAGGAGATAGGACTTGACTTATATTTAAAAAGTAATGTTGGAGGATACTTCTAATTCTGCTTTCTGTTTACCAGCTGGCAAGTATCTATTTCAGCTCTCCAGACATTAATTCTAAAAGTTATTCTAGAAATATTAATATTTCTGATCAAATTTATATTAACCAAGTTCTAATGGGTCTCAGAATCCTGGAGAATCTAAGACCCTTTAACTGTTTGCTTTTTAGAAGAAAAAATAACTGCTCAGACAATAGCTTTATAAAGTATATATAGGCAGAGGACATACATTTTAAATTGAAAGCATAATGAAGTAATTGTTCCAGAACTTTTCAATGTCTCTGTTCTGTGTTTCTTATCATTTCTTTTTCTTTATTAGGGTCATGAAAAATGTGCCTTGTTGATACTTGACAAGATACAAGACGAGAGCCTTATTAATGCAAAAAATAATGCACTGCAGACGTAAGTATGACGACTAAAGTTTGACTCAGACCCAATTCATAGTCATTTATTCAACAAATATTAAGAGCTCGCTTTGTGCCAGGCTAGAGCTGGGGAACACAGTGGTGAGAACCAGATCTGGCTTCTCCTTCAGGAAGTTCAGTCACATACCTACAAATGCAGACCAAGTAGACATTTTTAGTTAGAATCTTTGTTAGTATGCCTTCATAGAAACTGGTGAGGTCTGCGTTATTCTTTGCTGATATTTCTATGGTAATAATATAAATGTAGTGGATGGCTAGAAAATCATATGGGCTGACATACTTGGGGAAATACTTGTATAAATGTATTAGCATTGGCCCTGCCCGGTTGGCTCAGCAGTAGAGCATCGGCCCAGCGTGTGGAAGTCCCGGGTTCAATTCCCGGCCAGGGAAAACAGAAGAAACACCCATCTGCTTCTCTAGACTTCCACTTCTCCTTCCTCTCTCTCTCTCTTCCCCTCCTGCAGCCAAGGCTCCATGAGAGCAGAGTTGGCCCAGGCACTGAGAATGGCCCCATGGCCTCTGCCTCAGGTGCTAGAACGGCTCTGATTGCAACATGGGCAGAGCATCACCCCATAGTGGGCTTGCCGGGTGGATCCCTGTTGGGCGCATGCGGGAGTCTCTCTGCCTCCCCGCTCCTCACTTCAGAAAGATACAAAAAAAAATTATTAGCATTATATATTCTTACTGGAAAATAAAGGTTTTATAAATCAGGTCCCCAGAATATATTTGAAGCATTTCTAAGCTGCTTGTCTTAATTATATTTTAATGCAATTCATTGTCATCATCAGTCTGAAAGATCTGAAAGCTGATTTGTTTTCTAGTTTGGGAAATTACATAATTGGTTTAAGGACAAAGGAATATTAGGTTGTTGTTTTTTCATTAATATTCTTAAGGAATAAAAAGCAGAATATACTGGATTTGATATTCTTTTTTTTAATTGGTTGATTTTAGGCAGACAGAAGAAGAGAGAAAGAGAGAGAGGAGACAGAAGCATTCATTTGTTGTTCCACTTAGTTGTGTATTCATTGGTCACTTCCTGTATGTGCTCTGACCAGGATTGAACCTGCTACCTTGATGTTTCAGGGTGATTCTCTAACCGACTGAGCTAACCAGTCTGGGCCAGGTTTAATATTCTTTAAGATATTCTAAATTCAGCAAAATATCATGTAGCAATAAAAGAGAAGTTTGAGATTATATATGTGGGTGATATTAAAGTCATATTGGTGAACTGTGTGAAAAGGTGATTCAAATGCTAGGAGAGAAATCAAGGGATAAAGGAACCTTCTAGAAAACACATTATAGCTTGAGTTCTGGCTTCCTAGTTACTGTCATTGAGGTTGTTTGAAATGCAGAGTATATGTCATATCTACAGCGAAATTGAGCCAACATGGAAGAACTGTTGGATCGTTAAGTACCCAGAAGAGATCTGGTCAACAAATCTTTCTCTCTCTTTTCCTTGAGTAAAAACGTTCACATACTGTTTATGATTTCTTAAGTACTTTCTTCCTTTTAACAACGCGGGCTACCCAAATGACAGATTCCCACACAAATACGTACCACGGTTGATGTTCGACGCTCTTTTTCTCAGACCCCTCCACGTTGCTGCGCGCAATGGCTTGAAGGTCGTGGTTGAAGAGCTGCTGGCCAAAGGGGCCTGTGTCCTCGCTGTCGATGAAAATGGTAAGTGGGAAAAGTAAACAGTTACTGCAGGCACCTTCCCCGTGCTGTGCAGCCAGAGGATATGAGAAATACAGGAGCCAGTTAAAAGGGCAGTAAGAATTCTGTCCCCCTTGGAAGTTCCCTGTGTGTGAGAAATCAAACGAGGATAATTTGTCCTGTCTGTCTTTGTAAAACACAGTCCACGTGTAGCCCACCGCTGCCTTCCATTCTGCATGTACTGTCAGCAGCTGGTGTCTAACTTCTCAGCGTGGTGGTTAAAATATTTTAGACACACTAAAAAGCTTTCAACTCGGCATTCACAATTCTGACCACATACGCTGAAGAGTTAGGGATCACACATCATTAGTGCATGCTCAAGGGCTCACATAAAAGCCAGGTCTCTGTATTTCAGTTCATTCTGAGATCAAACCTTTTTTTTTTTTTTCTTTTTTAAAGAACAGATCAGAACTCAAATTCCCAGTATGGATATTTGGGGGAACATGAATAAAAATTTTAATTTAATGTCTAGGCTTAAAACTTCTCTTGATCTATATGACGTTCCTTTTCTAAGTGAGCTAACTCTTAACAGAAGCTTTCTACTCTGCTTCCTAAGAAATTTTGAAAGCTAATGAACCCTAGAGTTGTTGTATTAAACTGCCATTTTAAGCACAATGCCTATTAACCTTGGGGAGCAAGAGAGGGACTTCTGGATATTTACGAAGCAAGCAAAATTTTAAAGGTGGCATTAATTGTGGCATTTAATTAAAGTATTATAATAAAATGTATTAACATAACTCAACTGCTTATTACAGGTGTTGGAATTAGCAGCTCATGCCTATTTCTCAGAAGTAAGCAGCCATGTGATATCATTAGCGAACTCCTGTTAGTTTTGGTTTTGCAGCCCTGTTGACCCTAGCATGTTCCCTGCTCTGTCCCCAACCTGACTCATCTAGGAGGCGCAGACACTTCTCTATTACTCCACCCCTCTGGTTTCCCTGTTTTCCCGCCTTCCCTTCCTTCCCTGTCTAATCACCATTATATACCTTACGGTGGGCCTACAGAGGCCCACAGTTTTTCTGGAAAATGACCAGAGAGACCACAACACATTAGTTTCACTTCTCTGGCGTGTGGCTGACAGAGCTGACATTCCTCCAGCCGCTAATGACCTTGGGTGAGAGGAACTGTGGCTGGTCTCAGGGTTTAGCTGGACCCCAAAGGCCTGGGGACCCGTGGGGCAGTTCAGTGCAGCACCGCCATCATCCTCCCTTTCCTCATCACAGGCCTTGAGGAGTAGGATGTTAGGATAGCAGTCCATTCTGTTTGTTTTTATACCAGAGAAGGAATCATCTATTGAGGGGAGCAAGGGGTGGGGGACAGAAATGAGGTCAGGTGCTGTTAAACAAAATAGCAAAATACTAAGTTTTGTTGAGCTAATCTTTCCGAATAAATGAGTTAATAGTAGTAAGAATTTTGGCTGTCAGGACAGGGTGATGCTTTTAGGCCAACAGAATCAAGGTGGAATAAGGTAGAAATCATCACATGTAAGAAGGTATCTATTTCCCCACGCACCCATTTCATGCATTGAGTTAATTGTCCCCTTTGGACCACACCCATCAAGTCTAAATTGTAGAGAATGACACAAGTCTACGTCAACCATAGCAATTTCCCCACATTTGCTACACTTAGAATTTGGGACTTTGGTTGGCAGTGTTGCTATTTTTAAAAATTCTGTTGTTTCCTTGAATGATAGTACATTTTTAATTACGAACAACCAGTGCCTTTCTGTGTATGATCTACTCAAAGAATCCCATTTTTCTGGAACCAGCTAGTTACTGTATACTTTATATAAAGTATATCTCTAAAGTGACAAAGCTGTGTGACTCACTTTTACTGACATTCAGCTTTTAGTACCTTTTCTAATCTGACACGCGATGACCTATGATGGAAAGTCATTGTTCTCAGAATGAGAGTGCTCTGGCCCGAGCCTGCGGCGCATGGGGTGTGTGTGTGTGTGTGTGTGTGTGTGTGGTGTGTGTGTGTGTGCGTGCATGTGTGCTCGCCAGCAGAAATCCCTTCCTGATTGTCCTGTTGCTGTTTCTTTGTAGAATTGTGTCCCACCCCCACCCCCTCGTGTCTCTGTTCACTAGCTGAAGACTGGAGTTCTGCCTAACTTTGGATAATATAGTGCTTGTTGTTGTCATGTAAGCTGAAAGAAAAAACAACCCCAAACCCTCCATAAAACGTCTCCCCTTCCAGTCCCCCTCTAGCCTCCCCCCTAGCATGACCTGTGGGAAGTAACTCCTCCTTTTGCCTGGCATGATTTCTAACTCAACATACATCTCCACGTGTGCGGTCGTACGAGATGTACTGTGGAATGCTCGCGCGCCTCCGGACCCCCCCCCGGACTAACCACCGCCTTGTCTGCATTTACGCCCAGGTCACACCCCGGCCCTGGCTTGCGCTCCTAACAAAGACGTGGCTGACTGCCTGGCCCTCATTTTGGCTACCATGATGCCTTTTTCTCCTTCCAGTACAATGACGGCTGTCAACTTCGTTTGTTTTAAAAAAGACAATTTGAACAGGACGACCCTCTCCAATCTGGGTAGCATGGTTAGCCTGTGCAGTAACAACATAGGCTCAGAGGATGGGTACAATGAGAATGATTCTGATTCGGAAACGTTTTGACTCGGACTGTAGAAGTATTTCCTTGGTCACCATGTTGGAGAAAGGGAAAGAAGCTTGAATTCCAGATATGTGTTGTGTTCAAGTATTATGATGGGCCCGAGCTACCAGAAGCCAGTAGAGAAGGAATTAATTACACTGAGAGAGGGCAGCGAGGTGGTAGGACCAAGCACTCACACACACGGGCTCTGATTTTACTTTGTTTCATGTTTTCCTTAGATCTAAGATACTTCTGTAAAAGTCTACCTCTCATTTTAAGTAAGGAGTAAAAAAAAAATACATGTAATTGTTTTTCTTTGGGGATAGTGCACTGAGAAGGGAAATACTGTTTCCTATAAAGTGAGGTTTGTTTTTCATGTACTCACTTGGCAGTGAGTTCTCAGAAGTATATCAATGTGACATTCATGTCCCCAGTGAGGGGAACGAAGAGGTAGATGGGAAATGCCTCAAACCTCTTCTCACTTTGATGTTTACTTCCTCACTAGAAGCCAAAGGTAAAAGTGTTTATCTTCAGATATCATGCCTGTAATAATCTTTTTTAAGGGAGTCCAATTATTTATGTCCTCTCTTACCAAGTACTGAAATATCCAGAACTTCTTTCTGAGGATATTTGTTCAAGTTGCCAGGTGAAGGGGAAAAATTCACTGAAAATTGAACTTGCTTTTTTCATTTGACACAAATGTGGCACCCACGGCTCCCATAACAAGCCTGTGGCTTATTTTTACCCGAGTGATTGAATCCAAATCTGTCTAATAACCTTTCCAGTGATAACTATATTGCACCAAAACTTTGAGACATATGCAAGTGTAATATAAACTGACCCTTTACTGATTCATTCTTAAGTCAAAATAGTAACTTTTGAAAAACCATCAGGACCATCAGCATTGTTCATCAGTAGTAAAATGTTCAATGAGCTTCTTATCAAGGCCATGCCAAGTGAGTGAGTGTGACTGCAAAAGGGAACAAAGAAAAGTAAAAACAGGCAGTAGAAATGGGTGATGTGGAAATTGAAGCCAATTGATAGTTGTTTGCTAATGAAGTCAACATAGTGAATACTGTGTCTGCTCCCTCTGCCAAAGCTTCTAGGTCAAACGGACCCCGTTCTGCACCTGGAATAGCTGTACAAAAAGAAGAATGAGACTCTTTAAAAATTATGCACATACACATGCGCACATATATGTGTATATAATATATATATATGTCTGTATTTCATCAACCAGCTATACATGAGGACCAAAATACTTCAGTCTAAAGTGGAAGATTTAAATTGTTTTTTCTTCAAAGTGAAAGTGAGAACTGAAGTAGCTTTTTCTATGGAGTTAAAATGTAATCTTTTTGTGTAACTCTTTGTTTTATATTTCTTATGACAAAGGTTTCTAGTTGATGGCTTAACATTTGTATCTGATAATGTGTTGACCTTGGCTTATTTTTTTTGCCAGACTAAAGAAAATGTTCTTATACTTTTGATGTAAATGTGTTTATATTTATTTGAAATGAAACAAATGCCAAGGAAATGTCCTTTCTTTGTTCTCTCCTTTCATTGCTATATGTCTTATTTGGAATAACAACAACAACAAAACAGAAAACGTACAGGGCCCTCTCTGGGCTAGCCTGCAGTCCTGGGGCCAAGCCCAGCAAGCATTTCCAGTGCTAAGGTTTCCAGCCGATCCTCAGTATCACCCACATTGATTGGACAGGGGTGCAACGTCCATTGCCAAGCCTCATTCTGTGGCCAACTTAAAGCTCAGAAGACGTTGGAGTCCTTATGCTCTTCTGCCAGATAAAAACGGAAGTGCCTAGTGGATCATATGTACAAAGGTGGCCAAAAGAAAGATATAGAAATTACCCTAAATGTGTTGAGATCTCACATGGCCCCAGTAACCTAACGGGAATTCTGTCAGTATGTGGGTCCGTGTACCAAGAGGAGAAATAAAAATCACCAGCTAAGTGCTGTTTTCTACTTCGGGAAGAGACAGGAAGGAAATGTATTGCATGAGGGCTGCACTCTTCGACCATTTTATAATCGGTTTCATTTTCTGTTTCATAGTGTATGTGAAATATTTTTAAAACAGTGTTCTATCATGTCTGGATCAAATACAGATACTGTATGATATTTTTCATCTAATTGTAAAAGACTTTATAATCTTACTCTTTTAATATCTTGGATTTAATTAAGAACTCACGTTGGGTTCTTCACAAATGAGAACTTGTTCAGAGGACTCGTAGAATTGATACGAATTTTATTGAAAATTTTCAGTACCACCAACATGGTATTTTGATTTCCCCTCCTTCCGCTGTCCTTTTTGTTTGTTTAGAGAAGATGAATTTTTTAAAGTAGATGAGTTGCTAATAAGCAATAATGACCCTGTCGTTACCAAAACACTGAAAATAAGAGGGATCCAGCGCTGAGAAAACACAAAGTACTGCGGTGTCTTTTTCTAGAAGTGAATGGAAATCTTGCTCAAGGTGGCGTTTCAAGCAGGAAAGGAAATGCCTGCTTGAATGGAGAAGCAGCCGGCAAGGCCTCCCGGAGAACAAGGAGCCTCGCAGCAGAGCGGCCACAGCCCTGCGGCATTATCTCCAAGGAGCTGTGTTCTGACTCCCCCCCTCGACTGCGAGGAAGGAGGCGGACAAAGGAGTAACACGGAATCATGCTTACTATGAACTGTTCATCGAATCAGTCTCTCTTCTTTCTCCCTCCCCCAAGACCAAATTTATTTTTCCTTTATGAAATGACTTTAAAAACTCTTTGAGTTCTGTGTTTTTCAAGTACATCTCTTAGAAATAATATTAGATTTGCAACATAGCATTATAAGAAAAAAAAGAAAGAAACCAGAAAACGTTGTGCTTTTCACTGAGTCTTAGTTGTTTAGTGCTTTTACCGAAAAATGTGTTATTTTTAGACTGTATTTTAACCATAGCCACAGGGATCATGTTTTATTGCACTTAACCTATTTCGCCAGTGTCTGCCTATCCTTGGTAAATTCATTACTATCTCCAAATTGCCTAAAATCTGCTATGATTCTTCAGTAAATAGCTCAGGGGATTTCTATTTATCACTACTAAAAGGGCACCATAGTATGTTTTGGTACTTTAGGCAGTAAACCGCTGCTTGATTTATTATTTTATTATTGAACTAGAGCAAGAACATCAAATGGATTTGCTGCACTAGTTATTCTTCGTACTGTCGAGGAACTTGGTTTGCTTATCTGTTGTGTTGGTTGAAGAACTCACCCCCTTTTTTTTGTCTTGTGATATGAAGTTAGAGTGCCTTTTTATATTTGTATATTCTGAAAATGTTCTGTGAAATGTTTTGTATTTTTTTTTCATTTGAGTGTCATCAGAGCAATATAATACCAGTGAGTTTTCATTTCAGCTTTTCTTTGAATGTATAAAATGTCTTTTTTCCTATTTCCCCTTTTACCTGCTTTGAAATGAAAATGCTGAAGTTTTCTCTAGGAGTTATGTTTGATTTTGCAGTGCTAAAATGCTTTCTTCTTACAGAACTGTAAACCATAGGTCAGTGTTATAGGGGAAAAGCGTTCTAAAATAGTGACAATCTGAGGGTGTGTACAAAATATAATTCTATACGTTTCTTATGCAGTGATCTGAAAACTCAATGCAAATATCTTTTGTTTGGTAGTTTGTCTACATATTTTATGCTTTAGCATGTGCAATATATCTTTGCAAAGCACGATGATACAAATCTGGTGCCAGTGTTATATTTTGCATAACATATTTGTAACAGCATAAAATATTGTTGATGATTTCAGTGGGATTTTGTCAGTAATGTTCTCTTATGTAAATTGGAGTTGAATGACTCTGACAAATGTCATGACTGTAAAAATGAGGAAAATGACTTAGTTCCGTGAATGACTCTGAACCAATCTGAATCTTCTCAAGCACAGTTTAATACTTTTTCAACTACTGAATGCTAATAATGTAATGAAGTACTTAATTGTAATATACTATGGAAATGCATTCAGATGGTTATTTTTACAAATAAAAACGGTACAAATATTGTTGTAATTTCTGTGGTCTTTAATTTTTCCAATTTATACTAATTTTACCCAATTAATTTAAATCTTTATCCCCCTGCCAAAGCCAAATTAACCTTAAATCTTGAAAACAAATAAGAAAGAAGTATACCTCCAGATTTGCTACTTCTGTTCATACCATTAGAATTAGAGGGAAAAGATTCAAACATGAATTTTTGTGTTGATTATATAAATATTTATTTGTGCTTCTGACTTTTGTCATAAAAGACCTGAGCTGACTATAACAAAAGACATGGAATACCAGAAGTAGAAAAATTAAGAAGGGGGAAAAGACTGCAAACAAATATCGGAACTTTAAAATTTAACACAATGGCTTATGACTGAACTTGAGTGTGCTCTAAGCTTCCTGTGTTCAAGGTAAGGGGAGAATTGTGACTCCTAATTGTCTTGACCTCATATATCAGAAAGGAGAAAGCTTACGGGGTCCTCAAAATTGTGAATTCAACCATGCTTATCTTGCCCCCACTACCCTTCAACTGCTTTGTAGCAACACGAGACCTGACCTCTCTTCACTATTCTTCAAGGTATATATAGATTTTCTTTCCATGTCACCATCAGAACTTCTCCCCTTGAGTAGTAATTTCAGGGGCAGTACCTAGAAGCACTAAGAAACAAATTCCTAATGATAGAGTTTCAGGCTGATGCGAAAAAGATTTTCGAGCGGGGCCTTCCTGAGTTCTTCAAATCACAGTTGTCATAGAATGTTAGCAGTTCGTAGCGTCTAGCCCAATCCCAGCCCCAGCTATTTCATGAAAACACTGAACCCCAGAGAAGTTATCTACTTTGCTCAACCTGTGTATACAAATATTCAGTGATCGGAATGCACAACTTGCGCCTATAGATGTTCTCTCTTCTATGCCACCCTACCAAAAATAATGTTTTGGGGTTGTTTTTATTCTTATTATTATAGCTAGAAATGTTTGGAGAGGTTGAACTCTGCCATGTCTTTATTCAAATATTCAAATCTAAGTGCTTTTCATTTTTGAAGATTATAAGGTATGAATCAGACCATAGGTGAGTACTTTCTGTAGTTTAGAGAAAATTGGGACATATTACTTACCTAAAGCTGTGTAACAAATTCTGCCAAAGCTTAGTGACTTAGAACAGCAAATGTCTATTATCTCACAGTGTCTGTGAGTCAGGAGACCAGGCATAGTTTAGTTGGGTCTTTTACTACAAAGTCCCTCACAGGCTGTCATTTCCATGTTGACCTGAGAAAGATTCATTTCAAAGTTTGCTCATATGGTTTTTGGCAGTATTCTTCATTGGTGAGTGGACCGAGGGTTTCAGATCTAATGGCTGTTGGCTGCTCTTGGTTCCTTGCCAAATGGGACTTTCCAAAGAAGAGCTCGCAACACAGCCGCTCCCCGCATAGAGGAGAGCAAGCTGAGAAAGGCCAGAGAGAGAAAGAACAAGACAGAAGTCACAGGTTTTGGGGGTTTTTGTTTGTTTGCTTTATTCAGTGAGAGGAGGGGAGGCAGAGACAAACTCCTGCATGTGTTTGACCGGGATCCACTCAGCAAGCCCACTAGGGGGCGATGCTCTGCCCATCTGGAGTGTTGCTTCATTGCTCAGCAACCGAGCTCTTCTTAGTGCCTGAGGCAGAGGCCTTGGAGCCATCCTCAGCATACAAGGCCAACTCACTCCACTGAATCCATGACTGCAGGAGGGGAAGAGAGAAAGGGAAGCGAGAGAGGGAGGGACAGAGAAACAGATGGGCACTTCTCCTGTGTGCCCTGATTAGGAATTGAACCCGGGACATCCACAAGAAGTCACAGCTTTTTAACTGAATCTTAAAGTGCCATTCTGTCATTAGAAGTCAGTCACTAAGTCCAACCCACACATAAGGAAAGGGGATTACCAAAAATGTGATCTCAGGAGGCAGGAATCACTGGGAGGCCATTTCAGAAGCTTTTTACCACACTGGGTCTATCACAGTGTCATTCTAAAGTATAATAACACTAGGATAACTTCTTCCCAGCCATTGTTAAGGAAATTATTTACTTGACTTCCTAAACTTACTCTTTCAAGAAACATATGAGGATTCCCTAATTTCATTTTCTTATAAGCAAGCAGAAAAAGGGTAATGGCCTCTACTGCAGTAATTACAATGTTGAGCATTGCTGTGACACTTCGTCTCCAAATTGCTTATTAAAGGAGCCCTCTCGCAAATTCCACTCAGTAAATGTAGAACCCTGAATGTCTGCCCCTCACTTAACACGCTTAATGTGTTCCAGAAGTAGCTTGCAAGGCACAGAGGCATTAAGCTAAAAGGCTATTAACATAAAAATATTGGGAATAAAAATGCTGTATGAATTGTCTCTTTAGCAAATTGCATCCTGAAGGTGCATTTCGGTAAAATAGAAAGCAGCAAAGATAATGGCTGTGCTGTTCATTAATTTTCAAGCACTCGGGGGATGATTGGAAATGTGTGGGCATTTGTGGCTAGTGCAATGACAGGGTGGGAAGGGTTGCTACTGGCATTTACTCTGCCCGCCCATCCCAGGGAACGACTATGCCACCCTCAATGCCAGGGCTCCGGCAACTCACTGTTCATCAACTTCCCCTCCTCTTGTTTCTGAATCATTCTTCATCAATGTATTATTGGTAAAGCCAGTCACATACACACACACACACATATTTTTTGTGTGTGTGTTGTTGTTTTTTGAGAGAGAGAGAGAGAGAGAGAGAGACAGGGACATCGAGCTACTCCTGAATGTGCTCTGACCAGGAGATCAAACCAGCAACCTCCGGGCTCCGGAATGATTCTCTAACCAACCAAGCTTTCCAGCCAGGGCTTAATTATTTCCTTTTTTATTTTTTTAGAAAGACAGAGAGAGGAAGGGAGAGAGAGGGAAAGGGAAAGGGAAGCATTCGTTTGTTGTTCCACTCAGTCGTGTATTATTTGGTTGTTCCCATGTGTGCCCTGACCAGCGATCAAACCCACAACCTTGTCTTTTCCAGACGACGCTGTTAACCAGCTGAGCTAAGTGACCCTGGCCTGAAGCCAGTCATATTTTTAAATTATTTTTGAAACCAGAAATATCAGCATTTACGCTGCCTGTCACCACTCAGTCAAATAAGTAGAGACACAGATTGAATCTTGATGTTTTATTCAGATGGCTGGCAGTCTGAGAAGATGGGGGTTATGTATCCCCCCCCCAAAAAAAAAACCCCATCTTAACACTTGTCTCAACCAACCTTTTCTATAATGGGAAGAAAGGGGATGGCATTTAGGGAAAATTTAATTAGACAAAAGTTGCAGTCCAGGATTCTTCTAGTATTTCTTCATCTGCTGACCAGTAAGTATTTGCATCCTGGTCAGTGGAGGCTCAGTCCTTGGAGAATTGAAGCTTAGTTAGACCCCATCTTGCTTGTGGACCTCCTGGGCCTGGGACACGATGGTGGATTGCTTGCAACATCATGAAGGCAGCCCCATTCATGAACCCAGTTCCTGGAACATCTAGCAGAGCAGACCAAGAAGGAATGGTCAGTGAGGCAGGAGGGAAAGCAGGAGACCAAGATATCTGCAAGACCTGGAAAAAAGAAAAATTGATAGAAGGAGTTTCAGTTGTATCTATTGTCTGACTTGCTTCTGGGAAGTCAAATAATATATGACAGATAGAGACCACTGGATTTGGCAACGGAGTCTACTGGTGACCTTTGCAAAAACATGCATCAGATTGATTGGGACAACAATACAAAAAGGATGGGTTAACAAAAAGAGGAGAAGGTGAAAGGAAAAAGGAAAATGAGGCAGTAGCCGAGGACGAGGTGGACTCCGCGCAGGATATTTGTTTTTTAATAGGAGACGCTGTAGTGTATTGATGCTGAGAGGGTGTCTGGGATTCAGCAGGAAGAAGGTCTGAGGAGAGATGGGAAAGAAGCAACAGAGGAGGATTGCTGGGTAGAGCTTTAGTACATTTGAGATTTATGACCATGATTTTAAAATGATGCTGGTCATCCTGATGGGTTTTTTCATCAGATGTTTGGTACAAGAGTGAGAAGATAATGGAATTTAAACAGGGATAGAGCTTTGCCAGATAAGTATAAGGGGAGCTATGGAACTACGGTACTTTCAATAGACTTATTTATATCATGGATACTAAGCTGGTTAAGGAGAAAAATGAAGACATGAGAGAGGTGATGGATAGTGGAAAAGTGATGTAATCACTGCATTGAACGTCCTGGTCAGATGGAAGAATTGCTGAGTCATAGCACAGAGTTGGTGAGCTAAACATGGGGTGTTGGAAGTAAAGATTTCTGAGATTTCTGTCACCATTTTTATGATGACAAAGCCAAGGAAATAATCACCGGTGTGGGTGGTTGAGGATGATTGAAGGAAAAAGCTTTGGAGGTGAAAGAGTAAAAAACTGACAACATAACAAAAGCCATTTAGATAGAATTAGAGCAAAATTGATGAGAAAATTGGGCCACTTCAAAACATTTATCATTCAGATACTTTTAAGTAGACACACACTCAGAGATGATTTGTTATCGAACTGAAGTTTGGTCACAGGATTAAGATGAAGCTCTTAAAGAACTAAAAATGGTCAATTGCATTTCTGTTTAAAAAGAAAACGACAAAAAAGCACCAGACCTTAACTCTAATCCAATGACAGGTTTTATGGCCATATGGTTTAACCTGACTGTGTTATTAGGCTGTTCAGAAAACATGACAGATGGCTAAGAACAAAAGGAGTGTGTGGATCAAATGTCTGGGTGATAACAATGAAAAATTGAATACTTCCCAGTGGGCCTACCACAGAGGACAAAAGACTTAAAAATTCTGTGTTGCTTTTTAAGTGAAAATTAAATTTGCTTTAAAACATTCACTTTCAATGAATCTCAATTTTTAGCAACAACAAAAAGCTAATTTGGATTTATACGGCAATTCCCTTTTGAATTTCTTTTTTCAGAAATAACTTCTCCGTTTCTAAGTCCATGCCCTGTTTTTATTTTACATTTCTTTTCAGGCCTGCAATTTACTACTTGCTATTTTACTATTACTTAAAATCATAAAATTTTGTCTGATTTTTTTTTTTGTACTGATTTTCTACTTAACCTCATTTGCAAGGTCCACCCATTAGCATGCAAACTGTGATTAGACCGCTGGGCCCTTTGTGCTTTGGCATCAGTGCTCAAAGAAACCTGGTCAAGGTCTCAGCTGGCGCCATCTGGAAGCTTTGCTTCGTGATGTCACAGCTGACACCAGAAATTCGAGTGAGAGAACTAATTAACTTCCCACAGTATATTTCAGATATTGAAAAAGAAACACCTTTCAGGGTACTAACAATATTTCCTAGAGATAAGAACATATTTTCCAGTGCATATTGATGGCCCATCCTCATTTTCTTTGCTGTTAGCCTCATGATCTGATGGTGACCTGATAGTGCAGACAGAGGACATTCTTATTAAACTGTTGCTTGTGACACCAAATAAAAATCACCTTACTAAATTACTCAGGCTGCTTTTCGAATTAAAGTGAATAACAAAAGAGCCAACACACACCGAGAGCTAATTATGTGCCAGCGCTGCTCTGAGTGCTGTATTGTACATGAATTCATGTCATTCTTCCAACAACCCTAGAAGGCAGATACTACTATTATTCCCAAGATCACAAAGGCAGCTAGTGGCAGATCTGGGATCCGGACTTCATCAGGTGGTTCCAAATTCATAACCTTAACTACTGTGCTGTATATATGGGTAGGAAAACAAACTGTTTGATGTCAATTTTTCTTTCTTTTTTGTAGCCTACCATATTATTTTAATAAATTTTTATTAATTTTAATGGGGTGACATCAATAAATCAGGGTACATATGTTCAAAGAAAACATCTCCAGGTTATCTTGTCATTCAATTCTGTTGCATATCCATCACCCAAAGTCAGATTGTCCTCCATCACCTTCTGTTTGGTTTTCTTTGTGCCCCTCCCCCTCCTCCTCCCCTTCCCCCTTACCCTCCCCCTCCCCCCACCCCGTAGCCACCACATTTTTTATACACAGTTGTGTGTGGCCTTTCTTCCATGACCATAAATATTGGTCTAAAACAGAAGGTTGGTAAACTATGATCCATGGACCAGCAACCACTGTTTTAAAGTAACAGCTTTATTGAGGTATAATTGACACACTATGAAATTCACCCTTTTAAAGTATGTATATAATCCAATGGTTTTTAGTGATTCCAAAAAAATTATGTAACCATCATCACTCTCTAATTTCAGAAATCTGTCATCAGCCCAAAAAGAAACCCATACCCATTCCCCTCCTGTTTTACTTACCTACATCCTACCGCTATGAATTTGCCTATTCTGGACATTTCATACAAATGAAATAATTCAATATATAGACTTTGTGTCTGGCTTCTTAGCTCAATGTTTTCAAGGTTCATTCACGATTAGCATGTATCAGTACTTCACTTCTTTTTATAGCCAGATGGTGGTTAGTTGTATGGATATACCACATGTGTTTATCCATTCATCAATTGATGGATATTTGAGCTGTTTCTACTTTTGAGCTATTCTAAATAATGCTGCTATGAACACTTATGTACAGATTTTTATATGGACGTATGTTTCAATTTTCTTGTGTATATATGTGGGAGTAGAATTTCTGGGTCATATGATAACTCTGTTTATTATTTTAAGGAACTGCCAAGCCAGTTCACAGCAGCTGCCAAGCGTTTCATCAGCAAGGTAAGAAGAGTTTTAATGTCTCCGTGTCTTTGCCAACACTTCTTATTCCAGCTTATTTCTATTAAGGCCATGCTATCGGTGTGAAGTGGTATCCATTGTGGTTTTGATTTTCATTTCTGGTTCATGACTGATGATGTTGAGCATGGTTTCCTGTGCTTATTGGCCATTTGTAAATCTTCTGTTCAATCCTTTACCTATTTTTAAATTGGGTTATTTCTTTTTTATTGTTATTATGGAAAAATTCTTTATCTTGGATATGTTCCTTATCAGATATAGGATTTACAAATATTTCCTCCCATTCCATGGGTTGTTTTTTGACTTTCTTTATAATGTCCTTTCAGGCAAAAAAGTTACACTTTTGGGGTCATAGCTTAAAAAACACACTGCTGTTTCCTTGTTGTATCCTCACTTAGTGTAAAGGATGGGGTAGCTCTCTGGGTTCTCTTTTATAAGGATACCAAAGTCACTCATAAGGGCTTCACCGCCATAACCTAATCACCTTCCCAAAGGTCCCATCTCCAAATACTATCACATTGGGGATTAAGTTTCAATATATAAATTTTGGAGGGACACATTCAGTCTGCAGCAAAGATGTACCATTATTTTCTCTAAGAGAAAAACCCTGCCAATTATATTATGACACAATACCTTGTTTTGCTTGATTATAAAAACCTGCCAATTATATTTTGACACAATACCTTGTTCTCCTTGATTATAAGATGTATCCCAATTTTAGGGACATTAAATGTAAATGATAAGACATGGTAATTGGTCAATATTCATTAAAATTAGAATTACACATACCCTTTCACTAAACAATCCCACATGAGGAATCTATGCTGCAGAAGTAGAAATACAGGTAAGCAAGGGTGATATTTAAAATCTTTAGCGACTAGTATAGCACAGATACCTATCAATCAGAACACATACAAATGAAAACAGACACCAACTAATAGGCCTTCTCCTAACATTCTCAGATCCCAGGCAAGAATACAAATGTAAGCTTTCATACTAGAGGTTTTGATTTTTGGTTTAGTGAGAGAGAGAGAGGGACAGACAGGAAGGGAGAGAGATGAGAAGCATCAAGTCTTTGTTGAGGCACCTTAGTTGTTTATTGATTGCTTTTTCATATGTGCCTTGACCAGAGGGCTCCAGCTGAGCCAGTGACCCCTTGCTCAAGCCAGTGACCTTGGGCTCAAGCCTGGTACCTTGGGCTTCAGGCCAATGACCTTTGGGCTCAAGCCATTAACCATGGAGTCATATCCATGATCCCATGCTTAAGCTGGCAACTCTGCACTCAAGCTGGTGAGCCAACACTCAAGCCGGATGAGCCCACGCTCAAGCCAGCAACCTTGGGTTTCGAACCTGGGTCCTCAATGTCCCAGGTTGATACTTGATCCATTGCGCCACTGCCTGGTCAAGCCATACCAGAATTTTAAATACTTAAAGATTTTTAAAAATTAAGCTAAAAAACTGTTAAATAAAATGTTTTATCACCATATCTTTACTAATATACTTTCAAAACAACCTAGAAGAGCTGTTTAAGATTTAAAGTTATTGCCCTCCCCAGAGTTTAAGCCAGACCATGGTAGAACAGGGAAGATAAACTCTACCTTCAACCTGTGGCTCAATACCTACCCCATTCTCTTTGTACGCCCAGCATCATCCTGTAGAAGAGTCTTTCACACACACTTAAACACCCTAGCCTGCCTGACCAACTCTGTCAGCACCCCTTGGCTAACCCCTAAACCTGTTTTTACAATGGCATAAACTAGCCTCATGAGGATAGACCTAGGAAGAAGATAGTTGTTTTTATTTTAGTGAACTCAGGACTTTTGAATAAGGAGTGTCAGTGTCTTGGAAGTAAACATAGAGGGTCACAGATTCCAACTGGGCACATCTCCTTTGGCCCACAGACTCCTTGCCCATGAGGAGGCACACAACTGGAGGAGCACTGGAGCTATTTATTGCCTTCTGGAAGGGGCTCAGGTCTTTGGGTACCACTGCTAGCCAATACTCTCGTATTGCACCTACAGGTTGCATATCAGTTCTTCAGAAAAGCAGAGATATATAGGCCAAATCCTTTATTGTAATTTTTAGAAGTAGCAAAAAAAACCCAGAAACTGGAGACCATTTGAATGTCATTCTGTTATACCCCTGCTATGGAATGTGAAGCTATTAAAAACAATAAATGTGGTTAAGAAATATTAATTATGGTTTTAAAAACCCACAGATATATTAAAAATTGAAGAATACTGCCTTTTAGGAAGGGTGAAAGGAGCTGAACTTCAACAACTTAAAGATTTATTCAACTGTAAAATACGCAAATTTGAGTCACTACTTTCTCACATCCTCCCAGCTCTGACATTTTAGTATTCTTAGACTAGATCTGTTAGTCAACAGAGTAACTGCCAACCACCTATACCAGTGGTCGGCAAACCGCGGCTGGGGAGCCACATGCTCACTCAACTCGTGCATGAATCCCCCGCGCTATCCCCCCCCTCCTGTCACCTGACCAACCGACCAAAGAGCCACGTGTGGCTCGCCAGCCGTGGTTTGCTGACCACTGCCCCGGGGAAAGAAGCAGAAGGTATTTTGTGGTTCCCACTGGTCTTGAGACTGGCTAGTTCCCAACCTCTCTGGGCCTTGTTTTCCCCACCTGAAAAGTGAAGAAGGTGAAAGCTGAGGCTGTGATTACCTTGGAAAGGGGAGGGGAAGGGGAGGGGGAGAGAGGGGGGGGGTTGGTGAAAGGGAGAGGGGAAGGAGGAGGGGAAAGGGGGGAGGGAAAAGGGGAGCCACATGCTCAACTTGTGCATGAATCACGAGCCCCTCCTCTGCGCTGTGTATCCCCCGCCCCCCGCCGGCCCCGCGCTGTGTACCCGCCCCAGGTCTCCTGTCACCTGACCTAGCTACACCTCTGCGCACCTGCACCCGGTGTTTTGTCGAAGAGCCACACTCAAGGGGCCAACCGACCACTGACCTACAGCATCTGAAGCAGTGAACTAGGGCTCGCGGACACTGGGCATAAGCCTGGTGGAAGGCTAAGGCACCAGTAGGCCTTCCACCAGAAGAATTCCTTCTGGACAGAAGGGATGAAGGAGATGTCTCTTTGCTTATCTGAGCAAGGAAACAAGGATCATGAAAATGTATTTGAAAAAATGTGTAGTTAATATAAAGATGGTTAACACAAGACTCATTGTAAAGTCCCTTTCCTGAAGACTTTCAGAATTAAGGATGTTAACTCATCACTCCAAGTTGTCGTTAGATGTCAGAGAGCCAGTGTGCTCCACAGCTCAGACTTGTTCAGGCACCATATACACAACTCTCTGCACCATGGATACTCAAACACATTTCCTCTCTTCCTCGAACAGCCTATAGGAGCTTTCATATTCAGTGGCATCAAAATCAATCCTGTCCCCAAGCTGAAAACCAGACAGACTCCCTAGACTCCTCCCTCTCCTTTGCTATCCCTGTCCAACTGGTCATGAAGACCTGTGCCTTCTGTGCCTTCCAAATTACTTCAGAAACAATGACCTCGTCTCCTTAGTCACTACTGCTATTTCAGACCCTCACTAGAGCATACCTAGATTACCTCGACTGCATCCTAACCTCTTTGCTTGCAGTCCTGCCCTTCTCCAATCTCTCTTTTTTATTTTTCAAAATTCCTGCCAAAACTATATACATGATTTTAAGTTTAAGCCCTTTAGCCCCAAAAGCGTGCTTGCCCCATCTCTGTATTTTCATATCTCATTACTTGCACCACTTACCCACCCTAGACTAGAGACATTTGGAGACGGATAGCTTCCTCTTTCACATATTCCTGCCTTTATTTGTGTTATTCTTTCTACCTAGAATACTCCTCTCCTGTATGTCTGTTGAACTGGTTTTCAGATCCAGGTCAAATGTTACCTCTTCTTAAACTTTTTGTAAACTCCGTAAGTAGAAATAATAGCCTTTTCCTCTGTGTTTCCAGGGCACCCTGACTATACCGATAGCTGTGTTGATCATATCACTTCCCATTGTAATTATTTGGTCATCTGATTTTTTCACTTTTCTAGCCTATAGCCCTTTGTGAAACCAGTTCCTGGAACCAGTTTTAATAAGACCCTTGAAGAAATCAATTGCTTTCAGTCAGCCTTCCCCATTTCCACATTTGGTCTTTTCTGTTATTCTGTAGTTATTTTTCCTTTTGGGATAAGTCCTTTAAATTGCTGTTGACTTGGGATTTTATTCTAATATAAGATCAGCTTTTGTTGCCATATGAAATTGAGTCCTATGTTGTTTATTGCATATAATTATTTGTGTAGTTTCTTAAAGATCTAGCTTCTACCAAATTAAATCAGGCACTGATACCATCTTTCTGCAAATATTTTCCTTACTTGAGCACGCCCCATCCCCCACTTGAGAAAATTAACATAGTTTTGTATTTTCTTTTTTACTATTAATTTTTTCCATTGATTTGAGAGAGAGGAAAAGAGAAAGAGAGAGAGAGAGAGGAGGATCATTGTTCCGCTTAGTTGTTTCATTTAGTTGTATACTCGTTGGTTGCTTCTTCTATGTGCCCTGCCCAGGGATTTAACCCACCAACTCAGTACACCAGGCTGATGCTATCCATTGAGTCACCTGGCCAGGAACACATTTCCTTTTTTTCTTTTCTTTTTTTTAAACAGCAACCCAGGCTAGTAATAGTTCAGGATCCAAGAACATGGTTCAGCTGCATAACAGGAGCCCCAAGGGACTACTTATGGATCGGAATGTGCGTTATCCCAGTCTCAAAAGGCCAAGGGTCATGCTCTACACCAGGGACAGAAGTTGCCTAAGGAGAGGAGAGGTTTTCCTCACGCAGTCTCCTTAGGAGCACTCTCCCTTTATCTTCCTCCTGGGAGCAAGATACTGGAAATTCCCCTTCCACTTATGAAACAGAAGAGGGGCCCTTGCTGTGGGGATTAGAGCAAAGTGGGTCATATTTTTAGAATACTTTGGAATTCTTTCAGGGTAAGCGTTCTAAGCACACAAATTATTTCTTTTATTGTTAAATTAAGTTCCTATCATCACTAACTCTCCAAACCAAGCCTTTTCTATTAAAAGATCTCAATGCTGTAAATCACTAAGTAACGGAGAACTTGGCAATGCAGTGAGGGCAGAATCAAAGACATGCAAAATCAGCCTCTGATTAAATTACCCCACCACCACCACCACCATGTCCCATCACATATTAGGTATACCATGTGCTAGACTAAAGGGAGAGGGAGGATGGTAAACGGAAAAGTAGGAGAAATAATTCAAAATGTAAGCCCCAAAGCTCCCATGGCAAGACAAGGAGAAATTTAGTGTGATGTAGAGACAGAGATGTGCTTGATAGAAATGAAGTCCACTAAGGTGGGCTTCATCAGAAAAACAAATCCTGTCCTGAAATATAAGACAAGGAGGAAGCCAGGAAGTTGGAATATCAAGAATGAATGTGGAAAACATTTGATCCTATCTTGAAATGGGCTTTGGGCTGTAGAGCATTAAAGCCCCACCCTCTGTAGACCAGTGCTAAAGAAAGGGAAGTTCTGTCCTGCTCTCTTGTCATTATCTAGTGTATGTCATCTGTAGGAAGTCAGCTCTGGGAACCCATGTTAACTAATTTATACTGCTAAGTTGTTCTTACATGAATAACTCATGACAGTCACATTGTGGGGATATTTCCCTTTTTATTTGCTATACCTTCCTGCTTCCAAAGATGCATTCTATTTAGATGTCCCCATCTCCCCCTAACTTAAGTGTGTAATAAACAGTTTGCACACTCCTCAATTTTCTCATCAGTTTCAGTTAAAGCCCCACATTCCTGGATCTTAACGCCTCCTAGCCAATCCTCTTCCTCTCTTCTATATCAGGTATTTTCAAAAATGTGATCTGCTGACCCTTGGCATCCAAGCAGCCCTTTCAAGGAGTGCTAAGACAGACTGCCTGTTTTACTGATAGTGGGTAAAACTGCTTGCTGATGCCTTAGCACGAATGTCAGTCACTGAAACTGTACTGGCTTTCACTGTATTCTACTGTCACATACTTGTAGTAAAAAAAATTAAAATAAAAAAAAAAGATGTGGCTCAGTGTATGAAGCAATAAAGCATCATCCCAGTGCAATGAGGTCACGGGTTCATTCCCCACTCAGGGCACAAACAAGAAGCAATCAATGAGTGCACAACTAGATGGAACAACTAGTTAATGCTTCTTTCTCTCTTTCTCCCTTCCCCTCTCTCTGTCTCTCTCCATTCCTTCCTCTCTCTCACTCTCTTCTCTATCAATCAAAAAAAATGATGCAGTAAAAATTATCAATTTTTTTCATCGAGAGGAGGGTCATACAGGGACAGACAGACAGGAAGGGAGAGAGATGAGAAGCATCAATTCTGTTGTGGCATCTTAGTTGTTCAATGATTGCTTTCTCATACGTGCCTTTACTGGGGGGCTACAGCTGAGCCAATGGTGCCTTGCTCGAACCAGCAACCTTGAGCTCAAGCCAGCGACCTTTAGGCTCTAGCCAGAGACGACGGGGTCATGTCTATGATCCCACACTCAAGCTGACTTTGGGGTTTTGAACCTGGGTCTTCAGCATCCCAGGTCAACACTGTATCCACTGTACCACGGCCTGGTCAGGCAAAAGATTACCAATTTTATAAATCCTCAGTCCTTGAAGAAAGGCAAGTAGGTACAAAGCACTGAGGCACGGTGGTTTCATTCAGCACCAGTTATTCCCGCTGCCAGCTGAAGAGCTGCGTCCTCATCCCAGCAGAAAGGGCGCTGGAGCAGGAAAGTGTGCATACGCTCTTGTCCACTCACCATACCCATGAGCACCCAAAGGTTCTGCAAAGTTCTGAAAACAAAATACTGTTCATTTTAAGTATTTCTCAAGCTCATTTGGTCACAGAACTTTACATTTCACACACCACCTATTCCCATTCTATGAAATACACTTTGAAAAATGCTGTTCTGCTTTTCCCCATGTTTTTAATCTAACTATTCACTGAATATGAGGTTTTGTTATGAGCAATTTGTGTACCTCTTTGGAAGTGAAGGGATACAAATAGTAAATTAAAGGGATATAATAATACATTAGATGCCATTCCTTTGCTAGTTCACCACGGGAACATCCCTCTCTCAGGGTGTATTCCAATGCCGATCACATTTCTGATTATTTCTGAATGTTCAGTCTATGTCATGTGGGGGGGGGCAATTTTAAGTTATTAGCTTTTACAATCAATACTTTTAAAAGGAAACAACTTGCCAAAAATCTGTCACAGAATTTTGGGACCCATTAAAGTTTAATAATAAAAAAAATTAAAAAGCCTGACCTGTGGTGGCTCAGTGGATAAAGCGTCGACCTGGAAATGCTGAGGTCGCCAGTTCGAAACCCTGGGCTTGCTTGGTCAAGGCACATATGGGAGTTGATGCTTCCAGCTCCTCCCCCCTTCTCTCTCTCTGTCTCTCTCTCCTCTCTAAAATGAATAAATAAAATTAAAAAATTGTATATTTCAGTCCCATCTATTTGAGACCCCTCAAGATTACAGAGGAACATGAGGAATCTTTTGAGCGATGACTGACTTATCTAGATTGTGTTGATGGGGTCATGGGTGTTACATAGGCTGCAACTTATCAAATTATACACTTTAAATATGTGCAGCTGTCAACTATAGCTCAAGGATAACTCTCTCTGATTATAATGCAATTGGCTAAAAATTAATAATAAAAGAAAACAAGGAAAAATCCACATAGAAATTGTAAAATATTTCTAAAAATTCATGAGTCAAAGAAAAAAATTATAAAATTTAGAAATTCTTTAAAATTGAGCCACAAAAAAGAGTATAGCCCTATTAGATGCAGCTAAAGAGTTGCTCAGAGATACATTTATCTTAAATCTTCCACAAGAAAACAAGGACTTGATATTATTTTTCTAAGTTAGAAAAAAATGAGTAAATAATGCATAAGTGGAAGGAAATAAAAATAGCTGAAATTAATGATATTAAATATATATATAAAAGGACAGATCAGCAAACAAAAGTTGTTTACTTAAAATGACTAGACAAACCTCTGGCAAGTTTATTCAAGAGAAAAAAGAGGAGGAATAAACAAATTGAAAAAGAAAACAAGATGCTGTAAACATTAAAAACATAAAAGGATATTATGATCCACTCTGGCCAGTAGAGTAACAGGACCCAGATTTATCATCCTGCCTAAAACAACAAGAAAACAAACAAAATATATGCAACAATGATTTTTAAGACACTAGATGGACATCAAAGAACAAAAAACTAATTCCTGAAAAATGGAAAACAAACAAGGAGAGCCCTATAATTGAAACTTACTATTTTGAGAGTTTCCAGGCAACAATGGAGGGGAGGGGGAATCTAGGTGGAGCCCAGCAGGTCCCTGAGTTGCTGAGTTGATTCCCCAAGAATATAGAGCTGGGAGTTCAGAGAGACCAGGGAAGCTAGAGTTTGCAGGACAGAGTACTAGACCCGAGAGAGCTTCTCAGAAACAGGACCTGGGACATCTGCACATGCACAAAGAAACTACGTTAGGCCAGAGAAAGGAACATCCAAAGGTATTTAAGGAAAGAGTGCCTGGAGTTTACAAAATGGCGCTTTCTACCACCAGCCAGTCTAGAAAAATCCCGTAATTCATGGGCACTGAATAAAGTACTCTGAAGAGATTTACAGAGAAACATGAGAAAACTTTTGGCGGTAATGGAACATTCACTATCTTGATTATGGATGGTGATGGTTTCATAGACATTTGCATATGTCAAAAGTTATTAAATTGTACACTTTAATATGTACAGCTTATTGTTTATCAACTCCATCTCAAAAGAGCTGTTTAAAAATCTGTAAAAAAAAAAAGAAAGAAAAACGGAATTGAGAGCACAAATATATAGTACGTAATACAGAACATCATATTCCCTCAACAAATATTTATTAGTTTCTTTATATGAAGTTTGTGACAATAAATTTGAAAACATATGAAATAAATTCCTAGAAAAATATAACTTACAAAACTGTCTTAAAAAAATTAAAGCAGAAATTAAAAACTGTTCCAAAAAGAGGATCATTGTATCCAGAAAACATTCACAGGCATATTTTAGCAAATATTCAGGTGAATAAATAAAAAGCACAGTATAGTAAGCTAAAAATAAAGCCATAGGTTCAATACTCACTATATGTAAAACACACTAACCTCAACAATTAAAAGAAAAAAAATTCAACCTTAGTGAAAGAATATATCTCAATAATTGATAGATAAAACAAAAAAATAATAGGGATAAAGGTGACTTAAACAGAATAATTTCAATTCTTATACATTATTTTCAGATAGAAAGAGTCCTCAGATTTCTTTTATGACATTGAAATATCTTCATATGAGATCCCATAGGAAAAACTACAGAGTACACTCACTCATGAGCACAGATACAAAAATCCTAAAAAACAGCAAACTTATCCATTCATAAAAAAGATGTTATTACCTTTTTTAGAAATGAAAGATCGATTTAACATGTTTATATGTAATGACATATTGTTTAGCGATCCATACATATGCTATATTTTAATGCCAAAACGCTGAAAGGATTCCCTGTGAAATCAGGAGTAAGAATAGGGTATCCCACACACCGAGCTGATGCTCTACTGCTGAGCCAACCACCCAGGGCCTCAGTACATTTTTAAAAAAGATTTTTAAACAAGAAAATTCAAGAGCATCTAGTGAAAAACTAATAGTATTTATAAAACAAAATGCAGCAGTATTGCTGGCTCTAAGATCAAACTACAAAAATTAATAATTGTCCTATATGTCAGAAATAGCTAAATAGAAATAAAATTTAAAAGGATATAATTTACCAAAAATAAGTAAATAAATAAAGATATAATTTACAATAGCAATAAAAATGATGAATTACCTCCTTAAAATAACTAGCCAAACATACAAGAGCATAAAAGAGAAATGATAAAATATTTTTAAAAAATAAAAACAATTTTATTTATTGACTTTTCGAAAGAAAGAGAGACAGAGAGAGAGAGAAAGAGAGGCATTGATTTGCTGTCCCATTCATTTATTCTGTCATTGGTTGATTCTTATATGTGCCCTGACTGGGGCTCAAATCCATAACCTTGTCATGTTGGCATGACAATCATTGTCTAAACCAACTGAGCTACCGACCAGGGCAATAAAATATTATTAAAAGTTATAAAGTTAAATCTGAAAAAAATAGAGCAATATGTCATGTTCTGTGTGTGTGTGTGTGTGTGTGTGTGTGTGTGTGTGTGTGAGTGACAGAGACAGGGAAAGATGGAGGGAGGGGCAGATGGGGACGGACGGCTAGGAGGGGAGAGAAATGGGAAGCATTGATTCTTTGTTGTAGCGCCTTGGTTGTTCATTGATTGCTTTCTCGTATGTGCCTTGGCAGGAGAGTTGGGGGGGGCACAGCAGACCAGGTGACACCTTGCTCAGGCCAGTGACTCCAGGCTCAAGGTGGTGATCCTTGCTCAAACCAGATGAGCCCATGCTCGGGCTAGCAGCGTCAGGGCCTCGAGCCTGGGTCCTCCATGTTCCAGTCCAGTGAGTGCTCTGTCCACTGTGCCACCGCTTGGTCAGGCAATATGTCATGTTCTTTTGAGGAAAAATCCAGATTGAAAATATGTTAAATTAATCTATTAATCCAATGCAGTTTGCATAAAAATCCCAAAAAGAAAGAAAAAAAAAAGAATAGGATATCCACTACTATGACATTTATTAATTTTCTATTTTATAACAAGGACATTCACTATCATGACCAGGGGGTCCCCAAACTATGGCCGGCGAGCCGCATGCGTTCCCCTGAGGCCATTTATCCACCCCCGCTGCACTCCCGGAAGGGGCACCTCTTTCATTGGGGGGTGCATCCTGTGCTCCTGCAGTACTGTATATGGTGGTGCCACAAAGCGCGGCATCGCTCACGTACAGCACTACTTCCGGTAACGCAGGACGCACGCCTAACGGCTCCAGAAGCACGTCATATCACTTGTTACAGCTAGCAGTGACAAATATGGAACCGGACATTGACCATCTCAGCCAAAAGCAGACCCATAGTTCTCATTGAAATACTGGTCAATTTGTTGATTTAAATTTACTTGTTCTTTATTTTAAATATTGTATTTGTTCCCATTTTGTTTTTTTACTTTAAAATAAGATATGTGCAATGTGCATAGGGATTTGTTCATAGTTTATTTTATAGTCCGGTCTTCCAATGGTCTGAGGGACAGTGAACTGACCTCCTGTGTAAAAAGTTTGGGGACCCCTGATCATGACTATTCAATACTGAACCAGAGATTTTAGCCAGTGTGTTAAGATTAGAAAAAAAGAAATGGAATAAGAATTAAGAAAGAAAAATCAAAACTCTCATTTGTAGATAATGTAATTTCCTATATGAAATAACTCAAGAGATTTCCAGATAAACAAGAGATTTCCAGATAAACTATTAAATTTAATAAATTTAATAAAGCTTCTGGATTAAAAAATCAGTATGTAAAAGTGATTGTATTTTTAAATAACAGAAACAAGTTAGAAAAAGTAATTTTAAAAGTACTGGTTAGGCCCTGGCCAGCTGGCTCAGTGGTAGAGTGTCGGCCTGGTGTGTGGACATCCCAGGTTTGATCCCAGTCTCTGGTTGCAACCAAACAAGGGCCCCAGATGGGCAGAGCATCGCCCCCTAGTGGGCTTGCCGGGTGGATCCCGGTCGAAGTGCATGCAGGAGTCTGTCTCTGCCTCCTCTCCTCTAATTAAAAAAAAAAAAAAAAGTTACTGTTTAGGCCTTGGCCTGTTGGCTCAGTGGTAGAGCATCGACCTGGTGTGTGGAAGTCCTGGGTTTGGTTCCTGGTCAGGGCACACAGGAGAAGTGACCATCTACTTAATCCTCCCTTTTCCCTCCCCCTTCTCTCTGTGTCTTTCTCTTCCCCTCCTGCAGCCATGGCTTGATTGATTTGAGTGCATTGGCCCAGGCTGCTGAGGATGGCTCCATGGAGCCTCCACCTCAGGTGCTAAAAATAGCTTGGTTGAGGCTCCAGGTGGGCAGAGCATTGGCCCCAGACAGGAGTTTCTGGGTATGCTGCAGTCGGGGAGCATGTGAGAGTCTGTCTCTGTATCTTCCCTCCTCTCACTCAAAAGAAAGTACTGTTTACAATAGCAACCAAACAAAATGTCTGGAAAGAAATCTTGATAACAGATGTGCAAGTCTTTTATAAGAAAATTTTTAAAATTTCATTGAAAGACTTTAAATAACATTTAAATAAAAATGAATTTATTAACATCTGACACTCATGGATTAAAAAACTAAGTATTATTAAGAAGCAAGAACACAAAGAAAATGCAAACATATCTAAAAATACTCAGCTTTTTAGTAATCTGGGAAATATAAAATGAAATCACCAGCAAATAAAACAGCAGTAAACCTCTACCATACTGACAAATGTGGCTTATGTCTGTAAGCAATACTGAAACCCAGAGTTAGACTGGCCCACTCAGATGCGGACCACCACTGGCCTCCTATTGGGGTCTAGTCCTTATAACACTGTGGTGTAGAGACAGGAGTGCTCCCTCTGGGCAGCTGGTTCCCAAGCAGAAGTAAGGAGGGAGAGTCAGGCTATGACTGCTTAGTTCCTGCATCCAAGTTCATGGTAGGGTAGGTCACTTCTCCTTCTTAGGGTACAGTGCAGCAAAAGAGGGGTCAGGTAGATTATGCTAATTGGCATCTTTTCAATGAGGACAAAACACCAAAACTGGAGAATCAATATTCCCACTAAAGGTAGCTATTTTATAGTTAAGGTAAAACAAATTATCCCCACAATGGCATAGCTATTTTTACCAGGAAGAGTAGCCAGCATGTAGAGTAATTTTTACAACAGGGGTCCCCAAACTTTTTACACTGGGGGCCAGTTCACCGTCCCTCAGACCGTTGGAGGGCCAGACTAAAAAAAAAATTATGAACAAATCCCTATGCACACTGCACATACTTTATTTTAAAGTAAAAAAAAAAAAACAGGAACAAATACAATATTTAAAATAAAGAACAAGTAAATTTAAATCAACAAACAAACCAGTATTTTAATGGGAACTATGCTCCTCTCACTGACCACCAATGAAAGAGGTGCCCCTGCCGGAAGTGCGGTGGGGGCCAGATCAATGGCCTCAGGGGGCCGCATGTGGCCCATGGGCCGTAGTTTGGGGATCCCTGTTTTACAACCTTCAATTATTTGAGGTTTATCAGCACCATAACTAAGCAGGTTCAAGTCCAACAACAGGACAGAGAAAGACGCCAGAATTTAAACAGTATATATTGACTTGTATCCTACAGAAGTGTTCTAAATATATATTTGGCAGTAACTTTTAAGTTTTTTAAAAACTTTTAACAGTTTTAAAATAGAATAAATCTTACTAGAGAAATAATTATCACATGCACCTGGTACAAAATTATAAAGGTATAAAATAAAGTGAAAAGTATCTCCTCTACCGTGGCAATTACTTTTGTTTTTAAATTATATATATTATCAGGCCCTGACCGGTTGGCTCAGCGGTAGAGCGTCGGCCTGGCGTGCGGGGGACCCGGGTTCGATTCCCGGCCAGGGCACATAGGAGAAGTGCCCATTTGCTTCTCCACACCCCCTTCCTCTCTGTCTCTCTCTTCCCCTCCCGCAGCGGAGGCTCCATTGGAGCAAAGATGGCCCGGGCTCTGGGGATGGCTCCTTGGCCTCTGCCCCAGGCGCTAGAGTGGCTCTGGTGGCGGCAGAGCGACGCCCCGGAGGGGCAGAGCATCGCCCCCTGGTGGGCAGAGCATTGCCCCTGGTGGGCGTGCCGAGTGGATCCCAGTCGGGCGCATGCAGGAGTCTGTCTGACTGTCTCTCCCTGTTTCCAGCTTCAGAAAAATACAAAAAAAAAAATTATATATATTATCAGAGATGTTATTTTATTTTCCCCTTCTCCTTGAGTTTTTTAATATAGAGGGAAAGAGATAAAGATAGAGAGAGAGAAGCATCAACTTGTTCCACGTAGTTGTGCTTCCATTGATTGTATCTTGACCGGGATCGAACTGGAAATCCAGGCTTGAGCCAATAACCTCAGCACTCTGGGTTGATGCTCTATCCACTGTGCCACAACTGGTCAGGGCTTTCCTCTTCACTTGATGAGTACAAAGGCCTCAATTTACAAATAAACCTTGGGCTTTGGAACACAATTTGCTTGCAAGTCCTTTGGAATTCAGACTACAAGGTAAATTCCTGTTTCTGGTTTCTTAAACAGGCTCACTAACTTTCAATTATACCTCAGGTGAAGCACGTGTAATAGTATCAAACCTAGCACATTTAGTCCCATGTTTTCTATGCTAAATATAATTTAAGTTTTAATGAAGATTAGGAGAAATATACTACTTCTCTACCATTTTACCCTACTTCAAAATCCTAGCAAAAACATCCTGCTTCTTCTGCAATCTCTACATCAGGACATTCAAGGAAGTGGGGACAAAAAAAAAAAATGTGCCTATAGCCTGACCTGTGGTGGCTCAGTGGATAAAGTGTTGACCTGGAGTGCTGAGGTTGCTGGTTCAAAATCCTGGGCTTGCCAGGTCAAGGCACATAGGAGAAGCAACCAATGAACAACTAAAGTAAAGCAACTATGAGTTGATACTTCTTGATCCTCCCCACCCTTCTCTCTCTGTAAAATCAAAAATAAAATCTTAAAAAAAAAAAGTGTTTATGGAGGTGAATCGGGTAGTGATGGAATTTCCAGGAGGGTAACAGCATTCACCATGAAAACTACCTGCCAACTGGGGATTGGGCAGTTGGACCACAGTAGCTCTGATAGCACCCTAGGCACTGGAGAACACAGCACTCGTGGGTCCCACAAACGGTAACTTTGCTCCGTAGTACAGGGTCATAAGTGGCAATAACTGTTGGGCACATTAGTATATACTTTTAACTTACAGAGACAATTGAAAAGTTGACCATCTATGTAGTTCTATACAAATGATACCTTTCCTACCTCTTAGTTTTAATGGATACAGCTTGAAAAGGAAGTAGTTTTTCAGTCATATTTTTATTTTACTTTACTTCAAAGAAATATATTTCTTTTATAGTATATCTCAAAACCTACTCACCATCATGATATATGACAAATATTTTGGCTAGAAAACCAGAGTAGGTATATTTACAATCTCTTACTTTAGAAATCAAGCAACTGTCAAGAAATTAAGCCAAACATTTTCTTTTCTCTCTCACTCAATTTATTGACCAGATGCGTTAGGGCAAGGGATATGCTTAGAGAGGAGTCAGACAGCCTCCTGGGATGAAGCAGACACGGAAATGAGCAAGGTTCACAGAGTGAAACAAAGAAGAAAGCAGTAACTTCTATCTGAAGCTGGGGGTGGGGGCCGGAGAAAGGAGGACACTCAAGAGAGGCTGCAGTGACAGTGACACTTCAAAGGAGAGTGCCTCTTCTAAGTTTGCCCTGCAAAGAGCATGTCGTGCACAGAGCAAAGGCTCGGGGCTGTGAAATCACCTGCTGTGCTAGGGCACTGCAGTGAGGTGGGGCTTGGCTGGCACGAGGGGGGATGTGGGAGGGGAGGTGGTCAAAGGGACGTCTGGGGCTCCAGCTCATCCAGGATTTATATGCTAAGGTCTTACATTTTAGCTCATCCATCAGAATACTCTGGAAATCAGGTTTTTTTTTAAAAAAAACATTATCATCCCTAAATGACAAGGTTGCTGGTTGGATCCCAGATCAGGGCACACACAGGAAGCAACCAAAGAATGCATGAGTGAGTGGAACAACAAATGAACGCTTGTCTCCCCCCTCCCCTCTCTCTCTTCCTCTCTCTGTTCCTCTGGAAAATAAAAATAATTCAGCGCTGGCCAGATAGCTTGGTTGTTTGGATGACAGTCCAAAAAAATATATTTTATTTATTTTGTGACAGAGAGAGAAGGACAGACAGGGTCAGACAGACAGGAAGGGAGAGAGATGAGAAGCATCAATTCTTTGTTGCGGCACTTTAGTTGTTCATTGACTGCTTTCTCATATGTGCCTTGACGGGGGAGGGGTGGTGACAGCAGAGTGAGTGAACTCTTGCTCAGATCAGCGACCTTGGGCTTCAAGCCAGTGACCTTTGGGCTCAAGCCAGTGACCATGACCATGGAGATTATGATCCCACCCTCAAGCCAGAGACCCTGCGTTCAAGCCGGATGAGCCTGTGCTTAAGCCGGCGACTTGGGGTTTGAACCTGGGTCCTCTGTGTTGCAGTCAGACCCTCTATCCACTCTGCCAGGTCAGGCAGTGTTTATTTAGAAGGTAAAATTTGTTATGAATAACTTTTTAAAATACAAAAGTAAATACACAAAATAAAAGGTAAGGTGTCTTACCCGACCCCTGCCCCACAGAGGTAGCCAATACTAAATTGACAGTATCTTCTTGTCTTTCTCCTAAGGATATGCATCTTGTTTCTAGAATATGGAATCATACCATTCTGTACAGTGGTCTACAGTTTGACTTTCATCTCTAAATAATTTAAATTGGATGTATTTGCATGTCAGTAAATAAAGGCTATATCCTTTTTAAAAATTCCTGTGTCATATTCCCCTATATTGATGTAACATTATTTATTTATCCAGCCCCTACTGATGAACATTTGGCTTTTTTCCAGTTTTTGATTATTACAGATAGTGCTGCAGTTAACATATTTATACATTCGTATCTCTGCCCTTATGCAAGCATTCTAGGAGAATGGAAAATTTGGAATTGCTTGGTCAGATAGTATATGCATTTCAAATTTTGATGAATATTCCCTGAATTACCTCTAAAATGTTTGCACCAATTTCCATTCCTATGAATGACAACTAAGAGTGGCCCTTCCCGACCTGTTCTCCATGCTGTGCATCAGGCATTGACTAGAGACTATGTCTCTCCCTTCAGAAAGTGATTAAGGCTTGCTTCATACTCTTATTTTCCTATATTTTCTCTTTGCTTTTCATAACTGAGGCTTATTCCTAAGAGAAGAGAGAAGAAATATGCTTATTTGGGTTTCAGGATGTTCCTCATTCATTCAGGCATCCTCCAAGTCGTGAGCACTTATCCTATAAGCATCTACACCTTACATAAAAACTGTTCAAGTAGACATAAAAGGTAATCACCTCAAGGCAGGAAGATGGTACCTTTCAGATCCTAGAGATGAACACATCAATTCCCCATGTCTTCTTAAAACACTATTGATAATTTACTCATTTATTCTCTTATGTGTGCATTAAACCATGCATTAGTTCCTACTTGCATTCATGTATTCACTTTAAGTCTGCTAAATTCTGGGTACAGTGCTAATTCTTGTGGCTATAGGGATGAAATACAGTCTCTGTGTTCAAGAAGGTCACAGTCTAGCCCTAGAGAGAAAGAAGAGGAAACCAACAGTTACAACAGCGTGGGTGAGATCTGATTTTGTGTCAGCGCAAGTGCCCGGGAGCGACGGCGTGGGGTGAGCGCACCCTGACAGTGAGGGCCGCAGAGGAGGCGTGTGGTGCTGGGAGGGACTGTGCATCTGTCCAGGCAGGGAGAAGGGGAGGCAAAGGCCGGGGCTGGGGACCCTTCTGTAGGCAATCTCTGCCCGGGAATCACTTTAGCAGCAGAAAATAACACTTTGTGAGCATAATTTTGTTTCACTTTTAGTTTTTTAATAAAAATTCTTGAGTCAAGGAAATCTTAGGCAATGGACAAGATAAGGAGATTTTTATACTGGCTATAAAAATGGCAGGAGCCTCAGTGCCTCTGTGTCATTCTCCTTTCCTTCTAAAGGATTTACAATACATTATTATCATTAACCCATCTTTACTATTAAAACTTAAATGGCCAATTGAAACAGTTCTGAGATCATTCTTCCACCACTGATTAAGACCCAGGCGACAGGTATTAGGGATAATATTCACTTAGCCTTCAGAGCCTTCTGGGCAGATGGAGTGATCTTGCCAGCTCTGGCCACCTTCATGTCCGCTACTCTGATGACACCCACAGTTACCATCTGTCTCATGTTGTGCACAAACAACTCAGAAGAAGAGAGAGAAGCTCTCAACACACATGGGCTTGCTGGGAACCACATCAGTGATGGAGGCATCACCAGATTTCACAAATTGGGGCCATTTTCAAGCTCTCCCCCTGAACGATGACCAATCCCCTTTGGCTCAGCAAACTTGCGAGCACTGTGAGCTGTATGACAGTCCAGCGCAGGTGCACACCCAGCAATCATTTGGGGTCATTTTCAAGCTCTCCCCCTGGACGATGATCAGTCCCCTTTGGCTCAGCAAACTTGCGAGCACTGTGAGCTGTATGACGGTCCAGCGCAGGTGCGCACCCAGCAATCATTTGGCCTGGATGCTTCAGAATAATCACCTGAGCCATGAAGCCAGCTGCTTTCATTGGTGGGTCATTTCCACTGTCACCAGACACATTACCACAGTGAACATCTTTGACAGACATGCTCTTGATGTTGAAGTCCACATTGTCCCCAGGAAGAGCTTTTAACATACTTTACTTTGGGTGTAATGCTGACTGGAGCAAAGGTGACCACATGCTGGGTTTCAGAACACCACTCTCTGTGAATACTTCACCTAGTCCAGGATTGGTATTATACAGACTGTTAGAATAATGTCTGCGAATAACAGAAAAATCTCACTTAAAACAGGTCAAACAATAGGAAAATTTTACTACCTTATTTAACAAAATGTCCCAAGGAAGGGTGCCTCTGGGCCAATGAGTTCAGCAGTGCAGTGATAGCACCACATCTTAGAATTGTTACGCCCTTCTCTCCTTCCCTTGTTTAGGCTAGCCTCTTTTCCTAACTACGGGCGGCTGCCCCTCATTCCACTTCAGATACAGACATAAACAAGCCCAGTAGAAGAGCTCACCTCCTCCTTGTCCTCCTCTTTTAAGACCAAAGAAAAATTTTCCATATATCTCCCCTAGACTTCTCATTTCCTCATAGCCAGAATTGTTTCACAAGTCCTTGTCACATCCCAATCTAGGGTAAGAAATACCATCCTCACCTCTTCCTTCACACAGCTGGAACTGGGACCGGTCTCCCTGAAGCATATGGCTATGGGAAAAGAGAGGACAGCTCCCAAGCAAAGAAGGAAACAATTATGGGCAGCAACTAAAGTCTGCTCTATGAGCCATCCAAAAGACACAATAAAAAGAGGCATTAAAAACAACAAACTCCATCCTTTTGACGGAGTACACAGCACCCTTAGATGTTTCTGAGGAGTACACTTAAGTAATGAAATCATGGCAGGGCTTGTCTTCTTAAGAGACTAATGGCAAACCACCTTAAGAGGTTGTAGTGTATAAACTAGCCTTGAAGCCATGGCCCAGAGTGTGTCCTTGTTTTATTTTTGAGAGAAATTATTAACTCAATCATTTCCCAACTACTATAAATACATCCTCTAACAGAAAAATACTGATATCGGTCATTTATTTGTTTTATTGAAATTAAAAATATTCTCAACCCAAATTATTACATTAATAGCCCCCCCTTTTTTTTAGTGACAGAGAGGGACATATAGACAGTAAGGAAGACAAATGAGAAGCATCAACTCAGAGTTGTAGCACCTTAGTTGTCCATTGATTGTGTCTTATACATACCTTGACCAGGGGACTCCAGCCTAACTAGTAGCCCCATGCTCAAGCCAGCGACCTTGGGCTCAAGCCAGTGACCATTGGGTCATGTCTAATCCCCTGCTCAAGGCAGCAACCCCACAATCGAGACAATAAGCCTGCACTCAAGCCAGCGACCTCCGCATTTCAAACCTGGGTCCTTAGCCTCCCAGACCTATCTGTCCACTGCACCACCACCTGATCAGGCAGTAGTCTTTATTGTATTAACAATAATAAAACATTGCAATCCAGCCTATCCGCTAGCTTCAACTTTTCATTACAAATTAAAGAACAGAAACTCTTTGCTTCCCTTGAAACACTTTTAATGCAGTGCTATAAATACAAGATACTGAATAATACTGCAATTGCAAACTAATTAATTCACTCAAGAAAACTCTGGAGCTACTTCTTCCTCTTGAGTAACATTAGATGGAATACTCAAAGATTAAACATTTTCATAAAGGCAATATATATCATTATACTTGAGCTTAAAAATTACCTGCCCCAGGATGAAGTGGTTTCCATGGTAATCTGGGAGGTTCAGTGTGGCAAGTTATTATCTTGGCTTTGCTCCTGAGGTTCAGATTTCAAAAGGCTATCCACATTAATGGAGAGGTAATTTGAACTGGTACAGAAGTGGCCAAGATTGGTGCTGGGTTCTGGGTTACCAAAAACAAATGCCTGCTACGTTTACTGTGTGCTATGGTCCTGTGCTAAATTTTTGTCCATGTATCAGTCACTTAATCTTTCCATAGCCCTGTTCAGTTGGTGCTAAATTATCCTAATTTTATAAAATGTGGAAATTAACATACTTCTAAAAAGTAAATGGGTCAAAGAAGAAATAAAAGCAGAGATCACAAGATATATACAAATGAAAATGACAAGACAATACTATTGAGCCACGATAATCAAAACAGCATGGTATTGGCAGAAAAACAGCTATACAGACCAATGGAACAGAATTGAGAGCCCAGAAGTAAAACCAAATAATCAACAAAGGAGCCAAAAACACACAATGGAGAAAAGAAAGCCTCTTCAATAAATGGTGCTGGGAAAATTGGAAAGCCACATGAAAAAGAATAAAATCTGACTAGTTTGTCCCCCTGCACAGAAATTAATTCAAAATGGATCAAAGACCTAAGTATAAGATCTGAAACAATAAAGTACATAGAAGAAAACATAGATACTAAACTCATGGGCCTCGGCCATGGAGAACAATTTATGAATTTAAAGCCAAAGGCAAGGGAAGTAAAAGCAACAAAAATGAATGGGACTATAGCAAATGGTAATGCTTCTGCCCAGCAAATGATACTGACAACAAAACAAATAGGCAGCCAACTAAATGGGAGATGATATTTGCAAACAACAGCTCCAATAAAAGGTTAATATCCAAAATATATAAAGGACCTACAAAGCTCAGCAACAAACAAGCAAACAATCTAATTAAAAAATGAGGAGAGGACCTGAACAGACACTTCTCTGAAGACATTCAAATGGCCAACAGATATGTGAAAAGATGCTCATCTTCACTAGCTATTCAAGAAATGCAAATCAGGCCCTGGCCGGTTGGCTCAGTGGTAGAGCGTCGGCCTGGCATGCAGAAGTCCCGGGTTCGATTCCTGGCCAGGGCACACAGGAGAGGCGCCCATCTGTTTCTCCACCCATCCCCCCCTCCTTCCTCTCTGTCTCTCTCTTCCCCTCCCGCAGCCAAGGCTCCATTGGAGCAAAGATGGCCCAGGCACTGGGGATGGCTCCTTGGCCTCTGCCCCAGGCGCTAGAGTGGCTCTGGTCACGACAGAGCGACGCCCCGGAGGGGCAGAGCATCACCCCCTGGTGGGCAGAGCGTCGCCCCCTGGTGGGCGTGCCGGGTGGATCCCGGTCGGGCGCATGCAGGAGTCTGTCTGACTGTCTCTCCCCGTTTCCAGCTTCGGAAAAATACAAAAAAAAAAAAAAAAAAAAGAAATGCAAATCAGAATACAATGAGACACCACCTCATACCTGTTAGATTGGCTATTATCAACAAGACAGGTAATAACAAGTGTTGGAAAGGATGAGAAAAAGGAACCCTCATTCATTGCTGGTGGAAATGCAACTTAGTACAACCATTATGGAAGAAAGCATAGTGGTTCCTCAAAAAATTGAGAATAGAACTATCATATGACCCAGCAATCCCTCTACTGGGTATATACCCCCAAAACTCAAAAACATTGGTACATAATGACACATATACCCCCATGTTAATCACAGCGTTATTCACAGTGGCCAAGACATGGAAAAAACCAAAGTGTCCCTCGATGGATGATTGGATAAAAAAAAGATATGGTACACATATACTACTCAGCCATAAGAAATGATGACATAGTGACATTTATGACAACATGGATGGATCTTGAGAACATTATACAGCGAAATAAGTAAATCAGAAAAAGTTAAGAATGGTATGGTTTCACACACAGGTGGGATATAAAACTGAGACTCATGGACATAGATAAAAGTGAAATAGTTACCAGGGAGAGGGGAAGGTGGGGTAGGGGATGGGGGAAAGATGTAAAGAGGGACAAATATACAGTGGCAGGAAATGATTTGACTTTGGGTCAACAGTTCAAATGCTATAGAAATGTTTTCCTGAAATCTATGTACTTTTATTGATCAATGTCACCCTGTTAAATTAATTTTCCTAATTTTTTTTTCCTTTTTTTTTTATTGTATTTATTTTTAATGGGGTGACATCAGTAAATCAAGATACATATATTCAAAGATAATATGTCCAGGTTATCTTTTCATTCAATTATGTTGCATACCCATCACCCAAAGTCAGATTGTCCTGTCACCCTCTATCTAGTTCTCTTTGTGCCCCTCCCCCTCCCCCTTCCCTCTCCCTCTCCCCCCTCCCCCCGTAACCACCACACTCTTATCAATGTCTCTTGGTCTCACTTTTATGTCCCATCTATGTATGGAAAAATGCAGTTCCTGTTTTTTTCTGATTTACTTATTTCACTCCGTATAATGTTGTCAAGATCCCACCATTTTGCTATAAATGATCCGATGTCATCATTTCTTATGGCTGAGTAGTATTCCATAGTGTATATGTGCCACATCTTCTTTATCCAGTCATCTATTGATGGGCTTTTTGGTTGTTTCCATGTCCTGGCCACTGTGAACAATGCTGCAATGAACATGGGGCTGCATGTGTCTTTACAAGTCAATGTTTCTTGAGTTTTTGGGGTATATACCCAGTAGAGGGATTGCTGGGTCATAAGGTAGTTCTATTTTCAGTTTTTTGAGGAACCACCATACTTTCTTCCATAATGGTTGTACTACTTTACATTCCCACCAACAGTGGATGAGGGTTCCTTTTTCTCCACAACCTCTCCAACATTTGCTATTACCTGTCTTGTTAATAATAGCTAGTCTAACAGGTGTGAGGTGGTATCTCATTGCAGTTTTGATTTGCATTTCTCTAATAACTAAAGAAGATGAGCATCTTTTCATATATCTGTTGGCCATTTGTATTTCTTCCTGGGAGAAGTGTCTGTTCATGTCCTCTCCCCATTTTTTTATTGGATTGTTTGTTTGTTTGTCGTTGAGTTTTATGAGTTCTTTGTATATTTTGGATATTAGGCCCTTATCTGAGCAGGTGTTTAAAAATATCATTTCCCAATTAGTTGGCTGTCTGTTTATCTTGTTATCAATTTCTCTTGCTGAACAAAAACTTCTTAGTCTGATGTAGTCCCATTCATTAATTTTTGCTTTCACTTCTCTTGCCTGTGGAGTCAAATTCATAAAATGCTCTTTAAAGCCCAGGTCCATGAGTTTGGTACCTATGTCTTCTTCTATGTACTTTATTGTTTCAGGTGTTATGTTTAGATCTTTGATCCATTTTGAGTTAATTTTAGTACAGGGGGACAAACTGTAGTCCAGCTTCATTCTTTTGCATGTGGCTTTCCAGTTTTCCCAGCACCGTTTGTTGAAGAGGCTTTCTTTTCTCCATTGAGTGTTGTTGGCCCCTTTATCAAAAATTATTTGACTATATATATGTGGTTTTATTTCTGGGCTTTCTATTCTGTTCCATTGGTCTGAGTGTCTATTTTTCTGCCAATACCATGTTGTTTTGATTGTCGTGGCCCTATAATAGAGTTTGAAGTCAGGTATTGTAATGCCCCCAGCTTCATTCCTTTTCTTTAAGATTGCTTTGGCTATTCGGGGCTTTTTATAGTTCCATATAAATCTGATTATTTTTTGCTCCATTTCTTTAAAAAATGTCATTGGAATTTTGATGGGAATTGCATTAAATTTGTATATAGCTTTGGGTAATATGGCCATCTTGATTATATTTATTCTACCTAACCAAGAACAAGGTATATTCTTCCATCTCATAATGTCTTTTTCGATTTCCCTTAACAATGGTTTATAGTTTTCATTGTATAAGTCCTTTACATTCTTTGTTATGTTTATTCCTAGGTATTTTATTTTTTTTGTTGCAATCGTGAAGGGGATTATTCTTTTGAGTTCATTCTCAGATGTTTCATTGTTGGCATATAGAAAGGCTATTGAATTCTGTATGTTAATTTTGTATCCTGCGACCTTACTGTATTGGCTTATTTTTTCTAGAAGTCTTTTTGTGGATTCTTTGGGGTTTTCGATGTATAGGATCATATCATCTGCAAAAAGTGATACCTTTACTTCTTCTTTTCCGATATGGATGCCTTTTATTTCTTTGTCTTGTCTGATTGCTGTGGCAAGAACCTCTAGTACCACATTAAATAAGAGTGGAGAGAGTGGACAACCCTGTCTTGTTCCTGATTTAAGGGGGAAAGCCTTCAGTTTTGTGCCATTTAGTATGATGTTAGCTGATGGTTTATCATATATGGCCTTTATCATGTTGAGATAATTTCCTTCTATACCCATTTTGTTGAGAATCTTAAACATAAAATTGTGTTGTATTTTATCAAAAACCTTTTCTGCATCTATTGATAATATCATGTGGTTCTTGTTCTTTGTTTTGTTGATATGGTGTATTACGTTAACCGTTTTATGTATGTTGAACCATCCTTGAGATTCTGGGATGAATCCCACTTGATCATGATGTATTATTTTTTTAATATGTTGTTGTATTCGATTTGCTAGTATTTTGTGTAGTATTTTAGCATCTGTATTCATTAGAGATATTGGTCTGTAGTTTTCTTTTTTTGTGCCATCCTTGCCTGGTTTTGGTATAAGGGTTATGTTTGCCTCATAAAATGTGTTTGGAAGTATTGCTTCTTCTTCAATTTTTTGGAAGACTTTCTGTAGAATAGGAACCAAGTCTTCTTTGAAGGTTTGATAAAATTCGCTGGTATAGCCGTCTGGGCCTGGACTTTTATTTTTGGGGAGGTTTTTAATGGTTTTTTCTATTTCTTCTCTACTAATAGGTCTGTTTAGGCTTTCTGCTTCTTCTTGACTCAGTCTAGGAAGGTTGTATTGTTCTAGGAATTTATCCATTTCTTCTAGGTTGTTGAATTTAGTGGCATAAAGTTTTTCATAGTATTCTACAATAATTCTTTGTATATCTACAATGTCCGTGGTGATTTCTCCTCTTTCATTTTGGATTTTGTTTATATGAGTTCTTTCTCTTTTTTCCTTGGTAAGTCTTGCCAAGGGTTTGTCAATTTTGTTGATTTTTTCAAAGAACCAGCTCCTTGTTCTATTAATTTTTTCTATAGTTTTTCTGTTCTCTATTTCATTTATTTCTGCTCTGATTTTTATTATCTCCTTTCTTTGGCTGGTTTTGGGTTGTCTTTGTTCTTCTTTTTCTAGTTCCTTAAGGTGTGAAGTTAAGTGGTTCACTTGGGCTCTCTCTTGTTTGTTCATATATGCCTGAAGTAATATGAACTTCCCTCTTATCACTGCTTTTGCTGCATCCCATAGATTCTGATATGTCGTATTATCATTTTCATTTGGCTGTATATATCTTTTGATCTCTGCACTTATTTCTTCTTTGACCCATTCATTCTTTAAAAGTATGTTGTTTAGTTTCCACATTTTTGTGGGATTTTTTCCCTCTTTTTTGCTGTTGAATTCTAGTTTCAAGGCTTTATGATCAGAAAATATGCTTGGTACAACTTCAATTTTTCTGAATTTGCTGATGTTGTTTTTGTGGCCCAGCATATGGTCAATTCTTGAGAATGATCCATGTACACTGGAGAAAAATGTATACTCAGTCACTTTGGGATGAAATGTCCTGTAGATGTCTATCATATCCAGGTGCTCTAGTGTTTTGTTTAAGGCCACTATGTCTTTGTTGATTCTCTGTTTGGATGACCGATCTAGAGCCGTCAGCGGTGTATTGAGGTCTCCAAGTATGATTGTATTTTTGTCAGTTTTTGTTTAAAGGTCAATAAGTAGCTGTCTTATATATTTTGGTGCTCCTTGGTTTGGTGCATATATATTAAGAATTGTTATGTCTTCTTGATTCAGTGTCCCCTTAGCCATTATGAAATGGCCATTTTTGTCTCTGAGTACTTTTGCTGTCTTGTAGTCAGTATCATCAGATATGAGTATTGCTACGCCTGCTTTTTTGTGGATGTTATTTGCTTGGAGTATTGTTTTCCAGCCTTTCACTTTGAATTTGTTTTTATCCTTGTTACTTAGATGAGTTTCTTGTAGGCAGCATACAGTTGGATTTTCTTTTTTGATCCATTCGGCTACTCTGTGCCTTTTTATTGGTGAGTTTAATCCGTTTACATTTAGTGTAATTATTGACACTTGTGAGTTCCTCATTGCCATTTTATAGATTGCTTTCTGTTAGTTTTGTGCCTTGTTTGATTCTTCTCTTTCGTTTTTTATCTTTTGTTTTTATTTGGTTGTGTTCCATACATCTTTCCTCTATTGCTATCTTTTTAAAATCATGTATTTCTGTGGTGGTTTTTTCAATGGTGGTTACCATTAAGTAATGAAAAGGGTCCCTACCCTGTTCATTGTAGCGAACTATTTTGTGAGTACTTTTGCCCTCCATCGCCCTTTGCTACTGTTAATCTTCATCCTCTCCCCCCCTTTCTTATTGTTGTCACAGTTTAAAGTTGGTTTTGTTATGTTCTTCTTGGAGCTTTTACTTGTGGCTTTGTTGTTGTTGTTGTTTTTTTATTCTTTGTATCTGATTGGAGAACCCCCTTTAGTATTTCCTGGAGTGGGGGTTTTCTGGTGATAAATTCTCTCATCTTTTCTGTATCTGTGAATGTTTTTATTTCTCCTTCATATTTGAAGGTTAGCTCTGATGGGTATAGTATTCGTGGCTGAAAGTTCCTCTCTTTCAAGACTTTAAATATTGGGGTCCACTCTCTTCTAGCTTGTAGAGTTTCTGTTGAGAAATCTGATGATAATCTAATGGGCCTTCCTTTATATGTTGTATTCTTCTTTTCCCTGGCTGCCTTGAGAAATTTTTCTTTGCAGTTGGTTTGTGCCAATTTCATTATGATGTGCCTTGAAGTAGGTTTGTTGGGGTTAAGAAAACGCGGAGTTCTGTTTGCTTCTAGAATTTGAGGTTTTAGTTCTTTCCAGAGGCTTGGGAAGTTCTCATCTATTATTTGTTTGAGTATGTTCTCCATTCCATTTTCTCTCTCTTCTCCCTCTGATATACCTATTATTCTTATGTTATTCTTTTTGATGGAGTCAGATAATTCCTGTAGGGCTATTTCATTTTTTTTAATTTTTGAATCTCTTTCTTCTTCTCTTTGTTGAGCCTCAAGTTGCTTGTCTTCTATTTCGCTGATCCTCTCTTCTATCTGGCCTGTTCTATTAGCTAAGCTTGTTACCTCATTTTTCAGCTCATGAGTTGAGTTTTTCATCTCTGTTTGTTTTTATAGTTTCAATTTCCTTGGAGATATACTCTTTGTGTTCATCGAGTTGTTTTTTGAGCTCCCTAAATTGCCTTTCTGTGTTTTCTTGTATATCTCTGAGTATTTTTAGAATTTCTATTTTAAATTCTCTGTCGTTTAACTCCAAGGTTTCCAATATCTTAAATTTTTTCTCCATAGATTTTTCCTCATCTCTGTGTTACCTCTCTTTCTTTTGTATCCATGATATTCGATTTTCTCTTCTTTAATGGCATCTGAGGGTGGTTTTCTTGATAGTATTAATGAGATTTTATAAGGAATAAAAGGATAAAAAAATAAAAATAAAAATAAAAAATTGTGCGTTTTTTTAAAAAAATTAATCATTAAAGAAAAATAAAATAAGATAAAAATTTGAGGAAAAAAAGGGAATAATTCCTTCCCCTCCTTTTTTCCTCTCCTCTCCTCTCCCCTCTTTTTTGAGAAAATCTTGTGATGAACTGTGAATTATATTGTACTAAATAGAACAAACAATACCTGTAGTGGAGGGCCTGAGTTGGGGAGAAGTAATATAGGGGTAAAGGAAAAAGAAAAAAAATACAAGAAAAAAATTTTTATATATAAAAAAGGGGGGAGCAGTATAGACCCACAAAAAGCAAATTAGGAAAAAATTTGGGTCAAGAATAAAATGATTTGCTTTTAGGTGTTGGCTGACTCAGAGTTATGATGAAAGGAATAAGAGGGAAACAGGAAAAAGGGGTGGAAAATTAAAAAATTACTATTGTATTTAGTGGAACAAGAACTAGATAAAATGGAGAGCCAGGGATGGGAGCACTGCTAATGTGTTAAAAAGGTGAAGTAAAAACCCTCCAAAATGCCACAAACTTAAGTTTGAGTCCCAGATAAGATAATTTGTTCATTATTGAAGTTTGAATGAGAGAAGGCATAAAGGAGAGAAGAAGAGACTAATATAGAGGGAGAAAAGAGAGAGAGAGAGAGAGAAAAGATGGAACAACTTAAAGAAGAAAAAAGAAAAAGGAGGAGAGAGAAAGAGAGAGTTAGGGGTTTTGGATTGCAACCCTCAAAGAGAGAAAGGAGGAGGAAAGAAAAGATAATGGGAGATGTAACACTTATGGGTAGTGTAGTTCAAAGAGAGGCGAGAATAAGACTGAGAGAGAATTAAATGACCAAATTGGAGTAGAAAAAAAAAAATCAAGAATGAAGAAAAGAGACACAGACGAACAAATATAATACAATGGAATAGGTTATAAAATCTGCAGATTATTCTTGATTTTGAGAGGTTGTCGTCTTGCTTTTTCTTTTCTGTCTTTCTGGTCGGTGACTTTGTACCCTGGGTTCTGCCCCTGTGGCACGCTCTGGAAGAGGTTTGCAGTTGATAATTCTCTATGGCAATGTCATGTATTGGGCTTCAGTCTCGTTGGCAGTCGAGGTTCATTAGTGTTTATAGGCTCCAACAGTGAGAGGATCTCTCACTGTGAGAGTGTTCCTGGAGCCTCTCTCCTAGTCTTTCCTTCCACAATTAGAAGCCTGATAATCCAGCTATGGGGTTGCTGCTGCCTCTGCCTGGATAGTAAGAGTCTCAAAGAGCTGGCAACTCCCCACTCTATTCCCACTCAGCACAGGGCTCTGAGTAAGGCTCAGTCAGTCAGACCTGCCAGCATAATCAAGCGTGGCTTCCTCTCACTCAAAGACCTATGGCTCTGCCCCTCTGTGGGATAACTCGAGTGCCCACTCCTGAGGCGTTTGGAGGAATCTCTTGCCCACTCTCCGTGCGCATCCACCAGGATGTCAGACCAGACAGGTCACACTTCGAGTGAAATTCCTACTCACACGGAAAAGATCGAGCTTTGGAATTGGCTTTCGCTCTATCCTTGTGCGGCTTTCCCAAGGGGCTAGGGCTGCCTGAGATTCCGCTCCTGGCCCGCTCACAGACCTGCTCCTCTGTGGGAAAAACACGGGCGCCCACCTCTGAGGAGTTCGGAGGAATCTCCTGTCCACTCTTCCTGTGTGCGCACTGACCAGATTATGAGTTTCAGGCGGGACGCCTCTCACTCCAAGAAAGCCCTCTGCCCACACGGAAAAGTTACTGGGTTGGAATTGGCTTTCGCTCTGTCCCCGTGCGGCTTTCCCAGGGCGCTGGGGCTTCCGCTTTTGGCCCGCTCACAGGCCTCTGACTCTGCTCCTCTGAGGGAAAACACGGGCGCCCACCCCTGAGGAGTTCAGAGGAATCTCCTGCCCACTCTGCGTGCGTGCGCACTGACCAGATTATGAGGCTCAGGCGGGACACCTCTTGCTCCGCGAAAGCCCTCCTCCCGCACAGAAAAGTTCCGCCGTTGGAGTTGGCTCCAGCTCCCTCCCCGTGCCCGGTCCCCTCAGGGCGCTGGGGCTCCTAGGAGATGCTGCTTTTTGCCCACACAGAGGCCTCTGACTTTGCTTCTCTGTGGGTTAGCACAGGCGGCGCCAACCGCTGAAGTGTTCATAGGAATCTCTTGCCCACTAACCACGCCAACCAGGAGATGCGGAAAATGGCTGCCCCACTTGTCTTTCTTTGTCTGGGTTTGGCGCGCACGTGTTAGCTTGAATTGCCCAGGTTTTTCCACGGCTTGGATCTCCGTGCCACAGCCTGGTTTGGCTGTTTGTACCGCAGCCTGGAACTATTCACTCCCTATGCCCGCCTTAGTTTCTATATTCTCAGTTCTCAGTGAAAGCCATCCTGTTTGGATTAGAGAGGAAGGCGGAGCATTTCTTACTCCTTATTTCCCCCGGAGTTTGACCATATATTTAGCCAATCTTTCGCTCGATCCTACCTTCGGGTGTGTTGTGAAGCATCTGAAGACTCCAAGGATAGGTTTTTCTGTTTCTGGTTGAAGAACTTGTTGAGTTTATGGGGAGATTTTCGGTATCGCTTCCTACCGCGCCATCACTGTGACGTCTCTCTGACAGCTAAATTTCTTGTTGTTCCTAATTTTTTTTAAGTGAAAGAAATAGGATATAGGTTAAGAAACTTGCATAAAGGTCTACTGCTAGAAAGTGTCACTGTCCAAGTCTGTCTCAAGTGTTTAGTCTTTTTTTGTGTGTGACAGACACAGAGACAGGGAGACAGAGAGAGGGACAGAGAGATGAGAAGCATCAATTCTTCGTTGCAGCTCCTTAGTTGTTCATTGATTGCTTTCTCACAAGTGCCTTGACTGGGGGACTCCAGCAGAGCTAGTGACCCTTGCTTAAGCCAGCAGCCTTTGGGCTCAAGCCAGTGACCATGGGGTCATGTCTATGACCCCCATGCTCAAGCCAGCGACCCCGCGCTGAAGCTGGTGAGCCTGCGCTGAAGCTAGAGACTTTGGGGTTTCAAACCTGGCTCCTCTGCATCCCAGTCTGATGCTCTATCCTCTGTGCCACCACCTGGTCAGGCAAGTGTTTATACTCTTAATCATTGCATTGAGAGACCAAATGGTGGACGAAGTCTACTTGGATTTAAATATTTTCAGTATAAGTCCTTACTACAAGTCTTGATTTAGGCCTGTTTAAGCATGGGGGGAAAAAAAAAAGCTTACACAACCAACTAGATATCTTGTATCTTTTAAAATCTAGAGCCGTAGTTCTCAAAACATGGTCCCCAAACAAATAGCATCACCTAGAAACTTACTAAAAATGGAAATATTTTCAGTCCCCAACCAAGATCTACTCAAGGAGAATCTCTGTGTATTAGCACAACTACCTTTATTTTAACAAATCTTTCAGGTATTTCTGACACATGCAAAAATTCCAGGAGCACTTTTCTAGAAGTTGTATGTAGACGTTGGTTAGGCCTCCTCACCCCTACAGAGGATTAGAGCAGCTCACAGGTGGCTGAGGCCCATGCCCAGTTTTTCTCTCTAGTCCTGTTTTGTTCTGCAGTGTCTTACCTGCTGAGCTCTGCTGACAGATTAATGTGCCTTGAAGTGTCACAGTCCTTGTTGCTATGTTTGCTGCTGCGGGTTCACAGATTTCAGTAGAGCGCTATCACATTTTCTCTCCCTCCGAGTTTATATTTTCTACTTTTCATTTATTTCCATCTCCCCCTTTTTTCTTTTACTTTTTTCCCAGATTTTTCCTGAGCACACTGTGCTCTGCATGGCACACTGTGTTAATCTCCCTGCTTTTCCTCTTCTGCTCTCTCTCATAGGACGGCCTGTTAATAACTTCTCAGGAAGTTATCATTTCAGCAGAAAAATACTGGGTTCTTCGTGGTGCCAGAAGGAAGAAACTTCAACTTGCAAGTAATTCCTACTAGTTTTAAGAGTATCTTTCTATACTTTCTCTTTCCTGAGAACAAGAGTCATTGGATTTCTCACTAAACTGGAAATGCTTTGTGGACAAGACTCATGATAATTCACACCCATTAACCACTGCTATGAAAAGTGATAATCCTGCAAAGCAGTCACGTCCTTTAGAAAATTGTGGTAACAGACACCTAAATTCTACATTCTGAGCCATTTATAGTGCGCAGTTCAGTGGCATTTATATCCACACTGTTGTGCTGTGCAGCCACACTAGTCGTCTCCAGAACTCTCTTCATCCTGCAAAACTGAAACTCTGGACTCATTTCTTAACAGCCCCACATACCCCACACACCCCTCCAGCCCTTGGCAACCACCATTCTACTGTCTGTCTTTATGAATCTGACTGTTCTAGGTACTGCATTTAAGTGGAACCATGCTGTATTTATCTTTTTGCGACTGGCTTATTTCACTTTACATAATGTCCTCAAGGTTAATCTAGATTGTAGCATACGTCAGAATTTCCTTCCTTTTTTAGGCTGAATGATATTGTACTGTATGTACATATATGTATGTACTGTAGGTACACACACACACACAAATAACATTTTGTTTATCCATTCATCTGTTATGGACACTTGGGTTGCTTCTACTTTTGACCATTGTGAATAATGGTGCTATGAGCATGAGTGTAGAAATACCTGTTTGAGGAACATCGCCTATTTTTACACATCATAGCAGCACTATTAACCCATGAGTGCTCCCTGTATTTAGGATGAAGAGGTAGGTATGGATGAGGAAGGATAACAGGCAAGGCCCATAGGAACATGTCTAATGTCTCCAGGACATTCTGGCATCTGACTATGATGGAATGCTCTAGAGCCAACTTTATATTTTCAGTTCTCTTATTCTTGCCTATTTGCTAGCACCCCCCAGCAACCATCATTTTGCTATTGTAACTCTGGTTCTCTCCTTTTCTTCGGTTCAGACATGGAGTTTGTGGTTCTTGTCTTGGTTCCTGACTTTGTTCTGCTCCTCATTCTGCTTTGATTGACTAACTTTGATGAGTTGTCAGCTCAGTTTCTGACCTCTAGTTTTTGAAAATTTTTTTCACTGATTGCTTGAAGGGGCCCATCTCAGCACTAATTATGAGAAAAAAAGGAAGATCCATCATCCTCCATCTGGGTATCAGGGTAATTCAAGAACACTAAAGTAGGAGCTGCTGGGTTAGGCTGAGCAGACGTGCACCAGCACATACCTCTGCCTGAAGCCCATAGCACGTGACCCACTCACAAGACATGGAAAAGAAATAACTTGAAAATCAAGCTAACTCCTCTAAACAGACTCTTTTGGCTCTGTGTCCGCTCAAAAAAAAATCAAATGCGTATTATTCATGCAGAACCTCTCAGAGGGGAGTTCCTACAGCCTTTATAATGTGACTCGCTGAATTGAGGTTTTTGAAAACAGCAGAGCCAGGGACCCTTCTGTGTATCCGCGTTGGCACTGATTGGCCTTGCAACATCCAGCAAGTGAGCGTGCATCTCCTCATGCGCTTCATATCTTGGGGGCTTTGAAACAGTGCTTTAGCAGCAGGTAACTGCCCCTCAGAAAGGCCTTTAGAAACACAACAGCAGCTGTAGGTTTGAAGTAGGCCTTGCAGTAACAGAAAAAGAGAGGGTCCACCAAACTTTACAGAGAGCCACTAAACAGCAAAACAAAAATGTGCTGGGTCACTGCCTCAGACCACAGGTATGACAGGTTCAAAATCAACTGTCCACAGAAACTACCTGTCTTCACTGAAATGTGCTTCCCTTGGAGCCACTCCCTTGCCCTTAAAAAACAAGCAAACAACAAACAAAGTAATACTTTATCATTCTGCTGCCTGTAAGTAAAATGTACTCATCCTACCTTTAAGGGCTTCCCACCTTCTTTAATATGTCGGTATTTCTGAATGTCAGTTTTGTGCCATACACCACGTTAGCCCCTGACAGATAGAAAGATGATGGTCCTTATGTTTGTTTGTCTTTCTTTTTTTCTCTTCCTTTTGGAAAGTCTTTTGCTGTGACAAGTACTAGTTTTTCTAAATAACCAAAGTGCTATGAAGCTCATAGCAATAACTACCTTTTTTGAGTGCCTAATTACATACGAGGCACTTTAAACAGTTATCTGTAATCTTCCCAGCAATCCCCAGGGTAGAATTATTCTTCTTTTTTTTTTTTTTTTTTTTTCATTTTTCTGAAGCTGGAAACAGGGAGAGACAGTCAGACAGACTCCCGCATGCGCCCGACCGGGATCCACCCGGCACGCCCACCAGGGGCGGTGCTCTGCCCCCCAGGGGGCGATGCTCTGCCCATCCTGGGCGTCGCCATATTGCGACCAGAGCCACTCTAGCGCCTGAGGCAGAGGCCACAGAGCCATGCCCAGCGCCCGGGCCATCTTTGCTCCAATGGAGCCTTGGCTGCAGGAGGGGAAGAGAGAGACAGAGAGGAAAGCGCGGCGGAGGGGTGGAGAAGCAAATGGGCGCTTCTCCTGTGTGCCCTGGCCGGGAATCGAACCCGGGTCCTCCGCACGCTAGGCCGACGCTCTACCGCTGAGCCAACCGGCCAGGGCTTATTCTTCTTATTTTGAAGATGAAGAAACTGAGGCTCAAAGAAATTAATTTCCTAAATCATAAAAGTTTTTTAGAAGTAAAAACTGAAACAGGCCTCTTTACTTTATGCTGATAGTTGAGAAAAGTTCATTTTGGGGTTTGAACTCCTTGGAAACACCCACTGCTTCTTACCAAGTCATAGTAATTCAGCATTAAAAAACTAAATCAATGAAAAAAGATACCTACAAAAATTCTTCCTAGAAGTGCCAATTTGCTTCCACCATCATCGTTTTTGTTTTTTTTTACTGAGATTGTGTTTAAAATAGGCATTTGTTCCTTGAGTACAATAGAAACCCTCTGCTAACTCTGTTTTTAACCTAACACTTTTTAAACTTGATTTTTTTCCCCTCAGTGGCCTAGCACCAGTACCAGCGAAGGTATACATTAAGAATTCTGTAGGTGAGACATTCATATAGCAAGAGGAGCAACTGTAGAACTTTGTGCAGGCTTAGCTTCTGTTATAGCTCTATCTTAACTTAGGAGTGTCTATTGCTTTGCTCCCTAGTCCTCTAAGAGGAAACTTAAAATTTGCAAAAATTAATAGTCTTTATTTAGCCTTAAAATTCCTTACAGATTTCCTATATCCATATATGTTTAAATATGCTTTATGACAGTATTAGGTATTTAAATGGATCTATAATAAAATTAGTCATAATAACACATCAAGCAATGTCACAATATTTCATTTATATTACACTGTTACTAACTATGGTTAAATCAGGGGTCGGGAACCTATGGCTCGCGAGCCAGATGTCACTCTTTTGATGGCTGCATCTGGCTCACAGACAAATCTTTAAAAAAAAATGTTAAAAATATAAAACATTCTCATGTATTACAATCCATTCATTTCCTACCGCTCATGTTCATGGTTGAGGGTGGCTGGAGCCAATCACAGCTGTCCTCCGGGACAACACCGAATTTTTACTGGATAATGCGTAACGTACACGGATCATTGTATGGCTCTCATGGAATTACATTTTAAAATATGTGGCGTTCATGGATCTCTCAGCCAAAAAGGTTCCCGACCCCTGGGTTAAATCGATACACATGCTAAAAGTTGAGTTATACTTAAAGCCTACATTTTTCTGCTATTTCACCATTAACATTTCTTGACCAATATCTAATGAGTTTGAATATCACAAAAATCCATGTCAGCTAATGTTAACGTTCACAGGTATAGAATATTGAACCTGGAATATTGAATTAGAGATCTTCTAGTTAAGGAGTTAACTATTGCCAACAAGCCAAATCAGGCCTGCTATGTTTTTGTAAATATCATTTTATTAGAACAGAGCCACACTTTTTTGTAAACTTTTGTCTGTATTTCCTTACAACAACAGAGTTGAGTAGTTGTGACAGAGACCTTATGGCCCACAAGACTGAATATATTCATTATCTGGCCTCTTACAGAAAGTTTGCTGACTCCTGATTGAGTTCAGCCCCCTCAATGTATAGATGAGAACATAGTTCTAGATCCTTTGCTAATATTTCCATGTCTTACTTATCATGTTCTATACTTTTTTTTTTTTTTTGTATTTTTTCTGAAGCTGGAAACGGGGAGAGACAGACAGACTCCCGCATGCGCCCGACCGGGATACACCCGGCACGCCCACCAGGGGCGACACTCTGCCCACCAGGGGGCGATGCTCTGCCCCTCCGGGGCGTAGCTCTGCCGCGACCAGAGCCACTCTAGCGCCTGGGACAGAGGCCAAGGAGCCATCCCCAGCGCCCGGGCCATCTTTGCTCCAATGGAGCCTTGGCTGCGGGAGGGGAAGAGAGAGACAGAGAGGAAGGAGGGGGTGGGGGTGGAGAAGCAAATGGATGCTTCTCCTATGTGCCCTGGCCGGGAATCGAACCGGGGTCCCCTGCACGCCAGGCTGACGCTCTACCGCTGAGCCAACCGGCCAGGGCCTCATGTTCCATACTTTGCTTAAATATATAATATGTGCTTTAGCCAGAACTCACATTTTCCTGTGTACCTTACCATTCTCAATAAGTACGTTTGTTTCCCAAGTTGTATTTTCTTTTAACATAAAGTCATTTATGTTAGCTGATTTTTTAAAATTAAATTTGTTGGGTTACATGGGTTAATAAGATTGTATACATTTCAGGTGTACTAATTTATAATACAACATCTGTATACTCCATGATGTGCTCACCATCCAAAATCCAGCTCTCTCCATCATCATATATTTAACCCCTTTTACCCTCTTTGTCCTCTCCCCACCTCTCCTCCGTTCTGGTAACCATTATTCTGTTGTCTGGGTCTATGAGCTTGTTTGTTTGTTCATTTGTTGCTTTTTGCTTCATATCCCACAGGAGTGATCATATATTCTTGTCCTTTTCTAACTTATTTCATTTAGCATGATACTTTCAAGATCCACTGGTGTTACAAATAGCAGTGTTTCATCTTTTTTATGAAGGAGTAGTATTCTATTGTATATATGTAATACATCTTTATCCAATCAGCCATCAAAGGACATTCAGGTTGTTTCCATGTCTTAGCTATTATGAATGCTACAATGAACATAGGGATACATATGTCTTTACAAGCGTTTAAAAATATTTTGGGCACATACCCAGGAGAAAGATTGCTCAATCATATGGTAACTTAATATTTTGAGGAACCTTCATACTTTTTTCTATAGTGGCTGCATTGATTTACATTCCCTCCAGTAATGTGTGAGGGTCCCCTTTTTGTAATATCCTCTTTAATACTATTTCTTGTCTTATTAATAACAGCCATTCCAATAGGTGTGAGTAGTAACTTGGTGTGGTTTGATTTGCATTTCCCTTATAACTAGTGATGCTGAGCATTTTTTATATATCTGATGGCCATCTGTAGGTCTTCCTTGGAAATTTTCTATTCAGGTCCTCTGCCCATTTTTTAATGTATGGTTTATATAAATACTTTTAGGTATTGAGTTGTATGTTCTTTATATTTTTTGGATATTAGCCCCTTACTGGAGCTATCATTTGGAAATATCTTTTTTCTTTTGGTTGGTTGCCTTTTTGTTTTGTAGGTCGTGTCTTTTGCTGTGCAGAAGCTAATTTTCTGAATTAATATTTTATTTTCCAAGTCTTTTTCAAAAACTTTTTTAGCTAACAGTTATTTTACAATAAGTAGTCTACCTTGGCCATTATTGTTTACAAATGTATTTGAATATCACAAAATTTGCATTTCATAGTAAAAGGCACAAGTGTAGCTAAAACCTTTAATTAAAATACAGCATATTACTTTGATAAAAAATATTTATTCAAAAACACTTATAGAATACCTTTAAGTACAAGGCCCTGTACTGGGGTTAGGTATTAAAAATGACCAAGAACCTCTTATAGTCCATGCCATTGAAGAGCTAGAAACCTTTGGGAGAAATAGATATGTAAGCAGAAAACTGATAAGGACAATCTCAAGCAATGATTATATTAATAGTTCTTTCTCATTATAATGACCTGAATTTCAGAATTTATTGTCTGAAAATACTAATATGCCATCTAAAGCCTCTTAAACTGTTTCATTAAAACAAGCATTTATTGTGCACTCCACCCCAAAGAGAATCCTCTGGCTTTAACTGAATTGTTTTAAATTGAAGAATACTGTTTTTTATCCCAGTTTTATTGAGATACAATTAAAACAAATCATTGTATAAGTTTAAGGTGTAAAATGTGTTGATTTGGAAGGAATATTGCTCTTATAAAACACATAACACCACTAGATAATATAATAATGCTAAACTTAACTTTTGTTATCTGTAGCTGTTATTTTTCAGGATCATTTACCCCTGGTAGAAACAAATCTGTAAGGAACTATGTTATAGTGGCATTTTACTCTATTGAATGGAAGTCCAGTTATTTCCCCTTGACACACACACACACACACACACACACACACACACACACATATATATATTTATTTTTATTTGCTTGCTTGTTTCTTTTTGGAGGAAGAAGGTGGTGGGGGAGGGGCAGGGAGAGAAAGACAGGAACATCCAGCTGCCTCTTTATGTGCCCTGCCTAAGGAATTGAACTGGCAACCTCCACGCTTCCAGACAACACTCCAACCAACCAAGCTATCTGTTCCAGGATTATATATTTTTCAACCTGTCTCCACACTCTATTTCTTTAAATAAACATTTCATTCTAAAAATCTTTCTTTTCTTTATTTCTATTCCAAAGAAATGTTAAGTCTAAGATTCAATAATTTAAACACTTGACAGTTATGAAGCTAAATTAGGTTATTCAGCTAATGTACATAGTGCTTTATGCCTTAAAGGTATTCTTTATTCTTGCAAACAAGTTTAAATCTCTCTACAAGAGAAACAACACACGACCCAAAAGATTAATTTGAAGGTCCCAGTTTTAATGGTGAGAGACGGCACAAGTAAAAATCTGGATTGCAAGGCTGAGGCTATGTTGCCTTTCATTTTGCAGCAATGGAGACTGAACTGGTGAAAAAAGGATAATCAGTTTGAAAATCCTTATTTTGTTTTTGATGGTCTATTCTCTGTTTCCTTGGAAACAGAGCTGGCAGCCCACAGAGTTGCTGGCATTATGGGTTTTTGTTTTGTTTTAGCTTCGAAGCATCAAAGAAAAGGTGAGGTTTTATGACTGTAATCTGTAGACTCTGACTTATTTTCAAATAAATTAAAAACAAATATTTATTGAATGCCTATTACATATAAGGTAGTAGGTGATAAAACCAACAAATTTGAGAAAGTGGTTTAAACCAATTGAAATGAATTTTAGCTTCTAACAGCCAATGTATTATATAAATATATATATTTTTTAAGGAAAAGAGGAAATAAAGTTTATTTTAAAAACTATAGTGGGAAGGTAGTACACTGTGATCCGTATAGTTTAATAAAGCTAATTTTAGAAAACAACTAGATTCCCCCACCAGACAGCACAATTCCTTCTTCCTCTATACAGAATATAGGTAATATGAGGGTGGTTACTATGTGTGGAAAAGACAGCCTTTGCCTCCAGTAAACAAAGCAAGCAAACAAAAACTAAATGGAGCTTAAAAAAACCTAACAAGTTTTCTGAAAAACTGTATTAATTAAATTACTAAATATTTTAATTGAGGAGTGGTTGTCAAAAGATTACATGGTCTTTTCCTTTACGAAAGGTTGCATTTGATTTAAGTTTAAAAAGCCATGTCTTTAGGAACCCTGACTGAGATGAGAAGGCAAGAGCCGCACGTTTCAGTTGTAGGGAGCATTTGTCTTTAAATTTAATCAGACCTAAGCTTATTTATACGGTTCAGGGGAGGGAGGATGGCATGAGAAAGACTGACAGAGAGACTTTAACTTGATAGAACTAATTTCCTGAAGAGAAAGGAGGGGTGGGTACTAAAGAAAAACCAGGGGGGTTGCTTTTGATGTCCTCTAAGGACAGCAGATGACAATACCAGTGCCACCCTTTGCTCTAAAATCTAAGCACCTCAGATGTACTAACTGAATTGGGACTGCTTGGAGATGAAAAAAACAAAACAAAACACAAAAAATTTAGGAATTAAAGAGTTGCAGGAATGTGCACCTGAAAACAAAATTATCTCTGTGAATAGGAAGATGGAATTATGTACCAATCTGCTAAAAGAAAAAGAAGAGGTAGTGTAGGGAGCTTAAAAAGAGGTGGTTTGAAGAATATGAGAAAAGTTGACCAGAAACATATACACTTCTAAACAATATTTCAAATAATTTTGTTATTTTCTCCAGCACAGCTAGATACACTAGTGTCAGAGCTCAGAGCCAGACCATATTCACCCAAGGTTGGAAGGTTGTAAACAGAGTGGGATTGAAAGACCAGGAAGTTGATAGCACTGGCAGAGGGTGATTAAGTGATGTGCAGTAGGATTATTTCAGATATGAAATCACATAAACCCAGGAGGGGGGAGATAATGATATATACAAAAAAAAAACGTTAAAAAGTAGGAACACAAAGATTACAGACATAAAGAATCCACTGGCGCCCTGGCCGGTTGGCTCAGCGGTAGAGCGTCGGCCTAGCGTGCGGAGGACCTGGGTTCGATTCCCGGCCAGGGCACACAGGAGAAGCGCCCATTTGCTTCTCCACCCCTCTGCCGCGCTTTCTTCTCTGTCTCTCTCTTCCCCTCCCGCAGCCAAGGCTCCATTGGAGCAAAGATGGCCCGGGCGCTGGGGATGGCTCTGTGGCCTCTGCCTCAGGCGCTAGAGTGGCTCTGGTCGCAACATGGCGAGGCCCAGGATGGGCAGAGCGTCGCCCCTGGTGGGCGTGCCGGGCGCATGCAGGAGTCTGTCTGACTGTCTCTCCCTGTTTCCAGCTTCAGAAAAAAAAAAAAAAATCCACTGGCTGCCTGACCTGTGGTGGTGCAGTGGGATAAAGCGTCGACCTGGAACACTGAGGTCGCCGGTTCGAAACCCTGGGCTTGCCTGGTCAAGGCACATATGGGAGTTGATGCTTCCTGCTCCTCCCCCTTCTCTCTCTTTCTCCCCTCTCTAAAAATCAATAAAAATAAAATAAAAAAAAGAATCCACTGGCTTTATTATCCTGCTCCTTTCTGAGTGGACAATACAGGCAGTAGATTGCCCCACTCACAAAAGCCACCAGAAGAGCAAGCTCTGTCATCTTCCAAGTTCAGGGTTTTCTCCATATAGCAGAGTCCTCAGGCAGGGTGGATCCTTGTCACTCAAAGTGCAGACCACTGACCAGCATCGCTAGCATCACTTAGGAACTTGTTAGAAATGCAGGATCTTGGATCCCACTCTAGAGCTACTGAATCAGAATCTGGTTTTTAAACAATCTCCAAGTGATTCATATGCACTTTAAGTTTAAGAAGCACCAAGATGAATGCAGATCCACTTTTGGTTTATTTGTGCTGGTCCTGCATGATATGCTAGGAGAAACAAGGAGCAGACGTTCTGTCTGTGATGTTCTCAAGTTTCAGGCTCAGTGTATTTTTTTTTTTTTTTTTTTGGTATAATTTAAACCCTTCCCCAAATGACTTGTAATCCCTGGCAGTAACTCCTCCCTAATCCCACCCCACATCCTAGGTGCTCTCACATCTGAATATCAGAATGTTGTATAAGATACATTATAAGCTTTTTTCTAGTTTTAAAATTCTTTTATTTTATGTATCATAGCCAAACTTCCTCTGCACACACACAAAAATACCAGAAAATCAGTTCGAGTGAAATGAAAGTCAGTACCAAAAATAATTCTAAGGAGAAGTTACACACACACGCACACACACACACTGCCCATCGGCTCTTGGGTGTTTTAAAGAGTGATGCCGTGGCTTTTTTTCTCATAACATTCCTGTGTTTTCATGCTGTTATTCCTGATTACGAATGGTTTCTGAGCTGCTCTTATCCCCTCCTTTGTGCAAAACCAAGCCGAAATTCTTCAAAATGAATTAAGTCCCTTAAGAGTCTGAGTAGAAGCTTGAGCTAAATTGCCTCCCTACGTTAATGTATAACCAATTCTCCTAGAGGGGTAGGTTCTGGGGAGCAAGGCAGTCAGCGGAACCTGATTACGCAGATACCTGTTGGGGTAACATTTTTTAAAGACTAAGGGCGGTATTTGTGATCCAGGCTTTCGTCTTATGCCAAGAACAGAACCTTATGGACCTGCTGGTAGCTTTTTTCTGAGCCAGTGCTTTTAGGCGCAGTTACCTACTGGGCCGAAGTCCACGGTCCAGGAGGAGGAAAAAGCCATTTGTCCCCTGCTTCAGCTAACTGGTCCTGAGGGCTGAGAATGTGCTGTGACCGCTGGGAGAACCGAAACTGCGGAGGCCCGAAGTGCTTCAAATTTTTTAACTGCGCAGGGAGGTGTTCTCGACGTGGCGACTCTGATTTCCCCCCTCCCTTCGCAGGGTCAGTTCACCATCATTAACAGCCTCTCGGTCCCCAGGTTAACCCGCCCGTCACCCACCCCCAGCCCTTCCCCCTCCACGCTCGCGAGCCTCCCGCGCTCCGCCCACCCCTCTCCAGTCCCCTCACCCCCTTCTTTCCCTTCAACCAGCCTCTCCCCGCTCTTCCCAGCCCCCTTCTTCCTTTCCCTCTCCCCGCTCCTCCCCGCTTCCCCTCACCCTCCAGCCCAGCCCACCCCGCTTTCTGCTTTTCTTCTACGCCGAGATTTGCGTTCCAGCGGCAGCCACCACCTCCGCTCTCCCAGCGAGACGCCAGGCGGCGGGCACCTCCGGCCCGCTGCACGCAGGCGCACTGGGCGGGGGGCGCGCGGGCGGGCGTCCGCGCAAGCGCGCGCTGCTCAGGCTCGGCTCCGGCGCGGGCGGCCGGGCTTCTTCGGCTCGCTCTGTCCCGGCTTGGGGCCCCGCGCGGCGGCGGCGGCAGCGGCGGCACCACCACCACCATGTTTCTTCACTCTGTCAACCTTTGGAACCTGGCATTTTATGCCTTCATGATCTTCATGGCCACCCTCGGGCTGTGGGATGTCTTCTTCGGCTTCGAGGAGAACAAGTGCAGTATGAGCTACATGTTTGAGTACCCGGAGTATCAGGTGAGGTTCCGCCCTCTCCTCACCTGGGCGCTCCGACACTCGGGCCCTTTCCTGCCTGGCCCTTCTGTAGGTTGCCTCTGCCTCCGACCCCCATATCCCAACCTCGCCTCTGGTTTTTCCGCCCCGAAAAACTGCAGAATCTCATTACTCCCATCACCTGCCCTTTGTGTCCTTTCTTTACGGTGAGGTGTTTCCCCGATCGTTCCCCGAACATCCTTCCTGCCCTACTCGTAATTGTTCCCCTGCCCCCCTCCCTCTTCCAGATCCCAATGCCATGCATGCGCAGGCTTTTCAGACTGGTCGCGCCCAACCCCCTTCATCCCTAGAGACGCAGCCTCAGCCCCTCTCCCTAAACCCAAACCCCGCGTCCCCCGAGTTTCTGCCTTAACAGGTGCCCCTGGACCCTCAGCTTCCCACGAGCCTACATTCTTCCCCTCACGCACAGTGATTTACGTGTCAGCTCCTGCTTTTCTAGAAAGGGACCGAGATTCTGCAGAACGTGTATTGGCTGGATAGTTCCCAGGGTTGCCTTAGAGACGCCAGGGTTTACCTCTGTGTTGGAAAGGCTAACCTGACGAGTAATTAAATGAAAGACTATTGAGGTTCTCTCCTGCAAAGATTTTGCAGAGGCTCCTGTTATGTAGATTATGGGTCCGTGCGTGTGCATGTACGCCTGGGTTGATGCATGTCGCCTCTTAACCAATTACATTCAAAATCTATTTCACGGTGTTATTTTCTCTTCTCACTGTGTTTGCTATTTAAGCCAGACCTTGCCCTTTTCTCTCTTCCCACGCCCTCACCCCTCCCGGTCCATTTGAACATTTTCAATCACACTTGCTTTATCAGTTTAGCATAGGAGGATCTAGAATTTCATTCATGACCAGCTGTAAAAAGAGGTTGTGACAAATTATACAACTGTCCGAAGAAATTTCTCCCGAATAATTCATTTCTAAACGCATCCAGTAATTACCGAATACATATTATAATAGTCCCCTACCATGAGCTGTATATACACTATAATACATATCGATAAAATGCATTTGTGGTATACTTTTAAAGCCGTACAGATTTTTTCTTTAAGGTAAAGGATGCTGAGCGTGGTTGCTTCTGTGCACAGGTCATTATGGAGGAGCATATTTGATTATGCTGCTATTATGTAGATCTTAAAGCTACATAGTTAAGGTTTAAAATGCTGATGAGCTTCCTTTTCCATGGGCAGAATTCTAGCTTAGCTTTTATTATGAGGTTCTTACCTTTGTTTTGCATGAATGCATATAAAGGGGTGGAAATATTTGATATCAGATGATATTGAAGGAGAAGATTTTATGATGTTACTTTTGCCTTTTAATTTCTACGCGAACATACTGGTTTATTTTAATCGGAGTCTATATACAGTTAAATATTTGGGCTTCTAGTTTAGATTTTTAAAAACTGAATATAGAGCCTTTATATTGCTTTGATTCTATGGTTTAGTAATTAGAAAACTACCAATAAATTAAAGTAGGTCACTTTAGTTTTGTACTGCATTGAAGAGTTTGGTTAAAATAAAATTATTTTGAAAGGTTGTGCTAATTCTCATTTATTTTTAGATTTCTCACAATTATTGAAGCTATTTTAATGTTTGCAGTAGTAGAAACTGCTTAGTGTTGGAAACAAAGCATATGGCCCTCACAGATGCATTTCCTGCCTCTTAAAATTGGAAATACACGGAACATTAGTGTAGCTAATTGGCTTTTTTTTTCTGTTGTTGTGTCTGTATTTACTTATTTTAATTAAAATTGCCCTTTTGAGGTTTTACATTCTGTTAGTATTTGTAGCACAGTAATAATTACAGTAGTAGGAGTTTTTGATTCACATTTTTTGATAAATTTTTATTTTTGTGATATTAAAAAAGCTGTGTTAATTCATTATAGTATTTATATTGGACTCTTAGTCCTTTTATTGTACATACGATGTTGTGTTATTTTACAAGTAAGTTAAAGCCTGCCTATAGATATGAGTCACTGAATACAGTGAGATTTCTGGATAACTAAGGTCATTCTATTAAGACCAATGGTTTTTAATGTCTAAAAGTGTTCTAAACTTATTTTATATATTGCTTACTTTTAATTACATTTTATAGTAAGCTAATTATTCACAGGTTGCTATTCATTATATCAGATGTCTCAGTCATTAGATTTTCTTCTCTTGATGTCTGTCTTACTTTTTTACTGTCAATTTGCATATTCTTTAGCCAAATTTTAGAGGAAATGAACATTATTTGAAACATACTCAATTTTATTCTCAGTGTAAAAAATAAAAGGTCGGAACAGGAATTTGAAACTCTTGGTAAAATGAAATTTTGAATTTAAAACTTATCTCTGTTCATTCTCTACCTTGCTTATTGAGTTACCTGAACATCTCACTAACCTACCAGACAAAATGCACACTATCCTTTAAAGCTTCTTGCCTTGTGAGAGCAAGGCAAAGCTTTCATGTGGTAGCAAACAGTTTTGGGAAAATTATAGAATTGGAGAAGAAATATCTGTGTTGTTGTCTCCTATAGAGTAATTTATTTGCCTGTCTTGAGATGTGTGATCTAGCAGTTGCTCTTTGAGAGAAAGTGCTGATGTTGGAAAATATAAATCACATATATTTTTTAATTTAAATAGATTTTATTGATTGATTTCAGAGAGAGAGAGAGAGAGAGAGAGAAAGGGAAAAAGAGAAAGGAAGTGAGGGAGGGAGGAGCATCCACTTGTTCCACTTATTTATGCATTCCTCGGTTGATTCTTATATGTGCCCTGACTGGGGCTTGAACCCTCAGCGTTGGCATATAGGGACAATGCTCTAACCAACTGAGTTACCCAACGAGGGCCACATATTTTGTTATTAAATCTGATGTTTATTTAGCAAATCATTTATTGGATGTGGCTGGTGTATTCTAGTACTGGATATGGGTGAGAAGGAATTATAAAAAATCAGACCTTGTGCCTTTATGTCTTTATAATACAATGGAGGAAGAAAATGGAGATTGTAGTGAATAGTTTCAATGTGCTGAATTTCACTATGAGAGAGTATCATATATACAAGGCTCCTCGCAGAAGAGAGTATTCAGTTTCACCTTGGTAGTCGAAGGCTATAGAAAAGAGGCAGTAAATTGGTCCATGGAGGGTACATAGTTAATGTACAGAAACAAGAAAATTGCAGGAATGAAGACTAGCATTTGTGAGTAAAGACGGCATCAGGATATATTGCGTAAGCAGTATGTGTAGTATGTTACTGTTTATGTAAAAAAGAGAAAATAACCTATAAACATGTTTTCTTGTATACACATGTGTAAAATATTCATAGAAGCACAAACTGCTGCCATTTGTTGCCTTCTGCATAGGAAACTGGATGGCTGAAGGACCACGGGGATGAGAGAGCCTATTCATTGTATATCCGATTGAATCTTGAATTTTGAAAGATATTAAAGATAAAATTTAAAACCTGGCATACGTAAGTTATACGAAAGTAGGTAAGAATATAAATAGAGCCAGATTTTTAAGGACCTCTCTCTTAAGCCTTTATCATCTACATATGCAGTGAAGAAACACATAGGCTTATATTTTAAGTGTTTCTTTACAACAGTATGGACTCTGGATTGTAGCAAGGAGGTTATGATAGGGAGAGACTGGTCTGAAAGATTCACTAGTCCCTAGATGTTTGTTTGTTTTTTTGTTTTTTTTTTTGGTATTTTTCTGAAGCTGGAAACAGGGAGAGGCAGTCAGACAGACTCCCGCATGCGCCCGACAGGGATCCATCCGGCATGCCCACCAGGGGGCGATGCTCTGCCCCTCTGGGGCGTCGCTCTGCCGCGACCAGAGCCACTCTAGCGCCTGGGGCAAAGGCCAAGGAGCCATCCCCAGCGCCTGGGCCATCTTTGCTCCAGTGGAGCCTTGGCTGTGGGAGGGGAAGAGAGAGACAGAGAGGAAGGAGGGGGAGGGGGTGGAGAAGCAAATGGGCGCTTCTCCTATATGCCCTGGCTGGGAATCGAACCTGGGTCCCCCGCACGCCAGGCCGATGCTCTACCGCTGAGCCAACCGGCCAGGGCTCCCTAGATGTTTTTATCAAGCTGGAGTCTTAGAGTATTCTTAAGGGTGGAGTGGGCAAAGATCTGAGAGCTGGTTCTTTATAAGAACTTAAAAACAGTATTCATTTTGATCAAAATCTTTTTTCTTTTTGGTTAATTATGGAACTCGAACTTTTATTTTGCAGTTTTATATCACAATTTACAAAACTATATAATAAAATAAAGACTTAGTTTCTTAAATCAATATTTTTCTAGCACTTGGGAATTTGTCAGAATTTTTGCCTTTTGAAGTGGCAGGGGGGTCTAGGTTGGAGATGACAAGAGCCTGTGCTATGGCAGAGTCAAGAGAGGGAAGACAGTGCCTGACCTGTGGTGGCGCAGTGGATAAAGCATCGACTTGGAAATGCTGAGGTCGCCGGTTCAAAACCCTGGGCTTGCCTGGTCAAGGCACATATGGGAGTTGGTACTTCCAGCTCCTCCCCCCTGTCTCTCTCCTCTCTCTTTCTCTCTCCCTCTCTCTCTCTCCTCTCTAAACTGAATAAATAAAATAAAAAAAAGAAAGAAAAAAGAAGTTATAAAAAAAAAAAGAGAGGGCAGACAGCAGGGGCAGGATTATGGAGAAAATATTTCAGTGTAAAGATAATTGATATTAATTCGATGTCTTTTTGGGCGATAGGGTGCTCATATAATATACTCTATATAAAATAACAAGTTTAAAATATATTGGAGTCCTGTGGCTATAAGTATTTTCTTTTCAAATCCCTTGACTCTTCCGCTTTTTAACAGCATCCTTTTTATGTACGGTTACACCTTTTCTGCCTTCAGTCTGGTCAGTACCTTTCCTGCCACTCACTCCCTACTTGAACTCTGTCTGGAAATGCAGTTTTGTCATTTGCCTACAACTCCAATTGTTTTTTTGGTTCGAATTCCTTTTTTCCATCTCTGCTTTTTGCTACGCTGTATTATATGCACTCATTTTCTTTAAAGTGTACACTCTACCACTCTAAAATTGCTTTTATAATAGTATATTATGATATATATTAAATACATTCTTTTACTCGTTTTTCTGTGCCCAGAGAATTAAATATTACTTTTTTGATACATTTGATAGTTTCCTGTTTTTCTGAGTTAATTTTCAACTAGTTCAAAATTTTGTTTACTACTGGCCCAGAAAGAGTAATGATCCAATATGCATGTACTACTACTGTTCTATCATATGATTCACTAAATTGAGAGAAGTTCTCTCACATTTTCTTTTTGCTCAATTTGTACCTAAAGAAACGGTATAATACATATTTATTATATACAGTGCATAATCAATATTGGGACTAATTTGAGTTAAAATACATGTATATAAATAAAGCAAATATTTGGGTTTGTATTTCTCTATTTTGAGTATATGAGGAGATTAAAAGTTGCTAGTATCTTACACAGTAAGCTCACACTCTCTAAAGATGTTTTTATATTATTGGCACAGGTTGTTTATGGTAATAACCTCAAATGAATATTCAGGAGTGTGCATGAATAATCAGAATTCTGGGTTTGTACAACAGTGAGGGTTTTCAGTAGTCATTACTATTTACACTTTAAAAAATTCATTCAGTGTTTGAAATTCTTATCAAGCATATGTGTAGCACTGCTAGATTATTAAATCTATTGTTGTCACTTAAAACCTGTTTAGAGTAACTGGCTTCATTTTTAATGGTTTCTTTTGTTGGAAAAAGGAGAAGAGTTTATACTTTACTACTGCTTTTATAGATGCCTACCTTTATGAGATGACATTAAGACCAAATTTATATTTTGTTGCAAAAAGTTTTATGTGAATTACTGGCTCATTTGATATACAATAATAGGAATTGCAGAGTAGTTTAAAGCTTGCTGACGAACTACGCACCTAGTTCATGAAAACTGAAACATGCTGTTATTGAAATGTTTATGGTGAGAAGAGTGTGCATGTCTTGACCAAGACATTGAGATCCAGATTAATTTGTTAAGCATATTGTAGGTGAAAGCATATTAAGTTGAGAGGTCAGAAAGCTGCGTTACAAAATAAACTTGCTTTCTGTTGAATGATGTCACAGCTGGAATATGTAGTTGGGCCTGAGTGAAAGGAGAGACATTACAAAACTGTTTAAAATAGCAGAAAAGAATTGATTTGATAATGGAAAGCTTTTATCATTTCTAAGTATAACTGATACTAAATTAAATGCATTTTCAATTACGTTAACATGTAACTTGCTGGCATCTACCAGTGTTTTTCTGTTGTCAGTGACTATTTTGAGTAACTTATATTTATTAGAAATTCAGTTAGACCCATTTTATACTTTCCCAAAGACTGCATGTTTCAAAACTCACATAATTCAAGACTAATTCTCCATATGAATAAACTAAAAGCAGAACTTCTTTTGTGCATTAAGTGCAGTTTTATCATCAGTAATATCTTTATATTACACTATTTGTATAATTCACAATTGGGTACAATGTGGCTGAATTGTATTAATAAAATTGATTAAAGTAAAATTGCATTTTTATTTTATTTTATTGCTGTAGAAAATAGAACTTCCAAAGAAACTGGCAAAACGCTATCCTGCATATGAATTATATCTCTATGGAGAAGGATCCTATGCTGACGAACACAAAATTCTCCCTTTAATGGGTATTCCAGTTCTCTTTCTTCCTGGTAATGCCGGAAGTTATAAGCAAGGTAAGTCTCAGAAGTAAATTTTGAAAGCTATAAAATGCAGTTGAAGAGTTCAACAGATACATAATGTGTGTTAAGGCATACTGGAAACATAAAGTTTGACATTTTGTCTAGAAAAATACATGTGAGAAGTCCATAGAAAAGGATTGTTGAAGACCACTTTGCAAAAAGTAAGAAGGAGAAAAAGAAGATGGAGCCGGGTGGGATAAATATTCAGGAATCAGCAGAAGAAAGAAGCTTATATTGGAAATGGAGGATGCAGAACACAGAACCTGAGCATTGGTTAGAGAAATAAATCAGTGGTTTCTGTTACACTGAACAAGAGAGGAGACTTGTTTCTTTCTTTCTTTTTTTTTTTTTTTTTTGAGACTTGTTTCTTTATTTCAAAACTATTTAAGTTAGATCCAGACTTCCAGTCCAGATGGCAGAGTAGGTACATGCTGTGCTCGCCCTCTCCCATGACCACACCAAAATTACCCCGAATTTGTAGAACAACCACCTTTGAGAACCACCTGAAGGCTAGCTGAACAGAACTCCTGTAAATAAAGATATAAAGAAGAAGCCACAATAATACTGGTAGGAGCGGTGGAAATTCAAAACAAGCTGGTCCCATACCCACGTGTGGCAGTTAAGAATTGAGAGGGAGCCCCTGGCTGGGTAGCTCAGTTGGTTAGGGCGTATTCCAAGGCTACAGGTTTGATCCCCCATCAGAGAACATACAAGAATCAACCAATGAATGCAAAAGTAAGTGGAACAACAAATCAATGTTTCTCTCCCTCTCTCCCTCCTCTCTGTCTGCCTCTCTTTCCCTTACGTCCTCCTCTTCCTCGTTCTCTAAAAATTCAATTAAAAAAAGAATTGAGCCTGACCCAGCGGTGGCACAGTGGATAGAGCATCAACCTGGGATGCTGAAGCCCAGGTTCAAAACTCTGAGGTCGCCAGCTTGAGCACAGCCTTATCCAGCTTGAGCATGGCCTCAGCAGCTTGAGCGCAGGGTTGCAGGCTTGAGTGTGAGATCATAGACATGACCCCAAGGGTAGCCTAGCTTGGAGCCTAAGGTTGCTGGCTTGAGCAAGGGTTCACTGGCTTAGCTGGAGCCCCGCAGTCAAGGCACATATGAGAAAACAATCATTGAACAACTAAGGTGCTTAACTATGAGTTGATGCTTCTCATTTCTCGCCCTTCCTGTGTCTGTCCCTGTCTCTCTTTCTCTTTAAAAAATAAATAATTAAAGGGAAATCTTAGCTGCTGAGGTCACCACTGAGGAACAGGGGGACTCAGTGAGTAGTGGGATTCAGCTAGTTTGCACTGGTTCGGCAGAACCAATACCTAATTTTTTGTTGAGTTTGGCAAATTGGTTGTTAAAATGGCACTTGTAATCAGGGTTCTCTCTAAAGTGGGCGCCTGGGCAACCACCCAGTGTGGAAATCACAAATTTATATTCCATACTCTTTTTTAATGTTCATCTGTGCAATAGCATATTCTAAGCTAGTAATGTTCATTCCATTCATAGGTGAAAAAAATTGCAAGTGAGGACACCAATCAAGAAGCAATATGGAATTGGAATTTTTTTTCTGAGTGACAGAGACAGAGAGACAGAGAGAGGGACAGATAGGGACAGACAGACAGGAAGGGAGAGAGATGAAAAGCATCAATTCTTCATTGCGACACCTTGGTTGTTCATTGATTGCTTTTTCATATATGCCTTGATGGGGATGGGGGCTACAGCAGAGTGAGTGACCCTTTGCTCAAGCCAGCAACCTTGGACTCAAGCCAGCGACCTTCAACTTCAAACCAGCAACATTTGGGCTCAAGTCAGCAACCATGGGGTCATGTCTATGATCCCATGCTCAAGCCGACGACCCTATGCTCAAGCTGGTGAGCCTGCACTCAAGTTAGATGAGCCCACGCTCAAGCCAACAACCTTGGGGTTTTGACCCTGGGTCTTCTGCATCCCAGTCTGACGCTCTATGCTCTGCGCCACCGCCTGGTCAGGCATATGAAAATAATCTTAAATAATGGTTTTATTGTTTTTTGTCAGGTATTATTTAACATTTTTTCATTAATATTTTAAAACTCTTACAATCTAGTTTTGTGTACCTTTTATTATTCTAACTTAAGTATTAAAATGCATGAAATAATCAACTACCTTAAATATATATATATATATTTATACTTAAATAGTCATTAGGGCAGAGAACCAGTTGTTAAATTATTTGAATGCCATCACTGGTCTCAGTCCCACTCCAGGCTCCCCTGCCTGGAGCACCAGTGACATTAAGAAGAGTCCCCCCAACAGCTGGCAATGAAAATCAACAGGGACTTAGTTCAGGTGAGACAGAAGGCTGCTGTAGACTCAGATGTCCTCTTAGAGGGCTGAGCACAGACTCCCTCAGTCATAAACACTCACCTTAGCTCTACAGAAGGAACAGAAGCTCAGAAAGTACCAAAAACACATGGAGAAGAACTGAATTGTCTGGTTTCAGTGCAAGGGATAGAGGAACAGCTCTCTCCTGGACTAAAGGCAGGCACCGTTTATCTCAGGGGTCTCAAACTCAACTCAGCATGTGGGCCGAAGAGCAAGATCACAGCCGTTCGGCGGGCCGCACTAGGTCTACAAAAGGCAACTGTTACGCAACACTTTTCTCACTGCAGTTGAAAAAAAAAAAAAAATCAGTACAACAAGCACAATCGTATATGCAGTTTACTCAGTGTCACAAAACGACCAGAAACTGTAGTTCGCATCACAACTGCTGTTAACTAAGCTAATATCTAGCTAGGATGCTAGAGAAATGAAAAATACAAGTAGGCCCCTAGGCTTACTTAATTTTATCCAAAATATTTTGAACTTCGTGGATTAGTCTGCGGGCCGCACAAAATTGTTCGGCGGGCCGCGAGTTTGAGACCCCTGGTTTATCTTATATTGAGCTCTCTATTCACCCAGCCTGTGGGTACGGGTGAGCACCAAGTCTGAGTCTTCATCAACCTGGCTAACAATGGTCCCTGGAGATTCTCTGAGACCCTGCCCTACCCAGTTCACTTGCCCAGCCCAACCCTTTGTTCAGAGACTAATCTACACAAATGGCTGGCCTGAGTCGGCACTGCAGACTTTCCTAAAACCTCAGTAGTTCACAAACCCTAAACAACCAGCAGCTAGCTTTAATGTGCCCTGTTACCTCTCACTAAGTGGTCTCAGACCCTGCACTAGTGGCAGCTGTCATTGGTTTATAACATAATCACTCCCGTGCACTTACAAGCTGAACACAGATCACGTTGTAGCTCCAACTAGGTGGCTCTAGGCCAGACACAGGCAGCAGGTGACTGTTGTCTGCACTGGGACTCCTCTCCAGGGGTCCCAGAACTGACATACCTGGTGGCTAGCTTCAGACCACACCAAAGCACCACCCAGTTAACTCCACAAATGACTCACCCAAAGGGTGACCTTGGCAGGCACCCAGGCCCTGCTAAAGTAAATTCACACACACAGACATAACCGTAGCAGTCAAGGTCCAGCTATAACAGGAAAGCACACACAACCCACACAAGGGGCACCCCGGAAACACCTGGCTCAGGTAAACAGGGAGACTGCCACTGGGCCTAACAGGGCACCTGCTATGTAAGGTCACACTGCCAAGACTGGGAGATGTAAGAGATCTACTGAGAAACACAGAAAGTAGCTAAAATAAGGAGATAAACATGTCCCAAATGAAAGAAGAAGACTAAACACCAGAAAAAGAACTAACCAAAATGGAGACCAGCCAATTTCCCAGATGCTGATTTCAAAGCGATGGTTAGAAGAATGCTCAATGAACTTAAGGGAAGAATAGCTAGTTTTGGTGAGAACTTCAACAAAAAGATAGGAAACAAAAGGAGATAGAAAACAAAGAACCAGTCAGAAATGAAGAATACATTAGATGGAATCACAGCAGATAGATGAAACAGAGGATCAAATCAGTGATTTGGAAGGCAAAGTGTAGCAGAAAACACCCAATCAGAGTAACAAAAAGAAAAAAAATTAAAAATGAGGATAGTTTATGTGACCTTTGGTACAACATCAAGCATAACAACATTTATATCATAGGGGCATCAGAAGAAGTAACATAGCAAGTGATTGAAGACCTATTTGAAGAAACAATGACCAAAAACTTCTCCAATTTGGTGAAGGAAACACAATTAGAGCACGTGCAGAGAGTCCCAAACAAGATGAACCCAAAAAGGCCCACACCAAGACGCATCATAACCAAAATTCCAGAGGTTAAAGAGAGAATCTTAAAAGCAGCAAGAGAAAAACAGTTTCCTACAAGGGGGCTCCCATCAGACTCTCAGCTGATTTCTCAACAGAAACTTTGCAGCGCAGAAGGGACTGGCATGAAATATTCTAAGTGGTGAAGTACAGTGACCTACAAGCAAGGTTACTCTGTCCAGCAAGGCTATCATTTAGAATTGAAGGAGCAAACCAGTATTATAAGAAATATTAAAGGGACTTCTTTAATAAAAAAAATATATAAACAAGAAAATATCACAATGGAAAAAAATTGTCCCTGACAAAAGTGAACACAATAAAAGCAGTGGATCATCCAACACTAAAGCTAGTGGAAAGGTTAAACGGCAGAGGTGGGAGGATCATGTGTAACTACAACAGTAAATTAAGGGATACACACAAACACACACAAAAAGGAAAAAATAATGACAAAGACATAAACATGGAGGGGGTGAGTAAAATTGGTCGAGATCTTAGAATGTGTAGGAACTTAAGTGACCATCAACTTAAAATAGACTGAAAAAACTTAGGTTGGTATATATGAATGCCATGCTAACCACAAACCAAAAATCAAGAGATAGACAAGAAATAAAGAGAAAGGAATTCAAACACAACACTACAGAAAGTCACCAACATACAAGAGAAGAGAGCAAAAGAATAAGAAAGGAATAGAGAACTACAAAAAAATTAGAAAAAGTAAAATGGCAAGAACTGTGTATCTATCAGTTGCTTTAAATGGAAATTCATTAAATACTCCAACCAAAAAATGAATGGGTAAGGAAGCTGTGGTACATATATATAAAATAAAAGAGTACTTGGCCATAAAAAAGAATGAAAAAAAATTTAAATAAGAGGAGGGGAGGTAGAAAGACAGACTACCTCATGTGCCTCGATTGGGATCCACCCAGCAACCCCCATCTAGGGCCGATGCTCAAATCAACTGAGCTATTCTCAGTGCCTGCAACCAACACTCAGATCAGTCAAACTATTGTCAGCACCCAGGGCCAACACCTGAACTACTTGAGCCACTGGCTGTGAGAGGAGAAGAGAGGGGAGCGGGAGGGGAAAGGAAGTAGATGGTTGCTTCTCATGTGCCCTGACCGGGGATCAAAGCCAGGATGTCTGCATGCTGGGCTGATGCTCTATCCACTGAGCAAACCGACCAGGACCGAAATCTTTCTTACCATTTACAACAACATGGATGGACCTAGAGAGTATTATGCTAAGGAGAAAAGTCAGAGACAAATGCCATATGATTACAATTATATGTAGAATCTAAAAAAAATAAGTGCACAAAACAAACACATTCATATAAACACAACAAACTGATGTTTGCCTAACGAGTGGGGGTTTGGGGGAGCTGGTTATGAAAAATGAAGGGATTAAGAAGTACAAGCTGGCAGTTACAAAATAGTCACAGGGGTATAAAGTACAGCTTAGGGAATATAGTCAATAATACTGTAATAACTAGGTATGGGGTTGGGGCAGGGTACTAGACTTACCAAGTAATTATTTTGTAAGTTATATAAATGTCTAGCCACGATGCTGTACATCTGAAATTAGTATAGTATTAACTGTCAAAAGAAAAACAAGTTAGAAATCTAAAATACTGAGGGAACAAAGAAAGGTAAGGTTAGAGAAGTTATATGCACAGATTCCAAATTGAATCTTGGCTTAGAGATACAGCAGTTATTTCTGGCATAACACTAGTAACCTAGAAGTAATTTCAGCTAAAAGCTGCTTTTCTTGGTTATTAATGAGAGGAAAGTTATTTCAACATTTCCTATAATTACTTACATGTCTATTTATCTAGCTTATATTTATGGGTTACCTACCATGAGCTAGGCAGTATTCTAGGTAGTAGGGATCCAAAACATGTTGAGGATGTGAAGAAATTGAAACCAGATAATGTCATTTCTTTGGTCAAACTTACATTCTTGTTGGGAAGACAGACATCAAACACATATGTCAGTAATGTTAAAATTTTGAGTGAAAAATAAAGCATAGGAGGGGGTAGAGAGGATAAACGGGGTCAGGCAGGAAAGACCACTATGAGGCAATGACATTCGAGCAGAGACTTAAAGGCAGCAAGGGACCGAGGTATGTGACTCTTAGGGGGAAAGCCCTGAGACGGGAGCACGCTGGGTGAATTCAGTGCTACTGAAACTGGAGAAAGTGATGAGATGACAATGGAAAGGCAGCTATGGGCTGCGGCATCTAAGCTGTGGAAAAGACTGAATTTTGATCTAAGTGTGATGGGAAACTTTAGGAGGGTTTTGGGTAGAAAATTATACATTGTGATTGTTTTGTTAATCTTTGTATCTGAAATATACAGAGAAATGCTTGGAATGCAGATATTTGGTTAAAAAATATAAAATGAATACCAATGGAACCAAGACCCAAGTCAAGAAACCAAAGGTTGCCAGCACTTTGGAAACCCCATTTAAAATCGCCCCTTCCTGATTTAAACTCCCTCCCCTTTTTCTAGATGTAACTACAGTCATAATGTTAAGGTAGTAATTTCCTTGACTTTTTAAAATAGTTTAGCATCTAAATTTATATTTCTAATATAAGCTACTTATTTGGGGCTATTTTTAAACTTGTAGATGTAATCATTCAGTATGTTTTCTTTTATGTCTGGTTTCTTATACTTACATTGTTTTTAAAAATCTCTCCAGTTGTCATATGAGCTGTGATCATTCATTTTCTTCACACTGTATTATTTTATTGTATGGCTCTACCATAGTTTATTCTATTTTTGGAATTTGTGATGTTTACCTTTATTGGCACTTACAAATAATGAACATTCTTCTTATTTTGAGCACATAATCCTATTTCTGTAAGATACGTATCATAGGAGTATAAGTCCATGCCACTGTTTGTTTATTCTTTTATTTTTACTGGTTATATTAACTTGTACTCCCAGAAACAGTACATAATACTTCCCTTTGGTCTACATTCTTGACAACATTGGAATTGTCAGATTTTAAAATTTTAACCTATCTAGTAAATGCGTCATATTTTTTCAAGATGTTATCTCTGGCTTTGCTGTATAGAGACTGTGTTGCAAAGGAGCAAGAGTGGAAGTAGGAAAGATACTAAATATCATTCATCTTCAGGGAACTGCAAATCAAAACCACAATGAAATAACATTTTATACCCACTGGGGTAACTATAATCTAGAGATAGATTATAACAAGTATTGTTGAGGATGTGAAGAAATTGAAACCTTCAATGTGAAATGGTTCAGCCCCTTTGGAAAGCAGTTTGACAGTTCTCCAGAATATAAAACAAAGAGTTAATATGACCTAACAATTCTGCCACTAGATATCTACCCAAGACAAATGAAAACATACCAAAACTTCTATACAAATGTTCATAGCAGTGCTGTTCTTAATAGCTACTAAGTAGAAACAACCCAGATGTCTAGCAACTAGTGAATGGATGAATAAAGTGTGATATATCCATATAATGGAATATTATTCAGCAATAAAAGGGAATTGGTTACTAATACATAAATAACATACTGCAGTATGGACAAACTTTGAAAACACAATAAAAGACTGTATATTATATGATTCTATTTATAGAAATGTCCACAATAGGCAAATTCATAGAGACAGAAAGTAGTTTAGAGCTTTCCTGGAATTAGGAAAAGAGGAATGAGGAGTGACTGTTAATGAGAACAGTTTTCTTTTGGGGATGATTTTAAAAATGTCTTAAGTTTAGATTGCAGAAATAATTTTATAACTATATGAAAAGTGATTATACACTTTACATGATGAATTGTATAGTATATGAACTGTACATGTTAAAAAATGAAATGGCAAACATGGTATTTTGTTTTCTAAACTATACACTGCAACTTTTAAAGCCAGTTCATATAACCAATGAATAAATTCTGTGAAAGGGTTGTTATAAAGTTATATCTAAAATGGAGGCAACGGCGCGCGTTAGGAAACTGTTAGACTGGTTCAGGGAGGAGATGATGGGGCTTGGATTGGAAAGGTAGTGCTAGGAACGGGGAGAAGTCAGCCTGTGGTGGCGCAGTGGATAAGAGCATCGACCTGGATGGAATGCTGAGGTCACAAAGTTCGAAGCCCTGGGATTGCCAGTCAAGGCACCTATGAGAAACAATCAGTGAGCACTAAAGTGAAAAGACTCAGCTGAGGATGTATTTAGAAGACACATCATAATAGGATTTTCATGTGGATTGGATGTGTAAGTGACAAATCAAGCATGAGTACCTAAACCAAGTGATAAGCAGACATTATTTTTGGTAGAAATTTTCTCATTCTTAAAATACTCAAGTCGTGATGAAATTCCTATTTCTTTTTTTTTTTTTTTTTTTTTTTTTTTACAGAGGCAGAGATAGACAGGGACAGACAGACAGGAACAGAGAGAGATGAGAAGCATCAATCATCAGTTTCTCGTTGCGCATTGCGACTTCTTAGTTGTTCATTGATTGCTTTCTCACATGTGCCTTGACCGTGGGCCTTCAGCAGACCGAGTAACCCCTTGCTGGATCCAGCGACCCTGGGTCCAAGCTGGCGAGCTCTTTGCTCAAGCCAGATGAGCCCGCGCGCGACCTCGGAGTCTCGAACCTGGGTACTTCCGCATCCCAGTCCGACGCTCTTATCCACTGCGCCACCGCCTGGTCAGGCTCCTATTTCTTATTCTTCAAAGAATTCTTCCTCTCCCTTTTATTTATTGTTGCCATTACTGAAGGGAAAGCAGGTAGAGAATGAATGACCTGTTCACTTTTTATCTAATTAAAAATATTTAGGACACAAGGCATATACCCTCCACATTGGTTGGTTCTTCTAAATTGATACTGTTAAAGGATGTCCTCAAATAGGGTTTTTATATTCAGGGAATGGGATAAAATTATTTTTTAAGAAACAAGACTGGCCCTGGCCGGTTGCCTCAGTGGTAGAGCGTCGGCCTGGTGTGCAGGAGTCCCGGGTTCGATTCCCGGCCAGGGCACACAGGAGAAGTGCCCATCTGCTTCTCCACCTCTCCCCCTCTCCTTCCTCTCTGTCTCTCTCTTCCCCTCCTGCAGCCAAGGCTCCATTGGAGCAAAGTTTGCCCGGGCGCTGAGGATGGCTCTGTGGCCTCTGCCACAGGCACTAGAATGGCTCTGATTGCGACAGAGCGACGCCCCAAGATGGGCAGAGCATCGCCCCCTGGTGGGCATGCCGGGTGGATCCCGGTCGGGTGCATGCTGGAGTCTGACTGCCTCCCCGTTTCCAACTTCAGGAAAATACAAAAAAAAAAAAAAAAGACTGGATGAAACTTTAAAAAGTTTTGTTGAATGTGCACTTTCTCCTTTTCCTTTGCAGTTCGTTCTATTGGCTCTATCGCACTGAGAAAAGCAGAGGACATTGAATTCAAGTACCACTTTGACTTCTTTAGTGTGAATTTCAATGAAGAGCTGGTGGCACTGTATGGTGGAAGCCTTCAGAAGCAGACCAAGTTTGTACATGAATGCATTAAAACAATTCTCAAACTCTATAAGGTAGGAGATGAACTTGCACATCAGAGTGATCAGTCTGCTAGCTTCTTTCTTTTTGAAAGGAACTCAGCGTGTTTTAAATCAATTGTTTATATGGAAAAAAGCAAAGATGGCACAAAGGTGTGTGTGTGTGTGTGTGTGTGTGTGTGACTCACTTTGAAATCTGGTGGTCTTTGAAGTTTAAGTTGCATTTACAGGAAACCTTTCTTGTGAATTGAGGGAAAAAATTCTTTTAACTATTATAAATAAATTAGGAGTGCAATGTAGTTCCTAGAAACCATTAGTATGACTTTCTGTTTCTAGTATGACTGTGTAACTGGTATGAGAGTAGACCACTCCTTGGGTAAACAGCTATAAAACCAAGTTACCTGAATTACATGTTTTCACGTGTAGGACCGCAACCAGTCAGCAGAGGACTGATTTCTGAAAGACACATAACACGTGAGGTGAGCTCCATGGCTCTGGCTTTCTGCCCAGAGGCATTTTTAGGTCACATAGGTAGGTGGGGCTCAAACAGAGCACATTGCTATCACTGAGCCAAAAGACGCAGAGACTGGAATGCAGGGCTCCTGAAATCAGCTAGATTTTTGATTTGGGTGTACAAAAGAAGAAAATTAGGCAGAGATAGGAGCTCTAGGCATTTTCTTTGAGCCCCTGAATGCTGTGCTGTACATGCACAAGTCAAAAAGTACAAGGCAGTGGCACACCAAGGAGGAAGTGATGGGTGTGTCCACCTCAGGTGCAGTTGAAAAAAGCAGAAATCATTCTGTGCCAGCAGTTCTAAACAGGTCAAAGATAAACTTCTCTGCCTGCTTGGGTGAGCCACTCCCACCCTTGGTGTGCCACAGTGCAAGTCCTGGCAGAAGACAGGGACTGGGGAAGGTGAGCTGAATGGAGAGTTCAGAGGCCACGGAGTGCTGGGAAGCAGGAGTCTGACCAGCTGCAGTGGAAAGCCCTATCTGAACACACTGGGCATTCAGCAGTTGAGACCCCAGGAAGGACATTACTTAGGACTACTCTTATCCTAAAGTAAGAGCTACTCCAGTGTCCACCTTAACAATACTTGAATATAAGCGTTAAATATATCAAAGTTAAGGATTTAAAGGAAAAGATGCATAACAAGGGAAGAGAGGGGGAATCTCAGAAGAGACATGAAAACTGTTTTTAAAAACAAAAAGGAAAATCTAGAAGTGAAACAATATAAGATGGGGCAAAAGTAGGTTTACAATTGCAAGTATGCAAAGCACAGTTATTGTATTATTTATTAATTGTACAATTTTCCGTACAAACAACTGTAAAGCTACTTTTGCCGAACCCTGTACATATTAGAAGTAAAAAATTTAGTAGATAGGCTCTAAGCAGATTGAACACTACAGATGACTGGTTTGGAAGGAAGGACAATAAAGACTATGCAAAATAAACTAAAGGAAAAGGTAAATCCACAGAGTTGAAGATTTCAACAATACTCTTGATATATGCTAAAATAAAAAGACGGGAAATCAGGGCCCTGTCTGGTTGGCTCAGCGTCAGCCCAGCCTATGAAGTCTTGGGTTCGATTCCCGGCCAGGGCACACAGGAGAAGCGCCCATCTGCTTCTCTACCCCTCCCCCCTCACATCTCTCTCTCTCTCTCTCTCTCTCTCTATCTCTATCTCTTTCTCTTCCCTCCTCTCTGTTCCCCTCCATACCTTTTCCCTCCCCTCACCTCCTGTAGCATGTCTTGATTGCAAGTTGGCCCTGAGGATGGCTCCATTGCCTCTGCTTTAGGAGGTAAAAAATGACTCCGTTTGCAATGGAGCAAGGGCCCTGGATGGGCAGAGCACCACCCCCTAGTGGGCTTGCTGGGTAGATCCTGGTTGGGGTGCATGCGTGAGAGTCTGTCTCTGCCTCCCCTCCTCTGACTCAAAAAACAGAAAATCAGTAAGGTATGAAAGATTTGAATACTGTTCACCAGCTTAACCTATTGACATTTAGAGACCACTACATCCTAGAAGTGCAGAAACTCTATTGCTTACAAAAATTAGGGGATATTTATAGCTTTATATTCATTTTGAAATATTTCTTAATTTTTGTGAGCAGTATATATTCCTTTAAGTGCACGTGGAACTAAGATATGCTAGACCAGTGTTTCCCAACTTTTTTTGTGCCATGCCCCACCTTAACCTTTCTAAAATTTTTATGTCCCCCCTATGTAACATACATAATTTTTAACATTAAAAAATTGATTTGTTCACTTAATAAACATAAATGATAGGTTCTAGGAAGAAATCACTATGAAATTGTTAACAAAACACAATAAGTAAATTTTCAAAACATATAATGAAAAACAAATTTAAATTCCAAATAATTTTAATACAGATTTTTCTATATTAATTTATTATTTTAATTTAGTGTGATCCTTGCGCTTGATGCTTGCTGCACAGAGATTTTATATTAGGTTCCAATTTGGTTAGCTTTAGTCTCAAGTCTCCACGTTGTGTTATATCCAGCCGATTTCTTTTTTTTACCAGTAAATCATTTACAGCACTAAATCCACATTCAGCTAAAAATGAAGATGGAAGCCCTGGCCGGTTGGCTCAGTGGTAGAGCGTCGGCCTAGCGTGCGGAGGACCCGGGTTCGATTCCCGGCCAGGGCACATAGGAGAAGCACCCATTTGCTTCTCCACCCCTCCGCCGCGCTTTCCTCTCTGTCTCTCTCTTCCCCTCCCGCAGCCAAGGCTTCATTGGAGCAAAGATGGCCCGGGCGCTGGGCATGGCTCTGTGGCCTCTGCCTCAGGCGCTAGAGTGGCTCTGGTCACAATATGGCGACGCCCAGGATGGGCAGAGCATAGCCCCCTGGGGGGGCAGAGCACCGCCCCTGGTGGGCGTGCCGGGTGGATCCCGGTCGGGCGCATGCGGGAGTCTCTCCCTGTTTCCAGCTTCAGAAAAAAGAAAAAAAAAAAAAAAAAAAAATGAAGATGGAAACGGTAGCAATAGTTCTCTTGCACATTTGGTTGAATTTGGGTATTTGATTTCTGTTTCCTCACAAAGCCATGCCATCACTCCTTTGATATTAAATAAAGCTTTAACTGACTCATCATTTTGCAATTCTGTGAGTTCTTGATACTGCATATTTGATATATCAGACAAATCCACTAACATTGGCTGCATCATCCATGTTGGGAAATCAATTTGTTTTAAATCAGAAAATCTTTCTTTTAAATCAGCTGATAGAATATTCAAATGATTGACAATAACAAGTAAAGCGGTATCAGTTACTTCACATTTTTGGAGCCAATGAAACTGTTGAAAGTTTTTGTTAATATGTTTCTGACATAACTCAATATTGGTATGAAACCAAATATCTTTGCTTTTGCGTTGACAAGAGTTTTATTTGTTCCTTGAAGTTGCTTATTTAATATATTTAGTTTTTCAAAGATATCGGCTAAATAACTCACAAATGCTTTACCATCTATTTTTTTGTTTGGTTTTTTTTTTGTATTTTTCTGAAGCTGGAAACGGGGAGAGACAAGTCAGACAGACTCCCACATGCGCCTGACCAGGATCCACCCGGCACGCCCACCAGGGGCGATGCTCTGCCCCTCCGGGGCATCGCTCTGCTGAGACCAGATCCACTCTAGTGCCTGGGGCAGAGGCCAAGGAGCCATCCCCAGGGCCCGGGCCATCTTTGCTCCAATGGAGCCTTGGCTGCGGGAGGGGAAGAGAGAGACAGAGAGGAAGGAGGGGGGGGGTGGAGAAGCAAATGGGCGCTTCTCCTATGTGCCCTGGCCAGGAACCGAACCCGGGTCCCCCACACGCCAGGCCGATGCTCTACCGCTGAGCCAACCGGCCAGGGCCTTTACCATTTATTGTTAACAGATACTTCATTTCAGGTTTGTCGCTTAAAAAATCACTAAGAGTATCAAACAGTTCCATAAATCTTTTCAAACAGTTTCCTTTAGATAGCCATCTTACTTGAGTATGAAGTAAAAGTCTCACATGGTCTTCATTTTGTTCTTCACAAAATAGCTTGAAAAGACGCTCACATTTGGCACTAGCTTTAATAGCATTAACACACTTTATTACTGTATGTAATACTTCATTCAGAACAGGCGAGATGTTTTTAGCTACCAAGTTTTCCCTATGAATAACACAATGCACAAGAATCATTTCTGGATTCACATCTTTCATCAATTTTAAGCAGCCATTTTTTTTGCCCATCATATTGGGAGCACCATCTGCAGCACAAGATGTTATATTTTTCATTGGTATATCACTGACATCTAAGTAGTTTTTTAGCTTATTATATATATCTTTGGAGGTAGTGGTGCTTTCTAATCTTTTACAGAACAACATTTCTTCAGCAAAATGTCCTTTATCAATATATCTTACATAAGTTATCAATACTGCCTCACTGGGCCCTGGCTGGTTGGCTCGGCGGTAGAGCATCGGCCCAGCGTGCAGAGGACCCGGGTTCGATTCCCAGCCAGGGCACACAAGAGAAGCGCCTGTTTGCTTCTCCAACCCTCTGCTGTGCCTTCCTCTCTGTCTCTCTCTTCCCCTCCCGCAGCCAAGGCTCCATTGGAGCAAAGATGGCCCGGGCGCTGGGGATGGCTCTGTGGCCTCTGCTTCAGGCGCTAGAGTGGCTCTGGTCGCAACATGGCGACGCCCAGGATGGGCAGAGCATCGCCCCCTGGTGGGCAGAGCGTCGCCCCATGGTGGGCGTGCCGGGTGGATCCCGGTCAGCGCATGCGGGAGTCTGTCTGACTGTCTCTCCCTGTTTCCAGCTTCAGAAAAATGCAAAAAAAAAAAAAAATACTGCCTCACTGTCTCTCAAAGTTGATTCATCCATTTGCAAGGAGAATTTTGTTTTCAGCTTTTCAATAAGTTGTTTTTCAATATTCTCACTCATTTCGTCTATTCTTCTGCTAACAGAATTGTTACTGAGTGGCATAGCTTTTACATCTTTGTCATCTTTTTCAAGAACCGTTTTAAGAAATGCTGATATTGACGGTTTTATTAAATTCTCTTCTATAGTGTGATTTTCTCCAGTTTTAGCGATGAATAAAGAAATTTGATAACTAGCCTCAAGAACATGATTATTAGTTGAAGTATGAGCAATAAATAGAGACTTTAATGTTCTTTTTTCAAAATTTTTCTTTAAAGTTTTAAAGTTACTCAAATCTGAATTAATATGAGCACTATGTTTCGCCTTCAAATGCACCTCAAGACGACCTCGTTTCATTGATTCGTTGGTCAAGCATTGCTGGCATAAAAGACAAAAAGGAATCCGCTCATCGTGAACAGCGGATATGAACCCAAATTTTAAATATTCCTCTGAATATTGATGAGTTTTTTTCTTGCTTGCACCTCTCATTTTACTATGGGCTATAATAAAAATAAGATCAGTTAAAAACTAATATTAAAATATGTGTTAAAATATATTCAATGTGACATAGAGTAAACGTATACTAAAAATTCATATTTATTTAAATGTATATAACACATTTACTACACTACCACCGCAAATCAAAAGGTATCTGTATTTTTTCCACTTGACAAAATTTTCTGGAAAGTTATGCTTCTAAAATTAAAATTGTCGTGCATGCACTATTATAGCCCCAATAATATTTATAAAATATTAGTGCTTTCTAGCCCCGATGCAAGAAGTACTTAATAAAGAGTTTAATATTGATAAAAATAAAATCAAATACTTACCAATTATATCTATGCAATATATATGTATATTTATTAAATCAACGAGCTTTTACAACAGTTTTGACTGACACTTATTTCAAATTAACACCAACTGAATGATGTGAAACACTACAGAAGTTGCGATGGGCCAATTAGGTGAGAATAACTGCGTTGTTTAGCGAGTTTTTAAAACATCCGGGGTTCCCTGCAGCAGACGGCATGCTCCGCGGTGAACCCAGGACGAAGTTTACTTGACGACGCCAATCACCCAGTTGATATTTTTGTCTCATCAAACGAAATTATACTTAATAATTATTTACCGCAATTATTTAAGAATTGCATTTTTTGTTAAATTTGGCACTGATATCTAGCATTGCATTTAAATAGCCCGGGGCGAAAGAGTTAAAGTCGTGTTGAGTCCATTTTCAAATTGCCCCCTTAACTATCGAATTGCCCCCCTGTGGGGCATGGGCCCCACGTTGGGAAACACTGTGCTAGACCATAAAACAAGTCTTAATAAATTTCAAGGGATTGAAATTACACAGTTTATTTTCAGACGAGATCGGGCGCGTTCAGGGTGGTATGGCCGTAGACCAGTTTATTTTCAGATCATAGAATTACTGTACTTTGCCCTGTATAAGACGCACCCTTTTTCCAAAAAGTTTGGGGTATAAAAACTGGGTGCATCTTAATACAGTGGTTGTAGAGTTTTTACTTGCATTTCCTGCTTTTTCATGCTTGTTGTCTTTGCGCTCATTGTTTCGCACTTGTTACCGGCATATTATGATAGGTTACGTTTTGCCATGTTCTACTTAGAAGTGGCTCAGAAAACATTTTTGTACAGTGTTGAGTTTAAGTTAAAAGTGATCCAGTTTGCAAAAGTGAATGGAAATCGTGCTGCTGAACATAAGTTTGGCCCTCCTCCAACTGAGAAATCAATCTGAGACTGGCTACAGGAAGAGGAAACCCTACTGAAAACACCAAGGCAGAAGGCAATGAAAGGCAAGTCAGCAAAATGGCCTGGTTTAGAGAGGACATTGAAGATATGGATTGAAGAGCAAAGGGCAATTGGAATTCCTGTGTCCACAGAGATGGTTCAGCATGAGGCAAGAAGAATTGCTGATGAAAAAGAAGATACTGATTTCAAAGGAGGACACAATGGACGCTTCAGGCTCATGAAACGGATGGACTCAGCATGCGTACATGCACCAGACTTTCCCAAAAGATGCCTGAAAGCTATGAACAGAAGGTCCTTGAATTTCATCGTTTTGTCATTCAATGTTGGAAGACATATCAGTTTGAGTTGGGACAGATTGCAAATATGGACAAAGTTCCCCTTCAATTTGATGTCCCAAGTAATAGAATTATTGATAAGAAGGAGGTGAAAACATTTTGAACTGAATTAAAGTAAAAGCACCACATTGAAATTTATAAGACTAAAATAGTCATTAGAGGAAATAAATAATTTTACATGTTTATATTAGATAGGAACAAGGTTTAAAAGTAGTAATCTTTCAACTTCAGAAGCTGGAGAAAGAAGAGTAAGGCACACTCTAAGTATTGAATAGAAGTGTAGCAGTAGTCGGCAAACTCATTAGTCAAAAGAGCCAAATATCAACAGTACAACGATTGAGATTTTTTTTAGAGCCAAATTTTTTAAACTTACACTATATAGGTAGGTACATTCCTTATCGAGGTAGCACCTGCACGTGGTATTTTGTGGAAGAGCCACACTCAAGGGGCCAAAAAACCACATGTGGCTCGCGAGCTGCAGTTTGCCGACCAGGAAGGAAACAATGCAGGTGAGAATTGAAATCAATGAAATAGAAAAAAAAAACCTAAAGAAAAATAGATATCAATAGCTGGTTTTTAAAAAACATCTATAAAATTAATAAACTCATAGCTAGACTAATTGCAAAAAACAAAAACAAAAAACGGGACACAAAGTAATATCAGGAATGAAAGAGGGAACATCACTCAAGAGTCTGCAGATATTGAGAAGATGTTAAAGGAACATTATGAACAACTTTATACAGTACATTTGACAACTCAGATAAATGTACAAATCCCTTAAAAGATAAGTTACAAAACAGATACCAGAAGAAACAGGGTCTCTGACTAGCCCTAAGTCTGTTTAAAATTTTTTGAATAAGTATTAAAAATTTTACTGCCAAGAAAAATCTAGGGCCAGATAATTTTTAGTGTTGAATTCCATCAAGCATTTAAGAAATAAATTATACCCATCTTATGCAAACTCTTTTAGAAAATAGAGGAAGAGAGAGCACTTTTATTTTAAGAAGCCAACAAATTCTGACTCTGACCGTGACATTCTTTGTAAAGAAAATGGGGACCTACTATCCCTCATGAACATAGATATAAAATCCTCATCATTAGGCTATCAAATTCAGCAAGATTTTGAAGTTTAATACATCATGACCAAATGGGATTCGTGCCAAAAACACAAAGTTGATGTAATATTCAAGTTTCAATCCTGTAATCCATCACAGGATCATCTCATAGATGAAAATGCATTTGACTGTCTTCAGCACCCATTCATGATTAAAAAAACAACACAAAACTCGGTATAGTAGGAATAGAAGCAGACTTCCTCACCCCAAGGAATTGTATTATGCATAGTACTGTGGGAGAAAACAAGCCATATTAAGTTAAGGACCATTATGATTTGATAAGATGTTTATTGGATAAGATAAATAAGAGGCAATCACAAAGTGAGATTTCCATAAGTGGTATTCACAATATGTAATCACATGTCTTTAATGTATACAGGGTAGTTTTTTCCTTTCTCCATTTTTCAGCTTCTATCTGCTCTCACCACCCTATTCATCACTGTACAGAGGTCCTGTAAAGAGATGTAGAGGCCTGACCTGTGGTGGCGCAGTGGATAAAGCGTCGACCTGGAACACTGAGGTCGCCAGTTTGAAACTCGGCTTGCCTGGTCAAGGCACACATGGGAGTTGATGCTTCCTGCTCCTCCCCCACCTCTTTCTCTCTCTCTTTCTTTAAAATGAATAAATAAAAAGAGAGATGTAGAGAAAGGTGTGGTCACTAAGGGGGAAGTAGGAATAAAAAGAGAGCTATCTATTTTTGAAGGGAGAGTACAGTAGTGAGAATGGTCTTGTTAGAGAGGGAAAAACAATGATGCAAGAAGAAAATGGGAAGAATTGCTGGAATGATGCACTTGAGAGGCCAAAGGGGATAGCTTTCAGAGCACATCTGTTGTGTTTGGCTTCTGCTGAGGTTAGGCCTGTGTTGGGGATCACCAAGGCCATTCCCAGGCTCTAGGATTCCCAGGAGGACTCACAGGACTTAGCATGTACTTGTATTCGTGTTGTTATTTATCAGAGGGAAAGGATACAAAGCAAAATTGGCAAAGAGAAAAGATGCATGGGTTGAAGGCCAGAGGAAATGCAGGTGCAAGCTTCCAAGAGTCCTCTTGCAGCAGAGTCACACCGAATGCATTTAATTCCTACAATAACAAATTGTGACGTGTGAAGTGTTGTCTATGAGAGCAGTTCATTAAGAGACGTAGTAGCCAGTATTTTTATTGGGGGCTGGATATATATACTCCCTGTGCTTACTACGTACCAAAATCCCAACCAGAAAGACAGTAGTGTTCAGCATAAAAGATACTGTTTGCACGGTTTTAGCATAGTGAGCCATTTTTATCATTTAGGAAACTAAATGATTGTGGGTTCTCCCACAATCTAAGGACCCAAACTTCAGAGCAGAGCCAACCCTATATGCAGTCCATTCTGAGGATAGCAATTTTAGGCTTACTGTGTTTATTGTTTTCTGTGCAAGGTCCAGTTTATTCAGAGTAACAGGAGAGAAGGCATAGATGAAGGGTCAGTATGGAGGATGATGAGCAAATGTTTCGTATTGAAACAGGATACTGTGTGGAGACAGAGAAGATTGTTTTTAATGCAATACTTATTTAAGAAATAAAATATGTAATTGTCAGTGAATAAATGTTACAGAATGTTGGTTTATTTTTAAACCCAGGTGTATAATAGGGAAATAATTTGATATAAGATATATCATTATGATGAGGTAGTATATTGCTATGGCAACCATAATTTTTCTGTGGTATTTCCAATTTTAATTAAATGTTCCTATAAAATCTAATATTCTGCTATACACCTAATATAATAAGACCTTTTACCTCCAATAAAACAAATGGTAAAACATAATTTGCTAGACCCAAGTTTTCTGATTTTGGTTTAGAAATTCAAAGCATAGCTGTTAACACTGTTTGTATACTAAACAAAATAGTATGTATACAGTGATTACAAGTATATAAAAATATGTTTATATCTTATGATAGGAGATTAGATAAATAGTATAATTTTTTCTATAAAATTGTTCATATTTAGAGAGAAGTATTTAATATTGTTATTATGATATTAAGTGTTAATTATGCTTTGATGATTTTTTTTTAATAGGGTCAAGAATTTGCTCCAAAAAGTGTGGCAATAATTGGTCATTCTATGGGTGGCCTTGTTGCAAGAGCATTACTTACACTGAAAAATTTTAAACAAGATCTGATAAATCTTCTTATTACACAAGCCACCCCTCACATTGCTCCTGTGATGCCATTGGATCGTTTCATTACAGGTGAGTATGGTTAGGTAAACACTGACTTCCCCATTGTTGTTTAGAATAAAATAAATCCTTGTAGCTACTCCTTTTAGAGTTTGCTATACATCCATCCATGTGTGAAGAAGCTCAGTTTCAAATCACCTCCAGTTCTGAGTATCCCTGTGACTTTCAATTCAGACTCATCTTTGAAACTGCTATTAGTTTTCTCTGCCTATAGCATCGTAACATGGATGGCATATGTCTTGTAATTTCTAGGTACTTAGGCTTCAGTTTATTGTGCTTGAGGATGACGCCTGTCTCTTTTTTTATTTTTTCCAGAGACAGAGAGAGAGTCAGAGAGAGGGATAGATAGGGACAGACAGACAGGAATGGAAAGAGATGAGAAGTATCAATAATAGTTTTTCGTTGTGACACCTTAGTTGTTCATTGATTGCTTTCTCATATGTGCCTCAACCGTGGGCCTTCAGCAGACCAAGTAACCCCTTGCTCAAGCCAGCAACCTTGGGTCTAAGCTGGGGAGCCTTTCTCAAACCAAATGAGCCCGTGCTCAAGCTGGTAACCTCGGGGTCTCAAACCTGGGTCCTCCGCATCCCAGTCCGACACTCTATCCACCGCGCCACCGCCTGGTCAGGCATCCCTGTCTCTTAAAGTATGTTTACACTTACTATATTTTATTAATTTTCCAGTACTCTGTTCAACATAAGCTTATTTTTCAGTAAAATAGTAGAAATGTTTCGTTTTTAACTAGTTGCTAACACTTTATGTGGTGAGGTAGAATTGCTAATATTTATCGAGCTTTTACTATATTTTGGGTATTGTGTTAAGAACTTTACATGATGTGTTATTATGTCACTTAATCCTTATAGTGGTTCCTTGAAGTAGGTATAATTGTTATCCCATGTTTATGGATAGAAATAAGGAATCCAAGATAAAGTTTTTACCCAAAGTTATGTGGCAAACTAGTGAAGCCAGTATTTGACCCTGGTAAACTTATTCCTGGGCCTGTGTTCTTAACTTTTGCATGCTATACCAATTCTGGATTGAAGTACAATACTATAGTAGAGGAAATAAAATTATGGAGAATGGTATAATATTGCAAGAATTTTGAATGAATAGTAGGAGTTTATGATTGCTGTCATGTAATCAGATAGTGGTAATATTACAAAATAAGAATTAAATGCCTATCCAACATTTTATTATAGTCAAATATTATCTTCACTGTTTATTGCTATATTATGTGAATAGAAGAAAATCTTTAGAAAGAAATAACTTTTTTTCTTCATTAGTAAATTTACTCAACTTTTTACCCTATCGAAATTTGCATAATCTTAGTTGTGATGAAACTTTTGTTGATAAGTGAGAATATACCCTGGTGACTCCAAATCAAAGTAATAGTTGTTCAAAGCACCTATCTTAACATTGCCAAGGAGTAACTTTTTTGCTGGAATATCTGATTCAATAGTACTTAACAGTGATATAATTTTCTTATTACACTTAGCTCTTTTCCTGTAGAAATCTCTCAATAAAAAATTGTAGTGTTATTGAAGTTTTTTACATCTGTTTTAGTAATTCTAATAATTATAAATGACCTATAGGTCTAGAAAAAAACATCGAAGGCACAGAAAAGTCATACTACTTGTCAACATAATTGAGAACTCTTTCTCTTACTGCGTTTTATATGTAGATGAGCCAAGTAAGTTAAATTGGAATTACTCAAAATACATTTTAAAAATTACTTAAGGGCAACTTTCAAGAGTCAGATTTTATTGTTCTGAAGGATAGTGATGGTCTGACTCTAAAGGCTCAGGCCGAAACTGAGTCTTTGGGTGAAGGTGTTGTTACTGTGACGGGCAAGCTTCTTTCCTGTTTATTCTGTTTCCTTTTTAATGCATTAAGCCAAAATTAGAATGTGAAAACAAAAGTTCAAGGGTGGTAGATTTTAGGTTTTTAGGGGACTCATGTGGACTCCAGAAATGGATTCTGTTTATCATTGGTGGCAGCACTGCCCTTAATGAGGGGAAAGGAAGCCGGGCATTGGGCCCGGCAGTTAGAGGGCTGCTCTGGCGCTGCCCTCCCCACAGGGCTTCCGTGTGCAGCCCAGCAGCCTCCCCACCGCGGGCAGTGCCTTGACTCTAAGACGGTGTTCCAGATGGCCAAGCCTCTATGCCCCAAACCCACTTCCAGGACCATGGGGGCCTCTTACCTGGATCTGAGGGCAGGTATACACAACCCTAAGCTTGACTTGTGGCCAAGGAGAGGCTCTGCACGAGGTCCAGATAGCTCGGATAGAGGCAGGCCCTGACGATGCAAGGTGGAATTGGGTGGGAAGAGACAGACAGCACAGCACTGGGCCAGGCACCTGCTCCCCCAGTGCTGCCGCGATCCAGTGTCCAAAGCTGAGGTGTCCTAGACTTCTTCATTTGAACCTGGCCTCCTAGGTTATTTGGATGATATACAGGCAGTCTCTGGATTAGGAATGACATAGGCTCTCTGGGTTTGTTCTTAAGTTGAATTTGTATGTAAGTTGGAACAGGTACATTTACCTATTAAATACAACGTAGACAGATGTTTTCTTAACATAGTATTTATTTTTACCTTTCTGTGCCTATAAATAATTAAACATCTTCAAATCTACAGAACCTATCTAGTTTATAACCCAGGGACTTCCTATATTTGACGAGGTAGGCTAAGAAAATATATTTAACAGTTTGTCAGATGGAATTTTGACTTATATTTAGTCATATTGCAGGCATGTGTACCCCTGCAGTACTGTTATCCTAGGCCTTGCAGATGTTAGAAATGGCTTTGCTTGGTCACGATCTGAGTAAGGGCACTGAGATCTTTATGGGAGCTGTTCCAAAATATTTGAAGCCCTTAGTGTGGGATCAAATACCAGAATAAAAAGGCATTAAGTTTTAATAATCAGAATAGGAAATGAGAACTCCCCTGTCCTGACCTCATCCTGACACTAAAATTTTCTCACTGTTCAAAGAAAAAGTGGGAAAAGTATCTGCAGGTTCTTCCCTTTGAACTGCTTATGGCACTAAAGGGATAGAATCTCAACCCTCAGATTTTCCACAGCTGTGTAGTTCCAAGACTAATAGGAACGTTATTGTCCTGATAGATATTAATTTTAAGAACTTAAATAGTACCTTGTGTGGTGGTTGGCTGCAGGAGAGAGCTGCCAAGCCCCCATAAGCAGGGACACTGCCCAGTTAGGAAGATGCATGTCTCTTTAGCATGGTAAACTTGTATCTTTGAAAGAATTTTAGGATTTTTCTTCATCTTGTATTGTATAACTCATGAACAAATAGCGTCCTTGTGGAATATAGAGATCTAATTTGGGTATCTTTTTTTTTATTGTTGATGCCTGTAGTAACTCTTAGTATTTGTAATCTGATTTAATGGGGAAAGCAGAATGTTAATATTATAGATATCTTATTGTTGCAGGGAATGACTACTAATTTTTAATGTTTTTCTCTCTGCCAGATTTTTATATGACTGTAAACAACTATTGGATTCTAAATGCTAGACACATAAATTTAACCACGCTTTCTGTAGCTGGAGGATTCCGGGATTACCAAGTTCGTTCAGGACTGACTTTTCTGCCTAAACTAAGCCATCATACCAGTGCCTTATCTGTTGTGGTAATCTTTTTTTTAAAGAATCTACTGAAATAGTAACATGATGAACGCAGTGAGGCATGAAAGGAGAAATAATATATAGTTGCTTGGATATGACTGCTGAGTTGGTGCAGTATGGCTGGTGTGTGTGTGTGTGTGTGTGTGTGTGTGTGTGAGAGAGAGAGAGAGAGAGAGAGAGATAAAGACAAAATATGAATGAATTAATATAAATATGTGGGAAGGCAGAGGCATGGATGCTTATGTCTATAGAAAGTAAAAAGGATCCTAGAGACTTTGTGAAAATAACTCATTTTAATAAGAAATAATTGTTTCTTGTTCAAAATAAGTGCCTGTCCATTGATTAGAGTTGTAAGTATAAGAAAATGTGGACTGATGTCCAAGGGCTTCTTATTATATCTGAGTGGTATGCTATATACAGTAGTAATGAAATATCAAACATATCACATGGTTTTAATTGATAAACTTGAATGAAGTTTTACCAACTCTAAAATTTTAAAAAATAGGTTTGATAGTATAAACGGAACCCTGATTAATTAATTTGCTAATTATTCTTCCCTGCTAGGACATCAAGTATTTGGTCTTTAACTGGGATACATAGCCTCTGTAAAGTGAGTTAAAGTTTCCTTTTAGGACTTATATTATTTCTTGTATTTTTAACATTAAAGTCTTCAGTTAAGATCTTAACTTTTTAAACTCATCATCTTCAAAAGCAACTTAATTTAATTTTTAAAAATACCCATAATTCCTTTTGCTTTTAGGAGCTAGTGCTTTATTCTGTAGCTATTCCCTTCATAGATGCACCTTTGCTCAACTCATTTGTTGCCCTGCCTTAGAGTGCTGCAGTTCATTAAGCAATTGTTTAATGAATGCTTGCCATACATAGAACAAAAATTATTAAGCTATTCTGCTGTTACCCACCATTTTCTTATAACTGGAGTTGCAGTATAGCCATAGTTGCTTTGAAACAAAATTAGTAAATCTCTCAAACTTCGTTGTTGGTAAAAATCTTATTTGATGTCAAATGTTTTGGGCAGATATTTGCTGGAAGTCCTCAAAACGTTAAATGTCAACTCTGTAGTAAACACAGATGTTTTATTTAGTGATATAAAATTAGATATAACTTATTTCTAGACTTGATCTGCAGCATGATGCTGTATTGATACCACATCCTGCAGCTTTTTTTTTTTTTAAAGAATTTGGGTCTTTTCAATCGTGAGTGTGTGTGTGCATGTGTGTGTGTTTCCCTCTTCTCTAATCCATTTGATAATGCATTGCTTTCTGTATCTCTAATGAGATATGGCGCACATCACTTCTGTTTCATAAGATTAGAGAAAAATTAGTCGCACCTTATAGTAAGAGAGGCCAAGAGATACAGTCTGACCTTTGTTATTTGTGTAGCCTTTCCCTTTTCCAACTCTAGCACTGATGCATTCTTTCCCTTATAGAGGCCAAGAGATATAGTCTGACCTTTATTATTTGTGTAGCCTTTCCCTTTTCCAACTCTAGCACTGATGCATTCATTAGCATTTTATATTCTTGGTTGATGGTAAGAACTATCTACTGTGAGTTATCGCCCTACTGAGCATCTAATATAATCTTAGAACCACTCTTTTTGTCTTAATTTTTTAAGGAAATTGACAACAGTAATTCCTAAATAAAATACTTAATGTTTATAAATTCAATAAATAAGCTATAGATTACTCCCACTTGAGAGCCTGGATTAAAGGGTGTTACGTCATTGTTAAGTGTTCTGCAAATAGTTACATTTTTTAGGACCCTTTGTCCTTGTGTTTCTAACCAGCAGTATATATACTAGTTACCTAGTGACTTTTTTAAAAATAAGTAAGCAACCCATTTGGTTGCTCCACTACTGCCCACCATGAAAGCTGGAACGCCCACTAGTGGGCGAGAGGGACCAGGTTGACCAGCACTGCAAAAGTGGGCGGTTTTTATAAAAAGGTTCGCCATCATGGTATTAGAGTAATAAAAAGTTAGACATTATACTCAAGAAGGAATCTGGATGTTTTAATAATTTTTAAAGGGTAATATAAGTGCGACTAAGCAGTAATGACAGAATTATTTTATGCAGTAAATATCTTAATATTTTTGTATAACCCTCTAGAGGAATGAATCATTTAAAAACATGTATCATAAAATAGTGAAACTAATGCTACATTTTTCTAAACATTAGCTGGTAAGAATTTCAAGCCTTTTGGAGAAAAACAAATATGCATTTTTTAAGTTTGATTTTTTTGTTTCTTTCCTTTTAGAGTTCAGCAGTGCCTAAGACCTGGGTCTCAACAGACCACCTCTCCATTGTGTGGTATGTTAATTTAATTAATTTTGATTATGTGTGGTGGTCCTCTTTTCTCATCTGTGCTTTGATTGGTTTGTTAACTTTCTGAGCTCTATATTCATAAATAAGGAGTTGGGAGAAAGATTAATTTAAAGGTTTAGAACTCTAAACTTCATCTTGTCTCAGTGTGACCAGGGTTCCCTTGACAACCTATGAAATCATCTCAGAACCAGTAGCAGCAGTCTCAAATAAAACTAGTGTCAGATATCAAAATTTTAGTTTGTCTTCGTTGGGCAGAATCAAGGGCACTTCATGTAGGACTTTCTGAGCAGTTGGCCAGTCACCAAACTCAGGGACTTGATTGATGCAGCATTGGTTAGGGTAGCAGTTGGAAAACCACGGAGAAATTAGATTTACCCTTACTGTAAGGAAAGAAATAGATTACATTACAGGTCAAGAAGTATGTAGACCCTACTATCTTTATGTGTTTCGATTTTTAGATACATGCTCAATAATAATGATTTCTTAAGTAATTTTAGAGTGTACAGCATTAAAGGGAAGTCAGATATTTGATTAAATAATAGAATTGTGAGTATTTGTATCAAAAGTATATTTTTAAAGAAAGTTTAATTTGTAACACATTTTATTCTTCAGGTGTAAACAGTTGCAATTGACTACAATTCGAGCATTCTTTGATCTTATTGATGCTGACACTAAACAAGTATGTATTTTTAAACTAAAAATTATTTCAGTAAAGTAAGAGCTTTGCTGCAGCAATGGTAGAATTAATACAGTTTTGCTTTGATGTAACTAGAAGCCTACATCTTACGTTAACTATAATTGCTTTCAAAATGGAAATATATTTTTATCTGATAATACTTTGACCACTATTAATAATTAATAGAATGCAGTAGACGGAAAGGGAGTTGGGAGGATGTGGAAGATGGTAAAGGAGGGATAAATGGTGATGGGAGGAGACTTGACTTGGGGTGCAGAACACACAGTACAGTATACAGATGATGTATTATAGAACTGTACACTTGAAACCTGTCTAATTTTATTAAACAATGTCACGCCAATAAACTCAATAAAAATAAAAAAGGATGCAATGAAAAAGTGAAATGCTTCCTTAAATCTTCACCCAGTTCTTCCCCTTTACTGTTTAAATTTTTATATATATTATTTTAGCCTTATTTAATTAAGGGAAATACTTACAACAAGCTGCTTTATCAATTTTTTTCTTAGTAATGTGTTATAGATTTCATGACCTATAGTATTAGACATTTTTGTTTAAATTTTTTAGAAAGCATCTTTACCTTTCTGATAGGACTAAAATATCTACATTTATTGAATAGCCCAAACTCACCAGCCCTTAAATTATGTACTTCTAGGAGTTGAATCTTTGTTGTTATGAGATTTCACATATGAACTCTCCCAACTAATGATTTTACAAGTTATTGAGTTGGTGAGGCGTCTGGAAATCATAGTGCCCTTTACAGAATATCATACTGCTCTTCATCTTTTCCTTGTCTGCCAGCAGACAGACAGTAGTGGGCACCAAGGGTTTCAGCACAGTGTAGAGGATTCTATTCATTCCATTACCTGTTTTTTCCTGTGAGCTGGGAACAGATTGCCATTAGTCATTTTAGGCAGCTGTTCCCCTTGGGTCCTCTTGCCAGGGCATCACATGGTATGAGAACTATGGCTCTGGCTTCTCCTTTTAGAGAAAAAGTTCTTTGCAAATTAGGTAATTTTTTAATTATTTATTAAATTTTATTATTATTATGACAAAGTGCTGCACCTTATGTGTTTTTGGCTTCTTTTCCTTGAAGATTCTATAATTTCTTGAGAGACTAGTGTGTGTGGCCTCTTTCTCAGTAGATGCCTAGATAATGCTTTTCTTATCATTGTATCTTAAACCTTGCCCCTGTAGCATTCCCTCGTGGGAGTTGGGTAGTGTCTGTATGTTTCTTCTTAACCCTTTAGAAAGATGCATAACGGCTGTTGGAATCATAGATACTTAGCTCTCCCCTGAAGAATGCAATAAAAGAGAGACCCAAATTATTCTGTTTTACCACATTTTAAGCTACAAGATACATAAATATATAACTAGTATATTTATTAAAATAAAATAGTTTTCATAGAGTTAACATTGTGAATTGGTTATGGAATGCAAATGTTTTTCAGTTTTTCAACATTGTTTTCTTTCGCTATGGCAGACATTTTTAGTCTGGGAGAATGAAACTGGATACAATAATGGAATCATGGCCCTGGCCGGTTGGCTCAGTGGTAGAACGTCAGCCTGGTGTGCGGAAGTCCCGGGTTCGATTCCCGGCCAGGGCACACAGGAGAAGCGCCCATCTGCTTCTCCACCCCTCCCCCTCTCCTTCCTCTCTGTCTCTCTCTTCCCCTCCCACAGCCAAGGCTCTATTGGAGCAAAAGATGGCCCGGGCACTGGGGATGGCTCTATGGCCTCTGCCCCAGGTGCTAGAGTGGTTCTGGTCGTGACAGAGCGAAGCCCAGGATGGGCAGAGCATTGCCCCCCTGGTGGGCGTGCCGGGTGGATCCTGGTCGGGCGCATGCGGGAGTCTGTCTGACTGCCTCCCCGTTTCCAGCTTCGGAAAAATACAAAAAAAAAAAAATGGAATTAATTAAAATTATAAGACCATTTTATATTTAGACTAACATTTAATAGGTTTGGGGAAAAACCCATTTCAACTAAGGAAGAACAGGGGTATCTCAGACAGGTATGTTCTTTAAAAATTGTACAAAAAATTAATTTTAAGAAATCTTGTTTTCCATTCAATCCTAAAATGAGAAAACTCTAATACTAGTCCATAATAAGTTATAATTCTGAAAGGATAACTATTTTACAGTCACCTTTTAAGGGATAAATGAGAAAAATTTTTATAACTAATACTGCTACAAATCAAAATATTATGAAACAGTTCTGTTTCACAAACTCACTATGCATAATGGACTGGACTAAATGTTAGACAATAAAATGTCAGGATATGATTCCTACTTAAGAAGCAGCAAGCATAGGTACAGAGAAACTGTAACTCACGTCATGATTCCCAAATATGTGGTACCAAGGAATCAGGCTTCACGTAACTTTTGATGGTATCAGCATAAACATCATAGGTGAAATCTTTTTTTTTTTTTTTTTTTTTTTTGTGGCAGAGACAGGGAGAGTCAGAGAGAGGGATAGATAGGGACAGACAGACAGGAACGGAGAGATATGAGAAGCATCAATCATCAGTTTTTTTGTTGCGACACCTTAGTTGTTCATTGACTGCTTTCTCATACGTGCCTTGACCGCGGGCTTTCAGCAGACTAAGTAACCCCTTGCTCAGGCCAGCGACCTTGGGTTCAAGCTGGTGAGCTTTGGTCAAACCAGATGAGCCCACGCTCAAGCTGGCGACCTCGGGGTTCTTGAACCTGGGTCCTCCGCATCCCAGTCTGATGCTCTTATCAATTGCGCCACTGCCTGGTCAGGCTCATAGCTGAAAATTTTTGAATGGATGGATTTTCTAGAGAATAAATAAGGATGGGAGACTCTGACTTAGCTAAAATTATGGTTGAAAGATCTGTGACTTTTAATTGATTGCAATCAGATATGTGTGTCTGATTTAAAAAAAAATCAAAACTAATGTTGCATTAGATTGAATTGATTGAAGTATAGAGGTTACATTCATGAAGTTAAATTCCACTTCCCTCCACTCTAGTCACACAATATCTGGAGAACTATATTCTATTTTGTATGTCATATTTTAGGGGGGACATTAACCAACTTGAGTTTATCCAGGGAAGGCAGGCAGACTGGAGAGGGATCTGGAGCAGTTCTATGAAAAATGGTTGTTTTTGGCGTACCAGGATGATGTTCTAAACAACTGAACTACCCAACCAGGGCTTGGTTGATGTTTTTGAAGTTGTTTAATGTGTAGAAGAAATGTTTTATATAGTCGAGGGGCATAACGATTTTTAATTTTTTTAAGGGCTGTTCCCCAACCTATTATATCAAAGCAACAAGGAGCAGATACTTACTCTAAGTAGGGCAGGACATTCTCCTGGTAAGAGTTGTTAAAATTGGAATGCAGTATTTTGAAAAGTACTGAGTTAGAAATGTTCAAGCAAATACTCGGTGGCTTCTAAGGGATTGAAAAGATTTAGTGGACCTGGGTCCTCCTTGTCATTTCTTTATCATCAGATCACTCTGTTGTTGAGAAAATCTTCCCTGTCAGGGCCTCTATACTTAAGCTAGAGAACTGAATAGTGGTCGACTCTTAGTGAATTTTATACCCCAGTACATTTTAATTTCAAGGGAGGGACTGATATAAATAAAAGTTAATAACATTTTTTGTGCTGGGATATTTTAAAACAGACAACAGAAAACATCATATTGTTTGCCTGCATTTTCATTTCATGAGAGAAAAGACATTTTGAGACTGGAAGTAAGCAGAAGTGTTGCCTAGGGGATCAGTTTATGTTCTTCACTGACCATTTAATTCTTTGTTGTGAGATTGGCACTGGTCTGAGTTTGGAAACTAGTGTGTTGGAATCACTAGACTGGAGGATCACTTAAGTTCTCTTCTGATTCTGTACTGTTTATATGTTTTATTGTCAGCTATTGTTTGAGAGGCAGTATTGCAGAATGATTAAAAGCGTGGACTCTGGAGCCAGACTGCCTATATTTGAATACTGTTCCAAACTCTTAATAGGAATGTGACCTCGGGCAAGTTCCTTATTTCTCTGTACTTCAGTGTCTTCATATTTAAAATAGAGAAAAAAGGTTTTTATCTCCCAGAGTTCTTGTGGTGATTAAATGAGTTAATAAAATGTTATGCACTTAAAACAGTGCCTGGCCCCTTATATGTAACTATTGGCTCTTACCATTACTTGAAGTAGATTTCATTGAACTATCATAATGAATATGAAAGGATACAGAATGTACCAATGTTCTTTCTAGATAACTCAAAATCCTAAGAAGAAATTGTCAGTTTTGAATCACCACTTTATAAGACACCCAGCAAAACACTTTGAGGAAAACCCAGCAATAATTTCTGACTTAACAGGTTAGTGGCGAGAATGTGTTTTAATTATAAGTAGAGTTTTGATTATTATTTTTAGGTAAATTTATTATCAACAAAGTCTTCGAAACTGTGATACTTCAGGTTTTTATAATCCTATTATATTTTATTAATTTCTCTATGTTGGTTTCTTATGAGGTTCTTTCAGGAAGGGGAAAGTAGAAAAACAATTTGTAAGATGTTGCTGTTAAAAGTTTTGTCTTGAAAATAACATGACAAGTAGAAAAATTCTAAGGATAAAGTTAAATGTCTCAATTCTCCTGACAGTCACATAAAATAAATGTTACATTATCCTTAACTTAGTTTCGTAGTGTCAGTCATTCTTCAGTCTGTTTTTGAATTAACAAGTGTATCTTTTGCTGGTAAGTTTTGCTTTTAAATATAATACCTGTTGTACTCTACGTAATTACTTGTGTTGTTTGGAAAATGAAATATTGACTTCGTTCTGTTGATAATTCCTTAGAGTTAAAGGCGCTGAGTAGAATTAAAATGCTTTGTTTGATGTGATTACTAGTTAGTAATGAACCTACAGAGAACATGTCATTAGATTTTCTGTTTTAAAATAGCCAGTGTTCAGGAAACCACTTCTTTTTCAGTTCCTTGTATGATTGAGAATGATTTCACTAGCATTTAGTAAAAGAAAATTGTTTAATATAAAAAATAACAAGCCAAACAAATTAATTTCATTACCTTAGAGACATCTATGTGGGTTCCAGTAAAAGTGTCAAAATGGACCTATGTGGCTTACAATGTAAGTATACCACCAATGGATTATTTTTTACTTATAAAAAAATTTAGTATTTATCTTTAGATGTTAGAGACGCTTTAAAAAAGATAACCACATACCCTTTTCTCACAATGGTTTAATGATAATTTCTTAATAATAAATAACTAGTTGGTGTTCAGTTTTCCAGTTTTATAACTGTCAAGTTTTTTTGTTTCTTTGTTTTTCAATTTGTTTAAACAAATAAAGTCCACATAGTATTTGTTTACCTCTTATTCCTCTTTTAGTTTCTAATACTTACTTAACCACCTTTTTTCCCTTGCACTTTACTTATTGAATAAAAACAACTCATTTATCTTATAAAGTTTCCCAGTCTTGATTTTCTGATTGCTTTTCTATAGTGTCATTCAACATGTTTCTTTGCCTACTCTTCTCCTGTGACTTACAAGTAGTTGGATCTAGATGCTCAATCAGATTTGGCTTTCAGTTTTTACTAGATTCTCCCTTTCTATGATGTTAGTCAGCAGTCATTGAGAAGTAATGCTTAGTGTCATTAATGCATTTAGGGGCGGGATACGAAATCGATGATGTGCTGATTTGATGATTTCTTTGTTGTTTATTAACTGGAATTTATATAGAAAAACTCATCTAGTAAATTTATCAAAAGTGGAGCAAATCATAAGGGCAAAAAATGATAATTACTAGCATCTTTGGATCTTATATTTACTGGTTTTCAGAATGATGAGTTGACTGAAAATCATCTCCCTCATTAATGACCATAAGAGGTTTTAGTCCCCACCATTATTATTATTTGTATATTTGTCTTTCTAGCTATACTAAATTGTTCTACCTTTGATACTAAAATTGATATTAAAATTGTTCTCTCTTTGACCAGAGTAAGCCATTTCAAGTTAGGCTCTGCAACCTTTTGATACAGCTGCTCTGTAGTTGTCTTTGATAGTTTTCTCACTGCCTACTATGAGAAAATATGTTAGCTCATTTTTTATATCTCCTACCCCACACCTTGAATCCGTTTTTTCCTGTGAGGAAGTCTTCCTTGGAAAATGGCATCTAAGATTTATGATCTGGGCACTGGGGATGTTTGTGGCTAGTGTGTTAGCATTTCTAGGCCTTGTCAGTGGACAAAGCTAAGGAAGGTGTTTTGTCTTGATCATGACGCCAAACCCCAAACTAAACCAAAGCAAAACAAAACACATGTATTTATACTGACACTTTTCAGACAGATTTCAGGACTACAGGGTTTTGTACCTAGTCTATTTTACATCTTTCTTTTCTTCCCACTCCTAGAATACTGATTCTCAACAACAGCAAGAGTAATAGAATTAGAATAATTATTAATGGCCTTAGCTGGAGTTTTGAATAATGAAATATCCATTCTCATGATGGTTTTATTGTGTTTTTCCTCTTTTTTTTTAGGAATCTAATAAAATATATTTTACATTTCCTCTTGCAAATCATAGAAAAATCTACACTCATGCCTACTGTCAGAGCACTATGCTGGTAAGATGATTGGTACATTTTATGTAAATTTAAAAGACTAACTGTTCATTTTTCAAATTTAGCTAATACCTTGTAGATATCATCTTTAGCTATTCACTATTATCAAATCTAATTAGTTGAAAAGTAATTGTCTGAAAAAGAGTTTTAATTGAAAACTATTCATCAAAATATTTCTGTAGCTGATAATATATATATACCAGGCCCTAACATATCACTTAGTTGGTAGATGCTGCCGTTTGATATATAAAGCGATGGCCTTTAGAAAAGATGGTTGGCAGGCATTGTGGGCTAGGTGGTAATAAATGAATACTGATTTTAGTGGGATTATCAGAGTTTCACATCTCTCACAGAGACTAGCGTCTGTCAGCCTAAAATCTGGATAGCCAGTTTATCCTAAGAGAATCTGGCTCTGAGAGTGATGGCTTAAAATATCCATATTCATTACAGAATTTCAAATAAGAATATCTGTATTATATTGAGAAAAATCTTTGCCAACGTGTAAATTATCTGTTTGGTTTATTGGAGGATCCTTTTTCTGTAATTAAGGTCCATTGGGCATTAATTAGCATAAGTCCACATAGTGAATTTTTAAAACTCTTTTCAATTTTTATTTTAGAAGTTTTCTAACATACAAAAGTAGAAAGAGGCCCTGGCCGGTTGGCTCAGCGGTAGAGCGTCGGCCTGGCGTGCGGGGGACCCGGGTTCGATTCCCGGCCAGGGCACATAGGAGAAGCGCCCATTTGCTTCTCCACCCCCACCCCCTCCTTCCTCTCTGTCTCTCTCTTCCCCTCCTGCAGCCAAGGCTCCATTGGAGCAAAGATGGCCCGGGCGCTGGGGATGGCTCCTTGGCCTCTGCCCCAGGCGGCAGAGCGACTCCCCTGAGGGGCAGAGCATCGCCCCCTGGTGGGCAGAGTGTCGCCCCTGGTGGGCGTGCCGGGTGGATCCCGGTCGGGCGCATGCGGGAGTCTGTCTGACTGTCTCTCCCTGTTTCCAGCTTCAGAAAGATACAAAAAAAAAAAAAAAAAGTAGAAAGAAAAAACGATAATGAATTCTCATGTAACCATCTCACATAGCTTTAAGTTACCAATGTTCTGCCATTCTAACTTCATGTATCCTTCCCCTCCTTTTTATGTTTTATTTTTTGTTTGTTTGTTTTCTTTTGTTTTTTACGGAGACAGAGTGAGAGTCAGAGAGAGGGATAGATAGGGACAGACAGACAGGAATGGAGAGAGATGAGAAGCATCAATCATCAGTTTTTTGTTGTGACATCCTAGTTGTTCATTGATTGCTTTCTCATATGTGCCTTGACCGTGGAGCTACAGTAGACCGAGTAACCCCTTGCTCAAGCCAGCAACCTTGGATCTAAGCTGGTGAGCTTTGCTCAAACCAGATGAGTCTACACTCAAGCTGGCGACCTCGGGATCTTGAAACTAGGTCCTCGGCATCCCAGTCCGATGCTCTATCCACTGCACCACAGCCTGATCAGGCCCCCTCCTTTCTTGATTGAAGAATTTTTAAAAGTAAATTCCAGGCATTTTATCCTTTTGCCCATAAATACTTTCATATATTTTTCTAACAGATAAGAATTGTATACATTACCATAACACTATTGTTTCATCCAAAAATTTTACTGATTTCCTAAAGTCATGTGGTTTCCAGTACGTGTTCAATTTCCCTTTGTTCAATTACATTTTAAGTTGACTTATTTAAATCAGAATCTAAAGTATGTACATGACATTTGATTTATGAATCTTAAGTCTCTTTTATAACAGCACCTCTTTCTTTCCATTTATTTATTCAAGAAAGGTTATGGGCTCTACAATTTTCTACATTGTGGGTTTAGCCGATTGTACTCTGATGGTATGTTTTAACATGTATTTCTATCCCTTATGTTTTCTGTAAACTGGTAGTTACAGCTAGAATCTTGATTAGATTCAGATTAATTTTGTGTGGTAAATATTTTTTGTAAGTATATTTTATAAATGATATATATTTCTTATAAATATATATCAGGAGATATATGATATCTGGTTGTCCCACTTCTAGTGACATAAAGATTTACCAGTGGGCTTAGACTTATCAATATGATCTGTCCATTATGAAGTTTCTGATCAGTCTATCACCCAATGATTTTAGCACCATTGAGGGCTATAGACAGATTTTTTTAAACAGTTCCTGTGACCTGAAATTGTTGTTTTGACATATGAAAAAAAATCCTTTCGCCCATAAATACTTTCATACATTTTTCTAACAGATAAGAATTGTATACATTATCATAACACTATTATTTCATCCAAAAATTTTACTGATTTCCTAATATCATGTGGTATCCAGTCCGTGTTCAATTTATGAAATGGTTGTATGAAACCGTTATATGAAGATGGTGTTTTAGGGTGAGCTTGAATAACCCTTTATTCAGTTCATTGATGAGTGAGTCAGAATTCCCTGTACACTGAAGTAAGCAGTGTGGAATATAGGCACTTTTCACGAGGGCTATCTTTGAGGATAGGCTCCCTTATTAGCTGCAAAGGCCCATTGTGAAAGTGGGTAAATCTTGAGAGGCCGCTTGATTTTCTTTGTTTCTGTCATGCAGATCTGTTTTGATGCTTGCTTTATAATGTCACGTTATTGTTCTGAGAAGCATAGGTAACTGATACAGAAGTTTCCCAGGGTTTTTTTTGCCAGCAATGCAGAACAGAGAAAGACCATATGTTTTGTTTTGTTTATTTTTTTTCATTTCAACTTTATTTTCTGTATTTTTGAAAAATCGCTTAAAATTTTGTTTAAGTTTCACGAGAGCACCATGTCTGTCTGATTCATCCTTTTCCTTGAGGGCATAATTTCTTGGTCCTGGGATGGACTTTATAAATTATAAATATTGGTTTAATGAAAGGATTGATTTTTTTTCATTGTTCTATGTGTATGCTAAAGAAGAATTTATGTGGCTGTCTGAGCAGTGTTTCTCATCCTCTTATGCCCTGGAAGCATTTCATTAGTTGGATCGTCAGATCTTAGAGCATTGCTCTTACTACTTCTTTAAAAATTGGAGTGATCTTAGGTCATACTTCTCTTTAATGACTGAACCTAAATACATAATACAGTTAAACTGTCACCACCTCTCTGCACTATTTCCCTGCTGCACTTAAAAAGTATTAACTAGCTTCAGTCTTGGATTGTGTTTCAATCCAAACACATTCTCAGCTGCCTAGAAATTATCTGCCTGGTAATCCAATAAGAACTCAAATGATAAACTAAAAGGCAATCCTTAGATTTTTTTTTTTTAATCTTTTTTTTTTTTAATAAATTTTTATTAATGGTAATGGGATGACATTAATAAATCAGGGTACATATATTCAAAGAAAACATGTCTAGGTTATTTTGTCATCAAATTATGTTGCAAACCCCTCGCCCAAAGTCAGATTGTCCTCCGTCACCCTCTATCTAGTTCTCTGTGCCCCTCCCCCTCCCCCCAACTCTCTCCCTCCCTCCCTCCCATGTCCTCCCTCCCCCCCCACCCTTGGTAACCACCACACTCTTGTCCATGTCTCTTAGTCTCATTTTTATGTTCCACCAATGTGTGGAATCATGTAGTTCTTGTTTTTTTCTGATTTACTTATTTCACTCCTTATAATGTTATCAAGATCCCACCATTTTGCTGTAAATGATCTGATGTCATCGTTTCTTATGGCTGAGTAGTATTCCATAGTGTATATGTGCCACATCTTCTTTATCCAGTCTTCTATTGAAGGGCTTTTTGGTTGTTTCCATGTCTTGGCCACTGTGAACAGTGCTGCAATGAACATGGGGCTACATGTGTCTTCACGTATCAATGTTTCTGAGGTTTTGGGGTATATACCCAGTAGAGGGATTGCTGGGTCATAAGGTAGTTCTATGGCAATCCTTAGATTATTTGTTATTTTTAATTACTTGGCTCTGGATTTTTGTTGTTGTTCATTTGTATAAAAGTCAGCCTCTAGTTGTTCATGTTTCTGTTTTGTTTAAATGTAGGTTTATTTACTATGTAGGTGGACTAATTAAACTATGGACATTGCCAAACTCTGGAAGTGTTGGTTCAAAAATTAGAAATGATTAGGTAATGTGCTGTGGAGAGATACCCATCAGGTTACTCTTTCTCATATTGCTACTCTGGGTTACTTGCTTGCCTATCTTATTGGCATTAGACTTCTTTGCCCACCTCTGTTGGACTTTTAGATCATCTTAGATACATTCCTAAATAATAAGTTGCTATTTTATGTTTTCATTGTACCTACTGACCCCTCATATGACAATAAAATATTGAAGACACCTATTTTGCATATTATTTTCTACATTATTTAGTGTGCTCTGTTTGTATTATTAATCAACAGGACACAAATAGTTGGATTTTTGGCTGCATAAACAGCACTTCTATGTGGTAAGTCTTTTGAATCTAAGGCCTTCCATTAATGTTTCTTAATATAAACACACTCAAGAATATTACACTTTCAGAATAGCTTAATACATTTTAGAGCTCATTTTGGTGCCATGCTAGATTAAAGTATATATTTTAAAGTGAAAAATAAAGGAAATTAACATACCAGTAATTTTGGCAAACATTGAAATAGTTGGTTGCTAGAAAAAACAGGTTTTTTTGTTTCCAAAGGGACTATGGGGATAGAATATATTGGTTTAGCTTTCCTTTCATTAGAATTCTTTCTGATAGCTCTGTTTCATTTTCCTCTGAAACTTATGTATGATTTATAATACTTTAATTAATTTTCGTCCTTTAATTATATTTTTGTATTTATTTCATAGCCAACAAGGGGTTGATTTATCATGGAGAGCTGAACTGCTGCCAACAATTAAGGTAAATTATGGCTTTAGAATTTTAATATGTAGGTGAAATACTTACTTGAGCCTATAGGTATTTCAGAATATGATATTTAATTAATTTATCTAAGGATTAAATAAACAAGATTTGTTTCTCTGCATTTTAGAAATATTTTCCCTAGCAATGAAGAAATTTAGTAGAGAAAAACATGATAGTTTTAAACTTTCTGAGTCAAAACTATTAAGTTAACAATGCTCTAACTAAAATGAAATCTATATGTTACAGCATCATAGCAAGAGCTAGATAAATTTTTAAAAATCAGTTTAAGACCCTTTCATTTATGGTAGGATATATATCTGTTGCAGAAACTGTGGAGTAAGTTGAGGTGAAGCCCAGGTGTTTAATGAGCCACCCCCCAGGTAAATCTGACCAGGTTTTCAGATGGTCACTCACTGACAGATAGTTCTTTAGCTTCAGAGCCTCTGCCTGGACTGGCCACACAGGTGCATCTGAAGAACATGAAGAAAGTTAACTGCAGAGATTTCTTACTGCATACAAATTGTTATAACATATTACTACCCTCATTTCTATATGTACTTTCAAGAAAAAAAGACGGGTTTAAAAATTGTATTTGATGACTTGAATTCTCATTAAATAGACCAGTCTTCCATCTGTTTATTCCTCAAAATACGGACTGTTGAATCTAGCCTTAATTTTGAGAAGAGAATAGATGTTTATCTGGTAAGGTACATTATTAGCCCTATTGTGTCTTCATGTCATTTACTGAATAAATTCTAGGGAATGATGTTCATGTATATTATTAGCTAGCAACTCTACTACTTGAGCTAGATCAGAATCATTTGAGATTAAGTTCCAGCTCTTCCATCGTATTTAGCATCCGTTCATCAACTGTTGAGCCTCTGTCATATACTACCAAAATAAATAGAGAAATAATGCTGTAACATTATTTGAAACAAATAGACAAATAATGGAAAGAAAGACCACATCTAGAGATAATTATGTAAAATATTTAAATTTAGTGCTAAGTGTCATGTTCTACATGAAGGGATATAGTTGAAGGGATAAAGGGGCTATTTTTGGTAGTTCATATTTATATAATTATTAGGAATTTGACGTTCAATGGTATTATTGATCTGAGGATATAAACATAGAACCTTATGAAGTATTGAACATAAAGTTTGAGATTTTTTTTATTACTTGTTAAATAAGAAATAGTGTTTATAATTTATTTTTCTTTTAATATATTTTAAGCTCTATATAACCCAAGAAATAAAATCAGCTTTTTACTTTGATCTTTTTTTTTTTTTTTTTAGTCTCTGACATTAAGACTTCAAGACTATCCATCTTTGTCTCACCTTGTTGTTTATGTACCATCTATTCATGGAAGTAAGGTAACAGAAGGATTAAGTTTGTTATCAGAATGTTTGGGGGATACTCATGCCAAATATTTATTATTTTTTTATGAATTCTTCAACAGAGGGTTTATATAAAACAATAGCCAGTTTGATGATTCACCTAAGGCTGGTAGGATAGTTTACTCTAACTTGAACTAAGCAGAATAAACCCAAGTTACTTTATTCCAAGCAGGAACATCAGTCCTTCATAATCTGTTAATTATTAAGACCCTTTTATGTGCAAGAGTCTATCTATGCCAGGAATTATAGGAGGCACACAAATGAGAAAGAAACAAACCCTTGTCTCAAAACTGCGTACTATTGGGTAGGGGAAGAGAAATGTATGGAAACAGGAGGAAGAATGAGAATAAAAGAGCAACTTAAAAATGTACAATACCAATCAGAATATAGCAAATACGTGAGACGTGTAAAAAGGAGTGAAACCTCGATGGAATCAAGAAAGGCTTTATTGCCTTAGCAGGTAGCTCAGTCAGAGTGTCATCCCCATAGGCCAGGGATGCGGATTCGATCCTCAGTCAGGGCACATACACGAATTAGCCCAGGGGTAATCAACCTTTTGATACCTACCGCCCACTTTTGTATCTCTGTTAGTAGTAAAATTTTCTAACCGCCCACTGGTTCCACAGTAATGGTGATTTATAAAGTAGGGAAGTAACTTTACTTTATAAAATTTATAAAGCAGACAGCAAGTTAAAGCATATAATAATAATTACTTACCAAGTACTTTATGTCAGATTTTCACTAAGTTTAGCAAAATAAATCTTTATAAAAACAACTTACTCTAGTTAAATCTATCTTTTTATTTATACTTTGGTTGCTCCGCTACCGCCCACCATGAAAGCTGGAATGCCTGCTAGTAGGCGGTAGGGACCAGGTTGACTATCACCGAATTAGCCAATGAATTATGAGTAAATGGAACAAATCAATGTTTCTCTCTTTCTATGTCATCTCTCTCTTTCTCTTCTCTCTCTCTCTCTCTTCTCTCTCCCTACTTCCCTCCCTCCCTCCCTTTTTTGTCTAAAAAAGCAATAAATAAAAAAAATTAAGATTTAAAAAATAAAAGAAAGGCTTGATTATGAGATAACTTTTAAATTGCCTTAAAGGATAGTTAGGATTTTTATAGGTAGAATGAACAGTCTAGACTTGTGCTATCCAATATGAGTCACTAGCACACGTGGCTATTTAATTTTAAGTTAATTGAAATGAAATAAAACTAGAAACTCAGTCCCTTGATTGTACTAGCACATTCAAGATGCTAAATATTGATAGTAACATCTTTGCAAAAAGTTATAATGAGTGCATTGTGGAGACAAAGAAATGAGGGGGACCAAGCAAGCACGGGGTAAGTTTGTAAAACAGAATAAACGAACAGTAATTTTAAAAGGATAGTCATAGTAGAATAGTAATGGAAGAAAAAGCCATATTGTGGAGGGCCTTGATTGAAAAACTCAGGACTTAGAGCATTCAGGAGCTGGTAGGGAGCTGAAAGATTTTCCCTCATAGTAGTAATGGGATCAGAGCTATCTTGGAAGATGAATCTGTTAAGGTTTAGTATGGATTAGAAACAGGAAGGGGACACACCTCACAAGGGTTGATGAGAGCTTCTACTAGGGAAGTGGAAGTAGAAATAAAAGGTTGGTAATTTTTGAGAGAAGTGGTGGGGAAGGAAGAAGGTGGAGGTAAAAGACCGTCTATTGCGCTTTCCACGTTGCATCCAACAAAATTACCCTTCAAGATCTAGCCCAAGTGTTCCCAGTTTTCTTTTTCTGGACTACTTCAATAGCTCCGCTTACTCTCATACTACTTTCTTATAACTTCATTGAGGAATTTATTGCACTGAATTATAATTTATTTATGTCTTTGTTGCCATCACCATCCTATAAATTCTTTTAGAGTAAGGACCAGATAGGTTTTATTTTACTTTGCATCTTCAGCCTTTAGGTATTTCCACATAAATGTTCAAATGTTTCTTGAATGAGAACGTTGATTATATTTCTGACCAGAATCATTAGGAAAATTTAAAGGGGAAAGAGCTATGGGTCCTGGATGGTTGGTTCAATGGTAGAGTGTTGTCCTGGTGTGTGGATGTCCCGGGTTCGATTCCTAGTCAAGGCACACAAGAGAGGCGACCATCTGCTTCCCCACGCTTCCCTCTCCCTCTTCTCTCTTTCTCTCTCTCCCCCCCCCTCCCACAGCCATGGCTCATTGGTTTGAATGCATCAGCCCCAGGTGCTGGGGATGGCTCCATGGAGCCTCTCTGCCTCAAGAAGGGAAAATAGCTTGGTTGGGAGCATGACTCCAGATGGGCAGAGCATAGACCCTAAATGGGGTTTCCTGGGTGGATCCTGGTTCTGATGCATGTAGCAGTCTGTCTCTCTATCTCCCCTCCTTTTACTTGGAAAAAGATGAAGAGAAAAAAAAAAGGAAGGGAAAGGGGTATGTAGTTGAGAGAATGTTATCGCAAAGACTAAGTCTCACAACGAGCTTATAATGAATTCATTATTTTGTTTTGCTTAGGTCAAGTGAGAAGTAATTCAACATCTTCAATATTAAAAGGTCTCTTTAAGGGTTTTTCTGTCAGTTAGGTTGGTTTTGAATGAATTTAACATCTGTCCCCAACTTGGCAAGGTTGTCTGTTGTTATCGCAAGAAAAAAATGAGCTTTTGACAAATAGGAAGTATTAGCAGCTCAATAAATGTGTAATATGCTAATGCTCTTTGGCAAGTGACACTGCTGGCTCTGCTGTTGCACACGCCCTCCCACCAGGATATTAACTTAGACCTTTCATAATTGCTGCATGCCTGTTATAGCCTTTCATCACATGGATACATATTTTTAAATAGGCAGTTTAAAATTTTTCAGTCAACTGAAAATAATAGTTTTCAAAATGTAAATGTGGAATTAATCTGCATTTTTTTTGATGACAGAAAGAAAAATAGCTAAATATATTACAGCTTTATATACTGTGGATGTTTCAGGGAGAAACCCCTGATTTCTTTTTTTCTTGCGTAAGGGATTATTCTATAAAAAGCATGACTAAATTTTTAAAGCGATAATAGAAATTGTATTACGATATTTTAGCTTTTTCTGCCTGACTTATTTCACTAGCATGATGTGCGATATAACCTGAAAGCAAAAGAGGGACAAATACACGGTGACAGAAAATGACGTGACTTTGGGTGATGTGCACACAACATAGTCAACAATCCACATGCTATAGAAATGTTTATCTGAAATCTATATACTCTTATTGATGAATGTTGCCCCATTAAATTTAATTTTCTAAATAAAATAAAGCAACAAGTGAGCAAACAAAAAAATTCAGACACAGACAAGGGTGTGGTGGTTAACAGGAAAGGGGGTTGTGGGGTAGTAAAGGGCAAAGGGGGTCAAATACAGGGGCAAAAGTAGGTTAACAGTTATAAGTGAAACATGGTTTATTCTTGTATTACTATTTATTATTATATTGTTTTGCATATGAACAACTGTAAACCTACTTTTGCCCCACCCTATATATAGTGATGAAAGAAGATTTGGCTTTGGTTGGTGGGTACACAATGCAATATATAGATACTGTATCATAGAATTGTACACTTGAAACCTATATAATTGTACTAACCAATGTCACCCCTATAAATTTAATTTAAAATATTTTTAAATTGCATTATTTTAGATACTGTACAAAGTAGTGTCAAGTGCCTTCCTTACCTCGGAATGGCTCACTCAAAAATACTTTTAAAAATAAAATGAATAGCCTCCTGGCCTGTGGTGGCACAGTAGATTAAGCATTGACCTGGAGTGCTGAGGTCAGGATCCCAGGCTTGCCTGGTCAAGGCACATAAGAGAAGCAACTACTGTGATGCTTCCCGCTCCCCACCCCCCACCTCTCTCAATCACTCGCTCAAGTCAATTTTAAAAACCTTTAAAAAATGTATCATGAGGCCCTGGCTGGTTGACTCAGTGGTAGAGCGTCAGCCCAGCATATGGAAGTCCCAGGTTCCATTCCTGGTCAAGGCGCACAGGAGAAGGAACCATCTGCTTTTCTGCCCCTTCCTCTCTCCTTCTCTCTCCCTCTCTTTCTCTGTCTTTCTCTCTCTTCCTCTCCTGCAGCCATGGCTCGATTGTTTTGAGCAATTTGGCCCTGGACGCTGAGGATGGCTCCATGGCCTTGACTCAGATGCTAAAATAGTTCAGTTGCCAAGCAACAGAGCAGTGGCCTCAGATGGGCAGAGCATTGCCTGGTAGAGGGCTTGCCAGGTAGATCTGGTCCGGGTATATGTTGGAGCTTGTCTGTCAGCCTCCCTGCCTCTCATAATAATAATAATAATAATAATAATAATAATAATAATATATGTACATGTATATATCATGAATAACACTGTTTAACAAATGATTTCTCTTTTAATAGCTACTTTTTATTATATAATGAAAATATCTGTGTTCTTTAGCCCCTTTACATGTATTTTTTTTTCAATTTCCTCACGTGCATATTACAACTTAATAGCATTTTTCCTCATCTGTTTTTCACTTTCAAAACCATCAAAAATTCACTCAAAAGGAAACCATAGTAACAATGCGTTAAACACAATCCAAGGTGTAGTTATTAGAAAAGCCTAGGACAGATCCCACTGGCTTCCTGCTTTCTGTAGACAGCAAACTGCTAGCTACAGTTAGGTGTCAGATTAATGTCTTCTTTAGCTCCTGTAGAACAGAGTGGTCGTGAAACCGTTCTTACTGTAGACAGCTGAGAGCAGAATCCCTTATGCCTTTGTAAAATGTTATTAGAAAAGGGATATAATTATAAAAATGGTAATAACACAGATGTCACATTTTAAGTTTAGTTTTTTTAAGATAGCATTTCTTTTCCTCTTTTCATACATATAAATCCTTTTTTTCATTTACTATAATCACTGTTTAGCCTGAAATAATTTCATACAAATAACATTAGCCATCTGCAGATGAATGACAAACAGTAAGTCTCCAAAAGCCTTTTCTAGTCTAATTAGACTGGATATACTTAATAAATGTGGGATTTAGAAAAAGTAACAATCACATTTTTGTTTTGACTGTGCAAGTATTTGCATATATTAGCTAAATCCCTAATTAATTTTGAGTTAACGTTGGCTCTTGATGTTTGGCTCCATTCTTTAATGTCTCTCTTTTAGAAACACCTAAAACTAAAAAACTTTGTATGAATCTGTTATAGCAGTGACCCAGTAATAAATTATTTATTAAATTAAGCTTGTTTATCAAATTTTCTTTGTTTACCATCTCTACTTGAAGAATTCTTGCCATTTAAATATAGAGTGTGACATACAGTACCTTCTTCAAAGTTGAAAACTTTTATTTTCCGTTCAAGCATCAAGATATTTTACTAAAAACTTGTTTTTTCCTAATCAGTGTTCTGTGTTTCAGTTTGTTGTAGATTGTGAATTCTTTAAGAGAGAGACAAGATCCGTACAGCTTCCTGTAACTCATCTTTTTTCCTTTGGTAAGTATTTTGATTTTGGAAATCTTAGGAATTTCTTTTATTTTTGACAGTGCTGATTTATTTTGCAAGGTTGTTGCAATAAAACAGAACCATGTAACAAGTTTTGTTGTGTATTTTAAGTGTAGTTCTTCGAGTAACCATATCAATTGTTTGATTCTTATTTAATACTGAACCAACAGTCGTTTTCTGAGAAGTGGACTTTAGAAGAAATTTCTCCATGATCACATACGTTTGCAGATAGTTGCATCATTATATGTATGTGGTATGTGTATGTTTGTGTGTTCTCTTGTACATTTATACTAAATATTAGCCCTTTTATGGAAGACTTATTATAAGGAATATATTTCTATCTACTCTATGAGGGTTTCAAGATTTCTCTAAATACATTTTTCCTGATTATTTTTAATGTAAAATAAACATAACTACATATTCTTTTAAAATTTATTTTTATTTATTTATTTATTTTATTAATTTTAATGGGGTGACATTGATAAATCAGGGTACATATGTTCAGAGAAAACATCTCTAGGTTATTTTGACATTTGATTATGCTGCATTCCCATCACCCAGAGCCAATTGTCTTCTGTCACCTTCGAACTGATTTTCTTTATGCCCCTCCCCTCCCCCAACCCTCTCAATCTCCTCCCCCACACCCTGTAACCCCACACTCTTGTCCATGTCTCTGAATCTCATTTTTATGTATGGAATCCACCTCTGTATGGAATCATACAGTTCTTAAGTTTTTTCTGATTTACTTATTTCACTCAGTATAATATTATCAAGGTCCATCCATGTTGTTGTAAATGATCCGATGTCATCATTTCTTATGGATGAGTAGTATTCCATAGTATATATGTACCAAAGCTTTTTAATCCACTCGTCCACTGACACACACTTGGGCTATTTCCAGATCTTCGCTATTGTGAACAATGCTGCCATAAACATGGGGGTGCATTTCTTCTTTTCAAACAGTGCTATGATGTTCTTGGGGTATATTCCTAACAGTGGTATAGCTGGGTCAAAAGGCAGTTCGATTTTTAATTTCTTGAGGAATCTCCATACTGCCTTTCACAATGGCTGCACCAGTCTGCATTCCCACCAGCAGTGCAGGAGGGTTCTTTTTTCTCCACATCCTCGCCAGCACTTATTCTGTGTTGTTTTGTTGATGAGCGCCATTCTGACTGGCATGAGGTGATATCTCATTGTGGTTTTAATTTGCATTTCTCTAATGATTAGTGATGTTGAGCATTTTTTCATATGCCTATTGGCCATCTGTATGTCCTCTTTGGAGAAGTGTCTATTCATTTCTTTTGCCCATTTTTTGATTGGATTGTTTGTCTTCCTGGTGTTGAGTTTTACAAGTTCTTTATAAATTTTGGTTATTAACCCCTTATCAGAAGTATTGTCAAATATATTATCCAATTGTGTAGTTTGTCTTTTTATTCTGTTCTTATTGATTTTAGCTGTGCCGAAGCTTTTTAGTTTGAATAGTCCCATTTGTTTATTCTGTCTTTTATTGCACTTGCCCGTGGAGATATATTGGCAAATATATTGCTGTGAGAGATGTTGGAGTCCTTACTACCTATGTTTTCTTCTAAGATACTTATGGTTTCACAGCTTACATTTAAGTCTTTAATTCATTTTGAGTTTATTTTTGTGAATGGTGTAAGTCGGTGGTCTAGTTTCATTTTTTTGCAGGTAGCTGTCCAGTTTTCCCAACACCATTTATTAAAGAGGCTGTCTTTACTGTACCATTGTATGCTCTTACCTCCTTTTTCAAATATCAATTGTCCATAGAGCTGTAGGTTTATTTCTGGGTTCTCTGTTCTGTTCCATTGATCTATATGCCTGTTCTTATGCCAGTACCAGGCTGTTTTGGTACAATGGCCTTGTAGTATAACTTGATATCCGGAAGTGTGATACCTCCCACTTTATTCTTCCTTTTCAAGATTGCTGAGGCTATTCGTGTTCTCTTTAGGTTCCATATAAAGTTTCGGAATATGTGTTCTATATCTTTGAAGTAAGTCATTGGTATTTTAATCGGTATTGCATTGAATTGATAAATTGGTTTGGGTAATATAGACATTTTAATGATATTTATTATTCCTAACCATGAGCATGGTATATGCTTCCACTTGTTTGTATCTTCCCTGATTTCTTTTATCAATGTTTTATAATTTTCCGAGTACAAGTCTTTAATCTCCCTGGTTAAATTTATTCCTAGGTACTTTATTTTTTGGGTTGCAATGGTAAAGGGGATTGCTTCCTTAGTTTCTCTTTCTGACAGTTCATTATTAGTATATAAAAATGCCTCTGATTTCTGATATTAATTTTATATCCTGCCACTTTGCTGAATTCATTTATCGGGTCTAGTAGTTTTTTGACTGAGACTTTAGGGTTTTCTATATACAATATCATATCATCTACAAATAATGATAGTTTTACTTCTTCTTTTCCAATTTGAATGCCTTTTATTTCCTCGGCTGTGGGAGGGGAAGAGAGAGACAGAGAGGAAGGAGAGGGGAAGGGGTGGAGAAGCAGATGGGCACTTCTCCTGTGTGCCCTGGCCGGGAATCGAACCCGGGACTTCTGCACGCCAGGCCGACGCTCTACCACTGAGCCAACCGGCTGGGGCCTTTGCCTGGTTTTGGAATCAGAATTATACTTGCCTCATAAAAGGAGCTTGGAAGTCTTCCTTCCTCTTGAATTTTTTGAAATACCTTGTGAAGGATAGGAGTTAGTTCTTCTTTGAATATTTGGTAGAATTCACTTGTGAAGCCATCAGGCCCAGGATTTTTCTTTTTTGGGGAGTTTTTTGATAACTGTTTCTGTTTCTTTTGTTGTAATCAATCTCTTTAGGTTTTCTGATTCTTCCAGATTAATTTTTGGAAGATTATATGTTTCAAGGAATTTGTCCATTTCATCTAGGTTGTCTAGTTTTTTGGCATACAGTTCTTCATAGTATTTTCTGACAATATTTTGTATTTCTGTTGTGTCAGTCGTTATTTCTCCACTCTCATTTCTAATTTTATTTATTTGAGTCCTCTCTCTTTTTTTCTTGGTGAGTCTAGTTAAAGGTTCATTGATCTTGTTTACCTTTTCAAAGAACCAAGTCCTGGTTTCATTGATCCTCTGTATTGTTTCTTTAGCCTCTATGTCATTTATTTTCACTCTGATCTTTATTATTTCCTTCCTTCTACTAGCTCTGGGCTTTACTTGCTGTTCTTTTTCTAGTTCTTTTAGATGCAGGGTCAAGTTGTTTATTTGAGCTTTTTCTAGCTTCTTGAGGTATGCCTGTATTGCTATGAACTTCCCTCTCAGGACTGCTTTTGCTGTGTCCCATAAATTTTGAGTTGATGTATACTCGTTATCGTTTGTTTCTAGGAATTTTTTATTTCTTCTTTAATCTCATTGTTAACCCATACTTTATTTAATAATATGCTATTTAGTTTCCAAGTGTTTGAGTATTTTTCAGTTTTTCTGTTGTGGTTGATTTTTAGTTTCATGCCATTGTGATCAGAGAAAGTGCTCGATATGATTTCAATCTTCTTAAATTTGTTGAGGCTGCTTTGTACCCTAACATGTGGTCTATCCTAGAGAATGTACCATGAGAACTTGAAAAGAATGTATATTCTGCTGCTTTAGGGTGAAAGGTTATGAAGATATCTATAAATTGAGTTGATCTAGTATGTCCTTTAAGTCTGCTGTTTCTTTGTTAATTTTCTTTCTTGAGGATCTATCTAGTGATGTTAGTGGGGTATTGAAATCCCCTACTATTATAGTATTGCTGTTGATCTCACCCTTTAAACCCATCAAAGTCTGCTTTATATATTTAGGTGCTCCTATATTAGGTGCGTAGATATTTATAACGGTTATATCTTCCTGTTGGATTGCTCCCTTTATCATTATGTAGTGACCTTCTTTATCTTTTAGTATTGTCTTTGTTTTAAAGTCCATTTTGTCTGATATAAGTATTGCTACCCCAGCTTTTTTTTCATTTCCATTTGCTTGAAATATTTTTTTCCATCCTTTTATCTTCAGTCTATGTGCATCTTTTGTTTTAAGGTGTGTCTCTTGTAGACAGCATATGTATGGGTCCTGTTTTCTTATCCATGCAGCTACTATATGTCTTTTGATCGGATTATTTAATCCATTTACATTTAAGGTTATTATTGATATGTAATTGTTTATTGCCATTTTATTCTTTAAAACTGTATTCCTCTTTTGCTTTATTCTTTTTATCCTTTGATCTGTTTACAACAGGCCCCTTAGCATTTCTTGCAGCTTTGGTTTGGTTGTAGTGAATTCCTTGAGGTTTTTTTTGTCTGGAAAGCTTTTTATTTCTCCTTCAATTTTAAATGGTAGCCTTGCTGGATAAAGTCTTGGTTGTAGGCTCTTGTTCTGCATTACTTTGAATATTTCTTGCCATTCCCTTCTGGCCTCAAGTGTTTCTGTTGAGAAGTCGGAAGTCATCCTTATGGGCGCTCCTTTGTAGGTGATAGTGTTTTTTTCTCTAGCAGCTTTTAATATTTTCTCTTTATCACTTAGCTTTGGTATTTTAATTATGATGTGTCTGTGTAAATTTCTTTGGGTTTCTCTTTAATGGAGTTCTCTGTGCTTCTTGAACTTGTGAGATGTTTTCCTGCCTTAATTGAGGGAAGTTTTCAGCTATGACATGTTTAAACAAAGTCTCTATGCCTTGTTCTTTCTCTTCTTCAGGAACCCCTATGATGTGGATGTTATTTCTCTTCGTGTTGTCACAGAGCTCTCTAAGAGTTTCCTCAGACTTTTTGAGTCTCTTTTCTTTTTTCTGCTCTGCTTCCGTGCCTTTATTTATCTTGTTCTCTAACTCGCTGATTCGATTCTCAGCTTTATCCATCCTGCTTTTAAGTCCTTCCATTGTGTTCTTCATTTCTGATATTGTATTTGTCATTTCTGACTGATCCTTTTTTATTATTTCAATGTCCTTTTTTATATTTGCTATCTCTTTATGTAGGTGTTCGTAATGACCATCTATTATTGTTCTAATATCTTTGTGCATCCTAACAATCGTTATTTTAAACTCTACATCTGGTAATTTGGTTATATCTGACTAATTCAGGTTCTTTTCTGGGGATTTCTCTTGATTCATTTGTGTTGCATTTCTCTGCTTTCTCATTCTGTCTGTGTAAAAGCAGGTTTTGGCCACTGGAGTCCCTCAAATTTTATTATGAAATAATTTTAGATTTACAGAAAGAGTACAGAGATCCTGTATATCCATCACTCATCTTTCTGTAATGTTGGCCACTTAAACAATACACTTGTCAAAACTAAGAAATTAGCATTAGTATAATACTTTAACTAAACTACAGGCTTGATTTGGTTTTTATTGGTTTTTCTACCTATGTCCTCCAGGTTCCCACATTGCTTTTAGTTGTCGTCTCTTTAGTCTCCTTTGTTCTTTTGTAGTTCCTCAGACTTTCCTTGTCTTTCATAATTTTGAGACCTTTGAAGAGTACCAGTCTATTATTTTGTAGAATGTTCGTCAATTTGGATTTGTCTAATGCTTTCTCATTGATTGAGTTTATGCATTTTTGGCAAGAATACAATGGAAGTGATAGGTAGTTCTCAATGTTTTATATCAGAGGACACATGATATCACTCACTGTGTTTAATTATTGTTGATATTAACCTCAGTCACTTGGTTAAGGTGGTGTCTGCCAGATTTTTCCACTGTAAAGTTACTATAGTTAATAAATATCTTGAGGGAGAAACTTTGACCGTAAGTATCCTTTTTTTTCTTTTAAATAAGCCCCTATCTTAGCATCCATTGGTTCATCTAAGTTGAAGCAGTTATTACTGATATTCTATATTTACTGGAATTCTTCCTAAGGGAAAGTTGTCCCTTCCTCCTGATTTATTTATTTATTCAATTTTTATTTATGTCTGTAATTGACTCATGCATATTTATTTTATTCATTGGGTTATAATCCAGTACTATCATTAAATTTTTTTGCTTAAGTTTTTCTGGGTCTGGACATTAAAATCTCCTTTTTGTTTGGCTCTTGTGCCCTTTTACGCTATTCATGAAAACTGTCTATATTATTTGATAGAAAAAACTTCCTTTAAGATTTTTATCCCTTTCCCACCCTGTTTTTGGTAGAAAAATACTCAAAACAATACAGAAGTAACAGCTGTGCCACCGAGCTCATTAAAGATAGCAAGCTCATAAAATAAGATCTACCAAGAAAGCATACCGTTTTGAAATTGAAAATATGTATTTTTTTTAAAAACATACATGTGATTCAAAGGCATTATAAATGTTTTGTTTTATCCAGATTTTAGTTTTATCCAGATTTAGTGAAGGAGGATTAGATTTTTAGGATTTCATTCCTTTATGTCAGAAACTGAACCTGTAAACTCTTTTTTAATATTAAAAGTCTGTTGACATTATTTTAACATAGTTTAAGCAATTGGTACTTTTTTTATCCTTTGGTATTCTAAGCAATACAATACTTTTAATTTAACAGGTTTATCTTCGAGGAAAGTGATATTAAATACAAGCGGCCTATTCTATAATATAGAGCTTCTAAACTTTGCACAGGTAATTATCCTGACTATAACAAGGATTTGATTTTACATAACTATTTAGTTAAACAAACAAATAAACTTTTGTTTTTGTTTTTGTGGTCAAATTTTATTAGATATACCAAGCTTTTAAAATCAACGTAGTAAGCAAGTGCTCAGCAGTCAAAGGTAAGTGTATTTTCTGAAATAATATAATGGTATTGTCATTTGAAGAATCAGTAGGTTTTCACTTGAATTTTCTATAATATTTATACTTTTATATATTTTATGTGAAGTAAAGTTTAATATAACAGAAAAGTTGTTTATATTTCTAATAGATTTAACACAGACTCTTTCTTAATATTAAGCATCTTTATCTGTTTTAATTTAAATATCTACATTTAAAAATACTGTGTATCTCACTAATACTATTATAGTATTAGATTTAGGTCTTTAATATTTTCCAGTTTCTTAATACTTACCATATGCTCTAATATCCTTTGTAAGTATTATTAAACATTATTACTTAATAATTCTCCATAATTTCTTATATTATATAACTCTTACTAAGTTTTATGCTATGGGTAATTGTGTAACTAGTTAGATATAGTACCTTATGTAACATTTAGTATGACATAAGGTTAGTAATACATATTTTCCTTTATGTTTTAATAGAGGAAATAACTAGCATCTATAAACTTCATATTCCCTGGTCTTATGAAGATTCACTAACCATTGCACAGTAAGTATATGAAAGAATTTACTGTAAACATTTGTCTATTAATAATACACATTCTCCTTTGCTTAAATCACAGTAAAATCATTAAAGTACCTCTTAGTAAAATATAGGTATCTTATATAGCATTATGCCCATACGATATTATAATATAGAGTATTCTTATTTAAATGATACAGAATTTAAACCTTAATTGCTGAAACATGAACCCTTTCCCACCTTCTTCCCCAGCTCTTATGTCCTAGAAGAAGGATTCAGACAACTGATATGACTGTCCATCCATTATAATGTGTCTGACATCTAGCTTCCTCTACATTATAGTGTTGTGTTGTGCTGATGTTTAACTTAGCCATTTATTAGTATTTTGTATTTGAGAATTGATATTTAAACTATTTTTCAGGGTTCCGTCTTCAACAGAAATTTCTCTGAAACTCCATATTGCTCAACCAGATAATGACAGCCATATACCATTATTAAAAATGTACACATCATCAGACTGTCAGTATGAGGTAAGCTGTATGTGCTTAATTTTTAAGATTTAGCTATAGATTAAACTGGAAATATATTTTTATGTTAGCTTCAGATATATGGTGATGTGAAAGGCGGTAAATATTAGAAATAGACATTTATATAAGAAAAGAAATAGACTGTAGTACTCCAGCCCGCTGGGAACTACCAGTGTCGCGTGGAAGAAACCTACTCAAGATACAAACTGATGTCAAGAGGAAGAGGGAGAGGACTGCCAAGGGAGGCAAAGAAGACCTCCTGAATCTCCTTCTCCCTCAGCTTTTATTGATCAGAAGCAGAACAGAGGTAACAGGATTACAAGGGAAGGAGGCCAGGTGATAAGGGGAAAGAATGACTAAGGGCCATTTTGCTGACATTGACAAAGGGCTAATTTGGGTCAGTACATTGAACCTCTAGGCTTATTTTCTAAAGCCTGTTCACATGGATTCCTTTGTGTCTGCACAAGGGTCACTCATTCACACAGTTTCTTGGTGTTTGCATCCAAGAGACATTCACTCAAGTCTTTTAACTAAAGTTCCCCAATCCAAGTCATAGAGGGTTCAAGGTTAGATGGGTGATTCCTTACAATAGACATTTATATTACTTTAAATATTCTTATTTTACCTACTAACACCACTTCAGTATTTTCTTAGCTGGACCACTGAAAATTTATGTCTTAATAAGTAATAGAAATTAAAATTTAAAAAAGTTGACACTGTAGTTTAACCTTTTCATTTTGAAAACCAAAAGTCCAGAATTCTTTTCTAAATTAGAGAACATCATGAGATCAGCTCTGGGGCTTAAATTTAGTAATCACCATGATGTATGTTGGTTTCTAGTGCTACTGGATAAGCTTTATTTCTTTTTCTCTAATTACGTTAGGCTCTATTAGTCTTTCATATATGCAGTTTAGCGCCCATTGTGTTAACAACCACATAGATTTCTTTGTGCTAAGGGAAAGGAAATAGAACTCAAGAGTAGCAGTTTAACTTATGTTAAATCAACTAAGAGTCCCTCCCTATATTAGAACATACCAGGTTCTAAGGATTCCAGATTTAAGTAGTAAGTGGTTGAAGTACACATATGTGGTGACATCATAGGTTTCTGGTTTCTGGTTTATGTAAAATATCTTGTTTCTACTCAGTTGCTTTAAACCAAGCTTAAATATTCAGATTCTTTATTAGAACTAACTTCCTTAGGGTAAACTAGAAGCAAATGAATTATAATTTACTAAACCAACTTTCAGTTGGACCAATATTATGAGTTACTGTAGATTTCATGGAATTTTTTTTAACACTTTGATATCTTGCTTTTTCACATTGAAGGATTTTACAGGGCTATCATGGTTTTTAACTTGTACCTTCATATTTTATAGAAATTATAAGAATTATGTTAATAATTTGGCTCCAAATAGTGCACACTCTCAAAATGTTTATGTTTTTATAAATACTTCATATTTTCAAAGTCTTTCTTTACTAAATATAGTCATTTTATAACCTCCCTGTGAAAGATTTATTTCCTTTCACAGGTTTTTTACTATCAAAAAGGTGTATTTATGCTAGACATAATTAATGATGAATATCTGTTTAAAATATTGCTTTGGCTTAAATTTCACTAAATGTGCTGTTTGTTCCTGTTTTTATATCATGTGAAATGCATTTTTATAAAATTTACTCAGAAGTAGTTTAGCTTAACTCTATTTAGTGCTATAAAATTGTAGATTTGAGTCTTTAAAGTACTAATTATATAATAGGTTGTTTAATTTGTGTTTAATTTTTCAGCAAACATGTATAGCTTTTGAATTCAGTCATTTAATAAGTTCCTTTAGTTTGTATGATCTGGTAATATGATATTTTGGTTAATGAAATGTTAAATAAGTTTGTAAATGATTATTATGTATACACCATAGCATTCATTCGTCAGAGAATTAGAATACGAGAAAATATACTGAACAGTAAAATTACGCTTGATACAAATACAAATTAAGTGTTGCTAGTTCAGAGGATTCTTTTGAGATCTTGAGTGCTTTTAGGTTTATTACTATACAGAAGTTAATGATTAATTTAATAAAATGTTTGATTTAATACAATGTGAACTAGAGCAGCTTTACGGAAAATAACCTTTTCTTAATGATTGTTTTAAACTAGGTGACAATTAAGACTTCCTTTCCAGAAATACTTGGACAGGTAAGAGAGACTCCTGTTTGATTATTTATTGCCTTGTGAATAGATACCGTAAGGCAGGTGTGTTGCAAACTCTTTCTGTAAAGGGCCAGATAATAAATATTTTACCAGACCCCATGCGGCCTCTTACTGATGCGAGCACTACTACAGCTGCATCTGTCTTCCTCTTTCTCCATTTTTTTCTTTCTTCCACTTTAATAAAATCTAAAAGAAAAACCAAAAAACATTCTTGGCCCTGGCTAGATTGCTCAGGCAGTTAGGTCGTCATCCCAGCATGCCAAGGTAGCAGGTTCAATCCCCAGTCAGGGCACATACAAGAATCAACCAATAAATGCATAAATAAGTGGAACAACAAATTGATATTTCTCTCTCTCTCAAATTACTAAATAAATTAAAAATAAATAAATAAATAATAACCATTTTTGGCACATAGGCCATACTCGGCCACCCTGGCTTTAAGGAGATGCTTCCATGTTTGATACTTCCTAGAAATGAGAGCTAATTCCTGATTCTCAAATTAATATTCTTGGCTAAATGGACGTCATAGTAAGATTTCATGTTGTTCATACACTATAATTCATAGTCTAGTAAAATCTGTAAACTCTGCCATATAAATGAACATTTTCAAAGAAATTTTAATTTTGTGCACGCTCAGTTTGTAAAAGGTAAAAAATTATATTAAACTAGTTTAAAAATAGTTTAAAGTATTTGGAGAGTATTTTTCTATAATTCATAGGTAAGTAGTGTTATAAAAATAACTTACCAAGTAGTATAATTGCTCTGTTATTGTTTAACATCACTATAATGTGCAGAATTGCACCAGCAGGACATAGATAATATTGAATAGTCAGAGTAACTGTATAGTTTTAAAATTCTCTAAAGTTTTTATTGTATCTTTTATTACTTTCACTTTTATTTTTTGTGTTTTGCAATCTTGGCATAGCAAAATATTTTTAAGTAATTTAATTCTATAATTATAATAAAACAAATTAAAATTAAACTAGAAACTTTTTATATGCATTATCTCATTTGATCCTCACAACAACTTAATGTGAACTAGATTGTATTATTAAATCTGTGAATATTAGAAAATTATACATTAAAGTGTAAAAATTTTGTGCTACGTGAGAAAGAGAAGATTCAAAAAGTACAGATTGGAAAATAGCATCATAGAGAGTTATAATAAGTAAAATGTTAAGGGATCAATTACTAAGAAAAATTATTTCTTGGAATATAGGGGAAGAATTCATGCTATCATATTCTTAGTATGTCCTCATGGTATGAGCTGAGGATATACCATTCTCTTATATCATTCTGGTGCCTCATAATTGAAGTTAGTGACAAGAAAAGTCTAGTTAGCTTGCTGCTCTGTAGTCAAGCATAATTACATGTGCATCAAAAAAGGACAGACTAATATACTTGTTAAGATATAGAAATTTTTCAAGAAAATGAGAGGATGTAGGTGTTACAGGATCAGAGATCCTGTACTTTAAAAGTACAGGGTACTTTAAAAACATCAAAGAATTTGTGGTAGTTGAATTAAGCCCTCAAATTATTGAAAAGACATAAAATGCTTTTCCTTCATGTGTGTTTACAAATTGAGCTTGAGAACAGTACAGAAAAAATTGAAGCTGTATGATACATCTTATTTGTCTTTTAAAAATAGCATATATTTTCATTGCTGTCAATTCATTTCAAGAAGACTATGAAGAGGAATAAGAATAAATTAATGGGAGAATCCTTAGTATTTCATTAGAAGATTTTCCATAAAATTAATTATTTTTTCAGAAAAAGAAAAATATATTGAAAGTTTCTTGCTCAAGAAAATTACAGAAACTATGTAGGAATAAAGTCTTGTGTTGCCAAATCTTAGATTTCAAAAGAAATTTGGATTTTTAGATAAACTTTTAAGTTTTCAATGTTGGCATCTAATTAAAAAGTGTAAAGAAATACTGTGCCAAATATGAGTCCAAATGAAGCATGTCTACAATTTGAATTTGATCCATGGGGGCTGGTTTATTATTGTTGATTTAGTTATCTTACACCAACTATGTATGTGGCCTAATATAATCCTTAACACTCATAACAATGACAATCATTAAAAAGAAATTTTATGTTCAGAATACTCTGTGTGGGACCTCTTACAAGATTTCTAAAGATGGCCTGGCAAGTTGGCTCAGCATTAGAGTATTAGTCCTGCATGTGGAAGTTTTGGGTTCGATTCCCGGTCAGGGCACACAGGAGAAATGACCATCTGCTTCTCCACCCCTTCCCTCCTCTCTGTTTCTTCCTCTCTCTCTCTCTCTCTCTCTCTCTCTCTCTCTCTCTTCCCCTCCTGCAACCATGGCTTGACTGGTTTGCGCAAGTTGGTTCCTGGTGCTAAGGATGGCTCAATGGCCTAGCCTCAGACACTAAAATAGCTCAGTTGCTGAGCAACAGAGCAACAGCCAGACAGACAGAACATTGCCTGGTTAGGGGGATTGTCAGTTGGATCTGGGTCAGGGTACATGCAGGAGTCTGTCTCTGCCTCCCTGCCTCTCACTTAATAAAAGAAAAGAAAAGATTTCTAAAGACAATGAAGGCATTAAAGGTTAATAATAACAGCTCATTCACGGGTTCATCCGGCTTGAGCATGGGATCACTGGCTTGAGCACGGGATCATAGACATGACCCCATGGTCTCTGGCTTGAGTCCAAAGGTTGCAGGCTTGAAGCCCAAGGTCACTGCCTTATGCCCAAGGTTCCTGGCTTGAGCAAGGGATCACTCACTCTGCTGGAGCCCCCAGGTCCAGGCACATATGAGAAAGCAATCAATGAACAATTAAGGTGCCTCAACAAAGAAATGATGCTTCTCATTTCTCTCCCTTCCTGTCCCTATATGTCCCTCTCTCTGTCTCTCTATCTCTCTATCTCTGTCACAATAAATAATAATAACAGTAATAATAATAACAATAGCTTATTTCCTGACCTGTGGTAGTACAATGGATAGAGCACTGACCTGAAGCACCAAGGTCACTGCCTTGAGCCCAGGGTCACCAGTTTGAGTTCAAAGGTCTCTGCCCTGAGCTTGAGGTCACCTGCTTGATCCCAGGGTCACCAGCTTGGGCTGGAGGTTGCCAGCTCGATTCCAAGGTCACCGGTTCAATCCTTGGTCAAGGCTAGTATGAGAATCAGTCAATGGATGCACAGCTAAAGTGGAGCAATGCGTTGATGCTTACCTGTCTTTCTCTCTCTCTCTCTCTCTCTCACTCTAAAAAATCATAACAGCTCATATTTTTTAATCACCTACCTGTACCAGTTATTATTCCAAATATTTTGCATATATGAATGCCTTTAAACCTGAGACTCTTTGTGAGGTAAGTGCTATTTGTTTCCATAAATAGAGAGAAAGAGGGGTAAAGTAACTTCCCAAGGACACAGAACTAGAGAGGCAAGGCTGGAATCTAAACCCAGGAGTCTGACTCTGAACCTGCTATGCTGCTTAACTTTCCTTCTGTTCTCTCTATACTCTTACAACTAAGTGTGCTCTGTGTTTCTTAGCATGCAGTTAGCAGGCAGTGTGTACCATTTACTAACAGGTAGAAAAGTGACCTTTACTCAGTTCTTCTCTCCCTTCCCTGAAGGTTTAAACTATAAATCATGAATAGGGACTATGAGTTTTTTGAGCCTTTCTAATCTCTTAAGCTGGGAATCCACGGAGGAACTTCAAGAAAACCTTGAACCTCTTGAAATTTTACATAGAATTTTGTGTAAGCATGCATTTTCATAATTTTTATCAGATTGCCAGGGAAGTCTATATGTTTTCTAAACAGTTTTGTGGAATAGACAACATGATTTAAAGTAAATTTCTTTTTAAAACTATCATTAAAATAACACTTTTTGTATTACCGTATTTCCCCATATATAAGACGCACTATTTCCGAAAAATTTGGGGTCTAATAACTGGGTGCGTCTTATACAGTGGTTGTGGCATGTCAAATGCCATAGATGGAACTGAGGATGAGGCAATATATGAGGACAGTGATTCGTCATCAGACACAGATGAGGACAAGCTAATGGATGGTAGTTTTGACAATGATGAGGCGTTGTATGAATTTTATGATGAATAAAACTTGAGTTCAATAACTTTATGTAATAGATTTTTTTTTTCAAATTTCAGGCCCCAAAATTAAGGTGCATCTTATGAGGAAATACGGTAGATGCAGAGGTGGATTAAGGTCGGTTGAGGCCCCTTACGTTAGAAAAAAGTGTAAAGTTGGGGTTTTGCAGGGCCTTTCAGAAGTCAGGGCCCAGGGCATGAGCCCAGGTGCGCCCTCGGTTAAATCCTCCTCTGGGTATTTTTTTTTTTTTTTTACAGAGATTAGCTGATAAACTGATTTGAGGCACTATAACAATGATTGTGAATTTAGGCTCTGAGTTAAATCCAATCCCACAAGATTTCCAAAGACAATAACAGACATTTAAGTTTAATAATAGCAGATAATATTTTCTGGTAGCTTGTTACATTCGAGTCAGTATTCTGAATGGTTTACACAAACGAGCATGTTTAGTCCTTAAAACCGCCTATAAGGTAAGTACTATTATTGTCCCCATTTTACTGATGAAGACATGGAGAGGTAACAAATAAGTAACTTGCTTGTGTATCATGTTTTGAATTGCGCGCGTTACTCGGGCTCCCTGTGCCTGCATGTTTTCATCTTTGAAATGGGTAAGAACTACCTCAAAGGCTTTGGGGGAGGAGAGTGTGAGATAATGCATATAAGATGCTTAATATCATGCCTGGACCATATTAAATGTTCAATAAACATGCCTTGTAAAAAAGTTGCAGATAATGTGCTATAAATTATTAACATTTATTTTAGAGTTTTGATACCCATTACTGGAAGTACCTTTGTGGCCATGTCATGAAAGATACAAAGTGAAGAGCAATACTCTTATTTCATGTGGAAATACATTTATTTTATTAATATGAATATTCAGAAGTTGTCCATTGATTTGCCTGTTTTCTAGGTAGTTAGATTTCACGGTGGAGCTCTTCCTGCTTATGTTGTATCTGGCATCCTTCTTGCTTATGGAGGACAGTTATACTCTCTTTTCTCAGCAGGTAAGAATGTTATTCCTTCTTTCCCTCCCTCCCTCCCTCCCTCCTTCAAGAATTCATTATTACCTTTTTATCTTTCATCTGGCTAAGGAAAACACATCAGTTTCTTTTTCACTTTTATTTTTCTTTTTTCTATTGATTTGAGTGAGAGAAAGAAAGGAAGAGGGTGGAGAGAGAGAGAAGCAAGCATCAACTCGTTGTTTCACTTAGTTCCATTTAATTGTGCACCCATTATTATTGCTTCTCGTATGTGCCCTCATGGGATCAAATCCGTAACCTCAGCATGCCAGGTCAACACCCCATCTACTGAGCAACCTGGCCAGGGCCAATTTCTTGATGATTTACAACTCATCTCTCTCAAGTTTACACGGATTTGAGATCATCTAAGTTTTAAGAGATCTCCAAGAAAATTTCTTACTTGTTTTCTCCATTTTATGCCCTTGTGCCTGAATGTGGAGGTTTATTGACAGGAATCAATACCTAACATAGTGCCAGTGGTCGTCAACCTGGCCCCTACCGCCCACTAGTGGACATTCCAGCTTTCATGGTAGGTGGTAGCGGAGCAACCAAAGTATAAGTAAAACGATAGATTTAACTATAGTAAGTTGTTTTATAAAGATTTATTCTGCCAAACTTAGCAAAAATATGACATAAAGTACTTGTTAAGTAATTATTGTTATATGCTTTAACTTGCTGTAACTCTGCTTTATAAATTTTATAAAGTAAAGTTACTTCCTTACTTTATAAATCACTATTACTGTGGAACTGGTGAGCAGTTAGAAAATTTTACTACTAACAGAGATACAAAAGTGGGCTGTAGGTATAAAAAGGTTGACTACCCCTGATAGTGCCAAGCACATAGTAGGCATTCAGTGTAATTTTGAGGTTGTATCAACTGTATTAATTAGGCTTTGGCATACTGAATGAAATAATTGAGAGTTTAATGAAGGGACTATTTCAAAGATATGTGTAGGGTAACAAGAAATGATAAAGTGCCAGATTAGCAGCAGAGCCATCTGATACCGTATGTAGGCACCAGGGCAAAGGAGAGAGCACACCTAGAGAGCTGTGGGAGGACAGCATTACCGAGCACACCTAGAGAGCTGTGGGAGGCCAGCATCACCGCAGCTGCAGCCGTGGGCACGGGAACTGAAGCCACTGTGAGCCTGGGTCTCAGCGGGGAAAAGGGCAGGGAAATAAATACACTAACCTTATTTCCATCCATTCTCCTATCAGCAGTGATTCTCATTCACTGAACCTAACCAGAAGCCAGTCCATAAAAGTCCGCCTCCCCGAATTCAGAGCAGAGTGAAGAACGGATCTGGAGAGGCACATACAGAATATATAGTACATTGGACAAGCCCTCCGTAGAGAACAGTTCGAATAGTTCCCAGGAGGCTCAGCTTTGTAAGACCCTTACAACTTGTTGTGTTGGGACAGTAATCAAGGGAGGCAAGAGATAGGAAAAGAGAATGGGGACAAAATACATAAAAGCAGTCCCAAAGTCTCCACTGTTTCCATTTTGCCAGGTCCTTCCACAGCTATGCAGTCCCTTTCAATGACTTCTTACAATTTCCAATCTGCCTGTAGTGTTCATTTTAACCAGATTTAATTTATATTCCAGGAAGAAAGAAGCGTCATTCAATGTGCTCTGCTCAGATCCAGTCTTTTAATTGAGAGATTATTTTGGCAATTTGACCTCATTGTACTTGAATATGAATTTTTTTTGAAAGTTTGCAAGAGATATCCCATTCTTCTTAGTTTTAAGAGACTTGAAAATTAATTATTAAATATGCAGAATTTATATCTAGGTAGTTCATAGAGACCCCAGAGATATATGATATTGGTTAATCTGGAGTATTTCAGTATGGGATTATGTTTCAAGCCAATTAAAGTAATTCTGAACCAAGGATGTTTATCACAGTTTATTGTGGGTCATACTCACTAGAATGACTATAAACTTAAGAAAAAAAAGATAATTATGTGTTAATGAGGGTATGGAGAAATTGGAACATTCTTATACTGCTAGTGGGAATGTAAAATGATATAGCGGCTCTGGAAAGCAGTCTGGCAGTTCTTAAACAGTTAAACAGAGTGACCAGGACTCAGCAGTTCCACTCTTAGCTATGTACCTGAGAGATAAAAACATACCCCCACACTAAACATACACACAGATGTTCAAAGAAGCTCTGATCTAACAGCCAAAAAAGTGGAAACAAACCAATTGTCCATCAACTGACTAATGGATAAATAAAATGTACTGATACACACTACAACATGGATGACTCTTGGAAACATGCTAAGTCTGGTCGGCAAACCACGGCTGGCGCGCCACATGCTCACTCAATGCCAGCATGAATCGCGCACCTCCCCCTGCGCTGCGTATCCTGCCGCGCACCTCCCGATGGACACCCCCGCCCGTACCTGTGTGCCCGCACGTGGCATTTTGTGGTAGAGCCACACTCAAGGGGCCAAAGAACCACGGCTTGCTGACCACTGCCCCAGGGAAAGAAGCAGAAGGTATTTTGTGGTTGCCAACCTCTCTGGGCCTTGTTTTCCCCATCTGAAAAATGAAGAAGGTGAAAGCTGAGGCTGTGATTACCTTGGAAAGGAGAGAGGAAAAGGGGGTGAGGGGAAAGGGGAGCCACATGCTCACTCAACTCGTGCATGAATCACGTGTCTCCCATTGCCTGACCGACCGACAACCCTGCACATGGTGTTTTGTGGAAGAGCCACACTCAAGGGGCCAAAGAGCCGCATGTGGCTCACGAGCCGCTGTTTGTCGACCACTGTGCTAAGTGAAAGGAGCTAGTCACAAAGGGTAGGCCAATTCACAGAGAAAGAAATCTAGATTAGTGGTTGTCTGGGAATGGGGAGGCATTGGAGGTGACAAGGGGAACAGAGTTTCTTTTGGGAGTAAGGCAAATGTTCTAAGACTAAATGATGTGGGAGATGTGTGAATATACAAACCTGAATGTCATATACTTTAATTGGATGAATTGTGTGGTATTAGAATTATATCTAGTAAAGTTGCTTTTTGAAAAATCACTTTTGGAGCTTTGTGAAAAGTACAGTTGGTGAAATTCTAGTGTTGGCTTCCAGAACTTGTTTCAGAGGTGACTGAATGTATATATATACTCTTGTATGAGAGCCATTGAATTACAGGAATTTCTAATCTTTTGAAGAAGGTCTCGTGATAGTAATGAAGACTAAGAAGATAGTAATGCCTTCTCTGACATGAAATATGTTGCTCTTACAGACAATGCAGAATATAATATGTCTCGTTCTTAATTACTGTGAAATCTTTGCCATATACCATTTTTTTTAAATCAACAGGTCATTGCTTAGAATATGCTACTATGTTGGACAGAGAAGCCAAACCATACAAAGTTGACCCTTTTGTAATTATGGTTAAGTTTCTGTTGGGGTAAGTCTTATTATCTGTGATGATCATTTTAATTTTTGTATTGTGTATAAAGCACTGTGTTTTCTTCCATAATGGAATATAAGTTTTTATACAAATATGGCAATTGACTTGTTTTATTAAATGGAATTTTTCTTAGACAAGGGCTTGATAAGTATATATTTATCAACATTTACTTTAACGGTATAATCATTTCAAAAGTAATTGTTGAACATAAATATATATATAAATATATATTTTAAAATATATATATATATAATCTACATATACACATATATATATATGAAAATCTACACTTAGACTAAGTTACCAGGACTTTAACATTTCCAAAGGGTTATATGTAGTCCATGATCTTTGAATATATGAGGTAATGAATTCAGCCATTCTAGAATATTGATGAGACAGCTCCCCAGATTACTTTTTTTTGCTTCTCATACAAAGTGTATTTTAGATCTCTCTACCCTACTTAACATTCCTGTATTAATTTATACAAATTTGGATTTGCTTAAGAACCATTGCTTAGATCTTTTTCCTTCTGGCATTTGAAGTAGCTATTGACTTTCTAATTTAAAAAATATATAAAGGACCACTCATTACTTCATTATGAGTAACAATAGAGAGCAGTAAAGCTGCACTGAATGTCAGGACTCAGGTCCTTGAGCATGAGTAGAACCTGAAACATAAATGACTTGAAATTTGTTCTTTAGTATAATTGCAAATTAAGCATCCTAGTACTTTTGGGACTCTAGTAACTGATCATACAGCTCAAATATTAAATCCTTGAATGTCAGTTGTTGATTTTTTGCTTTTTTTGTGTATTTCCTTTTATCTACAGGTATAAGTGGTTTAAAGAAATATGGGATGTTTTATTGTTACCAGAATTAGATGTCATCGTGTTAACTAGTCAGAGTATGTGTTTCCCCCTTGTGTCCTTGATTCTCTTTCTGTTTGGAACCTGTGTGGCCTACTGGGGTGGCTGCCTCTCTTCTGCATCTGTGAGACTCCTTTCTTCACTGTGGCTAGCTCTGAAAAGGTAAAGAATGAATGAGTAAAAGCTTTCTCATTGCTCTTAATTCAGAAAAAATTATATTCTGATGAGGAACCTTAACATTAATTTGTTTTCACTAGACTATAATTTCTAAGGAAAGATGTATAACTAGCAAAATATGGATTAGTATTGAAAGTTATGTCATTGTCATTATTGCAAGTTAAATGCTACATCTGATTTTGAACTTACTGCTTGAGTTAATAAAAAAAAAAGCCGAGTACACAAATATTTTTAAATTTCCACCATTATAAATCTAAGTAGGAAATGTTTCTCTGGCAGTACTTTTATATGCTAACTTTCCATCAAACCTGAGGGCAAGAGATTCCAACCAAGATATTTAGGGTACCCTGGCCAGTTGGCTAAGTGGTAAAGTGTTGGCTGGCATCTGGATGTCCCAGGTTTGATTCCCAGTCAGGGCACACAGAAGAAGCACCCATCTGCTTCTCCACCCCTCCCCCTCTCATTTCTCTCTCTCCCTCTCTCACTGTCTCTTGCTTTCTCTCTTGCTCTCTCTCCCCCCTTCCTGCAACCATAGTTTGATTGGAGTGAGTTGGCCCCAGGCACTGAGGATGGCTCCATGGCCTTGGTTTCAGGCACTTGGAAGAACTTGTTTGCTGAGCAACAGAACAGTGCCTCAGATGGGCAGAGCATTGCCCCCTAGTGGGCTTGCCGGGTGGATCCCTGTTGGGGCGCCTGCAAGAGTCTGTCTCTGCCTCCCCTCCTCTCAATGAAAAAGAAAAGAAGAAAAAATATATATATATTTTTTTCCTTGGTCAATCCTCTCCAGACATGTGATTTACTGTCCCAGAGGGGATTATGGTATGATTCTGCATCTTCTACCCTCTGAGCTGCTTCTGACACCATCACATGTGTGAGTGATCCTGAGACTTTAAGAAACAGAAAACTGTTTCTCTAGCTATCAAGATCAGAAATGTATGGCACAAGGCCTATAATTAATGATTATTTTTAGCAAATTTTTTTTTCTTAGTACAAATGTAGCCATAGTGTATCTAATTGGAAGAGGAGCTATCACAGAATATTACAGAATTTACAATGAAATATATCACCCTTGCCTTTATTAAAAAATATCGGCCTGACCTGTGGTGGTGCAGTGGATAAAGCATCAACCTGGAATGCTGAGGTCACCAGTTCAAAACCCCGGGCTTGCCTGGTCAAGGCACATATGGAAGTTGATGTTTCCTGTTCCTCCCCCCTTCTCTCTCTCTTCCTCTCTCCTCTCTCTAAAAATCAATTTAGAAAAAAAAAACCTAAAAAAATATCTTACTGTTAACTTATAGCATTTGCATATTATTAAGCAGGAAAGGCTGGCAGAGCACTGTACTGTTTTCTTCCTATATGTAACTTCCTATATGTTAACTTCCTATATGCTGTATTAAGAGCTTTATTCTTGTTTTTCCAGGCCCTCTGAACTTCCTAAAGATATCAAAGTGATATCACCAGACTGGCCCATTTTGACTATTGTTTTGATTATAGTTAGTTGGGCAACTTGTGGAGCATTTGCCATACTTCTTTCTTATCTTTACTATGTGTTTAAGGTATGTTCAATCAATAAAGTCAGAATGGCTTGGCTTTGTATCAGCAGACATAGTATTTCTTGTAGATGTTAACAAAAATTTTAATTACCACTGCAGTAATTTTATGTTATATAACAGATTTAAGTGTAAAGGTGTTTTTTTAAAACATCTTAGTCATTTAAAATATATAGTTAAAAGATTGAGCAAAAAAGGACAAAAAAAGAGAGAGAGAAAAGTCATGGATGCAGACAATAGTGTGGTGATTTCTGGGGACTGGGGAGAGAGTCTGGGGGGATAAATGGTGACAGAGACTTGACTTGGAAAGGGATGTTAAATACACAATACAGCGTACAGAGATGTATTGTAGAATTGTGTACCTGAAACCTGTATAACTTTGTTAACCAGTGTCACCCCAATAAAGTCAATTAAAAAAGGGAGGGGCAACCATATTTGATAAACACCATCCATTAGATTAGATCAACAGTCTCTGAATATTGCCTTTCTTGTAGAAACAGGATCTTTCCTGCCTTCACAGAACATGTGGGCAAGAGGAAATTGAATAAAGTCCTTTAATCAGAAAAATACATACATATATACATACACACATGCACAAATTATATAGTTAATTGTAAAGTTGAAACTATTAATCTGAGTTGAGATAGTCTGTTAAAAAAACAAAGGGCCCTTTTTACAACGAAACTATACTTGAACAGTTCCAAACTGTACATACTGTATGAAGCTTCTCCTCTCAGTGGGTTTCTTATTTCTATGTGAAATTTCATATCTTGCAGTGTCCTGTAAATAAAGATTAAAGTCCACCAAAAAAACCAAAAAACAAAAAAAAACAAACAAAAGGCCCTGGCCGGTTGGCTCAGCGGTAGAGCGTCGGCCTAGCGTGCGGAGGACCCGGGTTCGATTCCCGGCCAGGGCACACAGGAGAAGCGCCCATTTGTTTCTCCACCCCCACCCCCTCCTTCCTCTCTGTCTCTCTCTTCCCCTCTGGCAGCCGAGGCTCCATCGGAGCAAAGATGGCCCAGGCGCTGGGGATGGCTCTGTGGCCTCTGCCTCAGGCGCTAGAGTGGCTCTGGTCGCAACATGGCAACGCCCAGGATGGGCAGAGCATCGCCCCCTGGTGGGCAGAGCATCGCCCCCTGGTGAGCGTGCCGGGTGGATCCCGGTTGGGCGCATGCGGGAGTCTGACTGTCTTTCCCTGTTTCCAGCTTCAGAAAAATGAAAAAAACAAACAAACAAACAAAAAACAAAGGGAGGTGAAAAGATATGTTTCATATTATGTCTTGCTCTTGCAAATAATGTTAACTTTAAAAAAAAAAAAACATTTACTAGAGCAATTTTTATTCACACCTCCCTTGGAACAGGGGTTATAGACAAACCAAAAAGTTATGTTAGTCAGTAGGATCAAGTGTTACATATGTTACTGAAGAATCAGAAGGCAAGGATAAAAACAATGAGGTTGGTAATTTTACCGGGGGAGTAAAAACATTTGTGAGAGGGCTGATAGCTTTGTGGGAAATATAGGTCAGACACTTCACACTCTCCATGTTAGTCTTAATGTAGAGACAGTTGATGGATAATATTTTTTTAAACAAAAATATATTTTTTTATTTTTATTTTTTTGTATTTTTCTGAAGCTGGAAACGGGGAGAGACAGTCAGACAGACTCCCGCATACGCCCGACCGGGATCCACCCGGCACGCCCACCAGGGGGCGACGCTCTGCCCACCAGGGGGCGATGCTCTGCCCCTCCGGGGCATTGCTCTGTTGCGACCAGAGCCACTCCAGTGCCTGGGACAGAGGCCAAGGAGCCATCCCCAGTGCGGGGGCCATCTTTGCTCCAATGGAGCCTTGGCTGCGGGAGGGGAAGAGAGAGACAGAGAGGAAGGAGAGGGGGAGGGGTGGAGAATCAGATGGGCGCTTCTCCTGTGTGCCCTGGCTGGGAATCAAACCCAGGACTTCTGCACGCCAGGCCAATGCTCTACCACTGAGCCAACCGGCCAGGGCACAAAAATATATTTGCATCTGCTTTTAACACATACATATACAGTATAGATTATTTTCATCAGGAAGAAAGCTATTTAGAGCTACTTTGATTTATAAATATAATATTTTGAGTTCTTAATTATTTATTTCAGACTAACCCAATAAGCAAAACTTTCTCAAATACTTAAGCAAATCTAGTAAGTTAAACTTACAGACTTTCTCAGATTCTTATAAACATTTCTCCAGTGTATATAATTGAGTTTAGATTTTCAAAGATTTAGAATATATAAAACAAAGTTACTTTTTACACTAGACTGAATAGAATCAAATTTTTTGCTCACAGACACTTAAAGTTGCTATAGCAAGGCGTTGTTCAAACAGAGGCTCCAGAATGGAAAAGGGGTAGCAGTGTATCCTCACCCTAATTACTCTGGAAGTTCGTATTCTTTTCCTTCTGTTTTTTAATCCAGGATAGTAAGCATGTGTAGTTATTATTTATCTTTGTGAAAAGAATATTTTTAAATGTTCAAATTAACTTTTAGTTGTCTAGTTTTTAAAAAATTTTAGATTACAATGCTTCTCAATTTAATATAAATGGTTTCTTTGTTTTAAAATAAAAGTAAAATTAAAAGGTCATTTCTTTTTCCTAGGTTGTTCATCTGCAAGCCAGTCTAACAAATTCTAAAAATAGCCAAACTGTGGTAAGTTTTATTTTCAGAACTCTACATCATTTTAACATGAAAGAACATGGGAAAGTTTTTAAGTTCTTTCTAAATATTGGGATTTTACAGTGTTTAAAAAGTATTATGGGCCTGACCTGTGGTGGTGCAGTGGCTAAAGCGTCGACCTGGAAATGCTGAGGTCCCCGGTTCGAAACCCTGGGCTTGCTTGGTCAAGGCACATATGGGAGTTGATGCTTCCAGCTCCTCCCCCTCTTCTCTCTCTGTCTCTCTCTCTCTCTCTGTCTGTCTCTCCCTCTCCTCTCTAAAATGAATAAATAAAAAATAAAATAAATAAAAATAAAAAGTATTATGAATTTAAGTAATTTTAAGAAAAGTGAAAATAATGAATATTCAATAGGCTATCCAAGAGTAATTTGATCTTTGTCAGTATTTATCATTTTTGTTATTACCAACTATATTTTAAATTTTATTTTGATGCCCTGACCAAGTAGCTCAGTTGGTTCAGGCATTGTCCCACTACACCAAGGTTAGGGTTCAATCCCCTGTCAGGACACATAACATATAAAAACTAACCAATGAATGGATAGATAAGTGGAAAAACAAATCAATGTCTTTCTCTTTCTTTTCTTTTCCCTCTAAAATCAATAAAATGAATCAGATGTTTGAGTACTTAGAGGATATATTCCTGCAGTGGCAATAGCAAGTCAAAGGTGTAAAAGTTTTATAATTGATGAGCACTGTAAAACAAGGTAATATCAGTATTTTTATCAGTTTCTAATGGAAAGATGTGTTTACTTAGCTATTAATTATGATTCTAAATAAACTTAAATTTTACTTAATGTCTTGATATGCTTACATTATTGCTTTATAGAATCCGAAACACTCTAGAAGAAGTGAAAAAAAATCCAATCACCATAAAGACTCTGCAGCACACCACCTTCGTTTATCTGCCAGTGACGCGGAAGACAGTCTTCGCATGCACGACACTGTGATCAACTTGTTAACGTGGACTGTGCTTCTCAGCATGCCATCTTTAATTTACTGGTTAAAGAATCTGAGGTGTGTTTTATTTATACAGTTATCATTTATGTGGTTCAAACAAATATTTTTAAGGAGAAGCTTGCTAGATTCCTAATGATCCATAAATTTCCTCAAGAACAAGACGCTGTATATCCCCTGAAATTTATTTTCAGTACTTTCACATTTTCTTCCTTACCATGAGAATATAAACTTTTAAGAAAATTAACTTCCCCTAAATATGCCCCCTAAAAGAGGGCTGTCACCTTTAACCTTCTTTGATCTACAGATGTGAAAATGTGCTTTATTTTGTTGATTTCAGGTTTGCATAATGCTAGTGCTTTATGTTTTTTTAATCCATGATCAGTTTTATGTTTTCTTAAATTTGAGAGGAAGAAAAATGCTTCCATTTAAAAAATATTAGAAGTAATGAAAGAAGTGTGTACTTTTCTAGTATGTCCCATATATATAACTAAAATAAGTGACCAGCCATCTTACTACTGAAGGCCATCATTTGCTTTGCTACCTGATAAGTATCTTAGGTCCAATAAGAGTCTGAAATACCCTCCAATATATTTCTAGACTAATTAGTAGTTGATAAATTGTTTCAAAAAAATAGGCTACCTATCAACTAATAATTGAACCTCTACTCAATATAGTTTTCAGGAATTATTTAAAGCTTTTAGATTATCTAACTACTGGAAGTGGGGTTTTTTTAATTGGCAAAAACAAAATAAGTGTGATAACTTAAATCAGAGGTTACCAAATGTTAGTATCCTTCGTCTTTCATTTTGATCAAGACCCAGATTTTTGTTCATAGAGTTAGGGAGAAAACTATTTAAGGGGCACAAGTTTATGATTCTGAAAGGCTATAGACGTTTCACTGTAAAAAATTTGAGAGAATTTGAATTTTAAGAAGATAAGGAACAATTACTTTATATAAACATTTTTTTATTTTTTAAATAGAGCAACCTTAATATATTTTAAATAATTTGTTTTATAAAATTTATATATGAGCTTTTAGGCCTATACTTATAAAAAAGAAGTACTTTTGAAATAAAGGACATCACAAAAAATTTAGGAGTTAGAGCAGAGTACCTAATACACAGACAAAATGGGCAGACAAAGGTATATGACCCAAGTGAATCAACAAGAGAAATTTCCAGAAAAAGAATTCAATGAAATGGAAGCAACCAAACTACAAGACATAGAGTTTAAAATAATGATTATTAGGAAGCTCAAGCATCTTAGAATAAAAATGAATGATCACAATCAGAACTTAAAGAGATAATAAGCATTTTAAATGGACACTGAAATTATAAAAAGAGGCCCTGGCTAGTTGGCTCAAAAGATAGAGCGTTGGCCCAGCATGTGGACTACCCAGGTTCAATGCCCAGTCAGGGCACACAAGAGAAGTGACTATCTGCTACTCTTCCCCTCCCTGTTTCCCTTCTCTTCATCTTCTCCTCCTGCAGCCAGTGACTCAGTTGGTTTGAGCATTGGTCCCAGGTGCTGAGGATAACTCAGATGGTCTGAGCATCAGCATCAGGTACTAAAAATAGCTCAAAGTTGAGCATCTTCCCCAGACAGGAGTTGCCAGGTGGATCCCGGTTGGGGTACATGCAAGAGACTGTCTCACTATCTTCCCTCCTCTCATTAAAAAAAAAAAAAACATAGAAAAGAAACAGTCAGAAATGGTGAATACAACATCTAAAATGAAGACTGCACTAGAAGGAATCAACAGCAAGTTGGATGAAGCAAAGGTTTGAGTCAGTGATTTTAAAGCACAAGATAAAGGTAAGCACAGAAGCAGAGCAGCAAAAAGGAAAGAGAGAAGCTCAAGAAGGCTGAGGAAACGCTTAAGAGACCTCTATGCCAACATCAAGTGAAACAACACCTGCATCATAGGGGTTCCTGAAGAAGAAGAGAATGAACAAAGAATAAACTTGTTTGAAGTCATCATAGTTGTAAACTTCCCTAACCTGATGAAGGAAAAAGATCACACAAGTTAAAGAAGCACAGTTCCTTTAAGATGAATCCAAAAAGGCCTACACCAAGGCACATTATAATTAAAGGGTCAAAGGTAAGAGACAAAGAATACTAAAAGCTACAAGAGAAAAACAATTACCTATGAAGGAGCCCCCATAAGGCTGACATCTGATTTCTCAACAGAAACACTTAAGGCCAGAAGGGATTGGCAAGAAATAAATATTCAAAGTGATGCAAAACAAGAACCTCCAACCAAGATTACTCTATCCAGCAAAGCTATCTCATTCAAAATTGAAGGAAAAATAAAGAGCTTCCCAGACACACACACACACACACACACACACACACAAGAGGTGAGGGAGGGCTAAAGGAGTTCATTACCACCAAACCAGTATTGCAAGAAATGTTATAAGAAGAGGAAAGGAACAAAGAAATTGAAAGAAAGAGGGTTACAAGTTTAAAGAGTAAAACTGCAATAAATAAGTACATAACACAAATAACCTTAAATGGAAATGGATTAAATTCTCCAATCAGAAGACACAGGGTAGCTGAATAAATAAGAAAACATGACCCATATATATGCTGTGTACAAGAGACCCACCTGAGAACAAAAGATACACATAGACTGAAAGTGAAGGGATGGAAAAAAATACATGATATTTCATCCAAATGGAAATGAAAAAAAAGCTGGGATGGCAATACTTGTGTCTGGCAAATAGTCTTTAAAACAAAGGGACAAAGAAGATTACTACATAATAATAAAGGGAGCAATTGAACAAGAGGATGTAATCATTATAAATATGTATGCACCCAATATAGGAGCACCTAAGTATATAAGGCAGATTTTGATGGACACAAAATGAGAGATTGACAGCAATAAAGTAATAGTAGGGGATTGTAACACCCCACTGACATTGATGGATAGATCCTCCAGACAAAATCAACAAAGAAAAAGCAACCTTAAATGACACACTAGATCAACTGGATTTAATTGGTATCTTCAGAACATTTCATGCCAAAGCATCAGAATATACATTCTTTTCAAGTGCTCATGGTAAGCCCTGGCTGGTTGGCTCAGTAATAGAGTGTCAGCCTGGCGTGTGGAAGTCCTGGGTTCAATTCCCATCCAGGGCACACAGGAGAAGCGCCCATCTGCTTCGCCACCCTTCCCCCTCACCTTTTTCTCTATCTCTCTCTTCCCCTCCCGCAGCCAAGGCTCTGTTGGTGCCAAATTGACCCGTGCACTGAGGATGGCTCCATGGTGTCTGCCTCAGGCACTAGAATGGCTTCGATTGCAGTGGAGCAATGCCCCAGATGGGCAAAGCATCCCCTGGTGGGCATGCCGGGTGCATGTGGGAATCTATCTGCCTCCCCCCACCCCACCGCTTCTCACTTCAGAAAAATATGATACCAAAAACTGCCGGGGTCCAGCCCCGGGGGGGATCCAGGGGTCCCACAGGAAGAGACGGCGTTGGCGAAAATCGAGTGAGAGAGCCGAATTCTTTTCTTTCTCTTTATTCTCTAGTTAGCATTTACTGCCAGGCATCTCCACTAAATGCTGGTCTAGCTTTACTTTTTATGCACACACACTAAGTTACAATCACATGGTATTTTGAATACATCATTGTTTTAGTTTCACTATGGTTACATATTTTTAGATAACAGTTAATTCATATCTATAAGCTACAAGTCAGGTGGTAAGTTATTCAAAGTACAGTTATACAATAACTTGAATAGTAATAACAATATCGGTACAAACTTCTAAAAGATTAGTACTAATTAATAACTCTATTTTACTCTTGTTGTGAGTCAAGGGCACAGAGAGAGATAGCAGACGAAATCATCAAGGACTAGCAAAGGACCACCGCTTGCTCAGACAAATAGCCTTGAGTTCATGTAGTGTCCTAATTCTTTCTTCACAAGACTACAAAAGGCTTGCTGTTTAAGAAACTAACATAGCATTAAGAGTAACTTTTACTTAAAGATATATAGAGTGCACCTGCAAGATAGCTAGTAGCAACATAATATCAGAAGGCATTAATTGCTATTGCTGCTATGAATCCCACCACATTCCTCTCCTTATTCTTGGAAAATACAAAAATCTCATGAGAATGTTTTACTGAGAAAAGCCCAGCAACTGCCTTCAGTGACAAAACAAGTCTTTTAACAAAACATTCTTTACTTGCCAGCTGCACTCCTATCCAAGGCCACGCAACGGGCCACTCCACTACACCTTACCTAAGATTCTAATGTCTAGTTAAACTTGATTCATTTACTATATTCATACACTAGTTAAGTTCTAACTTTATTCTTTCTAACATGATTAATAAGAAGAAATTCTCCTACAAACTTAACCCTTTATGAGGGATATCATGGCCAGCCTCTTATGTTTATGAGCCCAGTTCAAGGGGCTTACAGGCTTTTCTGTGGAACTTACACCTTCTGTCTCATTTACAAAGAAATTACTACGAATCTACAGGGAAAGCATGGTACTATTATCCCTATGCCATAAATAATAGCACACACCCAAAAAGGGGGGAATATAAGGCCAGATTAATTCAAAAGATTAAAGGGGGAAGTATCGTTGTGCCTTTCCTTTGCGGTGACTTTGTCAACCCGCAGCTATTAGTCTTCACTGCAGTGACTCTATCTTCTTTTGCTGTGACTTTGTCAACCAGCAGTTGTGGATCTTCTCCTGCTGTGACCTAGTTAGCCAGCATTAGTGGATCGGCTCCCGACAAAAAACATTTAAGAAGATTGGAATCTTGCCATGGCTGGGCAGCTTAGTTGGTTAAAGCATCATCTCAAAGCACAGAAATTCCCAATTTGATCCCCAATTAGGGCACATACAGGAACAGATCAATGTTCCTGTCTCTCTCTATCTCCCTTCCTCTCACACTAAAATTAGTAAATAAAAGTTTTAAAAAGCCCTGGCCAGTTGGCTCAGTGGTAGAGCGTCTGCCTAGCGTGTGGAGGACCCGGGTTAGATTCCCGGCCAGGGCACACAGGAGAAGTGCCCATTTGCTTCTCCACCCCTCTGCCGTGCTTTCCTCTCTGCCTCTCTCTTCCCCTCCTGCAGCTAAGGCTCCATTGGAGCAAAGATGGCCCGGGCGCTGGGGATGGCTCTGTGGCCTCTACCCCAGGCGCTAGAGTGGCTCTGGTCGCAACATGGTGACACCCCGGAGGGGCAGAGCATTGCCCCCTGGTGGGTAGAGCGTCGCCCCATGGTGGGCGTGCCGGGTGGATCCCGGTCGGGCGCATGCGGGAGTCTGTCTGACTGTCTTTCCCTGTTTCCAGCTTCAGAAAAATGAAAAAAAAAAAAAAAAGTTTAAAAAACATCTTACCAACTATCTTCTATGACCACGATGACATGAAACTAGAAATCAACTACAATAGAAAAACTGAAAAATATTCAAACACCTGGAGACTAAATAGCATATTATTAAATAACAAATGAGTTGACAATGATAAGGAAGAAATCTAACATTTCTTTAAAACAAATGAAAATGAACAAACAGCAACCCCAAATCTATGGGCCACAGCAAAAGTAGTCATGAGAGGGAAGGTCAGAGCATTATAACCATACCTCAAGAAGCAAGAAAAATCTCAAATCTAACCCTGCACCTACAAGAACTAGAAAAGGAACAACAAAGCCTAGAGGAAGTAGAAGGAAGGACGTAATAAGTATCAGAGTAAAATAAATAACAGAACCAAAAAAGAAAAAGTGCTTTTATAGTGAATATATTTATTTCCTATAGTAGTTTATGCAGTAAGTCTTACATAAAATTTTGGTATAAATATCATCTAGAGCAAAAATTATCAAAGATTTCATGAGCTGTTTAGAACTTTTATATGCATACTACTACTGAAATATTTTGCAATTTGAATTTGATTCTGATCATTTAAAATGATCAGGTGTGCTTTGTTGATTCCTGTTATGTTTTTTTCTCTTTGATATAGGTATTACTTGAAACTTGATCCTGACCCATGTAAACCTTTGGCATTTATCCTTATTCCAACTATGGCAGTTCTTGGAAATACTTACACTGTTTCAATAAAATCAAGGTATGGTTATTTATTCTATCTTTTCTCACATTTATTCCTGGTCTTTTTCACCCTTTTTTCTTTTCTTATTTTCTTTTTGTGACAGAGAGAGAGACAGAGAGGGACAGGTAAGGACAGACAGACAGGAAGGGAGGAGGGGAGAGAGATGAGAAGCTTCAATCTTTCATTGTAGCTCCTTAGTTGTTCATCGATTGCTTTCTCATATGTGCCTTGACTGGGGGGGGGGGCTACAGCAGAGCGAGTGACCCCTTGCTCAAGCCAGTGATCTTGGACTCAAGACAGAGCCCTTGGGCTTCAAGCCAGTGACCACAGGGTCATGTCTGTGATCCCAAATTCAAGCCAGCGACCCCATGCTCAAGATGGTGAACCCATGCTCAAACCAGCGACCTTGGGGTTTTGAAATTGGGTCCTTTGCATCCCAGTCTGACACTCTATCCGCTGTGCTACCACCTGGTCAGGCTGTCACTCTTCCTTTTAAGTCTAAAGTATGCTCTTTCTAAAACTTTGACTATTCCTAAAAGGAAAACTGATAGTAATTATGGTGTATATGCAAATATAGTTTATATGGAAGTATATTTTTTCTTAATTATGGGTTTATAATTATGTTTTTTCTTTAAAAAGTTAACCCTTAAAGGGTATGATGTCTCAAAATTTTCTTCCAAAAAATACTGAGCCAGTTTGCTCAGTAGTGGAAAGTGTATAGAAATACAGGTAAAGTAAGTTTGGCCGTGACTTGATAATTTTTGAAGCTGGGTGACCAGTATATGAGGTTCATTATACTGTGATCTATTTATGTATGTGTTTAAAAGTCTCCATAAGAAAACTTGACTTTTCATTGACAGGTTGGTTGTTTTCAGAGCCTTTTCCATTGATTCTGGCAGGTATTCACAGATATTCTAGAATCAGGCTGACCTGAGGTTTAAATCTTGGCTCTGCTATTTAATAGCTCCATATCATTAGGCAATTTTCTTAACCCCTCTTATCCTCATTTTCTCTATTTGTAAAGTGAAAGGTGATAAATTTTCATGATAGTACAGATGCTTCTAGACTTTGATAGGGTTCCGTCACGATAAGCCAGCCCATCTTTAACTGAAAATATCCTAAGTCGAGAATGCACTTACTACACCACTGTAGAGTACTGGTTGTTCACCCTCATGACTGCGTGGCTCACTGTGAGTGTGGCTGTCTCCACTGCCCAGCATCACAAGAGAATGTTTTACCACATAGTGCTAGCCAGAAAAACATCAAAATACAAATTCAAATTAGGATTTCTACTGAATGCATATCCCTTTCACGCCATCGACAAATCCAAAACTCCAAAGTCTAACCATCATAAAATGGGGACTATTTGTATTTTTCTTTTAAAAATATGTACATTCTCCTGTTACAAATTAAGTTGATTCCTTTTTTATTTGGTTGAGAGGTTTTTTGTTTTTTTCCTTTTGCCATTTTAAGTAGGGTTTACTATTTTTGTAGCTAAATCTTAGTAAACATTATTGATTATTTTTGTTATATTTCTAGTGGTAGAATTGCTGAATGAAAGACCAACTAGTATTTTTCTGTTGTTAAAAATATTTTAAAGAAACAAAACTAGTTATTTACTTTATAGGAATACTTTTTGGCCCTGGCCAGTCTGCTCAGTGGTAGAACATCAGCCCGACATGTCGATGTCCCAGGTTTGATTCTGGTCAGGGCACGCAGGAGAAGCAACCATCTGCTTCTCCACCCCTTCCTCTCTGTCTTTCTCTTTCTCTCTCTCTCTTCTCCTCCCGCAGCCATGGCTCAATTGATTCAAGCGCATCAGCCCTGGCCACTGAGGATGGCTCCATGGAGCCTCCCCCTCAGATGCTAAAATATAGCTCTATTGTGAGCATGGCCCCAGCTGGGCAGAGCATCGGCCCCAGAGGTGTGTTGCCGGGCGGGTCCTGGTTGGGGCACATGCAGGAGTCTCCCCTTCTCTTACTTAGAAAAAGAAGGAAAAAAAAAAGAAATACTTTTTCTTTTTTCAGTCAATATATGGCTTGGATTGATCATTTTTTAAATTATGGACAGTTAATTTCATTATATGAAAAATTCATCCCATATCACTTAGAACACTTTCTCAAACTGTATAAACAATCAACATATTCTGTTTTTGCTCACAATGTACATTAAGTAATGTATATTTCTCTCTCTCTTTACAGTAAATTGTTGAAGACTACTTCACAGTTTCCGCTTCCTCTGGCTGTTGGTGTGATTGCTTTTGGGTCTTCACACTTATACAGGGTCCCGTGCTTTGTCTTCATCCCTCTTTTACTCCATGCGTTATGCAACTTTATGTAAGATTGGATTTAAGGAATGATGAGGTTGATTTTTGCCTTTAGGGTCAGTACTAAGAAAGACTGCACAGATCCATCAATGTGGACAACATGATCCTTTGGAGAAGACCTATTTTTACAGTCTTGAAAATAGGAAATTAGTTTTGTAATGCTTGAAGAGAGTAGTTGAAGCATGGTTGTGTTCTGTGGTGTGGCGTTGGTGTACTAGTCATTTTTTAAATATTAGTAAGATGGTATGGTGGACACTGTCTTGGAGGACTCCTCTGCCTATCAGCTGGTCCGCCTGATTGGCCACACCAGGAATCTTCTCCGGAACGCTCAGTAAATGTAAAACACTTTTTGTGATCTCACCTCAAGCATTCTGCTCATTTCATCAAACTTCCTTCGGAAAACTGGGTTACTCTGTATTTACTACAGTACATATATTGAGGAATCAGTCTTACGAGGTTGAAATACACAAATGTTGGGTTTCTCAAAAGTGAAGTAGCCACAGAGAGCCTTTGATCAGTTTTTGGCAGCCACAGTGAACAATGTAGATCTTTTGTTTTCTTACATCTATGAAAATACACCTTTTTATTCTAAGGAAACATGTTTTCTTAGTAGCCAATGCAACACTGATGGATAGAAATATAATTCATACTCAAAACTTAATGAAATGTTCTTGTTACTTTTCAAATACAATTCTTAGTTTTAGTCTTGGTGAACACGAGGAGACTATTAAAGAAATCTGTTGTTAAATTGAAAGAAAATTCTCATAGATGTTTACTTACTGGGATTGGAGCAGGCCAGCTGTTCAATCTATATTGCTTCCCAGTTTAACCATTGACCCATGGTTTCCAGAAGTGCCTCAGGTCAAGATGGATTGTTAGCATAACTAAATTCCAGTGGTCAGAAAAACTCTAGATGTGCAGTTTTGATTACTATAGAAAAAAATTAGCATGACCAAGTGCAGTACCACATTTGATATGCGCAATTATTAATGGTAACAGACAAACTGTTACCCCATTAGTAGCATAAGTATAAACAGTGTACTTGAATAAATTGGAGGCTTTAGCCACTAGGTTTAATAGTGGAATCTTAATTTGCCAAGTCACTATTTGAAAGATAAAAAATAATATTTCTATTTCATTTCAGATTTCAGCTCACTTTTAGCTACAGGAGTGGGAAGTAGGTAATGGAGCTAGGTGTCTTTGCCTTAAGAATGAATTAATTCAGGCTGAGGTGTACCTGGCTGATAGAACTGTTCCTGTAGATCAGCGGTTCTCAACCTGTGGGTCGCGACCCACAGGTTAAGAACCGCTGCTGAAGATGCATATGCTATAAATACCTAAAACCTCTCAAGTCCTTAAGACTCAGAATTCCACTGTTGCATCTGTGAATTTGCATCCTTAGTACCTAGGAATGTCCTAGAGTACCAGGTTCATTTTATCTGCCATTGCATCAGAATTCCAGTAGAGCCTCCCAGCTGTTACTGCCTATACAGGGTTAGCCCATGTTACTGCCTATGCAGGGTTACCCCATTTCTATTCTCAGTTGTTCCTCAAGTCTTTGCTCTTTTGGCTTCATTTGAAGAAAGTCTTGTTATCATTTCTGAGGCTTGTAAGTTTGTTTGATTTCATTGTTGTTTTTCAAAACTTGATGCCTATTGTTCAGAACTCATATTTTCACTAATTCCATTAAAGGGAAGTGATAACCTCATAGTAGACATGGCAGACATACCAGGCTCTTATCTGAGAGAAGTAGCAAAAGGGATAAAATACAGAATGGCTTGTTGTGTGTTCGGTACCTGGAAGAAAAGATAATTTATTAGATTACACACTTGTCCCTTGGCATACCACATATATATTTAAATAAGGACACATCTGCCTTTTTAGCTATACATGTTCTCTTAAATAACTTTTATACACATGGCATCTTTTATTCTTTCACATATGTAATTCAAGTTACAGATTAAATGTGTTATTTCACTATTTCTGAATTTGAACTTAGATTTATATGTAGAAATAACTTTAGAAAATTCATCCATTTGAATCCTCTATTGAGAGCCATAATAATTTTATTGAAGTCTCCTTGTTTAGTCAGTACTGCTCATAAATAAAATGTAACAAGCTTAAATTTCTCATTTGTGAGTAGTACATTAGCTTTTTTAAGCCACAGACTAGCCACACTAATTCTTACTAAAATATTTTCATGTGAATGTACATAGTTATCAAATACTAAAGTTTTATTTATTCCAACAAAATATTTCACTTTAGAACTTCAAAAAGGATTCTAATGGAACACTTTAGAAACAACAGTAGATTGGGTCTATAGCTATTATATACATAACTATGTAGACATACTACAGTGTGTCCGTAAAGTCATGGTGCACTTTTGACCGGTCACAGGAAAGCAACAAAAGATGATAGAAATGTGAAACTGCACCAAATAAAAGGAAAACCCTCTCAGTTTCTGTAGGATGCTGTGGCAGCATGTGCTCATGTGCAGATGATGATGTAACACCATGTATACAGCGGAGCAGCCCACGGCCATGCCAGTCAAGATGTGGATGGTACAGAGGAAAGTTCAGTGTGTTCTGTGACTCACTAAATTCGAATCCGTGACCAAAGTGCAATGTGAATATCAGCGCGTTTATAACGAAGCGCCACCACATAGGAATAACATTACTCGGTGGGATAAGCAGTTGAAGGAAACCAGCAGTTTGGTGGAGAAACCCCGTTCTGGGAGGCCACCAGTCAGTGACGAGTCTGTAGAGGCTATACGGGATAGCTACTTAAGAGAGCCCTAAAACAACTGTGCGTGAGCCCACATTGAACTGCACTGAATAGGTATGAAACTGGGAGAGTTTTCCTTTTATTTGGTGTAGATTTCACATTTCTATCATCTTTTGTTGCTTTCCTGTGACCGGTCAAAAGTGCACCATGATTTACGGGGACACTGTATTTTTTACATTTTGACAGGGTCTCACCAAGTCTTGATGCACTTTAACCCAAATAACTAACAGAGCTGAGAAGATAGGTAGGCTCTGTAGATGAGCAAAATTGATGTTTCTATCACTTGAGTAGAGGAAAGTGTTTTTGTGTTTAAATTGCACATTGTTTCTGTCATGTTTATAACTTACATATTATTAGCTGGTAAAACAGCACAGTTTTATTAGTGTTGTTACTAAAAATGAAATTGTTGATAGGGATTATCTAATTCAACAAACTTCTGAGCTCTAATGTTACAACGTTTTTATTTAGCAGTTGATGAGTTGGATCCTATTGTTGATAACGGAATCAAATAATGACTAGGCACGAAGAGCCCTGCCTACTTTCAGTGTTTCTAAAGCCTCCTTTGAGTTACTGCTCTTATAATTTAGAACTGGTGACACAATAGAAACCACTAAAGCCCCTTTTTTCTGTATTTCTTTCGTGCCAGAAGTTAAACACATTCTGCTGCTCTTTTCTTGTCACCAGAATGAAAATACATAAAATAGTGGTCCTAAAAAAACCCATTTGTGCCTGGTTAACATTGATATTTCAGACTCTTCAGTGCACATCGATCATGTATCAGTCTTTTTTTTTCTTTCATATTTTGGCCCAATAAATTAGATATATATAATGGAAACCTTTTCTTGATTGAACTACACCTATGATATCTACATGATTTTACAGTAAGGAAAAAGAACTATAATAGGCCTAGAAAATGTTTGTTTTTGATTAACTTATCACTCATGCAGATGGTACGCATTTCCACCACACATACATACTTATAGGACGTGTATTATCTGGTATGTTCATTATCTAGTTTCTATACTTGTCTTAGTTCTTTACAGTTTTCACTTAGAAAATACTGTATATTTTACCTCACTGTTCATTAACACTTCTTATAGAAGGTGGTCAAGAAAAATAAAAGGTAAAACAATTTTTAGTTTAGTTCTTGAAAGTTCAGGGAAAAATAAGGAAACCACAAAGATTATGAGACAAACTAGGGCTATTGATCTTTGAATCCCCAGAAAATACAATTGGCCTATATTTTCACCTTAGAAATTAGGTCTAAATTAGTGTAATGCTGTGCTTTATTATAAGGTTTAGCATAAAACTTTACAGTGCTGCAACTGCAATTTTAATAAATTAAAATCAGTTGGAAGAAAAAATTTTAATGTGTTGGGACCGTCTATGACTGGACATTTGTTGGTTACTTTTCATCACCATTTTTTGTTTTCTCATTGTTTCAGATTTGTGAACTTCTGTTTCATAGAAACAAGATTCATTGTGAAAATTTGGGGGGCGGGGAGTCAGTTTGGAAAACATGGCACTCCCCAGGGTAAAGGAAATAACAAAAGTATCTTTATATTATGAAATTAGACCCTGGCAGAAAACTTTGTTGCCACATAAGATAAATAAATGTAGAAGATAATTTTACAAAATAATAAGATGATCAGGTGCTAAATTTTATTGCAGTCTTTTGAACAGAACATTTCACATTCTTTAATGAACTTTTATTTATACATATTACTCATGCATTCTTTAATAATAAGTTTTATCAACCTAAGGAAAGAGGAAGTCTGTGTGGCTACTCATGTTCTTTATTGTTAATAAGAATGGTATGAAAGAAAAGTCAGGTCCATAATCCAAATCCAAATATGTGTACCATAAATGCTCAAGATTCTACTTTTTTGATAATATATTCTGAATACAGAAGACTGAATTTTGTGTATTAATAAGTTAATTTTAACAATGGAATAAAGTTTGAAAATAGTGAGAATAGACTACTATTTCATTAATAGTATAAATACAGGAGTGGGCAAAGGTACGTATACAGTTCGTATGGAAAATAATACAAGAATGCATTCTGTGTTTCATGTACTCACAACTGTAAACCTACTTTTGCCTACTGACAGTATACCTGAACTGGTAACATATGTCTTTTGAATGTTAGGTGATATTCTAAGCTATATCTTGATTATATTGTCAGTGGCTGAAAGTTTTTAAATCAAGTACAGTACTTACTAAAAGAGTTTGGCATATTATGCTTCCAAACATGACTGTTTTGAAATACCAAGTAACCAGTTAATTTCTGATAACTTTGTATAGAACTTGATATGTATGAGTCAGAATTATTCTAGACTGATTCTGTACATTGTAACTTTGAACACTTATGAAAAATACTGTTGATGTATTTTGATCAGTTAAGTGTAAATTTGTTTGCATATTTGAATCTTAATCTTAGTTTAGGAAGTCTAAAAGTAGCCATTTTGTAAAGTTCCTATGCTATATTTTTTATTGTTGTCTTGGTTTTTAGTATTTGTATGGTAGTAATGTTATGAGTAAAAGATTTATAGACAAAGCATATAACTATTAACTGTTCAAAAGCCTAAATGATAGGCATATTTTGTATTTCATGTTTCATTTATTTTGTTTCATATTGGACTTTTTACATCCCTTTTTTAGGAAGAAAAGATGAATTTGAACTGTTTTTAGCATAAACCTCTACATTGGAAAATATAACTGTATTCATATGATTAGCAAAACACACTTTGCCACCAAAGCTAAATGAAAATGTAAAATACCTCCAGATATTTGTGCCAATGAACTTTTCTTAGCATATTGGGATTAAAGGAAAAATTATTTTTTCAGTATTTTTCATTTAGAATTTATGTAAATCTTCAAAACTTATATTCCATATCCTAATTTTCTTTGAAAATATATAAAGCTTATAGCGTCTTTGTATCTAATTTCTGGAATAATGTTCTCTGATTTGGGGGGGTAAAAGTTAGTTTATCCAATGATCTCTCAGATTAATTGAAGTAATCATTTGAAGTAGTCTTACTTCAGATTCATTCTGTGATGCAAAACGTAAGATTTTGTTGCATAGATCATTTTTAGTATGGGTGTCTCTCATGTAATGCATGTTTATAAAATTTATTTTCTTTGCATTTTTATTTAGTCCCTTTGTACAGTTACTTGTTTCACAAGAGAAAATTGTCCACTAGAACCTAATATAGTACAATGAAATAAATATTTTAAAATGCATCTTAGAGGAAAATGTTACTAAAAAATCACGTTGTTAATGCTAAGGTGTTAGCATTGGTACAATGTACTTGAGAGAAAAGTAGAAATATGATAGACTCAAAAACTGTTATGTTTATCTGGTTAAAACTCATTAATTTTTCCCTTATACAAATTCTCTAAGGGAATTTTAATTCCTCATATTATAGTATTTTCCTTGACTTAATGTCACTTACTGTTTCTCAGCCTAATAATATCGTTGCAGTTTGCAGCCTTGGCAGTAAAGAGGCAGCTGAGAAATCCAAATATGAAGGTATTTAACCTTGATTAACTGACAGTGTATCTAATAATCTGGTAGGGACTGTGGATATCAGTAAGAAGATGATATACAGGACCTAAAAATTAAGTGAACATTGTTTTTGGAATGAGTTTGTCCTTCGTATTGAATAATGTTATCCTAAGTAGGAGATGACTGTATTTAAAATAACCATGCTTTCTACATAATTAAATATATATTTGTCAGAATGTTGGTAGAAATAACCTCCTCCACTGTGGAGGGAGAGCAACTCCAATTTTTTAGTGTATATAAATTACGAAATTGTACTGTGTATTTACATTTTTAGAAATATAAAAGGATTTAAATATATTATTTCAAAGTGATTGTATTATGGTTTCTTAAAGTTATGCCTAACTAAATGTAGCAATGTACCCATGAGAAACCAGACCAAAATTGAATGCATATTATCACTGTGACCTTGAATTTATAGTCGTTTGGGGTAAAACAGACTGTGCCTTAAAGTGGTGAAGGAGCGCCCTGCAGTTTTATAACTGTGAGTTTTATGATCGATGGCCCTCTCCAGTCAGCCCCAACTCCTTTCCTGTGAGTTGGTGAAGTAAAAGTTTAAAGTGAAAGTTGACCAGTATTTCTCTTAGTATAAATATTTGCAGGACTTTCACTCGAGAAGCCACTCTTAATTTCAGAGTTCTCATTTCGGATTAAAATTGACTTAAACTTTATAGACATAGAAATTTACATTCGGTGAAAGTTTATGAAAGTAATTTTTTAGAAGAAGGTGGTGGCACTTCTGAACTTATTACACATGGAGAGATGAATCTTAATCTTAAATGTAATTTTTTGTCTTTTTAAAGAAATACTCTATCAAAGACAAATTCTTCCTGAAGACCCATACTTATTTTTCCTCGGATTATTGAGGTTTGTATTTACGTGTAAAATAATTTTACCCAATAATGATTTTTCAGTAATTAAAGTAAACTCAGATTGTGTAGTATATTTTTAAATATTATTTTCCCCCTTTTTTTGTTTTTCCTTTTTTCTTCCTAATTATTTTTGAGATATTGAGAAAACTGACTCCACTTTTGCTTTTTTATTTCATGTAAAGACTTGCATTTTTACAGTGCTTTTTTAAAATAATGGGTTTAATTTCTATTGAATTATTTCATTCATAGGACACTCATGGTCTCTGCTAAACGATGACCACAACTCTTAAAAATGCATTGTGTATTTTTCTATTTTAATTTTGAATATAAACTCAACATCCTTTTTTCTTCCTATTTTATGTCCACTACCTCCCCACAAATACATAAATCTAGGTTTCTCTAAAAATATGTAGAAAGAAGACATGTCTTTCCTTAAAGCATGGTCCAACTGACTTGGAAGTAGTTTGGGCAAGGGTATGTAATAAAATACATGGCTGTTAGCCTGCATCAGTTTTATATTGTAGTTAAAAGTTTATAGAGGATAAACAGTTATGCTGAGACAGATTCAGTAATCATTTCATTTATTTACAAATTGATAATTTTATTCTCATCCAGAAAATGCAGTGCACAGTAACAGTACTTTTTAGGTACAAAGGAATTTGTCCTGTAAGATATACTAAAAAAATATTGTCACCTTGCAGATCTTTCCATTAAAATATGCATGCTCTTCCCAGTGCTTTGTATAATGTATGATGTACTAAATACACTTATGTGTACTTTTCTGTGTATTTTTGGTATAGTATATAATTAACATTATTATATTAACTGGTTGTAATTTACAAAATGCAATTTATTGTATTCTGTAGAGTGTTGTGAATGTTTTTATCTGTGTTTCAACATTATGGTGTAGGGTTTAATAGGTGAATATTTGCCTTCAGTCTCTCCGCTCAGGTATTAATGTGTAGCAATTTTTGGTGCTTTTCAATCTGTCATAATCTGGTGTTCTGAATGTTCAACAATAAAATTGGTGAACAACAACACGTGTTGCGAAGATTGCTTACCAGTTCACCTACTCTCCATAATACCATCTCGGGAAAAAATGATTTCTTTACAGCATGTCCAGTGTTTCAGAAATTTGAACACCTAAGCATGGATGTGATAATGTGATATATCACAGGTAAATTATAATATTCCCAGTTTGGTATTTTGTAGCTTCCCACATGCATGTGTATGAACATTTTATGGTCATATTCTGTTTTAAGGAATCGCACTGTTACGTTTTTCCCAAAGAACATGCTCTCCACTTTCCTTATGCTAACTTGATATATGTTGCCAGTTTCCCAAGTTACATGAGAATGAGAATGATTCAGACGTTGTTTGTGAACAGATTTCTAAGTTTTCCTAGAACTACTAAATTTGATCTGTAAGGAAGAGACCTGGGATTCTGTTTAAACAAACGCCCCAAATAGTAATTCTCAAACATTGCTTTAGTCAATAAAATTAAATTGCTAGGGTTCCTAGAAAGACTGTCTTTAGGATTACAGGTTACCAGAGAGAGACTATGTAATTTGAGAAACTAGCATAGATCTAAACTGTATTACAGAATGAATGAGAGGAGCAAAGAAGCGAGGTGGGGCATTTTACAAGAGATAAGTGTCTTCTTACCCGTTGATTAGAAGTGTTTTTTAAACTGTTTTGCCCTGGCCGGTTGGCTCAGTGGTAGAGCGTCGGCCTAGCGTGCGGAGGACCCGGGTTCGATTCCCGGCCAGGGCACACAGGAGAAGCGCCCATTTGCTTCTCCACCCCTCCGCCGCGCTTTCCTCTCTGTCTCTCTCTTCCCCTCCTGCAGCCAAGGCTCCATTGGAGCGGAGATGGCCCGGGCGCTGAGGATGGCTCTGTGGCCTCTGCCTCAGGCGCTAGAGTGGCTCTGGTCACAATATGGCGACGCCCAGGATGGGCAGAGCATCGCCCCCTGGTGGGCGTGCCGGGTGGATCCCGGTCGGGCGCATGCGGGAGTCTGTCTGACTGTCTCTCCCCGTTTCCAGCTTCAGAAAAATGAAAAAATGAAAGAAAAAAAAATAATAATAAAAAAAATAAATAAATAAACTGTTTTAACCAGGATCTTTTAAGTCGGTGAACATTTAAAAACTATATACATTTATTAACATTGTGAATATTTTTAAATATACCCCCAAAAGTAAAATTTTAAAGATGAAAAGTACAACTGGAAGCTGTAGTATTTTATTTTACTTGAATACTTAAAGGATTATTTTGAAACCACCCCAATATATTGGCCACTTGACTACACAGCATGAGATCCTCAAATGCCGTCCCCTCTAGTTTTTCTCCCTCTTTTTTTTTTTTTTTTTTTTTTTTGTATTTTTCTGAAGTTGGAAACGGGGAGGTAGAAAGACTCCCGCATGCGCCTGACCGGGATCCACCCGGCATGCCCACCAGGGGGCGATGCTCTGCCCATCTGGGGTGTCGCTCTGCTGCAACCAGAGCCATTCTAAGCCATTCCAGCACCTGAGGCAGAGGCCACAGAGCCATCCTCAGCGCCTGGGCCAACTTTGCTCCAATGGAGCCTTGGCTGCGGGAGGAGAAGAGAGAGACAGAGAGGAAGGAGAGGGGGAGGGTTGGAGAAGCAGATGGGCGCTTCTCTTATGTGCCCTGGCCGGGAATTGAACCCGGGACTCCTGCACGCCAGGCCAATGCTCTACCACTGAGCCAACCGGGCAGGGCCTCTCCCTCTTTTAATCCCAGCTTATGACCCTTAGGCCCAGATTTAGAGTGTTCATATTGCTAGCTCAGGTCCACTTACATAATTCCCTCAGAGTCAATCTTAAAGCGGTGAAGTTCTTTCAGCCGTGTAAAGTGGTATGATCGGGTTCCCATCGTACTTGCAAAGTCTGCCCACACTGAAGGGGCATGGATGGTACAAGGTGTGTACAGTCAGGGGTGAGAATCTTAGGGACCATTTTAGAGGTCTTCCTGTTATGTATGTGTATCAGGGAACTAAAGTCCTTTTCATATTTGCTATACTTCAATGCCATTTTATCCATAGTTTTAATTAAAAGAACTGATATATAAAATGTTTCAGTGAAAGAAAAGCCCTTAAATTCTTTGAATTTTAAAGAGACCTTAGAGAAGAAAACCATATCTCACACCTGGGTTCTTTTGCATGTATGTGTGGTTTTTATGTGTTTAGAGATGGTTTTGTTGTTTCTTGTTTGTTTTGAACAGTCAGAACTTAGATATGGTCTGAATCGGTGGGATTCAGCTGGTTTGCACCGGTTTGGCAGAACTGATACCTAATATCTTGTTGAGTTCAGCAAACTGGTTGTTAAAATGGCACTTGTAATCAGTGTTCTCTCTAAGGTGGGCGCCTGGGCAGCTGCCCAATGAGGAAATCACAAATTGACATCCCTTATTTTTTAACGTTCATCTGCACAACAGCGTATTCTAAGCTCCATAGTAATGTTCATTCCGTCCATAGGTAAAAAAAAAATTGACATCACTATGTTTGAAATATTTATTCATCTCATAAAACTCATTATACCTTTGATGAAATACTACATTTAAATTTTCTCACTTTTTAATTTTTTTTGCATTTTTTTTTCTGAAGCTGGAAACAGGGAGAGACAGTCAGACAGACTCCCGCCTGCGCCCGACCGGGATCCACCCGGCACGCTCACCATGGGGCGACGCTCTGCCCACCAGGGGGCGATGCTCTGCCCATCCTGGGCGTTGCTATGTTGTGACCAGAGCCACTCTAGCGCCTGGGGCAGAGGCCACAGAGCCATCCCCAGCGCCCGGGCCATCTTTGCTCCAGTGGAGCCTCGGCTGCGAGAGGGGAAGAGAGAGACAGAGAGGAAGGCGCGGCGGAGGGGTGGAGAAGCAAATGGGTGCTTCTCCTGTGTGCCCTGGCCGGGAATCGAACCCGAGTCCTCCGCACGCTAGGCCGACGTTTTCTCACATTTTTAACTTCAGTAAACAAACAGATAATGTAAAGAGAAAAAGTGCCAAGCAACCAGGGGTGACAAGCTGTCATTTGTTTCAGCTTTGTGTTATGCCCAAAATTCCCCCGAGATGTTATGGGTATTATTTAATATTAATTTTTTTCATTAATATTTTAAAAACTTTCTTATAACATAATCTAGTTTTGTATACCTCTTTTATTCTTACTTAAGTATTAAATGCATGAAATAATAAACTACCTTTTAGTATATTGTTTTTTTTATACTTAAAAATGGTCATTAGGACAGAGAACAAGTTGTTAAATTATTTGAATTCCACCACTGGTCTGAATTCAAGAAAAAGTAGACTAGCTTGCCAAATGAGTTAAAACATTTTACTATACTTAACAGATATAATTTTATTGGACACAGGCCAGGAATAATAGATTCTAACTCAGCGAAACTATATAAGATCAAATCGAGCTTTTAAAAATGTTTCTAATGATTTGCTTTTCTCTTAAATATGTTTGGAGAAAGTCAACTTTCATAGACTTTTTTAGGTGAGCTTACCAGGTGTCCCCAAACTGCGGCCCCCTGAGGCCATTTATTCCCCACCCCCACCCCCGCCGCCGCACTTCCAGAAGGGCCACCTCTTTCATTGGTGGTCAGTGAGAGGAGCACTGTATGTGGCGGCCCTCCAACAGTCTGAGGGACAGTGAACTGGCCCCCTGTGTAAAAAGTTTGGGGACCGCTGCTTGAAACCAAAGTATATTACTTAAATGAAAGCTTCAGGTTTTGTAGAGCTCTGTGTTTATCGGAATATTCATATATGTAAATCAGCTCATTTTTTCAGTATCAAATAGTGCTGTAAGGTATGTTCATATTAGCACATGCTCAACAAAAGAGACTCAATCACCATGCTTTTTTACTTTTAAGTATTTGTAGCATTCTTACCAAGAAAGAACTATAGAAATGTAAGAGAAAAACAACTAGAATGGTCTGAGTATTCCCACCGAGTATAAGATTCAATTGAAACAATAAAGGCCTCTTTATTCTGGAAAACTGCAAAAATTTAGATAGAAAGTATTTGAAGAGGCCCTGGCTGGTTGGCTCAGTGGTAGAGCGTTGGCCTGGCATGTGGGAGTCCCGGGTTCGATTCCCAGCCGGGGCACACAGGAGAAGCGCCCATCTGCTTCTCCAACCCTCCCCCTCTCCTTCCTCTCTTTCTCTTCCCCTCCCGCAGCCAAGGCTCCATTGGAGCAGCGATTGCCTGGCCATCTAAGGATGGCTCTGTGGCCTCTGCCTCAGGCGCTGGAATGGCTCTGATTGCGACAGAGCAATGCCCCAGATGGGCAGAGCATCGCTCCCTGGTGGGCGTGCCAGGTGGTTCCCGGTCAGGCGCATGCGGGAGTCTGTCGGACTGCCTCCCCATTTCCAACTTAAGAGAAATACAAAAAAGAAAAAAGAAAAAAAAAGAAAGTATTTGAAGAGGAATCTTTGATTCACTTTCTTTTTGTTCCCTGGCTTGCTGAAAATAACAGCTTTTTATATTGTGGGCATTACAGAGGTTTTTGTCCTTAAGAAGGTGGTACAGGATTGGGGTGGAGGGTAGAGGAGGGAGTTGCTTTCCTTCTATAAAAGGAACCACCTGGAGAAAAATGGAATTTAATTAAGAAAGGAACTTGGCTTACTTTGTTTAGAAACACAGAATATGCAATATAGTTACATTTTGAACTAGGAATATGAAACGTTCACTACATTTAAAAATCTTTGTTCTGGCCTGACCTGTGGTGGCGCAGTGGATAAAGCGTCGACCTGGAAATGCTGAGGTCGCCGGTTCGAAACCCTGGGCTTGCCTGGTCAGGGCACATATGGGAGTTGATGCTTCCAGCTCCTCCCCCTTCTCTCTCTCTGTCTCTCCTCTCTCTCTCTGTCTCTGTCTCTCCCTCTCCTCTCTAAAATGAATTAAAAAAAAAAAATTAAAAAAAAAATTAAAAAAAAAAAAATCTTTGTTCTGCCTGACTAGGCGGTGGCGCAGTGGATAGAGCGTCGGACTGGGATGCCGAGGACCCAGGTTCGAGACCCCAAGGTCGTCAGTTTGAGCGCGGGCTCATCTGGTTTGAGCAAAGCTCACCAGCTTGTACCCAATGTCAGCTTGGACCCAATGTCGCTGGCTTGAGCAAAGGGTTACTTGGTCTGCTGAAGGCCCGCGGTCAAGACATATATGGGAAAGCAATCAGTGAACAACGAAGGTGTTGCAACGAAAAACTGATGATTGATGCTTCTCATCTCTCTCCGTTCCTGTCTGTCCATCCCTATCTATCCCTCTTTCTGACTCTCTCTCTGTCTCTGTTAAAAAAAAAATCTTGGCCCTGGCCAGTTGGCTCAGTGGTAGATCATCGGCCTGGCGTGCAGGGGTCCCGGGTTCGATTCCCGACCAGGACACACAGGAGAAGCGCCCATCTGCTTCTTCACCCCTCCCCCCTCCTTCCTCTCTGTCTCTCTCTTCCCCTCCCACAGCCAAGGCTCCATTGGAGCAAAGTTGGCCCAGGTGCTGAGGATGGCTCTGTGTCCTCTGCCTCAGGCACTAGAGTGGCTCTGGTTGCAACAGAGCGACACCCCAGATGGGCAGAGCATCGCCCCCTGGTGGGCATGCCTGGTGGATCCCTGTCGAGCGCATGCGGGAGTCTGACTGCCTCCCCGTTTCCAACTTCAGAAAAAATACCAAAAAAAAAATCTTTGTTCTAACCAATATTTAAGTAGAACTGATTTAAAAGACCAGCTACATTTGTAAATTGCAGCTTCCCAGAGGACTGTGAAAGGAGATGTGGTTGTATGGACAGTGCTCTCCAGATGTTTGATGCACACCCTGATGTTCAACAAAGTGTGAACTTCCCCATATATTTATACATACTATTGCTATGCTAATATATAAGTAGAAAAATGAGGTGAGTTTTTAAATGCCTTGCTAAATATAATAGCTTCATAATAGCTAATGTGTCCAGGCAGAAGATATATTTAGGGCAACAATGAATATAAATTAATTTTCCAAATCTTAATCATTTTTAATATTAAAAGAGGAGTAACTTCTTATGAGATTTGATTAAATTATTTTTTAAAATTCCTAATGAGTCTGACAAGAATAGAAGTGTCAGCACTGATATTTTCTTCTGTTGGTTTGTACTTGCATTACTGATTTTTTTTCAGCTTTTTGTTTTAAGGGGTAGTTTTTTGTGAGGAATATATTTAACGCTGCTTATTTGTTTTATGATAGTTATGTTAGTTAAAACTAGATAATACAGGCCCTGGCAGGTTGGCTCAGTGGTAGAGCATCGGCCTGGTGTGTGGAAGTCCCGGGTTCGATTCCCGGCCAGGGCACACACAGGAGAAGCTCCCATTTGCTTCTCCACCCCACCCCCTCTCCTTCTTCTCTGTCTCTCTCTTCCCCTCCCGTAGCCGAGGCTCCATTGGAGCAAAAGATGGCCCGGGTGCTGGGGATGGCTCCATGGCCTCTGCCTCAGGCGCTAGAGTGGCTCTGGTTGCAACTGAGCGACGCCCCGGATGGGTAGAGCATCGCCCCCTGGTGGGCATACTGGGTGGATCCCGGTCGGGCGCATGCGGGAGTCTGTCTGACTGTCTTCCTGTTTCCAACTTCAGGAAAAAAATTACAAAAAAAAACCCCAAAAACTAGATAATACAATGTGTACATAATAATACCCATGAATCCTTTAACAGGCTCACACATACTGCAGTGTCATATTATGCTTAAAGTAAACAAGCAAATGAACAAAACACCAGTGGGGTTCCCTCCTGCCCTACCTGCTGCAGAATTCCCACACTCAGAATAATCCCACAGTCTGAGATCAGCTATACAAAAAGCTGAATGTGAGTGGGCAATGGTGTCAACCCATGTATAAAATGTTAGTACATTAACTTTTTAAGATTGAAACATGAAAATGAACTTGACTTGGCGTGGTGAACACATATATGGTGCATAGAGATGTGTTGTAGAATTCGGCACCTGAAATCTGTATAATTATTGTAACCAGTGTCACCCAAATAAATTCAATTAAAAAAAATAAAACATGAAAATGAATTGTTTTCCTCCCACATCCCCACATGTTGTCTTGCTCACCACTTAGAATGTACACAACCCCTTCGGAGAAACTTCTTTGTAATCCTTTGAGGTCTTGGATAAGTTCTTAATATTTATATTGTTTTGAGAGGAAATGCGAGGTTTCCGGATGAGGAACAGACTAGTGAAGTAATAACCACATCGTTCCCCTTCTTCACCCTTGAGGACAATGTGGGGAGAGCCAGGTGAACTGTGCATGTGCAAAAGGGTTTTTTGATTGTGTGTGTGTTTTGCACCACAGAAGAGGAACTGAAACTATGAATCTGGGAGTTTATATAAGCTACATGCTGCCCTCCTCCCCTCCTGAGACAGGAAGAAAAACCTTTGCTCCCAAAGGTTTTCCAACTTTTTGGAATGTAAACATGGCTCCACCCAACAGGAGGTAAGGGGGGAGAAGAGCAGTGAAAAGTAAATGTTTCTGGATTAACGCAGCTGTTTGGCATGTCGATTTCCTTGGTTCAGGAAGCCATCCCATGCAGAAGCATGAAAATATCCACGAAGCATTGTTTCCCTGATAATCTTCGTGAGGTACAGAAATAATGCGCACTGCTGGCGCTACTGTAGAAACATTTACTGACCAAATGAAGTGAGCAGGGCAACTTAACTCATGACTTACAATCCTTCAGTTGTGATCTAGCAGGTAGAGTAGACAGGAATGAAACTGGTGGAGCCAGAATTGGGGAGTTCGAATACTGAAGTTTGTAAAATCTTTGTGTGTTTTTTTGTTTTTTATTTTTTTATTTTTCTGAAGCTGGAAACGGGGAGAGACAGTCAGACAGACTCCCGCATGCCCCCGACCGGGATCCACCCGGCACGCCCACCAGGGGCGATGCTCTGCCCACCAGGGGGCGATGCTCTGCCCCTCCAGGGGGTCGCTCTGCCGAGACCAGAGCCACTCTAGCGCCTGGGGCAGAGGCCAAGGAGCCATCCCCAGCGCCTGGGCCATCTTTGCTCCAATGGAGCCTTGGCTGTGGGAGGGGAAGAGAGAGACAGAGAGGAAGGAGGGCGGGGGGTGGAGAAGCAAATGGGCGCTTCTCCTATGTGCCCTGGCTGGGAATCAAACTCCGGTCCCCCGCATGCCAGGCTGACACTCTACCGCTGAGCCAACCGGCCAGGGCCAATCTTTGTGTTTTTTAAAAAATTCATGGGAATATAATGGGATAGAAGTAAAGTGGGGTGAGACCAGGAGAAGGAGATCACTGCAACGAAGCTGCTGTAAAATTTAGAATACTACTAAAGATGCTCTAAACTGGGGTGGGACCCAGAAAGGAATGAACCAATGTAAGGATTACCTGAAGTTCTAGACTCTTTAGGGCTCAGCAACTAATTGGGCATGGTGGACAAGCCTCTTTCTGTGTTAGATTTTATTTGGGACCTTGCCTGACTCCCATGATGTGGAGGATATCATGAACACAATTCAGATTTCTTAAGATGCTGCCAGCCAATAACCTATCTTAATTTTCATTATCCCCAAGATCTTAGGTAACATAACTACAAGGAGAGAGTGAAGAATGGGTTTTCTGAATCTCCATCTTATTTTTTCTTCATCTTGTTGCAATATTTTATAGTTTTCAATTATCTTTTTAAAAAGAATTATGTTGTTCTGGGGCGACTATAATGTAATCAGATTTTGGGGCGCCAAAATGCACCTAACTGGAATCATTACTGCTCTCAAAAATTAAGGAATCAGGGAACGTGCAGATACTCCAGTACTTTCAGCCTTTTAATATCTCCTAATTTTTGTGAGCAGTATATATGCTTCAACTTTGAAGGAAAAGAAACAAGTAATAATAAAACTAAAAAGTATAACCAATTTCTTTTAATAAAAGCATTCCAGACCATCTTGTGGGGTTTGTACAGACTGTCTTGTTACCTTTTGCAGACATTCATTGATTACCTGCTGTACCAGAACCCATGCCAGACATATTCACAGTTAGCTTCTCATTTCGTTCTTCATAAAAACCCTTAGAGGGAAGGTTATTATCACCACATTACAGGATAGAAAGTAATCTCAGAGAAATGAAGCAATTTACCTCCAGTAGAATTCAAAACAGATTGTCTAAGAAATAGAATTTTTCCTCTAAAGACCAGTAATATATAATAATGTTAGTTTACTTTCTTCTCTGTGTCAAAATCCTTTCTGACCATATTCCTTTTGCCTTGAAAAATAATCTATAGGCCTATAGCCTTTCTTTTCTTCTTTCTGTACTTTACCTTAGAAATTCTATTGCCCCTGGCAGGTTGGTTCAGCAGTAGAGTGTCGGCCCAGAGTGTGGAAGTCCTGGGTTTGATTGCTGGCCAAGGCACATAGGAGAAGCGCCCATCTGCTTCTTCACCCTTTCCCTTCTCCTTCCTCTCTTTCTCTCTCTTCCCCTCCTGCAGCCAAGGCTCCATTGGAGCCAAGTTGGCCCGGGCGCTGAGGATGGCTCTATGGCCTCTCCTCAGGTGCTAGAATGGCTCTGGTTGCAAAGGAGCAATGCCCCAGATGAGCAGAGCATCACCCCCAAGTGGGGCAAGCTGGGTGGATCCCGGTTGGGCACATGCAGGAGTCTCTCTGCCTCCCCGCTTCTCACTTCAGGGAAAAAATACACGCAAAATAAAGAAATTTTATCTAACTCTGTGACTTCAGTATTATGGTCTTGATGGACAATTCATCAACTCAGACGATGTGCTCCCGCAGTTGCATATCGAAATATCTCTAAGTCAATGGCAATGCATGTAGTCTCCCTGAGATTATATCCTCATCCATAAATTATGGCTAGTAACATTATTTTACAAACCTGGAGTTGAGGATTAAATGAGAGAGTGCGCCAAATGCACCTGACACATAGGTGCTCGAGAAACCATAGGCGCTTTCTTCCTAACTCACTCATCTGAAGTTTTCTCCTTAACTAAGCTTAATTTCAAGCTTAGTTTCAACTCATTATTCAAATTTAATTTTATATTTTCTCTCCCTTCCTAAGTAGCACCTCTTTTTAGTTTGCAAATGTCTATTAAATCTCAGTTATACAAGGTGCAAGTTTACTCGTTTTGATAATTCTCCCTTGTCTTTTAAGTGCCATCAGTTACTAAGTCCTAAAGAGTAGCATAAGGTCACCCTTACGTTGACTTACTCCCTTCCGACTCCCACTCTCATTTAGGCCGTTATTACTAGTATTCCAAGTTTTACAGCATCTTCAAAAATGATAGTTTTCTCCATCAATCTGTTTTAAACAGCAGTTTCGTATTATTATTCTCTTATCCAAAACTTTTCAATCTTCCTCCGTGTTCTATAGGACATATACAATTAGAACTTCTTGACAGTTCAACCAATATACATTCCCGCCTTCTCTCCTACCATTTTTCAAAGACACAGGCTGTTTCAGTTAGAATTTGTTTGCGTGCAATAGGAAACCTGACCAACAGTTCCTTAAACAATCAAATCTTCAGGTAGAAAGTCCAGATTAAGACTCCATGAAGTCATCAAGAACCAAGGTTCTTATCTCATTAGTTCTCTATCCATAACCTGTGGTTTTCATAACACAGTGAAGTCTGCATGGTACTTCCATCCTAGGAGGGAGGGGAAGTCCAGAAGAGGTCTGTGTTCTATTTGGAAAAGATTCTCCCTCTCTTCTTTCCCTGATGGGCTTCTATCTACAGCCCACTGGTCATAATAATACCACATGGCCACTAAAAAATGGGGACATTTCTCAAGGAAGGGTACAGAAACAAGTTTTAAAGCTGGGACACTAGCTAGTTGGCTCAGTGGTAGAGCATCGTACTGGCATGTGGATGTCCCAGATTTGATTCCCGACCAGGGCACAGTAGATGCAGCCATCTGCTTTTCCACCCCTCCTTCTCTTCCTTCTCTCTCTCTCTCTCTCTCTCTCTTCCCTTCCTACACCCATGGCTAAGTTGCTGCAAGTTGGCCCTAGGTGCTGAGGATGGCTCCATGGCCTCGCCTCAGGTGCTAAAATAGGTTGGTAGCCAAGCAACATCCCCAGATGGGCAGAGCATCACTGTTGGGGACTGAAAAATAAACAGGGTATTTTGTGGTCTGGATATCTAGGGGACAGAGGTGTTGGGCCCAACCCCCCATCTCCCCTGCCTGATTGAGTTGCAGGAGGCTGTACTTGATTCTCATTCATCCCGCCCGCCCATATTCCCCGGAAGGGCTGGAAGCTAGTCTCTTATTGGTGTAAAGTTAGATTTGACTGGTATGGTGGGGGTTGTCTTTGAGTTGCCTTGGAAACTTAATTGAATTGCTAATTGACCACGTTTTTCCATGAATAAAGATGGATGTCTTTTCTGGGGAAGCCATGTTGTGGCTCAGGACCAGTAGTGACTGTTGACAAGCCATCATGTCCTCCCAAACCTATCCAGTATGTATATATCTTTAAGTCCCTGTGTATGTTTAATTCAATTTCATACCTTTTCCCGCTCAAGACCCCGGAATACTCTCTTCGCAGCTGGTTCGTGACACATCACCCCATCAAGGGGCGTGCCAGGTGGGTCCCAGTTGGGGTGCATATGGGAATCTGTCTCTCTGCCTCCCCACTCCTCACTTAAGGTTAAAAAAGTTTTAAAGCTGGGTATGTTGCTATCGCAAACAACATCTAAGAAGAGAGGTGTATTAGTCTGCTTGGGCTGCTATCGCATGGCTTAAACAACAGAAACAAACTTCTCACAGTTCTGGAGACTGGAAAGTCCATAGCCATGTGGCAGCTGACTGGGAGTTAGAACTTGAGCACATTCATTTGGGGGAGGATTCAGTACATAGCAAAAAGAATAAAAGGAAGCAATGAGTTCTCTGCTACACCAGCACACAGGGCTCTGTATCCCCTTTGACTCTGTCACTTTTGTGGCTTCTCTGCCTTTGCTCAAGAACGTCCTCCTCCCATATCTCTGTTGTCAAGATTTTTTCCATACCATCAAAATTAATAAAAAAAATTTTTTCAACATAGAAATCATGCAGCTGCCAGTCAAGACTGATCTTGTCCCTACTTCTAGCACTTGCTGTATAGTTCTTACTCTTTGGGTCTCATCACAGTAGGTCAGTGCACTCTTTATGTGAAGTTCTTAACAATAGTGACATTTATTTAGTGTCTACATGTTAGGTGCTATGCTGAGCCCTTTGTATGTATTATTTCTAATTCTTTAACTACAAAGTAGGATTATGTTTTAGGAGGAGGAAATTGAGGTGCAGAGAAATTGAGTAATATTTGCCCAAGGAAATGTCAGAGCCCAGTTTTGAAGGTGGCTAAATTTGATTCTAAATCTTTCTGTGTCACACTGTGCTGCTTCTCCAAATACATGGCCTGCTTCTAGTAGGCAGGGACTGTGTCCTTTCCACAGAGTACCTCTTTGTGTTTCCACACTTAACAATGCATAGTTTATGTGTTGGTAAGTATTGGAGCTGAGTAACATGGACTTGCATTATTCTGTTCTCTTTACTTTTGTGTATGTTGGAGTTTTACCTAAGAAAGATTTTAATTATGGTCTTAGTATATTTACTAAGTAGATTAATAGATTTAGAAAAACTTTCAGAAATAATTGAAAAACTTTATTTTTTTAACTTAACCATAGCTATTTACATAGAATATTTTCCTGTGGTTATCCATATGTATATGATTACATATTATAATCCCCAAATCAACCACTGAAATAGTACAAAGAAGTACAGCTAAAATGCCAATGGAGAAATTAAAACAGAAATTTAAAAATATCATAAAAGCCCAAACCATAAAAAAGTTGATAAATCAGACTTCAACAAAAATACAAACTTCTGTTCTTCAAAAAATAATGTTAAGAAAATGAAAAGACCATTTAGAAGGGTGAGAAAACCAAACAGATCTGATAAAGAACTTGTATCTAAAACACATAAAGGCCCTGGCCGGTTGGCTCAGCGGTAGAGCGTCGGCCTAGCGTGCGGAGGACCCGGGTTCGATTCCCGGCCAGGGCACATAGGAGAAGCGCCCATTTGCTTCTCCACCCCTCCGCCGCGCTTTCCTCACTGTCTCTCTCTTCCCCTCCCGCAGCCAAGGCTCCATTGGAGCAAAGATGGCCCGGGCGCTGGGCATGGCTCTGTGGCCTCTGCCTCAGGCGCTAGAGTGGCTCTGGTCGCAATATGGCGACGCCCAGGATGGGCAGAGCATCGCCCCCTGGGGGGCAGAGCACCGCCCCTGGTGGGCGTGCCGGGTGGATCCCGGTCGGGTGCATGCGGGAGTCTGTCTGACTGTCTCTCCCTGTTTCCAGCTTCAGAAAAATGAAAAAAAAAAAAAAAAAAAAAATGAAAAAAAAAAAATAAAACACATAAAGAACTCTCAAACAAGAAGAAAACAATCCAATTTAAAGTGGATTATATAAATATGTAACTATACCTAATGGAAATACTTAGACACCTCACCGGAGAAGACACATGGATGGCAAAATAAGCACATGAAACAAGGCTCCACATAGTCATTAGAAAAATGCAAATTATAAGCACAGTGCTAAAAATAACAATGTTCAAAGACTGGCAATGCCAAGTGCTGGTGAAACTGGGAACCAACTAGAGTTCCCATACGTTGCTGGTGGGAATAAAAACTAGTGTGTCACTAGAAAACAGTTTAGCAATTTCTTAATAAAGTTAAAATACATTTACCATATGAACCAGCAATATCACTCCTATATATTTACTCTGAAGAAATGAAAACCTATGTATGTGGATATTTATAGCAACTTTTAATAACTTTCCCAAACTGGAAGCAATCCAAGTGTCTGTCAACTGGTGCATGAATAGAAAATTGTGGCACATTCATAAAATGGAACATAACTAGGCAAAGATAGTAGTGAACAGCTGATACATAAAATAATATTGATGACTCTCAAAAGCATTATGTTAAGTAAAGATGCCATACTCTTATAACAGACCCTATTTATATAAGAGAATCAGAAAGGGGAAAACTGTAGAGATAGAAAACAGATAGATGAGTGGTTACAGGAGGGTTGATTTCAGGGTGGGGCTAGAGGAAGTTTGGGGGTGATGGAAATGTTCTAAATTTTTATTCTGATGGTAGTTGCATAACTATATACATTTGTTAAAATTCATGAAGCTGTTCACTAGAAAGAATATACAAGGTACATATGAATAATTCTGACTAAAAATATAAGAATTTCCCACAAAAAAACCTTGAGGCCCAGACTATTTCAATGGTGAATTCTACTGAACTTTTAATTCTATTGTACATTGAGTGACACCAATGTGCAAATGTTTCAACAAATAAAAGAAGAAAGACCATGTTCCAAATCATTTTCGGAGGCAAGCAAAACCTGAAACCAAAGCATGACAAAGAAATTGCAAAAACAGAAAGTGATTGACCAATATCCCTTATCAACATAGATATGAAAATATTTAACAAAATAGCAGCAAAGCAAATCCAGCAATATATTAAAGTCCTCAGGGATGTACAAACCAACTAATAGAACTAGTAATTGAATATGGCGAGGTCACAGAATACAAGGTCAATATACAAAAATATTTTCTACATACAAGCATGAAGTCAAACAATTGTATAATAATTTGCATACAATGCTCTTTATAGTATCACAAAAATGAGATACCTAGGAATAAATTAAATATGCTCAAGACCTCTATACCAAAAACTACAAAATATTGCTTAGAGAAAAAATTAAAGCTCTAAGGTAAAAGAGAGATATACTATTCATTAATTGAAAGACTGTCATTTCTCTCCAAAATGACATGTAGATTAAATACAATCCCAATCAAAATCCCAACAGGATATTATTTTAAAAGTCTATTAGCTAATTCTATAATTTATATTAAAGAGGAAACAACTATGAATAATTACAAAAACTTTGGAAAAGAATCACATGACTTGATTTCAAGACGTAATATAAAGCTACAGTAATCAAGGCAATGTGGTATTGGCCAAAGAATAGATATGTACATCCATGGAACAAAACAGAGAGTTAAAAAATAGACCTATGTGGCCTGACCTGTGGTGGCTCAGTGAATAAAGCGTCGACCTGTAATGCTGAGGTTGCCAGTTCAAAACCCTGGGCTTGCCTGGTCAAGGCACATATGGGAGTTGATGCTTCCTAATCTCCCCATTCCTCTCTCTCTCTCTCTCTCTCTCTCTCTCTCTCTCCCTCTCTCTCCTCTCTAAAATAAATAAATAAAATGTTTTAAAAAATAGACCTACATTTATGGTCAATAGATTTCGACAAAGCTGCCAAAACACTCCAATAGGAAAAGAACAGTGTTTTCAATATTTGGTGCTTGAATAACTGGGTACTTATGGGGGGTAGTGTTGGGGGTGGGACCTAGACCCTTGCTCACATCATGCACAAAAAATAATTTGAGCTGAATCATAAATCTAAATGTAAAAATGAAACTATAAAGCTTCTAAAAAATAGGAAAATACTTTGTGACATGATGGTAGGCAAAGGTGCTTAGAATAAAGAAAGTAATGATTTAAAAAACAGATAAATTAAGCCTTGGCCAGTTGGCTCAGTGGTAGAGCATTGGCCTGGTGTGTGGAAGTCCCAGGTTCGATTCCCGGCCAGGGCACACAGGAGAAGTGCCCATCTGCTTCTCCACCCTTCTCCCTCTTCTTTCTCTCTATCTCTCTCTTCCCCTCCCAAGGCTCCATGGAGCCAAGGCTCCATGGGAGCAAAGTTGGCCTGGGCACTGAGGATGGCTCCATGGCCTCTGCCTCAGGCACTGGAATGACTCTGGTTGCAGTGGAGCAAAGCCCCAGATGGGCAGAGCATCACCCTCTGGTGGGCATGCCGGATGGATCCCAGTAGCGCACATGCAGGAGTCTGTCTGTCTGCCTTCCCCTGCTTTTCACTTCGGAAAAATACAAAAACAAAACAAAACAAAAACTGATAAATTATACTTCATCACATCACAAATGAACTATAGAAATGATCCCTGAAAGTATTGTCTTTACTTAATCACAATTAAAGGCTTTTCATCAAAAGGATCATTAAGAACATATACAGGCAAACCACAGACAGAGAAACATATTTCTGGCCAAGGATTTGTTTTCAGAATATATAAAATACTTTAACTCAATCATAAAATCTCACATAACCTCATATTTAAAAGAAGAATTTTTAAAAATGGAAGTCAGGTATTATTTTTAGCAGAAACCTAGAATGTTTCCACTGCCAGTTGGGAGCACATTATTGTTGGCAGATTAAGGAAAATGGTAAAGGTCGCTATTTATTCTATTTTGTTTAAAATAATTGGATAATATTTTATGCACCCAGAGTACTAAAGAGCTCTCAGAATACTAGAAACTAAACATCAGTTTTGGCGAGGTTGCTTTGGTTTTGGGCCTGGAGTTAGTTGATTTTTTTTTTTTTTTTTTTTTTTTTTAGGCTATAAGCTCACTGGCTGCATTTCAGAGCTCACAATGGATGAACAGCATTAAGAAAGAGAATCATTTGCCCATTATGCCCAGAAATATCCAAAGAAGTACCCAGCAAAATTGTCCTCAGTTTTTTCCCTCTCTGAGACTACTCCCTTTATCATACAAAGTATGTACCTGGTAATTTAGGTAATTTTTGTGTGTGTGTGTGTGACAGAGAGAGAGATAGAAACAGAGAGAGGGACAGATAAACAGGAAGGGAGAGAGATGAGAAGCATCAATATTTGTTGCAGCACCTTAGTTGTTCATTGATTGTTTTCTCATATGTGCCTTGACTGGGAGGCTACAACAGAGCAAGTGACCCCTTGCTAAGCCAGCAATCTTGGGTTCAAGCTGGCAACCATGAGATCATGTCTATGATCCCACACTCAAGCTGGCGACCTCAGGGTTTTGAACCTGGGCCCTCTGTGTCCGAGTTCAATGCTCTATCCACTGTGCCACCACCTGGTCAGGCTTAGGTAATATTTTTTAAATGGTGTTTTATTTCATGTATTTAAATAATTTTATTAATGGGTTAAAATATGTAGTCCTTTACAAAATTATGTGACTTATTGGTAGGGTCATATCTAATTTAATAGTCTAAGGTAGAACCGTTTCTTCTCCCTTTTGTATCAAAAAGACATCCTAAAGTATAGTTCAAGTAACATAAGTCCTCTGGTTCATAAGAGACTTTCAACCCACATCCATTTTGTGTTGTGAATTGAATGACAGAAGAAGCTTTATCTTTATCAAAAGGAAATGAAGGCCCTGGCCGGTTGGCTCAGTGGTAGAGCGTCGGCCTGGTGTGCGGGGGACCCGGGTTCGATTCCCGGCCAGAGCACACAGGAGAAACCCATTTCCTTCTTCACCCCCCGCCTCCTTCCTCTCTGTCTCTCTCTTCCCCTCCCGCAGCCAAGGCTCCATTGGAGCAAAGATGGCCCGGGTTCTGGGGTGGCTCCTTGGCCTCTGCCCCAGGCGCTAGAGTGGCTCTGGTCGCGGCAGAGCGACGCCCGGGAGGGGCAGAGCATCGCCCTCTGGTGGGCAGAGCATCGCCCCCTGGTGGGCGTGCCGGGTGGATCCCGGTCGGGCACATGCGGGAGTCTGTCTGACTGTCTCTCCCCGTTTCCAGCTTCAATATAAAGGGGGAAAAAAAAAGGAAATGAAGAATTTAGAGCCAGCTTCTGGGTCTTTCTGCATGCAGTGCAATGTATTCAGTAGAAGCTCAAGCAGTTGTGGTGAGTTATGGGTTCTTCTTCCTCCATGACTGGCCTGGCATTTTGACATTCCTTGTATTAGTTTCCCATGGCTAACGTCACAAATTGCCAAAAAGTGGGCAGCTTAAAACAACAGAAATTTATGATCTCAAAGTTCTGGAGGTCAGAAGTCTGAAATCAGTATCACTGAGCCCAGTTCAAGGTGTGGGCAGGGCTGTCCTCCCTCTGGATACTCTAGGGAAGAATCCGTTCCTTTCCTTTTTCAGCTTCTTCTGGCTGCCCACAGTCATTGGCTTGTGGCCTTGATTCCAGAACAATTTAAATAGAAAGGTATATGCGTTCAAAAAAGTACCAAACAACTCTCCTCCAGACTAGAAATGCAACAAAGCCCAAATTTCAAAAGAACAGTATCAGAATCTAAGCTCAAATTTTACCTGGATAATTAGTAACTCCATAAACATGTGTGATATACTTGCCTACTCCATACCAAGCAAGATGCCAATGCTGAAAACATCAATAATACAAAAAGATAAGGTGCCTACATCAAGGAGCTCATCTTGTGAACAGTGAGACACATGGAAGCAAATGCAGTCGTCCTCGTTCGACAAGGTAGAAGCTGGTGAAGTGTCTGAGTGGTTTCTTTGTCTCAGAAGTGACCTTTGAGGTGAGCCTGGGAGAACAGGGAGGACTTCTGAAGTCACACAAGGGTTAGAGAAGGCATTCCAGGCAGTAGCAACAGCAAGGTGAGAGGCTGTGGTGTAAGGGTGGCTGTGTTCACGGAAGAGGTCAAATGGGTGCTATGCTAGGACTGGTTCATGTGAGTCATAGTGAGGACAGTTATTTACATTGTGATCAGGAGTTTAGACTTTGTCTTATGGACATCGAGAAGCCACTAGAAGTAGATGTGCTGATGCTGTTCAGCTTTTCCTCGTTACTACCACCTTGTTGTTCTCGTGTCTCTGCTCCAGGGTCAGTTGCAAAGCCTGAAGTTTGCCAACCATCTCGGCCTCTCTGCTGCAATAGCAGACTGCTTGCTGAAAAGCTGCTTGCGAAGCCCTAAGAAATCATCTAACTTTTTTTAATTTTAGCATAATTTCTTCACTCATGACTGGAGATGCCGAGATGGCCTGAGATGACACTGGATTAGGAACCTGGTCCTCAAGTCCAGGTGGAGAGAGTTTGGTTTATAGCTCAGTCACGGTGTGAATCCGGATGTCCATTTTTCTTGCTCTGCTTCTCTGAGCTGGCCTCAGGTCAAGCATGATTAACATGATTTTTACCTTTTGTTGCCTCTACTCTTTCGTTTTAGTTGCAGGAGAAATAGCTTGAACGTCGGGCGGGACTGAAAGATACATGCCGGCTGCTCCTCTTTGACTAGCCCAACTCATGGCGTTTGGGTTTGGGGAAGGCTGGTGGCAGGGAGGGAGATGGACCAGAGGAGGGACCACAGGGACAGCGTGGTTGCTGCCCCGGTCCCAGGTGATGATGAGACCTGAAGAAAGCAGAGGCCATGAGGCCAGGCGGGGCTCGAGAGCGAGCGTTCTCCCGGAAGGATGGCCACCCCGCCCCGCCCCTGTCCTCCCCTTCTTACAGGGCTTCTAGAATGGGCTCATATCCGGGTCCTTTGGGGTAAAACAGCTATACCATGTTTTTAACAGATCATTTTTTTCTTTTTAATATACCCCTTTAACATTTTTTGAAACAAAACAGAGCCTAGCAAAGCATCAAACAGATTTCTCCCTTATAAACAACTGGTGAATTCTAAGGGTCAACTCTGTTCAACCAGATTCCTAAGCCTGTATTGATCTTGCTGAAAAGGATAAATGGTTGACCGCAGTGTGGAGGTGTTTGAGAACGTCCCGTTTTGTTTTGTTTTGTTTTGTTTTGTTTTGTTTGGAAACCAACTTTGTCTGACTCTTAGCCCCTACCTGAATGGAAGTTAGGGGGAGAGAGCCAATTTCCATGATTTCTGGGCCTCTTCTCACCTCCCAGGGTCTCAAAGGATCTGGAGGCTTTATGTGGCCCCAGGATATGAGGAGTGAAATTCCCTCCTCTTTACTGTGGTCGCTGTAACGCGCTGACCCACAGCTCTTTGCTTCTGTTCTGTGCATGGCCCGGGCCTTCTCTCTCTTCTCCCCTCTTGTCTTCCGTCCACTTGCCCACTGCCACAGTGATGATTGCTCCAACCTAATGTCTTGTCCGGCCTGGACCGCAGCAGTAGCCACCTACCTGGTCTCCCTCAGCCCTCTTCGCCACCTGTTCGTCCTCCCCACTGCAACCAGAAGGCAAGTCTGACCCAGCCGCTTGGATTCTTAAAACCATTCAGTGACTGCCATTACCGACTACTCCCCACAGCACAAAGAGCATACTCTGACTACCTCCCCAGCCTTGAACCAGGCCTCACCATGTGCCTCTACTCCTCACGTACTAACTCACTTTCAGTTGCTTTCATGTGCCGTGTTCCTTTCAGCCCCCCGGTCCAGCACAGTTCTTCACCGTGACTGAAAACTCTTCTTCCTCTGCCTGCCCTAGGTTGCCTGCATACCACCTACTGTCTACTTCACAGAAGCCGTCCTTGACCCATGAGGCTGAACCAGAGTTCCCTGCTCTACACTCTCACAGCACCCAGTTTCTCTTCAGAGGAATTATCATCGTTTGTATTTACATATTTTATTATGTAATGATTTGATTAATGTCTGTCTTGCCCACTAACATGCTAATTTTTTTTTTTTAATAAATTTTTATTAATGGTAATGGGATGACATTAATAAATCAGGGTACATATATTCAAAGAAAACATGTCTAGGTTATTTTGTCATCAAATTATGTTGCAAACCCCTCGCCCAAAGTCAGATTGTCCTCCGCCACCCTCTATCTAGTTCTCTGTGCCCCTCCCCCTCCCCCTAACTCTCTCCCTCCCTCCCTCCCATGTCCTCCCTCCCCCCCCACCCTTGGTAACCACCACACTCTTGTCCATGTCTCTTAGTCTCATTTTTATGTTCCACCAATGTATGGAATCATGTAGTTCTTGTTTTTTTCTGATTTGCTTATTTCACTCCTTATAATGTTATCAAGATCCCACCATTTTGCTGTAAATGATCTGATGTCATCATTTCTTATGGCTGAGTAGTATTCCATAGTGTATATGTGCCACATCTTCTTTATCCAGTCTTCTATTGAAGGGCTTTTTGGTTGTTTCCATGTCTTGGCCACTGTGAACAGTGCTGCAATGAACATGGGGCTACATGTGTCTTCACGTATCAATGTTTCTGAGGTTTTGGGGTATATACCCAGTAGAGGGATTGCTGGGTCATAAGGTAGTTCTATTTGCAGTTTTTTGAGGAACCACCATACTTTCCTCCATAATGGTTGTACTACTTTACAGTCCCACCAACAGTGAATGAGGGTTCCTTTTTCTCCACAGCCTCTCCAACATTTGCTATTACCCATCTTGTTGATAATAGCTAATCTAACAGGAGTGAGGTGGTATCTCATTGTAGTTTTGATTTGCATTTCTCTAATAACTAATGAAGCTGAGCATCTTTTCATATATCTGTTGGCCATTTGTATCTCTTCCTGGGAGAAGTGTCTGTTCATGTCCTCTTCCCATTTTTTTATTGGATTGTTTGTTTGTTTGTTGTTGAGTTTTATGAGTTCTTTGTAAATTTTGGATATTAGGCCCTTATCTGAGCTGTCGTTTGAAAATATCAGTTCCCATATAGTTGGCTGTCTGTTTATTTTGATATCAGTTTCTCTTGCTGAGCAAAAACTTTTAATTCTGATGTAGTCCCATTCATTTATCTTTGCCTTCACTTCTCTTGCCATTGGAGTCAAGTTCATAAAATGTTCTTTAAAACCCAGGTCCATGATTTTAGTACCTATGTCTTCTTCTATGTACTTTATTGTTTCAGGTCTTATATTTAGGTCTTTGATCCATTTTGAATTAATTTTAGTACACGGGGACAGGCTGTAGTCGAGTTTCATTCTTTTGCATGTGGCTTTCCAGTTTTCCCAACACCATTTGTTGAAGAGGCTTTCTTTTCTCCATTGTGTGTTGTTGGCCCCTTTATCAAAGATTATTTGACCATATATATGTGGTTTTATTTCTGGGCTTTCTATTCTGTTCCATTGGTCTGAGTGTCTATTTTTTTGCCAATACCATGCTGTTTTGATTATCGTGGCCCTATAATATAGTTTAAAGTCAGGTATTGTAATGCCCCCAGCTTCATTCTTTTTCCTTAGGATTGTTTTGGCTATTCGGGGTTTTTTATAGTTCCATATAAATCTGATGATTTTTTGTTCCATTTCTTTAAAAAATCTCATAGGGATTTTGATGGGAATTGCATTAAATTTGTATATTGCTTTGGGTAATATGGCCATTTTGATTATATTTATTCTTCCTATCCAAGAACAAGGAATATTTTTCCATCTCATTGTATCTTTTTCGATTTCCCTTAACAATGCTTTGTAATTTTCATTATATAGGTCCTTTACGTTCTTTGTTATGTTTATTCCTAGGTATTTTATTTTTTTTGTTGCAATCGTGAAGGGGATTATTTTTTTGAGTTCGTTTTCTAATATTTCATTGTTGGCATATAGAAAGGCTATGGACTTTTGTATGTTAATTTTGTATCCTGCGACCTTACTGTATTGGTTTATTGTTTCTAATAATCTTTTTGTGGAGTCCTCCGGGTTTTCGATGTATAGGATCATATCATCAGCAAAAAGTGATAGCTTTACTTCTTCTTTTCCGATATGGATGCCTTTTATTTCTTTGTCTTGTCTGATTGCTCTGGCCAGAACTTCTAGTACCACGTTGAATAAGAGTGGAGAGAGTGGACAACCCTGTCTTGTTCCTGATTTAAGGTAGAAAGTCCTCAGTTTTATGCCGTTTAATAGGATGTTGGCTGATGGTTTATCATATATGGCCTTTATCATGTTGAGATATTTTCCTTCTATACCCATTTTGTTGAGAGTCTTAAACATAAAATTGTGTTGTATTTTATCAAAAGCCTTTTCTGCATCTATTGATAAGATCATGTGGTTTTTGTTCTTTGTTTTGTTGATATGGTGTATTACGTTAACCGTTTTGCGTATGTTGAACCATCCTTGAGATTCTGGGATGAATCCCACTTGATCATGATGTATTATTTTTTTAATATGTTGTTGTATTCGGTTTGCCAGTATTTTGTTTAGTATTTTAGCATCTGTATTCATTAGAGATATTGGTCTGTAGTTTTCTTTCTTTGTGCCATCCTTGCCAGGTTTTGGTATGAGGGTTATGTTGGCCTCATAAAATGTGTTTGGAAGTATTGCTTCTTCTTCAATTTTTTGGAAGACTTTGAGTAGAATAGGAACCAAGTCTTCTTTGAATGTTTGATAGAATTCACTAGTATAACCGTCTGGGCCTGGACTTTTATTTTTGGGGAGATTTTTAATAGTTTTTTCTATTTCCTCCCTGCTGATTGGTCTGTTTAGGCTTTCTGCTTCTTCATGACTCAGTCTAGGAAGGTTGTATTGTTCTAGGAATTTATCCATTTCTTCTAGATTGTTGTATTTGGTGGCATATAATTTTTCATAGTATTCTACAATAATTCTTTGTATATCTATGATGTCTGTGGTGATCTCTCCTCTTTCATTTTGGATTTTATTTATTTGAGTCCTGTGTCTTTTTTCCTTGGTGAGTCTTGCCAAGGGTTTGTCAATTTTGTTGATCTTTTCAAAGAACCATCTCCTTGTTTTATTGATTTTTTCTATAGTTTTTCTGTTCTCTATTTCATTTATTTCTGCTCTGATTTTTATTATCTCCTTTCTTCGGCTGGTTTTGGGTTGTCTTTGTTCTTCTTTTTCTAGTTCCTTAAGGTGTGAAGTTAAGTGGTTTACTTCGGCTCTCTCTTGTTTGTTCATATAGGCCTGAAGTGATATGAACTTTCCTCTTATTACTGCTTTTGCTGCATCCCAGAGATTCTGATATGTCGTATTTTCATTTTCATTTGTCTGTATATATCTTTTGATTTCTGCACTTATTTCTTCTTTGACCCATTCATTTTTTAGAAGTATGTTGTTTAGTTTCCACATTTTTGTGGGTTTTTCCCCCTCTTTTTTGCAGTTGAATTCTAGTTTCAAGGCTTTATGATCAGAAAATATGCTTGGTACAATTTCAATTTTTCTAAATTTGCTGATATTGTCTTTGTGGCCCAACATATGGTCAATTCTTGAGAATGTTCCATGTACACTAGAGAAAAATGTATACTCTGTCGCTTTGGGATGAAGTGTCCTGTAGATGTCTATCATATCCAGGTGTTCTAGTATTTCGTTTAAGGCCACTATATCTTTATTGATTCTCTGTTTGGATGACCGATCTAGAGCCGTCAGCGGTGTATTGAGTTCTCCAAGTATGATTGTATTTTTGTTAGTTTTTGTTTTAAGGTCAATAAGTAGCTGTCTTATATATTTTGGTGCTCCTTGGTTTGGTGCATATATATTAAGGATTGTTATGTCTTCTTGATTCAACTTCCCCTTAATCATTATGAAATGACCATTTTTGTCTCTGAGTACTTTTTCTGTCTTGTAGTCAGCATTATTAGATATGAGTATTGCTACACCTGCTTTTTTTTGGGTGTTGTTTGCTTGGAGTATTGTTTTCCAGCCTTTCACTTTGAATTTGTTTTTATCCTTGTTGCTTAGATGTGTTTCTTGTAGGCAGCATATAGTTGGATTTTCTTTTTTAATCCATTCTGCTACTCTGTGTCTTTTTATTGGTAAGTTTAATCCATTTACATTTAGTGTAATTATTGACACTTGTGGGTTCCCTACTGCCATTTTATAAATTGCTTTCTGTTAGTTTTGTATCTAGTTTGATTCTTCTCTTTTGTTTTTCTATCATTTGTTTTTGTTTGTTTGTGTTCCATACTTCTTTCCTCTGTTGCTACCTTTTTTAAGTCAAGTGTTTTTGTGGTGGTTTTTTTAAGGGTGGTTACCATTAAGTAATGAAAAGGGTACCTACCATATTCATTGTAGTACCTTATCTTATAAGTATTTCTGCACTTCATCATCCTTTGCTACTGTTAATCTCCATCCTCTCCCCCCTTTTTTTCCTTTGTTGTCACAGTTTAAGTTTGGTTTTATTGTGTTCTTGGTGGAGCTGTTACTTGTGGTGTTGTTTTCTTTTGTTCTTTGAATCTGGTTGGAAAACCCCCCTTAGTATTTCCTGGAGTGGGGGCTTTCTGTTGATAAATTCTCTCATCTTTTCTGTATTTGTGAATGTTTTTATATCTCCTTCATACTTGAAGGATAGCTTTGATGGGTATAGTATTCTTGGCTGAAAGTTCCTCTCTTTCAGGGCTTTCAATATTGGGGTCTACTCTCTTCTAGCTTGTAGAGTTTCTGCTGAGAAATCTGATGATAATCTAATAGGCCTTCCTTTATATGTTGTACTCTTCTTTTCCCTGGCTGCCTTGAGAATTTTTTCTTTGTCATTGGTTTGTGTCATCTTTATTATGATGTGCCTTGGAGTGGGTTTGTTGGGGTTAAGAAAACTTGGTGTTCTGTTTGCTTCTTGAATTTGAGGCTTTAGTTCCTTCCACAGGCTTGGGAAGTTCTCATCTATTATTTGTTTGAGTATATTCTCCATTCCATTTTCTTTCTCTTCTCCCTCTGATATACCTATTATTCTTATGTTATTCTTTCTGATGGAGTCAGACAATTCCTGTAGGGCTTTCTCATTTTTTATTATTTTTGAGTCTCTTTCTTCTTCTCTCTGTTGTGCCTCAAGTTGTTTGTCTTCTATTTCACTAATCCTATCTTCAATCTGGGCTGTTCTGTTAGCTAAGCTTGTTACCTCGTTTTTCAGCTCGTGAATTGAGTTTTTCATTTCTGTTTGATTTGTTTTTATAGTTTCAATTTCCTTGGTAATATATTCTTTGTGTTCATTGAGTTGTTTTCTGATCTCCCTATATTGCCTTTCTGTGTTTTCTTGTATATCTCTGAGTATTTTTAAGATTTCTATTTTAAATTCTCTGTCATTTAGCTCCAAGGCTTCCAATATGTTAAGTCTTTTCTCCATAGATTTTTCCACATCTATTTGTGTTACCTTTCTTTCTTTTGTATCCATAATATTCGATTTCCTCTTTCTTATCGGCATCTGAGGGTGGTCTTATTGATAGCACTAATTAGAATTAATAAAGAGTAAAAAGAAAAAAAAAAAAAGGGTAAAACACCCCACAAAAAAAAACAGTAATAATTTATTATTTCCCCCTTTTTTTCTCTCTTCTCTTTCCCTCCTCTCCCCTCCTCAGGGAAATATCGTGCCTATAATGGAGGGCCTGATTTGGGGTGAAGAGTTCAAGGGGCAAAAAAAGGGAGTAGGGACCTACTAAATGCAAAAAAAAAAAAAAAAAAAAAAGGAAGAAAATCTTAGACAAGCATAAGATGATTTGCTTGTATAACATGCTAATTTGATGAGGGAAGTACCTATATTATTCTCTCTTTTTTTTTTTATCCTCAAAGCCCTGTGCAGTGGCTGGCACATAGTGGGCACTCAATAAAAGTTTGTTGAATGAATGAACAAAGAGATGAACAAATGAAACTCCTGGAGACTTGCCCAAGGTCAAGATGAGAAGGTTGAAACCATAGCCAGGAATTCTGATTTTTCAGTTCAGATTAGTAGACTTACCAGCAAGAGCTTGTCCAGGACTGTTCGGAATTATTAGAATCAAAGATTCTTCACAGCTCATCAAGTCCAATTTCTCAGCCCTATCATTTGTGTGATTACATTTATTCAAAAGCAAGAGGATGCTGTAGGTGCAGTCATTTTTCTTTTGTCTACAAAACATGTGCTATCTTGCAGCTCTATTTTGAGAGGGTATTATGAATAAACATGCCACTATTTAAAACTTGTAAAGATTCTTGAGGTTATCAGAAGAAATAGGAGGTATTGGTCATTAAGAGCAATTTTGTCCCTTACAATAGAATTGTCTGTTTAAAAATTATTGTTAATTTCAAAAGCTGCTATCTCCAAAAGAGTGGAGTCTATTAAGTGGGATAATTATCATCGTATTAAGCTGCTGTGTATAATGTACCTTCTCTTAAAATTAAAAAGGGAGGAAGCCACTTGGCTGTTCGAAAATGTCTTGTGTGTTTTACAAAACCCACACAAAATGGTCAATAGTTTCAATATTTATAAGACAAATTGTTTATCCCTGAAGAAGTTTGAAGATGTGATTCTCAAGCATAAAAGTAGAATAAAAATGGAATAATTATTTTTAACTCTTCCCACTCCTGTCAGCGACTCCCACCTACAACCAGCCCACTGGTTATAAGTAGCCATTGCATCCCCTTGTGGATTGTAGGCAGGTAAGCAACCAGGGTCAGCCCAAGCCCAACTCCTGGTAAGCTTTATTAGCCCCCTCTATGTGTTTCATTTCCATTTCACACCTTGGGGTGGGAGACAGCCTTTACTTATGCTGATGTGGTACGTGTCTGTCTCAGACAGGTGTGTAAAGTGCATTTCTCAGTTCAGGGTCTTTTTCTTTCTTTCTTTCTTTTTTTTTTATTTTTTTTATTTTTATTTTTTTCATTTTTCTGAAGCTGGAAACAGGGAGAGACAGTCAGACAGACTCCCGCATGCGCCCGACTGGGATCCACCTGGCACGCCCACCAGGGGCGAAGCTCTACCCACCAGGGGGCGATGCTCTGCCCATCCTGGGCGTCGCCATGTTGCGACCAGAGCCACTCTAGTGCCTGAGGCAGAGGCCACAGAGCCATCCCCAGCGCCCGGGCCATCTTTGCTCCAATGGAGCCTTGGCTGCGGGAGGGGAAGAGAGAGAGAGGAAAGCGTGGCGGAGGGGTGGAGAAGCAAATGGGTGATTCTCCTGTGTGCCCTGGCCGGGAATCGAACCCGGGTCCTCCGCACACTAGGCCGACGCTCTACCGCTGAGCCAACCGGCCAGGGCCGGCCTTTCTTTCTTTCTTTCTTTCTTTCTTTCTTTCTTTCTTTCTTTCTTTTCTTTCTTTTTTCTTCTTTTTTGAGACTGCTGTCCTTTTTGACATTCAGTATTATTAGATTCGGGTGTACAGCATAAGGTGTTTATACAATTAGATACTTTACAAACTGATCCCCCTGATAACTCAGGTACCCGCCTGGCATCATACGTCGTTATTACAATATTATTGTTGAGGCTGCTGTCATAATACTTACTGAGTAATTTAAGATTGGTTTTGGGTGCTTTTTGTTTGTTTAAGAATTTCACTTTCTCTGGAGATAACAAAATGCATTTTTTTCAAAGATAAGAAGGTATAATCAGACTTGGTAGGTTGTATTCATAATGATTTTGCTTATCATTGTATAATGTTCTCATTATCATGGACTCCTTTAAGCTAATCAGCTGGATTTCGGAGGGCTTCTTTGCAAATGAATCTGAAAAAGAGGGCGGCAAAATTCAGGTGAACCAAGATATTATTTCTTCTTCCTTGTCTTGCTTATAAAATGTGTCCTCTTTCTCTATTTTGCCTTTGCCCTTCTCTCTCTCTCTCTCTCTCTGTCTCTCCCCCCCCTCTCTCTCTCAGCTGTGACCATTGCCATTGCCCTCATCCTTCCTGACATTCAGCTTCACTCCATCACGCCCAGAGCATTCCTGCTGCTGTGTGTTGTCCTGGTGTTACTTGGGCCTGTACATGGAGCCACACTGAGAAACAGAGAGAAATGGAAGCCACTCAACAACCCCGAAACCGAGACCTGGTGAGGACACACACTGGGACACACGGGGCTGGGAGTGTGATGGGCGCCTCTCTGGGTTTGTGTGCACTTCTCTCTGCTCGAGCACAGTGCAGAACAGACTGCCGGGGCTGAGAAGATGCCCGTAGTACCAGACTGGAGTTTTGCTAGCCTAGTAGCTGGCATCCTATTGTTCCTTTGGCCAAATTACATTTGTTTGTGTAAGGAGAAACATTTCTATTTAGAAGTGATCCAATGCACAGAGAGTACATTATGTTGTAAATGATCTTTTATACACATTGATGTGAAATATAATAATATAAGGTTAAAACAATGAAATAGCCCTTTGCACAGCTTCTATGTATTAATATTTATTCATTTCCTGAAGGAAAGCTGGAAAGCCCATGTCTGAAACAAAAACTACTTTAGAAGATGATGACTGGGGTTGTATTTTCAGTCAGAGAGGAGGAGCCAAGCTCTGGTCACCATGGACTTCAATTTAATCTCTGACATTGGTACTCAAAGGTGGTTACTACGACCCTTCTGACTGGTGCCGTTAAATAGTTGGTATTCCTCACTTGATTTTCCACCAAGAATGGTGAATTATCTTGTATGATGTTGAAATGTCAGAAAGAAGGCAGAGGGAGAACAGTGGGGTGGGGGACAGGAGGCAGGAGGAGAAGTAGCCGGAGCCTATACTTCTGTGTTTTCTACCTCCTGCCTCTTGGATAAGCTCTAAGATCAATTCAGGGGGAGAAAGGAGAGAAAAATTATTCATGTTTGAGTATTTTGGGTGTTTAATTTACATATGGCAGTTGAACATTTTCTTTCTCTCTTCAGTTTTTCGGAACCCTAAAGCATATTTTAGGGGAAGAGGTCTTGATCTTGAAAGCTTTCCAAATACTTTCTCCACAAATGAGAACCCCAGACCTCTCTCTTTGCAATCAGAACTTATTGCCTCTGCATTTGCCAGTTACGAAGAGCAGAAATACTCCCTTTCCAATTACCTCAAAGGCTGAATGTCTCTTCTCAGAGCAGGTAAAAGGTATCTCTTTATGACAACTCAGTCATAAAGAAAATTTGAAAGTATTTATTTGAAAATTGATTTTATTTCCTTATAGAAATAAGTACTTAGTTTAGAAAACACTCATCACTGATAATATTTGGATTTGGTTCAGGTATTTCATGACTGGTTTTTAAAAGAAATAACAGTTGTGATTTTTTTTTTTTTACAGAGACAGAGAGAGTCAGAGAGAGGGACAGATAGGGACAGACAGACAGGAACGGAGAGAGATGAGAAGCATCAATTCTCTGTTGTGGCATCTTAGTTGTTCAGTGATTGCTTTCCTGTATGTACCTTGACCAGGGTCTACAGCAGAGTGAGTGACCTGTCGTTGCTCAAGCCAGTAACCTTGGGCTCAAGCCAGCAACCTTGGGCTTCAAGCCCACGACCTTTAGGGCTCAAGCCAATGACCATGGGGTCATGTCTACGATCCCATGCTCAAGCCAGCGACTCCACACTCAAGCTGGTGAGCTGGTGCTCAAGCCGGATGAGCCCGCGCTGAAGCTGGCAACCTCAGGGTTTCAAATCTGGGTCCTCCACATCCCAGTTTGATGTTCTATCCACCGCACCACCTCCTGCTCAGTCTAGTTATGATATATTAGGCATTGTTTTTTGTGAAAAGATATAGTAAAATAATAGAATTATCACTCTTAATAGGATTATTAAATTTAATAGAATACCACACACATTTACCTGTATTCTTTTTTTCAAACCAGGTCATATATCTAAGTTGTGTGGAAAATCATATATAAATAAAAATCATGTATGTTGCCTGTCCTGTGGTGGTGCAGTGGATAAAGCGTCCACCTGGAATATTGAGGTCTCAGGTTCGAAACCCTGGGCTTGCCTAGTCAAGGCACATATGAAAGTTGATGCTTCCTATTCCTCCCCCTCTCTAAAAATGAATAAATTTTTAGAAAATCTAAAAAAAATGTACGTCAAATTGTCCAGTTGGGCCCTGGCCAGTTGGTTCAGTGGTAGAGCATCAGCCTGGCGTGCAGAAGTCCCGGGTTCGATTCCTGTCCAGGGCACACAGGAGAAGCGCCCATCTGCTTCTCCACCCCTCCCCCTCTCCTTCCTCTCTGTCTCTCTCTTCCCCTCCCGCAGCCGAGGCTCCATTGGAGCAAAGATGGCCCGGGCGCTGGGGATGGCTCCTTGGCCTCTGCCCCAGGTGCTAGAGTGGATCTGGTCGCAACAGAGCGATGCCCCGGAGGGGCAGAGCATCGCCCCCTGGTGGGCAGAGCGTCGCCCCTGGTGGGTGTGCCGGGTGGATCCCGGTCGGGCGCATGCGGGAGTCTGTCTGACTGTCTCTCCCTGTTTCCAGCTTCAGAAACACACACACACACACACACACACACACACACACACACACACACACACACTTGTCCAATTGGAGGAAATAGAAAGTAAAATTAAAAGTGGTTGTTTTCAGAAGAACGTAATAAGCATATATTTGACCTCGAACTTCCTCCCCCAGAGGAAAAAGAGTAAAACATTAAAGATAGGAAAATGTTAGAAATTTATTTATGTTTAAGATTTGAATTCCATTATTCTTATTGCTTTAGCATTCCTACCAAATACCTGTCATTTAAAAAAATAGGTATGGTGCATTTCAAAATATACATTATTATGATTTTAGTCTATTAGCTTTTTATTCAGCTGAATAATAAAGAAAACTGAATCATAATTAAAATCTACTATTCTTCCACAAGGGTAGGAATTCTATTGTGAGGAAGCACACTGCTATTGCACCTTATTGTGCATGAGAAAGGGTTTTGATTATCAGTTCTTTTAAATATAATTATTTTTTAAAAATTATGTTATGCTAAAGAGAACATGTAACTTACTATGTGGTATATGCACCTGAAACCTCACCTACATGAGAAAATAAAATACAATAAATACAAAGATGGTCATGAAGTATTCCCTTAAATATTTCTTGCACTTAAGCCCTAGGCTAACAGAAACTAAAACAGAAGAGCTATTAATACCACAGTTCCTACTTTAGTATAAGACATTATTGCATGCAATTTTCTGGTAAGCCTTAGGTTCTTCGTCTGTAAATTGCAAATACTAATCTCTAACTGAAAGGATAGAAAACAATATAAAACCCATGCTTTCATGAGAGTGTGGAATGAGGTAATGTTTAAGGGTAGGAAACAGAAAGCACCCAGTTGGTGCTATTGTAACATAACTTGAATTACTCAACTTGATGAAAGAAGCAAAATTTCTGATTTGGAGAGTATTTTATAATTATAAACTCTCTTTTCCTAACATCTCTAATTAGAAAATTAAAAAGAGTTTTTGGTGGAATATATTGATCATTGAGTCTTTGTGTTAATTGCACAGTCTTCATTTTCTATATATTTTTTTTTTGTATTTTTCTGAAGTTGGAATCGGGGAGGCAGTCAGACTCCCACATGTGCACGACTGGGATCCACCTGGCACGCCTACCAGGGGGTGATGCTCTGCCCATCTGGGGCGACGCTCTGTTGCAACCAGAGCCATTCTAGTGCCTGAGGCTGAGGCCACAGAGCCATCCTCAGTGCCTGGGCCAACTTTGGAGGCTCCAATGGAGCCTTGGCTGTGGGAGGGGAAGAGAGAGACAGAGAGGAAGGAGAGGGGGAGGGGTGGAGAAGCAGATGGGCGCTTCTCCTGTGTGCCCTGGCCGGGAATTGATTCATTTTCTATTTTATTAGAACATTTTCTTTGGTTTTTTTTTTCTCAGGTATCTGGCTATTTTTAAACCACAGTAGAAGCCTCTCATTAGATTCAATCATAATCATTGCTAAACTTTTCCCCCCTCCACTTTTGTCGATTCGTAATTATTCTATATTTCCAGATTCACATATAAATAGCTTGACCTTTGGGACACATACGACTTATGTGCAATATTTTTGGTGGGTTTTTTCCCCACTCTATAACCATAAATATCAATATAGAGCACTGTATATATTTTCAAGAGTTACAAAACACCATAAAGTCAAGAGAAATTAGTTATCTTCTAAATTATGTTTCCTTTCAGCTTGTCTTATATACATATATTACTTTTTACCAAAGAATATTTCCATTTGAGAGATGTTGCTCATTTTCACTTTAGTTTATTATATGTACTAGGGATTTGGGTTTAAAATGTGTCTTTTTCTTAGAAAGAAGATGAACTCATATGTTCAACATACACTGTTGAAAGACCGTCCAGTTGAGTCTCATACCGAGGAAGATAAGTAATAAATAGCCACAATTAAGTTGAAATAGAAAGAAAAGAAACAGGATTCTAGAAGTTTCTGGGCTCCGTGGGAGATGTTCTCTACCCCTGTGTTCAGAGGTGGACATTGTACTGCACCAACTATCCCAGCTGCACCTCAGCTCTGGCACTCCCACACACAACCCCCTCAGGGAGGGAGGGTAGATAGCCAGAGGGAAAGGGGGTAGAGGTGGATGGAGCTGGGCAAAGGGGGAAATGGAGGATGAAGGAGACTGCTTGGGCTGATGGCTGGACAATCCAATGTACCTGTATGGTTTTGTGAACTAGTGTCACCCAAATAAATTCAATTAAAAACAACAAACAAACACAAACAAGCCTTGGCTGTTTGGCTCAGTGGTAGAGCGTTGGCCTGGCGTGTAGAAGTCCTGGATTCAATTCCTGGTCAGGACACACAGGAGAAGTGCCCATCTGCTTCTCCCCCCTCCCCCCCTCTCCTTCCTCTCTATCTCTCTCTCTTCCCCTCTTGCAGCCAAGGCTCCACTGAAGCAAAGTTGGTCCCGGGTGCTGAGGATGGCTCCATGGCCTCTGCCTCAGGCGCTAGAATGGCTCCAATTGAAGTGGAGCAACGTCCCAGATGGGCAGAGCATTGCCCCCTAGTGGGCATGCTAGGTGGATCCCAGTCGGGCGCATGTGGGAGTCTGTTTCTCTACCTCCCTGCTTCTCACTTCAGAAAAATACAAAAAAGGAAAAAAATATATATAGGCTATTCAGATAAATGGTGGAGTGGTAGGGAGTGTTGCACCACTATTCGGTTCCACTCAAGTACCAGAGACTGGTTTTCTCTTTCTTCTCATCATCTCTGCTTTGGGTGTCAAGACTTCCACAGAGGGAATGCTTACTAGTTGAGGGTCTTTGAATAAAAAGAGCATCCACATGGGACTTTCGCCTACGAACTTGCTAAGTGTCAGGATTGGGGCATACATTCTTCTGGAAAACTCCTCACAGTTGGCAGATAGCTGTTGATGAATGGCCTGCTCTCCACACTGACTAGAGTTTCTTAAAGGCGATGCTCTTGGCAATTGGGAAAGGTCAAGTCTTCACTGTGTGTGACCATTTAGCACAGCTGGTCTCCAGACACTGTATGTTAGTAGTTTCCCTCCACTGCCCTATTATTTTGACAGCCAAAACCTCCTTACACATATTTCTAAACTGTGAAATGATTTTGCTCTTGGCTGAGTACCACTGCTAGGAAAAAACAGCAGAAGTATAGTGTCTCCTCCCATGGATATAATTGTTCTGTTGGTGCTCTAAGCTCTCAAGGAGTCTATGGGTATTTGTCTACATAGGTCCCTGACAGTCTCTCAACATTGACCTTGTTCCTCTTTGATGAGCACCCCACTCCCCGTGACATGGCCTATTGTCCCCTATCCCAGATCTAGGGAGGTAAAAACTGTGAAGGATGTGAGGTTTTACCTTATGTGCAAGCTACCTGCTATCCTACTAAAGTTTCACAGATCTTGGCAGACACATAAGACTCCTGGGCCTGAAGCAATGAATTTGATTACTTATGGTGCAGCAGGAAGCGTGAGCTTTATTTACATTCACCTTGGTTCTCCTTATCCCCCAAGTATCATAGGTCCAGGTGTGTGCTGTGCACAAGTGGGTTTGTGCCACAGAGAAAACCCCAAAATTAGGAAAGCCCTACTCTTATAAGGGAACTGCTAGCAAACAAGCTCTATCTTTGCTTCAGGGAAAACATGATCTTTATTATACTGGTGGGAAAACAAATTTACCCTCTGTCTCAGAAGGAGACAATATCTCTTATCTTTTAAGAATGTTTATAGAAAGGATGGGATCACTTCCTCCCATATATTCTTAATTTTTTTTTCATGGCACAAACCCAGTGTTCTGCTTTCTTCAGATATTACATTTGATTCTCAAAATGAGTCTGAAAGTCTAAAAAGCTTTTTCTTGCTATTTTCATTGCTGTCATAACAATCCCACTTCATCTCAAGATAAGTGGATGCCCTCTGACTCTCTGGGGTCAAATCACTTACAGGGATGTGGAGGAAAGGAAAACAGAAAGATTAGAATTTCAAGTTATATCTTTTAAATTCTGACCTGTAAAAGAACTTTGAAGTCATAAAGGGATTTTATAGCAGAAAAACTATCCTTGTACCCCTTGCTCCGTGCTCCCTAATCTTAATCATCCCAATTGTTATTCCAGTATTACAGGCAGACAATATATACAAGCTAGTCTAAGTCAGCTTGGTTTTAAGAGACCGTTCTCCTTACCAATTGACCACTTTCCTCTGATTCCCTTCTTTTCTTCTAGGGCAGTCAGGATTAGAGACTTTTGACTTTCTCTTACATTCTGTTTCCTGACTGACTAGAGAAATTCAGGAGAGAACTCCCTTAAAAAAATTCTGTGGGTTACCTTAATCCCTGCTAGCTCTGCATATTCGATACCCTGCTAGACTCCTCAGGATTTTTCGTGATAAGAAAGAGGATGAATTTTAGCTGTGAAATATTGTTTCTCACCTGGCTGTCCCCATATCACAGGTCCTCGCTGCTCATTTGCCATCCTTGCTTAGCCTCGTCTGAATTGTCATGAAGAGGCACCAATGGCCAGGTGATAGGCTCCCTGTAACTTGTCTCTAACCTTAATTGCATATTGAAGTGCATTCTTCATACCTCAACTCCCTTGCTCATTCCTAAGGCACTTTTAATTCCATCCAATTTAATCTGTAAACATGTTCTGAGCACAGATTATGAAGCTATAGAGGAGATCACAAAGATGCATCAGATGATGTTGTTCCCAAGATGTTGACAGCTAGTGTCTCTAGAGTAGACAACAGAAATTGTTATAATACAAGGTAAAATACAAAGCAAAGGAGTGTGTAGGAGGTGAAGAATAGCTCCATCTAAAGGAGGCAGTATGTCACAGTATGTCATATTAATTCCAAGTATGAGATTTGGAGTCAGATAGACCAAGATTCAAATCCTGACTCAACCACTGATTAGATGTGGAACTTTGGCATTAGGAATAATAGCATCCAGTTTTAAGAATTATTTTGACTAGCCCTGGCCGGCTGGCTCCGTGGTAGAGCCTTGGCCCAGCATGTGAAGTCCCAGGTTTGATTCCCAGCCAGGGCACACAGGAGAAGCACCTATCTGCTTCTCCACCCCTCCCCCTCTCCTTCCTCTGTCTCTCTCTTCCCTTCCCGCTGCCAAAGCTCCATTGGAGCAAAGTTGGCTTGGGTGACGAGGATGGCTCCATGGCCTCTGCCTCAGGCGCTAGAATGGCTCTGGTCGCAACAGAGCGACGCTCCAGATGTACAGAGCATCGCCTCCTGGTGGGCATGTGGGTGGATCCCAGTTGGGTGCAAGCAGGAGTCTGTCTCCCCGCTTCTCACTTCATAAAAATACAAACAAAAAAAAAAAGAAAGAAAAAAGAAAATATTATTTTATGTATTTGTTTACTGTGCATAAAACAGCAGTCTATAGTAAATGGGCAACAGTATAAGAGGTAATTATATCAACATTTAAATTATTTAAGAAGAAAACTTGGGTCAAGGGTGCCTTTTTGTTGTTGTTTATTTATTTTATTTACAGAGGTGGGAAAGAGAGAGAAAAAGAGAAAGGGGGAGGAGCAGGAAGCATCAACTCCCATATGTGCCTTGACCAGGCAAGGAGGGGGTTTCGAACCAGCAACTTCCGCGTTAAGGTGCGTGCTTTATCTAGTGCACCATCACAGATCAGGCCAAGGAAAGGAAGATTTGTGGATTAAGGAAAAAGTGACCGTACCATTGACTGGAGGAAATGAGATTTAGGCTGTAAACTGGAGGAGGATTTTAGCTTCTGTGTCAGGGGAAAATTGGAAAGGAACCTGTTTGTGGCAGAGCAAATAGTTCACTTAAAAAGAAAAATCACTACAGCGAAGATCAAATTAACTTAGACATCCAGACTAAGAAGTAATTGGGAGTGAGAACATTAATGAAGAATTGAGGGAAATGATCTACATTAAGGAATACTCTTCAAGGCATATTTTTTTTTCAACCTCTACTACTAATAAGCTTTTTCTTGTCAGGTGGCAGGCAGGGCGCGGCGCAGGAAAGTTCGCCGGAAGGGTCCCAATCCGAGCCATCGGAAGGGGGTCGGGCCCAGCGCTCCCGCGGAACCCGAGCGCCGCGGCTGCGGCCCAGGCCGGGCCCATTTCCTGGTAGAACGTCGGGTTGAGTTCCGGAGGCTCCTTGCTCTTCCGGTTCTCTCTCCGGGTTCCTGGGGTTGTATGTTTGGACTGCAGACATGTCGGGGTTCAGTCCAGAGCTTATCGACTACCTGGAAGGGAAGATCTCCTTTGAGGAATTCGAAAAGCGGAGAGAAGAGAGAAAAGCCCGCGAAAAGAAAGTGAGGAGACGCTGGGCTAGAATGCTTCTCACTGCCTTGTTGCCCTGATGGGCGTAGAGAAACGTGAGGGGGTGGGGGGACCCCGTTCGCTGTGTTGGGGCGGGCTTTGACCTTTTTTACGGGAACTCTAGTTCTTACCTTTTGTCCCTGTGCCAAGCTCCTCTTAAAAACATAAACGAAAACGCTTTTGTCTTTGTTGTAACCTTTTTTTTCTCTTTTGCCAAATTTACTACTTTTTACTTGCGTGTAGTTTAACACTGGTGGGTTTAACGGGGAATGGGGAGTAGAGTTTGGAGTCAGAGTATCTGGTTCTAGTCCTGGCTTTGCCACTAAGTCTCTTTGTGACTTTGGTGGGCAGCTCACCTCTCTTCCTTAGTTCTTAGTGTCTATTTCTAAACGGAGGGAGTTGAGCTCCCACTTTTGAGGAGTCTACCAATTATTGTAAGATGGGTATCAAACTGAATTTTGTCTGATACCAGTAGTTGGGTTTTTTTGGTTGTTTTTTTAAGAGAGGCAGGGAGAGAAACAGCAGTTTCCGTATGTGCCCTGACCGGGGATCGAACCCTCAATCTTTGCGCTCCAGCCAACTGAGCTATCGGCCAGGGCTTAAATATATATATAATAAATATATATATTAAATTGATATATTAAATATATATATTAAATTGAATTTTAGAGAGACAAGGGAGGGAAGGAGAGAGAGGGGAAGCATTCGTTTGTCGTTCCACTCAGTCGTACATTCTTGGTTGCTTCCCGTCTGTGCCCTGACCCGCGATTGAACCGCAATCTTGTCATTTCGGGATGATGCTCTTAACCTGCTTAGCTAACTGGCCGGGGCAGATAACAAAATCTTAACTCATACATATTTTACATAGTTACAGAAAAAGAAGACACCGAATTTTCTGTATCTTCTCACTTACTTGAAGTCCAGGGGAAAATAAAATTGCACATTTTAAAATTAGTTGATCAGTTCTTTCCTAATTCATGCAGCTAATAGTGCTCTGTCTCTTGTCATTTAAAAAGTGATGTGTCAATTAATGAAATCCTCAAGCTCTGCTTTTATTATGTTTTACAAATAAAGGATTCTGAAGGATAAGACCTAAGTGTTTTGTAATGCTTTGACAAACATTCAAATTTAGATTCCATGTACTATATGTATGGAGAGCTCAAGTTTTATATAAATAGAAAGTGAGGAAAATGCCCTGTTCTCAACTGCAGAGAGATAAATCTGCATTCGTTTTTGGAATCATTTATTAAATTTTCATTACAGAATCTTCAGGAAAAAGGAAAGCTCTCAGCTGAAGAAAATCCAAATGATTCCGAAGTTCCATCATCATCAGGCATCGACTCTACCAGATCCCGGGACCCAGATGCCAGTGAAGGTATGTCAAGATCGTTCGCTACCTGAATTAAATGTTAAGAGTACCTAATAATTCAGTGACAATGTTTTTTTATTGCAGTGTCATTCTGTTGTTATTAGGAGCATAGTGTGTAGTATATACCAGGTGCTCAATAAATACTTGTTTTGTTATTGAACATGGTAAAGGTTAGCCTTATGTGTTATTTTTGTGGAAAAGTGTTTCAAGTTGATGTCGGTATTGGTTTGGGAGCCTTTTTCTAATTCTTTTTTCAGTTGGTTCTCTCAGTTGGTTACTAAGTACTTCCAGACTAGACTCCCCAAAATTGTAATGAATTATACTTCTATATGAAGTAATTGCCAAAATACTGCTTTAGCTACAGGAGATAAGATAGAAATGTCAGAGTGGAAGCCCAGTTGGCTGTCTGGATGGGACCTCAGACCCAACATAGGTATCTCAGCATGTCACCTCATTCCAGGATCCAGTTCTCAGCTCCACATGTTCAGATAGTAAATTTTGTTAGTGCACCCAGGCTAATTAAACTCATTAGAACCTAACTGATGAACTAGTATGCAGATTTACTGATTTCCAGTGATTGATATAACTTGCTAGTGATCAGAATATTAATAATACTTAAGGATATCTGTTTACCCATATTAAGTTTCCTGGGATGCTGAACTGGCAATAGAATGTAGCTTCCCGTATAGGGTCTGATTGAGAACTAAAGTAAACTTGCTCATCCGGAGGGTAGAAGTAGAGGCTGTTTGCCTTCCTCTAAACAAGTAAGCCTTTACACAGAGAAAACAAACAGGCTTTATTCCTAACTATTGGCAGAGGTTGGAAAGAGGGCAAAAAGGGGAGTAAGTTGGGATTACAGTTTCTTAGCTTGCTAGGCAAGTGGGAAGGAGAAGTGGGCCGAAGTTCTAACAACCTGTGTGTCCTTTATCTGCTCAGGGCGGAGCAGTTCTTCCCTCATCAGGGCTTCAAGGTGCAGCTGCAGCAGCAGGTACTGCTGGTGCCTGCCGGTCCTCTGCCTGAAGCTATCCCTGACAGGTGGCCTCAGGCCTTTCTTACAAAAGGAGGGTAATTAAATCTAATTCTAGCTCGTTGTGAGTAGTCAGGCACACTAGAAATGGCTGGCTTCAGCTCACATAATTGTATCAGTCCTCTTAAGATACAAAGCTCCCAGTGTTCCAAGAAGGAATTGACCCGGAATTTTATTGAGAATGTGGTTAGTGTGGGTATATTTAGAGCAGAAGGGTCAGTTTTGAACAGGCTTTGGGAAAGGCTGCTAATTGGATTTTATGGCCATTGTCTTTTTCCTCCTATACATTGCTGAATGCCACTGCTATATTCTTGCTCTTGACTGCCTTCCCTACACAGCCTGCAATAGAGCCTCCTTTTAATTGCATTTTCAGTTCATTGCTGCTGATGTAAGAACTACTGTACAATTTTTGTATATTGGCCCTTGCTAAATGCATATTTTTGACAGATTGTGTGTAGATTCTTTTGGATCTTCTATACATAAGTCATATCAATAATGATAGTTTTCATTCTTCCCACCATCTGATGCCTTTTATTTTTGTTTCCTTATTACATTAACTAGGACCACTGGTAAGGTGTTGAAAGGAGTAGTGATAGCAAGCATACTTTTCTCATTTGCAGTAACTGAATAATTCACCATTAACTGTGTTTGTAGGAAAATTTTTGGATACTCTTTATCAAACTAAAGATACTCCCTTCTATTTCTAGTTGATTAAAAATTTTTATTAGGAATGAGTGTTGGATTTTCTCAAATACTTTTCTGTGAATCAAGATGATACAATTTTTTTTCTGTTACTGTAATAAATCTTATTGTTTAGTAGGGTTTTATTTTATAGATTTCTTTTCATATTCATTTTAGATATCCAGAATTCTTAAAGATGATTGTTATGACTTCATGATGATAATAATTTGTTGCTCAAATTATATAGATTTTTAAATTCTGTTCTTTCGTAAGCATATTGATTATCTCACTTATCTAGCATCTTTGAGGTTAGAGGTGTTTCACCTAAGTGAGTAAGTTTAAAGGTTTTTTAACACAAGATACATACATTTTTTAAATTTTAACAATTTTGTTGGAACTTTCTAAAATATTTTATATGTCTCGAACAGAAAATGAGCTTCTAAAACGTAACCTTGATTATTCAAGGTCATCATTATGAACTTACAAAAATTGTTGTCTATAGTAGTATTCTCAGATATAAAAGAAGTATGTTATGTTATTTTGTCTCTGAAATAATATTATTTTGATATTAATAGTATTAAGCTCTTATTACATGCTGGCATTATTCTAAGTGCATATAAATATATAAAAACATCCTTAGAGTAGCACTATAAGGCAAACATTTTTTAAAGTTTTTTATTACATTTATCGAGGTGACATTGGTTAATAAAATTATACTGGTTTCAGGTGTATACAGCTAGTGCTCAACTTACGCCCACGATTGGTTCCGACAGACCGCTCGTTACACAATTTGGTCATAAGTTGAGTAGGCTATATGTACAGTACTGTGAAATGATGTTATAAAAATCTTTAAGTCATATTTTATCATAATTTTCTTTCATTATTGTTATATATCATAATTTTCTTTGTTCATTTTATGCCATTTGTATCATCTTTACACCATTTTGTTTCTTATTTTTACATTCGTCAGGTTTAAGTAAAACACTGCATTACCAGTACAACTGGTTTAATATTTGCAAAGACAAGTTCCTCTTGGTAGACAACTTGGGAGGGGTTTGTGAAAAATATCTAAGACACAAAACACAAATTGCTGTACCGAGTCTGGGATAACAGTTGAAATGGTGCACGCAGAGATGGTAGTGCTGCCGGAAGCTGGAAGCTGGTCCGCACTGTCCTACACCCAGCTGGGCAACACTTGCACTGCCAGACGCGGAGCAGTCGTGGCTAGCGATTGTGGTTATAAAGTTGAATGGTTGCAAGTTGCATAGGTCATAAGTCAATTAATATTTGTAGTTCTAACATACATCATCTGTATATTGCATTGTGTGTTTACCACCCCGAGACAAGTCTTCATCGTCACCATCTATGCCCCCTCTACTCTCCTCCACCCCTCCCAAAGCAAACATTAATCGCTTTTGAGGTCCAGAGAACGTCAGTTATTTGTCTGAGGTTTCACATCGAGTGATAGATGGAGATGAAGTCTGAAACCAGATAGCTTGGCTCTAGAAGCCTTGTCCGTAACTACTATGCCATACTACCTGGTTCTGTACCACCAGACTTACTTAGTTCTTAGGTCAATGTCTTACAATTATTTTATTTTTTTCTTTTCTGCTTTTTAAAATATTTTTATTGATTTGAGAGAGAGAGAGATGAAAGGGAAGGGGAGAGAAACATTGATTTGTTGTTTGACTTATTTATGCATTCATTTGTTGACTCATGTGCCCTGACCAGGGATCAAACCTGCAGCCTTGACATATTGGGGCACCTCTTTAACCAGCTGAGCTACCTGGCCAGGGATCCTCTGTGCTTTTTTTTTTTTTTTTTTTTTGCATTTTTCTGAAGCTGGAAACAGGGAGAGACAGTCAGACAGACTCCCGCATGCGCCCGACCGGGATCCACCCGGCACGCCCACCATGGGGCGACACTCTGCCCACCAGGGGGCGATGCTCTGCCCGTCCTAGGCGTCGCCATGTTGCGACCAGAGCCACTCTAGCGCCTGAGGCAGAGGCCACAGAGCCATCCCCAGCGCCCGGTCCGTTTTTGCTCCAATGGAGCCTTGGCTGCAGGAGGGGAAGAGAGAGACAGAGAGGAAGGAGGGGGTGGGGGTAGAGAAGCAAATGGGCGCTTCTCCTGTGTTCCCTGGCCGGGAATCGAACCCGGGTCCTCCGCACGCTAGGCCGACGCCCTACCGCTGAGCCAACTGGCCAGGGCCTTCCTCTGTGCTTTTAACTGTTATTATTTGTGCTTCTGATTTACCATTTAATTTTGCCTGTTTATCTAGATGAGGCCCAAAGGAGGAGTCAGCAATTCTACAGAGTAAAATACATGGTTTTATGACAGCTTTCATTTTTGGGTTGTTTCAGAGAGTCTTCATGTTGTCTTTTACTTTTTTTACTTTCAAGTTTGCTGGGATAGAAATTTATATTGTAGAAGTTGGGTTTTTTTTTGTTTTGACTACTGAATGTTCTAAAGCATTTCCTCCCGCTAATCTCAATGTGTTTTTCTTTAGGAGAAACATCAGATGGAGTTAGTAAGTCAGTTCACAAGGTTTTTACTTCCATGCTTGGAGAGAATGATGATGATGAGGATGAAGAGGAAGACGAAGAGGAGGAGGAGGAGGAAGAAACACCTGAGCAACCCACTGCAGGCGACGTGTTCATGTTGGAGATGGTTCTCAATCGTGAAACCAAGAAAATGATGAAAGTAAATTGTTACTTAATTTGTTAATACAAACAATGTAGAAATGTGACATTGAAAAAAGAATTCAGTACCTGGCCAGTTTGCTCAATAGTAGAGCGTCCCCTGATGTGTGGAAGTCCTGGGTTCAAGTCCCAGTCAGGGCACACAGGAGAAGTGCCCATCTGCTTCTCCCCGCCCCACCCCCTCCTGCAGCCATGGCTCAAATGAGCAAGTTGGCCCTGGGCGCTGAGGATGGTTTGATGGCCTCGCCTCAGGCACTAAAATAGCTCGGTTGCTGAGCAATGGAGCAGTGGCCCCAGATGGGCAGAACATCAGCCCCAGACGGGGTTTGCTAGGTGGATCCCAATTGTGGCGCATGTGGGAGTCTGTCTCTCTGCTTCCCTGCCTCTCCCTTGATTGAAAAAGAAAAGAAAAAGAAAACTAAGAAAGAATATACTATGAAACAACGACTGTTACTGGTTTCTTATGTTTCAATTAGAGATTTTGAAAATATAAAACCTTAATTACTTCATATATCAAAATGTACTATAGCTTCGCTATTAAAAGGTCCATATTGATATTTTTTTACAACTACAGTCTGATAGATTTGAGAGAAGGAGGATCTTCAGTAGATTGCATCATACATCATATAATAAGTCCCCTGGAATATAAATTCATTTTGCAGCATCCATTTCTACATTCGTGATTACTCTGATTAGTAATTTAGTAATTTCTGATAAGTCTGGTTTTGCATTCTTTAAACATATTACTGTGCTATGACCTTTCTTACGGTTGAAAATTTTGTTGTTGGTTTTTTCGTTTTAATTTTCTGAGGTATTTTTTTGGACAGTACCATAGAATAATTTCTGTTATTTCTTGCAATTGAATTTTGCCATTTAGTCCTTAGTTCTGAATGTACATTGAAAATCTTAAAGACAAATTTCAGTCTTGTTATGGTCTATAGTCATTAGTGTGATTGGAATTGAAATCTAAGGCATTACTGTGTTTTAATCTAAATGTTATTGTTTCTCTGTACAGGAGAAAAGGCCTCGGAGTAAACTTCCCAGAGCTCTGAGAGGTCTCATGGGGGAAGCCAACATTCGCTTTGCTCGAGGAGAGCATGAAGAGGCAATTTTGATGTGCATGGAAATCATAAGACAAGGTGTTTTCTGTGGGGACTGTCGGCCGTTGCAGCTTAGCCTTAGCGAAGGGGGAGATGCGTGACGGGGCATGGTGGAGAGGAGGGATTTGCATGGAGTTACACTTGGTTAAGAGAAAAGAATGCTCTAAAAATGCCAAAAGTGTATAAAACTAAAACAGAGCAAATAGAATCTAGTGTTTATTCTTAATTCCATTAAGTAGTTTGTATAATTCTAATAGAGTTATATAAAGGGTTTAAATATTAGAAGAAGGATCTATAGTTTGAACCATGAGATTGACATCAGCTCAAGCCTCTTCCCTTAGCCAGTGGCATTTTGTTTATTTATTTTTTAATTCATTCTAGCTCCCCTGGCTTATGAGCCGTTCTCTACTCTTGCCATGATATATGAGGACCAAGGTGACATGGAGAAATCACTGCAGTTTGAGTTGATTGCTGCACATTTAAATCCTAGTGACACCGAAGAGTGGGTTCGATTGGCAGAAATGTCTCTGGAACAGGACAATATTAAGCAGGCTATTTTTTGCTACACAAAAGGTAATTAAGATCTTTTCTCATTTTGTTTGATAAAATGTTACATAATAGGTTTTTTGATCATTGTACTCACTATTTTGGGGTTATGGTAGCCGAAATATATACATATTCTAGAGCCAATAGCCCCCAGATTGCTTTATTGTATAGCCATATGCAAATAAGGAAGTCTGATACAAAGTCACATATCTGGGGCAAAAAAACAGGAACTATCTTAAGGCATAAACAGGAATCCCTCCACCATGCATAAGTGAAATCAACCAACATCTGAACAAACAAAGGGTGAGAGGAAGGGGATGTAAATTGCTTCCAGCAACTTAAGCAAGCAAGTGAAGTGGGTGCAAATATTCAGCTTCATAGCCAATATGGAGGTGGGGGGGAGGGGGACTTAGCCTTTTGCTAAGCCCGGAATTTACAATGGTTTTTGCCACTTGCAGTCTACCCCAGTTCCTTGAGGGTTAATATCAGCCTGGAGTAATGAAATGAAAATTGAAATGATTCAGGTTCTTTCTGGTCTTAGATCAAACCTAGTTGAGGGTTCCTGTGAAGGTAGAGTTATTCCTGAATAACTCCCTTAGTTTCATAGAATTAGTTTAGGGTATTTATTAATTTATTAAATTACTGAAGAGAAGATGGGCACACCCTGGTACTATGAACTCCTTTCTATGATTAATCTACATTTGTTTTTTAAAGCTCTTAAATATGAACCTACTAATGTCCGCTACCTGTGGGAGCGATCAAGCCTTTATGAACAGATGGGAGATCATAAAATGGCCATGGATGGTTATAGGCGGATTTTGAACCTTTTGTCTCCGTCTGATGGAGAACGATTTATGCAGTTGGCTAGAGATATGGCAAAGTAAGTTTGGAGTGAAATGTATATAAATGCTGTTATTAATCATATTTTAGAAATCAAAGCATATATTTGAAGTAGAATATACTTTTTAGTGAAGTTCAAGGAAGTGTTTTGCTGCTTGTATTTTGTGTTGTGCTTAAATGGAGAGGGAGGTTGGGTTTTTGTGTTCCCAGTCCAGCTGTGTGATTGCTTAGAAAAATTTGTATATATGGTTCCGTTTTAAGTGTTCAGAAGCTTAAAAATGGAGCTTGTTCTGAAAGAATGACTAAGTTCCTAGGTTATACCTTATTTGAAGTTATATATATTTGCAGTAATATTTTAAAGTGTTACAAATGTGCTAATGAAATATTTGTGATATGGGATCTTCTGAATTGTGTTATCTTGAGCTAATAATAGAATAACATTTTAAGGTGAAAAATTTTCTCTTAGTTAGCATCTGGTTCTGACTTTGTTACACGTTTTATTCTAAAAATTTTACTCCCAACTGCATTTACTTCTCTGATATGCTGTCTAGCAAAACTGGGCAGGAAACACTTTGGCTGAGAAATGCCTTGTGGTATGCTTTCTATTCTAGGGATCTCTATTATAGTATTTCAGTCTAGCAACAACCATCTTAATATAGGTATCTTAGGGTTAACTCTATTAATCTTATTTATGGCCACTGTCATGAAGGGGCTTCACTGTGGAATTACCCCCTATCTCCCAAGGGTAGATTATGTAGGAATACTGAGAGCATTTTAGGAAATCAGTTAAGACAAGGCAACCCTAAATTGATCTTTGATGTATTATGATGGACATTGAGCATCTTTTCAGGTTTTTGCTCTTAATCAAACCTCTAGCTATCATAGTAGTTAGCCCAGTAAGCTTCCACTTTATGGACTGTTAGACAGTAAATTTGTTTACCTTTTGTATGTTTAATAATCTTACTATTGGGACAGGGTGGTAATGAACTGTTCTGCTACTGCTGTAAAGGTCTTTGCCAAACAGAAATCTTGTTACTATAAGTTCTGATTGATTAGGCTTTCTCTCAGTCTCTACTGTCCCTCCGGAAATATTTTTTGAATGTAAATTATGTCTTAGGCACTGTACAAGCACCAGGAGATCCACTATTGAATGAGTTTTAAAATTCCCTGCGCTGTAGAGTTTGCATTCTAGTTGGGGGAGATAGGCAATAAGCAAATGAATAACTAAGTATAGAGTGTGTCAGATGTTGATAAGTGATACAGAGAAAGATGAAGCAGGGAAGGAGAATAGGAAGTTGAGGACTGGGAGTGTGGTTCTTTTCTCTTTCTTTCTTTCTTTCTTTCTTTCTTTCTTTCTTTCTTTCTTTCTTTCTTTCGACAGAGAGGGGGCAGATAGGAACAAACAGGAAGGGAGAGAGATGAGAAGCATCAAGTCTTTGTTGTTGCACTTAATGGTTCATTGATTGCTTTCTCATATGTACCTTGACTGGGGTGGTGGTGGGGCTACAGCAGAGCAAGTGACCCCTTGCTCAAGCCAGTGACCTTGGACTCAAGCTACTGAGCCTGCACTCAAGCCAGTGACCTCAAGGTTTCAAACCTGGGTCCTGCTTTATCTACTGTGCCACTGCCTGGTCAGGTAAGTAGTGTTCTTTAAATGAGATGGTTAGAGAAGGACTTCTTTATGTTGTGCTTATATTGACCTGGAAGTGAACTGAAGGGGTATGGGAGCAGATATTAGGGAAGAGTATCACTGGCAAAGGAAATGGTAGGTGCAGAGGAATGTTCAGGGAACAACATGGAAGCTGAAGGTTTGAGGGAAGCATAGCAGTGGCCAATGTCAGAGAGGCCTCAGCAAAAGATCAGTGGGTCCTTGTGGGTCGTCTCAAGGGCTTTGGCTTTTACTCTGAATGAGTCTGGAAACCATTGGAAGGTTTTGAGTAGACGAGTGACATAATCTGATTTATATTTTAAATGCATCAAGTCTGACTGCTCTTGCCTGACCAGGTGGTGGCACAGTGAATATGGTGTCAGACTGAGACACAGAAGACCCAGGTTCAAAACCCCGAAGTCACCAGCTTGAGCGCAGGCTCATCTGGTTTGAACAAGGCTCACCAGCTTGAGCCCAAGGTCACTGGCTTGAGCAAGGGGTCACTCACTCTTCTGCAGCTCCCCAGTCAAGGCACATATGAGAAAGCAATCAATGAACAACTAAGGTGCCGCAATGAAGAACTGATGCTTCTCATCTCTCTCCCTTCCTGTCTGTCCCTATATGTCCTTCTGTCTGTCACACACACAAAAATTTGACCGCTCCTTTGAGACTAGATTAAGGAAAGATAAGTGCAGCTGCGGAGAACAGGCACTTTCTGCGATAACCCATGGAAGGGGACTGGGAGCTTGGATCGGGGTGGAAGCAGCAGGAGGTGGTGAGAAGTAATCACATTCTAGATGCATTCTGAAGGCTGAGCTCTCGGGATTTTCTGATATATATGAATGTGAGGTAGCATGTGTACATGAGAAATGGAGAAAGAGAGAAGGGAAGATTTGGGAGGATTACACCCTGAGGCACTGCAATGTTTAGAGGGCTGGGAGATGAGGAAGTAGGGAGACTGAGAGGAAATGGGTAACGAAGTAGGAGGAAACTAAAAGAACATAATCCAGAATTTTATTGAAGAGAGTACTGCAAGGAGAAGGGATGACCATCTGTGAAATAGTGCAGGGAGAGCATGTAAACTGGGGACTGAGTCTTAACATTGGAAGTGGAGTGAGGGCTTCTGGGGCACAGGCAACTCTTGGAGAAAATTGTTTTAATTCTCTTTTTGTTATTCATTTAAGAGAGAGAGGGAGGGAGGGAGGGAGAGAGAAGGGGGGAGGAGCAGGAAGCATCAACTCCTGTAAGTGCCTTGACCAGGCAAGCCCAGGGTTTTGAACCAGCGACCTCAGTGTTCCAGGTTGTTGCTTTAGTCCATGCGCCACCACAGGTCAGGCTGGAGAAATCTATAAGAGGAGAAGAGTGGGAATGTAATTGGAATGGGCTGTAGCAGTAAGAGATAATTTCTCGGTTGGAAAAATGACAACATATTTGTATTCAGTGGGAGTGATTCACAACTGAGGGACATAGCGAAGATTCATGAGAGAGACAACAATTGCTTGAGTGATGCCCTTGAGTAGATTAGAGGGGACAGGAACTAGTTGGGGATCAGCGTTATGGTAAAGGGAGAATGGAGATGTGGGGTGTTGGGAATATGTAGGGTGTCTGATTTCATTCCCTGGTAAAATAAAAAGCAAAGTCAGAGTGAGAAGGGGAGAGATAAGTCACTGTAGGTCCTTAGGACCTTGCAACCCCGCAGACTGGCAGTGTTTGCGTCACTTTGGATGGAGCCTGTTACAAAGCTGGAATCCCGGCCTTGCCCCAGCACCACTGGATCAGAGTATGCCTTTTCATGAGATCCCCAGGTGACCAATATGTACATTCAAGTTTGAAGAGTACTGGACTAGGGAACTGCCATAAGATTGCTATCTGCACCATATGCCCACTTGAGGGTAGTGGTCATTAATTTAGAATGAGTCCAATCAGCACGGACAGCTGGTGGTGAAGAGTAGGCATGTTTGGATTAGCTGGGATTGGAGTTTTGTCAGATGATTTTAATAAAGGGCGGAGAAGGGCAGGAGAATTGAGGAGATGCACAGAGAAGTAATTATAGTGTTGGACCATGGAGAAGAAGAGAGAAGAGAGGACAGGAACGGTGCAGAGACCGTGAAAAAGGGGTAAGATCAATGCTTTCTAGATCCCTCTGAGGGAGCAGAGTTGCTGATGTTGCATTACAGAGGGAGTGAGCTGGGAGGATATGAAGTAGCTTTGGGAGAGCAAACTACTTGACATTGACATTGTTCTGCTGACCTTGGACATTTTTCTCTGAATGAGCTCTGATTATGATTTTAAAGAAGAGTTTTTCTCTTCTCAAATTTTAAGAAAATCAGCTAGAGGGCCCAAGCAAGGAAATGAATTTTATGATCTGAATTTAATAAGCACTCATCCATTTTGTTACTTTTTTAGGAGTTACTATGAAGCCAATGATGTTACTTCAGCTATTAACATAATCGAAGAAGCTTTATCAAAACACCAGGGCTTGGTCTCCATGGAAGATGTTAACATTGCAGCTGAACTATACATTTCTAACAAACAATATGACAAAGCTTTGGAGGTAGGAACACTTATGTTTCTCTTTAGGTTTGAAACACATTTTGTGTTCTAGAAATTCTAACAAATTGACAATTCCTCATTTTAGTTATATATATTATGTATGTAATAAGTTATATAAAGTCTTTATGGAAACATATTTCTACATTTCATACTAATTCCATATGAAATATAAAATGTAGTTATCACATAATAAAAGCTATCTTCCTTATCACAGGTGCCAGACTTGTCTGTAATGCAGGGTAGCAGGACTCAGCCAGACTAATTTTATAATTCAATTCTTAATCTGTTGGGAAAGGTCGATTGGTTTGATACAGAGAAATTATGTATCTTCAGTTAAGAATTACTTAATATGATACAAAAACATTAATGTGTCACAGTGGTTCCTTGTTTTAAAGAGACATACTGTTGCTTTTTGTAGCCCATTTATTCCTTGTAAGGAATATTTGAACTAACTATACAAATCATTGCATTGTGAAAATGTTTTTCATACATACACACTGTATTATTTTTCTCTTCCAATTCTTTTAGGTAATTACAGATTTTTCTGGAATCTTGCTAGAAAAAAGGATTACAGAAGAAGGTGCTTCAGAAGAGAATACAGGTTGTAGTTTCCTCTTTGTAAGAAAAGATATAAACTTCTGTTTTTCCTATTGTGGCATTTTGAAATTGGTAGTTACTGTTTTCAGACAAGTTTTCCCAAGAAGCATTTTTTCATAAGATAGATAGCACATCTTTTTCTTGTGAGATTCACTTACAAGTAATCTTTAAAAAAAATTGTTTTCTGTCCTTTTTATTTCTCAGTGCGTCCATTTGCACATGGCTTTTCTTACTGCCCAGGGTCTGTTTAATGCTATACCAAGGAAGAATGGATTACTGCACAGTTTTTCAAAGCAATTTACTTTTAAAACACTCTCTGCTAATTTACTATGAATTTAAGCATTGAAAAAATTCTATTTCAGACTAAAGCACAGTATTATTTTATTCCTTTCCCAGCCACTTTGTAGTGAAGACTGAAAGAGGCTTTTGAATTCAGGAAGAAAAAAGAGAGTTCATATATCCTTGTTTGTCATTTTTGTCTCTTTAATTCTTTATAGTTTTGATAGCGGTATGGGAGTTTATGTAGGTTTTATTCTTATTTATTTATTTATTTATTTACATGACAGGAGGGGAGATAGCGAGACAGATTCCTGCATGTGCCCCAACTGGGATCCAGCCAGCAACCCCATCTGGGCTGGTGCTTGAATCAACCATGCTATCCTCAGTGGTCAGGGCCGACACTCGAACCAGTCCAGTCTCTGGCTATGAGAGAAGAGTGGAGAAAAGGGGGGGAAAATGAGGAGTGATAAGCAGGTCGTTGCTTCTCTTGTGTGCCCGGACCGGGGATCGAATCATGATGTTCGCATGCTGGGCCGACATTCTATCCACCGAGCCAACTGACCAGGGCCTTATGTAGGTTTTAGATAACTGGATAATGTATTAGGAAAACAATATGAAGGATACTTACTACCAAAAGACAGACTGAAGGAGGTGTAAGTACATGGTACTTAAGTTGGCCAAAGTTATAATTGACTGTGGAATCATTTGCTTTGAATTAAGCAAATGAGATCTAACATAGGAGATACAGTTTGCTTCATTTGCCCCACATTCTATGCTTGCATGTAGGAAGTGTTTTTTTTTTTCTTTTTTTAAGTGAGAGGAGGGAAGAGAGACAGACAGACTCCCACATGTGCCCTGACTAGGATCCACCCAGCAACCCCCGTCTTGGGCTGATGCTTTGCCCATCTGGGATGGATGCTTGCAACCAGGCTCCTGAGGCGGAGGCTCTAGGGAGCCATCTTTAGTGCCCCGGGCCCATGCACTTGAATCAGGGAGCCATGGCTGTAGGAGGGGAAGAGAGGGAGGGGGAGGGGTGGAGAAGCAGATGGTTGCTTCTCCTGTGTGCCCTGATCGGGAATCGAACCCGGGACTTCCACACACCAGGCCAATGCTCTACCACTGAGCCAGTGGCCATGGCTATAGGAAGTGCTTTTTGTCTGTCTAATCCACAGCTGGTGAAGATGTTACCTGCACTATACCTGATGGTGTGCCAATAGATATTATAGTGAAGTTGATGGTCTGCCTTGTTCATCTCAACATCCTCGAACCACTTAACGTAAGTAACATTTAGATCTGTACTGGCAATACTTTAGATCAAATTCATAATGTTTTCTTTAGATGACAAGAAATTGTAAATTGACCCTAGATTTCACTTTTTTTTTATTAACCAGAAAATCACTATAAGTGTCTTTGTGTGGCTGTCTTATAAAAGCTCAGAGTGTTTTGGAGCTGGGCTTCTAATACTTTGTTTTTCTTTTAAAATGGGAACAACCCAGATATCAGAACTTGATGGAGCATTTTAGACAGTTATTTCTGACAGCGATTGTCTTTGGCAACTTCAGATTAAGTATTTCATTAAATAAAAAAAGTTGGGTGTTTACTTTTCAGACTTTAGGATAGATATTGAATAAAGTACACAAATCCCTGCCAACATGGATCTTTTGTCCCAGTGTGATTAGGTAGATAATAAAATAAGTATGTAAATATAGAATGCTAGTTTGTGATAAATGCTCTAGAGAAAAATCAAACAGAGGAAGAATAAGGAATATTGGGGATGGAAGGAGTTGCAGTGTTTTTTGTTTGTTTGTTTTTGTATTTTTCTGAAGTTGGAAACGGGGAGGCAGTCAGACAGACTCCTGCACGCGCCCGACCAGGATCCACCTGGCATGCCCACCAGGGGGCGATGCTCTGCCCCTCTGGGGCGTTGCTCTGTTGCAACCAGAGCCATTCTAGCGCCTGAGGTAGAGGCCATGGAGCCATCCTCAGCGCCCAGGCCAACGTTGCTTCAATGGAACCTTGGCTGCGGGAGGGGAAGAGAGAGACAGAGAGGGAGGAGAGGGGGAGGGGTGGAGAAGCAGATGGGCGCTTCTCCTGTGTGCCCTGGCCAGGAATTGAACCAGGGACTCCTGCACGCCAGGCCGATGTTCTACCAGTGAGCCAACCGGCCAGGGCTAGGAGTTGCAGTTTTAAATAGAATGGTCAGGAAAGACCTCCTTGGAAAGGTGACGTTTGAATGATGACTTGAAGGAAGTAGGCCATACAGGTGTCTGAGGGGACAGCTTCCCGGAAACACAGCGCCGAGACCTGAGGCATGGGTGTGTTTGACTAGCTAGAGGAGGAGCACGGGATCAGAGTTGTCTCAGTTTGTTCCATGCTTGCCTTATTACAGGCCTTCAAAAGTCATGTGACGAATGAAAGAATAATGGCAGTGTGAGTTCTTTTTAATAGGGATGCAGAAATAAATAGAAAAGTGATTATTTAAAGCTGTTTTTATAAGCCGTGTTCTTTAGGCTTGTCCCAGCTAACTGACGTGTATGTTAAAAAGAGAAATAGGCATAGAGGTGCACATTTGTAATGAAGGTTTGACCTCAGGCTTTAATTGTGCGGTCTAGCCTCTCTTGACGACACTCGTGGAACAGAACCCGGAGGACATGGGAGACCTCTACCTGGATGTTGCCGAAGCATTTCTGGATGTGGATGAGTATCACTCTGCACTTCCTCTCCTCAGCGCACTGGTCTGCTCTGAAAGGTACAACCTCGCCGTCGTCTGGCTTCGGCATGCAGGTAATCTTCTTTGCGGGAGAATTTTAGTTGCATAAGTAGACAAAACTTACTTTCCCAAGATAGTAGTACTTGTTATAAAATATTAATCTTAGTAAAAGCATTTCTAGTTTCAGGGCAGTTTTCTTTCTTTTTTTCTTAATTTAATCAATTTAATTTTTATTTATTTATTTTTAGAAAGAGAAGATGGTGGGTGGGGAGACAGAAAAGCAATCTGTTTCTGTATATGCCTTAACCAGGGACCAAACTGGCAACCTCTGTGTGTCAGGAGAACACTAACCAACTGAGCTGTCCTGCCAGAGCTTAGGGCAGTTTTCTGAAAGTTAGTATTTTAAGTTGTCTTGGCATGTCACTGATTTCCCCCTCCCTATCCTCTGGTGGAATGATTCATTTAATGGTACTAGAGAGAAGTGGGACTAACATGTTCCCATTAAAACTACCTTAAAAACCTGGTTTTTTACCTGTCTTAATCGTAGCCTCTCATTTCTAGTGATAGATTATCAGTCTTGGGGCATAATCTGATTTTTGAAGAGTTTTTACAAATTTTTATTTAATATGTTATTTTGGAAAAAATTAATGTATTTTTCAATGTTCTTTGAGCTGAAAATATGCTCAGGATTGGGCTTTAACTGTTATTTCTAAGTCTATAATAATCTGAAATAACTTTTGTACCTGAGTCCACACTAATCAGAAATAAATCATTTAGAGTAGAAAAAACAGCTTAAGAAATACAACTAAATCAAAACATGAGGCCCTGGGCCCTGGCCAGTTGGCTCAGTGGTAGACCATTGGCCCAGCATGTAGAAGTCTCGGGTTTGATTCCCAGCCAGGGCACATAGGAGAAGCGCCCATCTGCTTCTCTACCCTCCCTTCTCCTTTTTCTCTCTCTCTTCCCCTCCCGCAGCCAAGGCTCCATTGGAGCAAAGTTGGCTCAGGCGCTGAGGATGGCTCCATGGCCTCTGCCTCAGGTGCTAGAATGTCTTCAGTTGCAATGGAGCAACGCCCCAGATGGGCAGAACATCGCTTCCTAGTGGGCTTGCTGGGTGGATCCTGGGGGGGGGGGCGCATGTGGGAGTCTGTCTCTCTGCTTCCCTGCTTCTCACTTCAGAAAATTTTTAAAAAGAACAAAAACAAAAACATGAGTCCCTATCAGCTTGCTCTGCAGATAGAACATTGGCCTAGTGTGTGGACATCCTGGGTTCAATTCTTGGTCAGGGCACACAAAAGATGTGACCAGCTGCTTCTCTTCCTCTCTCTTTCGCCCTTCTCTCCCTCTTCCCCTCTCGCAGCCAGTGGCTGAATTATTTTGAGCGTCAGCCAGCGCTGAGGAAAGCTTGGTTGGTCTGAGTGTCAGCCTCAGGCACTAAAAAATAGCTCAGTTGTTTCTATCATCGGTGCAGACAGGCGTTGCTGGGTGGATCCCAGTTGGGGCACATGTGGGAGTCTGGCTCACTATCTCCCTTCCTCTTACTTGAAAAACAAAGAAAAGAAACATGAAAGCCAGAAACAGAAATAGTCTAATAGGATTTCCTATTGAATCAACATAAAAGGTGTGTTAAAATGTGAATAGTCTTGTTTAAAATATCGCATGATGGCGGAAAGTTCTAATAGGTCTTTAAATGTTACATATAGCAGAAAGTTTTCTATAATTAGAGAAGCATCAGTTGACATTTTGTGATACTTCGAGACATACCACAGATAAATAGCAAAAGAGCACTTAATAATTAAGATAATTTACTGAGTAAATATGAATACAAATTAATATACCATCATAAAGTTATATGTGGTATTTGAATTTTAAAGACATGAGCAGAGAGTTGGGATATTTATTGCCTTTCTATGTTTGTAATATTTAACTTGATCCTATTGCTAATAGTAGATACTTTAAAATCCTGTGTAATTATGATCATGATGCTGATAAATGCTGTTTCCATTCTGATTCTATGTAGCTTGAGATGAGTAAAAGATAAACCTCAGAATCATCTAAAAATAATGAAGAAATCTGGGCTCATTACAAGAAAAGTCATTAAAGGAATTTAATGCATAATAACAAAATAGTTTTAAACATGAAAAATGAAAGGTTGTGAGAAATGCCATCCATATTTAGTCATCTTCTTTATTATCAGAATTTAATGCAAAGATGAGAGGAGTGATTTGAGAAAGCAGTTGGAGGAAAAAGTATCATTTTAGGATATAATTTTAGTGAAAAATAAAAGTGATGAAAAGGGCCTTGCTTGACCAGGCATTGGCGTAGTAGATAAAGCATCAGTAAGGGATGCAGAGGACCCAGATTCAAAACCCTGAGGTTGCTGGCTTGAGCCCAAAGGTCGCTGGCTTGAGCAAAGGGTCACTGGTTGAGCTCCCCCCCGCCCCAGGTCAAGGCACATATGAGAAAACAATCAATGAACAGCAAAGGTACCACAACAAAGTATTGATGCTTCCCATCTCTCTCCCTTCCTGTTTGTCTGTCCCTCTTTCTGTCTTTCTCTCACTTAAAAAAAAAAAAAGGAGGCCATGGCTGGTTGGCTCAGTGGTAGAGCGTCGGCCTGGCGTGCAGGAGTCCTGGGTTTGATTCCCGACCAGGACACACAGTAGAAGCGCCCATCTGCTTCTCCACCCCTCCCCCTCTCCTTCTCTATCTCTCTCTTCCCCTCCCGCAGCTGAGGCTCCATTGGAGCAGAGATGGCCCGGGCGCTGAGGATGGCTCTGTGGTCTCTGCCTCAGGTGCTAGAGTGGCTCTGGATGCAACAGAGTGATGTCTCAGAGGGGCAGAGCATCGCCCCCTGGTGGGCATGCCGGGTGGATCCTGGTCGGGTGCATGTGGGAGTCTGTCTGACTGCCTCCCCGTTTCCAGCTTCGGAAAAATGCAAAAAAAAAAATAAATAAATAAAGGGAAACGGTCTCAATTAGTGTTGTGGTTATTGAGTTAGAGAAAAGAAATGCTTACTGGGATTTATTTTCAAGTTTAAATGATAGAACTGAATCATTGATTGGCATAAGTTTGAGGGCTAGGCCCAGTAACTCACTTCTGAGAGCTTATCCCAAGGAAATGACTGAGTGAGGTGAGTGATGGGAGATCACAAAACTCAGGGTCTGGCAGGTAATGGCAGTGAGGCAGGTAGACAAGTGAGGGCCAGGGGAGGGGAGTAAGAACTGGAGAGTCCTGTCCGCAGAGTGCTGCTGCGTTTCAGCCTGTGCTGAGGTGCCATGTGGGAATGGGGACACTCACTGTCGCCAAGTACAGAGTTTTCAAAAGAATCCAGTAACTTGGATTTGATAAAAATTCTAATTTTAAAAATGTAGACAATTTATTGTTTTTTACAGCACTGTGGCCATACAAAACACATCAGTAGGTTAAATTGGTTTGCCAGTTTGTGAACTCTGGCTTATATACATGAAGATGTTTACTGCCGTGTTATTTATTAGAGTAAACGTTTTGAAATAACCTAAATGTCAGTATGTTTAAGTAATCTATTTAATTGAATATTATACTCATTCAAAGTGCTGATGGAGACATGGGGAAATGTTGAAAGCATAATGCTAAGTGAATAAAGCAGACCCCCAACGTATGTGTATCTGATGATTACATTCTTTAAGCAATTTGAATCTAGTTAAGGAGTTCAGTAGAGTGATCAAGAGGTAGAAACTAGAGCCGACAGTTGTTTTAAAGTACTAGAAATATTCATACATTTTTTTCTTATAATATTTTGGATATTGCTATAAGACTTTTGTAAATGGAGAAATAATTTTGGCAAGTTTGCAAATCTGTAGTTCTTTATATGTTATTTTATCACCTTAGAATGCTTAAAGGCCTTAGGCTACATGGAGCGTGCTGCTGAAAGTTACAGCAAAGTGGTTGACCTGGCCCCCCTCCATCTGGAGGCAAGAATTTCCCTCGCCACCCTGCAGCAGCAGCTGGGCCGTCCCGAGAAGGCTCTGGAAGCTCTGGAGCCGATGTATGATCCAGATACTTTAGCACAAGATGCTAACGCTGCACAGCAGGTAGGTCATGGAACGAAGAAGGAAGTTTCTTGGTGGATATTAGAACTTTCTCCTCAGTTAAGGATATCTCTACAGCTTTATTCAAAAGTTTTATTTCAGTTAAATTTGGTGTATTTAAAAAATGGTTTTGAGTCTTTAAGTTTCAGCCACTCATTATACATTATAAATTATAGAATCTAAAAGTTGGATCTTAATTATAGTGAAAATCATAAAGCAAATGTTTTTAAGTTTTGGTTTCTAAGACAAAACAACTTAGAGCAAAGGAAATCTTGTCACACTGATTGTCATGTGCTTACTTAGGAACTGAAGTTACTGCTGCATCGTTCTACTCTGTTGTTCTCACAAGGGAAAATGTATGGTTATGTGGATACCCTGCTTACCATGTTAGCCATGCTTTTAAAGGTGGGTAATGATCTTTCTTTACATTAGTCTGGTTCACTTTTTAATTGTTTAGAATTTGATTTAAACAAAGATTTTAGCGATTTTATAACTTTTTCAGTCTATTAAATTCAAACTTTTAAAAGTGAAAGTCAGATAGAGACAAAAGACTTAAAGATTGATGGTATATAATTGAAATCTGCATGAAAGTATAAACTTAACTGTAGATTAAGTGAAAAAAATCTTTGCTAGTACATATGATATTTAAAAAAATGAGAGCCACAGTATATCAGTTATTGACCCCATAGACACTACATTGTGTCAAAATTGTTCACTTTCCAAAAATGTTTTCCAGGTTATGACATCATTTCTGAGTCTTAATGTTTTTGCAGGGGAGTAGTTATATGAGTGCTTATATATGTTATAACATTGATGTGAATTGCCTTCTTTGTGAGTAGCATGACCCAGATTCCTTTGATAAGTGTCTTTTTAATCTGTTTTAGGTGTTTATATACACAATAATTTGGTCTCATTTTTTCCTTGAGAATCTTTCAGGCACACCTATGGTACTTGTGATAGATTTTCATTAAAAAGATTTTTGACTAAAAGCTTATCAAATTATCTTTAATTCAGGTAGCAATGGTTAGAGCCCAAGTCTGTTTGATATCCAGTTCCAAATCTGGAGAGAGGCATCTGTACCTTATTAAAGTGTCAAGAGACAAAATTTCAGACAGTAATGACCAGGAGACAGCAAATTCTGATACAAAAGGTAATTTCTTTTCATTTGCTTTATTACATTAAACTTGGCTGAGTGACTTATGCCCTAGCTAGTTGGCTCAGTGGTAGAGCATCGGCCTGGCATATGGAAGTCTCGGGTTTGATTCCTGGTCAGGGCACACAGAAAAGTGATCATCTGCTTCTCCACCTCTTCCTTTCCCCTTCTCTCTCTCTTCGCCTCCCACAGCCATGGCTTGATTAGTTCAAGCAAGTTGGCCCCAGCAATGAGGGAGGGCTCCATGACGGCTTAGCCTTAGGTGCTAAAGTAGCTAGTTGCTGAGCAACAATCAACAGTGCCAAATGGGCAGAGAATCTCCTGGTAGGGGTCTTGCTAGGTGGATCCTGGTCAGGGTGCATGTGGGAATCTGTCTCTCTGACTCCCTGCCTCTCATTTAGTAATTTGGGTGATGCGGGAAGATTCATGAATTATCACCTGACAGTAATAATCTAATTGAAAATATACCCTTTCAAGTAAATTTAAATTTTCTAATGTAAATTTTTTTAAGTGTAATAAACTTACATGGTGTTTAAAACAAAAAGGCCATATGTAAATAATTTTTAAAAATTAAAAGGAAAACATTTGCTTAGTTTTTCTGTAAAAAAAGTAAAGAGAACTTTAAATTTTCACTTTAAGAAGAAAATATATCATTCTAAGAAATTTGTGAAGATTAGATGACAGTGCAGTTTCCTAAATTTTTCTAGTCACTTCAATTACTATATCCTGTTCTGTGTTAAATTCATGTTTGACATATGTAGCAATAGTCATAGAAACTCTGAAAATAAGTTGCTTTGACTCAGTTTTAAATAATATAACTTTAAGAGGCATCTATATTTAGCTGAAAAGGCATCAAATATGCTTAAATGAGGTTATTATTCAGGAAACTTTTGAAACAACTGAGGCTATAAACTGGAGATACCTGGCAGGAAATTATTTAATTGTTAATTAATTAAACAGACATATATTAAATTTTAGTTACTGGCATGGCAGTGTGCAACAGACAGGGTTTTAGAACCCTGAAGAGCTGAGTCTGTTAGCGCCATACAAGGATATAAAACAGCAGGTGCTGCGTGGGAGGAGAGTCAGGGCGGGAGTGAGCTCAGTGGCTGACCTCCAGCTCAGTCCTGCCGCCTCTAGTTCATTGACTCTGAGTTCATCCCACAGCTTCTGCCTCTGCAGCATGTGTTTGGACTATGTTTCCTTCGGTTATCTTTTTCTCTGTATCTGGTCCTGCCTATTTTCTCTTTCAGTATTTCCTCCTTTCATGTCTATTGTTAATTTTCTTTGGCTCATAAGGTTTTTGTTGTTGTACTGTGTTAATTTTGTTATGGTGGGGATCACATTACACTGGCGCACCCAGAGAGGACGAGCTAGTTCTCTTTATGTTACATACATCTACGTTCTCTGATTTTTTTCACTTTCCATTTTCTCATAGGCAGTTTCTAATGTTGCTATATTCTTTTTGCTGTTATAAAGAATTTGTTATAAATTCTTTGAATAGCAATGCCATAGTTGACCCATTCCCTTATTGATCTTGATATTTGATCATATCTATAGATTTATTCATATTTTTGACAAGTTGTTTAGGATAGATTCCCAGAAGGAGAATTACTAGGTCAAAGACTAAAAACATTTTATGGCTTTTGATGCTTCTCAACAGTTATAAAAGGGATGCATGTTACAGAGAAGGGAGTGAAGATTGTTGAAGGAAAAGAGAAATTTTGAGGCATGGAAAAGAAAATTGAGACTATAAAAGGTCAAGGACACTCTGAATCGCAGAGTATGAATTTGAAGGCCTTTGCTGAGCAGACATTTGAATGCCTTGTATGTGCAGAATCCCGTGTCTGACCTCAGTCATAGAAAGCACACTCATTCTGTTGGTACACTGAGTGCCTCCCAAGCACTGAGAAACACAAGTGAGGCGCCTGGACTTTGTAGAGAACAAAGGAGAAGTGAGAATTACTGGAAATTGCAGATTGTGGGCAGGCAGAGCAGGCAGGGGTAGTGCAGAAGGAGTGTAAACAGGCAGCTACCCCCTTCTTGTTATTGTCAGAAGAGGACTGGCAAGAATGTAGGCCCACTGGACTGTGGCTATTACATTTAACCTCAAAGTCAATCATGTGAATATTTTTTTCACTATACTGCTATTTTTGGAAATACATTGTGCTCACTGATTTTTATTGGTCTCATTTTAGCAATATTTGCTGTACTCACAAGTGTCTTGACAAAAGAGGACTGGTGGAACCTGCTGTTGAAGGCCATATACTCCTTATGTGACCTGGCCCGATTTCAGGAGGCTGAGTTACTTGTGGATTCTTCATTGGAATACTGTTCATTTTATGAATGCAGACAAAAACGCAAAGAACTAGAATACTTTGGTCTCTCTGCTGCAATTTTGGACAAAAATTTCAGAAAGGCATACAACTATATCAGGTGACTTTGCAGTAACTTACTTTAACTAGATTTTTTGATAGAGTATGTATATTTACTTTGACTGAGTCCCTTGTGCTCAAATATTGATAAGCCATTTTATTTTAGCTCTGCTGTTGCTTACTGGTTAATCCAGTTCATGTGAATCAGAGGCAATATATGAGAGCAAGCTCTCTCATATACTTAACCTCTTGTGCCTCACTCTCCCATTCATAAAATGGACATCATAATACTATCATTTTAACCCTGGCCAGTTGGCTCAGTGGTAGAGCATTGGCCCAGAGTGTGGAAGTTCCTGGTTTGATTCCTGGCCAGGGCACACAAGAAAAGTGCCCATCTGCTTCTCCTCCCTTTCTCCTCTCCTTTTCCTCTATCCATCTCTTCCCCTCCTGCAGCCAAGGCTCCATTAAAGCAAAGTTGGCCTGGGCACTGAGGACAGTTCCATGGCCTCCACCTCAGGTACTAGAATGTCTCTGGTTGCAACGGAGCAATGCCCCAGATGGGCAGAGCATCGCCTCCTGGTGGGTTTGCCGGGTGGATACTGGTTTGGTGCATGCGGGAGTCTGTCTCTCTGCCTCCCCACTTCTCACTTCAGAAGAATACACATACACACACATACACACACACACACACACACACAAATAATAATAATAATACTCTCACTTTATAGGATTATTAAGAGGGTTAAATGAGTTATATATAAAGTCTTTTAACAATGCCTGGTACATAATATTATTCAGTGTTTATTAAACTGCAGTGGTAGTAGGAAAGGAGATAAAAACTTGAGGTAGTTCTGTTTTTTTGGTGTAAAAGTTTTGTTAAAAAGCAGAAACAAACCCTGGCCAGATTGATTGATTGTTTAGCGCATCGTTCTTATTTTCAAAGGTTGCCGGTTCAGTCCCCAGTCAGGGCACATACAGAAACAGATCGATGTTTCTCTCTCTCTCACTCTCTCCATACTCCCTTCTACCTCCCTCCCTTCCTCTCTCTTTAAAATCTATTAATTTTTTTTTTTTAAAGCAGAAGCAAGACATAGAACTACTAACTGAAGCAGTGTTTTCTGGGAATATCTGTGTAAAAGGTTTTGCTTAAATAGATTGCAACCATTTGCCCTTCCGTTTTGGGGAATGTACATTTCAGTGTTGGTAAGTTGGGTAGCACTGAAGGGCTTAATTCTTAGATATCAGGAAGATTTTTTTTTTTACATTATATTTTACCCTCCCCTTCTTCCTTTAATTTTAGGATAATGGTAATGGAAAATGTCAATAGACCCCAGCTCTGGAACATTTTCAATCAAGTTACAATGCACTCCCAAGATGTACGACATCATCGCTTCTGTCTCCGTTTAATGCTGAAAAACCCGGATAATCATGCCCTGTGTGTCTTAAATGGACACAACGCATTTGTATCTGGTAGTTTTAAACATGCCCTTGGTAAGTGTCCTGGCACATGACTTCGTCAGGTGTGGGCAGTATGGTGTTTAGGAGCCTGGCCTCTGGAGGAAGTGCCTGGGTTCCAGCACTGCAGATGACCCCACCTCCCTCTGCTGCTGCTTTATCTCTGGAATGGAAATGATCTCCTGTCTCTACATTGTGAAAATTAAATGAGTTAATGAAAGTATGTAATACAGTGGCACATTTAGTAAGTGGCTGTGTTAGAAATAATAATAATTAATATTTCTTATGAAGTTTTGGTTTTAAAAGGCTGAAGTCTTATTTATTAAAGGTCAGTCATTCTCCCTACTTAGATTTGTTTTTAAAATAATTTTTAAAATTTATTTTGTTTTATGTATTAATTTATATTTAAATCTGCTACCTGATTTTAATTTGCTTTAGTACAGAAAAGGATTTTTTAAGATTTCCTGATAGTTTATTCCTTTGAGAGAAAAGCCTTTATATCAAGATTTATTTACATAGTTCTTACTAATTCTAATTAAACTCAGGGAAAATTCATTAATCATGTAGAACAATTCTATAATAAAGGAGCAGAAGAAAACAAGTAGAAAAATATGTAACCAAATGTTTAAAATTAAAATGAGGCATATATCTCCTACTGCCTAAAAACTAGCATTGCCAAGTGTACTTTTTAATAAACTGATTTGGTGATTTTAATAATTTCATGTTTCTTTGTATATGGCTAGTGTTTTTATAATTGTTTAGCCAATAACCTTTGAATATCAGATGTTGAAACTCTCTTCCACTGTGTGTGCTTTTTGGAATTGTTAGTTTAGTGTTAAAATATAAGAGAGAGGTTAATTTTATTTTTCTATATTTAGAAACTACAAAGGGTACAACTAGAAAGCCCAGATGGCATCTGCCATCTGCTGCTTAAGAGGTTTTTGTGGTGCCATTCATTCTGGAATCGAAGCTGAAAGGAATAGGAGATTTTTCTCTCTATCTATATATAAATTATAGATATCCTTCTGTAAGAAAAATTTGTTTAAATTCTCCCATCTCGGTATACTTTTGACATGAGGTGATTGTGTATGTAGAATTCATGGAATTCATAAAAACCCAAAATCATCTTATTTGATACATTTAGTTTTTCTGAGGAAAAACAAAATAGTTGTTACATTTAGAAAAATGACACCCATTATGTAGAAATAAAATAAAACTATTTTTCTTTATTTCACCTTCATGATCTATTACATTTGACTTTTAAGACAGATCAATTAATTTACAAAAGAGTTCATCAAAAGACACATTCCTCCATTGCTTTTTAAATAGATTTAAGATCATAAAGTAGAATTATGATCACAATTGATAAATTGCTTATTTTGGAAGTATTACTCTTATGTGAAAATGTCTAGTTGTGGCCTAAAAGAAGGTCACTTTTATTCATGTTTAATCTTCATGGTCAGGATACATCATGTATAAATCCTAATATATGTTATACACTATTTTAAAGTTGAAATCTGCATCTGGTTGATATTTTAAAATGTACACCTTGTATATGTTAACTATCAGTAATGTCTGTTTAGCCTTCATGTGTATTAGAATAAATGTTGAAGAAATAGGAACTATGTCTTGTCACACCATCTGCTCTGCTTGTTTTGCAGGCCAGTATGTGCAAGCCTTCCGCACTCATCCCCATGAACCTCTCTACAGCCTCTGTATAGGCCTAACCTTTATTCACATGGCATCTCAGAAGTACGTGTTAAAGAGACATGCTCTTATTGTGCAGGTAATTATTTGGATTTCTTCTTACTTGATTGTACGTTTTTTAAAAATTAATATACTTAATGTATTTGCTGTCCTGCTTCAAAAGTAATATCTGCTTAGTACATGTGTTGGGAATCCCTAACACCTACCCCTCTGTTCAGCACTCATATATATATATATATATATATATATATTGAATATGTGACTGTGTGACTTTTCCTTGCATCATCACCAACAAGTTGTTAAGTTTTCTTGTTTCTTATAGCAATTTGGAATTACCTTTTTGTTTTCTTTACTTTTTTGTTTGTCTTCTCTAATAAGAATATACAACCTGAGATCAAAGATCTCATTTGTGTTATTCACCACTGTATCTTTAATACTTTTGTTTTTATGGTTGTACTTTTTAATGTGTGTATGTTTGATGCACATATAGACATGTATTTACGTAGTTAGGGAAGGAAAAAAGTGTTGGCTTGAGTTAGCAGGATTTAGTAAAGGATTTTTTTGTTTGTTTTTTAAAGAAAGTGATGAAAAGAAATTTTAAGTTAAAATGATAGTCATTAAAACTGGATATTGAAGTTCATTATAATGTTCTTTTTTCTTTTTTATATTTGAGATTTTCCATAATTATAAAAGTTAAAAAACAAGTTTTTTCTTTTGGTGGGGGATATTTATTTGTAATATTTTGTTTACCTCTTTCTTTAAGCTTCTTTCTCTTTCTTAGCAGCTACTTTTGCTGTATTAGGTAATATAGGATTGTTTCTAAATTAACAGATACGTAGTGAGTACCCATTGTGCCAGGAACTGGGGATAGAGCAGTGGGTGAGCACACAAGCAGAATTCCTTGCCCTCACGAAACTTAGAAATTTGATAGGTAAAAATTGATAAGAAATTTTTATGGATTAACTCATTATTAAATAGTTAAATTAGGCCCTGGCCAGTTGGCTCAGTGGTAGATTGTCAGTCCAGCATGTGGAGTCCTGGGCTCAACTCCCAGTCAGGGCACACAGGAGAAGCAACCATCTGCTTTTCCACCCTCCCTCCTCTCTCCCCCTCCCCCTTCCTTTCCACAGCTCTAGCTTGAATGGTTTGAGCAATGTTGGCCCTGGGCACTGAGAATGGCTTCCTGGCCTTGGCCTCAGGTGCTAAAATAGCTTGGTTGCTGAGCAACAGAGCTGCAACCCAACTCAGCAGAGCATTGTCTGGTAGGGGCTTGCCAGGTGGATCCCTGTCAGGGTACATGCAGGAGTCTGTCTCTGCCTCCCACCTCTCACTTAAAAACAAACAAAAATCCCAGTTAAATTATGTAGTTTCTAGCCCTGGCAGGACAAAAATTCATGCATAGCAGATCCTTGAATAACATTTTGTTCAACCTTGTAATGCTGCTGTTGTAGGAACTTGCTCAGGTTTATATCACTTAGCCTATGGTAGAATTGGAATTGTTATGTGTCATTTTGCTTGCAGTTGCAGAACCTATCAATGACATTGAGTGAGGACTTACTACTGTCTTTCAAAGTAATTTGGAAGCTAAATTTCCAATCACTTTTATAGTAGGTTTTTTCTCTTATGTAGGTTAAACATTTCCGTTAAGGTTGTTTGTTTTTAATGCAAGTTTTATTCATGTGTAATAGTACGGTTCTTAAATTTTTTTGATTTCTCATGAATCTATTTATTCATGCTATGGGACTATAGTTTTCCTTTGTTCCACTTAAAAAAAAAACCTAATTTCATGTATTTTACTATCTTTCCTATCTTTATATACATACTATAAGAATAAAGTCTTTTGCCTGACCTGTGGTGGCGCAGTGGATCGAACGTTGACCTAGAACGCTGAGGTTGCTGATTCAAAACCCCGACTTGCCTGGTCTAGGCACATATGGGAGTCGATGCTTCCTGCTCCTCCCCCCTTTCTCTCTCCTGCTAATGAATAAGTAAAATCTTTTTAAAAAAAGAATAAAGTCTTGCATGTTTCCTTCTACTTTTATTAAATATTATATAGACAACATATACCTGTGTCCTTTAGTGATTGATATGATAAAAATGTTGGAAGTGTAACATTTAATGTAAAAAGAACTCATTTCTCTTTTCCATGTCAGTGTTTTCATCCTTTTTTCTAGTTTTTCTTTATATGATGATTCTTTTCTAAGAAATAAAGTGGATGCCCACATTACCTAGTTTTTTAATCACTAAATATTTGAATAGTCTTTTAGTTGTCAAGGAGATTATCCTCCGAAACTTGTTGAAACATTCTTAAAATGCAGCAGGTAACTTTTTTTTTATTGTATCAGTAAATGTATTACATTTTACTTGTAATCAAATGACCTACAAGTTCATTTGGGTTACAATGATTCATCTTGCATTACTGTTCCTTCTTAATTTAAACCTTTGTCTTTAAATTTGTCATTTTAAGATATGAAGATTTGATATTTCTCTGAGAATAATATGTCTTTTGTTACTTAACAGAGAGAATCATGTTTGTCAGTGGAGTGGAGGTCATACTCATATACACAAATAAGTTCTTTTATTATGCAGAAGTATGATGTTTATTCATCCTATTTTTGTCCCTAAAATTCATTAAGTTTAAAGAATTCATTACTTTTCATTATCTATTTACTCAAGATGGAACATTTGTGATCATTTATTTTGTAGCAGATCATCCAGGGAATAATTGCTCTTTAAATTCTATCCTCATAGAGTAGTTACTTTACTCTTAACTCTCAGCAGTGTGTTTATTTAAGTACTTTATAAGGACACTGCACTTTTGCGGTTTGTACCTTTCTGTGGGTGAAGTTGCAGCTGTGTTAAAGGGGAAAGTGAATGTGGGAAGAGCTAGAGGAACAGGCCGCTCTTTGGCTTCTGTGACACACCAGGAGCCTGCATGTTACAGCTGTGCTCTGAAATAATGAGTCAAGCTTTTGGAGGAAAGAACAAGCAAGTTTTGGGGGTTAAGAGGTACTTAAGGCCCTGAGAGGTAACTTATAAAAGGATCATTTACTGAGAAGTGTTCGTTTTGGCAGCATATATACTAAAAGGATCATTTACTGAGAAAAGTTAGGTATATATACTCAAGTGAGTTTGTTCCTGAGGATAAGCCTTTCTCAGTGATCATTATAAGAGCTCAGACTTCATATTTTGCTCAAACTTTTAGGTCTTTCAAACCAAGAAGTTTAAATGTTTACTGGCCTTTAATGCCACAAAAGCCACTTTGAAGCCATAAAAAAATCAATCTGTCTGTCTGTCTGTCTCTATCTATCTACACACACAGTATATCCTGTGTTTTTATAGACTGGATTTTGACAACTAGTTGTAACATTTGCCTTTGCTTTCTGTGAATATTTCTGGTTTTTACCTTTTCTTTTTTTTTTTTTTTTTTTTTTTCATTTTTCTGAAGCTGGAAACAGGGAGAGACAGTCAGACAGACTCCCGCATGCGCCCGACCGGGATCCACCCGGCATGCCCACCATGGGGCGACGCTCTGCCCTCCAGGGGGCGATGCTCTGCCCATCCTGGGCATCGCCATGTTGCGACCAGAGCCACTCTAGCGCCTGGGGCAGAGGCCACAGAGCCATCCCCAGCGCCCGGGCCATCTTTGCTCCAATGGAGCCTTGGCTGCGGGAGGGGAAGAAAGAGACAGAGAGGAAGGCGCGGCAGAGGGGTGGAGAAGCAAATGGGCGCTTCTCCTATGTGCCCTGGCCGGGAATCGAACCCGGGTCCTCCGCATGCTAGGCCGACGCTCTACCGCTGAGCCAACCGGCCAGGGCCTGGTTTTTACCTTTTAAAAAACATTTTACAGCTTCAGGAGAATTCCTGACTTCACTGTGATCTGACACTACAGTACAGACATCCGTTCTTTTCAGGGGCAACTGTGTATATACTTGTATTCTCAGCACCTGGCACACGTACTTGTCATGTCCATACTTGTCAAATGAGTGAAATATTGAATTATTTGTCTTATTTTTATTATTTTTTTTGATAGGGCTTTTCCTTTCTTAATCGATACCTCAGTCTTCGTGGGCCTTGCCAGGAATCATTCTACAACTTGGGGCGTGGCCTTCACCAGTTGGGGCTGATTCATCTTGCAATCCATTATTATCAGAAGGCCTTGGACCTCCCTCCCGTTCTCTTAGAGGTATTGTGGGCTTTGCTTTGAAAACTGAGGAGTCACTCATTTCATATATAGATAAGTGCAGTTAGCTCAGAGTTTTGGTACAGACAGTGAAAGAAATTTTAGCTTACATATCAAAATTCATTTTTCCATTATTGAATCCATTTATATAATTATGTTTGGCAACAAGTCAGTCTTTGACATCCTGGCTTTATTTTTGATCAGCATCCATGTGGACATATATGACTTGTGCTTTTGACCATTTTAATTATCCTAAAGTAGCCCCTTCAGTTTACAGGTACTGGCTGGTAGGCATGAAGCCTGAATACTGAGTATTATAGCCATTGTTCATTTCCAAGTTCAGGTATAACTAACATATTTCTTTCTAAAGGTGAGAGACCAGTATTAATGTAATTTTTTCTTTTAGATAAAGATAATGTAGTATAAAGTGTTACCAGTACTATGATAATCTGTGTATAAAATCTAATTTTTATTTTCTGAAGAACAGTGTGTATATGTGTTTGTGTATGTTTTGTTAATTCTGTTAAGTTACAGGCATAATCCCCACATTTTTTCACAACTATTTTCTGTTATGCTTGTTCAACTTTAGTTGTTAATCAAATGAGTACATACTTTTATAGTTACACTAATGAAATATATGCACTTTGTTGTTCTTTATTACATAAATACCTTTACATATTGCACTTTAAGCTTTCTAAGTATCAGTTTTTATTGGTGTTGAGGTTTTTTCAGTTAACTCCAAAATTTTCGATTGGGGAAGATTAGAAACATAGATCTAATCTACTCTGTCGACTTCATTGCTTTATTTTTTTAATTGAATTTATTGAGGTGACATAGGTTAATAAAATTCTGTAGGCTTCAGGGGTACAATTCTATGTTTCGTCATCTGTATATTATTACATTCTTCGTTTACTGCCCCAAGATTCCTTCCATCACGTTAACCTCTCATTCACGCGCTCCGTCTCCCACCACTTACAGTATCTTTGCCTCTGGTAATTGCCACACTCTTGTCTGTCTGTCTGAGCTTTATTTATTTATTTATTTTGCCTAATCCCTTCATCGTTTCACCCAGCCCCCCAACCCTCTCTTCCTATGACAGCTATCAGTCTGTTCCCTGTATCTATGGATCTTTTTGTATTTTGTTTGTTAGTTTATTTTGTTCATTAGATTCCACATACAAATGAAATCATGTGGTACCATCTTTCTCTGACCAGCTTATTTCACTTAATAATACTCTGCAGGTCCATCCATGTTGTTGCCAAAGGTAAACTTTCCTTCATTTTTACTGCAGAGTAGTGTTCTATTTTGTAAATATACCACAGCTTTTTTATTTACTCATCTACTGATGGGCCCTTGGGCTGCTTCTAGATCTTGGCTATTGTAGGTAATGCTGCAGTTAACAATGGAGTGCATATATTCTTTTGAATCACTGATTAGGATTTCTTCAGATACATCCCCAGAAGTACAGTCACTGGGTAATAAGACGGTTCCATTTTTGTTTTTTCGATGTAACTCCATACTGCTTTCCACAGTAGCGGCACCCATCTGTGTTACCGCCAGTAGTGCACGGGGGTGTCCTTTCCTCCGCACCCTCAGCAATACTTGTTTGTTGATTTATTAACTTAAAAAATTATTTTATTCATTGATTTTAAAGAGAGAGAGAGAGAGAGCCTTGATTTGTTGTTCCACTTAGTTGTGCATTCATTGGTTGCTTCTTACATGTGCCCTGACTGGAGATGAAACCCATAACCTTGGCATATTGGAATGACACTCTAACCAAATGAACTACCTGGCCAGGCCCTTTGCCCATTTATTAATTGGATTGTTTTCTTTGTGTTGAGTTTTATAAGTTTTTTTAAAAATTTTAATATTAACCCCTTATCAGATGTGCCATTGGTGAATATGTTCTGTTCATACGGTATATCTTTTTATTTTGATGACAGTCCTATTTGTTTATTTTTTCTTTTGATGCTCTTTCTTAGGCATTATATCAGAAAAAAATAATGCTAAAGAAATGTCTGAGGCCCTGGCCGTTTGGCTCAGCGGTAGAGCGTCGGCCTGGCGTGCGGGGGACCCGGGTTCGATTCCCGGCCAGGGCACATAGGAGAAGCGCCCATTTGCTTCTCCACCCCCACCCCCTCCTTCCTCTCTGTCTCTCTCTTCCCCTCCCGCAGCCAAGGCTCCATTGGAGCAAAGATGGCCCGGGCGCTGGGGATGGCTCCTTGGCCTCTGCCCCAGGCGCTAGAGTGGCTCTGGTCACGGCAGAGCGACGCCCCGGAGGGGCAGAGCATCGCCCCCTGGTGTGCAGAGCGTCACCCCTGGTGGGCGTGCCAGGTGGATCCCGGTCGGGCGCATGTGGGAGTCTGTCTGACTGTCTCTCCCCATTTCCAGCTTCAGAAAAATACAAAAAAAAAAAAAAAAAAAAAGAAAAGAAATGTCTGAGATTTTACTGCCTTTGTTTTCATCTAGAAATTTTATGGTTTCCAGACTAACATTTAAGTCTTTAATCTATTTTGATTTTATTCTTTGTGTATGGTGTAAGAAGGTGGTCTAGTTTCATTGTTTTGTACGTGTCTGTCCAATTTTCCCAACATCATTTATTGAAAAGAACTTTTCGGCCCTGGCCGGTAGGCTCAGCGGTAGAGCGTCGGCCTGGCGTGCGGGGGACCCCGGTTCGATTCCCGGCCAGGGCACATAGGAGAAGCGCCCATTTGCTTCTCCACCCCCGCACCCCCTCCTTCCTCTCTGTCTCTCTCTTCCCCTCCCGCAGCCAAGGCTCCATTGGAGCAAAGATGGCCCGGGCACTGGGGATGGCTCCTTGGCCTCTGCCCCAGGTGCTAGAGTGGCTCTGGTCGTGGCAGAGCGACGCCCCGGAGGGGCAGAGCATCGCCTTCTGGTGGGCGTGCCGGGTGGATCCCGGTTGGGCGCATGCTGGAGTCTGTCTGACTGTCTCTCCCCATTTCCAGCTTCAGAAAAATACAAAAGAAAAAAAAAAAAAGAAAAGAAAAGAACTTTTCACCACTGTATGTTTCTGCTTCCTTTACCAAATATTAATTGACTATAACAGTGTGTGTTTACTTCTGGGCTCCGTTCTGTTCCATTCATCTGTATGTCTGTTTTAATTCCAGTACCATGCTGTTTAGATCACTGTGGCCTTGTAGTATAACTTGATATCAAGTAGATTCCCGCAGCTTTGTTCTTTCTCAAGACTGCTGTGGCCATTCAGGGCCTTTTTGTGGTTTCAAAATAAATTTTTGTAAATATGCCATTGGTGTCTTGATAGACCTCTTCCTCCTCCTTTTTTCTCCTTCTCCTCCTCCTTCCTCCTCCTTCTTCTTCCTCTTCCTCCTCCTCCTCCTCCTTCCTCCTCCTCCTTTTATCTCCTCCTTCTCTTTCCTCCTCTGTTCCATCATTTCTTGTCATACTTACTAATTTGGTGGTATCAAACTCCTTTAGCCTTTTCTTGTGTGGGAAGCTTCTTATTTCTCCAATTTAATTTTTTAACATTGATTTTAGAGAGGAGGGAGAGAAAGAAACATAGATTTGTTGTGCTACTTATTTATGCATTCGTCGTTTGATTCCTGTATGTGCCCTGAATGGGAATCAGACCTACAGCTTTGGCGTATTGGGATGACGCTCTGACCAGCTGAGCTGTCTAGTCTGGAATCTCCTGAAATTTTAAACGATAGCCTTGCTGGCTAAAGTAGTCTTGCTTGTAGATCCTTGCTTTTCATTACTTTGAATATTTCATGCCAATCACTTCTGGCCTGCAAATTTTTGTTGAGAACTCTATTGATAGTCTTATGGGAGCTTTCTCTTCTATTCCTGCTTTTAAGATTCTCTCTTTGTCACCTAGCCTGTGGTGGCACAGTGGATAAAGCATTAACTTGGAATCCTGAGGTTGCTAGTTTGAAACCCTGAGCTTGCCCAGTCAAGGCACATACAACAAGCAATCACAATGAACAACTAAAAGTGAAGCAACTATGAGTTAATACTTGTCATTCCAACTCCCTTCTCTCTCTGCCCTCTATAAAATCAATAAATAGGCCTTGGCCATTTGGCTCAGTGGTCGAGTGTCAATCCAGCGTATGGATGTCTAGGGTTCTATTCCCAGTCAGGAGAAGCTCACAGGAGAAGCTCCCATCAGCTTCTCTACCCCTCCCTCTCACTTCTCTCTCTCTTCTCTCTTCTCTCTCTCTCTCTCTCTCTTTCTCTCTCTCTCTTCCCCTCCTGTAGCCATGGCTTGATTGTAGCAAGTTGGCCCTGGGAGCTGAGGATGGCTCATGGCCTCCGCCTAAGGCATTAAGAAGAGCTCAGTTGCTGAGCAATGGAGCAATGCCCCAGATGGGCAGAGCATCAACCACTAATGGGCTTGCTGGGTGGATCCCAGTTGGGGCACCTGCAGGAGTCTATCTTTCTGCCTCCCCTTCTCTCATTGGATTAAAAAAAAAAAATCAACAAAATCTTTAAAAAAAGAAAGATTCTCCCTTTGTCTTTAACCTTTGCCATTTTATTTATAATGTGTCTTGTTGGCCTCCTTGAGTTCATCTTATTTGGGACTCTAAGCTTCCTGGACTGGACTTACGTGTTGTTTCTCTTTACCAAGTTAAGAAAGATTTCAGTCCTTATTTCTTCAAATAGGTTCTTAATCCCTTGCTCTCTACTTTCCTTCCAGTAGTAGCCCTATGATGCAGGTGTTGATTCACTTCATGTCCTATATGACCCTTAAACTTTCCTCATTCTTTTAAATTTTTTTTTCTTTTTTTCTTTTCTGAAGTGAGAAGTGGGGAGACAGAGAGACAGACTCCCGCATGCGCCCAACCGGGATCCACCCAGCAAGCCCACCAGGGGGCGATGCTCTGCCCATCTCGGTCATTGCTCTGTTGCAACTGGAGCCACTCTAGCACCTGAGATGGAGGCCATGGAGCCATCCTCAGCCCCCCAGGCCAACTTTGCTCCAATGGAACTTTAGCTGTAGGAGAAGAGAGAAAGAGAGAAAGGAGAGGGGGAAGGGTGGAGAAGCAAATGGGCGCCTCTCCTGTGTGCCCTGACCAGGAATCGAACCACCAGGGACTTCCACACGCTGGGCCAACGCTCTACCACTAAGCCAACCGGCCAGGGCCTTTCTTTTTTTAAAATTGATTTTAGAGAGAGACATCAATTTGTTCCAGTTATTTATGCATTCATTGGTGTATTCTTGTATGTGTTCTAAGGTGCGGGATTGAACCGCAACCTTAGTTTATCAGGATGATGCTCTAACCAACTGAGCTTCCCAGCCGGGGCCTTTTAATTGTTTTTTCTTTTTGCTCCTCTGTTTGGGGCATTTTTTTTTTTTACCTTGTCTTTTAAATTGCTGATTCAGTCCTCCTTCATCTAACCTACTGTATATTCCTTCTAGTGTATTTATTTTAGAAATTTTATTCTTCATTTCAGATATTCTTTATTTCTGACTAGTTTTTTTTTATGGTTTCTAGGTTTTCATTTATGCTGTTGTACTAAGTTCCTTGAGCATTCTTATAACCATTCTTTTGAACTCTGTATCTGGTAAATTGTTTGCCTCCATTTCATTGTTATTTTTCTGGAGATTTTTCCTGTTCTTTCATTTGGGGTATGTTTCTTTGTCTTCCATTTTGGCTATCTTTTTGTTTGTTTCTGTATATTAGGTAGATCCTCTATGACTTTGTAGGATGGTGTGATGCTGGTGGCTGAGGCCAGGCAGGTTCACTTGGATTTGGGCAGACCACAGAACTGTGGAGCTGAAAGATGTTGGGCCATTACTGTTTACTGGATTCTTGCAACAGCAGGCAAGTAAACAGGCAGAGAAAAACCTCTTCTAGCGGTGGCAGGAGAGCAAACAGGAACACCCGCAAGTGATCTGCACTAGGGGACAGTGCCCTAGCCTTATGTGGGCTCTACAAAGCCACGTGCTCACGCACTATCGTGCAAAGTGCTTGCAGCTCATAAACAAGCGAGCAAGCCTAACCACAGCTGCTTTTCTACAGGTGCCTTAGGTAGTAAGTGTCCAGTGGGACCCTGTGGTGCAGTCTTCTTGATCACCTGTGATGGGTGCTCCAGGAGCGACCTTTGTGTGGGTTATGCGAGCCCTCCTGCTGTGATCAAGTCTTGATTGCTGTGGGTCTGTTCATACATGGGGTTGGCCCTCAGGCTGTCTGAAGGTGAGAATCAATCCTGACCACAGTGTTTGAGCTGCTGGGCAGGTGCTGACCACACAGTGGAATTTGCCTCAGCAGGTCTGATGCCTGCGAGATCTCCCTTTGGGTATTCTGCTTACGCAGCTTATTTGATCCTGCTTTAATGTTTTCTGAAGCTAGCTACTGATTGTGTTTGTTCTGGGGCCTCTTAGAAGGGACTTCGGTGTAGGCCAATGACAGATGCCACCTGTCACTGGCCCTGGGCAAACTGTTTGAAGCTATAGAGCAATCCACAGTTGTGGCTGTTTCTGGGCGTGTGTGTGTGTGTGTGTGTGTGTGTGTGTGTGTAGAATCAAGCTACACACCAAGGCTAGTTTAACCAGCACTGGGCCAGTGGCATGTAAATACTAGTACTGAGTAACTGAGATCCCCTCCACCCACCCCACCTTCCAGCTGCTGTAGCAAAGAGCTCTCTGGTGGTGCCTGAGCTGTACTGACACAGCTCTCAGGGAGACACCAGGTAGGGACGGGTGCTGTTCACCAGGTTGATAGAGTTTAGTCAGTGCTCGTGCTGGTCTGAAACCACTCAGCAGATGTCCCAGGTGTATCTGCTCTAGCCGCACTGCTGAGTGCTTGCTTACCTTTGTATTGGGCGGGGTCTCTGAGTCATCAGGGTAGTTCAAGGGAGTTTATCCGGTCCAGACAGACCAGATTTGGCTGTGTGAAGGGAAGGCTCTCTCCTCATAGGACGTGCGAAGGAAAAATTTTTCCCATCCTAGAATCACACAACTCAGTCTGTCCCCAAGTCTGCCCAGACCCCTGTAGGGCAGAGCCATCAAGAGTTGAAAGGGGGGGGGCACTGGGAGCCCAGAAGGTGGTGCGAGCATTTCTACCATGATGGGTAGGCACCAGTCAAGTTCAGGGAAAGTGGGGAGAATGTCTCCTGCCTCAAAGCCACACAACTCAGTCACTGACACCCCCTGGTTCTGCCCATACCTCTGCACCCCAGTCCAAGGAGCTCACTCCTCAGCAGGGCAGGAGCTCTGCATTATGCTGTCCATTGATAATCTGTTTGGGAACCTAGTAATTTTGCTGAAATCAAGCTGCCTCTAACAGAGCCCAGACTCACCCACCTCTGCTCCCAAAGGGACTCCAGACAAGCCTCTCACCCTGTCAAACAGCAACCCGAGTGCCAGGGAGTAGAGTTGTAGATGTGGAAACAATGCAGGTAAAGCAGGCTATATAGCTAGTAGGTGTTAGGATTAGCGATAAATGCAAAAACAAAGCCACCATCAGACCCTGTTGGCACCATATCAAATGAAGTGCAGATTCTCAAAACCAGCTGTCCATCGCATCTCCTGGGACCTTTAATATATACATGGATGCCCAGGGGCCACCTCCAGAGGTTTTTATTTTATTGGTTTGGGCTATAAATTAAATTATATGTTATATAAATTTAAAAAAATCTTTGATGTATATAGTCTACAAAGTGTACAGTTCAGAGGATTTTTTCTTTTCTTCACTGTTGTCCTGGAGCCCAGAGGATGGGGCAGTTGCTTTCCCTGGGCTGATGCCAAGTGGAGGGCGTGCTCCACCCAAGGTAGATGCGTCTGCAGTGCGGCTCGGTGACTCAGCACAGGGGTCCCGGCAGCTGTCCCCTGAGCTCTCCCCAAAGCCACAGACCCCAGACTGTTCCTGCCAACTCTAGTCTGCTGCACCCTCCCTCCATCAGAGCCAGGGTTTGTGGCTTTCAACAAGATTCTGTGCACCGGCCATCTGAGAGGGCACCTGTGTCTCTATCCATCTTGTGTCTCTCCTGGAGGACAGAGTCCCTGCCATTTTCCACAGCTGATGTCACCAGATGCCTCTTTCTGGCTCTCGTGCTCAGGGCTGGCGATCCTGGTGTGGGGTTGAAACTTCATGCTTCTCAAGAGGAACCTTAGCAGCTGAGATACACTTCTGGAGTCTCAGCCGCCATCCATAGGATTGGGGCCAGCCCTGTCCGCTTGTCTTCACTTCCTACCAGTACAGTGTAGCTGCTTCTGTGAATCCTTGGTTATAAGACCTTTTCAGCTACTTTTCACTTGGTCATTCAAGTTGACTGCTCTGTGTTGGGCAGATAAGTTATTTTTTCTCACTCTGATTGTTAAAGATGGCCGCTGCTCTCACGTGAATCAGTTCATTGCTCTTCTTGCTTGGGAAGGGGCTTGGTTATGCTAATGTGTGCTGGAGGCAGGAGGGCGTTGTCCCACCGAAAAGTTTTAAAAGGAGGAGCTAGGAGGCCATTTGAGAGAGTGACCACGTTCTTGTGGAGAGGAAGAGTCCATGTTGTAGCAGGACAGGGAGGCCACTTGGAGGAGGTAGCCAGAATGGCGGAATGCAGAAAGGAGAAGCCAGTTTGCACAGGAGAAGGAGATGGGGAACAGAGGTGAATAAGACTGGTGAGGTGGGAGCCTTTGATTCTAGGAAAACCAGAAAGATTCTCCTGGTTATGGAACCGGAGGAACAAAGAGTGGGTTTTGGCGCCCTATGTATTTATTTTTTACCCATTGGTACAAGTCTAGAATAAAGGAAAATGGTCCACCAGTTTATGGTTCCACTGTTTCTTTACAATTGATCCAAACTGAATGCGAACCAAAACCTACATGGGCTGTGATGGTGGTGTGGCTACTGGTGTCACAGTCTGTATTTTAGTTATAATCCAGTGTAGTCCTGGGAGGAGGTGAGTGTAGCTTTTACATACCCTGAAGCCATCCTGATTGCCTTGTTATTTAAATTAAAAAAAGAAAAGAAAGAAGAGCCTGACCAGGTGGTGGTGAAGTAGATAGAGCATTGGACTGTGACGCCAAGGACCCAGGTTTGAAACCTCAAGGTCACTGGCTTGAGCGTGGGGTCGCTGGCTTGAAGCCCAAGGTTGCTGTCTTGAACAAAGGGTATCTCACTCTGCTGTAGCCCCCCAGTCAAGGCACATATAAGAAAGCAATCAGTGAACAACTAAGGTGCCACAATGAAGAATTCATGCTTCTCATCTCTGTCCCTTCCTGTCTGGCCCTGTCTGTCACTTTTTCTGACTCTCTGTCAAAAAAACAACAACAACAAAAAAAATGGTAAAAATACCCCTGTGGTAAATATTACATTCAATTTGGTATATGTCCTTCCAGACCCATTCTTTCTATGCCTTTCTATTATATAGTACAGGTATTTTTTTCCTGCATTTGGTCATTTGTGTTATAGTTTATTTATTTTTGTATCTGCAAAATTTTTATGTGGTTTATGAAGTCATGTCTATTAATCTTTCCCTTTATAGTTTCTTCTTCTGCTATTGTACTTAAAAAGATCTTTCCTATCCAAGATTATATTATTACTCATCTTTTTTTTTTCTTTTATGGTCTCATTGTTTAGATCTTAAATCCTTTATTCATCTAAGTTCATTCTGCAGTGGCTTGTGGGTTAGAGTTTTTCTTTAAACTTATTGGCTAGACTTTTTTAAATTGATGATAGTTACTATAATGATTAACTGAATCAGCATCACCTGATAAAAGTTTAAATCTAAGGTAGATGCATAATTTTATCATTTTTTTAGTATTATGAATTTTAATGGCTTTTTGAATACTTACACTTAAGAAACTGTGTATCCTAAAATTGTTCTGGTTGTCACTTTGAAATGTAACTCATTCATTTTTTCCCCCTAGGGTATAGAAATCGACCAGGTAGACTTACGAAGGGATATCGCCTACAACTTGTCTCTCATTTACCAGAGCAGCGGGAATATTAGGATGGCTCAGAAGCTTTTGTGTACCTATTGTTCTATGTGAGGTACCTCAGCTGAGAAGGGAGTGTTGGGTAGCTGTGTATGTGGATGAGTATTTTCTGTTTCAAAGCTTATTATTAACCTCAAAATGGACATGATAATTTAAAAAATATCTAACGTGTATTTTGTATTTAGCATGTGATAAGTGATCTTTTGATACATATGCAAAGATTATATTCCTACAAGAATTTGTATATTGTTCTATCCTCTTCCTTTAGCTTTTTTTTAGTACAATTGTCCCCAAGGCTGAAATGGACTATAGTAACCTTTGAGTCAGCTTGGAGTTGAATACACTTATGTCTTCACTTCTACCATTTATCAATCTGTGCATTTAACACTATATGTTAAATGTTAAACACCTATGTACCAGGCACTGTGATAGGTGTTTGGAATACAGTACTAAGACAGATGTGACCTCTCAATACAACTCCTTAAATACAGAATTAGAGCACGTGTTTATTTGAAAGAAATGTTTGTTATGTTTCTACATACGTCGTCATTGTCAATCACTCATTTTTTAGTGCCCTGTTAGTTACTATTGTTGCATGGGTACTTTTTCAGATATATAGAAAAAGTAGTTGCTTATTAAAGTAAAAATAAATTGGGAATATTTCTGATGTCAACACAATTATGTAATTTACTTAGCTATAAAAAAGTTATTTAAAATGATTATATGGTAGGAAGACAGATAATTGAGCTAATTGTTTTACTTTTCATTTGTATGTATTTTAGCCACATAGACTGAGATGTGGAAGGCTGGGCTTCATTCAGAACATTGCACTGCATTTAAAAATGTGTTATCAGTGTTTGATGATGGTTTTCTGACAAAGGAAAAGAACCATGTTCAATAACATGACCTGGTTTCCATTTCAAGATCACTAGGAATGTAGGAACTCTGGGAATTGTATATATGGAATAAAGAATTGTTGATTAAAAAACAAAAACCCTTTTCTTATTTCAAATACTTTATGTTCTTTGATCTAAGGCAGGGGTTGTCAAACTTTTTATAAAAACCACCTGCTTTTGCAGTGCTGGTCAACCTGGTCCCTACTGCTGCAACCAAAGGCGCCACGATTGGCCCACCATGCAAGCTGGAACGCCCATTAGTGGGTGGTAGGGACCAGGTTGACTGCACTGCAAAAGTGGGCGGTTTTTATAAAAATTTTGACAACTCCTGATCTAAGGTAACAATACTTGTTAAATATACTATTAGCTTATTTTCTAGGGGAATATAAATGTGCACAGGAATTGTAAGACCCAGTGTAATTGTGGAAAAGGAATAAGTAGGAGACTTAGGCTCAAATAAATATAATAGGGGCTTTTTAGGAATTCTTACCACTGTTTATGCAGTTTATGTAATTGAAGTTGAGAAACAGAATTTGTATATAAGTAAATGTGTTGTCCCTTTCTGTATTTGTTTATATGTATATATAATTAAAATAAATTTTATTTTTATTATTAAAGTCTTTTCATATGCTTTTTTGATTAAATCTCCATTTTATATCTGAGATAAAACAGCATGTTCAAGGTCACTAGCAAATTCCTCCTGAGAGGAACATGCTTTATTTAGAAGAACAGCATCCAAATTTGTGTTTATTTTAGGAAAAAAAGGCCTGTCATAAAGTCCCCATAAAAAAACATTTGTAGTGGTGTCATTTTAAAAGCTGCTTTTGGCCTTGGCCAGTTGGTTCAGTGGTAGAGCGTTGGCCTGGCGTGCAGTAGTCCCGGGTTTGATTCCCAACTGGGGCACACAGGAGAAGCTCCCATCTCCTTCTCCACCACTCCCCCTCTCCTTCCTCTCTGTCTCTCTTCCCCTCCTGCAGCCGAGGCTCCATTGGAGCAAAGTTGGCCCGGGCGCTGGGGATGGCTCTGTGGCCTCTGCCTCAGGTGCTAGAATGGCCCTGGTTGCAACAGAACAACACCCCAGATGGGCAGAGCATCGCCCCCTGGTGGGCATGCCGGGTGGATCCTGGTCAGTCGCATGCGGGAGTCTAACTGCCTCCCCGTTTCCAACTTCAGAAAAATACAAAAAAAAAAAAAAAAAACCTGCTTTCACATCCTTGCCTGTCATCCTCCCCTCTGCTGTGGAAACGGATCCTGATGTCACACAATGAGATTCTCTTCTACTTGCCACAGTTATTTCAGCCGGGCTGCTCCTGCGCCAGTCTGAGCCAATCAAGAATTTCCTCCCCCCCTCCCTGGGAATTTTTTGAGATAGAGCCTTTAGGGGGGGGGGGGTTACTTCATTTCCTGCCTTCTCTGTGAGCCAAATAGTTATCTGTTGAGAAAGAAAAATAAAGAAAGCCTGGACATGAAGAGAAGCAGAATTGAAAAATGGCTAGAGCACTCACTCCTCAGGTCCCCGAGACGCTGCAGTTTTCTGTTCCTGTCCTTTCTAAGGCTGCATTTTTACCTTTGATTCTTCCTGTAAGATATCCCCAATTCTGTAATTAATTCCACCTTAAAGTTTACATTAGCTTGACTTTCTGTATTTGCACCCAAAAAGCCCCGTCAGTCCATCTTGCTATTGAGCAACGATGCTTTTTCGCTGTTTTCACAAGAAGGAAGGACACAAGTGAATTCTTCATTTGATTCTCTAAGAGAACGATCCTTGCAGTAGCTTCTTTCATATATGTATAAGCGGGCGTGCTGGCTGGGTCCGCAGGATCAGGTGTGGAGCACACAAGGTGCGTCAGCAAGTAACACTTGGGGGGAAAAGAGCAGAGCAGGCGCGGGCATGTGAGGAGAGCCTCTGAAAGGACAGTCGTGTAAGCAAATCAGTGGGGGTGGGGGTGCTCACAGGGAACAGAGCTAGTGCAGGAAATAGACAAAATGTAATTAATATCCCCAGATGAGAAAATACTGTATAAAGAAAAGAATACTTAATAAGAGGTTTATGAAAGTAAAAACATAACTTCCAAAATTAATTCAGTGAAAGGCTTGCGGGAAATGGGATAAAATAAAACAGGAACCTTGAAGAGATGAGAAGATGAAAGGTTACAAAATAGACTAAAATTACAAGTTCCTTGTAGCACTGTATCTTAAAAATTCATATATACTTCAAGGTATTTGATTATAAATACACCTTTGGAGAAACAAACTCCTGCAATGATTTCTATACACAGTGGAGGGCAGCCCTGTTGTGTGAATTTAAGAGTTCTACTTTAATACAGTTATGCCAGCCTTTAACATTTTGCAAAAAATTAAGCTTAAATTTGGGCGGGATTAGCTTTTGATTTGGATCAATGTGGATGAGGCATGATACTGTGTCTTCCCCATTCCAGGTGCTGCTCTTTTCTGACCAAGGAAGGAAGGGGAGGCAATAACTCTGACCACCTTTGTTTGTGGTGGTGGTTTTCAAGATAAGCAAAACAGTAAGAAGTGGGGCTGAGGAAAGAATAACAGGTGCGGGCCCCACGTGCTGCTTCTCAGGGTTCTGTGAACAACACTGCAGCTTCCAAAGGCAGGGCAAGTGTCTCCTGTTTTTCATTTGGATGGGGAAAGTATCTGCTTGGGAAATCCTCCACCTTTGAGCAATAGGATCTTAAAAGCTCTGTCCCTTTGCACTGATCTCCATCAGCATCTAAAGAAGGACAACTGGAACCCTAACGTGTGCTTCTTGCCTGTTTTTTGAGCCCTGATCCAACAACGTTGGCATAAAGTACTACATCACACATGAAAAATTCCTAATCACACCCCAGGGATCATCACTGAAATTGACCTCGTTTGTGGACTCACGCTAAGCAAGCTAAAATGAGTGTGAGAATTAGCTGGACCACTTGGCATTTTAATTCTTTGATTAGTGAGTTTTTTTAATGCTCGCTGACCCCCGGGAGTGAGGTTTTTTTTCAAAAAAATGAAATTAGTTCGTTATAATTTTATTAACTTAAAATCATGTTTGATAACCAATTTATGGAAACAAGAAGAACATACATTTGCCTTTTTAATGTTGCCTTACACATTTTTAAAATAAAAATTTTTGTACGATTGTACTCTGGATGGTCAGGAGGCACAAGGATGTACATGAACGTTTGTACTTCTCAAAGGGTTAATGCCGGGGTCCCCAAACTTTTTACACAGGGGGCCAGTTCACTGTCCATCAGACCGTTGGAGGGCCGGACTATAAAAAAAACCTGAACAAATCCCTATGCACACTGCACATATCTTATTTTAAAGTAAAAAAACAAAACGGGAACAAATACAATATTTAAAATAAAGAACAAGTAAATTTAAATCAACAAACTGACCAGTATTTCAATGGGAACTATGGGCCTGTTTTTGGCTAATGAGATGGTCACTGTCCGGTTCCATATTTGTCACTGCTAGCCGTAACAAATGATATGATGCACTTCCGGAGCCGTGACGCATGCGTTCCGCATCACTGTACATGAGCGACGCCGTGCTTTGAAGACCGCCACATACAGTACTCTGACCACCAATGAAAGAGGTGCCCCTTTGGAAGTGCGGCAGGGGCTGGATAAATGGCCTCAGGGGGCCGCATGTGGCCCGCGGGCCGTAGTTTGGGGACCCCTGGGTTAATGAGACAGGTGTTTAGATTCAGAAAAGGGCGTTCACGCAGGTGAAGAAAGGAAAGAAAGAGCCAATAAGCAGATACTTCTGACTCAGCGGCTCACAGCCGTGTAAAAGAGAACAGGTGAAGTCAATCCTGATAGAGCCTGTGCTAAGGATGTCCATTCTGTTTGCTCGTCCTAAACTTAGCATCGTAGATTCTAATTTCAGGGTCTAGTTTCAGTGGGGTTTGAATGCAGCAACATGGGTATTTCTTATGTAAGCATCCCTAAATACATAGACAGTTGAAAGAAGTATTTTTCTAAGAACATACTTTCAGTATTTGTCTGTCTTGTATGGATGCAAATACTTAGGAAGTTTGTGCTGCGGGTGAGGTGAGATGCTGCATCTCCATGTCAGGTGTTGTTCTTACCTGATCAAAGGAAGAGAAAGGTAGTGACTGGCCACTAGAGGGAGCATGATAAACTCAGAATTTTCCTGGAAGCAAAAGCTTCCAATTGGATATAGTGGTGATTACCTCACCAAGCCTCCGGGAAGACAGCAAATCCCCAGAACTGCCTGTGTGCCCCACAAACAGCATGGGGTTAGCTGTGTGCCACATGAAAAAGGTTGGAAAGCACTACCTTCGAGTCATCCTTCAGACACAGACAACCAGCTGTGGGGTGAGGGAAAGACAACTCATATCAACTATATTTCCAGGAGAATATCAAAGTTTAACAGTATCCTGATAACTTCAGGAAAGTTAAATGACAGGATGAGTTTTCCCCTCTCCTTAATTTGTTTCCTTTCCTCTCCCCTCTCCTTTTCTAGAGGGTCCTTCGTAAGCTTAAGAGGCAGACACAGTTACCCACCGTGTTGACACATTGAAATTTTGCTGTGTTCGTTAATATTAACCACATTAAGATCTGTTTGACTTAGTGAGACTCGTGGAATGATTTACATTTTTCCTCCAAAGATGCATGGGACCTGTAGAAACGATTTAGCCCTAACAGGGGATAAAGAAAAGAATTGTATGTGTCTGTCTGTATAGTCAGACTTAGTTCATTGTAGACTTCATGCATTTCATGGTTGCCTTCCCTCTGGCTGTACCAATTGTGTGAGGATACCTGCTTCCCATGCCCACTTCAAACCTGATGGATTCTTTTTCCAGTTGAGAGATGGACAATGGTTGTTTGTAGGAATATGCTGTGAAGAATTGGAGACAGAGAAGCACCCTAGGGCGAAAGCCCTGAGCAGGCGAGAGTCCAGGGGCCTCTCTGATCCGTACTGAAAACAGTATGTGCTGGAAACAGCAAAACAGCAAGATAATATTCAGTAACAGAAATGTTTAGGCTCTCAGAACAGAGATTAGGAGTTAGCATGTTCCTTGTCCTTTACTTCACCCTCTGAGAACTTCTGTCTGCTTCCTTGAGTTATTTGTGCCGGCTAATAAATATCTGAGTAAGGCTGGGACAGGGACTCAGTCCTTCGGTCCACTGACTGGGCTGTCGCCTCCTCTCCACCCCTCGGAGCATGTCATCTGGTCTCTGAGTAGTTCATTGTTACCGTGACAGTTGTTGGCGTTTGCATGCTAGTAAGGTTGAAATGTATAAGTTTATAAACCTTTTGGATGTTTATCCCTTCTGAATTGCTTGTCATATTCTTTGCCCATTTATTTTAATTGCATCCTATTTTTCTTATTTAATTGTAGACACTTTATTTAATCTGGACTTAAGTCTTTGAACACTTGTTTTTACTTTATGTTGTCTTTTGTAAAAAAAAAAAATTTCAATATAAATAAAAATTAACCCCCCCTACTCGTTTTTATGGCCAGCATGAAACATCAAAAGAAAGATGGACTGTGTTTAGGAAAGTAAGAAAGATATTGGGAAATCAGCTGGATTCCTTAGGAAGATCTCGGCAGAAGGCAGGATGCCCCATCCCCATCGGGTCTGACAAAGTGGGGAGCAGGTGTCAGACCATGGACATAGCCTGGTGGAGAGCCTGCTTCTGGAAGCAGGAAGTGGGGGCTGGGGTGGGGAAGGCGTCTCTAGAAATACGGCTGGACTTCTCAGAGACTAAGCCGCAAAGGGGGTTTGACTGATTTACAAGGCCCTCCTTTGAGGTGTCATAAAAATGAAAAGTACGGCCCTGGCCGGTTGGCTCAGCGGTAGAGCGTCGGCCTAGCGTGCGGAGGACCCGGGTTCGATTCCCGGCCAGGGCACATAGGAGAAGCGCCCATTTGCTTCTCCACCCCTCCGCCGCGCTTTCCTCTCTGTCTCTCTCTTCCCCTCCTGCAGCCAAGGCTCCATTGGAGCAAAGATGGCCCGGGCGCTGGGCATGGCTCTGTGGCCTCTGCCTCAGGCGCTAGAGTGGCTCTGGTCGCAATATGGCGACGCCCAGGATGGGCAGAGCATCGCCCCCTGGTGGGCAGAGCACCGCCCCTGGTGGGCGTGCCGGGTGGATCCTGGTCGGGCGCATGCGGGAGTCTGTCTGACTGTCTCTCCCTGTTTCCAGCTTCAGAAAAATGAAGAAAAAAAAAAAAAAAAAAGAAAAGTACGGAGAGGGTACAAGGCCTGTGTGCATGACTGCGCCAGGACTCACAGCGAGCCTTCGGCTTTCCGTTACACACGTTTCCAGGCTCACAGTGAAGACAGAGTCCCCGTGACAGCTCAAGAGCTTTCCTGTGTGTGTCTTGACAGGCGGTGGGGATGAGGAAAAGTCTAGTGCTGCCATCTGCAGACCAAATTCAGGCAACTCAAGACACAAAATGCAAACATCTGATGGATGGAAGGAAGGAAAGATGGGGCTATACTATAGAGAATCAGCCAAAAAACCCCATAGGGTGCTATGTTTCTTTTCAGCTAGTCCAACACCAGGAGCAGTTGAGGGAGAATGGCCTTGAAGGTGGGGGAAGAGATGCTAACACTTGCGTCGAGTATCAGACAATCGGGATCAGGAACCTACAAGGCTCAGCGGTAGAGCGTAGGCCTGGTGTGTGGAAGTCCCGGGTTTGATTCCCGGTCACACAAGAGAAGCACCCATCCACATCTCTCTCCCGCGCTCTCTCTCTCTCTCTCTCTCTCTCTCTCTCTCTCCCTCCTCCTCCTCCTCTCCTGCATCTGTGGCTTGACTGGAGTGAGTTGGCCCCAGGCGCTGAGGAAAGCTACAAACCTCTTCTGTCTGAGATCGTGGAGTTGGCTTTGGCAGGAACCGTTATTATTGGTTGCAGACCTACTGGCCCAAAGTCACTCTCCGTGGTCCAGAGGTTCACAAGTGCTAAGGAACTTTCCGGAAATGGACTGGGGTCCTGGCCAACTGAGCCAGGTTGGCTCTACCCAGCATGCACCTCCATATTCACAGGGCTCCCTGCCATAAAGCCACTGTGGGCCTTGTTCTATTTTGCAGCGGAGGGGAAGAGCTGTGTCACAGGGAGAGCCATCCTGGAGTTACTGGTCCCAGGTGATTGTTTTATTAGTCATTGCATGAGTTAATACTTATAAGGTCTCTGTGGTTTGAAAACAAAATCTCACTTGCAATACCTAGTGATGAGCATGTTGTCGGGGTGAGAGCAGTGTAGACACACGGCGCTATAGTGCACGGGATCCAGAGCTCGTCGCAACAGCTTCTTGAACCCACTGTTGTTGGCAGTAGGCTGAGGAAGTTATCACACACACACGTGCTTATGTGCCCTTTGTGTAACACAGACCTCCAGTGTTCCCCAGGGCTTCGAGGGGTCAGGTCAGGGCATTAAAAACAGGATAGTGCTTTGCACTCCCCAGCACCCAGCCTAGAAATGGAAAGAAAGATAATATGGAAGTTGATGGCTAGGAAAAGGCATGCTGCCTCCACCTGGTGTGGGTGGAGCACAGAGTGCATTCCTAGCAGCTGTGGCTGATGCAATGCTGTGAGAACACTCCAGCTCCCAGAAGCCTCCTGGACACACCCAGGAAGGGAGCTCACCTGCTATAAGGAAGTGACTTAACGTCAACCACGCAGCTCCCTGATCTTTTCAGCCATTGGCTATGAAGGACATGCTGTAACACCCTATAGGCTGAACCCATGTATATAAGCTAGTTTACTTCCTGAATAAAGTGGATCTGCATCACTGAACCTGGTCCCCGGAGTCAGGTCTTTGTGCTCCCTCGTCCTCACCCCCAGCAGGACTTGTCCACAACCTGGGAACAATAGAGTTATAGAAGCGCAGACATTTAGTGAATGTGGTCAGAGCTCCATGCTTTAAGGCAGTGCTGTCTAATAGAACTATGATGACGTCAATGTTCTACGTTTGTGATTTCTAATTCTGTGAACACTAGCCACATGTGGCCATTGAGCTCTTGAAATATGGCCAGTGTGACTGGGAAACTGAATTTCAAATTATAATTAATTTAAATTAAAATAGAAATAGCCAAGTTGGCTGCCATATTGGAATATACAGATTTGAGGGACCATTTTAAGGAATTCTTAAGTAATGGTATTATGTATTGAATTTTAAAGTCTTTATGCATTTCTAATAGTCCCCAAGAGGTGGAGGCTGTGTATGAAATATAGGTCACTGAATAAATGGACTTAGATTGACCTGTTCACTGTGCCATCAGTTCAAGATGCCATGGGGTGCCCAATGGAACAGCATGTTAGAAATCGGTGTTCCCAGATGCTCATGGTGGAGTAGAAAGAGTACCAAATTATTTCAGTGACTCTGTAATGTTTATTTTCTTTTATAAATGACTGTGTAGTGGAAGTACAATATATTTAGGGAAAAAGGCTCAAATCCTAAGTGTATGGGCCAGTGAATTATTTCAGAGTGAACACAACCATGAAATCACCACCCAAATCAAGAAGCAGAACATGACCAGCCACTCAGCCCCTTCCTTGTGGTATGCTCCTGGTGGTGTGGACTGTGTTGGTTTAAGCTGGTAGTTTCCCAGAACCCCTGTGCTCATGTCAGAATTCCCCGGGGGAATTTGCAAGAGCTTTAGAACATGAAAGTAAAGCAGCTGCCATTACTCTGACAATCATGGTGCTTAGACGCAGGGACAAATGCAGAGATGGTGGAGGTTTTCATTCTGTCCTTGCTCTTCTCTGCCTCCAGCTCATCCACCTTCACCAGCTCTGCTGTCCCAGAGGAGAACCTACCCCCACCCCATGGCACAGCTTTCCACAGGTGTTCCCCGCTGCCCTCTGTGCTCTCACCCGGGCCCTGCACATGCCCAACTTTCCAGATGCCCCTGCAAACCGCATCAGGGCTTCAGGAAGGCTGGTCGTGACTGCTGACACTCAAGTCCTTCCCCTGCCCCGCCCTCTCCCCCACTGGGGCGGGTCTTATTCCTTATGTAATAAAGCTCAGAGCCTGTGCTTTCCTAATGGAGCCACTATAAAGGCTGTTGGGTTTCGTATATTTCATTTATATTCTGCTATTTAATTCTTTTATTTAGTTTTATTATTAATTCCCTTAAGTTTTTCAGGTATACTATCATGATATCATCTGCAAAAAGATAATTTTACTTTTTATTTACCCTTTCTTATGCTTTTGATTTCTCCAGTTACATTGTTTAATACTTTTATTTATACAGTGTTAAATTGTAATGGGAAGAGTGTGCATCCTTGCCCTGGTGTCAGGAATAAACTTTTATATAAAATGAGCAACATTTTTATTTATATATTTGATCATGTTTTTAGAAAGATCTCATTTCCTATTTTCTTTTTTTTTTTTTTTTTTTTTTTAAATTTTTTTTTTTAATTTTTTATTTATTCATTTTAGAGAGGAGAGGGAGAGACAGTCAGAGAGAGAGAGAGAGGAGAGACAGAGAGAAGGGGGGAGGAGCTGGAAGCATCAACTCCCATATGTGCCTTGACCAGGCAAGCCCAGGGTTTTGAACCGGCGACCTCAGTGTTTCCAGGTCGACACTTTATCCACTGCGCCACCACAGGTCAGGCCTCATTTCCTATTTTCTTGCATATTTTTATCTGCAGTGGTGTTGAATTTTATCAAAAGCTTTTTAGCATCTATGTAAATAAATGTAATTTTTCCCCTTTAATTTTTTGTGAGGTATATTGAAATATATTAGTTTTACATGTACAACATTGGTTCAGTATTTGTATATATTGGAAATAATCACCGCATAAGTCTAGTTAATATCCCCACACAGTCACAAATTTTTTTGTGATCTTTTAAGGTCTCCTTTTAGCAACTTTCAAGCATGCCGTATAGTGTTATTAACTATACTTTCCATGTTGTACATTACATCCCCATGACATTTATTTTATGACTTCTTCTTTATCCATCCATCCATCCATTCATCCATCGATGGACATACAAGTTGCTTCCATGTCTTGGTTAGTATAAATAATGCTGCAATGTTTATGGGGTTGCATATTTTTGTTTGTTTCCACTGAGAAGTGGAATTGCTAGATTAAGTAGTACTATTTTTAATTGTTTGAGGACCTCTATACTGTTTTCCATAGTGGCTTCACTAATTGATAATCCCAGCAACAGTGCATAAGGGTTCCCTTTTCTCCACATCATTGCCAACACTTATTTGTTGTCTTTTTGATAATAGCCATTCCAACAGGTGAGAAGCGATTCCACATTGTGTTTTTTTCTATGATGCATACTTTATTTTTAGAAATAAAGATCTGAGCACAGATTTAACAGTTACTATTTACACATTCTAGGACTTCTTTTTCTTCTTCTTTAAAATGGATGGGTTACTTAACCTTCCTCTCCCCCCATTGATTTGATAGAGATTTGTTAGAGAAAGAGAGAGAGAGAGAAAGGAGTGGGGGGAAAAAAAAAGAAAAAGAGAAGCTTTAACTCGTTGTTACACTTAGTTGTTCCATTTAGCTGTACACTCTTTGGCTGCTTCTCATAGTGCCCCAACTAGAGATTAAACCTATAACCTCGGCACACCAGGACAAATATTCTGTCCACTGAGCATCTGGCCAGAGTCCATTTTTTATTTAACATTTTTATATATATATTTTTTCAGAGTTGACATACAGTATTATATTAATTTCAGGTGTAAAGCATAGTGATTAGACATAAAACTTATGAAGTGATCACCCTGGTAAGTCTAGGACCCATCCGATACTATGTATGATTATACAATATTGACTGTGTCCTATGTCCCATGATTTTGTGTATAACTGTCAATCTGTACTTCTTAACCTTTTTCATTCATTTCTCTAACCACCTCTCCCATCAAATTGTTCTTTGTGTCTATGAATTTGTTTTGTTCTTTAAATTCTATATATATTTGAAATTATATGGTATTTGTCTTTCACTGACTTATTTCACTTAACAATAGGTCTATCCATATTGTTGCAAATGGCAAGATTTCATTCTTTTTTTAATGGTTAGGCAATATTGCATAGCATAGATGTACCACGTCTTCTATATCCATTGGTATAGCAAGGGCAACTTAGGCTGCTTCCACATATTGGCTGTTCTAAATAATGCAGCAATGAATAAAGGGATGCATGTATCTTTTTGTACTAGTGTTTGTGATTTCTTAAGATATATGCCCAGGAGTGGAATTTCTGGGTCATATGGTAGGTAGTTCTATTTTTAATTTTTAGAGGAACCTCCATACTGTTTTCCATAAGAGGCCACACTAATTACAGCCCCACCAAAAGTGCATGAGGATTCCCCTTTCTCTACATCCTCACCAACACTTGTTTATTGATTTATTGATAATAGGCATTCTGACAGGTGGTGGGGTATCTTGTGGTTTTAATTTGCATTTCCATGATGCTTAGTTATGTTGAGCATCTTTACCTATGTCTGTTGTCCATCTGTATGTCCTCTTTGGAGAAGTGTTTATTCTGGTCCTCTGCTCATTTTTAATTGGATTTTTTGGGGGGATTGGTGTTGAGTTGTATAAGTTCCTTATATATTTTGTATATGAACCTCTTAGCTGCTATATCATTGGCAAATCCATCTCCCATTCAGTGGGTTGTCTTTTCATTTGGTTGATGGTTTCCTTCACTGTTTAAAAACTTTTTAGTTAAAAAAAAAACTTTTTAGTTGATGTAGTCCCATTTGTTATTTTTGTTTCCTTTGCCCAAGCAGACATATCAAAGAAATTACTAAGAGCTATGTCAAAGAGTTTACTGCCCACTGCCCATGTTTTCTTCCATGAGTTTTATGGCTTCAGATCTTACATTTAAGTCTTTAAGCCATTTTGAGTTTGTTCTTGTATATGGTATAAAAGGTGATCCAGTTTCATTCTTTTGCATGTATCAACCCAGTTTTTCCCAATACCATTTATTGATAAGAATGCCTTTACTCACTGTGTATTATTTCCTCCTTTTCATAGATTAAAAATATTGGTGTGGATTTATTTCTGGGCTGTCTATTCTGTTCCATTGGTCTGTATCTTTTTTTATGCTAGTACTATGCTGTTTTGATTACTACATATACCCTTGTAGTATATTGTTTGATAGCGACATAATACCTTCTCTCTCAAGATTGCTGTAGCTATTCAGCATCTTTTGTGGTTCCATATAAATTTTAGGGTTATGTGGTTTATTCCTGTGAAAAATTCCATTGTTATTTTGACAGAATTTGCATTCAATCAGTGTAGACTTTCTAGGAAGGCTCTCGAGGAGGTCTGGGCAGACCCAAGGTGGCAGGGACCAGTGCCACTCTTCTTATGCAGGAGTCCACGTGGCCGAACCTTGGTCTGTTTTAGCCTGATTTTCTGTCTAGGAGATCTATCCAGTTATATCAATGGGGTGTTAATAGCCCCTACTATGACTGTATCACTATCGATGTCTCTCTTTATGTCCATCAAGTTTTGTTTTATATATTTAGGTGCTCCTATGTTCACAAGCATTATAACTTCTTGTTGAATTGATCCCCTTATCATTATGTAATGTCCTTCCTTGTCTCTTATTATAGCCTTTGTTTTAAAGTCTATTTTTTTTTGTTTTCATTTACATGGACTGTCTTTTCCCATCCCTTTACTTTCAGTCTGTGTGTCTTTTGTTCTGAGGTGTGTCTCCTGTAGACAGTATATATATGGATCTTGTTTTCTTATACATTCTGCTTCCCTATGTCTTTCAACTAGAGCATTTAATCTACTTATATTTAAAGTAATTATTGATATTTCTTGCCATTGCCATTTTATTCTTTGTAATTATGTTCCTCTCTCTCCCCACCTCCTTTTTTAAAAAGGTGTTCCTTTGACATTTCTTTTAATTCTAGTTTGGTGGTAATAAACTCCTTTAGCTTTTTGTCTTTGAAATTCTTTATTTCTTCTTCAATTGTAAATGATAACCTTACTGGATAAAGTAGTCTTGGTTGTAGGACCTTGCTTTTCATCACTTTGAATATTTTGTGACTAATAGTAAAAAAGGTTTTGTCTTAATGTAAGATGACTTTGACATGATAAAAAATAAAAGATAAATTTGAAAATGTATGGTAATTATAAAAGCTTGAGAGGAAATAAATTGTGTATTTGCTTTGGTGTATTAAAACCACTCTAAAAAATGAGAAGTTAGAATGATTCTAGGTCCTTTCCTAAGTTTCAACCCATACCTGATACTTCACTGTCAGAAAAATACTTCTTTATTCCTTGACACCTACAGATTTAATAGGTAGAATCCACTTTTAGGTAAAATATATTTTAGCACTTAGGTATGATCAGATTATAGTTGATGTGATATTAGAATACTTACACTAGTGTCAAGAAATGAATCAAAAAATTAGCAAATACCCTTATATATGAAATCTAAAAAAGAGGTAAAACCCATAGAAACAGGGAGTAGAAAATTTTTCCCTTAATAGATAACTCATAGAAATTAACTGTGACCAAAGGTTGTACTCAAGTTGCATTTATTCTGAAGTTTACTGAAAACTTCACCCTTTGAAAACATCCAAATGGGATTAATAGTATAGCTCAAAAAGAATTATTTGGATGCACTGGATAATCTTTTGTTTTATAAATCAATCGTCTCTAAAGTGAGATGCACTGGGCTCAAGAAGAAAATATTGTACCTTTTTTCCATAAAATTCTTCTGATTCCTAGGTTTTTTCTGCTGTATAATATACCTAATAGACACAAGTATGAGTTACTTATATTAATTTATATAACATAGTTTATAATGTTCTTTCACAGTGATAAGTAGACCCCTCATTTACAAATAAATATTTACTGACAAGGTGCAATATCAAAAAAGTTTAGAAACTGCTCCTCAAAATGACCATTAACTGATTATAATAACCCATCCAAGTCACCTATATCCAAACCCTGGAGGTTAAAAATAGAAAAGGTAGAAGAGGACTGAATTTTTAAGAGAGAATTTATAAGTGAAATATAGTTTGAACTAGATCATTAAAAACTGCAGTCTGAGAACAGACCATCTGCCAAACTTCTCCAAATCAAATTGCATAACAGGCTTTAACTAATGCCAACCAGTGCAGCACCAGGTCTGAATTTATTAGTGTTAAATGTTTTGTTTTGTTTTTTTATTTTTTTTAATTTTTTTATTTTTTGATTTTTTGCATTTTTCCAAAGTTGGAAATGAGGAGGCAGTCAGACAGACTCCCACATGCACCCGACCGGGATCCACCCGGCATGCCCACCAGGGGGCGATGCTCTGCCCCTCTGGGGCATCGCTCTGTTACATCCAGAGCCACTCTAGTGCCTGAGGCAGAGGCCACAGAGCCATCCTCAGCACCCGGGCCATCTTTGCTCCAATGAAGCCTCGGCTGTGGGAGGGGAAGAGAGAGACAGAGAGGAAGGAGAGGGGGAGGAGTGGAGAAGCAGATGGGTGCTTCTTCTGTGTGCCCTGGCCAGGAATCGAACCTGGGACTCCTGCATGCCAGGCCAACGCTCTACCACTGAGCCAACTGGCCAGGCCCTTAAATGTTTTGTTTTAAAAAGGGAAAAGATAAAGAAAGAAAAGACATTATTTAGAAAACCATGGTGGAATTAGGACAAAGTCTAGGAAACTGAATGCCACTCTTTTTTTTGGGGAGGGGACAGAGAGAGAGTCAGAGAGAAGGACAGATAGAGACAGACAGGAAGGGAGAGATGAGAAACATCAATTCTTTGTCCTTAGTTGTTCATTGATTGCTTTCTCATATGTGCCTTGACCGTGGGCCTTCAGCAGACTGAGTAACCCCTTGCTCGAGCCAGTGACCTTGGGTCCAAGCTGGCGAGCATTTTTTTTTTTTTTTTTTGCTCAAGCCAGATGAGCCTGTGCTCAAGCTGTCAACCTTGGGGTCTCGAACCTGGGTCCTCTGCATCCCAGTCTGATGCTCTATCCACTGTGCCATCACCTGGTCAGGCTGAATGCCACTCTTTAACACAAGAGCTGAATTAATATTCTCCAACTACTTCCAGCTATTGATATTCACTTTGGAATAGGCAGGACATATTTAGAAAATGACACATCACCAGAAAATGTGGGTGACGGTATGGGAGTCCGCCTGTTACAATGCAGCTAGAATCTTTTCAGAACCGATTTTAGGAGTCAAAAAAGAAAATCTGCAGCAAAAACCCTTTAGATTAGAAATAAACTATACTGGTCACAAAATTTAGGGGATATTTCAAAATGAATATGAAGCGATAAAATATCCCCTAAGTTTTGAGAGAAATGTATATAAAATTGAGTAGGATCATCATATTATAGCTGTTCAAAGAATCTGCGTTTCAAAATAAACTCTTTGGCGTTTAAGCTAATTATCTTGATTACCGCCAACTGAATTCATAATTCAAAAAATATAGTTTTATTAAATGTGTAATAAAAATTAAAATATATCTTTTAGTGAAAATGAGAGAATTGTTCACTTGTATCATCACTGATCAATTTAGCAGTGGGCGACGTAAGAAAGTGTGCAGCGGCCAGCTACTATAAAGGCTTGCATTTTGGCTGAAGCAGAAATAGCAGTACTACAAATATCAGTAAGCCATTAATTTAGGGAAATTAATATATTTCTAAGATAGTGTGCATTTTACTCTAGTAGTAATGTTCTTATACCAGACAACAGAAAGCCTTCCCAAAGAATCCTTCAGAAACAGTCATTTGGATACCAGCTCAGAAAATCTCACAAGAGGTCACAGGCCTTTAGTAGTACCAACTTATACAGAAATCTATTTCGTGATTTGTTGTAAGGAGCTACACATCTCCACAAAAAGTGCAAAGCTTAGATAGAAAGCTATCTGGCATTTCATATCTGATAATAAAAAGATTTATTGAACAATTTTCACTGTGTCTCCACTGCTGACTACTTCTTTAGGATTAATTCATACAAGGTACATTACAGGATAAAAAATGTCATCCCAGTGCCGGGGTCCAGCCCCGGGGGGAATCCAGGGGTCCCACAGGAGGAGACAGCGTCGGCGAAGTTCGAGTGAGAGAGCCGAATTCTTTTCTTTCTCTTTATTCTCTGGTTAGCATTTACTGCCAGGCATCTCCGCCAATGGCTAGTCTAACTTTACTTTTTATGCACACACACTAAGTTACAATCACATGGTATTTTGAATACATCATTGTTTTAGTTTCACTGTGGTTACATATTTTTAGATAACAGTTAATTCATATCTATAAGCTACAAGTCAGGTGATAAGTTATTCAAAGTACAGTTATACAATAACTTGAATAGTAATAAAAATATCGGTACAAACTTCTAAAAGATTAGTACTAATTAATAACTCTATTTTACTCTTGTTGTGAGTCAAGGGCACAGAAAGAGATAGCAGACGAAATCATCAAGGACTAGCAGAGGACCACCGCTTGCTCAGGCAAATAGCCTTGAGTTCATGTAGTATCCTAATTCTTTTCTCACAAGACTACAAAAGGCTTGCTATTTAAGAAACTGACATAGTATTAAGAGTAATTTTTACTTAAAGATACATAGAGTGCACCTGCAAGATAGCTAGTAGCAACATAATATCAGAAGGCATTAATTGCTATTGCTGCTATGAATCCCACCACATTCCTCTCCTTACTCTTGGAAAATACAAAAATCTCATGAGAATGTTTTACTGAGAAAAGCCCAGCAACTGCCTTCAATGACAAAACAAGTCTTTTAACAAAACATTCTTTACTAGCCAGCTGCACTCCTATCCAAGGCCACGCAACAGGCCACTCCACTACACTTTACCTAAGATTCTAATGTCTAGTTAAACTTTATTTATTTACTATATTCATATACTAGCTAAGTTCTAACTTTATTCTTTCTAACATGATTGATAAGAAGAAATTCTCCTACAAACTTAACCCTTTATGAGGGATATCATGGCCAGCCTCTTATGTTTATGAGCCCAGTTCAAGGGGCTTACAGGCTTTTCTGTGGAACTTACACCTTCTGTCTCATTTCCAAAGAAATTACTACAAATCTACAGGGAAAGCACGGTACTATTATCCCTGTGCCATAAATAATAGCACACACCCAGAAAAGGGGGGATATAAGGCCAGATTAATTCAAAAGATTAAAGGGGGAAGTATCGTTGTGCCTTTCCTTTGCGGTGACTTTGTCAACCTGCAGCTGTTGGCCTTTACTGCGGTGACTCTATCTTCTTTTGCTGTGACTTTGTCAACCAGCAGTTGTGGATCTTCTCCTGCTGTGACCTAGTTAGCCAGCATTAGTGGATCGGCTCCTGACATCCCAGGATAGATAAGTTTTTGATGAAAGCATTGACCAAAATTTCTAATTTCCTTCCTCAAGTGCATGAGACTAGTAAATGAATCTAACAGTCAGAATCTCAAAGCAGAGGACCATCAATTAGGATACGTTCAATATAGAACACATGGTCTGTATCATGCGCATCACACCCTCACCTCTAACACTCAACTCTCTGAACCCAGGGAGAGGGGACTTGGCCTAGATGGGTCTTGGCAGATATTACATGGAAAATGCTTAAAACAGCATCCAACACAAACTTACCTTTCAAAAAAGTGTTAGTTATTAATATTCGATGAGTGATTTACATTTCACTAACGCTGCCTCATTTCTGCTTATACCTGAAATGTCTTAAAAGTGCAATTTACAAAAAGATATTGCTTAAGTACATATATAACATAAACATGGGGCACATCTAGAGTATGCTCAGATCATATTTCCTAACTAATATTCTTACCATCAATGTATTAATGAGCCTATTTCACTACAGCATTACAAGATTAGGTTTTATTTTTTAATCCTTCTCACAGAACCATTATGAACAAATCCAGTTAACAACTGATCAAGTAGATTTTTATTCCACAAGACACTCTCCAGCTAAAACTCTAAAAATATAATGATTAACTTACAGTTTAACCAAAGCTCTCACTGGTTTCATATTGTGGCTCCTACACCTCATTTGGTTACTGATGAACCCAGAAAAGAAGGAAGCAGGGCTTCAATTTGGAGTACATAGATAAGAGGAGTTCTGAAGCATAAAAGATTGAGTTTTTCCCCTGAAGAGAATGTAAAACGTCTAGGTAGAAATATTTCCTCAACTCATTAAAAGCAAAAACTAATTTAATATTTTAAAAATTAGCTCATAATTAATCTATTGAAGAAAGTTGTAATGAATATTTTTACAGCAGTTGCCTAATAAGAATTTTGGACTACTTAATTCATCAAACTGCCGTTTTTTAAAAAATCAAACCCAGCTAGCTTTCCTTACTAAATTAAGAATTAACAGACCATTTATAGGAAATTTCTCATGCTTTTATAAAATCAAGAAAAAACTTTTGCTTTCTCAGCTTTCAAGTGTTTCAGGAGGAAAATTTTAAATGCGATGCAGAATTCATTTATCTTCAAAAATCCCTTCAAATGTCTGAGGGCAGTGGTCCGCAAACCTGGGCTGGGGAGCCACGTGCTCACTCAACTCCTGCAGGAATCACGTGCGTTCGCCTCACGGCCCTGTTTATCCTGCGCTAGTCTCCCCGACGCCTGACCCACTGACACCCCCCCCCCCCGCATACCTGTGCCCCCCCACGTGGTGTTTTCTGGTAGAGCCACACTCGAAGGCCCAAAGAGTTGCGGTTTGCTGACCACAGAGCCAGGGAAAGCAGCAGAAGGTATTTTGTGGTTCCCATTAGTCTTGAGACTGTTCGGTTCCCAACCTCTCTGGGCCTTGTTTTCCCCACCTGAAAATGAAAAATGTGAAAGCTGAGGCTGATTACCTTGGAAAGGGGAGGAGGGAAAGGGAAGGGGGAAGGGGGGAAGGGGAAGGGGAGGGGGCAGGGAGGGGGGAAAGGGAAGAGGAGGGGGAAGGGGAGGAGGAAGAAGGAAAGGGAGGGAAATGGGGAGGAGGAGGTGAGGGACATAATTATCTTTATTAGTTTATTAGGTATCAGAAAACTATTAGGTATTAAGTATTAGAAAATGTAAACTTCACCAAATGAGATGACTACATTCTCTCCCGTAGCTAAGCTCATAAGGAGACAAATCAAAATTGTAAGATTGTTTGGTGAACAGTGAAATCTATGAAAAGGAATTTAAGTGCCCTTACAGAATTTATGTCAGACAAGACAGCTAAGGAGATGTTGTCCCTTTAAGAATTCAAGTAAATTGACCACACTCCCTCCCCATGGAGAGAGTTAGCTGCACAGTGACCAAACTCTCAACTTTCCCATACGCCTTCTAAAGCTATACTTTATTCAGGATTTGCTGCATAATTTGCCCAATTCTAAATAAAAATGTGAGACTCCTTGTTCAAAAAGTAGCATTAAAGGTACTAAAATATAATTTTTTTCCTTTCATCCATGATCTCTCTGTATCAACTTATCATCTTATTTTTTATTTGCTATTTAATATCACACTCCCTTAAGTACAGAAATACTCACCGGGCCAGTTCAGACCGTCACAGGCACCTATGGGTCCTGTCCCATGACTTGGCCTGAATGTGCAGCCCACCAAGCTGGCGGGTTCCCCCTCTCACCAGCTGGTGAACTGCGAGTCTAGGCCAGTGTCAGTGAAGTCCAGCCAAGCATCTCCCCTTGCATGCTGCTCAACCCACTGTTTACAGGCCACCTCTGCACTGGAACACACGCAATTCTGGGACTGGGAGTGGATGAGGACCACTGAGTCGCCTGTGAAAGCATTATGGAGCTGCCAGCCCAGGGTAGGGATGACCACCACCATTCCTGGCACTGAGACACCACGGGGTGTGCACATTGGACCTGACCGCCCGTGCACCCATGCTTCCACCAGTACAGATGTTGGCAGTGGTTGCTTGATGGTGGCGACAGGGATAGGCTGCGGGGGGGAGGGAGCCCAGGGGTTGGGTAAGCAGACCCTGTCCTGAAAAGCTCTCCGCTCCTGGACATGCTCCATTGTCCCACCATACTTCACTTATAAATCCTAAGAGAAAATTATCAGTGATTTCAAAATAGCAACCACAGAGCACTGCACGCCAAGCACAGAAGCCTTCTGAGTGGGGCGTCCTGTGACTGCATTAGTCACACACTCATAAAGCCAGTTTTGCTGCTTTTATTTTCCTTTTCTAACTGTCCCTGGGTATGCCACAGCTTCAACAAGTATAGTGCAGTTTTCCCTATAGCTACAACTTGATAGCTTATCTCAGTATAATTCTAGTACCCCTTTCATTAACCAGTTATTTTTTAGATTGGTACTTTACAGGCTAAGCAACTCCCACAAAGTATATTGATTTCATAACTAAACTAAGAGAAGTATTCTTATTTACCTCATTTCCAAGCCTTACAATAGCCCCAAACACTGACAGCATAGACAACTGGCCCAGCATAGCAACAACAATAGATTGAACCCTGTCTCAAGAATGTATTTATCTTCATTAACTTATTCATTCAATGAATTTAAAAAATTTCATGTACCTACATGTCAGGCATTATGCTAACTAAGCTTTATGATACAAAAATTAAGAATTACACAGTCCCTTGAAGAATCCCCACTGAAGTGGAGAAGACAGTCACTGAAATAAACCAGTCAGTCGGATGAGGGCTGTGGAACCATCTGCCACGGAAGCCGGAAGGAAAGGCGCCAGGCGGGCAGGCTGGGGCGAAGGCTTTCCCAACCTTTCCCAGTGAGTTCTTGGGGAACGTTTTCCCCAAGAAAACTAATGGCACCCTAAACTTACAAGTTTTTTTTTCCTACAAACTTTCCTAATCAATCGTGAGAACACACCACCACCTCTGCAGTATGAAATATTCTTACCAAAAAAATCAAACCAAATCTTCTCAAGCCTCCAGTACCAATTTACCAGAGCAGGGGAACCTATTAATCCAATCAGAGGGGTGCATTCAGCAAAATCCAGACTGTGGGAAACACTAGGACAAATGACTCAATTTCTTCAAAAATTAAATTGCAAGGAAAAAAATAGGTAGAGGATACTCGTTAGATTAAAGGAGACTTAAAAGTCTTTTTAACCAATTGCAACAGGTGGGCCTTGTACGGACGTTTTTGATTCTTTGTGAGGGTGAAGAAACCATTATGACACTTAGGAGACTGATTAAATTTTTAGAGAGACAGAGGAAAGGAGAGAGCCAGAGAGAGAGAGGGAAGCATTCATTTGTTGTTCCACTCAGTTGTGCATTCCTTGGTCACTTCCCGGTATATAACTTGACCAGGGACTGAACCTACAACCTTGGTGTTTCCGGACGATGCTATAACCGACTGAGCTAACCTGCCAGGGCCAAGACTGAGATATTTAATGAAGTTACAAGCTGTCAATGTTTTAAATGTGATAATGGCATTGTAGTTATGTTTTAAGAGGCAAGAAGCATGCATAATATTTCCTGGTGTTAAATATCTCTTCTGAGACCAGGTAACAAAACTTTAAGATCCAACTTCTGAATATCCTCATCAGCAAAACAGTAAGTAATACTGGCAGCTGCTTCATTAAGTTGCTGGAGGACTATGACATGTAACATGGAAAGGTGCCTGGTCCACAGTAAACCTCCATTCCGTATTTATTACTGTTAAGGGGACGAGGGGCTTAAAACACCGTGATACTGCTGTCACTCAGGCCAGTTACTCTCATATCTGAACTAGGTTACTCCACTTACATCTTCCATACGCAGCATACTTAAGTAATCAAAACATTTCCTTCAGAATTTGTGTTCAAAATCACTTCAATCACAATCTTTCTCACACTGCTCGCACCAGCCTTATTCCGTTAGCCTGCCTCGCTCACCCCACACCCAGAGGACATCACCTAGTGGGAGTTCCCACTCACATCTGCCGCCCTCCCTGTGTGGGCTCTCGACACCTATTCCCAGCTGCTGTTCACAAGGCCCTGTACCTTCTTTTACTGCCTTTGACTTGACTAGCATAGTCCCGGGAATCCAGGATTGTCCTGAAAAGCGTTTTGGTCCATCTCTTCTGCTAAATCTCTTTGGGCAAAGCCTCTGTCAGTTCATACATTCATGCCCTCGTTCACGCCAGCGGGGCCCAACCCACTGCCCTTCTCAACCGTGGCGTCTGCAAGTTTCTGCTTTTTCTTCTTCTCCAGTTTTGTGCGCTATGTCCTCAGAGTCAACAAACAAAGTTCAGTTCGCTGCTGCTCATGAACTTCGGGCCACAGAAGCACCTGCCAAGTCTGAAAGTTCCCACCCTATGCAGCAATCCTGACCCTTTACCTGCTTCAGGGTAGAGAAGGGCAGGGGCTCTCGGTAACTCCTCAGGGACTACCATCACCTGTCTAATTCCTCCCAGGCCGCTTAGTGGTGCTTTTGCACATTTAGGTACTACAGAAATCCTTGCTGAATTTTCATGATACTCAGGAGCTGAGAGTAAGGCTGGGATACACATCAAGGTCCAGAGCAAACGAAGTACAAAGCCTGACCTGGGGAAACTAATAAAAATATATTTTAATAAAAATATAATTACATGGCCCTGGCTGGTTGGCTCAGTGGTAGAGCGTTGGCCTGGCGTGCAAGGGGTCCCGGGTTCGATTCCCGACCAGGGCACACAGGAGAAGCACCCATTTGCTTCTCCACCCCCCCCCCCGCCTCCTTCCTCTCTGTCTCTCTGTTCCCCTCCCGCAGCGAGGCTCCATTGGAGCAAAGATGGCCCGGGCGCTGGGGATGGCTCCTTGGCCTCTGCCCCAGGGGCTAGAGTGGCTCTGGTCGCAACAGAGCGACCCCCCGGAGGGGCAGAGCATCGCCCCCTGGTGGGCAGAGCGTCGCCCCCTGGTGGGCGTGCCGGGTGGATCCCAGTCAGTCGGGCGCATGTGGGAGCCTGTCTGACTGTCTCTCCCCGTTTCCAGCTTCAGAAAAATACAAAAAAAAAAAAAAAAATATATATATATATAATTACATACTATATAAATATCCAAACTATTGCAATCAATCGAAACAATATTTAATTAATAGAATGAGCTTGAATGGGTTATATTGCAAATAAAACAATTATTTCGTTTTTCAAACAGCCTGGACACGTTTTTAGTTATCAACTGCAGCTATTGTCTGTGCCAGTGATTTTTTTTTTTTTCCCTCTTCCAAAGCTGGAAACGGGGAGAGACAGTCAGACTCCCGCATGCGCCCGACTGGGATCCACCCAGCACGCCCACCAGGGGCGAAGCTCTGCCCACCAGGGGGCGACGCTCTGCCCCTCCGGGGCATTGCTCTGCTGCGACCAGAGCCACTCTAGCGCCTGGGGCAGAGGCCAAGTAGCCATCCCCAGCGCCCGGGCCATCTCTGCTCCCATGGAGCCTTGGCTGCAGGAGGGGAAGAGAGAGACAGAGAGGAAGGAGGGGGTGGGGGTGGAGAAGCAAATGGGCGCCTCTCCTATGTGCCCTGGCCGGGAATCGAACCCGGGTCCCCCGCACGCCAGGCTGACGCTCTACCGCTGAGCCAACCGGCCAGGGCCCTGTGCCAGTGATTTTCAACCTTTTTTGAGCCACGGCACATTTTTTACATTTACAAAATCCTGGGGCACACCACCTACCAAAATAACAAAAAATGACACTCTAACACAGTACATATTATACATATAGTTAATAATATAGTTTCTAAATGTATTTATACTCAGTGTGAAACCTGGGCCTGTTTCGATGAACACAAAAGGGATATCCTGGCAGGAATGGTAGAAAGACACACACGAAGCTCTTCCTCAACAGTTCTCAGTCTCTCCCTGTTTTTAGTTTTTATCACAGTCAAGCTTGAGAAGCTCAGCTCACATAGATATGTGGTTGAAAACGGGAGCAATGTCAAAATAGCTTTGTTGGCCAGAATGGGGAACTCCTTGGCAACAGATAACCAAAAACTGTCCAAAGGAAGATTAGCAAACTTTAGCTTTAAAGTTAGATAACATTGTGATGCATTGTGATGCATTATATATCACCCTCTGCGGGGGCCTCTTTTAAAAAGAAAAAGGTCAAATATCTATATACGCCATCAGGATAGACATAACCAGCTGAGGCTGAGGCTTCATCTAGTGGTGGCAACATTTACCTCCAGTCCTGACCAGGATTAGAAATCAGGACCATGGGGAAGAGTATCAGCTTCAACTACTCGCCGGGGCCACACAATGACAAGTGCGAGGCAGGCCGAGCGGGGACCTTCCTGGGTGTGGATGAGAGGCGGCCTACTATTGGTTCATCGCTAGTGGTCGGGATGAATCCTAGAAGGTGATTGGTCAGTGAGCGTTCCCTGTGCCTCCACTCTTCCTGTCACTGATAGCTGGAGGGATTGTGAGGGGAATGTTTATGTTCAGATGGAGGCAGCTGGCAGTGGGCTGGATAAATAGTCTCCGCGGGCCGTAGTTTGGGGACCCATGTTTAATTTCCCCATGGCACACCTGACCATGTCTCACGGCACACTAGTGTGCCACGGCACACTGGTTGAAAAACACTGGTCTATGCTACAATGCCACTTTATTCAGGCATGATAGAATACCAAGAGAAAAAATTAAAGCATATTTTACTTGTATTCTGTTTCTTAAGTTATTGTGGCTTTTAGAAAAAGAAAACTAGACCCCAGATCCTCTGGACCCTACAGAGAACTCTGAAGTGCTTGCCAACTACTGGCATGTCATAGCACATACATTAACCAGAGACATTGGGATCGCCCACTCTTGGGTCAAGAAGCGGTCCCAGACTGGCCTGCACTGGCCTTGGTCAGCTATCTTATGATGGGAGCAGAAGAAAACTCCTCTGAAGCCCATCAGAATCACTGAAGATTAAAGACCATAAGAGGAAGTGGAAGCTGCTGAAAAATGATGCAATCCACAGCCCTCTTCAGTGAGGCAAAATCTAGCAACTGCTGTTAAAGAGAAGTTTGGGATGTGACCTCTGTTTTCACTAAGCACATATACCATTTAACTGGAGTAGTAGCTGATCCTCAGAACCTGTAGAATGTTGTCAGGAAGCAGAGATATGCCTGGAGGCACATCATCTACCCTACAACAGAAGTGGACAGAATAAGAAGGATGTTTAAATACAGGAAAAGAATGTTTCACACTTTAGGGGAACTACATTTTCAGCGCAAACCCCAAAGAAGCTCTTTTATTCCAGGTACTCTATACCTGCCCTGCAAGACACCACCAGGTGATCAGTGACACTTTAGAAAATGATTAGAGAGAAGTGGTTAGTCTTACTTTAGAGGAGGCTTATTGAAAAGAGAAAGAGAGGTTTTTATATATATTCAACTGTGCTATTTTTAAAGAAAGTATTTAGAATATAGATTAGTTCACTTTATATTTAAAAGCTAATATATGTGTATACCATTTCTAAAAGAAATAACTAGCAAATAGAAATGAAATATCTATCTATACCTAGTTTAATATTCTGTCAACTGCTTTATTTTTTAATTGATTTTAATTTATTATTTACATAAATTCTAGTGTTGCCCTGAATGCATCCCCCCTCACCTGTATTCCCCTCAACATCCCCCTGCCCCCCTCCCAATAACACCCTCCCCCATCCCTTCAGGTATACCCCATCCTATCATCCCCTTTTCCTCTGGTCCCTTTGATCCCTCCTCTGTCTCAGTTCCGTTCCTCAGTTCACTTAGTTCATTGGATTCCTCAAATGAGTGAGGACTGCTTTATTAAATAAGCAATATTCACTCACCTACTTATAGGTTCCCCAAGAGAGAGGAAAGATAACCAGCAAATGGAAAACAGAAACATAAAGAGGTGAATGTAGAACCTAAAGCATGAGCATCAATAGATTTTTTTAAAGTAATATTTCAATATTTTTGACAACTGGTTTCTGTGTAAGAAGACTATATTGTCCTTTAAGGGCAAAAGCCAACACAGATGTAACTGGCTCCTTGTGTCTCTCTTATAATAAAAACTCCCTACATTCAAAGTCAGGAAACCCGCATACTAAGTTCTACCTCTGTAACATGAAGCACTTCATTTACTCTCTAAAGTTCCCTATTTATAAAATTGTAGTATTATCTGCCTAATAAACCAGAAAGTCAATGTGCACTTTAGCTTTGAAATATGTAAAGAACTCTTAAAAATGTAACATTTTAAACATATATACTATCACTAAAGCCTAAGAATCTTTTCATAAGCCACTGTATACTAATTTCCTTATCTCTATTAAGAAAAATGCTCAAATCACAAAGGAGTACTGTAAAAATTTCTTACTATTAAATAAACTTTATGATTGTTTCTCTTCCGATAATGCTTAGTATGAAGTATTACTGCTATTTTATTTATTTATTTATTTTTAAATTTTATTTATTGATTTTACAGAGAGAGGAGGGGAGAGAACAAGAAGTATCAAGTCATAGTTGCTTCACTTTAATTGTTCATTGATTGCTTGTTGCATGTGCCTTGACCGGGCAAGCCCAGGGTTTTGAACCAGCGACCTCAGTGTTCCAAGTCAGTGCTTTATCCACCGTACCACCACAGGTCAGGCATTACTGCTATTTTTATACTGAGTAAAAGGCGATTTCATTCATTGTGGACAGAAAAATTTAAAGCACATAACTAGTAGTCACATAAAAATATGATATTATTAGCTTCTTTCTGATCACACTACAATGTAATGTGTTTTATAAAATAAACACCCAACTTTAACTAAATTACATAAAAAATAAATCACAGTGCATACTACCAAGTTGCCAAATTCTATAAACATTTAAAAATATATATGTATACCAAATTCTATAACTATTTAAAAAAAAATACATGCCAAGAGCTTCTGGTGACAGGGTCTGGGGAAGGGGCGGCAGGCGCCATGTCTGGCCACGAAGGTGGCAAGAAGAAGCCCCTGAAGCAGCCCAAGAAACAGGCCAAGGAGATGGACGAGGAAGATAAGGCATTCAAGCAGAAGCAAAAAGAGGAGCAGAAGAAACTTGAAGAGCTAAAAGTGAAGGCCGCGGGGAAGGGCCCCCTAGCATCGGGTGGAATTAAGAAATCTGGCAAAAAGTGAGCTGTTCCTTGAGCGTGGGGCAATGGTGATGATCCTTAATTCCATTCCTGTTTTAACATCTGGATTCCCTGTCATAACATCTCTTGCCACGTATAGCTAGAATGAAGTGTTGTCTGGAAGCCTATTGTATATTTAAGAATAAACTTTTGTAAAAAAAAAAAAATACATGCCAAATTCTATAACCAATTTTAAAAAATATGTGTTTCATTTTAGACTGAGGCATAAATCCTAGTGTTATGTAAGAGGCATTTATTATAATGTAAGGAAGATAAGAAGTACCTCTCAGAAAATCCTAAATATTCAAAGGGCATCATCACTTCACTTGTAACTATGGATTCTTTCATTCTCTTACTTATTGATGATACCAGAAAAAACTCATTTTTATTTATACTTTTTGCTTGCTGAGAAGCTAAAAAAAAAAAAAAAAGATTAGAAAAACTAGAATAACTTCAACATAATAAACAAACATTTAAATATAACTGATTTTCAAGCTTAAGCTCAACTACTCTTTATTTTTCTAGAAATGTAAGTCCCTAAGAAAGAAAACAGTGCATTTCCTAAGATTTAATCCCAGTTACTTAAAGGAATAGTCCCTTTCGTCCTTAGTTGTCCCATTCTCTGTTTGCACATGGTTTTTCATTTTACTACACAAAATAAATTAGTGTGCTAAAGAGAAATCTATGTTTGATTTTTTTTTACATTATAAAATTGGGGCATGGTTAGAACATGGTATGTAGACAAAGTTTAAGTTTTTAGCCATTTAAGACTTTAAAAGTATTTTCCAACCTCTAGGACTTTACAGTTCAAAATTCTGTGTTCCTTTTTGCTGAAATTTCCCAAATCTGTTTCACTCCTCTCTGGCTATTGAAGGTTCTATTGTTAAGAGCTGCTAATTTTTGTCTCTATCATAGGAAGAAGTCCAACTTAAATTTTCAGACTTAAAATTCTGGTTAAAGCAATCCTTGCCTGTGTTATGAATTATCTAACTTGTAAATTCTATAAAGTCAGTTTACTTTAAATGATTATTTGTGAGTTTCTTATCTTTAAGGTTGATTAATTTTATACATCTTGTAGATAGCATTTACTTGAAAAATTGAAAGTTTACTACTAGTAAAATCTAAATTCACCATTCAGTATTCTGAGAAAAAGATATGAAATATAATTTTAAATAAGCCAACAAAATCACAAATAAAACATTCTTCCACTTACTTTAAATATAATAGTGGCAATATAAGTTTATATGTTTTTAAAAATAACATGCCAAGAAAAGAGGCATTTATTATAATGTAAGGAAGATAAGAAGTTCCTCTCAGAAAATCCTAAGCATTCAAAGGCCCAAATCTTAACTCCATAAAATCCTTAGTCTCATAATTTGAATGAAGTGAGTTGTAAATTATTTAAAAAGCACTTCTAAGCACAAACTACAAGAACACATTTTTATGAGTAGAAAACCAATAATATAAATAACCTTACTTTGAGTTAAAGATTCAATACTTTTCAACTTTTGTTGAATTGTAAGAAACCCACCGGGTGAGTTAAAAGGAAGCTCTTCTCCTATTCACACCTAGCGTTCTTTCAAATACTGCTGAGCAAGTACTCCGATAAACGAAATTTCCTGAGGGATTATTCATCATCCTAGGAATCACTGTGTGAGGATTCTAGTACTCTCCTCAAATGAATTTGTGACAGCCTCTTTGGATCTTAGCTTCCTTATCTGAAAAATCAAAGGGTTAAACTCAGGTCAGTTCTCAAACTTCAGTGTGAATTGGAATTTGCTGGAGGGCTTGTTAAAACACAGATTGTCAGGCCCCACTCCCAGAGATTCTGATTCAGATGGGCTGCCCAATTTATATTTCTAGAGAGGTTCCAGGTGGTGTGGATGAAACTGCCCTTCTGGCTCTGAAGGTCCATGATTCCAATTTCTGGAAGCTGGGAATCTCCACTAAGAGGAGCTTTAACTAAGGTGACCAATCGTCCTCCTTTAGGGAGGGCAGCCCTTCTTTTGTAAGTTCCGTCCCCCCTCGAAAAGTGTCCTAATATGATAAACGCATAATAAAAATATTTGTAATCAAGTGTGGTCTAAGTGAGAGAACAGACAGAAGACAAACCCCAGACTGGGAGGGAATACCTGCACAACACACCTCTGATAAAGGACTGTCACCCAAAATATACAAAGAACTCTTAAAATTTGATAATATGAAAACAATCAGACTTTTAAATGGTCCAAACCATTTGGTACATGAAAGGGACTTAACCAGTACATGAAAAAGGTTCCTGAAAAAGGTTTCAGCCTGACCTGTGGTGGCGCAGTGGATAAAGCGTCAAACCTGGAATGCTGAGGTTGCTGGTTCGAAACCCTGGGCTTGCCTGGTCAAGGCACATGTGGGAGTTGATGCTTCCTGCTCCTGCCTCTTCTCTTTTTCTCGATTTCTCTCTGTCTCTCTCTCAAATAAATAAAGTCTTAAAAATGAAAAAAAAAAAAAAAGAAAAAGTAAAAGGTCTCAACATCACTAATCATCAGGGATCTTTGTGTACTGTTGGAATGTAAATTAGTATAACTACTATGGAAAACAGTATGGGGGTACCTCAAAAAACTAAAAATAGATTTACCATATGACCCAGCAATCCTATTTCTAGGTACATATCTGAAGGAAATGAAATCACTATCTCGAAGAGCTACCTGCGCCCCATGTTCATGCAGTATTATTCATGGAAACAACCTAAGCTCCATCAATGCTTGAATGGGTTGAATGGTTTGATGAGTGGGTGAAGAAAATGTGTGTGTGACTCAAAAAGGATATCTTGTTGTTTGTGACAACATGATCTTAGGAGCATGATGCTAATTAAATAAATTAGAAAAAAACAAATACTTCGTGATCTCATTTACATGTGGAATCTAAAAGAAGAAAAAGAAAAAGAAAAAAAAAACTCATAGAAATAGAGAACAGATAGGTGGTTTCCAGAGGCAGAGGGTGGCAAGTGGGTGTAATGAGTGTAGGTGGTCAAAGGGTGCGGACTTCCAGTTATACGTTCTGGAATGTCATGTATAGAGTGGTGACTCTAGTTAACAACACTGTATTGCATGTTTGAAATTTGCTGAGAGTAGATTTTAAAAGTTCTCATCACAAGGAAAAAATTATAACTGTGTGAGGTGATGGATGTTAACCAAACTTACTGTAGTAATCATTTTGCAATATATACATATATCAAATCATATGTTGTATACCTTAAACTAATATAATGTTATATGTCAATTTTATCTCAGTAATACTGAGAGCAAAAGCTCCACATCATATGTTATTAAGGAACTGCAAATTAAAACAATTAGATACCACTATAGGCTTATTAAGGTGGCTAAATTCCAAAACACTGACAATAAATGATGGTGGGGTTGGGGAGCAACAGAACTCACGTTCCTCGCTGGTGGGAATGAAAACTGGTATGGCCAACCAATATGTTCTTTAGTAGGGTAAGTGGATGAACCCTGGTACATTCACACAATGGAATGTCAGTCAGCACTAAAAAGAAATGAGCTTCCAAACAATGAAAAGACAAGGGAAGAACTTGAATGCATACTCCTAAGCAGAAAAAAAGCCAATCTGAAAAGACTACAAACTATGATTCCACCCAAATAACATTCTGGAAAAGGGAAAACTATGGGAAGAGTAAAAAGATCAGTGGTTGCCAGGAGATATGGAGGAGGGAGGGATGAGTAGGCAGAGCACAGAGGGTTTTAGGGCAGTGAAACTACTGTGGAGAACGTAATGGTGGATACATGTCCTAACTCATAAAATGCACAGTACCAAAAGTAAACCCTAAGGTCAACCGGTCTTTGGATGATAATGATGTGTCAGTGCAGGTTCATCAGTTGTAACAAATGTACCACTCTGGTGGGGGATGCTGAAAACGGGGGAGGCTGGTATATGTGGGGGCTGGGAATATATGGGAGATTTCTCTATCTTCTCTCCAATTTTGGTGTGAACTTAAAACAGCTCTCAAAATGATTCTTTCACATAAAAAGATATAAATAAATTAAAAAAAAAAATAAACTGAGCAAAGAAAAAAAAGGACCTTCCCTGGAGACCTTCAAAATTCATTTCAAGTCACTTTTGCTGCCCCAGGCCCAGCCTTCTTTTGGAAGGTTAAGGAAATCGGCAGAGTGTGGACTGGCATGCCCCCTGCAGGATGGGAGCGAAGGTGCTTCAGGCCAGGCCTGAGTCTCCAGCGGGTGGCCCCACGTGTGAACCATCAGGGAAGTTCTCTAGAATACCAATGCTGGGCCCCAACACTCACCAACTGAGACTTTCCGGTAGCTGAGTACCCCGAGTTGAGGAGCACTCCCGTTCATTCATTCTACCGTGCAGGCCGGGCTGAGAATTACCGTAGAGCGGGGCTGGGGGTCAGGGTAGCTGCACCCCTGTGGTCACGCTCTTGGGTGCTCACTGCAGCTGCGTGCTTCCCAAGGGCCTGCAGCCTGGGTGCCACGCTGTCAGAGCTTTCCAGTCAAGAATGGATGTCCCAGGGAAGATGAGCCAATCATCTGCCCCGGGAGGAGGGAGACTAAAGCCTGGGGTCCGCAGCCCCCCACCCTCACCCTCACCCCTACCCCCGCCCCCGCCCCGCCCTTACAATTCAGAGGCCAAGTGCCCAAAACGCATTTGTGCTCTAGTTAAGGGCTTTATCACTTTCCCACTGTATTGTCACCAAGCGGGCGATTACACTGCTTGGGACCTCACTTTGATGATGTGTGGATGAATGGGTGGGGGGACTAAGTATTCTTCCCAGCGAACTTTCCTCTACACTTGCTAACGGGCACCTATAAAACTAAAAACAAGCAAGTACACAAATATAAAAAACGTGCATGCTAGAATGAACACACAGAAAAGTGAAACTAGTACAGTCGCATGGGTGATCTGCGTGCGAGATATTTAAAGGGTCTTGTCTAGTGTGGGCAAACTAATATGACATAGCAAAATCTCACTGGCTGACGGACAGTCGCTCTTTTCCAAGGGACTCCTGGGAAGTTTCTTTTGGCGTGAATGAATGTGGGCGGCTCTAGCCAATGTTCCCGGGTCTGGGTTCCTCACGTGACCTTCCCCCATTGCTGACCACCTTACATTCCGATCTTTTGTGTTAATTGGGGGCACCGCTTATTCGTCTGGCTACTTTCTGCTGATTAGGGGCATCGTGGGGAGGGAGAGATCAGCAGTTGGTGGCTTTGAGGGGTGTCAGGAGAAACATCTGTTTGGCCGTGAGTTGAGAAACTTCACGGATGCGGTCCTGTAAGGATTTAAAAAAAAAAAGGAGTAATAGGGAGATCTGCAGGGTACAGCCTTTTGGTGAGCCGGAGATGGGTAGGGCCTAGCAAACTTGAGGCAAAACTGTATGCCAGGAGTGGCGTACAAAGGGGAAAAACTGCATGTCAGGAGTGCTGTGTGAAAGGAAAAGAAAGGATCCAAATCACTCCATAACTAAGACCTGAAAGGGAACTAGAGGTCCAGAGTATGAGGGCAGAACAGAGAAGGTAGCCCCCATGTCCACAGGAAATGAGAGGGACTTACCCATTCCTGCAGCATTGCCCTGGGCTCAGCACGGGTGAGGAAGACGGGGGTCTCCGAGTCCAGGCCGTGGCAGTTGCCTATGATGTCTAGGAGTTCGCCTGGCTGGCCTGGTCTCCCCTTTGGGTGGCTTGTCCTCCACGTAGAGATGCTGAGGATGAGCCTGCAGCCCAAAGGGGCTATCACTCTGCCAGTGAGCAGGCTGCTTGCAGTTAGGGCAGGGTTTAGTGGGCAGCCGCAGGTAGGGGCCCTGCTGGGCCCAGTGGTCCTGCTTGCCACATTTAAAGCAAGCTGCTGGTGAGATTCCTCTTTGTAGTTTGGACTTGGGTCAGGCACTTCCTGTGCCTTGCTCCTGTTGCTCTGCTGGCCTCAGGGCTGCCACAAGAGCCTGGGTTTTGGAGTGTTACCTTCTGCTGCATGCGGGCCCGGTGAGCAGCCTTGGCCTTTTTCTACTAGTCGTGACCATTAAAAACTTTAAATGCCCATGTTCACAGGTCTCAGATAGGGGTTTGCGGGTTGAGAATAAGAGGAGGGGGGCTCCTGGGAAGCCTGGTATACCCAGATCCGGCTGGAAACACTGGAGCCAGAGGCAGGACAGGGCCAGAACTTCCTGCAAGAAAATTGGGGTTGGGCCTTGGGGTCCTGCAAACCGGTGTAAGAGCCAATGGCAGGCTGAGAATGGCCTGATGGAAGAGGGGCTTAAGAACACAGTGGAGAAGGGAGGGGCCCTTGGCCGGCAGGGGAGGAGACAGAGAGACTGGTATTTGCAGGTGAATGAGAAACAGGATCCAGCAAAGGGAGGGGAGGGGGCTCTTGGGAGTGAAGAGACCCGAATGAAAGAGGTCCGCAGAGGGACCAGAGAGGGGTCTAGAGAGAGAGGTGCCCCCGGGGATCAGGCAGGAGGGGGAGAGAGTTGGGAGTTGGCGATGGAGGAAAGATTAGGAGTGGAGGGTTTAGGTGAGGTTTCTCTGGCCTAAAAACGGACTGCGCATAGAACAGGTGGCACAGAGATGAGGACGGGAGTGCGAATAACTAGAAGCACTGAATGTAAAAGATCTCCAACCAGTTCCCAGTTCTTTTGGCGATAGTTAAATTGGTGAGGGTGTTAAAGTTGAAAGTCCCTTCAGGAGGCTACCTGGTTCAATTATCCAGTAGGTTCTGTGGCCTGGCCACAGCGGAGAAGAAGAGCAGTTTCTTCTTCTTTAGGGAGAAAAAGATTTAGGATAAGGCAACTCTAGGCATGTTTTTGGATTAGATTTAGATTCCTGTGCCCCCATGGCTGCCCGCAGTCCTCGGAGTGGTCAGAGGTGAGAATTGGCATCCCACAACTCAATTTCTGGCCACCAGATGGATAAGTAAAGTGGATGTGCTCAGGTCATCTCCACGGGCACACACGCATTCAGAACGGAACGGAAAAGAGGTCCCTGATGCAGCTGCAGTTTCAAACGAAGTCTCAGCGGAAAGAACTGAGGGGAGGCTGGAGGCAGGGGACTTACTGCACTGTGCGCCAAAGTGGGTGGAAAGTCGGAGGTCCTGGTTCTTTCTCAGAGGGGAAGGGGAGAGGAGCAGTCCTTGTGGACTTCTGACTCCTCCCAGGTTTCGGCACCAAATGTAAGGTATTTTCCCCCCTGAGGAAGAAGGAAGGGGCGTAGCCACGAAGTGTGGATAAGCAAAAGCTTTATTGTGTACAGTGCATCCCGCCTGACGAGGTTCCCTAGTCCTGGGGACAGAGGCCAGGGAAGTCGCATGGGGTGATCCGCATGGGAGATATTTAAAGGGTCCCATCTAGGGTGTTGAGCTAATATGACGTAGCAAAATCTCACTGGCTGATGGATAGTTGCTCTTTTCTAAGGGACTCCTGGGAAGTTTCTTTTGGCGTGAATGAATGTGGGTGGCTCTAGTCTAAGTTCCCGGGTCTGGGTTCCTCACGTGACCTTCCCCCATTGCTGACCACCTTACAAAATGTATTCACCTTTACCTTACTATTATTTAATATAGCAGACATCTAGGCTATAAAGAAAAGACTATGTTTGGAGTTACACAGTCCTGAGTGTTTAAATACCACTTCCAAAAATTAGTAACTGAATGACCTCTGGGTCAGTTATATATCTCTCTGAGGACAACCTTATCTACTTGGCAGGAATATTGAAAGTGTGATAGAACATACAAAAAACACACAATGGAGTCTCTCGCACTTAGCAAGTCCTCAGTCAACTGTCTCGATTACTATCTTTGTACATTCGACTTTTCCACCATAGATAATGCTGACCCAAGACCAAAGACGTACTTATTTAACCCATGCAATCATAGTAAATAATGAGGATTGAAATTGAGCTATATTATTTTCTTTGAGGCAAAACTTATTTCCTAATCTTTTCCATTTTCTTCTAATTATACTACTAGAAACTAGCATCTTTCATGACTTTTTCTTGCAACCAGATCTTCCAACCAAGATATTCCAAACCTTATCTATCTTTCTGGTCCCAGATCAAGTTCTACCATCCTCATGAGCAAAGCCTCTCCTGATGCCTGTGGCCCAGAATACTTTGTCCTTCTACTGAATCCTTCTACAGAACCTATTACTTCCCAACATACTGCACTGTGGGTATTGGGGGGAGGGGCTGGATCTTCTTCTCCCCTTTGCACTATCTGCTCCTAACAGAGGGGACTGCAGAGTGAGTATGTTTTTCATCTAAAAAGACTTACAAATAACATCAATAGAATGTAAGTGAAATTTCTATATGGTGTTTAAGAAGTAACTGGTATAGCACCTGTACACTACAAGTAATATTTGATAGTAAATATTTCATTTATTCATCTCTTTAATATTTATATCCTCCTACTTTCAAAAGTTATTTGAGTCACCTTTAAAATTAAAAAAGATAGAGAAGTAGGAAAGGGTTGAATGCTAGAGCAATAATTTAAAATGTCATGAAAACAGTAAACTGCATTTGAATGGCTGACACCAAACTTAAATTAAGAACGCTTATCCACTTTACCAGATAATGTATTTACTAGGATTCCAGGGTCTGCTATTTAAACCTCAACACAGAACACACGTACACACATGAAATCAATTCTAATAGCTGAGCAATCATATTTTGCATAACCAAGTTAATCAATTGATCTGAGATAAAAGAGCTTTATAAACCTTGTAACACCTTAAAAAAACTTCATAAAAGCCCTGGATGGCTTGATTGATTAGCAGGGGGCCCCAAACTTTTTACACAGGGGGCCAGTTCACTGTCCCTCAGACCTTTGGAGGGCTGGACTATAAAAAAAACTATGAACAAATCCCTATGCATATTGCACATATATTATTTTAAAGTAAAAAAACAAAACGGGAACAAATACAATATTTAAAATAAAGAACAAGTAAATTTAAATCAACAAACTAACCAGTATTTCAATGGGAACTATGCTCCTCTCACTGACCACCAATGAAAGAGGTGCCCCTTCCAGAAGTGCGGTGGGGGCGGATAAATGGCCTCAGGGGGCCGCATGCGGCCCAAGGGCTGTAGTTTGGGGACCCCTGGTTAGAGCATTGTCCAGAAGCACAGAGCAAAGGTTGCCAGTTTGGTACCCAGTCAGGGCACATACAGGAACAGATAAATGTTCCTGTCTGTTCTTCTCTCTCTCAAATCAATAAATAAAAATAAATACTTCATAAAAACCTTGTAAAAGTATAATACAAATAGAGTAGCTGTAATTATTTTTCCCTTTGATTTGCACAGCTTTAGTTAGATTTCAGCCCAATTAAAACATCTTGCAATGTAAAAGTATATAGTCTTTTAGCAATGAGTTCTTACCAGTTATCATTTGCATTCTGTACCACTCAACTAATCCATAATATTGCCATTCACTTTGTTGTGTTTTAAGACTGTATAATGATATAAGCTATTGTCCTAAATATTTCAAAATAGCAACCAACTCAACCTCTATTTTACTTAGTCATTCTTGCAGCTAATGATTCTTTGCCAACCTTTTACTCATTAGCTCTTACCTCTGCATTTAGGTTATCTGCAAGGCTTTCCAGAAACTGACTCTCAGTTGGGTTTGTTGAGTGAGCAAAGTGAGGTAATGGCTGAGTTTATCATGTGTTGTTATGATGATTCCTTCCCCAAAGCTGTCAAATTGTGGTCTTCTGGCTCGACCAACTATCAGCATGACATCTAATATTCCAAGATCAACAAAGGAGCCTCCTTTTGCAGCATATATTTGTGTTCCCTAGATGAGGAAAAGTTAATAGAAATTTACACAAACACACACAAATATAATCCTGAGCTGAATCCTGAAATAGGCAAATACGGCAAGATCTCAAAAGTGTACTTTAATCCTTTCATCATCTGTGATAGAGTTAAATTTCCACAATATAGACTAGATTCTTCTGAAGAAAATAATTCTGACCTTATATAAATAACTTTCTTTTTTTAAAAATATTTTTATTTTATTTATTTATTTTTAGAGAGGAGAGAGAGAGACAGAGAGAGAGAGAGAAGAGAGAGACACACAGAGAGAGAGAAGGGGGGAGGAGCTGGAAGCATCAACTCCCATATGTGCCTTGACTAGGCAAGCCCAGGGTTTTGAACCAGCGACCTCAGCATTTCCAGGTCGATGCTTTATCCACTGCGCCACCACAGGTCAGGCATAAATAACTTTCAAAGTCAGTGAAACAGCTAAATCACAATATTTTTCTACAGTCCTCCGCTCTACCAGTTGAGCTATAGAAGGAAGCACCACAATATTTTTCTAAATAAATTAATCCACGGGTTTAAGATACCATAAATCCATATGCAAAGGAAGGTAAGCTCTTAACCTTAATAATAACAACATGGGCAGGAAGATTGACACCCCAGGCTAATGTGGCTGTGCAAACTAGGACTTTGCTATGCCCATTGGAAAAAAAGTTTTCAACCAAATTTCTGTCTTGCCTAAGCATTCCTGCATGATGAATGCTGAAGCCACCTGGGAATAATTCTCGTACTTGCTTATTTCTTAACTTTTGCACATAAAGTAGATATAAACAAAACATAAAAGATTTAAGCATGTGAAAGGCATTGTTTTTTAGCTTTCCTGTTGAATAAGTTTATCAAAAACCATAAAATTATTTTTAAGCATCTTAAGGTCTTAAGGATTAGTATATAATGCTTTATACAAAATTATTAAAATTATATTTCATCTATTTTAAAAAGTATGTAATCCTGAACATAACACAAAATCTAAAAGGAAGTTAAAAGCAAGTATCTTTCTCATGTGGGTGTCCTGTTCTTGAAGTCAATATTACCTATTCCCTATCCTTGTAAAACTCTGTTAAAGCATAAATCTCAGTGGCTTCCATCTCACTCAGAGTGGAGGCCAGAGCCCTTACAATGCAAAACCCTACAGAAATCATTCTCATCCACTAACCTCACCTAGCCAGGCACAAGGACCAACTTTTTCCTATGTCCCCTTTCTGACAAATTGACACTTCCTCAGGGTGATATTATTCCAGACCCAGTGCCTTGGAAGCCTTTCCCCCTCTTACTGAGATGCCCCACGGTTTCAAACAGGATGAATTCTTCCTCACAGCACTTGACAGTAAACTACTGTGTTCACCCACAGTTGTGTTCCTGGCAATGTTTCATGGTAGGGCACGGACACTTGTCATAGCTCAACTTTATATCTACCTTGAATATACTAACTTCACTTCTGGTGTCTGTTCTTTAACCTATTCTGAGCTCAGATGTGGGATCTGGTCCACTTCTCTGCAGTCTGTATAAGTGGTAAAGCAGATGTTACCAAATCCACTGAAGACTCACTATATAATGGAAGAATATTTTTCTGCAAAATTAAAGACTTTAGATTAACATAAATGTCGACAGAGTCAAAGCTTCTGTTTGGGTATCACATCCTGTGTTTATTTGCTATTGGTCTGAAATTTTCATTACAAACATTTCAATAGCTTCTTTTGAAACAGTTTTTCATACTTTTATGTAGGCAAGGAGTGAGATTTCAGGGGTCTGGTGTTCCAGTGCAGATTGTCACACTGATTATCTATCTGTAAGGTCACTTGAAAATGTAAATTTATACTTTAATAAAAAATTAAGTAAGAAAATTCAAGAGAAATAGAACTCCATGAAACCTGCTTCCAATATAAAATGTATGCTAATACATGAACAGATCCCACCATCTATCTAGTGGCCAGCCAAGTAAATAACAACGTACACATTTTGAGACTAAGTTTGGGATTCTATAAATATTTTACACAACAGAGTCTCAAACAAAAATACACATATACACAAAAAGACTGCCTTCTTTAAGTTTCAAGAGGATTGTTATTCTTTTTTTTTTTTTTTTTTTTTCATTTTTCTGAAGCTGGAAACAGGGAGAGACAGTCAGACAGACTCCCGCATGCGCCCGACCGGGATCCACCCGGCACGCCCACCAGGGGTGACGCTCTGCCCACCAGGGGGCGATGCTCTCTGCCCATCCTGGGTGTCGCCATGTTGCGACCAGAGCCACTCTAGCGCCTGAGGCAGAGGCCACAGAGCCATCCCCAGCGCCCGGGCCATCTTTGCTCCAATGGAGCCTTGGCTGCGGGAGGGGAAGAGAGAGACAGAGAGGAAAGCGCGGCGGAGGGGTGGAGAAGCAAATGGGCGCTTCTCCTGTGTGCCCTGGCCGGGAATTGAACCCGGGTCCCCCGCACGCTAGGCCGACGCTCTACCGCTGAGCCAACCGGCCAGGGCAGGATTGTTATTCTTATTTCGTTTTTGTGCAGAGTGGTTTTCCTCTTAGGGATCATATTATACATACCCTTTATGGTTTAGTTACATTTGGAACATAGAACCACAACTTTTGTCTTTGCAGACATGAGTTACTGTGATTGTCAACCTCAGGAATATGTGATGACTTGGGATAAAGTCTGTTGTGGAGTATCTGCTAGGATATAACAGAGCTCCTTCATGGCCCAGGGTAGGGAGAGAATAAACATTTCACCTATTCCATTTATTCCCTACTATTCATGAATGAACACTCAGAGCTAACAGAAACAAATATTGGCCAAGAGTTTGCTTAAAGGCTTTAATCACTGTAAAAAAAAAAAATAGAAGACTAGATAAAGAAGATGTGGCATATATACACCATGGTATACTATTCAGCCATAAGAAATGATGACATCGGATCACTTACAACAAAATGGTGGGATCTTGATAACATTATACGGAGTGAAATAAGTAAATCAGAAAAAACAAGAACTGCAGGATTCCATACATTGGTGGGACATAAAAACGAGACTAAGAGACATGGGCAAGAGTGTGGTGGTTACGGGGTGGCGGGGGAGGGAAGGAGGGAGAGGGGGAAGGGTGGGGGAGGGGCACAAAGAAAACTAGATAGAAGGTGACAGAGGACAATCTGACTTTGGGTGATGGGTATGCAACAGAATTGAATGACAAGATAACCTGGACATGTTTTCTTTGAATATATGTACCCTGATTTATTGATGTCACCCCATTAAAATAAAAATTTATTTATATAAAAAAAAGAATATCAAAAAGGAACAAATTAGTTTTGTTTTTCCATGTAAGGTCGAAACATATACAGAAGCAACACAAGACCTTCAGCTCAGATATAGACCCTGAATCAAAGAGCATGGTAAATTGCATAAATAATTTATAGTGATGTTTGTAAGCCTTCCGAGGCAATCTATATTCATAAGGTATGCTTCATTTCAATTTCCTAATTTCAAATCCATTAGGAAAAAAACAACTTCCATTATAAAAACTAGACTTTAACTAGAAGGCGGCAGATATTTTCTTCAATATAGCACTCTTTTCCACAATTATTAGTCAGCATGCTTTATCATTATTATAACAAGTATTATAAAGTCCTCTTCTTTGGCAAGTTATATTTTTATCATTCAATGTTTACAAAGTTAATCAGCATTAGACTGTGCACCTGCTTACATGTTAGAAGTATTATATAAACCTATACCTGACTTCATTTTTAACACAGGAGTTTAGAGATGTAAGGAATATATTATGTCATCTTTTCCTAGTCCTTCTCTTCTCTCTGGTCATCTGTTAACTATTTGCTATATTAACTAAACCTGGCTAGGGTCAGAATTTCTGAGGAGCATGTTAAAATTTTTAGGGCTCTAGTTTCAGAGACTCTGATTTTAATATCGGGCATGAAAACAGACAATGGGAACCAATGATCTATTATCCTACTGTCTTCCTTCCTCCCTCCCTCCCTTCTTCTCTTTTCCCTGCCTTGCCTTAACTGAACCTTGACTCTCTCCATGGACTGTGCTTTCATGCACACCTCTCAAGTGATGGGAGATGATGTCTCTTCACCATCACCATTTCCAAACTACCATGGACCAACCTATTGCAAAAACCTCTGCTCCTTTAATGTTCAGCATATCCGGTTCTGTCACACAACCTTATCCAATAAAGACTAGATACCCATGGGTCCCTGTCTCTGTCCATACCAATTCCTATCACCTCTGTAGGTGACAGTATTTTCCATGTAGACGTCCAAAACCTTTACCCTTCAATTCCCATGGCCTCTGTCCCACCTCAGCCAGACTAGTGACATCAACCCACCACTGGATGACTTTCTATTCTAGCCTCGATTTCAACCCACAAGTATACTACTTTTAAAATCACTAATACAAACATCCTAATTTATGGCCAAATCGTCCTATAATTCAAGATTGCCCAACTAATTTTTCTAAGCTCATTCCTTACTGTTAATGACACTTGCAATCACAATTTCTTTACTTTCATTTTATTTATTAGCATCCTCTCCCTGAATCCACACTACAGTCCTTATTCTGGTTCTTTCCGCAGTTTAGATAGCAGAGCCTAGCATTTTAGTCACACTCCTGACAATTTCTTAAATTCATCTGGCTTTTGTTATACGAGACTGGCAAATATGAAACTCAGATAACTCAAGGTAGCTAGTGTCTAAGAAAAAATATATATAAGGACAAACTGAGAACATTTTAAATTCATGATCACAATCTTCACAAACCCTTAACATTGGACAGTAATTCTGTGATGTCTTTTATAGTCTGTTTTTTCTCACATATCTCACAATGTGTACATTAACCATTTATTTTCTCTCCACAAACTTCTGACCAACTTATTACTCTAAACTCTTAGGGAATAACCTTAACACCCATTTCATAAAGAAAATTCAATACATCAGAGGAAACTCCTCAATATTGATATCTACACTTGAATGCTCTATATCTACACTCATCAGCTAACTTCATCTATTTTTTGTATTCCACTGTGTGAATAGAAAAGGCTCTACATAAAGTCAACAATATCCATGTTGCTAAGTACATTGAATATTTAGTAATCCTTACATTACTTGACCACTCACAGCAGTACTCTATATAAAAGGTCCTTTCTCCTCTTTGAATCACTCTTTTCCTGGGCCTTCATAACGTGATACTCCCTTGGGTTTACTCCAATGTCTTGAAGGCTCCTTTGTTGGCTCATTCTCCACTATGGGATCATTAAATACCAGAAGTCCTCAAGAGTTGGTCCTAGGCTCTTTTCCCACTCATATCCACTCCAAAATGTACTGTTTCTGTTATACATGCAGATGCTTATTCTACATCTCTAAGTGTCCCAGCATCTCAAACTCAGTATGTCCAAATGATATGATCTGCGCCCTTCAATCCAAACTAATCTTTCTCTACTATTCTTTTTATTCATAAATGACCCAACTACCCATTCAAATATGCCAGACACCTGTTATAAAATAGAAATCTTCTAGAGCTTTCTTTCTCAATCATTCATATCCCATTAATCACTGAGTCTTTGTAATTATATTTCCCAAATAACCCCTAAAGAATGAATCAACATCTCTAACTGGTGTTCTCATTTTCATTTGCCCTGACTGTATGTAGTAATATTTTATTTTTTTTTAATTTATTTATTGATTTTAGAGAGAGAAGAAGGGAGAGACAGAAACATTGATCTATTCCTGTATGTGCCCTCCCCAGGGATCTAGCCCCCCAACCTTTGTGTATCAGGACAATGTTTTAAACAACTGAGCTATCAGGCCAGGGTCTGATCTTCTTTTATAAACATGAATCTGACCATGCCATTTTCTTCCTCAAGTCCTTCTAGTTTTAGTAACTCTGATTTTTAGCCACTTCCTTCAATGCGTTGTTTTTCTTTTGTCTGAAACTTTTCCTATAACACTCTGCTGCTACATTTGCTTTGTGAACTCCTAACCTTCAAACCTCAGCTAAAATGTCGCTTTGTGAGCTAAGCCTCCTCTAGCACCATCAGTCGGGATCAGATTCCCCAATTTTACCTCTTCTAGGACTTTGTCCCTTCTTATTATTTATTAAAATTCAATTAAAATAAATTATTTAATGAATGAATTAATCTTCCTGTCCTGCCAGAACATAAACTCCTAAGAGTAAAGGTGCAGCTACTTTTTCTTCCTAAGTATATTTCCATTCCCAATTAAAACAAAGAATATTAATCAGCACACAAATTCCACTTCTTTCTATGAGGACTTCCTGTATTTCATGAGCCGGAAGTTAAAACCTACGCTTTCCAGATCTCTTGTAGTCAGGGTACTGGATGCAAAATATCCATTCTTCTAATTAGATGCACTCAGACAAGAGCTAGAAATGGAAGTAAAAAGGAAACCATTTTTCCTGCTGTTGTCTTCTGTTGATGGACAAGATCTTGGAGAAATGAGGGCTGGAAGTTATAATGAATGTACTGTAAACACAAGATCTGATTTTCCACTGTGTTCATAAATGTTGAAAGGCATCTGCAGGAGCAGCTGTAGCTTCTCCATGCTGGATCACCATCATGCTGGCTGATTCCCAATTCAGCAGTTACAGTGACTGACTTCTACTCCTCCCATCTTACTGGCATTCTAGTGAGTACCTAATTTCTTTACAGAATTCTATTTAAACTGTATCTAGAGAAGATTTTTTCTTTACTGAATCCTGAATGATACAAAACGTGTTCCTCAACCGACTTTAACCAGGTTGACAGCACAATTTATTTATCTTGATACCTGCTGATCTATCACAGTGACTGGCATGTAGCTTATTATTCACCGGGTGACCACCACTAAAAACAGTTTGAGGCACCTGTGTATACAATCAATTCACAATAAGTAGACTATTTCATGTCATTTTGACTGCCAATTATTCACTTTATTTTTTTAAATTTTATTTAGAAAATTAAATTTAACAGGGTGACATTGATCTTCAAGAGTACATAGGTTTCAGGTAAACTTTTCTATAGCATTTGAACTGTTGATTATGTTGTATACCCATCACCCAGAGTCAAACAGTATTGTCACTTTAGTCAAATAAGTCTGTCACCTTATATTTGTCCCTCTTTACACCCTTCCCCCTTCTACCTCTCCCCATCCACCTCCCTTACACCCTCCTCCCCCTCCCCTGGTGACCACTTCACTTTCATCTATGGCCATGAGCAATTATTCACTTTAACTTGGGAGAAAGAAAGTACCATATCCTTTGTTCCATATTATATCATCCCTTCAAAGAGGTGCTGGTTCTCACATGGGCTACCCTGATATTGCTACAAGTCAATTTAGAAAAAAGTTAACATTACAGAGTGCTCTTAACTAGCAAAAGAGAGATTTCTTCCAAAACTGAATTTTTTATATTAATTTGGCCATCTTTAAATAAATGCTGAAACAATAAAAATAATTACCTTGTGCAATATGATCTAGTGCTTTAATCAGTATAAAGCTCTATATCACTACTGTTTAATGACCTTACTTATTTAATTTATATATCTTTAGGATGCTTCCTCTACTAAAGTATTTTCAAATGAAGCAACAATATCCCAGTTAATATACTTTTCTAAACCAGTACGATTCCTTAGCAAAATGTATACATTTGTTGTAAAATATTCACCATCTCTAATATACATCTCATATACACAGGAACAAATATACTGCAAGCGAAATATACTGAAGTGTAACAGCAAAAGAAATAAGCAAAAAATTCTAATGCTACTTTCTATGTTCTGTAAAAAGGTCTTACTGAAAAAAACTCCTTGACACTGGAATTGGTAATGATTTTAGAAAGTGATATCAAAAGCACAAGCAATAAAATAAAAATTAAAAAGTGAAACTATATCAAATTAAAAGCTCTGTGCCCTGACTGGATAGCTCGGTTGGTTAGAGCATTGTCCCAAAGCGCCCGAGGTTGTCATTTCTATTCCTGGTCCGGGCACACACAGGAACAGATTAATGTTCCTCTCTCTTGCTCTCTCTCCCTTTCCGTCTTGCTGAAGTCAATAAATTAAAAAACAAAAATAAAAAGCTTCCACAAAGCAAAAGAAATCATCAACAAAGTGAAACAACAAGTTATAGAATGGAAAAAATTATTTATAAAACAACTAATAAGAGGTTAATATACAAAGTGTATAAAGAACTCATAGAACTCAATAGCAATAATAACAATGATAATAGTAATAATAATAATCCAATTTTAAGAAAGGCAAAGGACCTGAAAAAACACTTTCCCAAAGAAGATATATGAATGGCCAACAGGTACAGGAAGAGACGCTCAAAATCACTAGTCATTAGGAAAAGACAAATTAATTTTTTTTTTGTTTTGTATTTTTCTGAAGCTGGAAACGGGGAGAGACAGTCAGACAGACTCCCGCATGCGCCCGACTGGGATCCACCCGGCACGCCCACCAGGGGCGACGCTCTGCCCACCAGGGGGCGATGCTCTGCCCCTCCGGGGCGTCGCTCTGCCGAGACCAGAGCCACTCTAGCGCCTGGGGCAGAGGCCAAGGAGCCATCCCCAGCGCCCAGGCCATCTTTGCTCCAATGGAGCCTTGGCTGCGGGAGGGGAAGAGAGAGACAGAGAGGAAGGAGGGGATGGGGGTGGAGAAGCAAATGGGCGCTTCTCCTATGTGCCCTGGCCGGGAATCGAACCCGGGTCCCCCGGACGCCAGGCCAATGCTCTACCGCTGAGCCAACCGGCCAGGGCCAGGAAAAGACAAATTTAAAGCACAGTGAGATAGTGCCTCCTGCCTATCATAAAAAAGACAACAAATGCTGGTTTGGATGTTGAGAAAAGGGAATCAATGTGCACTATTGTTTGGACTGTGAACTGCTGCAGCCATTCTGAAAAATAAGTATGGAAGTTCATAAAAAAAAGTTAAAAATAGAACAACAATATGATCTCAAAATTTCCCTTCTGGTAAAATATCAACAGGAAATGAAAAAACACTAGCTCTGCCAGACATCTGCACCCTCATGTTCGTAGTAGCATTACTTCCAGTAGCCCAGACATGGAAACAACCTAAGTGCCTATCAATGGATGAATGGGTAAAGATGTGCAATATTAATTAGCCATAAAAAAATAAGAAAATTTTACTATTTGAAACAACACAAATGGACCTTGAAGACATGTATTTTAAGATCCTTTACATTCTGACCAAAATCCACATGCTTAGCCCTTCATGCACCTGACATGCCAGTGAAAACAGAACATTCCATTCTCCACATATATCCAGTGGTTTTCTTTGCCCATGTTCTTTTTCAACTTTCCTTGGAATACTCTTGACCCCTATTGCTATATATTGAAATATAACAGCACTGGCCTGAATTAATCTACTTTATTTTCTGTTCCCATTGAACTATTTGTTCTCTCATGCCATTTATCACATTTTGCTTTACTTATATATGTATTTATAAATCCTCTGAGACACTGTGTCATATAAGCAGAGATTCTGCCTTGTTTGGCCACTTATTTTCAGTAGCACAAGACATTTGATTAACAGCATTAACATGTTAATGTAGAATTGAATGCCTTATATACTCTAAAAGCATTGTTTTTTTCTTTTTTCTTTGTTTTTTTTTTTTTTTTTTTTACAGGGACAGAGAGAGAGTCAGAGAGAGGTATAGACAGGGACAGACAGACAGGAATGGAGAGATGAGAAGCATCAATCATCAGTTTTCATTGCACGTTGTGACACCTTAGTTGTTCATTGATTGCTTTCTCATATGTGCCTTGACCGCGGGCCTTCAGCAGACTGAGTAACCCCTTGCTGGAGCCAGTGACCTTGGGTCCAAGCTGGTGAGCTTTTGCTCAAACCAGATGAGCCCACGCTCAAGCTGGCGAAGTCGGGGTCTCAAACCTGGGTCCTTCTGCATCCCAGTCCAACACTCTATTCACTGCGCCACCGCCTAGTCAGGCTCTTTTTCTTTTCTTTCTTTCTTTTTTTTTTTTTAAGTGAGAGGAGGGACGATAGTGAGACAGACTCCTGCATGTGCCCTGATCAGGATCTACCTGGCAATCCCTATCTGAGGCTGATGGTTGAATCAACGAATCTATTTTTAGTGCCTGAGGCTGATGCTCAACCAACTGAGCTATCCTCAGCACCCTGGCTGATGCTCGAACCAATCAAGCTACTGGCTGTGGATGGAAAAAAAGGGAGAGAATGGGGGAAGGAGGGAGATGCAAACAGATGGCCACATCTCCTGTGTGCCTTGACCATTAATCAAATGTGGGGGATATCCACATGCTGGGCTGACACCTATCAACTGAGTCAACCGGCCAGGGCCAAAAGTATTATCCTTAATAGTTACATAATCTTTAATTAGATGCCTGTCCAGAGTTTACTTGAAAATTGTCCTACTGTTTATTTATGTCCTACTGAATATTTATGCTGTCTATATATTTTTTTGGACATCCATAAACCTGGTCGACATTCTACCACTGGCTAAACCAACTAGCTAGTGCTTTTGCATATATTTAAACCAAACAATAAGAGAAAAGGGGATATCAGACACCTGCTATAGTCTTTAGTTAACAGGTATTATCTATTTCAGGAAAAAAATGCTAATTTTATTAAAGCCATACTAACACTGTAAAGCTGCTAAGGCAGAAATAAAGAAAGCTATCAATATTATCAGATAACTTGTATCAAAGCCAGATTCCATTATTAGGCAAAGGTAGAAGCTTATCTATGAAATAAGGAGATGGTTGGTAGATTTAGATAATAAAGTCATACAATGATACTTTAAGATAGTTATGAGGATACGTATTACTATTAGATTTCCCCCAATGTTTTGATTTGTTTAATAGATACTTTAATTAACTACATTCATGAAGCTTTTTGCATGATTCAGCATTTCTACCTAAAAAAACTGTTTTAATATCACTAATATATATATGTATTGATATATGTATAAATTATATATTATATATAATTTATACATATATATATATAAAAATTAAACCACAACAGCACTGATATGTCAGAGATACAATATAGCAGTGGGTGGGAAGATAGAAATAATCATATCTGCACTAGAATATTTAAAATCTGTTAAAAATTTTGTACCTAAGGGTAAAAGTGTATCTTACTAACATCTTGAGTGAAATAGAATCTCAAGAGTGTAATTGAAATAGTCATTCAACTTGATATACTTACTTTTGTAAATGTGAGTTACTACTTTTCCCTAAGGTATTTTACAGAAAATTATAGTTTCTTGAGAGAGTATCTTTTTGGGGCAGAGTAGAAAGTAATAATATGAAGGGAAAATTTATTCATATTGCTTGTTATACTTTCACTATTTTTTAAATTATATACATAAAATATGTCAATGATAAAATATAAAATATATATATTCTAAAAATAGATTTCTATAATATAATATGTCAAGTTTTATCATTGTTCAGCCAGTTTCCAAAATAATTTCATATAACTCGTTGTTACTCACAGTAAACTACAACAATAGGTTTTATTTATCCCATTATTATTTTATTTGATAGAAGAGAAAGAAAGCTTTCAAAATGTTTCTAGAGGTCAAGTCAAAACTAGAGCTCTCTGTAAATGTGCCCTCTTTGTTTTTAGAGCCTCATTTGGAATTCCTGAAACACTCCATCTTTATTGGTTAAACAACTTTTAGGTATTTTGTTTTCCTTCCCCTATTGTTTCAGTAGGCAATCTGAAAGAATGATAGGTTTTTCAGCTGGGGGGTGACTGATATTAGAAAGGGAATGATATGAGGAGTCCTAAGGTATAATGTTTACTTACTGAGAAGAAAAGACTCATTTGAGCTGTGGCTATAGAACAGAACTTAGCCATGTTACACACACACACACACACACACACACATACACACACACAGAGAAAAGGAGCATTTCCATTTCCTTAATGAGGATTTTTATTTATTATATACACAAAGTTATAGTGTGTTGAATAAAACTGTGAAGAAAAGCTTTGAAAAGCTACTTGGTAACTCAGGAATTGAGATAGTTACATTAAACACATAGAAGTAAAGAACCTTTGTGATGAGGTAGGGATTTAGTTATATGTCTACTAACAGGACCCAGGAAGCTAACTTGCTATGTATGACTACAGCAAATTTACCTTCTTATTTTATTTTCATGTTTTGAGTACTTAATTTCCCATTTTTCCAAAACGTGGGAAGAAATATCTCCTACTATCATGGTAATAGCTTCCTTAGAATTGCTAGAATGTTAATACCATTCAAGTTCAAAAGGCACTTCAAGAAATAGGAAGAAATATACAACCAGCACTAGAAAATTAATCTAAAATTCTGAAGCTTTGAAAAAACATTCAGAAAGATTACTTTATATTTTTAAAATTTATTCATTTTTTTTAAGAGAGGAGAGAGAAAGAGAGAGAGAGAGAAATGTAGAAGAAGCAGGAAGCATTAACTCCCATATGTGCCTTGACCAGACAAGTGCAGGGTTTTGCAACGGTGACCTCAGTGTTCCAGGTTGATGCTTTATCCACTATGCCACCTCAGGTCAGGCCTACTTTATCTTTTATAATAAAATAATATCCAGTGTGGAGTGGCCAACGTTTTTGAATTTCTCTTTAAGAGAAGTGGAGAATATGGTTGGGCTGAAGAAATGTTCTTCCATTAGGAAAAAATAAAAATAAAAATGACTCCATGCCTGGCCTGTGGTGGCTCACTGGGTAAAGTGTCGGCCTGGAATGCTGAGGTCGCCGGTTCAAAACCTGGGCTTGCCTGGTCAAGGCACATATGGGAGTTGATGCTTCCTGCTCCTCCCCACCTTCTCTCTCTCTCTCTCTCTCTCTCTCACTAAAATAAATAAAAATTAAAAAAAAATGACTCCAAGCTCTTAAGGCTTTAGAAAAACCCGGATTGGATTTTAGCCACTTGCTCTTGAACAAATCAGACAGCTGCAAGGAAAAGGGTAGACTCTTGAGACTCTTGAATCAGACTTGCTCAATCATGGCTGTACTACTCACTACATAGGAGTCCAGAAAACTCATTCTCTCTCCCACTTTTAGTTTCCTTACTGTAAAATGGGATAAGAATCTTAAAAGGCACAATAGTGGTGCTGACCATGAGAAAATTATTAATAAAATGAAAACATCTCTTATAGTTTTTGTCTCAGACATACAAAAGCAAAAATAAAAAGTAATTTTGTGGTACCTACTATCAGCCAAATACTATGCAAAAGTCAGGGAATATGATGGTGAACAGAACAATATTAGAAGGGATACTAATAGAAACCTACAGAGATCAGGAAGATGGCAGCGGAGTAGGCGGATGCACAGACGCCCAGCTCTCAACACCAAACTGGAATACAAATCAATTTAGGAAAAATCAGCATGAAAAACCAACACTGAACTGCAAGAACAGCTCTCAAAAACCAAGGAGCAAAGAGGAAGCCGCAATAAACCTGGTAAGGAGTGCCTGAATCTCCTCTGCTTACAGGAACGGCGGGGGGGGGGGTGAGGCTGAGAGCCCAGTGAGGATTTCACAGAGGAAAAAGAGCAGAAACTACAGCTCACAGCCACTTACCTGGCGACCAGGGAGCAAGGTGGGTTGAAAAGATCAGCTTATCTCCCAAGTGGAAAGGACAAGGAGAGGGACAGACTGTGAGGGGCTAAGGTATGCAAGGAACGAAATAAAAAAGCTGACTCATTCATGCTGGAGGTGGCCATAGCTGGGGGAGGGACTGAACCTTTCACAAAACAGAGCTGAAGTGCTTCCGGATCAGAGATCTCCGGACATCTATCCAGCTCCAATCAGCGCAACAAGACACAGCTGAAAACAAGAAGTGGGGAGGAGGGGCAGTAACTCAGGTCTCCATGGAGATCTGAGATACACCTCCCCCTACTGAAGCTGAGAAAAAACCCTGCCCCCAGTGAGATTAGTTGGTGGAAGAGACCTTCAGAGTCTCAGGTTACACCCACAGCATTCCTGGTTACAGTTTCAAGGAAGCCCCCTGCTGAGATCAGTTAACAAGACTATCACCTGTTAAGAAAACAAACAAATCAAGACTTCAAAGCTGCCCAAATCCGAAAGTGGATTACAAATAATAGCTGATACCAACCAAAGAAGACCTAGAAATAACACAACTGAAAACAGGAGGCAGAAAACACCAAGCCTAGACTCAAGCAACTCTACAAATAAAACACCATTATGAGAAGACAAAGGAGTGCAACCCAAATGAAACCACAAGAGACACCCTTGAGAGATGAGCTGAGTGATATGGAAATAATCAAACTTCCAGATGCGGAGTTCAAAATAATGATTGTAAGGATGCTTAGGGATCTTAGAACAACAATGAAGGGGCAGTTTGAAAACCTAAATAAAGAAATAGCAAGTATAAAAAAGGATATTGAAATAGTAAAAAAGAATCAGTCAGAGATGACAAATACAATATCAGAAATGAAGACCAAAATGGAAGGAATTAAAAACAGGATGGATACAGCAGAGGATCGAATCAGCGAGTTGGAGGACAACTGGAATGAAGGCATGAAAGCAGAGAAGAAAAGAGAAAAGAGACTCAAAAAGTCAGAGGAAACACTTAGAGAGCTCTGTGACAACATGAAGAGAAATAACATCTGCATCATAGGGGTTCCTGAAGAAGAATAAAAAGAACAAGGGATAGAGACTTTGTTCAATCATATCACAACTGAAAACTTCCCTAAATTAATGCAAGAGAAACTCTTACAAGTCCAAGAAGCACAGAGAACTCCATTAAAGAGAAACCCAAAGAAACCTACACCAAGACACATCATAATTAAAATACCAAAGCTAAGCGATAAACAGAAAATATTAAAAGCTGCAAGAGAAAAAAAAGTTATCACCTACAAAGGAGCCCTCATAAGGATGACATCCGACTTCTCAACAGAAACACTTGAGGCCAGAAGGGAATGGCAAGAAATATTCAAAGTAATGCAGAACAAGAACTTACAACCAAGACTACTTTATCCAGCAAGGCTATCGTTTAAAATCGAAGGAGAAATAAAAAGCTTCCCAGACAAAAAACAACTCAAGGAATTCATTACAACCAAACCAATGCTGCAAGAAATGTTAAGGGGCCTGTTGTAAACAGATCAAACTTGGAAAAGAATATAGCAAAAAAAGGAATACACCTTTAAAGAAGAAAATGGCAATAAACAACTACATATCAATAATAACCTTAAATGTAAATGGATTAAATGATTCAATCAAAAGATATAGGGTAGCTGCGTGGATAAGAAAACAGGACCCATACATATGTTGTCTACAAGAGACACACCTTAGAACAAAAGACACACATAGATTGAAGGTAAAAGGATGGAAAAAAACATTTCATGCAAATGGAAATGAAAAAAAAGCTGGGGTAGCAATACTTATATCAGACAAATTGAACTTTAAAACAAAGGATATAGTAAGAGATAAAGAAGGCCACTACATAATGATAAAGGGAGTAATCCAACAGGAAGATATAACTATTATAAATATCTATGCACCTAATATAGGAGCACCCAAATATATAAAACAGACTTTGATGGATTTAAAGGGCGAGATCAACAGCAATACTATAATAGTAGGGGATTTCAATACCCCACTAACATCACTAGATAGATCCTCAAGAAAGAAAATTAACAAAGAAACAGCAGACTTATTGGAAACACTAGATCAATTCGATTTAATAGATATCTTCAGATCCTTTCACCCTAAAGCAGCAGAATATACATTCTTTTCAAGCGCTCATGGTACATTCTCTAGGATAGACCACATGTTAGGGCACAAAAGTGCTCTCAACAAATTTAAGAAGACTGAAATCATATCAAGCACCTTCTCCGATCACAACGACATGAAACTAGAAATGAATCACAGCAGAAAAGCTCAAAAATTCTCAAACACATGGAAACTAAATAGCAGGGTGCTAAATAATGAATGGATTAAGAATGAGATCAAAGAAGAAATAAAAAAATTCCTAGAAACGAATGACAACGAGCATACAACAACTCAAAATTTATGGGACACAGCAAAAGCAGTGCTGAGAGGGAAGTTCATAGCACTACAGGCACACTTTCAGAAGCTAGAAAAAGCTCAAATAAACAACTTAACCCTGCATCTAAAAGAATTAGAAAAAGAACAGCAAGTAAAGCCCAAATGTAGTAGAAGGAAGGAAATAATAAAGATCAGAGCAGAAATAAATGACATAGAGGCTAAAGAAACAATACAGAGGATCAATGAAACTAGGAGCTGGTTCTTTGAAAAGGTAAACAAGATTGATGAACCTTTAAGTAGACTCACCAAGAAAAAGAGAGAGAGGACTCAAATAAATAAAATTAGAAATGAGAGAGGAGAAATAACAACTGACACAACAGAAATACAAAATATTGTAAGAAAATACTATGAAGAACTGTATGCCACAAAACTAGACAACCTAGATGAAATGGACAAATTCCTTGAAACATACAATCTTCCAAAAATCAATCTGGAAGAGTCAGAAAACCTAAACAGACCGATTACACCAAATGAGATCGAAACAGTTATCAAAAAACTCCCAACAAAGAAAAGTCCGGGGCCCGATGGCTTCACAACGGAATTCTACCAAATATTCAAAGAAGAACTAACTCCTATCCTTCTCAAACTATTTCAAAAAATTCAAGAGGAAGGAAGACTTCCAAGCTCCTTTTATGAGGCGAGCATAATTCTGATTCCAAAACCAGGCAAAGACAACACAAAGAAAGAAAATTATAGGCCAATATCTCTGATGAATATAGATGCTAAAATCCTCAACAAAATATTAGCAAACCGGATCCAACAATATATGGAAAAAATCATACACCATGATCAAGTGGGATTTATCCTGGGGAGGCAAGGCTGGTACAATATTCGTAAATCAATCAATGTGATTCATCACATAAACAAAAAGAAGGAGAAAAACCATATGATAATTTCAATAGATGCAGAAAAAGCATTTGATAAAATCCAGCACCCATTCATGATCAAAACTCTCAGCAAAGTGGGAATACAGGGAACATACCTCAACATGATAAAAGCTATCTATGAGAAACCCACAGCCAACATCATACTCAATGGGAAAAAATTAAAAGCAATACCCTTAAGATCAGGAACAAGGCAGGGGTGCTCCCTTTCACCACTCTTATTTAACATAGTCCTGGAAGTCCTAGCCACAGCAATCAGACAAGAAGAAGAAATAAAAGGCATTCAAGTTGGAAAAGAAGAAGTAAAACTATCATTATTTGCAGATGATATGATATTGTATATAGAAAACCCTAAAGTCTCAGTCAAAAAACTACTGGACCTGATAAATAAATTCAGCAAAGTGGCAGGATATAAAATCAATACTCAGAAATCAGAAGCATTTTTATACACCAACAATGAACAGTCAGAAAGAGAAATTAAGGAAAAAATCCCCTTCACAATTACAACCAAAAAATAAAGTACCTAGGAGTAAACTTAACCAAGGAGACTAAAGACTTGTACTCGGAAAATTACAAAGCATTGATAAAAGAAATCAAGGAAGATACAAACAAGTGGAAGCATATATCGTGCTCATGGTTAGGAAGAATAAACATCATTAAAATGTCTATATTACCCAAAGCAATCTATAAATTCAATGCAATACCAATTAAAATACCAATGACATACTTCAAAGATATAGAACACATATTCCAAAAATTTATATGGAACCAAAAGAGGACACGAATAGCCTCAGCAATCTTAAAAAAGAAGAATAAAGTAGGAGGTATCACACTTCCTGATATCAAGTTATACTACAAGGCCGTTGTACTCAAAACAGCCTGGTACTGGCATAAGAACAGGCATATAGATCAATGGAACAGAACAGAGAACCCAGAAATAAACCCACAGTTCTATGGACAACTGATATTTGACAAAGGAGGCAAGGAAATACAATGGAGTAAAGACAGCCTCTTTAACAAATGGTGTTGGGAAAATTGGACAGCTACCTGCAAAAAAATGAAACTAGATCACCAGCTTACACCACTCACAAAAATAAACTCAAAATGGATAAAAGACTTAAATGTAGGCCGTGAAACCATAAGCATCTTAGAAGAAAACATAGGCAGTAAGCTCTCGGACATCCCTCGGAGCAATATATTTGCTGATTTATCTCCACGGGGAAGTGAAAGAAAAGACAGGATAAACAAATGGAACTATATCAAACTAAAAAGCTTTTGCACAGCTAAAGACAACAAGAACAGAATAAAAAGACAAACTACACAATGGGAGAATATATTTGACAATACGTCTGATAAGGGGTTAATAACCAAAATTTATAAAGAACTTGTAAAACTCAACACCAGGAAGACAAACAACCCAATCCAAAATTGGGCAAAAGAGATGAATAGACACTTCTCCAAAGAGGACATACAGATGGCCAATAGGCATATGAAAAAATGCTCAATATCACTAATCATTAGAGAAATGCAAATTAAAACCACAATGAGATATCACCTCACACCAGTCAGAATGGCGCTTATCAACAAAACAACACAGAATAAGTGCTGGCGAGGATGTGGAGAAAAGGGAACCCTTCTGCACTGCTGGTGGGAATGCAGACTGGTGCAGCCACTGTGGAAAACAGTATGGAGATTCCTCAAAAATCTGAAAATCGAACTGCCTTTTGACCCAGCTATCCCACTTTTAGGAATATACCCCAAGGACACCATAGAACGGCTCGAAAAGGAGAAATGCACCCGCATGTTTGTGGCAGCATTGTTCACAATAGCAAAGATCTGGAAACAGCCCAAGTGTCCGTCAGAGGACGAGTGGATTAAAAAGCTTTGGTACATATATACTATGGAATATTACTCAGCCATAAGAAATGATGACATCGGATCATTTACAATAACATGGATGGACCTTGACAACATTATACGGAGTGAAATAAGTAAATCAGAAAAAAAAAAAAAAAAAAAAAGAAGGGACATAAAAATGAGACTCAGAGACATGAACAAGAATGTGATGGCAACAGGGGCGGGAGGTTGGGAGAGGGGGGAGGGGGTGAAGAAGGAGAGAGGGGTTAGGGGAGGGGAGGGGCACAAAGAAAACCAGATAGAAGATGACAGAAGACAATTTAACTTTGGGGGAGGGGTATACAGCACAATCAAATGTCAAAATAATCTAGAGATATTTTCCCTCAACATATGTACCCTGATTTATCAATGTCATTGCATTAAATTTAATAATTTAAAAAAAAAGAACTGCATTATGTTATAAGAAAGAGTTGTTTTGTACTTGAAAAAAACAATAAAATTGTTATTTAAGATAAAAAAAAAAAAGAAACCTACATCATAGCTTCTTGTGAGAATTGAATGGGTTACATGAAGCAATATATAAAACAATCCTTGGCACTAGTGAACACTTGATAAATATTAAACTTTACTATTATAACAATTAAATAATAAACCCAATCTATTTAGAATAGCAATAGCTCTCAGATCTGAGAGCTATGAAATAACCAGACATCCACAAGGTGGCTCTCAAGGCTTGGTTCTTAAATACAACAGACTTGTTTTGTACAATATTTCCAAAGAAATAAAGTATGACTTGTGAATGCCAGCCTGACTTTTCAAAGGCTCTCATGAATTCATATTAATAAATAACTGGGAAAATACAAAGCTGTATAGTGTTAAGTAACAGAAAATTTCAAAACGTGAAAAAATGAAGAAAATGAATACATTTTGTAGTTTCAAATTGAATGAGAATTTGACATTCGCAACAATTGGTATCTGATTATCATATTCAGAATTTAAAATATCAATAAAAGTGATAAAATTTATAGTATAATCATAAGAATCAAATATATTTTACTGATTGATGAAAGAGAAAGTGCAGAGAACAATGTGGCCATTAGCAAGTGTTCAGTAAACATTAAACCTTATGCATATAAAATATTTTGAAGTTACTATCATTTTACTAAGGCTCAGTTTTTTATTTGAAAATTTATTTTCATTGCTATAAATCAAGAGTCAGGGAGGACTTGAAGCTTTGTAGGCCACATAGTCCTCACAGCAACTATTCACTTCTTCTCTTGTAGTGCAAAAAAGCAGCCATAAATGAAAGAAAAGGGTCTGGCAGTTTTCTTTCCCCCCCTTTTTATTGAATTTACCGGGGTGACACTGGTTAACAAAATGATCCAGGTTTCAGGTGCCCAGTTCCACCACACAACATCTGTCCTGTGCTGTCTGTCCACTGCCCCACGTCAGGTCTCCGTTCACAGGCAGTTTCCTACGACACATTTAATTACAGAAACAGGTGGCTGCCTTGGCCCTTGAACTGTAGTTTTCCCACTGTTGATATAATTTTATATAATTAAACAAAACCTTCCATAAACCTTAGGATACCCAGATTACCTAGAGAAGTACTTCTCAAACTGTAATGTGCATGAAGTCACCTGGGGGTCAGGTTCGAATGCAGGTTAGAATTTGGTAAGACAGGAGTGGGGCCTGAGGTTCTGCGTTGCCAGTGAGGGTCATTGCTTTTTAGGGTCTTTGAACATCTACTGAGTAGCAGCACAGTTGTTCTTAAACTTTTTGGTCTCAAACTTTTACATTCTTAGAAAAGCTTCTCTGTGGGTATGTCTGTCCATACTTACCCAAAAAGTTAAAAGTGAAAAAATTTTTAAAATGGTTTTAAATTGAATACATCATGCATTGGGATCCTTTGAAAGATCATTAAGTCAAGAAAAAAGTCAAGATTATAACATGATAAATCTGTAAAATTCATTTGGAAATCGGAGACCGTGGGTCTTTCATGCATAAATTATCTGGTATATCTGGCACATTATGTCTTTAGTTTGTCTACCTTGCTGTCACTTGTCCCCTACCTGTTTTGCTGCATGTCCATATTCAGGTCCTCGTGTAGGGAAAAAGCAGGAAATCTGGCCACCGTGTTCTGCTCTTTCTATTAGAGACATAGCTGTTCTTACTGTGGCATTTCGAGCATGTATAAACACCATCACCTAAAATAAAGGAAAGCTGTTTGTTTACCATGCAAATTCATTAAAACATGGCTTAATATTTACTATTCTCAAATCAACATATATAAGCATATATTAATTTTTCAAAGTAGAACTCCAGTTTATAAACATTCCATCTCTTTATTTTAGAAAAAAATATTGCTAGAATAAAGGCAAATTAAATAAAATTCAGCAGCATGCCTTTACTTGTTATTACCCTATTAACTGGCAGATATTAGAAATGAAATTATATATAAGTTTGAATTACCGTATATAAGATGGAGAGTTTAATTTGTGTATTTTATCTTTTGAAGACATGACTCGTTAGTACAACCATCTGTTATGGAGACAGAGGATGGAAATATATGAGAGCCTAACTACCACAGTCAATGAAATTTCCAGTATCATAAATATATTTAAAGAAATTGAAAACAGTAAGGAACACTCTACTCTTCCTTGAACAAAATCAGGTCTAACAACAAACATTTAAAATACGGTTTTGGGGACTACTTAAAAATGCTTTTAGAGAGGTATTTGGAATTTTTGTTGTGGTAGAACTTCCTGTGGAATTATTCACAAAGTGACTGTGGAAATCTGAATTAGGGGAAACACATGAGACTGGATGCTTTGTCAAAGAGAAGTGGATAATCCTACTTTTGGGACAATCATAAGGCAGAATGCAAATGCAATTGGAAAGAAGAAATAATGGCATAACTAGCATCCTATATATGCTGCCTGTCAGGGTCTGCCTTCTCTCTCTCTTCTTTGGCCTTCACTTTCCCCATATGCAGCTCAACCCCAGCCTTCCCAAAGAACCATTACTATGATAAAAAATAACCTTATTATTTCATATGGGCAACTGATCTTTTTCAATGTTATATGGTGTAAATAAAAGCATAAAAGCCTCTTTAGATGACTGACATTTTTATCAAGCTGAGACATACAATCTAAGGATAATGAGCATGGTGCTTTGGCCAACTTCATGTCCAGTTCTAAGCACAGCTTCCAATCAGGCTGACAACTTTGAATCTCTCTGGAGTCACCATGACATTCCCTTACTGCCTCAGCAATGTGAAGTTTCTAATTCTTGCTTCTTCTCTCCAATATCTCTCTATATTCTGTTAATTGCATTTTCCTGAAAACTAGAATTTTGTAATTATTTGCACAGTGCACACATAGGAGGATATGCAACCAGCTGTTTCAGTAAAAGAGAAGGTCATTTTAAGGACTAACACAAAAGTTCAAAAGTGAAGGAGGTCTGTCTGTGATTAGACCAGAATGAGATAATGACACAAATGTATAACACATTATATAATAAACCCATTGTATATTGTGAAATAAACTTGTGAAAGAACACGGTCCACATATTGGATGCTAATTGAAATTCACAAGGTAAAATCTCAAATAATCATTCAAGAAACTGGCATGTTAATAATATCCTTTCAGGGTATATTTAAAGTAAAGGAGACCAGATAATCTGGAGAAGACCCAAAACTCTTCAATAAAAAGCTGTTCAAGGAACATAAAACAAGCATTGCAAGTTACCTAGAGAAATTTTATATAAGTTAATTACTGTCTTCAAGGATATAAAACTTGAGATTTCATGCTTTGTCAGAGTTCTAACGTATTTGCTGATGCCAATGTGTTTTGGAAAATATGATCAAAATAATAGTTCTAAAGAGTACACTAATAAAATTTATTTCAGAAAGTTTTACAGGTACAGGACAATTCTGCTTTCCTTATTTTCAACTAAAGAAACCAAACCTGCTTTTTACAGGCTCTAGCTTTCTGGGGAAACATCTTTGCCTCATAGGATGTCAAGAGACTGTCACTTAATATAACTGTGATATTTTCATAATTACTGACAAAAGCTATTTAATACAAAGTTATATAGAAAATTCTGTTAACCATAATGCTCTGCTGAAGTTTCCCCAGTACGGAATCTGTCAAATTCTATTATCCTGTCTACTGCAAAAGGTAGGAATATTTTTCAACTAAGTCCTTTTTACAGGGTAAGGCTAATTATTTTTCCTTTAAGTAAAAAATAAAGTTTATCACACACAAAGCTTCATTAGCCCTCAACACTAACTTTAAATTTTTTTCCAGTAGGCCCTGGCTGGTTGGCTCAGCGGCAGAGCATGGACCCAGCATGTGGAAGTCCTGAGTTCGATCTCCAGTCAGGGCACACAGGAGAAGCGCCCATCTGCTTCTCCACCCTTCCCCTCTCCTTCCTCTCTGTCTCTCTCTTCCCCTCCCACAGCCAAGGTTCCATGGAGCAAACATGGCCCCTGCGCTGAGGACAGCTCTACAGCCTCTGCCTCGGGCACTAGAATGGCTCGGGTTGCAAGAGAGCAATGCCCTAGATGGGCAGAGCATCGCCCCCTGGTGGGCATACCGGGTGTAACCCGGTCGGGCGCATGCGGGAGTCTGTCTGACAGCCTCCCTGCTTCTAATTTCGAAATATTAAAAAAATATTTTTTTTTCATTGATTTAAGAGAGAGAGAAAAAGAGAGAAAAGCATCAACTCATTCCACTTAGTTGTACACTGGTTGCTTCTCATAAGTGCCCTGACCTCAGGGGGATTGAACTTCTTGGGGTGCAGGTCCAACAATCTATCCATTGAGCAACCTGGCCAAGGTCCAACATTAAGTTTTTAAAAATCTCAAAATAAAGTTTCTTATTATTTTATTAATTTATTTATTCATTCAAACATTTCTGAGCATGTAGGTTGCTACCAAGCCCTGAGAAAACTGCTTGAAAAAGAAGCAAGGTCACTGCCTTCACGGAGATGAGAATCTAATATGATGGATTAAGTAAGAAAAAATAATATATATTTTTTACTTAATAGATATTTACCACATATATGTAAAATACTCTCAAAAGGAGAGATATGAAGTCTGACCTGTGGTGGTGCAGTGGATAAAGCATTGACCTGGAAATGCTGAGGTCACCGGTTTGAAACCCTGGGCTTGCCTGGTCAAGGCACATATGGGAGTTGATGCTTCCAGCTCCTCCCCCCCTTCTCTCTCTCTGTCTCTCCTCTCTCTCTCTCTCTCTGTCTCTCCCTCTCATTTTAATTCTAAAATGAATTAAAAAAAATTTTAAAAAAAAGGAGAGATATGAAAATGGACAAGACATAGTTCTGTCTATGAAAGACATGTATAATTTAAGGGAGAAGATAAAACTGTATGCTAATGGGTCTCCTTCATTCATCCATTCCTAGATATTCACACAATATCTATTGTGTGCCAAGCATGTACTAAGCACCAGCTATACAATGATAGATATGTTCCAAGGGTCCACACTGAAACACTACTCTTATGGTGAGAAAGAATTACTAGTGGACAGCCCAATTTGGTTATAGAAGCAGAGTACCAGCTGGAGGGAGGAGGCTACAGCAGTATCTAGAGTATTTATCTTTGGTAATTTTATTATTTTTTAAATTTTTTATTTATTCATTTTAGAGAGGAGAGCGAGAGACAGAGAGAGAGAGAGAGAGAGAGAGAGAGAGAGAGAGGAGAGACAGAGAGAGATAAGGGAGGAGCTGGAAGCATCAACTCCCATATATGCCTTGACTAGGCAAGCCCAGGGTTTCGAACCGGCGACCTCAGCATTTCCAGGTCGACGCTTTATCCACTGCACCACCACAGGTCAGGCTATCTTTGGTAATTTTAGTGCATTTGCCTGAAGAAGTAGCTTCTCTTTTAAAGTTTCTTATATTGAGGCCTAGAATCACTTTATCAGAATCACTGCTGGTGTCTCAAAATAGATTTCTGGGTCTTCCCTAAAACCAATTATGATTATCTAGGGATGAGGTCTAGATATTAACAACCACTGAGATGACTACTGTGTCAGGTTAGTTAATAATCACCACCAACTTAATTTTCTTCTCCTAAGGTAAGAGTTTAAAAGAAAACATAAATTAAACCACCACTACAAAGATTTTTAAAAAATCCCTAATATATCTTAGTTTACCTATACATATAATATCAAGGAATATTAAGGTATTTTATATAAGCAGTGTAGCCCCAAGATCATTTCCCAGATGGAGCCTGGGTTTTATAATGCAACCAAATTTCTATTCTCTATTATTCAAAGGCCATATTATGTAAATCTTTATTTTTTATAAATTTTTATTAATTTTAATGGAGTGACATCAATAAATCAGGGTACATATGTTCAAAGAAAACATGTCCAGGTTATCTTGTCATTCAATTATGTTGCATACCCATCACCCAAAGTCAGATTGTCCTCGTCACCTTCTATCTAGTTTTCTTTGTGCCCCTCCCCCTCCCCCTTCCCCTCTCCCTCTCCCTCCCTCTCCTCCCTCCCCCGCTCTCTGGTAACCACCACACTCTTGTCCATGTCTCTTAGTCTCGTTTTTATGTCCCACTTATGTATGGAATCATGGAGTTCTTGTTTTTTTCTGATTTACTTATTTCACTCCGTATAATGTTATCAAGATCCAACCATTTTGTTGTAAATCTTGTTGAAATAACAGATATGAAGAACATATGGGAAAATAAAATATGACTCTATATCTTCATTAATTATTTCAGTCTGACTTGTCAACTTATCATTTCGCAAATTATTTTGTACTGCACCTAAGAGAAATATTTGTTACAACTTAAAGTAGCAAGTTCTTTTTATTGAAGAATCCATCATGTCTTGTTCAGTAAAATAAACTTTTTTCTTATTAGGAATTTTGTCTCTAGAGGCTCCAACAGAAGCCATTACAAGATTTTGGGTCTCTCTAAACATTCTGGATTTAATGGTTTGCTAATTTGGTTAATTAATTTAAATAGATTCATGTGAAAACTATAACTGACAGAAAGGACAGTGTTGTTTCACTTGGCAGAAATAACTCCAAATTAATCTTAAAAACACTGTTGGTAAACAAATATCAGTTAAATAGGCATGTGTCATTAAAAGATTAGAAGAGTAAATTCAAGTCAATAATTTGGTCAATTTTAACTGTTTTATAAAACTTTATATTTTTACTTGAAGGTTGTTAGGTTAATGCATTTTTAAAATGTCTTATATGCTTATTTTTAGTTTAAAAGCCATTCAGTTTAAATATATATAATAAACTCAGTCCTGCATGAGGAAAAAAAAACGTGAATTGGTCCTATTATTTGACTTGCCAAAAAAAAAAGTATTCTTCACATGAGATGCTTGTTAAAATTCATGCATAATTATTATTTTTTAAAAACTAGAATGCTTAAGTAACTGATAGTGTTTCAATATATTCAAAGGAAAGAACATACTATTTGACAAAGACCAAAAATTTAAAAATATTATGAAATAGCAGTATTACTTAGAACAAATTACTTAATCTCTTTGATTTTATTTTCCCCAGTCCACAGATAACTACTAGTGTCACAGGATTACTATAGGGATTAAAGAATACATTGCAAGTGAAAACACTATATTTAGAAAAGCAGTAGCTCTCAACTTGTAGAATGCTTCAAAATCATGAGCGGGCTTGTATTAAACACAAAATGCTGATCCTTCTCTCTATCTCCTTTTCTGATTACGTAGGTCCTAGACAAGCTGAGAATTTGCATTTCCATCTAGTTCTAAGGAGGCTCTACTACTCTCTGTACAGGAATTTAGAGAATCTCTGTCAGAGCTGGTAAATTAGCCAGTATAAGGATAATAAACATTAATAAAATGAATTTGGTTTAAAAGACTAAGTGGTTATAAAATGACACCTATATAATGATTTATCCCTCATATATGAAAATGTGTGTTTAGGAATAAAAAAAATTAATAGGAATATTTAAGACTAAGAATATTGGAAAACAGAACAGAGGAGGCTAAAGATTAAATATGAAATCTTGAATAAAAGACTTTACTAGAAATTTCCTCTTAGAAAGAAGACAAAGAATGGAAGTACCTAAAAAGATATAACAACATGACAAACAGGAGTGATGTTCTACAAAGCTCTTGCAAGTGTTAAAGAAGGGGGCTTGAGGGTAAGGAGTCTGAGCGGGGTGCCCAGCAAGCTGGTTTAACAAGTTCCCTTGGTGATTCTGCTGCTTGTTAAGATTTGAGAATCCCGTGTTTAAGGTATCCATTCTAAGTGGGAAAAAAAACAAAAATGAAAAAACTTTTCTCTGCTTTTATTTTTTATTGAATTGGGGTGACATTGGTTAATAAAATTATATAGGTTCCAGGTGTGCAATTCCATAATATATCATCAGTATATTGTATTGTGTGTTCTCCGCCCCAAGTCAAGTCTCTTTTTATCACCAATTACCCACCATTAACTCTCTTGTACCTCTGCCCAAACCACTTTCCCTCTGGTAATCAACACAATATTGTCTGTGTCTGTGTTTTATTTCTTTGATTTGGTATTTTGTTTGTTTTCTGTTTAATCCCTTCCCCTTTTCACCTATTTTCTGTGCTTTTAGAATGATTTTGATAAGTACTATCTTTAAGAGAATTATGAAACTGGCAAAATTATTTTTTGTATTTTATAGTTTGAATGAGTAGTGGCACTAGAACCTATCTATTTCAGATATGTTTATATACCACAAGAGCATGTAGGCACAAAATAGTTTCTGTTGCTGTGGTCCTATTACCACGTGCTATCAGGTAAATACAATTTTAAATGATTTCATTCTGCATGCTGTGGTGAGCTGCTGCGCATTACTACAGAGTTCTCCTCTAGGCTTGCCAATGCTGGCCAGAGGAAACACTCGCATCATCTGGAGACCTTTGCCCGTCAGTACACAGTGTCCCCATTTATTTTTACACTTGTGTAGTATTCCATTACTTAGAAATGACAATAATTTATTTAACTTTGTTTGATGGACATTTATATTGTTTCCAGTCTTTTCTACTTGAAAGCAATCCTGTAATAAATAACTCTGTATATAAGTTATTTCATATTTTTGTGAATATGTTTGTTTGATATTTTCATAGAAGTGGACTTGTTGGATCAAAGTATCTATGACTACTCATTAAACTTATTCTGCATATTGTCTCTTTACTAATGGGTATTTTTTCTTGTCAATTTATAGGTGCTCTTTGTATATGGAAGATAATATACTTTGTTTTTTTCCTATTTTATGCTTTACCTTTTACTTTTCTATGATATCTTATTAAGTATGAAAACAGTTAACTCTTCTTTAAACCTGTCAGCATTTTCTTCTGGCTTATGGAAAATTTATAGACAAGGAAGTGAAAATAGTCATAAACATTAAAAAGATACTGTACTTCAAGAATGCTGCATGGCTCTGAAAATTCATGAAGATCTGAGAAGATATCCATAAAATAGTGCTATATGAGACATATCAAGTTGAAGAACAATTTCTATAACATTATCCTAATGTATAGGTAAATGTGTGTGTGTGTGTGTGGGGGGGTTTCGAAATAGAAATATGAATTGACATCCACCACAGTAATTAGAAATAGAAACGGGATGAGAAGGAGATAAAGAGATAACATTGCCTTTGTATATCTTGTATTGTTTGTCTTACCTATTGAAACATGCTTTAATAGTTTTATAATTAAATATAAAAATTATGCTGAACAGGAGACATGAAAACACTAAGGTTATAATAGTGTATTTATAATTTATACTATACTGGTATATTTGATATTTTATTGCTAAAATATTTATGGCATCAATGTAAACATTTAAAGAATTCATATTTAACAATGCACTTTTGGCCTCAGAGACAAATTTATCTTTTAGTTCACTTGGAAATGCTTTAAGAAGAGGAGAGACATTTCAAGAGAAAGTACACAGAAGTCAAAGGTTCAGAGAAGAGAGAAAATCTATATGGTGGTGAATACAGACTAGCAGAAACTGGCACGCGGACAGCAGAGCAGTAATATATGGAAAGGCAAAGCACAACCTCACTATAAAACATACACTAAGATAAAGAAAAAAATTCACTCCAGACTCAGAAAATAATACCACTTAAAGTGATACTTGAAAAATAAATTTTTTGTTAGAGAAGGATATTCAAATGAACAGTGAGAGGGTCATCATTGTAAAAAACAACAACAATATTTTTTGTAAAGTAATAAATATCTGATAGTAAAAACTATTACTCAAGGAAGTATAAAATGAAAAGGTAGACAAAACAGGAAAAACCTAAACACAATTTTAGAATTGTAAACTGACAGGAGTAGACAGGGAAATTTTTAAAAAGGGGGATTAGTAAAAGGAAGAAGAAGAGGGCTCTGACTTTTACAAGAGTGTGGATGAGCAAGAAGGTAAGTACTTAAAGAGATCTCAGAGTTAATATGATTGTTTGAGAAACAGCTTATAAAAGAAACTTCCATTTACACTTTACAAAATTAGCTTTGTAGCCACTGAGCTAACAAAAATACATACAAGTTTGTAAAACTTCATTAAAAAAATAATAGAAACCCTTATACCTACATAAGGGGAAATGAATGTTATGATTGTGGTTAAGTTAAAATAAAACATTCCCTAATGATTTCAGATACATGTGATACTTGATTCTTTTGAGCCTTCAAAGAATTCATATGCTCCTCTCTTAATCATTCATCACAGACTACCTTTTATTTTTTTATCTATTGTTGTGCTTTACTTAGTTCCTTTGTGATTCTGTGAGTAATTACATGACAGGTACTGGAGACATAACAGTGGGTAAGCCCAGCACCGGTTCCTGTGGTTCTGGAACTAATATCTAGTTACTGTGGTGCAGGATTAAAGTCTGGGAAGATGGTGAACAAAGAAGCTGTCATTCACTACATCAACAACTACAGAAAGGAAGGAAAGACAAGAGAAGAAAGAAGAGGAATAATAAAGAAAAAAGGAGAGCATAATCTAGAAATTAAGTGGGGTCCTCTTTCAGAGTTAGCAAATTACTTGATTTAAGGTCATGATATTCCATGTTTCTTCATTATTGGCCTTAAGGCAGTGGTCCCCAACCCCAGGGCTGTGGACCGGTACCAGTCTGTGGGCCATTTGGTACCAGTCCGCAGAGAAGGAATAAATAACTTACATTATTTCTGTTTTATTTATATTTAAGTCTGAATGATGTTTTATTTTTAAAAAATGACCAGATTCCCTCTGTTACATCCGTCTAAGACTCACTCTTGATGCTTGTCTCGGTCATGTGATACATTTATCAATCCCACCCTAAAGGCCAGTCCGTGAAAATATTTTCTGACATTAAACCGGTCTGTGGCCCAAAAAAGGTTGGAGACCACTGCCTTAAGGCATCATCTCTCTAAATCCTTTTTCCCATTGTTCAAAACCTCCATGCATTTGTAATATGTTTCTAGGCCTTCAGCTTCATTTTACTTTATTGGTTCTACTGCCAACTTCATCTGTGGGAATTTTAAGGCCACTTCTAATGATTCGTCTCCAACATCTCCAGGGAAAATAAATCATTCCCACACTTTTTCATACTTGTACATTGTGTTATATCCAGATGTACATGAGTCTTTCAATTGTTGTTACTAACTACTAATACTAAAAATAAATTATCAGAAAAAAAGTAAATTATCAGGATATATTAAGTGCTTACTTAATAAAGACTCTGTACTAGATGCCATGAATAGTTATCTATGTTAATATTAAGAACACAATTAGGTAGGTAATTCTATTAGTATTTTACAGATGAAAAAACAGAAGCTCAGAGTTTATAACTCGTTACTCATTCAAGAGTAGAACAGGGAATCAGCCTTAGACCTGACATTCTTTTCACCAGTTATATTTCCTCCTTAGGTGCTGCCTGAGAGCAAGTTTCCATCCTACTAATTCTGAGGTCCCTTGCCATCCCCCATGTCACTTTCTCAGCTATCACCTTATCAGTGGGCACTCAATAAATGATTGCTAAATATCCGGTGCAAAAAGACCAGCTTTCACAAAAGCAATTTATTATTTTGAACACAGATCTGCACTTTAGTTTATGTATCGTAATAGGATATGAGCTGAATTAATACTTTTACTAACACCTTCTAATAGAATATGAGGTATCAAGCTAAGTTCCAATTATTTAATTATATAATTAATTTTCCTGATAGTTAATAAACTAAAATTGCTAATGATTAGTCTTTTGATGTTGTTTTAAAGCTATGTGTATGTTTATTTTAACGCCATTGCAAATTTAAAATTTGTGATAAAAAAACTTATAAAATGACCCATTCTGAGAGCATCTTAAAAAAAAAACATAACGCACCAAAATTCTAAACTTTGAAGTTCAAGATAGGTCCTAAATCAAAGCTACTATGTCTGTAATGAATCAAATTAATCCAATCCATTAACCAAAATAATATCCTACTGATAGGCATGAATAAAGAAAAACATTCTTAAGCTCTATAGTAGAAAATTTTATACTACTATATTTTGGATTATATAAATGAAATTTCTACTAAAATTAGGGCTAAAAGTAATAAATTTAAAATGTTTCTATTTTATTAATCATGAGCATAACAACTAGCATTTATTAGATATTTCTGGCAAGCAACTAAATTATCAAAGCATATATTTTAGCTTAAAACTATCTAGTTAAATATTTAGCAGGTATACAAAAAAAATAAAAACTATCTTAAATAAGGTAAATTTATCTTGCCCTAGCTACATATATCAGAAAACTGGATAATTCACTGATGAATTTTCATGAATTAAATTATGCAAATAATCCAAGGAACAGAATCTGGAGCAGAGAGAAGTGGTCCCACAGCTTCACACCGTGTAATCAGATCTACACTCGGCAGCTCAGAGCCACCTCCGGACTCTCACACTGAGAATCTGCAGTTCTCCTCAAGAAACCTAAGCTTTTAACTGATAAATATACCCGAGTTATCATTACTGAATTATATTTAGGGCATCACTCAATGTGATATATATTCTTCAGCAATTTCTTTAAAGGCAGTGTTTTAATAACTATCAGTTTCTGTGTTTGAGTTTAATAGAACTTTAACTGCCATATTTGGTTAAAAGAAATCCATAATACTTTACATCTTCTAACTAAAAGATACTTGTTATCAAAATGTATAATAAATAAAACAAAAGTTGGAGGACATCTTTATTATATGCGGCTTAAGTGTCTGTTTGTCGCCGATAGCTTATTGGCTGCTTGTGGAACTGTACTAGCCAATGGGGTGAAGTTGCCACGGCATTCAAATAGTCCCGCCTTCTGGCATGCCACCTCACAAATTGAGGTTAAAGATTGGAGCAATTATTATGCTGTTAAGAAATCTTAACACCAGAAGGGGTCTTTGCAATGGTACAAGACTAGAGGTTCTCCAATTGAAAAATAATGTCATAATAGCTAAGTCTTTGACTGGCTCCTCTAAAGGTGAAATACATGTCATTCCAAGAATTGATTTGGCTCCATCTCAAACAGGGTTGCCGTTTCAATTGAGACGTAGACAATTTCCTGTAAAACTTGCCTTTGCTATGACCATCAATAAGTCTCAGGGCCAAATGCTTAAGCGTGTTGGCATTTTTTTACCTGAGCCTGCATTTGCACACGGTCAACTTTATGTTGCCTGTTCAAGAGTTCGTGAAAGAACGAACGTAAAATTAAAAATAATTGATGGTCCTCTGCAAGGCGAGCTTAAAAATGATGGAAAGAGCTACACAAGAAATGTTGTGTACAAAGAGATCTTTGACATGTGAATTAACATTTTATTATTTAAATCACCTTTATTTATTGAGCTAGCGGTGGCTCTTAAAGAAATGTACCAGGCCTGACCTGTGGTGGCGCAGTGGGATAAAGCGTCGACCTGGAACACTGAGGTCGCCGGTTCGAAACCTTGGGCTTGCCTGGTCAAGGCACATATGGGAGTTGATGCTTCCTGCTCCTCCCCCTTCTCTCTCTCTGTCTCTCTCTCTCACTCCTCTCTCTCTAAGAAAATCAATAAATAAAATATAAAAAAAAAAAAAAAAAAAAGAAATGTACCACCAGTGGTTTCCTTCATTGCACTCTACTTTAAGCAATTAAGCAAATAGAAGGGGGAAACCCCGTGGGGCAGTAAGCAAAGGGGCGTCCTCACTGCCTGCCCTGGGTAATTCAGTTTGAATTAGTAGACACCTTTGCACAAATCATTTTAATTACAATTTATAATATCTAGAACAGCGGTCATTTCGTATGACCACCGGGCTTTCTAGTTCTATTATATATGTACTATGATAGCAAAAACACATACCATCACATTTCTAGTTAAGTCCTGTAAAATATTATCTTATAATCAATTCACTGTGTCGGCATCATACAATTTAATTAGAAGCATAAGACATTTATATTTCAATATAGTCTCCAAAATGTTAAGACCACAAAAAATAAAGAAAAAAAAGTATAATTTTTGAAATGGTAAATATTTTGAGTGCATTCTTCATTTCCTATAAACTGTTTCTTTAACTTATTAAAAACAATATTTTCTTAAGCATTAATTTTCTTAAGACATTAAGCATATACATATTTTTATAAGCAATATAAATTATGTAATCCAACCGATGCTTAAATAAATTATTTCTAAATTCTTAACTCAGGTTTTGTTTTATATGGTTACTATATATATTTATACACTCAATTTGAGATCCGTATTCCTTTTTCGAGCTTATTCAATATATTGATAAACTTAAATAAATTCAACAGTATTGTATATCCTATAGATGAAACTGTATTTTATACCTTAAAATTGTCTTAAGCATAAAGTTTTAATTTTCATCTGATTTTTACAACATATAAAACAGAATAAACTTAATTAAGAATATTAATTTTAATTGCTCATAATTAAGGTATACTGAAACTAATTTTTTGTTTAAAAAAATTTCTTAGCAATCTATAACTCTTATGTGATACCAAAGTAACCGATACAAGAAACAGACTTATTGTGAATTTCAACAGGACTTCTGGTAATGATTCAAATTGTAATAATAGAATATTTTAAGATACCTATTTACTAAGTCTATTCTTCTTTAGATCACACATGATAGTAATATACCTGTGACATAGCCATAACTGCTTTTTGTGGACACATGCATTTATTTCAAAAAGCTAATTCTTTTTATTTAAAAATCATTGACTCAAATGATTTTTATATAGGTTTTTATGTAAAAATCATTTACTCAAATCAACAAACTGAGGAGTGTTAAGTTTTGGTCAGTTAAGACAGTAGTAACCAGTGGTAGTCAACCTGGTCCTTACTGCCCACTAGTGGGCGTTCCAGCTTTCATGGTGGGCAATAGCGGAGCAACCAAAGTATAAATAAAAAGATAGATTTAATTATAGTAAGTTGTCTTATAAAGATTTATTCTGCCAAACTTAGCAAAAATCCGACATAAAGTACTTGGTAAGTAATTATTATTATATTCTTTAACTTGCTGTAACTCTGCTTTATAAATTTTATAAAGCAAAGTTACTTCCCTACTTTATAAATCACCATTACTGTGGAACCGGTGGGTGGTTAGAAAATTTTACTACTAACTGAGATACAAAAGTAGGCGGTAGGTATAAAAAGGTTGACTACCCCTGGTAGTAACTATGCAAGAGTCTGTGTGCAGAGTTCACAATTAGTGACTATTACCCATAGCACTGGCGGCAGGGATGCTGTCGAAAGGCTCAGCCCCACTTTGTAGAGTTGGTATAGCATTTTTAGGTCTGTCTTATATATGCAAATTCATGACTTTGCATTTGATGTGAGCGATGGAAGAGTCATAGTTGCCTGGTGAAAACTTTTAGGTTACTGCATTCAGCCAATATATCCATTTAGTATTCAAACTGTTACTGGACGCCCACAAGGGAAATCTACTGGTTTGCTTGGTCCATGGTCGAAAACATGACAAAGTGGAAGACCAAATCCCACCTCTATGTGAAAAGCTAAACTGATATTCCATATGTGAAAGATCAGTCTACTTGGTATCTCCACAAGAACAGAAACTACTGAACTTTTTGTAAACTATGAAAAACTAATCTTGTAGGACAGTGGTTTAAAAACTTATTTTGGCTGTGTAATTTTTTCTTCCAACAAATTCTTTTACAAAAGCTTAATAGACACATACACACACACATGGTTGTACGTTATATATCTATACATAAAAGATTAAAGCTACTTAAGTAGACCCGAGAGATTCAATCTCATCTATCTCTCCCAACAGTCCACTTCTCCAACTCCCAACCTTGGCATCTGTCTACCTTCACAGCACCACGGAGCAGTCTGAAAATAACAGCTTTAAGAGGAACTCTCCAAGTCAAAAGAAACTGCTAAACATTGTATTTCCTTTTTATTAAAAAGGTTAAAAATTCTGGAAACCCACCAACTCTTTCATTCTTCTGAATAGTATTTTTGAAAAAAAAAATCAGTAAAATATGCATTTAAAAAAATAAAACACTTTTCACTGTTCTTTAAATACCATTCTCTACTAAAAAGGAAACAGGTTTGCTTGCAGAAATAATTCATCAGAAATGAATAATGTGAACAAGACAAAGAAGTCAGCTTGAAGTGGTTCCCTTTGCCAAATCTGGGCCACTGTGATTATCAAAGTAAGTAATAGAATAATGTACTATAACTTTTTGAGTAAATAAGATCCTGAATCCATAGAGAAATAAACTAATAAATAGGAGAGGAAGAAAGCACTTCCTTCCATTCCACTGAATGGAAGGAATGATGGAGCTAGAAAATCTCAATCGATTTAAAATGAGTGGGTGAAAGTTTATCAAATCTTTAATTTGTATTTCAAGAATAGTTATTTGGATTAACCTTTGTTTCCCTCATTAGATAGATTATAAGCAACACTAATGTAATGTCTGCTTTCTGTCATCAGCACAGTCTCTGGCACAAACTGGGTTTTCAATAAATATTTACTGAGTATTGCCTTAGGTTAGCATTAGAAACCATCTCCGTTCTGTTCAATATCTAAGATTAAGACTGAGGACCCAGATATAGTTCGTGTGCTAACAGAAAGTGTAGTAGTGTCTATATTTGGTACTCTACCCACCATGACTCTGACCTTAACAAGGCAAACAGACTACAGAAGAGATCTTAAATCATGAACCATTCTCAGTAACTTAGAAGTTTATAAATCTATAATTCTATTTCCATTTTAAATTTCAGCCTATATTACAAGTATTAAAAGATTATAAGTATACTCATTTTAAGAAGTTCATACATAAGCACATGCACATAAATGAAAAATTTAAGGAATATATACCGAAGCCAACTACTTTTAATGAATAATATTGTGTGAAAGAATTTAATGATGAAGTTTCAAAAATCCAAGCACTATGAATTCAGGCTGTGCCAATGATGTTCTCAAATATGACTAAAATCTCAATGTGACCCAAAGTAAACTCCTAGTCAGTCCCCATAGGACAAATGTGCATCAACTTAATTCACTGCTAAACTTAGGTCAATTCAAAAAAGGTTGATAACACTTAATAAAGATTCTTTCTTTAGTACATTACAGTATCACACACCAAAAAATATTTTACTGACCTCCATGACAGTCCAAACTATTGACATTTGTTATTTGATAGCTCCCAAATAGCAACATCTATTCTATAGAGCAAACTAAGCAAGATCAACTAGTCTATTACTAAGCAAATAAAATTCATTAGTATGCTAACAATTTAATTTCTACAGATTCCATTGGACTTGAAAGCTTATTGTTAATCAACATCATAAGATGTTCTGAACTGACTCTAATTCCATAAAATCATAACATAAAAATATATTCTTAAGGCTTCCTTCTATATTTTTAAATTTATTTTCTTAAACAGTAATCAGTAGTTATAGTTCCTTAAAATCCAACTGTGCATTTAATATTCTCAAGTAACACGCTCGATAAGAGTCTTCCTAAAAGAATATACTTATAAAAAAAAAGACTTACCTAAGCAGAAGAAACCTTAGTAAGGCAATATACTCTCAATGAAATTTATTAGACTAACTAAAACTGTACTGTTATGAAGAAGAAAAAAAAATCACAAAATTTTAATTCCTCTTAGATTGTCTCTTAGTTATCTCTATTTCTTTATACCATTTTCACAAACACAAATGAAAACTACCTCATTTCTCCACAAAGCTGTACTGTACTCTTCAATCAACATTCTTTTCTAAGAAAAACAAGAACAAAATCTGCACGACCACAGATACCACACTTTTTTTTTTTCTTTCTGAAGCTGGAAATGGGGAGAGACAGACAGACTCCTGCATGTGCCCGACCGGGATCCACCCGGCACACCCACCAGGGGCAACGCTCTGCCCACCAGGGGGCGATGCTCTGCCCCTTCCGGGGAGGGGGGTCGCTCTGCCGCGACCAGAGCCACTCTAGCGCCTGGGGCAGCGGCCAAGAAGCCATCCCCAGCGCCCGGGCCATCTTTGCTCCAATGGAGCCTTGGCGCGGGAGGGGAAGAGAGAGACAGAGAGGAAGAAGGGGGGGTGGAGAAGCAAATGGGCACTTCTCCTATGTGCCCTGGCTGGGAATCAAACCCCGGGTCCCCCGCACGTCAGGCCAATGCTCTACCGCTGAGCCAACCAGCCAGGGCCTACCACACTTTTTTTTAAAAAAGGCACATTGTCATTTGACCATCCAGTAATTCATTTAAATTCATCGGCTCTCCCCCATATGATACAAAAATACAATTAGAAGACAAAGTAATGGCATAGTAAAAAGAGAGAGAGAGAGAGAGAGAGAGAAGTATGTAGGTACAGGAAGGACAGAACAAAAAGATTACTGGAGAGGGTATGCAAGGTAGGTAAGGTTAGAAAACTATTTCTTTTCTTTTTCTAGTGTTTTTATTTTTAAAAGTAAACAGTAGTAGTAAATAGCAGACTGCTGTCTTACTGGGATAGTTTACTAGAGAACACACCATTTCCAGATTACATTAGGCCTTTTGGGAAAATAATCCTCCCTGAAGTTCTTAGTGTTCCTACATGGCCAGGACTCTTGAGCAGTGAAAATTGAAATTCTTTAATGGCAGAGAATGTCTCCACCCCCCCAGAGCCTTTTTCTCCTGTTTTAACCTACAGTCCTTCCATATCTCTTAAGCAGACAGCTTAAGTTCCAGGATACAGGCTTCCCTTCCTCTTCCTCAAGAGAGAATCTGTTTATATTCCAGAGTGAAAGATTCCCAGGGTAGGTCAGTTGGTTTAGTTCTTTCTGTCTTCTCTCTCCTTCCACTTTCTCCCTCCACCCCTTCTTTCTCTATGCTCCCTTCCTTCCCCACCAAAGCAACAAGATGAGCAGGTGTGCCAGTAGCAACTACATTAGCTCCAAGTTTCATAATTTTTGAGTTAGTCTCCTATGGTGCAACCATGTGCAGAGAGGTAATCTTACCATGTTGCCCTGTGGGAAGCTAGGGAGGGGTGACCAGCAAGATGCACTGTGAATCAATGCAAGGTCTGTCCCCTAATCCAGTGTCTTCTCTTTCTATTGTGAGTGTGTATATGTGAAGTATGTACAGAACCTAGCCTGTGGCAGGTTTGCCTGCAGGCAGGGTAATATTTTAGACCCTTCACAAGTCTTAACAGGTCTCTGACCATATTTTAGGAGCAACCACTAACTTGATGAATGCTGGACAATTAGAAAATGCCCACTGTTATGAGATAGGTAGAGCTATGTTTCCCATCTACTAATTTATAAGACCAAAAATAAACAGAGGGAGAGAGAAGAGATGAGATCTGAGACTATGTTATTCTCGTAAAAACAGAATCCTACTTCACAACATTAACTATAGAAACATTTCTTTCTTCTCACTCCTTCACACTTAAATATGCCACTATGACAACAAAAAACTGATTAAAAATCCAGCTACACACAAGATAGTAAAATTCTGTAATAATTTAGACGGAATGTTCAGCTCCCTTATTCACATTCTGAGAAAACACTTGAATAGTATCAGATTTCCTTGGGACTCAAATTTTTATACTCAGCTTTAGCAAAAATTCTGTTTGTTTAGTCTTATCAAAAGATGGCAAAAAGTATATAGTCAAAAAATTCCTATAATTAAACTTATTAAATTAATTAGTTTATAATTAAACTTAAAACTAATTAAACTTATTAAATTAAATATATATATCTCCCAACTGTTTCAAAGTCCAAATATCATTTGGAAACCAATTAATACAGAGATTTGATATATCATTTTCTACAATGAAATAAATAGCTGTCAAATTAACTTTTGACAATTTAATGTAAAATATTCTGAATAGCTTCCTAGAGAATTTTTTATGATGTTATAAAAGAAAGAAAAATGATTATAAGCAAAAATTGTTTTAGTACTTCCCTGCTCTATATTACTGTTATTTAAAATATAAATAATTCTAATAGTATAAAATAAACATGTATGTAAATTAGGTTTTATTTTCAACAGAATTAAAAAAATACTGAACATACAAAGTATTTGACAAAAGTGAATACAAGTAGAAGAGTCAATACTTTTTAAATATTATTTAACCTGATAATCATATATTTACTGCAAGCTAATGCTGTATTACAAAAAAATCACATAAATAAATTATCAAATAGTCTAATGAAATCACTTCATCAGTCTGGAACACTTGATTTAACTCAGCTATATTACTACTATATGGAATCTTTCAAACAAAATTAATGACAAATTTATGTATATATAAACAAACTTTACTTTTTATGTACAATATGCATTTATGTAATGGCTAACCAGACATATAAAGCATTTATACAAAGCCCCATAGTTATAGCTATTTTTATGCAAAGCATTCTAGAGGTGTAAAACAGAACTAACAGGAATATTACACGATAATATTATTAAAAATATAGTACCTACTGAGAGAACAAAGAAACTTTTAATAGCTTCACATTTTGCAACCTAGATCATAAAGAGGTACACCAAAGACAGCAGCAATGAGACAATGAATGGAAAAGCTGATAACTTCAATAAGGGATTTATACTGATCAGACACAGAAACCGAGATACTGTATGACTACAGAGTAACAGGAAGTGGATGGAGCATGCGCTTCACTTTCCAGGGCTGAATGCTTATGTATGTTCCCTGGGGTTCCATAATGAACCTAATATAAAGAAAACCAGTTTCTGGAAAATAAAATTAGTTTTGCTGCCTTTTTTACCCCTCAGATTACACAGAACGTTTTTTTTTTTCTTTTGATCTTTTGGCTAAAGATCTGTAGACAGTCCAAGGATAGATCTAAACTTACATAGTTTATAACCTCAAAATTTCTAAACATCATATGTGACAAACCTCCACTGTGCTCTGTCCATTTTGCTATAATTCCAGAAACCAGATTACCAAATTTAAAAAGCTCAAATGCCTGAAGATATGTACAAACTTGTACATGTCTATATGTGCCGTGAGAAAACTGAATACAAATCACAGGTAGGAGTACTGGGGGTGAGGAGGAGAGAGAGAAGTCATTCATTAGCTTTTTATTTTCTTTTTACACTTTTGCATTGATTCACTTGCCACAAGAATGTTATTTCAGTAACTGAAAAATTCTCAAAGAATTAGGAAAAAAAGTAATGTCAATAACAATGAAGGAAAAATACAATACAAATATTCCATATTAAAAAGTATTCCCTTTGTGGCTGACATGTGGCAGCACACAGAGTATCGACCAGGGGCAGTGAGGTTCCAGGTTCAAAATCCCAAGATTGCCGGCTTGAGAATAGGATCATCAACATGATTCCATAGTCACTGGCTTGAGCAAGGGGTCACTGGCTCAGCTGGAGCCCCGCCCCCCAGTTAAGGCACATATGAGAAAGTAATCAATGAATAACTAACATGTCACAACTACAAGTTGATACTGTTCATCTCGCTCCCTTCCTGTCTGTCTCTCTCACGTAAAATAAAAAAAAATATTCCCTTTGCAAATGAAGAGAACATTGCAAGGTTAATAAAAATCTGTTATGCCTGACCGGGTGGTGGCGCAGTGGATAGAACGTTGGACTGGGATGCAGAAGACCCAGGTTCGAGACCCTGAGGTCGCCAGCTTGAGCACGGGCTCATCTGGTTTGAGCAAAAGCTCACCAGCTTGAACCCAAGGTCACTGGCTCCAGCAAGGGGTTACTCAGTCTGCTGAAGGCCCACGGTCAAGGCACATATGAGAAAGCAATCAAAGAACAACTAAGGTGTTGCAATGCGCAACGAAAAACTAAAGATTGATGCTTCTCATCTCTCTGTTCCTGTCTGTCTGTCTCTGTCTATCCCTCTCTCTGACTTTCTCTCTCTCTGTAAAAAATAAATAAATAAATAAAAAATAAAAATCTGTTATATATATATAGAATTTCAAGAACATAATTGAGTAATCTTATAATAAACTATTTCAGGAGAATGTAATTTTTCTGTTCTCTTAAAAATAAAAGATTTTAAAGGATTCAAATGTTTCTCCTCTAGGGCTTAATGAATAGCAATAAAATAAAAAAATAATATATCAACTTAAAATAATTGATACATGATACAAATGACGCCTGTATCATGCAAAAGAGCTAAGTCTGATGGATATCTTAAATTAGGAGAAATGAGGTAATTTAATATGTCTAACAGAAATGACTTTAACTAGATTAAACAATGTTAAGAGTAAATTTATGTAAGGAAATGTTTTTTATAAGAATATCAGCGTGCGTCCACTGATCTTTATAGCCTACAGGCAGAAAGAATCCCTCAATAAAGTAATCAAAGCAACCTTCCACGCCATTCCACGTCTCCAAGTTGTTTACCCTCAACCTAAACATTTAACTTGCCACAGAACTCAAGAATACTGTCCTAATTTTCCTCGAGGCTGGTTGCTGCCCAATCCTTTAAGAACAGATTCAGACTTATGAAGACTCCTATATTGCTCATTTACTTATTCAGCAAACACTATCTGAGCACCAACTGTGAGCCAGGTACTGGTGAGGCCAGGAAAACACAGTGATGGGCAAAACCAGAGTCAGGCCCTTCAAGGGACTTACAATCTTATAATGAAAAGAGGCATTATAATCAAAAACAGCCAGGAAAAAAAAAAGAGATAAAAATGTAGCTAGAAATGTGAAGACATATACCATGTTATTAGAGTTAATGAGAGGGAGATGACAGAGCCAGGGAAGTTAAAAATAAAAACGGCTTCTCAAAGAAAACTGAAACCTGAAGGGTTAGTAGAGGACAACTAAGTGGAGAGTAAGTATTGAGACAGAAGAGACAAGTCACACCAAAGCTCCAGAGGTAAACAGAGGAGCATCTCCAGGATGAGGGTCTTAAAGAAGGTGAGGGTGGTGGGTCCACAGGGAGAAAGGGGTCTATGGTAAACACGGCATACTGCTTTTGAGATCTCGTTTATAAAATATGGGTGAGAGCAGACGTATTGTGGCCAGAAAGGACCTGGAGAGCAGTAACGACAGTTTCTGACTTCTCCAGGTTTTCTTACCTGTGTCTAACAAATACCTGTATTTTTTTTTTTTTTTGTATTTTTCTGAAGTGAGAAGCAGGGGGTGGGGCGGGAAGACAGACAGATTCCCACATGTGACCAATCGGGATCCACCCAGCATGCTCACCAGGGGGTGATGCTTGGCTCCTCTGGGGTGTTGTTGCTCTGCTGCAATCAGAGCCATTCTAGCACCTGAGGCAGAGGCCATGGAGCCATCCTCAGCACCCAGGCCAACTTAGCTCCCAAGGAGCCTTGGCTGCAGGAGGGGAAGAGAGAGAGATGGAGAGGAAGGAGAGGGGGAGGGGTGGAAAAGCAGATGGGCGCTTCTTCTGTGTGCCCTGGCTGGGAATTGAACCCAGGACTTCCACACGCTTGGCCGACACTCTACCACTGAGCCAAGCAGCCAGGGCCACAAATACCTGTATTTTTGAAATTATTCTAAGTTAGAAACTAGCAAAAGTATGAATTTTGTGTGTCTTACTTTGAATAATTCAACTTTCCGTATTATATATATGTATGTGTGTCTATATACATATTTTTAACTTATGTGGTAAATAGTAAACATGCCCTATGACCTCTAATTCCAGCCCTACTACAAAACTAGTTTTACAGCTTGTGTTCACTAAACAAATAAATGATAATATAAATATAGTGTACTTTTCTTTACACAATTGTGCCATATATAGGACAGCTTGGGTTTTCACTGACTAGAACATGGATTTTTTTTTTTTTAACAGAGACAGATCATCAGAGAGAGAGAGACAGATATGGACAGACAGACAGACAGGAAGAGATGAGAAGCATCAATTTTTCATTGTGGCTCCTTAGTTGTTCACTGATTGCTTTCTCATATGTACCTTGACTAGGGGGCTACAGCAGAGCAAGTGACGCCTTGCTCAAGCCAACAACCTTGGGCTTTAAGCCAGCAACCTTTGGGCTCAAGCCAGTGACCTTGGAATCATGTGTATGATTCCACGCTCAAGCCAGCAACCCCATACTCATGCTCAAGCTGGTGAGCCTGCACTCAAGCCGGATGAGCCCGCGCTCAAGCTGGTGAGCTCAAGGTTTCAAACCTGGGTACTCCGCGTCCCAGTCTGACACTCTATCTACTGCACCACTGCCAGGTACATGGTTATCTTTTAAGCCTAATTCATATAGCTCAACCTTATTTCTTTTAAAGGTCACAAGTAGCATTTTATTATATCAATGTGATATAATTTATCAAACTATTTCTTTTGTTAGATGTTGGGTTGTTTCCAATATATATTACATTAACAAGTAGGCTTCAGTGAATACTAGTATTAATATTCTATTTGTGCTATTATTTCCATATGTTAGACACAGGAGAAAAGGGTAACAGAGTTAAAGGAATGAGTGAGGTCCAAGGCAAGAGGCGAAGGGGCCTCTAATTAAAGGACAAGGAATGGAATGATGTATCTAGCTATGGGGAGGGACTCGAGTGTTTTTCTGGCTGGGGAGAAAAAGAAGCGCTAACTAAAGACGTTTAAGCATGAAAGCCTCTACTTTCATTCAGGAAAAAGCATTGTTATATAAGGATGAGGCATGACAGGATGGGAAAGGGTGAGGAAGAAGTCTAATGAAGTCTGGAAACAATCACTGTAGGAAAAAAGAAGAAAAGCTGCTGAGGAGTTACAGGGTAATCCCAACAGTGCAGTTGAATTCAGTCCATGAAGTATGCAGCCCGAGTCTCCGTCACTGTAGAATCTCTGCTCGTGTTTAGCAGTCTGGTTGGAAGCACAGACATCACTTGATTTATGGTTGAAATTGTGCCAGGTAGTCAGGGGATAAGTTAAGATTATTAACAAAAGAAAAACTGGTTCAAGAGTCTACGTTATTGAGAGAAAAAATGTAGCCAGAAGAATATGAATCAAAGACAACAGTTTATCTTGAGAGTCAACAAATTAGAATTCTTGATTAGGTTGAAAAAACTCCTGTTCACTATTATCCATACATGTACAAGTTAATAACAAACATAATTTTAATAATCACTGGTATTCTAAGACAGTGGTCCCCAACCTTTTTTGGGCCACGGACTGGTTTAATGTCAGAAAATATTTTCACAGACCGGCCTTTAGGGTGGGATGGATAAATCTATCACGTGACCTAGAAAAGTGTCAAGAGTGAGTCTTAGATGGATGTAACAGAGGAAATCTGGTCATTTTTAAAAAATAAAACATCGTTCAGACTTAAATATAAATAAAACGGAAATAATGTAAGTTATTTATTCTTTCTCTGCAGACCGGTACCAAATGGCCCGCGGACCGGTACGGGTCCACGGCCCGGGGCCTGGGGACCACTGTTCTAAGATATCTTTCCACTTAATTAAAAGAGGAGCTAACAGAAAATAATCACAAGGCATTGGTGAATCTACTAATTTTGGTTCGGACTACCATATTTATGAATAACCACAGAAGTCTAAAACTAGAAACAACATGCACATGTCCCTTTTAAACGCCTGCACACTATCCTGGCCCCTCAGCCTGGCCCCACAGCTTGCCCACTCAGCCTGGCTTCTCAGCATCCCCACTAGCCTGGCCACTCAGCCTGCCCACTCAGTCTGGCCCGTCAGCCAGCCCACACCACATGGCCACTCAGCCTGGCACCTGAGTTTGCCCACTCACCTTGCCACTCAGCCTGACCACTTTACATAGCCCTACAGCATTGTACCTCAGCCTGGCCCCTCAGCCTGCCCACTAAGCCTGGCCCCTCAGCCTGCTCACTCAGTCTGCCCACTCATTCTGTCTCAACTGGCCCACTCAGACTGGCCACTCGGTCTGGCCCACTTAACCTGGCCCCTCAGGCTGGCCGCTCAACTTGGCCCCTCCACCTGGCCACTCAGCCTGGCCCATCAGCCTTTCACCTCAGCCTGAACACTCAGCCTGCCCACTCAGCCTGGCCCCTCAGCCTGGCCACTCAACCTAGCCCCTCATACTGCCCACTCAGCCTGGCCCCTGAGCCTGGCCTTTTTCTGTCTATTAACATACTCTTTTTTTTTGCTCTCTATTAACATGTCGGTGCTTACATGTCTGGTCTTTGATGATCACAGGGCCAACAGTGGTAAAGGTTGGCTGATGCCTGCAGCATTGACAGCTTTGACTCTGAATTCATGTTCCCCACCCTCTATGAGGTCTTCAACAGTAAATTCCAGCTCTTCCACATCACGCCTATTGCACTGTTCCCATGTTTCTTTCTTTTTCCCAGCAGGGTCCCAGGCAAGGCACTGAACAATATAGTGGGTGACAGGGGATCCTCCCTCATTCTTTGGGGGTTTCCATGGCAGGTGTACTGTGCTCTTTGTTGTGAGGCCAATCTTGAGTTTAATCGGAGGATCAGGAGGATCTTTAAAAATAGTTAAAGAAGGTAGTGTTGTTTATAACTATACTTTTTTCAAATTTGAGATGTTATTTTAATCATAGATTTAAAAACTTACATATCGATCTCTGGCAGTGGTCCTCTGAATGGTTTCCACAGGTGCACCGATACCAAAGCGGTTTTCTGCACTGATGCGGAAGAAGTACTGCTGATCACAGATGAGATCAGGAACTACAAATGAGGTGCTGCCACAGTTTGGATTGACTTTAGTCCAGGCTTTCCCATCCAGTCTTCTTCTCAATAACATAGCCTTTGATCCTGTCTCCCCCATCATCATCCGGAATCTTCCATGAAAGTCTGCAACTACCCCTTGTGACATCACTGACTTTCAGATCTTTGGGTGGCCCTGGTACATCTGTTGAATTCATATTACAATATAAGCAACATTGCTTTTTAAACATAATTTGTTCTTATTTCACAGTAACTTTGTGTGTGTGTGTGTGTGTGTGTGTCAGAGACAGAGAGAGTCAGAGAGAGGGACAGATAGGGACAGACAGACAGGAAGAGAGATAAGAAACATCAATTCTTCATTGCAGCTCCTTAGTTGTTCATTGATTGATTTCTCACATGTGCCTTGACCGGGGGGGGGGGGCTACAGCAGACTGAGTGACCCCTTGCTCAAGCCAGCGACCTTGGGCTCAAGTTGGTGAGCCTTGCTCAAATCAGATAAGCCCGTGCTCAAGCTGGCAACCTCGGGGTCTCGAACCTGGGTCCTCCACATCCCAGTCCAATGCTCTATCCACTGCACCACTGCCTGGTCAGGCTCCATAGTAACTTTTAAAGTCTTCCTTACCCATGACTTTAACTCTGCAGCTTGCAGTCTTTTGTGCTGCTTTGTTCTTGGCTGTGATGCTGTATTTGCCCGAATGAGATTGTCTGCACTCTGGAATAATAATTACTGATGAGTTTTCAGCAGTCTCCAGCTGTAAAAAAACAAACAAACCAACCCCCCAAAACACGGTAGTTAGACATTGAATGAAATAATAGCAGTATTGAAATTAACTAGATTCTGAATCATTTCAACTTTATTATTACCTGTACATCTTCAGGTATATCGTGAACTCTATCATGTTAGAAAAGAAGATCATCAGTTGTAATATAAATATTCCTTAGTGTGATTCAAAGGGAGACACAGAAAATCACTTTTTTTTTTTTTTTACCTTTATTGCCTTCTTCGCCTTTCCATCAAATTCCCAAGATGATTTTGGTGTTGGATGTCCCTTGATGACAACAGGAATTTTAATCAGTGAGCCAGCTTTACAAACCAGACAGTCCTGTGCTCCAATGTCAATGTAAACTTCTGGTACCTCTGTAACACCAGGAATAATGTAACAGAATTCAGCTCACCATACTTAAAAAATGTAATTTACATATCTTCAGTCAATTAATCAAGTTCATAATAAAATCAAAAGATGAATACATAAATGGAATAGGGACTAGTACCTTGAATATCAGTGGCAATGGTCTCTCCAGTCGTATCGCTTGGTTCAGATTCACCAGCTTCACTGACAGCTTTCACTCTGAACTTGTACTTTCTGAGTTCTTTCAAATTCGGCACCACACATTCACAGGCAGTTAGAAGCGCATCTGGTTCATTTACTCTTTTCCAATCAGTAGTACCTTCTTCTTGCATTTCTACAATGTATCCCTTAATTGGACTGCCACCGTCTTTGGCTGGAGGTTTCCATGCTAGTGAGATGCTTGACTTGATCTTTTACCTCTGGGCAGGAAGGTGGCCCAGATAAATCTAGTAAGAAAAAAAACACAAAGTTTAAAGCTAATGGAATACTAGTTTTACATATACTAGGAATGTCTTACTATAAATGATCATATCTTATTTTCATCTATGAGAATACTAAAACAGGAATGCCAAAAGAATAGATCACCTTTTAGAGAAGAGAAATATCAGAAATAGTCTATTTTCACTAACATTAATGCCAAAACGTCCTTGGTGGGCATGCTGGGTAGATCCTGGTCGGGTGCATGCAGGAGTCTGACTGCCTCCCTGCTTCTAACTGGAAAAATACAAAATTAATTAATTAATTAATTAATCTACAAGAAAAATGGGTACTGAGATTTACTGTAAAATTGAATATGGGCCATATAAAGAAGACTAAAATTACCTTCTACAATCAGTTTAGCTATGGAGGTCTTTTCTTTACTTCCCAAATATCAAACACAGGTGTATTCACCAGCATCGGAAAGTTAAATGTCAATGATATGCAGCTTCTGTCTTTACCATCCGCAATGAATCTGTGCTTTGGGCTCTCACAGATACTGCTGCCATCTTTCATCCAGGTTGTAATTGCAGTGGAGGGGGAGACTAGACATTCAAAGATCGCAGAAGAGCCAACTGACTCTGCTTCCGTCAAGACAATCTCTTTGATTTCTTTGACAAATTTGAGCAGCACAGCCTTCAGCTGGTAGGTAAATGGGGCCTCATCAGGTGGCTTCTCTCCACCACTTCCTGATCTCAACTTTTTCCTTCAGCTTCTATTGGAGAAGGTGTCTTTTTGGCTACACCTAAACAAAATAAAATTAAAAATTGATTTGGGATTTCCAGAAGGGTTGGAAAGTGCATATTTGGCTTCCTGCTGGATGAAACCAGTGATAGAACAATTAGAAGACAAAACAGAAAATGGAAGGCTATGTGATTGAAAGGTCAATTCAATATACTACCCTCTTCCAGATGGAAATATGAGATAGTATGAGGAATCTGTGAATAATAAATGCTCTTCATTTTCTCAAGTTTTCAACCCAAATAATGTCCAGATTAATATGTAATTATTTTATTGGTCATGTAGAACTATCATGTATATGAAGAATGAAGCTAAGAATGTATATGGTTCATTATACTAAAATATTGTTGGCTATATATGTAGTACCTACTTGGATGATATTAGAGGTGTATTGTTTGAAATATCAGAAGACAGACATACTAGCTCTAGCAGAGTCAATTAGGAACAGCAAAGATAGCCCTGGCCAGGTGGCTCAGTGGATAGAGAGTGTCGGTCTGGTGTATGGACTTCCTGGGTTTGCTTCTCTCTCTCTTCCCCTTTGGCAGCCAGGGGCTCTATTAGTTCAAGCATTGGCACCAGTGCTGAGGATGGCTTGGTTGATTCAAGCATCGGCCCTAGATGGGAGTTGCAGGGTGCATGCAGGAGTCTATCTCTCTATCTCCCCTCCTCACTTGAAAAAAAAGAATAGCAAAGATCTTTATATAATTTGAAAAACTTTTCCCGTTGAATGTAAAATTACCCTTGAATAAAAAGTTTCCCAGAGTGATAGCGTACAATTCAGGTTACAGGGAAATGAATTTTACCTTTGATAGGACCTTTCGGCTTGGCAGCTTTCTCTTTAGGTGTTTTGGCCTCTGAAATAAAAAAGAAAACTCAACATTTAAACAATTCTCAGACTCATTCATACTTAGTAAACCTGTGAGGAGAATCATGTTCTTTATTATAAATATTAACACATAAAGGGAAATTGCTTTTATTTCTATGACTTCTATGAAAAATAGACATTTCTTTTCTTTTTAAAAATTTTTCCATTGATTTGAGAGAGACAGAGAAAGAGAGGAAGTAACTTCCTTAGTCAATTTCAGAAATAGAAAAAAAACTGAGAGAGAAAGGGGAAGAGGGAGAGAGAAAGAGAAGCATCAACTCATTGTTCTACTTAATTGTTCCATTACGTTGTTCACTCACTCATTGCTTCTCATATGTACCCGGACCTGGCATTGAACCCACAACATTGGCATGCTGGGACAACACTCTATCCACTGAGAAACCCAGCCAGGGCCAAGAATAGACATTTCTAATAGATATTTTTGGTATTTCCAAGAGGCATATTCTGAAGACAATGTGACTAAGCTAAACTGCCAACATATTTAGGGTTAAAAAGTTATTTTCAGCAAGTGCCTTTATTCTTCTTTCATTTCTACAAGGCTCACTCTTGCCTTGTGAGGAAGAGTTTACGCTTACCTAGCTATGCAAAGTATTGTATCTGTTTACTTATGTGCTGGTTATGTGAAGCAAGGATATGTTTTTATCAACAAGGAGTCAGTGTAGGAAAAGGGGAAATAATTTAAAAGTCACCTAAAGCCTTTTTTTTTTTAAACTGGGCAGACAAATGCAGGCAAGATTAAGGGGGAAAAAAGGTCTATGAGCCACATATATATGGATTCCTTTGAAGATTTCCCCTATTTATACAACAAACTAAAGGAGAAGAAAGGAGGTTCCTATATTTAGACTATAATTCAATTATTAATGCATGGGGAGTATAAACTGTAGAATCAATTTTCTAGCTTTGGCCTCTGCGAATGCAAGAAAAGCTTTATTTTTATACATAATTGACTCAATGACAGTTGCCATTTTTCCTGAACTAATAGAAGGTATCACATTGAAATTATAAATTTAAAAAATAAGAATAATGTCCAAATCATAAATATCAGTGATAAACTATATTAAAATAAATGCTAAAATTATGCTATAGCCAAAGCATATAACATACTGTATCATTTCATTAAATACAATAAAACCCCAAACATTTCTATAGGGCTTACTGTGTGCCAAGCACTGTGCTAAGTGCTTTATATATATTTATTTACTGCTCTCAGTAATCCAACAGGGCAAATATAATCATTATTCTTAATTTACATAGTAAGAAATTAAAATGTAAAGAGAGTTAGTTACTAGTCAAAGACCAAATAATTAGGATGAGTATTTATCAATGACCAAAACACATTAAATCATTTCTGGTTTTGAGATTATCACTTAAGTAATGAACTACTAATAGCACTTTAAGTTTGTACCTGAGATAATTATGTCACTTAGTACATTTAAGAAAATCAGTCCTGGCTGTCTGACTCAGTGGATAGAGCGTTGGCCTGATGTATGGACATTCCAGGTTCGATTCCCAGTCACAGGAGAAGAAATGACCATCTGCTTTTCTACCTCTCCCTCTCCCCCTTCTCTCCCTCTATGTCTTTTACAGCCAGTGTATTGATTGGTTCAAGTGTCAGCGCTAGGTGCTGAGGATAGCTCGGTTGGTCCAAGTGTCAGACTCAGGCACTAAGAATAGCTCAGTTGATTTGAGCATTGGCCCCAGACACAGGTTGCTGGGTGGATCTTAGGGTATATGCGAAGGTCTGTCTCACTAGCTCCTTTCCTCTCACTTAAAAAAAAGAAAATTATTACTGATCTAAATTCTTATATAGATTTCAAGGCTGAACTATGCACTTTTTTTATTGTGGTAAAATATATCTACCATAAAATTTACCATTTTAACCATTTTAAAATATGCAATTCAGTTGCATTAGGTACATTCACAATATTATGCAGCCATCAACACTCTCTATCTCCAGAACATTTTCATTATCCCAATTTCTCATTTTAAGAAATGAAAAACGAACAAGACCAGGTGGTGCTGCAGTAGATAGTGTGTCGGACTGGGATGCAGAGGACCCAGGTTCAAAACCCTGAGATAGCCTGACCTGTGGTGGCGCAGTGGATAAAGCATCGACCTGGAAATGCTGAGGTCACCGGTTTGAAACCCTGGGCTTGCCTGATCAAGGCACATATGGGAGTTGATGCTTCCTGCTCCTCCCCCCTTCTCTCTCTCTGTTTCTTTCTCTCTTCTCTCTCTTTCTCCTTTCTAAAATGAATAAATAAAATAAAAATAAAATTTAAAACAAAACAAAAACCCTGAGATCACCAGTTTGAGTGTGGGCTCATCTGGCTTGATGTGGGCTCATCAGCTTGAGTGCGGGTTTCTGGCTTGAGCGTGGGATCATAGACATCACCCTATGGTCCCTGGCTTGAAGCCCAAGGTCACTGTTTTGAGCTCAAGGTCACTGGCTTGAGCAAGGGGTCACTCACTCTGCTGGAGCCCCCCAGTCAAGGCACATATGAGAAAGCAATCAATGAACAGCTAAAGCACCACAATGAAGAACTGATGCTTCTCATCTCTCTCCCTTCCTGTCTGTCTCTCTCTGTCCCTCTCTCTCTGTCACTGTCTTTCTCACTAAGAGAGAGAGAGAGAGAGAGAAAGAGAGAGAGAGAGAAAGAGAGAAATGATTCCTACAGGGAACATGAGAAATCTGAGGCTCCATAGGATTTCTGTATGCATGTCTTTTTCTTTCATTTTTTTTAAAGACTTTATTCATATTAGGGAGAAGAGACAGATGATAGACAGATAGATAGATAGATGGGAGGGAGGAGCAGGAAGCATCAACTCCCATATGTGTCTTGACCAGGCAAACCCAGGGTTTCAAACCAGTGACCTCAGTGTTCCAGATTGATGCTTTATTCACTATGTGATCATAGGTCAACCTGTATGCATGTCCTCAGGAAATGTCTGTCTCCTTAGTTTTAGTCAACCTTGAACATATTCATTACTTACTCTCAAAAGCATATAAGGAAATGGTGCATCACTAGGATGTACATTCCAATCAAAACAATATGAACCATTAGGTGAGAAATTAGGTGGTAAAAGATATCAGATGAAGAAAGATTAATCAAGAATTTATATTGCCCTGCCAGTGGTGGTGCAGTGGATAGAGCGTCAACCTGGAACACTGAGGTCGCTGGTTTGAAACTCCGGGTTTGCCCAGTCAAGGCACATACAAGAAAAAATCAATGAAAACTCAAGTGAAGCAATTACAAGTTGATGCTTCTCTCTCTCTTTTCCCCCTTTCTAAAATCAATAAATAAAATCTCTAAAAAAAAGAATTTATAAACCCCCACAGTTGAAATGATGCCTGGTTTCAACATAATGAGGACTTACATTCAAGCATGAATACTTTTATTAAGTCATCAAAACAAACAACAAGAAAACTACAGAAAAATTACCTTTCTCTCCAACTACTAATACTGTCCCAGGGGCAGTGATAGGGGTTGGAGCAGGCTCCACGGGAGGTGGTTTGATTGTTTTCACTTCTGTAAGAAGATATCATTGCATTATTGTATACGTTTGTCACTTCCTAAAACCTATTTTGAGGCTTATATGCTTCTTCTGATGTAACCTGAAAATGTTCAAATATCTAGTTCTTCAGAGAATATTTTCTAACTATAATATAATCCATATATAATACAATAATATATTCTATATTTATTATATTAAATAAAATGTAATGATATATTGCAACAGAAATCATTTGCTGTGCACTGACATTTTCTTATAAACTACACATTATTCATGTAAAACATGAAGAAATATGCTGTTGGCATTGAGAATAAGCTTGCTCACCTGGTTCAGGCTTTGGTTTGGGTTCCGATCAGGGAGAGGTATTGCTGGCTTTATTTTAAGCACTAAAAAGTCCACAACAATAAGCAGGTTAACACAGTATTTTTAAAGTTTTTCACAAAGTCAAAACAAAATTAGGCAGACAAGTCTTGGGAGATACTAAAATTGATATACACAGTCACCTAATCAAGAATTTAATCTAAGTTCATTTGTATTTTAAACAAAATATTTGGAAAATATTAGAAGGCAATTTTATTGGTCCTGGTGGTGTTGTTCATCTCACTGATCATAAATATATATATTTTTCCCTAGGGTTTAAAACTTAGTAATTTATTTAAAAGGGGATGATCATTAGCCAATTGCACATAAGAGTGACACGGTCAAGACAGTTAAGCTGACTAGATTAAAGGTCACATGTTCAAATTGTAATGCCAGTGTAACGATATTTTAAATGCTGTATATTTGCATTTTTAGAAACCATTAAGAAAGTGTCAGTAAGTTTGTACCTTTTGCTGGTTCAGGAATTTTCTATTCTGCTTTTGTGACTGTGGCTAGAGGTGCTTCAGCCTCTTCAGCAGCTTTGGGAGGTGGTTCTGGTACTTGAAGATAATAAGGTTATTTTCTAGTGTTAGTGTAATACTTAGAAATCAACCGATATGAAATAACTAGATCAAATTGTTTTTCAAAAACTCAACTGATGGCATTTTATATCTCTAAATCAATAAAAATAAAAAAATTAAAAACCTATATTCAATCAATTAATTTCTATTTCATTTTGACTCTGCCTTAATTTTCCTTATTTCATCCACTTCTTCCCTTTAGTTCCCCTTTCCAAGTCACTTTCATAATAGTTACCAATACCTTTCATCATAAGCTAATGATTAAAAAAACCACTTAAAAGCCCCCAAATTTTAAGAAACTTTTGCTGACACCCTCCCATGATGTTATTCTGCAGTCAACCTGATTCTTTCACAGTCATTTCTATTAAAAGAACTCAAGTAGCAAAGCAATCATAACAGTAAAGTGCAGGAAAATACATGAACAGATTTGAGAATTACTACAAAAATGTCTCTCTAAGGAAAGCAGACAATGAAAAACACAGATGGGATATGAAGCCATGTTTGTAGCTAACTCCACTTATGTTTACAAGATAAACCTTTTGTTAAATGTCCATTCTGTTAAAAGACAATATCACAGATTGTTACTGAGATTTCTACCTGTAGGTTTTTTCATTTTTTCTACTTTTTAAGGTTCTACTTTAGGCTCTTCTTCTTCAGGTCTCTTTCTTAGAACTTAAAAGACAAAAAGGTTTATATGTAAACCAAGACAGACAAATGTAGATGTCGAGTAAAGCATAATTAACGTACAAAGCCCAGAAAATGAAAAGCATGTGACCTGCTAGTGCCCTGGGAAATTAGCATTCACACTAAAAGTGTAGCTTTTTCAATCAAAGGTTGTGATGTTAATTTAGAACAGCACTCAAAGTTACTTTATAGCAATAGTCTATTCAGAGACAAGTCTGTGGCAGTAATGACCCAAACACAAAATGAATAATTTGAATAACAACAAACTCTAACCATAATTTATGTTGTAATTTTAATGAGAAGAGGAACATTTAAGTAAGTATAAAGCTTACTGAAGGGGGATAGGTAAAGAAATGTAGCCTAGAGATCAGTAATTCTATGTGAGGACAAAGAACTTTTTTTTTTTTTCTTTTTCATTTTTCTGAAGCTGGAAACAGGGAGAGACAGTCAGACAGACTCCCGCATGCGCCCGACCAGGATCCACCCGGCACGCCCACCATGGGGCGATGCTCTGCCCACCAGGGGGCGATGCTCTGCCCACCAGGGGGCGATGCTCTGCCCATCCTGGGCTTCGCCATGTTGCAACCAGAGCCACTCTAGCGCCTGAGGCAGAGGCCACAGAGCCATGCCCAGCGCCCGAGCCATCTTTGCTCCAATGGAGCCTTGGCTGCGGGAGGGGAAGAGAGAGACAGAGAGGAAAGCGCGGCGGAGGAGTGGAGAAGCAAATGGGCGCTTCTTCTGTGTGCCCTGGCGGGAAATCAAACCCGGGTCCTCCGCACGCTAGGCCAATGCTCTACCGCTGAGCCAACCGGCCAGGGCCAAAGTTAAAACTTGATTCTTCATTTGGATATCTTGCTTTTAAATCTGTATTATCTTATTAGTATAAAATACTAGAAAGTTTCAGTTTTTAAAAAATATTTTTTATTAGTTGTGGTAATTGTCATACTTTAGAACTGAATACTGAATTTAGGTTTAAGTAGTTTGGTGTAATTTAAAGTATTTAATAGGTTTAGTATATTTTACTATATAATTTGATCATGAAAATGACAGTTATGGTCACTGATATTAGTTTAGAGTGTTATCAATTTAGTTATGTCTATTAAATAAATTTTAAAATACTGTGAACACTTACAAAATTTCTGACTTCTTATAAAACAGATATGAAAATTATAATCTTAATTTTAATGCTATTACAAATAAATTTTGATAAATAGGGATCTAATTGAAAGAAAACCAAGGGACAGAAACATTTGTAAATAAACATTTGTCTATTTTTATATACCTAAAGCTGATATAATGGTTGAAAAATACTATATCGCTTTTGAGAACAACTTCTTCCTTTGATTCAGGTTTATGTTCAGGAGGTAATTTGCAAACTTTCTTTTCAACCGTAGGCACTTAAAAGAATATAATTTCAAATTTTGAAGTGAATTCATACAAACACTAGGTTTCAACATTTAAAATGTCACTTTCAAAACTAGCTAACTATAGGAGACTTCAAGATGGCAAAGGAGTAGGCTGACGCACCGACTCCCAGCTCATACTACCAAACTGGATTACAAATTAATTTAGGAACAATCAGCATGAAAAACCAACTTTGCACTACAAGAACAGGTCTCGAAAGCCAAGGAGCAAAGAAGAAGCCACACTGAGCCTGGTAGGGAGCACCGGGGCATGGTGGGGACTCCCCTACTTCCAGGAGCAAGGGGGGTGAGGCTGAGAGCCCAGAAGGGCTCTCATTCCAAACAGAAGAGCAGAAAATACTGCTCACAGACACTTGCCTGGGGACCTGGGAACGAGGTGTGCTGAGAGGGCTGGCCTGTCTTCCAAAGTGAGGGGTAGAGGAATGTGTGGGATGACCTGAGAAGCTGACTCATCCAGTGCAGAGGCGGCCATAGCTGGGGGAGGGGTTGATCCCTCCACATAGCACAAGCCTAAAGTGGTTCCCCGTGACCCACCTCCAGAAAGCTCTCCAGCTGAAAACAAAAAGTGGGGAGGAGGGGCAGTAACTCAGGCCTCCATGGAGATCTGAGACACACCTCCCCTACTGAAGTGGAGAAAGCACCAAGCCCCAGGAGAAAAGCTGGCAGATCACTGGCCTTCAGAGTCTCAGGTTACACCATGCATTCCTGGATACAGTTTCAAATAAGCCCCCTGCTGAGACCAGTAAATAAGATTACCACCTAGTTAAGAAAACTGTGAAGAAATCATTTCATTCCCTTTTTCCTATAAACATATCTTGGATATATAAAAATTCAAATAATTGAATTGATCCTTCTTCAAAAAGAATTCTTTTTTCCTGCAAATAATTGACATTTCCTTGGATGAACCAGGAAGGATGCTGAATTGGGATAGAGCAGCCACCTGAAATTCACATCAGCCCTTGACCTTTTATTGGTGTCATTTGATCAAGACCAGCTGTTGTACTAGAGGGCAAAGCCTTCTTTATACAGTCAGTATACCGTTCAGAGATAACAAGAATTCTCTGGTGTTGCCATTGGGGTTTGTGGGCAGACACAGGAGGATAGGGGGGAAATAAGAAAGCTGAGAAAGAGAAAAATGGAGACTGAATCAAAGAAGAGGGTGAGAGTAAGTGAAGGAAGAGCTACCATTTTGTGCATTAACACTCTTACCTTCTCCCACCCTCCACTATTTGGGATAAAAAATTTAATCAAGGGAAAAGCAGTAAGACCATATTTTGATCAATTAATTATAATACCTTTAGGTGGTGGTGCCTCTTCTTTGGGCTTTGCAACAACTTTTTTGGCATCTTTCTTTACAGCTTTTTTGGTCACTAAAAATAAGATGTCAGATGTAAATAACTAAAATGTTATTTTGGAAACTGTGAGGTTTATAAAGATACTTTTTTCATATGATTTGATAGTAACAAGAGACTTTGCCCATTACTGTAAGATTCTTGTTTCAGTATGATCTTGGACAAGAATGCAGAAGACATTTTTTTTTGGAGGGAGATAAAATATGTAGGGTGATCTTACATCGTAATTGATTTTATGCCTGCTTAGAGTGAAAGTTTTCAAAACATCAAGAATGAACTTAAGTGATATTAATAGAAAAGGCACACATTTTAATCTTTGTTTCCCTTAGGGAGGAACATTTAAAATTTGTCAGGAAGAATAACATGTGAACTAGTAAAATTAAAGTCCCAGCTAAGATATATGTTGGAAATTTTCTTTTGTTGTTGCTGATGTTATATTTGGATCATGGCTCTAATAATAACTCGATTATAGGTCCTAGTATTTATGAATAAATATCCCTGTTTTCAACATTTAAAATATGATTTAATTTCTCAAGTTTCCCAGTGGGCACTTAAACTTAGTCATGTTGACACTAATACTCAAAGAATAAATTTTTCATTAAGACAAATTATTTCTGACATAACTATAAATGGAAATCTAATTTATGATTTTTAACTTTTATTCCTCTTTGCTATCAGAAGTAGATGAAATATATTTGACCATGTTCATATACATTATAAAAATACTTTTCTTTGTTATTGGGATCGTCTTAGTCACAAAACTGGAAGATGTGTGTGTTTTAGACTGCATTTCTCCTGAGCCTGGCAGAAAAATAGCTCAAGCTTTTAACGCCAATTGTAATAGATAGTACGGGACTAGTATGTCAAATGTTGAAAACTGTTATAGTAGTAGTGGCTTCGCTATGAGAAAATGTGACTTGGACATGCAGAATTTTTTTCTGATGATGCTGGGGAAATTCTGACAGCAATTCTGAACTCCCCCAAACTCTAGCAAGTCCTAGATAATCTACTGATAAATTCAACTATTTTGGGGTAGAACTAGTACTTATTGAAATATTTAAGAGGAGCAATTTCCTGGCACACTCAAAAGCTCCTTCTGAGCTTATTCCTTAGCTTTTAAAAAAATTAAAATTTATTAAAAATATATTAATTCATATTTTTTAACAAAATAGTAAAACTTAAAGAGTATTTAACACTGCAATTGAGAAAACAACATAAACTATAATTTGCAACTTGACTGTAAATTATGATTTATTTCCATAAGCTTCACTAGAAGCTATGGAAAGATAGTTGCATTATCTTATTGATATATAGTGTAAAAACATAAAACTTGAAATCAGCTTGCCATTAATGTTTAAGTAATTCCATTAAAATAAAATATTTTAATATTAAGCATAGTTGTTGTTTTGTGTGGTGTTTTCAGACTTATAGGCCTATGTCTTGTGCATTGAGTTAGTTAATACTTAGAGGAAATAATTCATATTTTGAAAGGCAATCCAACCTGTTGATCACTAGAGGGCCAATGTGTTGCATTAAACAGCATTTTTCAGGTCTGCAGTAGTTAAATTCCATACTTTTACATGTAGGTAGAAAACATATAATACCTTCAACACGTTTTGCTGGCGGTTTCTTTTCTTCAGGTGATGGCAGCAAGAGAGGGATAGGAGGAACAACTGTAGGAGGGATTTCTGAAAAAAATAAATGCCAACACCAGTTATATGGTTTGAGTTCCCATTTTGTGTGAAGCATAACAGTCTCATGATTTTCTTTCAGTACTTCAAAGGTGCTATAGTACCAATTTATCAACCAGATAAAATAAAAAGAGCATATATTTATAATTATCACTACTCTTTTGCTTTGATCTTAGTTACACAGTGATAAGCACAACAGGAAAGAATCTGTCCCTGCTCTCTGCCGTGGGTGGGCACTGGTCATTCCTTAGTGGTAGAGCAGTGTTGCTCAGAGCCCAGGTGCTTGGTACTGGATCTTACCTTCTGGTGGCACTGCTCTGATAGGCATGGTAGGGACTGGAACTCTGGAGTCAGGAATATCTGAAAAGGGACATTTAATGATAAGCATCGAGGGACTGAAAAGACATATATTTATTAGACAACTAATAAATAAGATGTGTTTGATTGTTAGTTTTTTCAACAGCGGACCCTAATATATAGACACAAACTATATATGTATAGGCAAGTTTTCTATGCAGAGACACAGGCAAGTGTATTCTCTGTGAAAATATTTGTCCTGTGGCCATACCATTTGTTATGATCCTAGATATCAGTTGAATGAGACCTTATCTCAAATTTCACATACTCTCAAAGCCTAACATTTATATTATTTCCCTAAAAAATATTTACTGAAAAAAATATATTTCTATACATTTTTGGTTTGACTTATTTATTTATAAAATTATACTGAATGTATTATTAGCAAGAATTGATATTTTTAAAATAAAGTTACCAGGAGGCTTCACCTCAAATTTGATACAGAAATAGAAAACTATGTTCTTGGCCCTGGCCGGTTGGATCAGTGGTAGAGTGTCGGCCTGGCGTGCGGGGCACTCGGGTTCAATTCCCGTCCAGGGCACACAGGAGAAGCACCCATCTGCTTCTCCACCCCTCCCCCTCTCCTTCCTCTCTGTCTCTCTCTTCCCCTTCCGCAGCCAAGGCTCCATTGGAGCAAAGATGGCCCGGGCGCTGGGGATGGCTCCTTGGCCTCTGCCCCAGGCGCTAGAGTGGCTCTGGTCACGGCAGAGCAATGCCCCGGAGAGGCAGAGCATCGCCCGCTGGTGGGCAGAGCATCACCCCTGGTGGGCGTGCCAGGTGGATCCCGGTCGGCGCATGCGGGAGTCTGTCTGACTGTCTCTCCCCGTTTCCAGCTTCAGAAAAATACAAAAAAAACCCAAAAAACTCACTCTTGATGCTTGTCTCGGTCACGTGATACATTTATCCATCCCACCCTAAAGGCCAGTCCGTGAAAATATTTTCTGACATTAAACCGGTCCATGGCCCAAAAAAGGTTGGGACCACTGCTCTAATGGACATTACTACATCAATTGACAAATTTTAGGAGAACCAACTATTTTCAAATATGAAAAAAGTATTTTATGCAATCCATGTAAGCATTACTTGAGACTGCCTAAATTAAAAAAATATATACATGTTACAGCATGAAAATTAAAGTTATATTACTAAATATATGATGTACTGAACAGAGACTATACAGAATTAGAGTTCAGTGTTTTATAAATAGGTGAGAATTTGGTATGTTAGTTTTATTCTTTTATTATCTATAATCAGAAGTAGATCTTAAAAGCTGTGAGTGGCATCAGTATCCCTGTACAGATCCAGCCTCAGACCAGCAGGCCCAGGCCTTGCTCACACTGCTGGTCCTTCACCCCAATTCCTTCCTTTTCCACACAAGGAGACCCACCATGCAGAGCAGTCATCACATCAGCTGAGCCAGTGAAATGAGGGAAAACACTATCTCAAATCTTCTACTAGCCACCAGGGCTACAACCAGATCTCCCAGACAGCCTGTTCTCTCAGCTAACACCAAGTATTAACCTTGGTACCTTTTCAGCTCATAATATTTTTAAAAGGGACACACTTCATAGCATTAAGTCCAATTTTTCATTTTTTATTTATACCCTGACCTCATTCTAACAAAGCTTTGGGGCATTCTTAGAGATGCACAGAATTCTTATGTTTTTAGACAAAACGTTTCCAGGGGTTATCTAACACATACTGGTTAGCTTAGAGAACTTACATTATGACATTAACAAGAGCACTTCTAAAGTTTTTTCGTTCTTTATTCGAAGATATGCTCTTTGATTTGGAAGTAGATGGCCGAGTGTGACTAGTGTCAACTTGGTGTAGTAATGTGCCTTTTTTCCCAAAGCGTTCCATGTATTCAGCTAAATTTTTAAAAAGCATAAGTTAGTCCTCTAAAAAGTAAGCTGCAACACTTAAGTGTTAGAATAAAATGCTAAAGCACCTTGCAAGAAAAAACAACATGCTTCAAGTTCTCAAGTTCTCATAAGTATAAGTGGTAGTCTTTCACTATCAGGGAGTTAAACTACTCTTGTTTTGTGTCATCATACTAGAAACCACGGACTATTTAGATTATTCATTTAATTTATTTTACATTTTGAATCATATGCTATTAAACTCACTATTTAAATTATATTTCCATCAAACCTTCTTAAAATGAACAAGATAAAAATTATGACTAAACAGAATACAAAACTATTTCAGAAAGTTTAAAGAACCATGATGAAAAAATGTTAATGGTTAAAGTGATGAACTTGATGAGTCAAAATAATAAAAAATATTAAAATGACTAAGTTGGAAATAATGTTTACAACTTATTAGACTTTTACAACAAATCTTTGGTGCAAAGGCAAATTCTGACTACAAGAAATCAAAGTTTTATTGTAAACATCTCGATTCCCAAAATATCGACTTTTGTAACATTTACAACAGCTTAAAATAGCTAACATCTGGAATCAATCATTTTCTGAAAGAAAACATTTGAGATAAATTTTTCTACTTGACACAAAGTTTATTTCAGTTTTACAATTGCAGTACTCTCTTAGCTAAACGTTGTATGATTATTTTCTCTATAAAAGTTTCTTAAATCTACGTTTGAATATTAAAGTTCTTACCATATGTCTGTTCATTTTCGACACTAAAAGGTTCTGGAATATTATCATGCTGTTTTATACTCAGTTGGAATGATGGCGCTGTCTGCAGCCACTGGGGCTTTGTACTCACCTGTAATGTAAAATTTAAATAGCATTAATAGAACAAGATCAGAATAAAAAAACTTTTTTCATGAAATGTATGAGCATTTATAAACACATATTTTCTCCAACAAATGAGGACATCTGGGGGAAAAGTCCAAGCACTCTACATCAAATCTTATTCAAGCCCAGGAATGGCCAAACGTGTGACATTTGGGAGGCACTGCCAATGGCTCTTCTGCTGATTTGATGGAGTGGGGGTAACTAACACCGAGGGGTTCATTCCAGAAAGCCTCCTCACCCCCAGATACTGGCACATGTTTTTTAAGCTTTCCATTTTCATGAGAGTCACTCTCTGCTGATCTCCAATTCCAGCTCCAAAAGGTCTTCCTGTTCTCATGGCTTTAAGTGTCTCTAGATTACTCTGGAAACTCATATTTATTCCACAGATTAAGGCAGGGGCCATAAATTCTTATACTTACACAAATCTTAATTCAGGCAGATTTCATAAAAGTGGGAGCAAGGCTGATGGTGACAGCTACTGGCACTCAGTTTCAGTGCTGGGAAGCAACGGAGGGTGAGGTGATCGGGACCATGGCAGACGAAGGAACACTTAAGTCTTTCAAAGGACAACAACTAATTAACTCGAGCCAATTTTTGCAACACCAGAGCACAGATGCACAGTTACCAGAATCCATGGTTCTTCAATAAACACAGATGGAGGGTTTTAAAGTAAAATGTACTATTTTTTTAATGCTGACAATTGGCTCTATGTCTTCCTTGCAGATGCAGACCAACGTGACAGCAGTGCTGACACTGGCTTTTCCTCCTTCCCAGTTTACTCTCCCCAGGGCCGCACTCCTTCCAGAGAAACTACCTGCACGCACGTCCTTGTTTCAGGCTCTTCTTAACCAGGAAAATGGGTGAAGACACCTTATAAATTAATGCTTTTCCATCCACCCACCTGCCTTTCCCTTCTCCCACTCTCATCTTGCTCCATAAAGGATTTAAGACTTGGGGAAGTCCCATGAGTGAGATGTGCAGGAAGGGGAAAGTCAGGTCACCAGCTCACAGAGGCTGGGTCTCCTTGGTCTCAGCAAGGATCAGCTCCAGAAGCATGAGGTCTGTAATGAAAATCACTCTTGGTCTTAACTACTGCCAGAAATTTTATCCAAGTCCAAATCTTAATTTTCAAAAGAAAACAATTATTTTAAAAAGTGAATTATTTAAAAACATCTTAAAAATATTATTTCCTTTAAAACACATAAAACTCAAAGAATGCTGAACGAATGTAATACATGCCCAAATATGAACATAAAACCAGGTTTAAGTCATCCAACAAACATATTTTAGACTATTGTATGCCCATGACAAGAAACTCAGCCACTGAATATTAAATAAAAAAATTTAAATTAATTTTACATTTTTAAACCTCGATACTAATAAGACACAACAAACTAAAAGCAATTTTTTTCAGTTTCAAAATGTGTTAACAATTAAATTCTATTTATTTATTTATTTTGTGACAGAGACAGAGAGAGGACAGATAAGGACAGACAGGAAGAGAGAGAGATGAGAAGCATCAATTCTTCATTGCGGCATCTTAGTTGTTCATTGATTGCTTTCTCATATGTGCCCTGACCAGGGGGCTACAGCAAAGTGAGTGATCCCTTGCTCAAGCCAGTGACCATGGCCTCAAGACAGCGACTTGGGCTTCAAGCCAGCAACCTTTGGGCTCAAGCCAGCAACCATGGGGTCATGTCTATGATCCCACGCTCAAGCCACCAACCCCATGCTCAAGCTGAGCCCGAACTCAAGCTAGATGAGCCTGCACTCAAGCTGGTGACCTCGGAGTTTCCAACCCGAGTCTTCTGCATCCCAGTCTGACACTTTATCCATTGCGCCACCACCTGGTCAGGCTATTTTTTATTTTTAATTTATTGTGTTGACATGGTTTCAAGTGTCCCACTTAATATAACATTCTTCACACACCACATCATGCCCCCGGGCCATACAAGATCTCTTTACACTCCCAGTTCTCCCGCTTTGCTCCTCCTCCCCCTGCACCCACCCCCCTTTCCCTCTGGCTGTTGCTACCCTGTTGTCTATATATATATGCTATGTGTATATGTATGTTTTGACTATTCCCTTCCCCTTCTTTGATCCTATGCTCTCTCCCCTTCCCTCTGACAGCTGTTCCCTGTTACCCTGACTCTGTTTCTGTTTTGTTCCTCAGTTTATTGTGTTCATTAGATTCCACATATAAGTAAGATCATATGCTACTTTTCTTTTTCTGCCTGGCTTATTTCACTTAATATAATAAACTCCAGGTCCATTCACACTGTCGCAAAAGGTAAGATTTCCTTCTTTTTATGGCTGTGTAGTATTCCATTGTGTAAATATACCATAGTTTTTTTATCCATTCATCCACTGATGGACACTTGGGCTATTTCCAGATCTTGGCTACTGTAAACAATGCTGCAATGAACATAAGGGGGCATATCTTCTTTTGCATTAGTATTTTGTAATTCTTAGGAAATATTCCTAGAAGTGAGACAGTTGGGTCATAAGGCAATTCCATTTCTAAATTTTTTAAGAAACCACATACTGTTTTTCACAATGGCTGCATGAGTCTGCATTCCCATCAGCAGTGCAAGGGGTTCTCTTTTCTCTACAACCTCACCAACACTTGTTTGATTTGTTCATGAAAGTCATTCTGCTAAGTGTGAGGTGATATCTCATTGTAGTTTTAATTTGCATTTGTCTGATGATTAATGATGTTGAACATTTTTTTCATATGCCTATTGGCCATCTGTATGTCCTCTTTGAAGAAATGTTTATTCAGGTCCTTTGCCCATTTTTAATGGGATTACTTGTCTTCCTGGTATTGAATTTTCTAAGTTCTTTATAAATTTTGGTTATTAACCCCTAATCAGATGTATGAGCTGATATGTTCTCTAATTGAATGGGTTGTCTTTTTATTTTGTTAATGGTATCTTTTGCTGTGTAAAACTTTTTAGTTTGATATAGTCCCATTTGTTTATTTTGTCTTTATTTAACTTGCCCAAGGAATATATCAGGAAATATATGTTTTAAACTTTTAAAGAGAGAATAAAATTTCAACTCCATTTCAGGTCTTGTCTTTTTTTTATTGATTTTAATTTATTATGCTTACATAGATTCAAATGTCCCACTGAATATATCTCCCTCCCGCCACCCCCATGTTCCCCTTGATACCCCCTTTGTCTCCTCACCCCAACGCCCTCCCCCTTCCCTTCAGGACTTGCTGTCCTGCTCTCTATATGTGCTATGTATATATAATCTCACTAAATCCCTTTCCCTTCTCTGATCCTATCCTCTCCTCCCCTTTTCCTCTGACCGCTTCTTGTCTTTTAAATTATAAAATTTATGACAGATTTTGCAGAACTAAGAAAAATATACTATAGCTCAGTTTTATAGAACTTGGCATGATAATCAAGTTATTAATAAAAGCATATTTTTATTAAAATGTGTATTTTGAAATGTTTCATATAATTTCATCTAAGAATATTACTTCAAGTTTCTAAGTTAAAAAAATATCTTTTCTTTCAAATTATCAGGAATCTTTTTTTTAACACAAAATCAATTTTAGTTTGTTCTTACCTGTTAAAATAAAATAACCTTTCAAAAATAACACTTTGGCTGAATCTTGAAAACATTATGCTAAATGAAATAAGCCAGACACAAAAGAACAAATATTGTATGATTCCACACACATAAGGGAGCTAGAGTAGTCAATACACAGACAGAAAGTAGAATGGTGGTTGCCATGAGCTGGGAAGAGGGGGAATGGGAGTTACTGTTTTCTGGATAAAGTTTCAGTTTGGAAAGATGAAAGACATATAGAAATGGATAGTGGTGATGGTTGCTCAACAATGTGAATATTCTTAATGTCAATGAACTATATTTCAATTAATAGTTAAAATGGTAAATTTTGTGTTGTGTACATTTTATCACAATTTAAAAAAAACACAATGTTTGCATTGAACCTCCACTTAAGTTCAACTTCCAGGAGTCGCAAGAGCATAACTCAGTGGCATTGAACTCAACATAATTACTAGATGGTAAAATTTATTACAGTAAAGTATATCTTACCACGTACTTATTAGCAGCAAATGTTTATTAACTGCCTCTTCCACCAGATAATGACAATTTATAGTCATGATAATAATAAAATAGAATGGAAACATCTGAGGAATCCTCTGTGACGCAGAGTATTTCGCCGACTGAAGACACATCTCAAAGATCATCAAATCAACTCTGCTCCTGTTCAAACTCAGAAACAGGAGCTCAGAGAGCTCAGGGACCAGCTCAGATCAGAGTCACTAGTGACAAAGCTGCAACCTGAGGCCTTATTCTTGACTCCAACACTGATATATTTCCTGCTAGTCCATCTTAAAAACTCTTTTATCCAGAATATTCAAATACTCTGAACATAACTAGGAAATTATATTTTATGGTCATTATTAAAATAGTTATTTTCTTAATATGTACACTTTGTAGAATTTCTCTATCAGAAAATAGTCAAGTGGAGCACAAAATTCAAAATCAGAAATTAAGTTACTTACAAGTTTGAAAACTAATAAACATTTTGAAAGGGCAAAGTCACTGAGAGTGTGTAAAGTCAATTACCGGAGCCAGCTGCGGTAAAGCCCGTGCCGGTGCCTTGCCTTTTTCTCTGCTGGCTGCTTTATCCTGCAGGAAAAACATGGGGGAATGAAACTTAACTCTGGTAATGCTAAAATTAATTCACTCAACCAATTTTTTAGTGGTCTACTATAAAGTAAAGCCCACACAGTCTAAAATATTCATAGATTTACTGTACTTACCTTTCAAAGTCTCAAAATATGTCTTAGAATTGCTTTCTTTACAGCAAGGAAAGAACTAGCAATGGTACCCAACAATACTAGTCAGAAAGCTTTACAAGTGTGTAAAGCCTTTTATTGATTATATTATCTTCTGGGAATTTGTCTGAAACTAGTCATTGTCCATCTAAACTTACTCAGATCCACTGCAAAAAATATCATTTTTGTCCTATGGACAATCAGAATGCTCTACTTCCCAGCTGACAGTGTGTTCAGGATAACACCTCCTCAGTTTGTCATAAGGAGTATTTGTACTTTTTTTTTTTTTTTCTTACAGAGACAGAGATAGACAGGGACAGGCAGACAGGAACGGAGAGAGATGAGAAGCATCAATCATTAGTTTCTCGTTGCGCACTGCGACTTCTTAGTTGTTCATTGATTGCTTTCTCATATGTGCCTTGACCTGGGCCTTCAGCAGATCGAGTACCCCTTGCTAGAGCCAGCGACCTTGGGTCCAAGCCAGTGAGCTTTTTGCTCAAACCAGATGAGCCTGCGCTCATCTGGTGTCTCGAACCTGGGTCCTTCCGCATCCCAGTCCAACACTCTATCTACTGCGCCACCGCCTGGTCAGGCGTATTTGTACTTTTTAACAACTTTCAGAGAAAAGTGCTATTATCTCCTTTGAGTAGAAGATGATTCCATTGCAGAAATTTCCTCTAGGTGAGAGGAAGCACTGTTGAGAATGGTGCTTTGATCGATAAAGCAGATAATATGAGTTGTGTTTTTTGCCAGTTGTCAATTTATTGCCTCTCAGCTCCAAGTCTACCTTTTTGGGTCTTCCTTTGTGATCCTGAGCAGAAGCCTATCACACTTCTCCTTTGCCAACCAGCATTCCTATCAGAAAGGGTGCTAAAAGAACGCTGTAAGCACCGATTCCAGTGCTTTTCCTCATTTCTCCCATGATGTGGCTGCTAGCAGCCAGCATCCGGCCCTTGGTACCTCCCTGGACGATGGTGTGTGGCTGACCCAGTGGCAGACGCCCTCCGCAGGCTTCCCTGCCATTCCTAAGGGTAACTTTCCGGAAAGTTTCCCCGTACCTCACAGAGGGGCCTTCCTTTCAGACTCTTCGGCATAGCAGCAGGTGGTTTTCTCCCGCCCAGCCCAGGCCTGCAACACCTCAGCACGTGCTATTGCCACCCAAGTGGGTCACCGCTACTGCCTCTCCAAGAGGTCTTAATCTAAGCTTTGGGGAAGGGACAGATCTTTCAAGTTTCTTCCTTGAGTACTCTCCCTCAGGCCTAGGAGGAATGGCTGCTCTGTATGTCTGCTATTCGTGTATTCTTTAAAGCCACATTACTTAAGAGCACCCACTAGCCACCTCTAGCTGTTGACCACTTGTAATGTTACTCATCTGAAATAAAGTGTTTAAGTGTAAAACATATATTAGATTTTAAGACTTAGTACAAAATACAAAATATATAAATTATCTTGTCAATGCTTCTTGGTACTGATTATATTTTATAGTGATTACATTATGTGCCATGTACTGATTTAAGAAGTTTACACAAATTATCTCATTTAATTCTCTTTCAAATTATGAGAGGTAAGCCATGTTGTACCACTTTTTTTAAATTCATTTTAGAGAGGAGAAGGAGAGACAGAGAGAGACAGAGAGAGAGAGAGGAGAGACAGAGAGAGAGAAGGGGGGCAGGAGCTGGAAACATCAACTCCCATATGTGCCTTGACCAGGTAAGCCCAGGGTTTTGAACCGGTGACCTCAGCATTTCCAGGTCGACGCTTTATCCACTGCACCACCACAGGTCAGGCCTGTTGTACCACTTTTATGCTTATTGTCCACATGAGGACCTTATATATGATGTATTTTCTGCCCCTACGAAGTGCACAGTCCAGTTAATATTAAAAACTGCATGCTTCCATCCAGGAGAGGAGAGGATGCGGACAGAGTACTCAAAGAAAGTTTCAAAGCGAGAAAGGACGAAGCTAAGCCTTGAAGCACAGTTGGATCTCCAAAGAGAGCAGCAAGGAGCTTACTGAAGGCAAAGGGAGCATCACGGACAGCGACTCGGGAGGGATGTTGGGTTTGATGGTGAAGGGGTTTGGCCCAACTGGAGTAGAAAGTATAACGATTCTCCTATTCAACAGTGATGTATTGAACACCTACCATGTGACAGGTTGTCTTTAAGGCCCTAGATCTTCAGTCATGAAGAAATCCCCTCCCCTGGTGGAACTCACATTCTAATGGGGGTACAGACAGCTGTTTCAGAATAAACATATCATGTAATGTCAGGAAGTAATAAGCTCAATGGAGAAAATAAAGAAGAGCAAAGGGGATAGAAAGAAAGAAGGTGGAGAAGAGCTCGGTTAGATGGGGTAGTTTGCAAGGGTTATGTTTGAACAGGAACCTAAATCAAGGGCAAAGGAGGCTGGGTAGGTGGGGCTGTTAACCACGGAAGATGTGGGTTTGGGGGCTTTACTGGCCTGGCTGGCAATGGAGAACCATTGTCGCCTCCTCTGGGGTGACTTCAAGTTCTAGTTTACTGAGGACAATCCCAGCTTATTTACACCTCTTGTTCAAGCATAATTAGTAGCAGTTTCACTCTCAGTAACATCTCAGTTTAGATGATAAATTATCCTGTTATCTTATTTATCATCCAAAGACAGACAAAGGATTATTTCATAAATGGTCCTGACAGCAGTAAACAAGATACAGACGGAGGAAACTAGAGTCAGCAGTGAGGATAGTCTAGCAGCTTTTAAAAATAATCCAAGCAACTTGATTTAAAGAATATGCTAGTGACTCAGAGTCACCTCAACCTTCCTAAGGCACAGCCATAGTCATCCTCTCCCTTGGTCAGAAACATCGAAAACTTCATGAATATGCCCCAAAGTATTTCATTTCCCAGCCTCTGTCACACTTTGTAGCCATATCACCTGAGCCAGCCAATGAAATGTGAGCAGGACAGGAAGTAAGACCTAGTGTGCTTCCTGTTGCTCTCTCACGCCTGCGTCCAATAGCAAGGAGGCCCACTGGCACAGCTATAAGGTGGAGGAGGACTACCCGACCCACATCCGATTTCTTGTGAGCAAGGGGTAATCTTGGGTGGGTTGTCTCCAGGATTTGGGGGTCTTCCTGTTACATCAGCCAGTATCAATTACCATGACTAACAGAACTGCCAATGTGCCCTTTAATATTTCCTTGTTAAAATCTGGTACTTTCTTCAAGATCAGTATCAAAAACTTAGAATTCTGTTTTGATGTGGGGCGGTACAATCCAATCATGCCTCAGAGAAGTGACTTTGTATTAGAGACTTCTCTATTTTGTATATTGGATTAAGAGTTTGGATTTCTACACTATAAAATGGGGCAGAGCGAGAGCTTGCTCTCTTGGTTCTTGGAATGATTAGAGGAGAGAGCAGAGCAGAGAGCAGAAGGAGGCCACGTGGAGGAGGCCAGGAGAAGCAGCCAAGATGGCGGAGTGCTGAGTGAGATGCCAGTTTGTGCAGAGTTTGTATCTGGGATAAGGAAGGAGATGGGGAACTGAGGAGAATAAGTCTGGTGAGCTAGAAACCTTTGATTCTAGGAAACTCGGATAAGTCAGTGGCTTTGTGAGCACTGAATGTGAGTGGGTTTTGGAGCTCAGTGTGTATTTTTACTTGCCCGCCGGGTGCAAGCTAGGATTAAAGACTATGGCCCATCAGTTCTTGGCTCCGTTGTTTCTTTACCGACTGTCCGAATCCAATGCGAACCTGCATGGGCTGGGCTGCTGTGATGGTGGCCCTGGCCGTGGCTTCTGGCTTTACAAATTCTTTCTTAATTACAATTGCAGATGCTCTCCTCTGAATATGCACAACACTGTTTGGTAAATCTCTTATTGTTTGAATTCTGTTTGGAGTTTATTTGTGTGCGTGCCTCTCCTGCTGTCTTATCCCCTCGCTCCACTCCATCTCAGTCTCAGTCAGTCTTAGAGAGCTGGCAAAACTGACTTTAAGATAATTTTAACTTTATCTTAGAAAAATAGGAATTGGTTAAATGTAAAGCCAGTAGCCACAGCCACCATCACAGCCTCCTGGCCCATGCAGGTTCACATTAGATTCAGACAGATGGTGTTGGTGAAATACATTTGTAAATATGATATATATGTCTGCTCGCTTATAGTTTGCATTGTGTGTCGGAGACAGGCTGTAAGCAGGCAGGGTGGCTATAGCCTAAGGCTTAGTTTGAAGATTAAGCTTTTCCCCACACCCTTGACTGATTGCATGATGTGGGGTGGTGCACTCTCATGAGGAATCCCATTATGTCTCAGATAAGTGACTTTGTATCAGAGACTTTCTTGTTTGTATATTGGATTAAAGGTTTTGGTTTCTACACTATAAAGTGGGGCAGACTGGGAGCTTGCTCTCTCTTGGTTCCTGAGATTAGCATTAGAGAGGAGAGCAGAGAAAGGCCACATGGAGGAGTCCAGGAGAAGCAGCCAAGATGGCAGAGTGAAGGAGAAGCCAGTTTGTTCAGAGTTTGTGCAGAGAGAAGGAAGAAGATGGGGAACAGAGGTAAATAAGGCTGCTGAAGTAGATACCTTTGATTCTAGAAAACTCAAATAAGTTAGTAGCTTTGTAAGCACTGAATGAGTGGATTTTGGAGCCCAGTGTGTGTTTTTACTTGCCCACCAGTGCAAGCTAGGATTAAAGCTAATGGCCCACCAATTCTTGGCTCCATTGTTTCATTACTGTCTGTCCGAATCTAATGCGAACCTGCATGGGACAGGTGGCTGTGATGGTGGCCGTGGCTACTGGCTTTACAGATGGTAATGAAACAACAGAGCCAAGAACTGGTGGGCCTTTACCTTTAATCCTAGCTTGCACCCAGCAGGCAAGTAATACACACAATGGGAAAACAGTTCCCTTTCTATTCAGGGCTCCCAAAGCCACTGACTTATCCGAGTTTCCTAGAATCAAAGGTCTCTAGCTCACCAGCCTTATTCACCTTTGTTCCTCATCTCCTTCTCTCTGCACAAACTCTGCACAAACTGGCTTCTCCCTCAGCACTCTGCCATCTTGGCTGCCTCTCCTCTCCTCCATGTGGCCTTTCTCTGCTCTCCTTTCTCTGCTCTTTCCTCTAATGCTAATCTCAGGAACCAAGAGAGAGCAAGCTCCCGGTCTGCCCCATTTTATAGTGTAGAAATCAAAACCTTTAATCCAATATACAAACAAGGAAGTCTCTGATACAAAGTCACTTATCTGAGGCATGAGATTCCTCATGAGAGTCACCACCCCACATCATGCAATCAGTCAAGGTGTGGGGAAAAGCTGTTTTAAAACTAAGCCTTTGGGCCTTAGGCTATAACAATCCTGCCTGCTTAAAGCCTGTCCCTCAAACCCAATGCAAAGTGTAAGCGAGCAAACATATATATCATATTTACAAACTTATTTGACCAACATTAAGCAAGCCCTTCAAAAAATTAAAAGAATCGCAATGGGCTTCTGAAAGTACTTCCGAAAGTACCAACATCAGATTAGGTGAATGCTTCACACTCCCCAGTGCTATACCCAAGATGGGTCGGCTTTCTACAGTCCCCAGCAGACCACATCATATGAGGGAAATGAGCACATTTTCAAGCTAAAAAGTGCAACAAGGGTTCTCAGGCTGAAAGGCTTCCTTCCCTGTGGGTAGAATGGAGGTGTAGCAAAGGCCTGAGGGAATGCAGCTATAGATGATAGAGGAGAAAGGTTCTGGTATATATGGTCCAAAGCCCTAGAATTTCCATATCAAGATTCAGAGGCAATTCAATGAGGTCTATTGTATTGGAGCCACAAAAATGTACAAAACACCTGCTCAGCCCATTGCCTACACACACACCCCACGCACACACACATGTGACTTCTTTGGTTCTCTACACAGCCCATTCTGCACACTGAGCTCTAACCCCAGTCTCATCAGCACCCAGGATGAAAAGAAGGGTAAAGAGGGCCTTAATGGCCCCTTCTTATATTGTAGTGCAGAATACATACCTCCTAGAGTATTTTATAAATAGTAGTTCTTGGCCTTGGCTGGTTTGCTCAATTATAGAGCATTGGCACGGCGTGTGGAAGTCCCAGGTTTGATTCCCAGCCAGGGTACACAGGAGAAGCGCCCATCTGCTTCTCCACCCTTCCCCTTCTCCTTTTGCTCTATCTCTCTCTCTTCCCCTCCCACAGCCAATGCTCCACTGAAGCAAAAATTTGGCCCGGGCATTGAGGGTGGCTCCAGGGGCTCCACCTCAGGAGCTAGAATGGCTCTGGTTGAAACGGAGCAATGCCCCAGATGAGCAGAGCATCGCTCCCTAGTGGACATGCTGGGTGGATTTCCGTCGGGTGCATGTGGGAGTCTGTCTCTCTGTCTCTGTGCTTCTCACTCCAGAAAAGTACAAAAATAAAAATAAAAAAGTAGTTCTTTGGTTAACCAAGAAGAGCAGCTACACATAAACCAGAATATCTGATACTTAGTACTATCTACATTTTTAAAATGCTGACAAGCAATTATATTTTAAACTGCATTTCTTCCCCAATGATAACCTCAGGAACATGGCTTTTGCTTTCTGCTGTGGGCCTTCTCCAATGCCATGGGAAGCTCAGGGTAGTCCACTCAGCACACACAAATGCGGCCAGACGCAGGCGGGAATTCCCATCCTCTGGAGCAGCCCCCAGCAGTGTGGGATGAGAGCTGAAGCATAAATGATCCCACTGATCCCCATCAAGTGGACAATCCCAGCAAGCATGCTAGCAGCTCCTCAGAAGGTCATGGCAGGATCGCCCTGTTGCCTAGGATGACAACCAACGTAGTAACACATCCTTGTTCTGGCTTCTCTTTCTTCCCAGTTTTACTCTCCCAAATCCCTTACTCCTGCTTCCTGGGGTTACCTTCCAGATAAAGTGCATTTTTCAGGTACTTCTTTCACTTGAAAACAAGCTAAGACAACTTGAAAAGTACTGATCTTCCACCTTCTGTCTGCCCTTCCATTTTTCCACTCTCACCCTGCTCCATACAGGATTTAAGATTCGTGGGAGTGCAAAGGGTGAGGTGTGCACGAAGGGTGAGAGTCACGTCACCAGCTCATGAGGCTGGCAGCCACCAGTGCTAGGTCACTTTGATTTCAGTGACAGGGATCACCTCTAGAAGCACGAAAGTCTGCTGTGAAAAATCACTCTAGTTCTTAACTACTATAGGAAAATTTTATTCAAGTACAAACCTTAATATTCTTTATTCAATGAATTCTTTTCAATATGATATTTTAAAATATTTTTAAAATGATTTTTCATAAAAGACAGAAAGCCCAAAGGATATAGAGGGAGAATTGCAAGATACAGTTTTATGAACAAATGGTTTAAGTCAGCCAACAAAGGAATTTTGTATAATTACATAACTCACTGGCCAGAAAAAAATATTCATCTCAGCCACTGAATATTTATTAAGTCAATAAATTTAAATGTAGCTGATATTTCAACACCTATATACTAGTAACATTAAAAAAACTAACATCAATTTTTTTTAGTTCATTAAGTTTTTAACTTTTAGACTAGAAAACCTAAAATAAATATTTGCAGAATAAAAAAGATGCTATGATTTTATTTTATAGAATATAGTGTAATAATCCTGGCATTATGTATATAAACAGGCTGACAATTAAAACATGTACTTAGGAATATTCAGGAATATTCACCTGATATTTTTTCATTCAAGTTTTTTTGAGCTGGAAGAATTTTACATTTTAAATTATTAGAAATCTTCCCTGTATAAAGCAATGCAGATTCTATTTTATAGCTCATTCTGAGCTTTTGAAGTATAAATATTTTGTAAAATAAATGATGTTTGCATTGAACTTCTACTTAAACTCAACTTCCAGGAATCACCAGAGTGTAGCTCAATGGCATTAAACTCAATATAATTACTAAACAGTAAATTTTATTGCAGTAAAATCTTACTTGCCACACTTTATCGACTAAAAGTGTCTATTAACTATCTCTTCCACGGGATAACAATAATTCAAAATAAAATCCATGTAAATGCTGTTGCAAAGCATTTTGGTGCTGGGAGAGACATCATCAAATCAATACATGTCCTTTTAAAACTCAGAACTAGGGCTCAGAGAGGGAAGTGACTCCCCAACAGTCACAGAGCCATTAATGACAAAACCGTAACACAAGTCATTTCCCAGCCCCAACACTGCTTCTGCTAGGCCACCTTCAAAATTCACTTATTCAGAATACTCAAATGGTCTGTACAAACTAGGATATACTACAGTTTACACTTCATTTATTAAGATAGTTATTTTTCCTAAGATCTGTACCTCATAAATGTTCTTCATCAGAAAAAAATACTAAATGAAGCAGAGAACTGAAAATCATAAAATCAGTAATTTATTTGAAAGTTTGAAAATTAGTAAACAATATTATTATAAAAGCAATAAAGTATTATGAAATACTGGCAAGTTACCGTAGATAACTGTAGTAAAAATCGTCTTGGTATCTTGGATTTTTCTTTGCTGGCTGATTTATCCTGCATGAAAAATATGAAAAAACAGCCCTGGCCAGTTGGCTTAGTGGTAGAGCATTGGCCTGGTGTGCAGGAGTCCCGGGTTCGATTCCCGGCCAGGGCACACAGGAGAAGCGCCCATCTGCTTTTCCACCCCTCTTCCATTGGAGCAAGGATAGCCCGGGCGCTGGGGATGGCTCTATGGCCTCTACCTCAGGCGCTAGAGTAGCTCTGGTCGTAGCAGAGCAACGCCCCAGATGGGCAGAGCATCGCTCCCTGGTGGGCATGCCAGGTGGATCCCAGTCGGGTGCATGCAGGAGTCTGTCTGACTGCCTCCCCGTTTCCAAATTCAGAAAAATACAAAAGAAAAAGAAAAAAAGAAAAATATAAAAAAACAAAACTGTTTACTATGTTAATGATAAATTAACAACCAAGTTTTACAAAAAGTCTAATATAAAGCAAAAAAAAAATCCAATATATTCTAAAACATACTGTAAAGATGGTATGATATGTGTATCATATTGTCTAAATTACTATGACTTCATAGTAAGTTGTTTTTAATGGTTATTTTTATATTTACTGATTTTTAGAGAGATGAAAGAGGGGGAGAAAAAGGGGGGAGAAGCAGGAAGCAACAGTTTGCAGTAGTTGCTTCCTGTGTGCACCTTGACCCAGCAAGCCCAGAGTTCTGAACCCACAACCTCAGCGTCCCAGGTGACGCTTTATCCACTGCGCCACCACTAGCTAGGCCACAGTCAGTTTTGAAATCTGTAGGGCAATTTTCTCATTTTACTATTCTAAAACATTATGCATAATCTTGACCTTTAGTCTACGATGTGAATTTTAGGATCCACATTCCATGAAAGTTTTTGGAATTTTAATAGAAACATTGAATTTCTGGAATAATTTGGAGAACACTGACATTTTAATAATACTGACTCTCCCTCATGAATACAATACATTTCTTTATTTATTCAGATCCTGGGAGTGTATCCTTCAAAAAAATTTTATAATAGTCTTCACAAGGGTCTTTTATATCATTTGTTAGACGTTCTCAGGTATAGAGATTTGGAATAGAAAATGCATTTTAGGAATCAAACAGCTGACTTAAAAACTTTTAATGCCAATGGATTTATAAATAGGGAAAGGTCTCTGAACACTGCATCTACTTATAATAATTTCAAACTCCATGTTTTTCTTCCTCCTCTGTGACTAGAAGGCTAAATTTTATGTATGGGTTCCCAGACCTCTGGCTCCTGGCAGGGATTAAGCAATGAGAGGCTCCGTGGGAGATCAGAGAGACAGCAGGAAGAGTAAGAGTGTAGGGCATTTCTTTCCTACTGCTCCCTATTTCTCATCTTTCTGATAGAAGCTTAATTCCTCCAGAGCTCAGCTCCTGCCAGGAAGCTGCCATCCCAAGTCCCCCGCTTTCATTCTGAGAGTAGTGTTTAGTTTCTTTGACCCGTCAGTTCTAGGAGTGGTAATGGTTTTCTCTTGCTGTAAATCCTTAAATGCCTCCTCATCCCTGTTGGTTTCTTCCTTAACCTTGCCCACATCTCAGCAAATGGTCTCTTTATAAGTTTTCTTCGGTTAAATCTTTTTGAGCATGCCCTCTGTTTCCTGTTCGGATCCTGACTAATATATTTTTACATTAGCAAAATCAAAATCGCTAGAGTCTAAGTCTTCCTTAAGTAGTCTGGGGTTATTTGTTTGTTTGTTTTGATTTTCAACCCCTGTCTATTAGAAGGAATGTTATAAACCTCATATAATTCCAATTTAACCATTCTTATCAAATGACCAGAATCTATGGCAGTATCTTCAACTAAAACTCAAAATGCCTTATTTTATATTTTAACTAATTTTAAAAATGAAAAGAGCAGTTGTAAAAGACATTTATTTTAAATTGCTAACTTAAGAACCCAGACTGCTATTTCTGAAAAATGCCACATCAGTCTCAATCTTCTACTAATGAGATGAATATGATAAAATCTCCTTCAGCAAATATAAATTACCACCTGCATACTTTTTCAAACTAAATGAATACATAAGTAAATGTCACATAAAAATGGCATTTCCAAAGTTTAATTCATTACATTTGTTTTAGGTTAAAATATAAAAGCTTTCCAAACATATATATATAAAAGCTTTCCTCCCTTCAAAAGGAAAACTACATTTGAAATTAGCATAAATGAGAGAATCAAGAGTGTTTAAATTACGCATCAGCCAAAGCGGTGGGAGAAGGCCCTCTACTGGTTAAATAGTATGTGGAACAGGGAATAATCCTAGAGAGGCTCACGCCTGCCCTTTCAAAATCCCACTGCCTTTTTCAACATTGTAAGTTCTTTCAGAGGGAGCAAGAGGAATGGTAGGTGTCATTTCTAAACATTACTTTTATTAATATAAAGCAAAACTTAAAAACTGCAAATAGGTTTATACTAGATGTTTTTCAGTTGTAAATTGGTCAATTATGAGCTTTGCGAAATAACAGCTATTCAGAAACACCATTGCAAATATAGTAAACATGAAATGTAAATTTCAACAACATAGACTATGATTCAAGATCAGTCCAAAGACTAAAATGCACACCAAGCAACTCTTGCTGAATATATATGATGGTGACAGTGACAAATATTTTTTTAATGACTGTGAGATCCAAGACGGCAGGTGAGTAGATGGAAGTTACACTCACCTTCTCCCAGGACCAAACTGTAATTACAACTAAAATATAGAGTAACCTGAACAACCACCTGAGGACCAGCTGAAGAGTTTTATAACCAAGCATTCACAGAAGAAGCCACGATGAGACTGCTAGGAAGGGCAGAGATGCAGAAAGTCTGCCCTGGCTCCCACCCGCAGAGGCTGAGATTCCAGCGGCATTTCTCAGCTGCAGAAGTTCCCCCTGAGAAGCAAGGGATCTCAACCTCAGCACAGGCTCCCCAGCCCAGAGCACAGGCACTGGGAAGAGGCACTCATGCCACCTCCGTCTGCGACAATCATCAGGGATTCTGTCCACCAGGGAGAGATGGAAGTCTCCAGAGACACAGGCGCCCTATTAAAGGGTGCATAAGACCTTGCTTGCAGCTGCTTGCCCTGGGCTGTGCGAGGGCGGAGCCAAGTAGAGTCACAGGAGAGACAGCTGAGGGGACAGCTGCCAGGATACCTGTGTTTGGTCACTTGCCCACACCACAGACACCGTCTTTCCTGGGTGGAGCACTCCCTCCATATAGCATCAGCCCGGAAAAATGCAATCTTCCACCCTCTGGCCTCCCTGAAACCCCACCACACAGAGCTTGTGCCCTGCTGAGGAGCCAGCTGCCTCGGTCGGGTGTAGAGGTCTGGGCAGACTCAAGAGCTGTCAGTTACTGAGTTGTGTGGTTGGGGCAAAGACCGTTCCCTGCTTCTTTTCCATGAATCTGACTGGCACCTCCCCTTCACAGGAGATACACCCGCTCTCTGGGCTTCCGGCAGCCTCACCCACCTGACTGCTGGTGACTCCACCCTACCAAGGTTGGGGCAAATCTGGGACAGGCTGAGTTGGGTGGCTCTAGGGAAGAATGCTCTCCCCACCTTCCCTGAAGCCTGACTGGCACCTCTCCCTCACAGAAGACCCACTATCCCCATCCTCCCAACTACCAGTGGCCTTGCCCTGCTGAGATTGAGCTCCTGGCAGAACCTGGGACAGACTGTTATATGGCTCTAGCACAGGGGATATTTCCCCTCACACAACTGACCAGTGCAGATCCCTCCTTTCTCACAGACGAGACTGAGGTCTGTTCGGGCCTGATAACTCGTCTGGACTCACCTTCATGACTCCCTGAGCCCCTGCCCCAACACAAGGGTGTGGGAACACCCAGCGGGTGGCATCTAGACTTGGTATACCCTGGGATGTTTGCTGAGTGGCCTCACACCTAGCACTGGTACAGAATTTCAAACTGGATTGATCTGGTGAACAGCACTCACTCCTACAAGGTGACTGATAACCTATCTCAGGCAACTGAACTGAAGTATTGCCAGAGGCTCCTTCAGTGACTGAGCCCACAGGCAGAGGCAAGTGAAGGCAAATCTGGGGCGCCGTGGAACTTCTGCTGACCTGCCTCCAGGCTCAGGGGCCGTGGAACTTCTGCTGACCTGCCTCCAGGCTCAGGGGCCGTGGAACTTCTGCTGACCTGCCTCCAGGCTCAGGGGTGTCCTGGAACTTCTGCTGACCTGCCTCCAGGCTCAGGGGTGTCCTGGAACTTCTGCTGACCTGCCTCCAGGCTCAGGGGTGTCCTGGAACTTCTGCTGACCTGCCTCCAGGCTCAGGGGTGTCCTGGAACTTCTGCTGACCTGCATCCAGGCTCAGGGGTGTCCTGGAACTTCTGCTGACCTGCCTCCAGGCTCAGGGGCCGTGGAACTTCTGCTGACCTGCCTCCAGGCTCAGGGGCCATGGAACTTCTGCTGACCTGCCTCCAGGCTCAGGGGCCGTGGAACTTCTGCTGACCTGCCTCCAGGCTCAGGGGTGTCCTGGAACTTCTGCTGACCTGCCTCCAGGCTCAGGGGGCGTGGAACTTCTGCTGACCTGCCTCCAGGCTCAGGGGTGTCCTGGAACTTCTGCTGACCTGCCTCCAGGCTCAGGGGTGTCCTGGAACTTCTGCTGACCTGCCTCCAGGCTCAGGGGCCGTGGAACTTCTGCTGACCTGCCTCCAGGCTCAGGGGCCGTGGAACTTCTGCTGACCTGCCTCCAGGCTCAGGGGTGCCGTGGAACTTCTGCTGACCTGCCTCCAGGCTCAGGGGTGCCTTGCAACTTCTGCTGACCTGCCTCCAGGTTCAGGGGCCGTGGAACTTCTGCTGACCTGCCTCCAGGCTCAGGGGTGTCCTGGAACTTCTGCTGACCTGCCTCCAGGCTCAGGGGTGTCCTGGAACTTCTGCTGACCTGCCTCCAGGCTCAGGGGGCGTGGAACTTCTGCTGACCTGCCTCCAGGCTCAGGGGTGTCCTGGAACTTCTGCTGACCTGCCTCCAGGCTCAGGGGGCGTGGAACTTCTGCTGACCTGCCTCCAGGCTCAGGGGTGTCTTGGAACTTCTGCTGACCTGCCTCCAGGCTCAGGGGTGTCCTGGAACTTCTGCTGACCTGCCTCCAGGCTCAGGGGGCGTGGAACTTCTGCTGACCTGCCTCCAGGTTCAGGGGTGCTGTGGAACTTCTGCTGACCTGCCTCCAGGCTCAGGGGTGCCGTGGAACTTCTGCTGACCTGCCTCCAGGTTCAGGGGTGCTGTGGAACTTCTGCTGACCTGCCTCCAGGCTCAGGGGTGCCTTGCAACTTCTGCTGACCTGCCTCCAGGCTCAGGGGTGCTGTGGAACTTCTGCTGACCTGCCTCCAGGCTCAGGGCTGGTGAAAGCTGGCCTTGCTTGGTGCACAGCTTGGTCTTTCCTGTGCATACGAAGGACCAGCAAAGGCCGCCACAAACTCTGGATAACTCTGTAGCTGCAAACAAGTTGCCAAAGCCAGTCACAGGCAGATTTTGACATTAGTATCCACCAAAATCCCTCCCCAAAGGTCCCAGAACCAATACACCCAGTAGCCCAGCTCAGAAAACATCAGGACAATCCAATTAGCCTCGCAGTGGAAGGAGACTGACTTGGAGTAGTGAACACACAATGCAATATACAGATGATGTATAGAATTGTACACCTGAAACCTACATAATCTTATTAACCAATGTCACTCCAATAAAACCAACAAATTTTTTTTAAATACTCAAAATTAACTGTTAAAGGAAAATATAAGCTATATGTAATTATAATTTATACTTTAATTATAAATTAATTATTTTAATGCAAAAGTTTAACTAAAAGGACTTTGCTTATATCATATAAAAAATCAGTCTATTAATTTAATTGTCCCATATTTTAGTAAGTTGTATCATAATTTTTTGTTGTTTGTTCAGTTGTTCTTTAACTAATTACTAATTAAATGGTAAGTGAATCTGTTTCTTAGTTCTCAATTTATTACACATTTCCATAAAATGCTGAAACCAGATTTTCTTGATCAGTTAGGCATTAACTACTTATGTGATAAATATATTTTCTGTTAGGTAATCTACAACCCAAGGGATAGGGGAATAAATCACCTTTTAACATCATGTCCATAATAATCTCTAAGTCAAAAAAATATTTATATTATGAAGCATTGAAAAGAATTATAGTTTCATGTCAAAACAAAAAAGCTAAGCAAAATTTGCAGACTTCAAAGCAACTATTTTATATTCAGTACCAGGATGCTTAAGGGGTCTTTTGGATGTTCATCTTAGAGATTTAAAGTTGTTTTCTAGCTAGTCAGAATAATATCCAGGTTTAATGCCTTCCCATTTTGTTCTGACTTTAAAAAGTTTGACCATTGTTTGCATTTCTTTTGTCTACTGTTGCTCTTTAATAAAGAGTTATGAGATGTAGCTATTGCAACATTCTTCTTTTATTAGCCTGCCATCCGGAGATTTTCTTAAGAAAAAAATTCTATTTACCACTTAACCAAACACTTTCAGTATAGTATGGTATGGTATCTTATTAGAACTTCTCAACAACCTTAGAAAAGAGGAAACGTTATTCTGATTTCCCTTCTGCACAGAAGGCTTTGAAAGACGAAATGATTTGCCCTAAGTCACACAACTAGGAAGGGGCTAGGATTCCAACCCAGGGCCCAAACCGACTGCAAAGCCCCACCGAGCTCCCGCGCCCCAAACACACCCTCATTAGCACCCTGGTCCCTGGGGCTGTAGTTTAAACTGCTGGAGCTGCTCTACTGAGACTTGGGTTGTTATGACAACATCAAGGACCAACGGTTGATAAGGAAATACAGGAGTGTTCAGAAAAGCACTCAGTATCCTAGACCGGGGAGAAGCAGACAGTATCACAGGGGTCACAACTGGGGAGTCTCAAGGACCCGGTTCAATCACGTTTGAAATGCGTAGGGAGCTTCTGGGAGGGCGAGCCTGGCGAGGAGCCTCCCTCTCACCTGCTCGCTGCTCATGACTCGCTGGCGGCACCAAGCGGCCCGGGTCACGTTGCCAGGGGCCTCCGCGACCCCCTCGGACCACAAATGAGAAGGGGAGAGCCGGCCTGTCGTCTCCACTCCTAGTGCAGGGGCTGTCTAGCGTCCAGGCAGGGTTGTTGCTAAGCAACGGGCCGGCACCGTTCCCATTTCCGGTCACCTGAGGCTCCCAGGAGAGCACCGGAAACTGAGGCGCTTTCCAGGACGACTCAGCCCATTCTGAACAAGGAACACGCATTTGAGATCATTAACATATTGATATAAATGACAGTGAAATCCAAGAGAACAGATGAAAGGGCTCAGGGAGCATGTAGAACAAGCAAGAAAATCCAGTATTAAAATAATATTTAAGAATTGGATGGAAGGTGACCCCACAAAGATAACTGACAAGGAGTGGCTAGAAATAATTGGGAACTAAGAGTATAGTAAATCTTCCTTAAAGTAGTGGATAGGTTTCTTGGAAACTGTATAATGAAATCAATTTTATCACAGGGCCATAGGCTAGTTGAAGTTTCTACAGGGTATTTCTGGTCAGAAAAACACCACCAAACTTCTAAATTATTACTTAAAACATTTCTAATATTAGACACTGAAATAAACGTGAGCTATAAATACATTTAAGAAAGATTCAGCCTGACTAGGCGGTGGCACAATGAATAGAGCGTCGGACTGGGATGTGGAGGACCCAGGTTCCAGACTCCGAGGTCTCTAACTTGAGCACAGGCTCATCTGGTTGGAGCAAAAGCTCACTGGCTCAAGCAAGGGGTTACTCAGTTTGCTGAAAGCCCACGGTCAAGGCACATATGAGATAGCAATCAATGAACAGCTAAGGTGTTGCAACACACAACGAAAAACTAATGATTGATGCTTCTCATCTCTCCATTCCTGTCTGTCTGTCCCTGCTTATCCCTCTCTGACTCTCTGTCCCTGTAAAAAAAAAGAAAAGAAAAGAAAAGAAAGATTTATAAAAACAAGTAAGATAATTTATGAACTCACTCCAGTTCAGAGTCACAGGTGACTGGAGAGACCCAGGGGTGCAAGGGGGGAAAGGACAGGACACCTTTCCATTGCAGAGCAATCACACCCACACCCACACTCAGACTGGGACAATCTACACATACCAATTTACCTTACCTGCACATCTCTGGGACGCGGGAGGACACTGGAGTACCCAGAGAAAGCCCCATGCAGAAATGGGAGAAACTCCACATAGGCATTGGACCTCGCGGGGAATTGATATTTTTTTCATCCTCAGCATTAAAAGGAAATGATGTTGAGCTAAGCATTATTTAAGGACCTGCTGTATACACTCATAGAAATCAAGTAACACAGTATTTCAGAAGAATATGGTCAAAAGCTTTGGAAGGTAAATAATCAAAGGATTTAAAAGTATCCACTGGGGAGAGCAACAGGATGAATATGTAAAGCCAGTAACCTCAGCCACCATCACAGCCACCTGGCCCATGCAGGTTTGTATTTAATTTGGACAGACTAATGAAACTATGGAGCCAAGAACTGATGGGTCATTATCTTTAATCTTAGCTTGCACCCAGGGGGCAAGAAATACACACAGTGGGAAAACACTTCCCTTTCCATTCAGGGCTCCCAAAGCCATTGACTTATCTGAGTTTCCAAGAATCAAAGGTTTCTATCTCACCAGCCTTATTCACCTCTGTTCCCCATCTCCTTCTCTCTGCACAAACTCTGCACAAACTGGCCCTGGCCGGTTGGCTCAGTGGTAGAGCGTTGGCCTGGCATGCGGGGGACCCGGGTTCGATTCCCGGCCAGGGCACATAGGAGAAGCGCCCATTTGCTTCTCCCTCCCCCACCCCCTCCTTCCTCTCTGTCTCTCTCTTCCCCTCCCGCAGCCAAGGCTCCATTGGAGCAGAGATGGCCCAGGCGCTGGGGATGGCTCCTTGGCCTCTGTCCCAGGCGCTGGAGTGGCTCTGGTCTCGGCAGAGCGACGCCCCGGAGAGGCAGAGCATCGCCCCCTGGTGGGCAGAGCGTCGCCCCCTGGTGGGCATGCCGGGTGGATCCCGGTCGGGCGCATGCGGGAGTCTGTTTGACTGTCTCTCCCCGTTTCCAGCTTCAGAAAAATACAAAAAATAATAATAATAATAAATAAATAAATAAAATAAAAAAACAAACTCTGCACAAACTGGCTTCTCCTTCAGCACTCTGCTATCTTGGCTGCTTCTCCTCTCCTCCACGTGGTCTTTCTCTGCTATCCTCTCTAATGCTAATCTCAGGAACCAAGAGAGAGCAGGCTCCAGGTCTGCCCCATTTTATAATGTAGAAATCAAAACCTTTAATCCAATATACAAACAAGGAAGTCTCTGATACAAAGTCACTTATCTGAGGCATAAATGAGATTCTTCATAAGAGTGCAACACACCACATCATGCAAAAGTCAAGGGTGTGGGGCCTAACCAGGCAGTAGCGCAGTAGATAGAGCATTGGACTGGGATGCGGAGGACCCAGGTTTGAGATCCTGAGGTCACCAGCTTGAGTGTGGGCTCATCTGGTTTGAGCAAAGCTCACCAGCTTGGACCCAAGGTCGCTAGCTTGAGCAAGGGGTTACTCGGTGTTGGGCAGATAAAATATATTATACTCACTTTGTTAAAGATGGTGCTGCCCACATAGAAGCCCGTCCCCCAGGGGATGATTGTATTAATGTGTGTTGGGGGCGGGCTGTGGGTAGGCAGGATCCTTGTAGCCTGGGGCTTGGTTTTAGGACTAAGCCTTTCCCACCCTTTTTGATGTGGGGTGGTGCACTCTCATGAGGAATTCCATTATGCCTCAGATAAGTGACTTTGTATCAGAGACTTCCTTGTTTGTATATTGGATTAAAGGTTTTGATTTCTACACTATAAAATGGGGGCAGACCGGGAGCTTGCTCTCTCTTGGTTCCTGAAATGAGCATTAAAGAGGAGAGCAGAGTAAGGCCACATGGAGGAGAGGAGAGGCAGCCAAGATAGCAGACTGCTGAAAGAGAAACCAGTTAGTGCAGAGTTTGTGTAGAGAGAAGGTGTTGGTCAAATAAGTTTGTAAATATGATCTATATGTTTGCTCGCTTATAGTTTGTATTGGGTGTGGGGGACAGGCTGTAAGCAGGTCAGGTCATTATAGCCTAAGGCTTATTTAAGACTAAGCTTTTCCCCACACCCTTGACCGACTGCATGATGTGGGTGGTGCACTCTCATGAGGAATACAGTTATGCCTCAGATAAGTGACTTTGTATCAGAGACTTCCTTGTTTGTATATTGGATTAAAGGTTTTTGGTTTCTACACTAAAAAGTGGGGCAGACCGGGAGCTTGCTTTCTTGGTTCCTGCTATCACCATTGCAGGGGACTCCCTGATCCTTTGCCCTTCATAGGAAAATCTGGTTTTCTGCTTTTCCCTTGTCTTCTTTTGTGGTTTGCCTGTCTTGGTGAGACACCAATAAACAGAATGGCCCACCATCCTCCAACTCCACCATTTCTTTACTGTCTGCCCGAATCCAATGGGAACCTGCATGTGAATGGCCACAATGGTGGCTCCTGGCCTTACAACTGGCGTAGTCAGCAGGATTCGGATATCGGTATGGGGTCGCCACCCTTGAGGGGTGGGGTAGAGTACTGGTTGCTGCTATGGCTCTCCATGGCTGTCCTTTTAGGGGCCATGGGCTATGTTTTTTACTCAAGAGGAAACCAGGAGTTCTGTGCAAGAAGCTGTCCGAGGTCAAAAGCTTCAGTATGAATTGCAAATCGAACAGCAGAAAAGGCTGGAATTGGAGCGAGCACTTTAGAAGGAATTATGGGTTTGTGAGTTGCAGTTTGCCCTGGAAGCTGAACTTTTGCACCAGCAGATTCAAGAGCTCAAGTCTCAGTTTCTGGCCAAAAGCCAGCAGCCACAGGAGCCTAAATGGTCGCCAAAGGAGCATCAGCATCCATACTGGTGGATTGGCTTTGAGTCAGCGGGAGCAGGAGCTTGCAACTCCTCTTCTGAGGATGAGAAGGCTCAGGCTGAAGCTGCCATACGCACACTGAGAGCCCAACCAGTTGTCGCCAAGAAGGTAAAAACCCAGCAACAAAGAGTCCCTCAGGGGCAGCCACAGCCTCCTGCCCAGGTAATGGAACACTCTGTGGTCTGGCCCTATACCCAGGCAGAGCTGATGGAGTTGGGGCACAATTTAGGCAGAAACCTACTGAATCCCTGGTAGCCTGGTTACTACGATTATGGGACATAGGGGAGGATGGCATCATGCTCTCCAGAACAGAGATGGAGAAATTGGCCGCCATTACCACACACTCTTCCTTGAGGCAGCATCTTCAGAACTGCCATGGCAACCAGGAGACCATACCCTATTAGAATGGGTGATGGCTGCCATTCGTATGGTCTGGCAGAATGGTGGCAGTGCTACAGTGAGTTAGTAAAGGTCCTTTTGTAAGTAGGTATGAAGAATGCTGTTTTCTACCCTGGGTCCCATGGGCCAGATGAGGAAGTGTTTATGGCAAAAATGAGGGAATTTGTCCTTGCTAGCACCCCGTCAGCCCTTTTTGGGTCACTTGTGGCTATCTTGGGCCCCTATGTAGGGCAGTGCATCAATGCAGTTACACAGATGGTAGCAGATTTGGGAGAGCTGGAGGCCTCTCAGGATCATAAAGCAGTGAGGGCTGCTGCCTATGTTGCCCCCAACTAACAAGGGAAACGGGCCTATAAAGGTTACCCGAACACAGATGTGGGAAGATTTGATTGTGGCTGGAGCAGATAAGGGGAAATTGGATGGCCAGTCTAATAAAATTCTTTTGGAGCTTTGGCGGCAGCTTAAACCAGAACAGAAGTTCCAGCCACTGAGACTAAAGGCCCCAGCAGCTCCCAATAAAACATTTGGTGCGGGCACAGCTCAGTTACAAGATTATATGATACAGACGGCCAAGGGAGAGGAGAACTCCCAAGACCCATTGTACCAGTTTGAATAGGAAAAGGGCCGAGGGACCCGTCTAACAGGGATGGGTGGGGACTGGAGGCCACACGTGGAACTGGCTATCCACTGGTCCCTTTCCAATGTACAATGGGTGTTGGCCTTGGTGGATCCAGGTGCAGAATGTTCCCTCCTCTATGGGAACCTAGAGTGGTTTGCTGGGACCACAGTGGCCATTGACAGTTATGAGGGCCAAACTGTTCAGGTGAAGCCAATAAATATTCCATTGCAGATAGGAAGACTGCCTCTGTATGGCTAGTATCCACTGCCACCATCACAGCCGCCTGGCCAATGCAGGTTCGCATTTGATTCGGACAGTTGGTAATGAAACAATGGAGCCAAGAACTAGTGGGCCATTATCTTTACTCCTAGCTTGTACCCGACAGGCAAGTAAAAACACACACTGGGCTCCAAAATCCACTCATTCAATGCTCACAAAGCTACTGACTTATCTGAATTTCCTAGAATCAAAGGTTTCTAGCTCACCAGCCTTATTCACCTCTGTTCCCCATCTCCTTCTCTCTGCATAAACTGGCTTCTCCTTCAACACTCCACCATCTTGGCTGCTTCTCCTGGCCTCCTCCACGTGGTCTTTCTCTGCTCTCCTCTCTAATGTTAATGTCAGGAACCGAGCGAGCAAACTCCCTGGCTGCCCCACTTTATAGTGTAGAAATCAAAACCTTTAATCCAATGTACAAAATAGGGAAGTCTCTGATATGATACAAAGTCACTTATCTGAGGCATGATGGGATTACACCACCCCACATCAAAAGGGGTGGGAAAGGCTTAGTCCTAAAACCATGCCCCAGGCTACAAGGATCCGGCCTGCCCACAGCTTGCCCCCAAGACACATTAATATCACCTGGGCGATGGGCTTCCATGTGGGCAGCACCATCTTTAACAAAGTGAGCATAATATATATATTCTATCTGCCCGACAGCCTCCTAAGTCATATGAGGTGTATGTATCTCCTATTCCTGAACATATTTTGGGGGTAGATGTCTTACAATGACTGTGGTTGGAAACTATAGCTGGGGAGTTCTGGCTGCAGATCAGGGTTGTGAAGGCAGTGTTGCAGGTACACGCATCACATTCCCCTTTGCAATTACCCATCCCTTGGTGTGTGACTAACACCAAGCAGTACTGCCTGCCAGGTGGTTATGAAGAAGTCACAGGGACAGTCCTTGAACTAGAAAAGGTGGGGATCATCCAGCCAGCACACAGTCCTTACAACTCCCCAGTATGGCCTGTGCGCAAACCAGACAAAACTCTGGCCTGTATTCTGCCAGAGGGAAAAGATTTGCATCTCTTGGTGCCACTGACAGCTCTCTCATTTCGCCCATAGCTTTTGATTTGTTAATCCTATTGCTGTAGTCAGTACTGTTTCTGTTTATGCAATGTATCCCACTCCTTGCACAATGACCATCATGGAAGATACCTATGGTTTAGATTGTGAAGTGAGCTAAAGAAGTGGAATGTTGGTCAAATAAGTTTGTAAATATGATCTATATGTTTGCTCGCTTATAGTTTGTATTGGGTATGGGGGACAGGCTGTAAACAGGCCAAGTCATTATAGCCTAAGGCTTAGTTTTAAGACTAAGCTTTTCCCCACACCCTTGACTGATTACATGATGTGGGTGGTGCACTCTCATGAGGAATACAATTATGCCTCAGATAAGTGACTTTGTATCAGAGACTTCCTTGTTTGTATATTGGATTAAAGGTTTTTGGTTTCTACACTATAAAGTGAGGCAGACCAGGAGCTTGCTCTCTTTGTTCCTGCTATCACCATTGCAAGGGCCTCCCTGATTGTTGGGCAGATAAAATATATTATGCTCACTTTGTTAAAGATGGCGCTGCCCACATGGAAGCCCGTCGCCCAGGTGATATTAATGTGTGTTGGGGGTGGGCTGTGGGCAGGCAGGATCCTTGTAGCCTGGGCCTTGGTTTTAGGACTAAGCCTTTCCCACCCTTTTTGATGTGGGGTGGTGCAATCCCATCATGCTCCAGATAAGTGACTTTGTATTAGAGACTTCCCTATTTTGTAGATTAGATTAAAGGTTTTGATTTCTACACTACAAAATAGGGGCAGAATGGGAGCTTGCTCTCTTGGTTCCTGAGATTAATATTAGAGGAGAGAGCAGAAAGGAGAGCTGAAAGAGGCCATGTGGAGGAGGCCAGGAGAAGCAGCCAAGATGGCAGAGTGTTGAGTGAGAGGCCAGTTTGTGCAGAGTTTGTGCAGGGAGAAGGAAGGAGATGGGGAACAGAGGTGAATAAGTCTGGTGAGCTAGAAACCTTTGATTCTAGGAAACTCGGTTAAGTCAGTAGCTTTGTGAGCACTGAATGTGAGTGGGTTTTGGAGCCCAGTGTGTGTTTTTACTTGCCCGCCGGGTTCAAGCTAGAATTAAAGATGATGGCCCATCAGCTTTTGGCTCTGTTGTTTCTTTGCCTACTGTCCGAATCCAATGCGAACCTGCATGGGCCAGGCGGCTGTGATAGTGGCTGTAGCTACTGGCTCTACACTGATCCCTTGCCCTTCATGGGAAAAGCTGGTTTTCTGCTTTTCCCTTGTCTTCTCTTGTAGTTTGCCTGTCTTGGTAAGACACCAATAAACAGAATGGCCCACCATCCTTTGACTCTGCCATTTCTTTACCATCTGCCCAAATCCAATGGGAACTTGCATGTGAATGGCCACAATGGTGGCTCCTGGCCTTACAGAAGGAGATGGGGAACTGTTGGGCAGATAAAATATATTATGCTCACTTTGTTAAAGATAGCGCTGCCCACATGGAAACCCATTGCCCAGGTGATATTAATGTGTGTTGGGGTTGGCCTATGGGTAGGCAGGATCCTTGTAGCCTGGGGCCTGGTTTTAGGACTAAGCCTTTTCCACCCTTTTTGATGTGGGGTGGACTTTGTATCAGAGATTTCCCTATTTTGTATATTGGATTAAAGGTTTTAATTTCTGAACTATAAAGTGGGGCAGACCGGGAGCTTGCTCTTGGTTCCTGAGATTAGTATTAGAGGAGAGAGCAGAGAAAGGCCACGTGGAAGAGGCCAGGAGAAGCAGCCAAATGGCAGAGTGCTGAAGGAAAAGCCAGTTTGTGCAGAGCTTGTGCAGAGCTTGTGCAGGGAGAAGGAAGGAGATGGAAAACAGAGGTGAATAAGTCTGGTGAGCTAGAAACCTTTGATTCTAGGAAACTCAGATAAGTCAGTAGTTTTGAGAGCGCTGAATGAGTGGGTTTTGGAGCCCAGTGTATGTTTTTACTTGCCCACTGGGTGCAAGCTAGGATTAAAGCTAATGACCCACCAGTTCATGGCTCCATTGTTTTATTACCGTCTGTCTGAATCCAGTGCGAACCTGTATGGGCTGAGCAGCTGTGATAGTGGCCCTGGCTACTGGCTTAACACTCAGTCTGCTGTAGCCCCACGGTCAAGGCACATATGAGGAAGGAATCAATGAACAACTAAGGTGTTGCAATGAAAAACTGATGATTGATGCTTCTCATCTCTCTCCATTCCTGTCTGTCTGTCCCTATCTATCCCTCTCTCTGACTCTCTCTCTCTCTCTGTAAAAAAACAAAAACAAAAACAAAACAGTCAAGGGTATGGGGAAAAGCTTAGCTTTGAAAGGATCTTAATATTAAAAGGGTGGGAAAGGCTTAGTCTTAAAACTAAGCCTTAGGCTATAATGACTATGCCTGCTTATACAGCCTGTTTCCCACACCCAATGCAAACTATAAGCAAGCAAATATATATATATATATATATATCATATTTACAAACTTATTTGACCCACAATGTGGCAAAAGAATTTCAGAAAAATGCGGTAGGAGGATGTGGACCCAGATACCAGAGGTTGGAGGATGAAAGGGAAGGAGTCTGTCTGTGTAGACAAATCTTCAAAAAACTTGGGTTATAAACAAAAGAGATAGGGTAAGGCCTGAGGGGAATCATGAAGACAAGGATCTTATTTTTTCAAACAAGAAAATCTTGTTTGTGTTTAAATGCAAATGGAAGGGAAAGGATAAAATGAAGGAAAAAGTGAAAATGAGAGTTACTTCCAGATGAAAAGCCACCTTATAAGACCACCTTATACAAGGAGGCAGGAGGAAAGGATGAATGGAGATGTAGGGGATGAAAACTTGGCTGGTGTGTCATTTGGGGGAATTCCCCAAAAGTGCGTTTCATTTTCCCTGTGATGTAGGAAGCAAAATCATCTGCTAAGACCTAGAGCGAAGGTAGGAGTCAGGGGTTAGTCAAAAATTTGAGTAGAATGAGGTAGTTTTGAAATAACTACATGGCAGAAAAGGAGAAAGAGGAGAAGTGGTGGAGGAAATACAGGCAAGGCCCAGCTGAAGCTGCAGCCCCTGGTTAGTAGTGACAGAAATCTGTACTCCAAAGATGTTCAACAGACTAGGTCAAGTGCTGAGAAGAGCAGGCTTTTATGATGGGAGGGTAACTGTTAGCTCCCAAAGTGGCCCCGTTACACCAAAAGCAGGGAGAGACATAAGAAAGGCAGATGGTTCCAGATTGGTAGGTGGGAAGTTTAATAAGCAAGGGAATTTACATGTGCTGCTTGTCTTAGCTGACTGAAAGATGAGTAGATCTCTGCACTCACCAGCCAGAATCTTCAAAGTTTATATATAGGCCGTAACAGGGTTCAGTCGTGTACACTGTCCAGATGGTCTCAACACATCGCTCTCTCAAGCCTGTCTTTGAGAATGGCTCCAGGTATGGGAATAGTGGGCAGAATGCACTTTCCAAGAAGAGGGAAGGTGGTAAGGACCTCCCGACTGGCCAGGTCCAGTTCCCAGGTCAAAGGTCAGTCATATCCTCTCAATGACTTATTCCAACATTCCATTTCTCCTAACTGACTCTTACAATCTTATATGCACTCCCCACCCCCAGCTTTTTGAAATGTACTCATTAGCACAGGGATCCCATCAGCAAAGAATTTTCATTAGTAGAGAAGTGGCCATTTGGTGGCTATCTGGCTGCATGGGAGGCAGATACCACAGCAACACCCTAAGCACATGTAAAACAAAGCACAGATTAAGATAACGCTTCCCAAAATAAGCATTTTTTCATTAAGAACCCCATGATCCAAAACACTGATCTATTAAGTCCCCTAGGCTGGTGGTCCGATTGTTCAAGGCATTCATTTGTGTCCTCATGTGATTTCATAAAGATGATACATTAAAAGACTTATTGGGTAGGAACATATAACATTCTGTCTGGATAATGGTACAGGTGCCCCCTTGTGAGTTGGCAAAAATGTCCAAGGCCATCTCATTTTGGAGGACAGCTTTTGTCATTAGAGATAATTTAGTGTCCAGAAGAGATAGGCTTGGCTGGCTCTCACTTAAGGCTTGTTGGGTGAATGGAGTAAGGGCTTCTATGTATGCTTTAATGGCCTCCAGGCCAATGAAAGGGACAAAAAGGGATGGCCAAATGATTGTACCAGTGGAAAACAGAACATGCCCACCTGGCCTTGAGGATGGGGAGGTGGGTAATTTTTGTTACCATGGGGCAGATACTCCCCTGTGTCCAGAGAAAAGACAAGGTACAGCAGCCCAATTACCTAGGTGGAAATTATGGCCAATATTTGTACCACACAACCCAATCGGGGTTACCCAATCAATACCTGGGCAGTGAAACCAGTCAGTGCCAAACCAGTTGCAGTTTTTTTTCTTTTTTAAAATTGAATTTATTGGAATGACTTAGTTAGCACTATTATACAGGATTCAGGTGCCCAATTCTACAACACATCTCTGTCCACTGTATTGTATGTCCACTCCCAGCCAAGTCAAGTCTCCATCCGTCAGCATTTATCCCCCCATACCCTCCTTTACCTCTATTCTTGTTGGTGTCTGTAATGCCATGGCCAAGGCCAGGCAGGTCCTCACTGGATTCGGGAAGATGGTAGAGAAACTACCAAACCAGAAATTGCTGGCCCATTACTGTTTAACAGAGTCTCGCAAGGGCAGATGAACAAACAGGCAGGAGAAAACCACTTTTTCAGGCAAACGAACAGCAGAATGGCCTCTCACAGTGGCAGGCAGGCAATGTGCAATCCACAATCCTCAATCCACACTGAGGGCAGACACCCATAGCCTTACAGAGATTATACACACGTGGTGCTGCCACGTGCTCATGCACTAATTAGCAAAGTGCTTGCAGCCGGTAAACCAGTGAGGAAGCCTAACACAGCTGTTTTCCCAGCAGTGTCCATGAGTGTTTTCTCTTTTCTTGTTCTGTTTTGCTCAATCCCTCCACCTCTAACCCAGCCAGCCCCTGACAACAGCTGTCAGCCTGTCTCTATTTTTCTTGTTAGTTCATTTTTCCATTAGATTCCACATATGAGTGGAATCATGTGGTACTTGTTTTTCTCTGACTGGCTTATTTCACTTAGCATAATGCTAGCTACTATTTTCTGATGTGACAGAATGACTCTACAGTTCCAGTAATATCAACCCGTATTTTTAGTATAATTGGGTTGGTTTTGTTCTGAATGAATTTTCCTTTTCTAGCTTTGCAAGATGCACACTAAAGTCTTCAGTTTATCACCCTGCTCTCTCACCTTGTCTTCCAGCCCCAAAGCTAGCAGAGTAGTAGACAACCACACATTCTTCTCTAACCTCAGCTCCTTTTTCAACTTTCTAACTTGAGACTCAACCTCTAGTTGGGCACCAGTGGCCAACTACTGAATTGCCCACAGTCTATGCCATGGATTGTGGGTTCTTTGTCTCAGGCTGCTCCGCATAGTTCCTCAGACAAGCTCATCAAACCAGCCAGGGCATTAAAGGAGTCGCAGCAATCATGTGGCAGTCCACAAACATCTAACATATGGGCCACCACCCCCACATAAAGATCGATGGACAATTTATAATTATCTCTGTGGATGCCTCTTCTCTAAGACCTATTTCTTTGGTTTTCTGACTGGCTGGCCAACTGTTGGCTCGCAAACTGGCCCCTGTAAACAGAAGACGGGGGGGACAGGAGAAAGAGGCAAATCGCTCCAGACTGGGGGAGGGGCAGTTTTAATAAACACGGGAACTTACATATGAGGCTTGCCTCAGGTGGCTAAAAGAGGAGTAGATTTACGCACCTGCCCATCAGAACCTTCAACTTTATACAGAAGCTTTAATGAGGGTCAGCCATATATTCCATCCAGATGGTCTCAAAAACACACTGCTCTCTCTGTGTTGCATCCTTGAAAGTGGCTCCCACGGTGGGAACAGTGAGAGAATGAACATTCCAAGGAGAGGGTTGGGGGCGAGGAGCTGCCAGTTGCCCAGGTCCAGCTTACAGATCAACTGGCAGTTGACCTTCTCCAACAACAACAAAGCAAGAGAATGGAGAATTTTACGAGAGTGAAGTTAAAGAATCTGAGAATCTAAAATCAATAGAGAAGGAAAGATCTGTTAAATGGAGTGGCCAGGGATCTCCGTAAGAGTGACATATGGGAGACACTGTCAAAGCAGAAAGGAGTGAGATTTGACTCTGTGATTTCAGAAGTGGAGCAGTTCAGCCTTTGACAAGGTCTCCCCAGTATGGCCATGGAAGTGGACGACTCAAGTGAAAAACTGGCCCTGGAAGCTCCAGAAACTAATGACTAAGCTTATGGTTGCTCCCATGGAAGCTGAAGTAGGACAGTGGAGAAGAAAACTTTAAGTCAAACAGGAGACAAGGAGAGAAGATACCACAGGCTTAAAATTAGGAAGATTTTACTGGAAAACAGAGGGTAAACATTGCAGACGCCATCTCCTGTAGTTGGAATGAGGAACAACTGTCAGGGAGAGACACACTCAGAGCATGGGTTGAAGAGGTAGTGTGTTCAGTATGCCCAGGGCATACTGAGAAGATCTGAAAGCCAGTAGAGTGCTAGGAGGTTGAATCAGCCAAGCAGCAGCAAAAAAGCACTTAGAAAGTCTAAAAAGCAGAAAAATAACCCCAAGGGTTTACCCCGTGTGCACTAACCAAGAGACTTGAAGGTGTGATTGGTTAAGTGGCTGTCAGTGTGTTGCCAAAGAACTAGTCCCAGCAGTTCCCAGGTGTTTAGAAGAGATTTGGGGTTCTTGGCCAAAATCCAACACCAACTGAATTACTTCCCAGAGGGAATTAGTCCACATGAGCAGGACACTGAGGGATAGAGGGGTGCACAGCAACAGGCCAGACAGAGATGAGCCTGAGAAAGTCGGCCATGCCCCGCCCACCCTCCCCCACCCGTCCCTCTGCAGTCCTTCCTGACTCACTAACTGAAATCAACCAAGATCAGGGTGTTCTGACTTTCTACGTAGTCTGCAAAACCTCCCTTTTAAACTCCTCTGGGGACCAAGTTCTCATTCGCAGAATCTTGTTTCTAAATCTGCTGGAGGGCACCTTGCCAGGATTTTGGATGTAAAACAGTTTTATAAAAATTGGCAAAGACAATTCTGTTGTATCTGTCAGTTATTGTGATCCCTATCAGCAAGAGGAATGTGACTCCTGGGACTGAATTCCCATAGTAATTCTCATAGCAATCAATAATGTCACCAACCAGAGTGAGGCTGAGATGGAATTCCTGTTCTTGCCATTCAGTGTAAGGTCAACTCAAAACACTGATAAGTATCGATATGTTTGTTTTTTCAATGTTAGAAATGAATTTGAGGTCACATGTTTTAGATCACTGGATCCCTCAAATTTTAAAAAGGCACTTTTTCACTCCTGTTACTTGTCTCCTTGAAAGAGTCTCTTATGCTCGTAGTGTTTATTTGGGTAGAGCTATCTCTATGCTTTTTGACTTGCTAATCTACAAATAAGGAAGTCCACTTTAAGAGAAGGTACCTGGGAACAGAAACTGGTTACCTCAGTTAACCAACTATGAAAGACAAATGGAGAACAGAAATTGACCTGCTGATATTTTGGTTGTCTGGGTGTCAAGTTCAGTTGTATTTATGATCTCGTGTTTTCTCTCGTGGTTTGGGTGTTTTTATGCTAAAATGGTTTTATTGGACATGAACCAAACGTTTGCTTAAAGATTTTATGCCCAAATTTGTGCTGATTCCTAGGGAATCTCTTATGAGAGGATATTTTCTTTTCCTTTAACCTGTGAGCTTAAGCAGCTGCTGAGCTCTGACCTATGTTGTTATTTGTTAACACTTAATTTTTACCTCCTGCTTTTGGAACTAGCATGTGTGGCAGGAAGGAGTGCTGGTGTGAGTTAAAAGGGCTCCTTCTGAGGCCGTGCGGCAGCTTTCTATTATTGTGCAGCAGGTTAGGACTCCGAGAGCTCCAAGCGTACACGCTAAAGCAGAGTCCAGAACCTGGAACTAATGCCTATGCCTTCCCCTCTTTTGGAAATATATGCCAGAGATGAGAAAAACACTTGTCCTCTTCTTCTTCATTTTGCTCAACTGACAAATATTTCTTGAGTGCTGCTGTGGGCCAGGTGTTGTTCTCAGCATGGGAGGCAGAGGGGCAGCCAGATCCCAGCTTCGACTCTAGCAGAGAGAAACAAAATGAGTGAGAAAACAGTAAGCACATTAATACATTATTTATTTCAGATGGTGAAAGGTGTACGAAGAAATTAACATGGGGTAATGGGAGACATTGCAGTCAAGGGAAAGTCTCTTTGAGGAGGAGGCATTTGAGCTGAGACTTCCATGACAAAAGAGGATCCAGCCTTCCAAGATGTCAGGAGTGGGTCTCCCAGGGAGTGGGCATGAGCATGATACCTGCAAGGGCCTGACTGAGGCAGGAACATAGTGAGGACCTTATTTTAATAAGGTGGAGAAACTATGAATTGAAAATGGGTAACAGGGGGGGAGGGGGGAATGGGAGAGGGATAGGGGGTGGGGAGGGGCACAAAGAAAACAAGATAGAAGGTGACAGAGGACAATCTGACTTTGGGTGGTGGGTATGCAACATAATTGAACGACAAGATAACCTGGACTTGTTATCTTTGAATATATGTATCCTGATTTATTGATGTCACCCCATTAAAAAAATAAAATTATAAAAAAAAAAAAAGAAAATGGGTAACAGAGGAGGCAGGAATGTCAATTAAGAGCTTACTGGGGTAAGTCAGAAAAGTAACAGCAGAGCCATGAACTTGAACTTGGAGGAAGTAATGGCGATGGAGAGAAGGGGACAGACAAATCAGGGTTATATTTTGGAGGAAAACTTGATAGGACTTGATGGGCTAGATGTGAGGGATGAGAATAAGGTAAAATGATTGTTAAGGTTCATTTTTGTCTGAGCTACCTGGTAGATACTAGAATTTTTAAGATGGGAAAAGCAGAGAAGGGTGGGAAGACTCATGATGAAAGGTGCAAGAAAATTTATTTTAAATATTGGTTTTCGGATGCCTAATTTAAGATGCCTATTAGACATCCAAGTAAGATGTTAGGGAAATAGGAAGCTATACAATTCGAGGACAGCTCTGGTAAAGGTATAGATTTACATATTCATCCATAGATAGATGAATTGAAGCCATGATATTAGATGAAATCAAGTGAGAGAAATTAAATAAAAACAAAAAGAAAGGTAGTCAAGGATCTCACTTTCTTTTCCTGGAAACTTAAAGTTAAAAATAACGTATTTTGTCAACCCTTTAACAAAGACTTGTGCAAGTACAAGTTAGAGTTACAGCAGATATCTTAGATACAAAAGAACCTTACTAAATGTGGTTGACAGTTCACGCATGTGGTATTTGTTTGTGAAAATACTGAGCTATATACGGACTTATTCCCATAAAAACAAATAACAGTGCTTCTTTATTACCACACATTGACCTTCGACTAATCACAACCAGATCTGGAAAAATACAAATGATTGCATTTGGTTTCTTTGAACACTAGAGGGAGATATATTCACCTGCAAATCAGAGAGAGAGAAAATCTTAATTGTTTTTCCCTATAGAACTGTTGTTTTACCATAGAACCATAGAGTATCTTAAATTTTAATGTTTTTGCAATAATCAAGAAGTGATTCGTGTATTAAAATTTAAATAAATCACACATGCTTGGAAAGTAACCCAATTTCTTTGTTAAACCAGGTTTTACTAAAGGGTTATTTTGTAACTTATGATAAGCCATATTTGCACATGATACCTTAGTCATTTTTCTCTGGTGCAATGGGATGCAAAAATATAAAAACCAGTTAATTTTTATTTGAAGAAATATCTAAATGAGCCAAGGAATTCTGGTAATATGCTTATTGTAAGCCAAAGTGTCAAAAGCTTTGACTCTCGACCTTATGTGTAAGGACTTTGGGAATGTGCTGCACTTCATCACATTCAGTGTTTTTCAGGTGGCTTAAAGGTCATTGGCACTGACTTCATTCTGGACTTTTTATTTGCCCAACAAAATGCTCTTCGACTTTGCTATGTAATCACACAGATATGTAGTGTTTTTATGATTGCTTGGAGCAGCTAGGAAACTTTCTTTTTATTTACTTTGGTAATCTTTCCAAAGAACATACTATAAGGCGGTCCTTTTTTCCTGATCAAAGGTTGAATGTGAACCTTATCCAGCAATTCTTAGCCTACCAAATACTTTATTTGACCTTGTAACTAATTTAATAAGCCCTCTTTTCTGTGACTTCAATACTGAAATGCTTCTGGTAATTAAAGAAGGGAAAATGTGTTTTCTGTCTCTAGGGAAGAGTATAGTATAAGAAAATTGACTATTTTCTGGAATTAGAGCTGGTATGCATCCTGACTTTAGATGGATGTTAACTAAACTTACTGTGATAACCATTTCACAATATATTCATATGGCAAATCATTGTTTTACAAGTAAAATGAATATGTTATATGTCCATTATATTTTTTAAATCCTGACTTTGACTCTACTGGTTGGTGAAGGTAAGCAAGCTACTTTGCATCTCGGAACTACCATTTTCTTTTCTCTGAGTTAGAATCACAAACTTTTAAAATTGCTTTGGGGGCTGGGTCAGATAATGTATGATATCATCTAGCTTAGCTCCTAGTAAAAAGCAGGCATTCCAAGCTCACTGGGCTTTCCTCTTTCCTTCAATGTGAAATGCTTTTCAAAATCACCCTGTAAATCATATG